>NC_143498.1:24890000-26140000 GCF_051622355.1 Phaseolus vulgaris | reverse complement strand
TTTGCTGTCACAGTAAAAGAACCGTTTTTTTTCGAAACAACCGATTGTTTTTTCGAAACAACCGATTGTTTTTCCTTTGGCACCTTTGTATAATGCTGCCAAGTTTGCTTATGCATGATTAAACCTTTTTTTTTCAAATCTTGCTTTTGGACAAATATACATTGAGAGTACCTCAAAATCTGATAATAAAAGTTATATTCACTTGTTCTCTTGAAAGATCTATATCATTTTCTATTCTTGAAATGTCAACATTGTTTGTACTGCTGAACTACTGTATTATCATTCTGATTTCTGCCTTGTACAACCCTTCTCATTGTCTATTTGTGAGAACAAATAGGGGGAGAAGTTTATGCTTGATTTGGTTGTATAGATAGCTTTAAAACTGTGCATTATGTTGTTGCTATTCTGCACTTGAAAGCACTTGAACACTTCACTTTTTTTGGTTTTTGTACTATGCAGAAAACCAATTTGTGTGTGTCTTATTAGCTTGCTGCTATACTTGCTTTGTATATGCATCAATTATGTATTGCAGGACCTTTCAAGTACAGGTGCTATGATGAAGAATAATCAAAGTGATGCTTATGGTTCTAAAGCATACACAAGTCAAAATTTATGACCTATGTAAAGTAAGTTGTATATGTTCATCCTATGCTTTTGGCTTCATAAGACCAAATGAACTTCTAAACATGTTGTGTTAATGCAAAGGTATGAATGATGGAAATCGTCCAGCCTCACACAACCATATAATAAAGAGGATGAAGACCTAGAGGTTGTTTATTGATTTAATTGCAAATATGGGTCTAATTGGGCTTTTGTTTATTTTTGTAGGCCCAATCAAGAGGACAACTTTAGGCGACGTCGTCCCCCATGATAATGACCCCGTGGTGGTTTCGGTCGTTACTGCGGGAAGGAATGTACACCGAGTGTTGGTAGACCAGGGCAGCTCGACGAACGTGATGTTATGGTCTACGTTCAAAAAGTTGCAGTTGTCTCCTGATCATCTGAGACCGTACACGGGATGTTTGTATGGTTTTGTCGGAGATCAAGTGGAAGTGCGTGGCTATCTGGTGCTGAGGACGACTTTCACAGACGGCACCGTGTCTCATACCGAAAGCATAAGGTACTTGGTTGTGAACGCCGACTCGGCGTACAACATCTTGCTGGGAAGGCCAGCCTTGAATCGGTTGAGATGCGTGTCGTCCGCCCGCCACATGAAGTTGAAGCTGCTCGATCTTAGTGGAAAGGTGATCGTGATCAGATCCGATCAGAAAGAAGCCAAGAAGTGCTATGAGAATAACCTTAAGACGAAGAGGGGCATATTCATGGTGGTGGAGCGCCCACCCATGGAGGAGGACTGCATAAACGTATCTCGCACAGATCGCGCAGAGAACGCCCAGGAGAGGCGGCCTGAGCCGGCCGAGAATGTGGTGGAGAGACAGATCGGTGGTAAGACGTTAGAGGCTAGGCCGATCGTTAGACGAAGAGGAACAGAACCAGGTGGCTGAAGTAATATCGTGCCACCTGGACGCCTTCGCGTGGTCCGCCTCAGACATGCCAGGCATCGACCCGGACTTCCTATGCCACCGTCTCACCATGGACCCTAAGGTCCGACCAGTGCGCCAAAGAAGGATAAAGTTCAACGAAGAAAGGCGATTGGTCGTGCAGAAAGAGACGAAGAAGCTGTTGAACGCCGGCCACATCCGAGAGATTCAATATCCCGAGTGGCTGGCTAATGTGGTCCTAGTTAAGAATGCCAACGGAAAGTGGAGGATGTGTGTGGACTTCACTGACCTCAACAAGGCGTGCCCAAAGGACTAGTACCCATTGTCAAGCATCGACGCGTTGGTGGACAGCGCCTCAGGCTGCAAGATGCTTAGCTTTTTGGATGCGTTCTCTGGGTACAACGAAATTAAGATGCACCCCCGTGACGAGTGCAAAACGGCGTTCCTGACCGAGACATCGTGTTACTGCTACACAGTGATGCCGTTCGGCTTGAAAAACGCAGGCACCACCTATCAGAGGTTGATGGATAAGGTCCTGGCACCTATGTTGGGAAGAAACGTGCAGGCCTATGTGGACGATATGGTGGTGACCTCCCAGGAAAGGGGACAACACATAGCTGATTTGGAAGAGCTGTTCACTACCATAGCCAAGTATCGTTTGAAGCTAAACCCCAAAAACTGTGTATTCGGGGTCGAGGCGGGTAAATTCTTTGGTTTCCTGCTCACCGAGTGTACCGTCCCGTCCCCGGGCGTTGACCAAAGTCAAAGTCAAAGTCAACATATAGTGGGACCACTCGAGGGGTCTAAGGAAGGAAGTCAATAGATTGACCGCTTGAGGCGTCGCCAAGAGAAGGCGTCGCCAAGTTGAGGCGTCGCCAGGCTAAGGCATCGCCGGGTTAAGGCGTCGCCAAGTTAAGAAATAGTCAAGTTAAGACATCGACGGTGTTACCTCCCGATACCCATGGGTAGGAAAGACCACGGAGCGGGCAACACCGTGAGGAAGCCTCGGGCTTCGATAGCTCAGAACAACAATGAAGAGAAGAGAAAGGTGGCTTCAAGGCCATAAGTTCTAGTACCAGTAGGGGGTAACCTGACTCGTGAAGTACCCACGCCACCACTGGGAGACCCTGGGGCAGATAAGACCCATGAAAAGGCCACGTCTAGGGAAGAACCATGTGCATGGTACGAGAGAAAGGTAGATACACTCCGTAAGGTACGCGTTAATTTAGTTTACGTATCAAATGTTTCAAGGCACATTTTTATACGCTTTTAATGCGCTTTAACGCGCTTTAAATGGAGGAGGTGTATAAAACGGGGCCTTTGGACATTTGAAAAGGATCTGAGTTTTGACCTAATTCTCGCTGTTTTACACAGATCACAAACCCTAGTTGTTCCCGCCGGTTGACCGGGATCGTCTTTGCGCGTGGCTTGTCCTCGCGAGCTAGGGCACCTTCGTTTTGCTCCGTCTGTGAGTACCTGAAAAGAAGTGAACAAAGGGGCGCCCTCGCGGCCGTTTGCACTCCGACGATCAAGTCAGCTAGCGAGAAACATCAAAGGTGACGCACCTCCGTATCGGAACAGCATGAAAGGATGCTCTGAAGGTGGTCGAAATAACTGTACTGAATCCCTAAAATTGTGTTGCCCTAATTGCCTTGTGCACACTGTGGGTGCGCAGTGAAAACAACTAGGGTTTGTGCTCTGTGTAGAACTGCGAGAATTAGGTTAAAAACTCCCCCCTTTCAAACGACCCAAGGCCCCATTTTATATGCCTTCTGCATTTAAAGCGCGTTGAAACGCATTGAAGGCGTATAAAAATGTGCCTTGAAACATTTGATACGTAAACTAATTTAACGCGTACCTTGGCAAACTTTCACTGAAACCTTTAATGAGCACGTGTGCATTGCCACGTGCCCTTCTGACTTGATCATTATTCTGCGCAGAGGGACCCATAGCGCCGCAACCCAACTTAGGGTTAATCCATTGTGTGGGCCATCCTTCCTTCGAAGTGCTTCTGGCGTGTGGGGTGACTTTCTGGGTGCCGACTCATGCGCCCCAATCGCTAGTCACTCGCCCTGGGGGTGTATCTACCTTTCTCTCGTATCATGCGCGTGGTTCTCCCCTGGTCATGGCCCTCTCATGGGTCGTATCTGTCCCAGCGTCTCCCACCATGTGGCGTGGATACTTCACGAGTCAGGTTTACCCCCTATTGGTACTAGAACTCATGACCTTGAAGCCACCTTTCTTTGTTACTGTTCTGAGCTATCAAGGTCCAAGGCTTCCTCAGGGTGTCGCCCCCTCCACAGTCTTTCCTACCTATGGGCATCGGGGGGTAACACCATCGATATCTCCGCTTGGTTATGTCTTCTCTTGGCGACGCCTTATCTTGGCGATGCCTCTCTTGGGCGATGTCTTTGCTTTGCGATGCCTTTCTCGGGCGATGTCTTTGCTTGGCGTTGCCTTTCTCGGCCGATGTCAGACCGCCTGATCTTCCATTATCTAACATGTTGGTGACACACAAAGCGGCGACAACCGATTATGTATGTCGCAGAGCGCCACTCCCATAAGCGGCGACTATGTTGTCTTCTTGACCGCCCACCTTTCTCTTGTCCACGTCATCACACCCGATGACCTGATCGGTACACTAGTTGTTTTCGTTGCGCACCCACTGTGTGCACGAGACGATTAGGGCAACACAGTTTTAGTCACTCAGTTATTTCTGACCACCTTCAGAGCATTCGTTTACGGTGTTCCGATACGGGGGTGCGTCACCTTGATGTTTCTCACTAGCTGACTTGATCGTCGGAGTGCAAACGGCCGCGAGGGCGTCCCTTCGTTCACTTCTTTTCAGGTACTCACAGACGGAGCATAACGAAGGTGCCCTAACTCGTGAGGACAAGCCACGCACAATGACGACCCTGGTCAACCGGCGCGGGAACATTTGGCGCCCAACGTGGGGCCGATATAAAACATCAGTCCCACTACATAGTTTTGCAATTCCAGTTCTCAAAACCAGATAGTCAAGAAGGTTTCCAGAAAACCAAGAACATGAGACCCGCACGCGCTAGATGTGAAGAGATGACCATGCAACAACTCATGGGTATGATGCAAGGGCTGCAATGGCAGCATCAAAAGCGGAGCAAGAGCGCATGCAGGCGGATCTCACAGCATCTCAGGCGAGAAACGATGAGCTTCACCGCGCCAACGAGGAGCTGCGCCGTGGATGGTGCAACGTAGATGAGCCTGAGACTGCCACCCCACCCAGAGAATTCTCAACACCATTCTCACAGGCGATCCTAGAGACAGCAATCCCTAACACATTCACGGGGCCCAAAGTAACCTTCACAGGGATGGAGGATCCTGAGGCGCACCTCACTGCGTTCCACACACAGATGATGCTGGTAGGTGGTTCTGATGCCGTAAGATGCAAGCTCTTTATGAGCACTTTGACAGGGATGGCCATGGATTGGTTCATCAGTCTCCAGAGGGCCACATCACGTCTTTCACGCAGCTCTCGCGGCTATTCAGAGAGTAGTATTTAGCCAACAGGGCCCCAGCCCCAGTTTCATACGACCTGTTCAACGTGAAGTAGTATCAAGGTGAGACCTTGAAAGAGTATATAAGCCGCTTCGGGGCGCAGGTGGTGAAGGTGGGTACCACAGACGAACCCATGATCGTGTACGCATTCAGGAAAGGGGTGTGCTTTGGGTCTTTCAGCAAGTCACTCAACCGCAGCCACCCCAAAACTTTCGCTGAAGTAACGCGTCGGGCGGTAAAACACATTGCCTCTGAGGGCGAAGCATACGAGAAGTGCACGACAGCTGCACCTACACGCCCAAGAGCGTAGATGCGCACGCAACCCGCTAGGGTCCACGAAGCCACCACAGAAAGAAAGAACCAAGACAGGAAGCGCACTTGGAGCTGAGGACAACGTTCACTGATGGAGCGGCGTCACACACCGAGAGCATCCGGTACTTGGTGGTTAACGCCAACTCATCTTACAACATTTTGTTAGGCAGACCTGCCTTGAACAGATTAAGGGCGGTATCCTCCACGCGCCACATGCAGATGAAGCTACCAGATCTTAGTGGCTAGGTGATTGTGATCAAGACAGATCAAGAAGAGACTCGTAAGTGCTATGAAAATAGCCTAAAAACAAGGAGAGGCGTGGTCATGGTGATTGAACGACCACTCGTTTCAGATTCGCAAATGGAGTTAGAGCCGTTGGAAGAGGCGACGCCCGCGAAGTCCGCACCGGTCGAAGCCACACCTGCAGGGGCGACTCCTATAGAAGATGCACATACAGAAGGAAGAAACGGCGATGCCTCGCCGATGGAAGGAGTATACGGAGAGGCCTCGCCCGCAGAAGAAGAGCCAGAGGAGGCGATGCCCGATGCATCTGCTGGGGCGACGCCTATGGAAGATGACTCCATGAATGAGTCTCTTGCAGAGAATGTGCAGAATGAACGACCCCGACCAGAAGACAACATAGTAGAAAGGCAGATAGGGGGTAAGGTGTTCAAACTAGGACGCTTCTTGAGCCAGGAAGAACGAGAGGAGGTGGCTGCGGTGATCTCTCGACACCTAGATGCATTCGCGTGGACTGCGACAGACATGCCAGGCATCGACCCAGATTTTTTGTGCCACCGTCTTACCAAGAACGCCAAGGTTCGCCCTGTGCGACAGAGAAGGAGGAAGTTCAACGAGGAACGATACCTCGTTGTGAAGGAAGAGACGCAAAAGCTAAGCGTTGGGCACATCAGGGAGATACAATACCCTGAGTGGCTAGCCAACGTAGTTCTAGTAAAGAAGGCGAATGGGAAGTGGAGGATGTGCGTTGACTTCACAGATCTGAACAAGGCATGCCCCAAAGATTCGTACCCACTGGCCAACATCGACGCATTAGTGGAAAGCGCCTCGGGTTGCAAGATGCTGAGTTTCTTGGATGCATTCTCAGGTTACAATCTGATCAAGATACATCCCAGGGACGAGAGCAAAACGACATTCATGACGGAGACGTGCAGTTATTGTTACAAGGTGATGCCGTTTGGGCTGAAGAATGCAGGCACCACCTACCAGAGGCTGATGGACAAGGTCCTGGCCCCCATGCTGGGAAGGAACGTGCAGGCCTACGTAGATGACATGGTGGTGACTTCACAAGAGAGAGGGCAACACGCAGCTGATCTGAAAGAGCTGTTTGCTACCATATCAAAGTATCGCCTCAAATTGAACCCAGAAAAGTGTGTTTTTGGTGTAGAAGCAGGGAAATTCTTGGGAATTATGCTCACTGAAAGGGGAATAGAGGCAAACCCTGATAAGTGTGCAGCTATTATAGCCATGAGGAGCCCAACCGCAGTTAAAGAAGTCCAGCAATTGACTGGGAGGATGGCAGCTTTGTCCAGGTTTGTGTCCGCTAGAGGGGAGAATGGCCACCCTTATTTCCAATGCCTCAAGAGGAATAGCCGTTTTGCATGGACGGATGAGTGTGAAGCAACGTTCCTCAAGTTGAAGGAGTATTTGGCGGCGCCACCGGTGCTTTGCAAGCCACAAGTAGGCGTCCCCCTCCGATTATACTTTGCGGTAACAATGTGGGCTATTAGTTCTGATGGAAACCAAGTACGGGATGCTCAAGCCCATGAAGCCCAAGCCCAACAAGGAGCCCAAGCGCAACAAGGGGTCCAAGCCCAACAAGGGGTCCAAGCCCAAAGAATTACTAGGAGCATGGCAAGAGCTTTGGGACAAGAGTATAATAAGATGGCTCTTCTTATTTCTTTTATAGAATAGGGGTGCGGATGTAATAAATAGGTGTAAGTAGTAAGGGAGGTTAGGGGGGAGTGTAGATAGGAGTTAGGAGGTGCCAAACTAGGAAGGAAAGTCACACTTCCTTCATGGTGTAGTTGGCGCCGAAATTCCATCAGCATTTGTGTTTCATTTAGCTTGCATTTTCAGCACCTCTTAGGCTATAAATAAGGTGCTTGTCTTTGTATTTTTCAGATTGGAATTTTATAGTAGAGAGACTATACTCAAATTTGGAGAGAAATTGTGAGTCTTGAGTCTTCTTCTTCCTTTGCCTTATCTTGTGAGCTATGGTGAGCTTCAAGTGGCGGCACTCCATCACTTATCTTGGATCAAGGAACCAAGTGGCATGAAGTGTTCTTCCAATTCTCAAAATCCAGCAAACTCATTCTTTAAGTGTTCTTCCTTCATGTTCTTTCAATTCCATTCGGTAGATTAGCTTTGTTTGTTGTTTCTTTTCATTTGTCCCGATTAGATTTTTGTTTCCAGCATTGTTTTCTTGTTTCTGTTCGGTGCAGTTTCATTCATTTCCATTTTCTGTTCGGTTTATCATTTGTGTTCTTCCATTCCTTGTGTTTTGATTCCATTTGACAATATATGGACTTCCATATGAGTCTTGGTTGGTGCTAAGTCTTGGTGAGTTCTTGAATTAGAACATTGATCCAATTCTAAAGTAAAGTGCCATTTATGACCAGCTCAAGTTGCTCCTAAGAATGTCAAAGAATCATGTATTCTTGTAGTTACATTCACATCATGTGGTATCTAGAGTCTAGTCTTGTTTCTTGCTTAAATTTTGAGTTGTATTGCACTTTACTTTCAAGAGCTCTTAAATTCAAGTTGTTTACCATTCTGTTTTAGGATTTATTGAGTTTTCTTGCTGTTTTTCTTTTGTTACACCATGTGTTTGTGAAAAGGATTCTAGCACTCATTGTTCATATGAGTATGGCTGCTCTTGTGGAATGGCATTCTCCTTCCTAGAGCTGACCTTAAGCTTCCTTTCACTTGTGGTTATATCTTGTTATATGTCTTTTAATTTTGTAATCATGTCAAGTTTTGTCTTAGTCATGTTATTCCATAATTGTCATTACTTCTAGTAGTACTTTTATTGCTTTAATTGTTTCTTGTTTTGGTTTACTTTCTGTTTTTGAGTTTATTGCTTGATCCTTTGTGCATTTTCATTTTTAGATTTGAGTTCATGCTTGTATTTTCATTCTATACAAGTTCCTTTACCTACTTTCCATTATGTCTTTGTTAGTTCATCATACTGTTTTTCATTCCTAAATAGGCTCCTCTGTTTTCTTACAAACGTGCTACTGTTTGCAATTTACTGCAATTAATTGGCTCATAGGAAATTTGTGAAAATTTGGATTTACATTCTTCAAAGTGTTACAAAAGCATAGAAAATAGAATTACTCAAAAATTCCAAGTACACAAAAAATGATAAATAAAATACGAACAGTGTACAATTCTGCCAAAAAAAATACGGTAATCTGGCAGTGATTTTGAAAAAATTATTTCTCTCAATTGGCTTACTGTTTTTACCTCATTCCAGTTCCATTATTGAGTTAAGACATTGAAGTTGTTGTGGTTAATTTTTCACATTCCAGTTCGCTTTCAATCGTTACAGTAAATCTGTAGACATAGCACAGTTTGCATTTTAAAAAAAAAAAATTCCAGTAGCTGTTTTCTGTTTTCTTCAATCTACTCTAGCACTTTTCTTTAGGAATCTTTTTGTGTGCCTTCTTTATTCATTGAGTTCCTTATTTTCTTGATTGTCTTTTGATCCGGTCGGTCATCGGTAGTCGATGACGTCAGCAGCAGATAACCACGTGGATCAGGTGGCAGAGAAATCAGGGAGGAGATCACCCCGAACGCTGATCGGTGGTCAGTAACCGAGTGGCCACCGACATATCAGTTCCAAGATAAACACCTGGGGGGAGAACGCGAGAAGCAATAGAGCACCGATCAGTCATCGGGTGCATGGTCATCGGGGTTTTGTGTTACACGCAGTTAAACTGGGACTGAGATTCCCAGCGAGAGCGTTACGCATGGACCTCGCATGATCATATCTCAGAGAAAGAGGAGCTGCTCGCCGGTAGAATCGTGCACGAGAATGGCCTGAGGGAGTTAGTAAACCGGTCAGTGATTGGTGACTCTCTTAACCCATTACGTGTATGACATCGTGAAGGGGAAATTGTTTAGGCAGAGAGCAATGCTTGGTGAGTGTGCCTAGTCCAGCCACACCCGGCGTTCTCCTGTGAGTATGCGATTCACCCAGATGGAAGAAACGCGCTAAGTTACTCCACAAGGGAATAACTTAGGCGCACAAAGAGATGCGCTAGAGCCCTTCAGGTAGTGGCACGTGTACGGTTAGATGTGAGTTGCATGCCTCCACGTGTCACCATCTGAGAGGGGCGCGGCCAAGATAAAGGTGCACTCCGCGTTGTGAAAGGTACACAGAAAACACAGACACCCACGGTTTTACTCATTGTGGTACGTTTTCGCACAATAGCGTAACAGAATTCTGACACACGCAGAGGATAGCGTAACAGAATTCTATTAGGCACAAACACAGAGAGAGAGAAAGAAGAGAATCAGAGAGAGATTCAGGGAGATTTTTCTTTTTGTTGGTGGTTCTGTGACCAAACTTGAGCGTCGGAGTGCAAACGGCCGCTAGAGGCGTCGTCTGTGTGTTTTGCAGGTTGCGTTTGAAGTTCCCGGAAGAGGTTCTAAGAGCATTCTTGCGGATAGCACAGTTGCATAGGCGGGGTAAGGAAGCGACAAAGCAATTCCTCCACACTTGAGTTGGCGACAGGATCATCTTTCATTCATATTCTTTCTAGTTTGTCATACATTGCTCTCTGTTTTTTGGTTTAGCTTTTATTGTTTACACCTTTTCTTTCTTGTCTTTTTGTTCTTCTTAAAGTTGTGTGGAGACTTGTTCTTAAGTAAGTTGGTTTGCTGTGACATATTTCACTTGAAGCTACTCCATTCCACAAGAAAGGCTTGGTTGAGGACAGAATATTTTCTTGGAGTGGTTTGAGTGCTTTCTTGGGCATTTTCCAGCAACCTATATCTCACTGTTTTTAATTGTCTAACAAGTTTCTTTCACTGTTTTGTTTTCTGTTTTTGTGTATTTTCTGCTCATGGCTCATTTCTCTAGTGGAGAGTCCTCCAAACCGTGCTCACCACAAAAGGCAGTCCTTTATGAAGACTTAAAGAATGCCAAGCAATCCAATGTTCACTATCTTGAGGTGATAAGGAAGATGGAAGCACGGCTCCAAAGTTTGGAGTTAAACCGAGAAGAAATGCATCAAAACCGTGAGAGAAGAACTCCTCCTCCTATTCGGCATTCTTGAAGGCACTCCCATTCTTCTCATGGTTATTATGAAGACAATCCAAGGCCAAGACATCATCACCATGAAGAGAGGCGCCAACATGTGGCTGGCCCTTGTTCTCCTAATGTAAAACTTCCTAGTTTTAGTGGTGAAAGTGATTCCAATGTATACTTAGGATGGGAGGCTAAGGTTGAACAAATTTTTGATGTAAATGGGGTTAGGGATGAGCATAGGGTTAAGTTAGCTTCTTTAGAATTTTTGGACTATGCCATGCAATGGTGGCATCAATACCTCATGGACATTGACCTACACAAGAGACCGCCCGTGGTCTCTTGGAACGATTTGAAAGCATGTTTACGCGCTAGATTCGTACCACCACACTTTAGGAAAGGCCTTTTGTTGAAACTCCAACGGTTTCATCAAGGTGCGCTAAGTGTGGATGATTACTTTAAACAACTAGACACGCTTTTAATTCGAGTTAATATGGATGAGAGTGATGAAGCTAAGATAGCTAGGTTTGTGAGTGGCCTTCGAAGGGACATTCAAGACGTGGTAGAGTTACAAGAATATTCTTTTTTGGAAAATGTGGTGCACCTTGCTAGCAAAATTGAAAATCAACTTGCAAGGAAAAATGCTTTCAAAAATTTTTCTAAGGATAACTACTACCACTCTTCTTGGAAAAATAAAAATAACTCTTTTTCAAATATCCCTTCTAAGGACTCTACTTTCAAACCTAGAGAGTCTAAGCCTTCCACTTCCAATTCTAGGCTTAAATCACCACCTAAATCGTCTAGTAAGAAGTGTTATAAATGCCTAAGCTATGGACATATTGCTTCTAATTGCCCTTCTAAACGAGCTATGTATATGCATGATGGGGTAGATAGTAGTGAGCATGGGTCCGAATCTTCTAGACATTCCTCACCTTCTAGATCCCCAAGTGAGACTGAAAGTGAAAGCCCACATGAGGGTGACCTATTAGTAATAAGACGCATGCTTGGACAAGTGTTAAAACCTTTTGATGAAACTCAAAGAGAAAATATATTTCATTCAAGGTGTCTTGTTAGTGATAGAGTATGCTCTTTGATTGTGGATGGGGGGAGTTGTGCGAATGTGGCAAGCACAAGAGTGGTAGACAAACTTGGATTGCCTACCATCTCTCATGCCAAGCCCTACAAGTTACAATGGTTGAGTGAGGTGGGTGAGATAGTAGTGAACAAACAAGTCCTCATTACATTTTCCATTGGCAAATATAAAGATGAGGTCTTGTGTGATGTTGTTCCAATGGAAGCTACTCATATACTTTTAGGTAGGCCATGGCTATTTGATAGAAAAAAATTTCATGATGGCTTTACCAACAAAATTTCTTTTAACTTCCATGGACACAAAGTCATTCTTAAATCTCTCTCTCCAAAGGAAGTACATGAGGACCAAATCAAAATGAGAGAAAAGAGAGAGAAAGAAAAAGATATAAAAAATTCCAAAAGAAGCCTTTTCATATCTTCCCAACAAGTTAAAAAGGTAATAGTTACTCACAAGCCTATTTTTTTAGCTATTCCTAGACCTAGTGAATATGAGTCGGCTATAGATAGTCCCACATGTTTGGACCATTTGGTAAAGGAATATGAAGATGTGTTTCAAGATCCTGCTAAAGGCTTACCACCTCTAAGAGGGATTGAACACCAAATAGACTTCATGCCCGGGGTTTCTTTACCAAGTCGTCCTCCTTCAAGAAGGACACCCCATAGCTTATTTTAGTGAGAAACTCAAAGGGAGTCATCTCAATTACTCCACTTATGATAAAGAACTTTATGCTCTTGTTAGAGCTTTGCAAAATTGGTAACATTATCTTTTTCCAAAGGAATTTGTGATCCATAGTGATCATGAGTCCCTTAAATATTTGAAAAGCCAAAGCAAGCTTAATAAGAGACATGCTAAGTGGGTGGAGTTTATTGAGCAATTTCCTTATGTGATCAAACATAAACAAGGTAAAATTAATGTGGTTGTCGATGCTCTTTCAAGAAGATATACCTTGTTAAATGTTTTGAATGTTCAATATTTAGGCTTTGATCACATAAAGGAACTTTATCTTGATGACTTAGATTTCTCTCTAATCTATCAAGAGTGTTCCAAGGGAGGTCACAAAGACTTTTTCTTACATAATGGTTTTCTTTTCAAAGGAAAAAGACTTTGTGTTCCCCAAGGATCCATAAGACAATCTTTTGTTAGAGAGGCTCATGAGGGTGGGCTTATGGGACATTTTGGGGTAGCTAAGACCTTAGAAACATTACATGAACATTTCTTTTAGCCTCGCATGCGCAAATCCGTACATACCTTCTGTGATAGATGTATAGCATGTAGGAAGGCTAAATCTAAGGTCCAACCCCATGGTTTATATACCCCTTTTCCTATCCCTACAATGCCTTGGGTTGATATTTCTATGGATTTTATCTTAGGACTACCCAAGACATCGAAGGTTAAGGATTCCATCTTTGTGGTAGTGGACCGTTTTTCGAAAATGGCTCATTTTATTCCATGCCACAAAGTGGATGATGCATGCCATATTGCAAATCTCTTCTTCAAGGAAGTTGTTCGTTTGCATGGACTTCCTAGAAGTATAGTATCCGATAGGGATTCTAAGTTCTTAAGTCACTTTTGGAGGACCTTATGGGGAAACTTGGCACAAAACTTCTGTTTTCTACTACTTGCCACCCCCAAACTGATGGTCAAACCGAAGTGGTTAATAGAACTTTGGGTCAATTATTGAGATGCTTTATTTTCGGGAATCCAAGGGCTTGGGAGGATTTACTACCTCATGTTGAATTTTCTTATAATAGGGTAGTAAATTCCACCACTAACCATTCTCCTTTTGAGGTTGTTTATGGGTTTAATCCCCTCACACCTCTAGATCTTCTTCCCATTCCTGTACTTGATGAGGTTCTATGCAAAGATGGTTTTGAAAAGGCTTCTTTTATTAAAGATTTGCATAACCGCATCAAGTTACAAATTGAGAAGAAAGTTGGTAAGTATGTTGACACTGCCAACCAAAGGAGAAAGGCATTAATATTTGAGCCCGGTGATTGGGTTTGGCTTCACTTAAGAAAGGATAGATTTCCTTCTCTAAGGAAGTCCAAACTTATGCCTCGTGGTGATGGCCCTTTCCAAGTCATCAAGAGGATTAATGATAATGACTACGAGTTAGATATGCCCTCTACTTATCTTGGTAGTAATTCTTTCAATATTACTGATCTCACTCCTTTTGCTGCAGGTTTCCCAAATTCGTGGACGAATTCTCTCCAACCCGGGGAGTATGATGGAAACCAAGTAGAGGATGCTCAAGCCCATGAAGCCCAAGCCCAACAAGGAGCCCAAGCGCAACAAGGGGTCCAAGCCCAACAAGGGGTCCAAGCCCAAAGAACTACTAGGAGCATGGCAAGAGCTTTGGGACAAGAGTATAATAAGATGGCTCTTCTTATTTCTTTTACAGAATAGGGGTGCGGATGTAATAAATAGGTGTAAGTAGTAAGGGAGGTTAGGGGGGAGTGTAGATAGGAGTTAGGAGGTGCCAAACTAGGAAGGAAAGTCACACTTCCTTCATGGTGTAGTTGGCGCCGAAATTCCATCAGCATTTGTGTTTCATTTAGCTTGCATTTTAAGCACCTCTTAGGCTATAAATAAGGTGCTTGTCTTTGTATTTTTCAGATTGGAATTTTATAGTAGAGAGACTATACTCAAATTTGGAGAGAAATTGTGAGTCTTGAGTCTTCTTCTTCCTTTGCCTTATCTTGTGAGCTATGGTGAGCTTCAAGTGGCGGCACTCCATCACTTATCTTGGATCAAGGAACCAAGTGGCGTGAAGTGTTCTTCCAATTCTCAAAATCCAGCAAACTAATTCTATAAGTGTTCTTCCTTCATGTTCTTTCAATTCCATTCGGTAGATTAGCTTTGTTTGTTGTTTCTTTTCATTTGTACCGATTAGATTTCTGTTTCCACCATTGTTTTCTTGTTTCTGTTCGGTGCAGTTTCATTCGTTTCCATTTTCTGTTCGGTTTATCATTTGTGTTCTTCCATTCCTTGTGTTTTGATTCCATTTGACTTGGTTGGTGCTAAGTCTTGGTGAGTTCTTGAATTAGAACATCGATCCAATTCTAAAGTAAAGTGCCATTTATGACCAGCTCAAGTTGCTCCTAAGAATGTCAAAGAATCATGTATTCTTGTAGTTACATTCACATCAAGTTCTGTGTTGGTTCAGGAGCAAGACCAAGTGCAGAAGCCCATTTACTTCGTGAGCAAGGCCTTGCAAGGCCCAGAATTGAGATACCAGTCACTAGAGAAGGCGGCACTAGCAGTGGTGTTCTCAGCCTGAAGGCTCCACCACTATTTCCACAGCTTCACGGTGGTGGTGATGACAAACCTCCCCATCCAGAAAGTACTTCAAAAGCCAGATGTGGCAGGGAGGATGGTTCGCTGGGCGGTAGAGCTGTCGGAGTTTGATATCCAGTATGAACCCAGGGGATCCATCAAGGGGCAAGTCTATGCTGACTTCGTGGCAGAGCTCTAACTAGGAGGAGACCCTCAAGAAGTGGAGTTAGGGTCACAGTGGATGCTCTCAGTGGATGGATCTTCCAACCAGCAAGGGAGTGGCGCTGGAATAATCTTTGAGGGGCCTAATGGAGTGTTGATCGAGCAAGCTTTACGCTTCGCCTTCAAAGTGAGCAACAAGCAGGCGGAGTACGAGGCGTTGATTGCTGGGATGCTGTTGGCTAAAGAAATGGGTGCTCAGAGCCTCCTGGCAAAGAGTGACTCACAATTGGTCACAGGGCAAGTAACAGGGGAGTATCAGGCAAAGGACCCACAGATGGCTGCCTACTTGAGGTACGTCGAGGTTTTGAAGAGAGCTTTCGCTGCGTTTGAGCTGGTACATGTCCCTAGGGAGCAGAATGCCAGAGCTGACCTGCTTGCCAAGCTGGCCAGCTCAGGCAAGCGGGGAAGGCAGAGGACCGTAATCCAAGAGACCCTCAAAACGCAGCGAAAGTTTGTTGCGGACAACAGGGTGGATGTCCTTCACATTAGTACAGCAAGAGGAACACCAAGGAGCCATCGCTCTCTGAGTCAAGATACGGCGAGGGCACCCTGCATAGGTGTTTACGCAACCTCGCCAGAAGAAGAAAAGGGTGTACAGGTATGTGCTTTGGAGAAAGGCGACACATGGATGACCCCATACAGACGATACCTAGCGGATGGGATCCTCCTAGCAGAACCAGAAGAAGGCAAGAAGATTAAGAGGAACACCGCAAGGTACACCTTAGTAGATGGGATATTATTCAGACACGGGTTTATGCACCCTATCTTGACGTGCGCAAGTGGCAACGAGTGCACCATGATAATGGCTGCACTCCACGAAGGTATTTGTGGGAGCCACGTGGGAGGAAGATCCTTAGCATCCAAGGTAATACGTGCAGGGTTTTTCTGGCAAACAGTAAGAGAGGACTGCGTGCGTTACGCCCAGCGTTGCAAGCAGTGTCAGATGCACGCTGATTGGCACAAGGCGCTGCCAGAGGAACTGAGATCCATATACAGCCCATGGGCTTTCCATACTTGGGGAATTGATCTCTTGGGCCTGTTCCCATTGGCGATAAGGCAGATGAAGTACTTGATCGTTGCCATCGAATACTTCACCAAGTGGATAGAGACAGAACCAGTGGCACAGATCACTGTGCACAAGGTACAACACTTTGTTTGGAAAAACATTATGTGTCGTTTCGGGGTGCCGAGGTGTCTCATTTCAGACAATGGCACCCAGTTCGCGAGCCAACAGTTGGGGAAGCTGTGTACAGAAGTAGGAATCAAGCAGGTGTTTGCATCAGTCGAACACCCCCAGAGGAATGGGCAGGTCGAGTGAGCAAACAGAGTTTTGTTGAGGGGTTTGAAACGCAGATTAGAGAAGGCTAAAGGGGCGTGGGCAGAAGAAGTACCAAGGATCGTATGGGCTTACCACACCACGCCTCAATCTTCCACCACGGAGACGCCTTTCAGCCTAGTGTATGGGTCAGACGCCATGATCGCAGTAGAGATCCACGAGAGCTCGCCTTGTTTCCTAGGTTTCGTGGCAGAAGAGTCCAACGAAGAAAGGAAGGTGAACCTGGATGTGATAGAAGAAGCTAGAGAAGAGGCGAGAATTAAGGCTTAGGCTGTGAAGAGAAGAGTGGAGCGTCAGTACAGTTCTAAGGTGAAGCTGCGACAGTTTCAGGTTGGCGACCTGGTCATGAGGAAGGCTCACCCTTACGAGTTAGAAAACAAGTTGTCTCCCAAGTGGACTAGACCGTTCAGAGTAACCAAAGCCAAAGGGAATGGTTCGTATAAGTTAGAGACTCTAAAAGGGGGCCCTATCCCACGTAGTTGGAATGCGACGAATTTAAAGTTTTATTTCAATTGAAATTTTGTAAAGGGGACACTCTTTTTCCCTCCTGGGGGTTTTTTAACGAGGTCACCCAAATAAAGAAAAGCAAAGTTTAAGATATTTCTGCCTTAGTTTTTCCCTTTCTTGTAAGATCAAAGATCAAAGAAGCAAAGACAAAGATGGGGCGTTGCCAAGTTGAGGCGTTGCCAAGATGAGGCGTCGCCAATATAAGGCGTCGCCAAGATGAAGCGTCGCCAAGAAAAGGCGTCGCCAAGCTAAGGCATTGCCAAGATAAGGCATTGCCAAGCTAAGGCATCGTCAAGCATAGGCGTCGCGAAGATAAGGCGTCGCTAGATAAAGAAGCGGAGGTCATATACAAAGCAAGATAATAGGTATGTTGAGCGTAAGTTAAAATCCAGGCGCCTAGTCCTTGAGCAGGGATTAAGGGATTCCTTCGGGACGCCCCCTCCTCGAGTATGAATAGCTAGCCCTGGTACCAGATGTCAGTATAAGTTAAAAATCCGGGTGCCTAGTCCTTGAGCAAGGGTTAAGGGATTCCTTCGGAACGCCCCCTCCTCAAGTATGAATAGCTAGCCCCGGTACCAGATGTCAGTGTAAGTTAAAAATTTGGGTGTCTAGTCCTTGAGCAGGGGTTAGGGGATTCCTTCGGGACGCCCCCTCCTCAGGTATGAATAGCTAGCCCCGGTGTCTAGTGTTTTAGACACCCTGAGGACGATACGGCGCTGCCTTAGTAGGCCTCTCCTCAGGTGAGGGCACCAAACGCAAAGAGATAAGGGGTAAGTTGCCCTGGTGTTTTAGACACTCTATGGACGATATGGTGCTGATTGTGTAGGCCTCTCCATGGGCGTGGGCACCAGAACGCGACTTTTAGCCTAAGTGTCTAGATACCCTCAGGACACCCAGAGCAGGTCCCTCCTCGAGCATGGGCACCCAGTACAGGCAAGCATAAGTCCTCCCCACCCTTGATGGGCAATGGCGAAGCAAGCGACGCCTTCATAAGGAAGACTCCTCGCAAATACGAAGGCCAAGCGAGTTTCTGAGCGAAAAGAGCAAGAGAAGGATGTGCCTCACACCCTAAGAAGAAAGAACCAGAAGGGGGCGGACACGTGCTACCTAGAGAGTTAAAGGCAAAGCAACAAAGAAATGCCTCGGAGGCCAGTACCAGCTAAGCCTTTGATGCGGAAAAGAAAACAGAAACAGACAAAGCGCAAGCATAATTGAAAGCAAATGACATTTAGGCGAATTCCAAAGTTATAAATATAAGCAAGGTCGATTGTCAGAATTACAAGTAAATTCAAATGATTGTCAATATAGATTTACAAGAAAATAAAGAGGTCAAGATCAGCGCAGCTCATTCCCCAAGGTCGAGGGGAACGACCTTCCCGTCAACAATATGGTTGAGAGGGTTGCAATTGGAGGTGTCAATTCCCGGGTTTTCACAGGCGGCTTGAGCTAAGGCCTCCTTGAATCCCTCTGCAAAGATGTCAGCCATGTTGTCGATGAGCTTTCCTTTAGCCCGCTCCAGATTTTCGATGGTGGAGTCTCGGGCTTCCCTCTCTGCGATGAGCTCCCTCTTGGCCCTTTCCAGCTCTTCGATCACGGAGTCTCCAGAGGCTAGCTGCTTCTCGAGAACCTCCTTCTCCACTTGAAGCCTGTTCAGTTCCGCCTGAAACTGATTATGCTCAAATTGAAGAAGGTTGAGCGCTTCCATCTGTGCAGCCAGCTCTCCTTCGGTCTTCTCCAGCGATTGCTTCCGGTCAGCACGCTAGTCAGCAAGTTGTTTCTGCTGGGCCTCGAAAGTTCGCATCGCCGCTTGAAGAGCAGCGATTTTGGATTTGAGGGATGCCACCTGAGTAAGGAGCTCATTGCTAGCTTGCCCTGCGTCATGTAGACGTTTGCAGGCTTCTGCGTTGATCTCTCTAGCGCTCCTCAAAGAGGCTTTGTAAACCTCCTCTTGGCACGCCCAGCCGCGGCACAAGCTCTCCTTTTCTTCCTTCAAAGTAGCCACTTCCTGTCGGAGAGCTTAGAGCGTGCGTGCCTCGCCAACCTTGGACTTCGCTTAGTTTCGAACTCTAGGCTAATTTTCCAGAAAACTCTAGTTGCTTGATCGAGCCTTGAGGTTACGCAGAAGGGACTAGGGAAGGATTTTGGCCAGAACGAGAAAAGATACACTAGACACAGTTTCCTTTTTACCACCTTCAGAGTACCATACACGGTGCTCCGATACGGAGGTGCAGAATTTTTGGTGTTTCTTGTTGGCTAACTTGAGCGTCGGAGTGCAAACGGCCGCTAGGGCGCCCTTTTGTCCTTCTTTGCAGGAATCCACAGGTAACCCGTGGGAAGGAGTCCCTAGCTGACAGTTGAGGTCGCGCACGAAGACGTCCCAGGTCAACCGGACAGAACATTTGGCACCCACCGTGGGGCACGATATAAAACATCAGTCCCACCGCAAGTTTGAGAAGACCTATCAAGTCACAGTAACGTTGGAGGAAGTTTGAGGAACAGTGAAGAATGGCCACCACGAGATGAGGTACTGCACGCGCTGCGGCTGAAGAACTGTCCATGCAGCAGGTCCTGGAGATAATGTGGGGGCTGCAGGATGATATGGCAGAATCGAAGATGGAACAAGAACGCATGCAGGCGGATCTCGAAGCCTCGCATGTGAGGAACGAAGATCTCCGCCGCGTTAATGAGGAGTTGCGCCGGGGTCTGAGGAACAATCAGGGGCAACGCGAACATGACGAGATGGAGAACCTCACCCCGCCGAGGGAGTTTTCCACTCCCTTCTCGCAGGAGATTCTGGATGCGGCGATCCCCAACACGTTCGCGTGGCCCAAAGCGATTTTCACTGGGATGGAGGACCCCGAGGCGCATCTCACTGCGTTCCACACGCAGATGGTATTAGTAGGCGGCTCCGATGCCGCGAGGTGCAAGCTCTTCATGAGCACGTTGACAGGGATGGCAATGGACTGGTTCATCAGCCTTCCAAATGGCCATATCACCTCCTTTCGGCAGTTGTCGCAGCTGTTTAGGGAGCAATACTTGGCAAACAAGGCCCTGCCGCCGGTCTCCTACGATTTGTTTGATGTGAAGCAGTATCAAGGGGAGACCCTAAAGGAATACATCAACCGCTTCGGGGCCCAGGTGGTGAAAGTTGGTACGTCAGAGGAGCCCATGATTGTGTACGCCTTCAGGAAAGGCGTGTGTCCCGGCCCTTTTTGCGAATCTATTATTCGCAATCGCCCAAGGACTTTTGCTGAAATTCGGCGTCGGGCGGTGGAGCATATCGCTTCCGAAGGAGAAGTGTGTGAGAAGCGAACCAGCATAGTGCCCTCCCGCCCGATGGTGCAGACGCGGATTCAGCCCGTCAGGGTAAACGAGACCATGACGGGAAGGAAGAAGCCGGAGGGGAGGCGCCCCTACGAAACCAGAAAACCCCAGCCCCGGGGTCCAACAGGAGGCGATCGCCCGGCTAGGGAGAGGGCAAGGCCGGCGAGATACAACTTTGTAGTGGAGTTGAAGGACAGGTTCAAGATTTTGAAGAACTAAATATTGCGGTTAGAGCGCCAAACGACGCAAGTGGAAGTATTGCAGTTATAGCGCCAAACGACGTAAATGGATGCACCGTGCGATCGACCCACGTGGCAGAGGAAGGGAGGATGACCCTGGCACCACTAGTTAACACTCAGAAAACGTCGTATCGATAGAATGCCCGAGGGTACGATACTCCGTCGAGAGTGGGTCAGAGGCTCAGAAAATGTCAGGACCAAGTCAAGTGGCTGAACGTCCCATCAGCCATACGAGAAGCGCCACGTGGATGGCACAGGCGAGATCTTGAGCTCTTCGCTATCCCCAGGCGTCGACCAGGGTCAAAGTTAAAGTCAATGCCAAGGTAAAGTCAACGCCCAAGGCGACGCCAGCATGAGACGCCCAAGGCGTCGCCAGCAAAGGCGCAGAAGACGCCGCCAGCATGAGACCTTGCGGGCGTCGCCAATCCAAGTATCAGCAGTGTCGCCTCCCCGATACCCACAGGTAGGAAAGACTGTGGAGGGAGACGAGATCGCCAAATGCTGAGTGAACCGCTGGTAGGGTTGTTCCCCGACACCCATGGGAAGGAAAGACCATGGAGGGAACGACCCCCTGGAGGGCTCCGAGCTTTCGCAGCACTCGGCGTTTTTAGACACCCTGAGGACGATACGGCGCTGCTGTAGCAGGCCTCTCCTTAGGCGTGGGCGCCGGGCACCAAGAATCTAGGGACAGATCGCTTTGGTGTCTGAGACACCCCATGGACGATACGGCTCCGTTAGGCAAGCCTCTCCATGGGCGTGGGCATCGACGCGTGACCTTATCCCAAGTGTTTAGGACCCAGAGTAGGTCTCAACTTTTGCGTTGCGGCAATAGTAAAGCCACTGACGCCTTCACGAGGCAGAGGCCTCATAGATACGAAGGCGGGACAGTTTCCGAGGAACACGATAGGGGCAAGGCACCGGGCATATAGGGTCGCCCAACGCAGCGAAAGAAACGGGTAGAGTACAGGCAAAGTAGTCGAAGCACGTGAAGGCGAAAAATGAAGGTAAAATCATACAGACGGAATTCGATAACTCAAAGGTACAAAAATTGTCATCCATAGTTGTGACGAAAGGACCGATAGTTCAAAGAAGTTACAAGTTCATCAAAGGGGGACAAAAACAAGTATAAAGCGCAAAGGAGTAAGGTGGCGGTTGAGGGCGGCCGTTCAGTCATCCAGCTCCAAGGGCACGACCTTCCCGTCAACGATGTGATGAGTGGAATCGCAGTTGGAAACGTCGATTCCCGGGTTCTCACAGACGGCCTGGGCCAGAGCCCCTTTGAACCCCTCCTCGAAGGTGCTCGCCATATCATTGATAAGGGTTTTCTTGTCCTTCTCCAACTCCTCGATGGTGGCGTCCCCAGAAGCTACCTGTTTCTCCAAAGCCTCCTTCTCCACACAGAGCTGGCTGACCTCGATCTGCAGTTTGTCGTGGTCAACCTGGAGAAGGCCCAAAGCCTTGGCCTGAGTAGCCATCTCCCCCTCCCTCCGCTCCAGTTCATCAGCCTGCTCACAGCATCAATCCTTCAAGTCCTTTTGAACTTCTTCGTAAGCTTCGACTATGTCTTGGAGGCTTGTTACCTGAACTTGGAGGGTGACTTCCCGAGCGTAGAAGTCACTTTGTAGCTCCATCGCCTCACCCAGCTGCTTTTCAGCCTCCTCCTTGGCCTCTTGCGCCAACTTCAGAGAGGCTTGGTAGGCCTCGTTTTGGCGTCCCAGAGTCTTCTTTTCCTCCTCCAAAGCAGCCACCCTTGCTTCCAGGGCCTGGAGGGTTTGTGTCTGCAAAACAGCATTTCTAGCTTGGGCACGCCAGTCCAGGGCCACGGCCAAGAAGGCTCCCAAGTAGAAGGGCATTCCCTCCCTCCTTTCGGAGCCTTCTGGTATTGATCCCCCGCTGAAGCCCCTCATCAGATGCATAATTGGAGGAGGGATGGCAATAAGATCTAGGGCGGCGGCGACGGAAGCGGGAGAAACAGAGACCTGTGCCGGTGGCGGGGGTGGAGTAGATTCGGCCCCTTCGCCTGTTTCCTCTTGGACCATTGTGGGAGGAAGAGAAGTAGCACTTTGAGGGTTGTCTCTAAAGGAATCCCCTCCCTGGGCCGATGCCTCTGGTAGGATAGAAACCCTCGCAGCCTTCCTCCTCTTGAAGGGTGCCAGGCCATCAGAGTCCTCATCATCGGATATAATCTCCAAAACCCGTTTTCCTTTGTCGAGGGGGGTTGGAGTCGGTGATGAAGCCACAGCCAGAGGGACGGCGGCGATGGGCGGAGGAGAGTCGGGTGTTTGAAGCGCCTCGGGGCTATGTGAGGATGGAGAAGATGAGCCTAGTGGGGCTTCGGTAGTGGTTGGTGGTGGTAAGGGCAAGGTTAATGAGGGGTTCGGGTCAGCAGCAGGGACGGAGGAGGCGCCAGCCTTGGCGGCACGAGCAGCCTTCATCGCTTTTGACAAAACCATCCTCTTGGAAGCATCCATCACTGATCCTACATTCAGAAAAACCCAATAGCAGAAGTTAAGGCCAAAGCAGTTATACAAACTCACAAAGCGCGCAGATGAACGAGACGTAAGGCACTTAGCACAAAGGAAAACAGGTGGAAGAGGCCAATAGAGCGAGCATGATGCAGTAAAATACAGATAACAGAAGACAATAAGAGAGGAGTCTCCCTACCAAAGTAGGTGGTCAGGGAGTGGGCGTTGTACTCGCTCGCGATGAGCTTCAGCGTGTCGAAGACGATCCCCAGGCTAGCCAAGGCCTTGCATACCTCCCTATCAGCAGGGGATAGCTCATCCAGGGCCTTGGCCTTGAGCAGCCTCGGGTGCTCTGTCCAATACAGAGGGAAGCCGTCCAAGGCTGTGGGGTTGTGCTTGGCGCATCACACCTTGAAGAATTTTCCCTTCCAGCTTTTGTACGAGTTCTAGAAGAGAGAAAGAAGGATCCTACCTGCGATCCCGGAGAAGCTTACGCAAAAGCTTTTCCCCTGTTTCTTCACCTCGAAGAAGTGTAAGAAGACATCCACAGAGGGGAGGATGCCTAGATATCCGCAAAGAATTTGGAAGGCCCGAACGAATGCCCAGCTGTTGGGATGTAACAGGGCCGGGGATGTAACGGGGCCGGGGATGTAACGGGCGCTTAAATAGCGCTTTGAATGTTGGAAACGGGGTTCAAACTCTGGGCTAATTTTCCAGAAACACTCTAGTTGCTTGCTCGAGCCTTGAGGTTACGCAGAAGGGACTGGGAAAGGATTTTGGCCAGAACGAGAAAAGATACACTAGACACAGTTTCCTTTTTACCACCTTCAGAGTACCATACACGGTGCTCCGATACGGAGGTGCAGAGTTTTTGGTGTTTCTTGCTGGCTGACTTGAGCGTCGGAGTGCAAACGGCCGCTAGGGCGCCCTTTTGTCCTTCTTTGCAGGAATCCATAGGTAACCCGTGGGAAGGAGTCCCTAGCTGACATTTGAGGTCGCGCACGAAGACGTCCCAGGTCAACCGGACGGAACAGAAAATGATCCGAGTTTTGACCTAATTCTCGTAGTTTTACACAGAACACAAACCCTAGTTGTTTTCGCTGTGCACCCACTGTGTGCCCGAGACGATTAGGGCAACACAGTTTTAGTCACTCAGTTATTTCTGACCACCTTCAGAGAATTCGTTTACGGTGTTCCGATACGGGGGTGCGTCACCTTTGATGTTTCTCGCTAGCTGACTTGATCGTCAGAGTGCAAACGGCCGCGAGGGTGCCCCTTTGTTCACTTCTTTTCAGGTACTTACAGACGGAGCAGAACGAAGGTGCCCTAGCTCATGAGGACAAGCCACGCACAAAGACGACCCTGGTCAACCGGCGGGAACACCGAGCGTGGGATAGAGGCGAACCCAGACAGGTGTGCGACGATCCTTACCATGATGAGCCCCGCCTCGGTAAAGGAGGTACAACAGCTGACAGGGCGGATGACAGCCTTGTCCAGATTCGTATCCGCTAGAGGTGATAAGGGGCACCCCTACTTCCAGTGTCTAAAAAGAAACAGTCGGTTTGTGTGGACCAAGGAGTGTGAGGCGGCATTCCTCAAGCATAAGGAGTACCTGGATGCTCCTCCCGTGCTTTGTAAGCCGCAGACGGGCGTGCCCCTCCAATTGTATTTCGCAGTGACCGAGCGGGCGATCAGCTCGGTACTTGTTCAAGAGCAGGATCAGACGCAGAAGTCGAAATACTTCGTGAGCAAAGTCCTACAAGGGCCAGAAGCAAGGTATCAAGCTTTGGAGAAGGCGGCACTGGCTGTGGTGTTCTCGGCCAGGAGGCTCCGTCACTACTTCCAAAGCTTCACGGTGGTGGTGATGACGAACCTCCCAATCCGGAAAGTGCTTCAAAAGCCAGACGTGGCAGGGAGGATGGTTCGCTGGGCGGTGAAACTGTTAGAGTTCGACGTCCAGTATGAGCCCCGAGGACCTATAAAGGGGCAAGTCTACGCGGATTTTGTGGCAAAACTTTCACTAGGGAGTGCACGACAAGAAGAGGAAGCTAGTTTCAAGTGGGTACTCTCGGTGGATGGGTCCTTGAATCAGCAGGGCAGTGGAGTCAGCATAATCTTGGAGGGGCCGAACGGGCTGTTGATCGAACAGGCCCTGAAGTTCGCCTTCAAGGCGAGTAATAACCAGGCGGAGTATGAGGCCCTAATAGCTGGAATGCTCTTGGCCAAGGTGATGGGCGCCCGGAGTCTACTGGCGAAGAGCGATTCCCAGTTAGTTACGGGTCGGGTGACTGGGGAGTACCAAGCAAAAGACGCACAGATGGTTGCATATTTGGGCTATGTTCAAGTTTTGAGCGTGGCGTTCGAGCTGGTACATGTCCCAAGAGAGAAAAATGCCCTTGCTGACCTGCTCGCCAAGCTGGCCAGCTCGGGCAAGGGGGGAAGACAGAGGACGGTCATACTTGGGCGAGGAGTCACCGGTCGTTGACTCAGAGCACGTTGAAGGCGTCCAGCGTAAGCGTTAACCCGGTCTCACTGGGAGGGAAGGACCCTATGCAGGTGTGCGTGCTGGAGGAGGGGGACACCCTACAGGCGCTACCTCGCCGGTGGGATACTTCTAGTAGAGCCCGAGGAGGGCAAGAAGATAAAGAGAAACTCCGCAAGGTACACCCTCGTGGATGGAGCACTGTTCAGAAACGAGTTCATGCACCTGATCTTGACGTACGTGAGCGAAGATGAATGTATGAGAATAATGGCTGAGCTCCACTTGGGGATTTGTGGGAGCCATGTTGGGGGGAAGTCTCTAGCGTCGAAGGTCGTACACACATGCTTTTACTGGCCGACGGTAAGGGAAGATTGCGTAAGGTACGCCCAGCGATGCAAGTAGTGCCAGTAGAACGCCAACTGGCACAAAGCGCCACCAGAAGAGTTGAGGTCCATCTATAGCCCGTGGCCCTTTCATACGTCGGGAATCGACATTCTGGGGCCCTTCCCGTTGGCGATAAGGCAGATGAAGTATTTGATAGTAGCCATCGAATACTTCACAAAGTGGATTGAAGCCGAGCCAGTGGCGTAGATCACGGCTCACAAGGTGTTGCATTTCGTATGGAAGAATATTGTGTGCCGCTTTAGTGTACCAAGGCGTCTTGTCTTCGAAAATGACACACAGTTCGCCAGCCAGCAGTTGGGCAAGCTGTGTACAGAGGTCAGCATAAAGCAAGTGTTCGCGTCTGTCGAGCACCCCCAGACGAACAGACAGGTGGAGTCTGCTAACATAATCTTGCTTAGAGGGTTGAAAAGGAGGCTCGAGAAAGCTAAGGGGACCTGGGCGGAAGAGGTGCCCAGGATAGTGTGGGCTTACCACACCACGCCCCAATCCTCCACCATGGAGACGCCCTTTAGCTTGGTGTATGGATCGGATGCGATGATCTCGATGGAGATCCATGAGAGCTCGCCGCGTTTTCAAAGTTTTGTGGCCGAGGTGTCCAACGAAGAGAGGAAGGTGAATTTGGATTTGTTGGACGAAGCCAGAGAGGAGGCGAGAATCAAAGTTGAGGCGGTGAAAAGAAGAGTGGAGCACCAGTACATTTCCAAGGTAAAGCCCTAGCAGTTCCAAGTTGCTGATCTGGTAATGCAGATGGCTCATCCGTACGAGCTGGAGAACAAGCTATCCCCCAAGTGAACTGGTCCTTTTAGGGTAACCAATGCTCGGGGGAACGGATCGTACAAGCTCGAGACTCTGGAAGGAGGCGCCATCCCTCGCACTTGGAACGCAACAAACCTCAAGTTTTATTTTAGTTCAAAACTTTACATTGTATACAGTTCAAGGGGACGCCCTCTGGGCCACCTCCACCCCGGGTGTGGGCACCAATTACGCAGGTCGACTTGGTGTTTAGACACATCGAGGAGAATGACAACTCCCTATGGGACGCCTCCTCCCCGAGCGTGGGCACCAAGCCCATCAATTGACCCGGTGTTTAGACACCTCGAGAGAGAGCAGCAGGGGGCGCCTCCTCGGGCGTGGGCACCAAGCATAAACAGTAGGCTTCGTCCAAGATAAGTCCTCCTTCGCCTTTGAGCGATGGTGAGGCCAGTAACGCCCTTAAGGCTGAAACGCCTCAAGAGGTACGTGGCGAGTGCCAGTTTATAATCTGAATTTTTTATCCTTTGGTGCATGTTTCATTTAGATTTGAGTTCATGCTTGAGTGATAGATCCACACAAATTCTTATATATCAATTCCATTGTGTTTTTGACGTTTCTCAAAAAGTCCCTAGTTTTAATGGTGATAGTGATCCTAATGTGTATTTAGATTGGGAGACTAAGGTTGACCATTATTTTCATGTGTATAGGGTCCAAGATGACGATAAACTTAGGATAGTTTCTTCATCCTTTTTGGGCTATGCCAAAGAATGGTGGCATAAAATTGTAATGGACATTATATATAGCAAGAAACCTCCCGTGGTTTCTTGGAATGCTTTGAAAGAGTGTATGCGCGCGAGGTTTGTTCCTCCTTCTAGGAAGGAACACTTGTTGAAGTTCCAAAGGCTTCCTCAAGGACATAGGATGGTAGAAGAATACATTAAAGATTTTGAAACAACTTTGACTAAAATGAATATGCATGCTAATGAAGAGTCAAAACTAAAATGGTTTGTACGTGGTTTGAGAAGAGATATTAGAGAAATTGTAGAATTAAATGAGTACTCTTCTTTAAAGAAAGTGTTTCGCCAAGCCATCAAGGTAGAATCCTATCTTTTGAAAACAACTTTCAAAAATACTCATGATTATAATTTCTACAACTCTTCTAGGAAGGATGCCAACAAAATGTCTACTCAAAATTGTCCTTCCAATTTTTCCAAACAAACCATGTTTCCAAAGAAAGTTTCTACTACAAATCCTTCTAATCCTAAGTCACCTACCCAACCTTCAAATATCAAATGTTTTAAAAGTTTAGGTTTTGGGCAAATAGCTCTTCATTGTCCACAAAAGCAACTCTTAATGATAAAAAAGGTAAAACAAGACCTACCTCACCCACCTACCACAAGTAAGAAAGAAAAAGACAAAGAAGGCCAAGTTGACATGGATCTAATCCTTTCACCTCCAAGGTGTTTTCCTTCCTTATCTTTTTCCTTACCCAAGGTTCCTATTTCACCACCATCTTGGTTAAAAAATGTTAGGGATAATTTGTTCATACCTCCTAATGGTTGTCACCATTTAAGAGGTCTTTTTCCAAAACATCACATCATTTCTAAACAAATTTTTCCAACTTGGTCGATTTATAGAACCTCCTTTTCTGAAATCCCATTATTTACAAATGCTAAGTCATGTTTACATTTTTCTTCCACTTTTAATTGTAAAACTAAGCTGACTTTGTTATATGCAGGGATTCAGAATTCGTGGACGAATTCTCTCCAACTCGAGGAGTATGATGAGAATCAAATAAAGGAGGCTTTTATTAATGGAGGAAGAGGACATCCACCCTCACATTTGAAGTTCTTCCTTCTAGTCTTCTCAAAATTAAAAGAAGACATAAAATAAAGATGAGGCCCAAGCCCAAAGCCCAAGCCCAAGCCCAAGAAGGCCAAAGCCTAAAGAGCCCAAGTCCATCCCATGAGGGGCAAGGCCAAGCTTTGAAATACTCTTGTATAATTTTAGGAGGTGTGGTTATTAAATAAAGGAGTGTGAAAATGTAAAATAAAGTCACATTACCCATGTGACTTAGGAGAGTGGTGTAGGTGTAGTTTTTGGGAGGTGCCATAGTAGAAAAAGGTCACACCTCCCATGTGACTTGTTTTTGGTGGGAATTTCAAATGAGTTTATTTGAAATTTCCCACCTATTTTTCAGCACCTTAGGCTATAAATAGAGGTGCTTCCTTTGTAAAATTCAGATTGGAATTAATCTAAGAAAACTCTACTCAAATTTTGAGTGACCTTTGGAGAGCTTTTGGAGCCTTCTTCTCTAGTCTTATCTTGATGGATCAATGGAGTCCTCAAGTGGCGGCATCACTCTCATCTAGGAGCATTCCACACTTCTAGTGGCGAGATCATCCATCCTCCTTCCATCTTCATGAGCATTCTCTTCTCCTTCCTTTCTTCTTCTTCAATTGTTCATGTTGCTTTGTGTTCTTGAGTTTTTTTTCAGTTTCGGTTTTTCTATTTTCCAGCACTATGTTCTGTTTCTGTTTTTAATTTCTGTTTTGGTTCGGTTCATTTGATCATTTGTTCAATTCTGTTCGGTCAATTCCAGTTTTAATATCTTTGTTGATTCAATTTGACAATATTTGGTTCATCCAAATGAGTTTGGGATTTGGTACTAGTTATTGGTGAGTTCTTGTCTTAGAACCATGATCCAACTCTAAGAAAAGTGCCTCTATATTTTCCAGCTCAAGGGGATTCCTAAAAATGTCAAGAATCTTGTTCTATGTGGCTATTGGAATCACATCAGGGAGTGACGTCGTGGGAAGGCCTCAAACCCCGATAACCCCGGGTAGCAATAAAGAGAAGAGAAAGGTGGCTTCAAGGCCATAGTAATAGCGCCAGTGGAGAGCAACCTGACTCGTGAAGTGCCCATGTCGCCCCAGAGACACCCTTGGGCCAGTTACGACTCATGAGAAGGGTCACGCCCGGGGGCAGCCAGGTGCAGGGCACGAGAGGAAGGAAGATACGCTCTCAAAGTGAGTGACTAGATGTTTGGGGGCATGAGTTGGCACCCAAAAAGTCACCCCTTGCGCAGATGCACTCCCAGGTAAGAGGACTCACACGAGGAAATACCCCCAGATGGGGTCACGGTGCTGTGAGGCCCTCCACGTGTAACAACAGCCAAGTCAGAATAGAAACGTCAATTTGTCAGGTACAAGGTAATTAAAACTATTTAATAAAGTTTACGTTTCGAGCGTTTAAGGTACTATAAATGCTCCCAAGCGGTTTAAACGTTTTAATGGCGCTGAACGTTTTATAATTAAATGCGCTTTAAGACGCTTTAAATGCTAGAGTAGTTTAAATAGCGCCTTGAATGTTGGAAACGGGGTTGGAACTTTTGGCAGATTTTCCCAGAATACACTCTAGTTGTTTGCTCGAGCCTACAGGCTACGCACAAGGGACTAGAGAAGGATTGTTTTCCAGAACGAGAAAAGACACACTATACACAGTTTCTTTTAACCACCTTCAGGGTGCCATTCACGGTGCTCCGATACGGAGGTTTAGAGTTTTGGTGTTTCTTGCTAGCTTGGGCGTCGGAGTGCAAACGGCCGCTAGGGCGCCCTTTTGTCCTTCTTTGCAGGAATCCACAGGTAACCAGTGGGAAGGAGTCCCTAGCTGACGGATGAGGTTGCGCATAAAGACGTCCCAGGTCAACCGGCCGGATCATTTGGCGCCCACCGTGGGGCCGATTTAAAACATCAGTCCCATCAGAAGCAACGAAGATCTATCAGAGCCACCATAACGTTGGCAGAAGTTGGAGGAAACAATGAAGAATGAGGGCTACCACTAGACAAGGTACCGCACGCGTGGTGAGTGAGGAAATGTCCATGCAACAGGTCATGGAAATGATGCGGGGGCTGCAGTGATGCGAATCAAATAAAGAAGGCTTTTAATAATGAAGGACAAGATCATTCGCCCTCACATTTAAAGTTCTTCTTATTATTCTTTGCAAAAGATGAGGCCCAAGTTCATCTCATGAAGGGCAAGGCCAAGTATTAAATAATAAAGAATATTGTTGAAGGTGCTTAGAGGGAAACATTAGAAACCTCTATTGTTAAAGCATCTTTTAGTCTTTAGTTAGGAGTTTTAGGGGGGTTGTGTTAGTAGATAGGTGTAGGAGTAAATAAGGAGGTGCCAAAGTGAGAGAAGGGATCACACCTTCCTCATGCATTGTTTTAGGCGCCAATTCTAGAAGCTTTTAGGAGGGAGTTTTTTGAATTTGTGTAGCTTACATTTCAGCACCTTAGGCTATAAATTAAGGTGCAACCCTTGTATTTTTCAGATTTGAATTTATCTAAAGAAACTATACTCAAAATTGGAGTGAGCATTGGAGAGCTTTTGAGCCTTCTTCTCTAGTCTTATCTTGAAGGATCATGGTTTCCTCAAGTGGCGGCTTGCACACTCATCTAGGAGCATCCATACTTCTAGTGGCGTGATCATCCAACCATTCTTCCATCTTCATGAGCATTCTCTTCTCCTTCCTTTCTTCTCTTGTTAATTTCCTTGTCTTAGCTTGTTTTCTAGTTGTTTTGGTTCAGCAATTTCAGCTTGTTTTGTGTAGCTATGGTTCATTTGTGTTCTTGGCTGTTTTTCATCTTTTCTTCTTCAATTCCAGCAATTTGATTCGGTTCCTTACTGTTTTGTGTTGTTAATTAGTGTTTTTGCCTTTCCTCCATCTCTTTTGGTTCAATTTGACAATATGTGGAACATCCAAATGAGTTTGGGATTTGGTACTAGTTTTTGGTGAGTTCTTGTCTTAGAACAATGATCCAACTCTAAGAAAAGTGCCTCAATAATGTCCAGCTCAAGGTGATTCCTAAGAATGTCAAGAATCATTCTCTATATGGCTAGTGGAATCACATCATGTGGTATCATGAGTCTTAGGTTCATTCTTGTTTAATTGTTGAGTTGTGTGCACTTTATTTCAAGAGCTCTTTTAATTTCTTGCAATTTAAGTTTCTGTTTTAGGCTTAATTGAGTTTTTCTTGCTGTTTTTCTTTTGTTACACCAAGTGTTTGTGAAAAGGTTTATGGCACTCATTGTTCATATGAGTATGGCTGCTCTTTTGGAATGGCATTCACCTTCCTAGAGCTGACCTTAAGCTTCCTTTCACTTGTTGATACATCTTGTGATATGTCTTTTAATTTTGTAATCATGTCAAGTTTTGTCTGAGTCATGTTATTCCATAATTGTCATTACTTCTTGTAGTACTTTTATTGCTTTGATTGTTTCTTGCTTTGGTTTACTTTCTGTTTTGAGTTTATTGCTTGATCCTTTGTGCATTTTCATTTTTAGATTTTAGTTCATGCTTGTATTCTAGTTCTATACAAGTTCCTTTACACAATTTCCATTATGTCTTTGCTAGTTCATCATACTGTTTTTCATTCCTAAATAGGTTCCTCTGTTTTCTTACAAACGTGCTACTGTTTTCAATTTACTGCAATTAACTGGCTCTCTGGAAAATTGTGAAAATTTGGATTTAAATTCTTCAAAGTGTTACAAAAGCATAGCAAAAAGAATTACAAAAAAATTCCAAGTACACAAAAAATGATAAATAAAATACGAAAAGTGTACATTACTGCCGAAAAAAAGACGGTAATTGGGCAGCAATTTTGAAAAATTTATTTCTCTCAATTGGCTTACTGTTTCTAGTTCGTTCCAGTGCCATTATTGAGTTGAGACATTGAAGTTTGTGTGGTTAATTTTTCACATTCCAGTTCGCTTTCAATCGTTCCAGTTAAATCTGTAAACATAGCACAGTTTGCATACAACATTGTTTTCTTGTAGTTCTGTTTTTGTTTTTTACATCTACTCTAGTACTTTTCTCTAGGACTCTTTTGGTGTGCCTTCCTTCCTCATTGAGTTCTTTATTTTCTTGCTTGTCTTTCATTCTTTAATCTTTGAGTTTGTCTTACATATAGTATTCCTTTTGCCATTACCTTTCTTTGCTTATACCTTTTCTTGTTTGTCTTTATTGTTTCATTGGTTTTGTGGTGGTTGCCTTTGAGATTGGTGTACTTGCTTTGACATCTTTCATTTGAGGATTACAAGACCTCAAGATCAGATTGGTGCAAGGACATTATTTCTTTGAGAGTGACCACTTTTTCTGCCTCAATTCACTTCGGCATTTTGCTTAAAAGACTCACTGTTTTTGCTAATTTTGTTTCTTAACTTGTTTGCTGTTTTTGTGTGTTTGCTGTTTTTAATTACAAATGGCTGGATTTTCAAGTGATGCATCATACAAGCAGAATTCTCCTTCCAAAGCTTCAATCCTTGGTGAATTACATGAAGCACAAAGAACTATTAGACGCTTGGAAGAGAAAATGCAAAAGATGGAGGTCCAACAAGCTAGACCATCTCCTTCTATCCATGATGGGCATCATTCACATAGACCTTCAACAAGAGGTTCTTCCAATGACATAGGCCGTGAAGAGGACCATAGGAGAAGGAGAACTCCACCCCAATTCCTTGGACATAGACATCACAACCAAGGGGAGAGACCTCACTATGGCAATGGCTACTAGCAAGATGCAAAGGCTAGGCTACCTTCGGTCAAGCTTCCTTGTTTCAATGGCTCAAGTGATCCTAATGTATATTTAGATTGGGAGGCTAAGTGTGAACAAATATTTGAGATCCATGAGATCCAAGATGAGCATAAGCTTAAGCTAGCCACCTTAGAGTTTAGTGATTATGCCATGAAATGGTGCATGGAATTGTAAAGGACATTATCTATCACAAGGGTCCTCCCGTGGACTCTTGGAACTCTTTAAAGGATCAAATGCGCACTAGGTTTGTACCCCCACATTTTAGGAAAGACCTCATGTTGAGACTCCAACGGTTTCAACAAGGCACGCTAAATGTGGATGAATATTATAACGAGCTAGAAACGCTTGTGCTTAAAATTGAATTAGAAGAAAGTGAGGAAGCTATGATTGCTAGGTTTGTGAGTGGTCTTAGGAAGGATATTCAAGACATTGTTGAGTTACAAGAGTATTCATCATTGGCTCTTTAGTTCATCTTGCAATGAAGGTGGAAGCCCAACTTGCAAAGAAAAATATTTTTAAAAATATTCCCAAAGATGATTACTACAATAATTCTTGGAAGAACAAAAAGTCTTTTTCAAAATTTCCTTCCAAAGATTCTTCTTTCAAACCCAAGGATCCTACGCCATCTACTTCTAGGCCTAAATCCCCAATTAAATCGTCTAGTCAAAAGTGTTTTAAATGTTTGGGATATGGTCACATTGCTGCTAATTGCCCTTCTAAACGAAGTATGTACATGCATGAAGGCATTGTAGTTAGTGAGCATGATTCCAATTCACCTAGGCATTCTTCACCTTCTAGACCATCCATTGAAAATGAGAGTGAAAGTCCTTGTGAAGGTGACTTATTGATGATAAGACGTATGTTGGGCACAATTCCAAAATCTTTGAATGATACTTAAAGAGAAAATATTTTTCACACCCGATGTCTTATCAACAACAAGTTATGTTCCTTGATTATTGATGGGGGAAGTTGCACTAATGTGGCTAGTACAAGAGTTGTGGAGAAGTTAGCCTTACCCACTATCTCTCATACCAAGCCCTACAAATTACAATGGCTTAGTGAAGTAGGTGAAATCATGGTGAATAAACAAGTCCTCATTAACTTTGCAATAGGAAAGTATAAAGATGAGGTTTTATGTGATGTTGTGCCCATGGTAGCATCTCATCTTCTTTTTGGAAGGCCTTGGCAATATGATAGACATGTTTTACATGATGGCCTATCCAATACAATGTCTTTTTCCTTCCTAGGGCGCAAGGTTATATTAAAACCCCTCTCTCCCAAAGAGGTTCATGAGGACCAAATAAAAATGAAAACTAAAACAGAAAATGAGAAAGAAAAAGAAGTAAGTACTACACCGAGTCACACCATTTTCTCCTCTAAATCCATCATGTTGACTCGTGCTATGCTTCAAATGGACCCTCCAAGGTCTTCTTCTTCTTTATCTTTTTCATTACCCAAGGTTCCTATTTCAACACCAACTTGGTTAAAATATGTTAGGGATGATTTTTTCATACCTCCTAATGGGTTTCACCATTTAAGAGGTCTTTTTCCAAAAAACATCATCATTCCAAAACAAATTTTTCCAACTTGCTCGATTTATAGGACCTCCTTTTCTGCAATCCCTTTGGTTCCATCCGCTAAGTCATGTATTCCTTTTTCTTAAACTTTTGATTGTAAAAGTAAACTTACTTTGTTATATGCAGGGATTCCGAATTCGTGGGCGAATTCTCTCCAACTCGGGGAGTATGATGCGAATCAAATAAAGAAGGCTTTTAATAATGAAGGACAAGATCATTCGCCCTCACATTTAAAGTTCTTCTTATTATTCTTTGCAAAAGATGAGGCCCAAAGCCCAAGCCCAAGAAGGCCAAAGCCCAAAAAGCCCAAGTTCATCTCATGAAGGGCAAGGCAAAGTATTAAATAATAAAGAATATTGTTGAAGGTGCTTAGAGGGAAACATTAGAAACCTCTATTGTTAAAGCATCTTTTAGTCTTTAGTTAGGAGTTTTAGGGGGGGGGGGGGTGTTAGTAGATAGGTGTAGGAGTAAATAAGGAGGTGCCAAAGTGAGAGAAGGGATCACACCTTCCTCATGCATTGTTTTAGGCGCCAATTCTAGAAGCTTTTAGGAGGGAGTTTTTTGAATTTGTGTAGCTTACATTTCAGCACCTTAGGCTATAAATTAAGGTGCAGCCCTTGTATTTTTCAGATTTGAATTTATCTAAAGAAACTATACTCAAAATTGGAGTGAGCATTGGAGAGCTTTTGAGCCTTCTTCTCTAGTCTTATCATGAAGGATCATGGTTTCCTCAAGTGAAGGCTTGCACACTCATCTAGGAGCATCCATACTTCTAGTGGCGTGATCATCCAACCATTCTTCCATCTTCATGAGCATTCTTTTCTCCTTCCTTTCTTCTCTTGTTAATTTCCTTGTCTTAGCTTGTTTTCTAGTTGTTTTGGTTCGGCAATTTCAGCTTGTTTTGTGTAGCTACGGTTCATTTGTGTTTTTGGCTGTTTTTCATCTTTTCTTCTTCAATTCCAGCAATTTGATTCGGTTCCTTATTGTTTTGTGTTGTTAATTAGTGTTTTTGCCTTTCCTCCATCTCTTTTGGTTCAATTTGACAATATGTGGAACATCCAAATGAGTTTGGGATTTGGTACTAGTTTTTGGTGAGTTCTTGTCTTAGAACAATGATCCAACTCTAAGAAAAGTGCCTCAATAATGTCCAGCTCAAGGTGATTCCTAAGAATGTCAAGAATTACTCTCTATATGGCTAGTGGAATCACATCGTGCAGGATGAGATGGCGGAGTCGAGGATGGAACAAGAGCGCATACAGGCGGATCTTGTAGACTCGCGCGCGAGAAACAAAGAGCTCCATCGGGTGAATAAAGAGTTGCGCCGGGGTTTGACCAATAACCAAGGGCAATGTGAACAAGATGAGACCGAACGTCTCACCCCACCAAGGGAGTTTTCCACACCCTTCTCGCAGGAGATCCTGGATGCAATTATCCCCAACACGTTCACGGGACCCAAGGTGATTTTCACCGGGATGGAGGACCCCGAGGCGCATCTCACTGCATTCCACACGCAGGTGGTGTTGGTAGGCGGCTCCGATGCCGCGAGATGCAAGCTCTTTATGAGCACGTTGACGGGGATGGCGATGGATTGGTTCATCAGCCTTCCAAACGGCCATATCACCTCCTTTCCGCAGCTGTCGCAGCTGTTTAGGGAGCAATACTTGGTGAACAAGGCCCCACCACCAGTTTCCTACGACTTGTTTGACGTAAAACAGTATCAAGGGGAGACCTTAAAGGAATACATCAACCGCTTCGGGGCCCAAGTAGTAAAGGTTGGTACTTCAGAGGAGCCCGTGATCGTGTACGTATTCAGAAAAGGCGTATGCCCCGGCCCTTTTTGCGAATCCATTATTCGCAACCGCCCTAGGACCTTCGCTGAAATACGGCGTCGGGCGGTGGAACATATCGCCTCTGAAGGAGAGGTGTGTGAGAAGGGCACCAGCGTCGTACCCTCACGCCCGAGAACGCAGACGCGGGCTCAACCCGTCAAGGTCAACGAGACCACGACGGGGAGAAAGAAGCCAGAGGGGAGACGCCCCTATGAGACCAGAAAACCCCAGCCCCGGGGTCCAGCAGGAGGGGATCGCCCGGCCAGAGAGAGGGCAAGGCCGGCGAGGTACAACTTTGTGGTGGAGTTGAAGGACCTGATCGCCGTCCCCAATATAGCTGAAAGGTTGAGGCGACCGGCGAAGACTGACAAGGTGTTGGGGCCTCGGAAGGACTTTTGGTGCGAGTTCCATGAGGCTTTCGGTCATCACATCGATAACTGCCTGTCGCTGGGTTACCAGCTAGATGAGTTGGTGAGAAGCGGGTTTCTGAAGGATTATGTGGCGGAGCCCGCGACGACCGCGGCCCTACCGGCGTCAGCGGAGGAGCAAGCGCACAAGATGCCTGTCCTCGGCGAAGTCCATACCATTGCTGGTGGCTTTTCCGCCGGAGGGCCCACCACCTCCCAGCGAAAGAAGTATGCGAGGGGGTCAACTCAATTGAAGAAAGAATCTCAGGTGATCCGTGGGAGTCGGACCTCGTGTTCACGAGGGCGGATCTGCAGGATGTTGTGCCGCACGACAACGACCCCGTGGTCATTTCAGTCGTCACGGCGGGCAGAAAGGTGCACAGGGTTCTTGTCGACCAAGGAAGCTCTGCAGATGTCATGTTCTGGTCGACATTCAACAAGTTGCGGTTGTCTCCCGACCTTTTGAGACCCTACACAGGGTGCTTGTATGGGTTTACAGATAACCAGGTGGAAGTCCGAGGCTACTTGGAGTTGAGGACAACGTTCACAGATGGAGAGGCCTCGCGTACCGAAAGCATCCGGTACTTGGTTGTAAATGCCAATTCCGCCTACAACATCTTGTTGGGCAGGCCAGCGTTGAATAGGCTGAACGCAGTAGCCTCCACGCGCCATATGAAGATGAAGCTGTCGGATCTCAGCGGCAAGGTGATTGTCATTAAATCAGATCAGGAGGAAGCACGTAAATGTTACGAGAATAGCCTGAAAACGAAGAGAGGCGTGTTTATGGTGTTCGAGCGTCCGCCAAGAGCAGATGCAATGATGGAGATAGAACCCCTGATTAAAGCGACGCCCACGGAGTCAACGCCTAGTCAGGCTACACTCGTTGGGGCGACGCCCGAGGCAGATACGCACATGGAGGAGGGGCCCGACGACACATCGCCCGTAGAAGAGGCAACGCCCAGTAAGGAAAATAGCAGGGATCAGCAGGCGGCTAACGTGGTGGAGAGGGAAGTTGGCGGCAAAACATTTAAGTTGGGGCGTTTGCTGATCCGAGAAGAGCAAGATGAGGTGGCAGGGGTGATTTCACACCATCTAGATGCTTTCGCATGGTCTGCCTCGGATATGCCCGGCATCGACCCTGATTTCCTATGCCATCACCTTAGCATGGACGCCACGGTCCGCCCCGTGTGTCAAAGAAGGAGAAAGTTTAATGAAGAGAGGCAGCTTGTGGTAAGGGAAGAGACGCAGAAGCTGCTGAGTGCTGGTCACATCAGGGAGATTCAATACCCTGAATGGCTGGCCAACGTCGTCCTGTTAAAGAAGGGGAATGGGAAGTGGAGGATGTGTGTGGACTTCACCGACTTGAATAAAGCGTGCCCGAAGGACTCGTACCCAATACCCAGCATCGACGCGCTTGTGGACAGTGCCTCCGGTTGTAAGATACTTAGCTTTTTGGATGCATTCTCGGGATACAACCAGATCAAAATGCACCCGAGAGATGAGAATAAAACTGCGTTCATGACGGAGACTAGCAGTTACTGTTACAAGGTGTACCGACCAGGTCATCAGGCGTGATGACGTGTCTTGCACGTGCTCGGGTGGGGTGTGCTCAATGGAACGCGTAGGCTAGAAAAGATGAATGGTTCAGAAGTGGGCATATTCGCCGATCGCTGAATTGGCGTTCTCCGATCTCTAGTGTGCGTAACCAGCGGTCATCAGAGTTACGTCGCAGTCGCCGTATGAGAGCGCTAGGAGAACGGATGATCAGAGATCGCCCGGGAATGCTAGGAGATCGGATGGTTTACACGCCGCCACAAGGAGCACATCGCCGGATCTCCCAGCAAACTTGGTTAAAGCTGTTGAAGGCTCAGAAGGGTAATTTCAAGCGTGTAAGTTCAGTAAGACGATTGTGGCACCAGCATGGGGCACGAAGGTCGAGTGGGTTGGGAGGAACACTTTGCTCATCAGCGATAGGATTCCCAGAGTGGACATTTGTTGGTGGCAAGGTTTCCCCAGCTAGAACATGCATGGCATAACAGTAAGGAGGGTGCCATTCGCGATGAGCGATATCACAGAGATGATGCACTTTGTTTCATCCGATACTCGCCTTATCGGGTGGTGTTTCACAGCGCATTATGTGCTAGGTTGCTCCTTGAGTTGAGGACTTAGCTGTGCGGCTGGTTACTACACAAGAATGACGTTCAAGTTGCCCCAATCCATATGACGACACGTGTAGGGTTGGGTGTCACCAGTTACTCCAACCTAGATGATGACACGTGTAGGGTTGGGAGCAATGGAGAAATGACGCTCAAGTTGCCTTAGCTCAGATGACGACATGTGTAGGGCTGGGCGTTACCTGCTATCCCAGCCCAGATGGCGACACGTGCAGGGCTGGATGCGAGCCACGTGTCCAAAAGCATAACGGCCTGGAGAGAGAAGAAACCTAGCTATAAAGGTAACCTTAACAGAATCTGCAGAGGTACGTCTTTCATTACGGCTGATACTGCTAGGGTTGTGTGCCTACAGTACGGTCTTACAGAGCATATTCTCTCTGAGTTTTTGGGTGTTCTTGTCACTGACTTGAGCGTCGGAGCGCCACCAACCGCAGAGGCGCCACTGTGTGTTTTTCAGGTTCTCAGAGAGGCTATCTGTGGAGTGGACTTGGAGGGCACGTGGTGTCAAGCTGGTGAGGAAGATCGTGACGAGGCAACGCTCTTGCACTAAGTCAACCGGCAGGATCACAAGGTGATGCCTTTTGGGCTAAAAAACGCAGGCGCCACCTACCAAAGGCTGGTGGACAAGGTCCTAGCGCCCATTTTAGGGAGGAATGTATACGCCTACGTGGATGATATGGTAGTGGCGTCAAAGGATAGGATGCAGCACGTGGCGGACCTAGAGGAGTTTTTTGTCACCATATCCAAGTATCGCCTCAAGCTAAACCCCGAGAAGTGTGTCTTCGGGGTGGAGGCCGGTAAGTTCCTAGGTTTCATGCTCACAGAGAGGGGAATAGAGGCGAACCCCGATAAATGCGCAACAATCATCGCCATGCGAAGCCCGACATCAGTGAAGGAAGTGCAGCAGCTGACGGGGCGAATGGCGGCACTATCAAGGTTTGTCTCTGCTGGAGGGGAGAAGGGGCACCCGTATTTCCAGTGCCTTAAAAGAAATAGTCGCTTTGCATGGACTGACGAATGCGAAGCGACTTTCATCAAGTTGAAAGAGTATTTGGTGACGCCACCGGTCCTTTGCAAACCAGTAGCGGGCGTGCCCCTCCGGCTATACTTCGCAGTAACAGAACGAGCAATCAGTTATGTGTTGGTCCAGGAACAGGACCAAGTTCAAAAGGCCATATATTTCGTCAGCGAGGCTTTACAAGGCCCGGAGACAGGATACCAGGCGCTGGAGAAGGCAGCGTTGGCCGTGGTATTTTCGGCCAGGAGGCTCCGCCATTACTTCCACAGCTTTACAGTGGTGGTGATGACGAACCTCCCTATACAAAAGGTATTGCAGAAACCTGACGTAGCGGGAAGGATGGTGTGCTGGGCGATGGAGTTGTCAGAGTTTGATATCCAGTATGAGCCCAAAGGATCCATCAAAGGGCAGGTATATGCAGATTTTGTGGCAGAACTCTTGCCTGGGGGCGAACAAGAGGTGGAGGCGGGCTCGTAGTGGTTGCTCTTGGTCGACGGCTCTTCCAACCAGCAAGGAAGTGGTGCGGGGATAGTCTTGGAGGGACCCAATGGCGTGCTGATTGAGCAAGCTCTACGCTTCGCCTTTAAGGCCAGTAATAATCAGGCTGAGTACGAAGCTCTAATTGCAGGGATGCTCCTGGCTAAGGAGATGGGCGCGCAGAACCTCTTGGTGAAAAGCGATTCCCAGCTAATTACGGGACAAGTATCGGGTGAGTTCCAAACAAAGTACCCACAGATGGCGGCGTATTTGAAATACGTCCAATTGCTGAAGGGAGCGTTTAGCGCTCTTGAGCTAATACATGTCCCACGAGAACAAAATGCCAGAGCTGACCTGCTGGCCAAGCTGGCCAGCTCAGGCAAGGGGGGCAGGCAGAGGACAGTAATCCAAGAGACGCTCAAAGCCCCGAGGAAATTCGTGGAGGATAACAGGGTGAATGTCCTCCATGTTAGCACAGCGAGAGGGAGGCCAAGGAGTCATCGTTCTTTGACTCAAGATACGGTGAAGACGCCCCATATTAGCACATATGCGGACACGCCCGAACGAGGAAGGCACGCGCAGATATGTGCTTTAGCCGAAGGAGATACCTGGATGACGCCATATAGGCGGTATTTGGCGGATGGGGTTCTCCCAGCGGAACCTGAAGAGGGCAAGAAGGTTAAGAGGAATGCCGCAAGATATACCCTGGTGGATGGAGTATTGTTCAGGCACGGGTTCACCCACCCTATCCTAACGTGCGTAAGCGGCGACGAGTGCACCAGAATAATGGCGGAGCTCCACGAAGGCATTTGTGGGAATCACGTAGGGGGAAGGTCCTTAGCCTCTAAGGTGGTACGCGCAGGTTTCTACTGGCCAACAGTAAAAGAGGATTGCGTGCGCCACGCCCAGCGTTGCAAGCAATGTCGAAAACACGCTGACTGGCACAAGGCGCCGCCAGAAGAGCTGCGATCCATATACAGCCCGTGGCCTTTCCATACGTGGGGGATCGACATCCTAGGTCCATTCCCATTGGCGATAAGGCAGATGAAGTATTTGATTGTTGCCATTGAATACTTCACCAAGTGGATAGAGGCGGAGCCCGTGGCCCAGATTACTGCGCACAAGGTGCAACACTTTGTTTGGAAGAACATTGTGTGTCGCTTTGGTGTACCTAAGCGGCTAGTATCCGACAACGGAACCTAGTTCGCCAGCCAGCAGTTGAGAAACCTGTGCGCAGAGGTGGGCATCAAGCAAGTGTTCGCATCAGTCGAACACCCCCAGACTAACGAGCAGGTAGAGTCAGCGAATCGAGTTTTACTGAGAGGGCTAAAGAGAAGGCTAGAAAAGGCTAAAGGAGCATGGGCGGAGGAAGTGCCAAGGATCGTATGGGCATACCACACCACGCCCCAATCTTCCACCATGGAGACGCCTTTCAGCTTAGTATATGGGTCGGATGCGATGATCCCGGTTGAGATTCACGAAAGCTCGCCACGCTTCCAAAATTTCGTGGTTGAGGAATCCAACGAAAAAAGGCGGGTGAATCTGGACCTACTGGACGAGGCCAGGGAGGAAGCAAGAATAAAGGCCGAAGCAGTAAAGAGAAGAGTACAGCGACAATATAGCTGTAAGGTGAAGCCACGACAGTTTCTGTTCCGTCCAGTTGACCTGGGACGTCTTCATGCGCGACCTCAACCGTCAGCTAAGGACTCCTTCCCACTGGTTACCTGTGGATTCCTGCAAAGAAGGACAAAAGGGCGCCCTAGCGGCCGTTTGCACTCCGACGCTCAAGTCAGCCAGCAAGAAACACCAAAAACTAAGCACCTCCGTATCGGAGCACCGCATATGGCACTCTGAAGGTGGTGAAAAGGAAACTGTATCTAGTGTCTATTTCTCCTTCTAGCAAAGATCTTTCCCTAGTCCCTTATGCGTAACCGCAAGGCTCGAGCAAGCAACTAGAGAGTTTCTGGGAAATTTGCCAAAAGTTCGAACCCCGTTCCCAACATTCTCGGCGCTATTTAAACTACCCTAGCATTTAAAGCGTCTTAAAGCGCTTTTAATCATCAAACGTAACGCACTTAATTAACGCGTCTAATTAGAAAACGTAGCGCATTTAAGACGTTGAAACGCTTGGGAGCCTTTATAGTACCTTAAACGCTCGAAACAGAAACTGTATTAAATGACTTTAATTACCTGGTACCTAACTAAATGGTGTTTCTATTCTGACCTGGCTGTCGTACACGTGGAGGGCCTCACAGCGCCATGACCCCATCTGGGGACGTTTCTTCGTGTGAGTCCTCCTGCTTGGGAGTGCTACTGCGCAAGGGGTGACCTTTTGGGTGCCAACTCATGCCCGCAATCCTCTAGTCACTCACTCTGAGAGCGTATCTGCCTTCCTCTCGTACCCTGCACCCGGCTACCCTGGGCGTGACCCTCCTCTTGAGTCGTATCTGTCCCAAAGGCGTCTCTGGGGTGGCAGGGGTACTCCATGAGTCAGGCTGCCCTACACTGGTGCTATCACTATGGCCTTGAAGCCACCTTTCTCTTCTCTTTATCACAACCCCGAATTATCGGGACCTGAGGCCTTCCCACGGCGTCGCTCCCTCCATGGTCTTTCCTACCCATGGGTATCGGGGAACCGCACTGTGATTGCCTTGCCTTAATGATATTTGATCTTGGTGACGCCCTGGTGGGGCGACGCCTTCACCTAGGCGACGCCTCGCCTTTGCGACGCTTCCTCTTGGCGACGCTGGTAATTGGCGTCTCTTCACCTAGGCGACGCCTTGTGGTGACTTTGACTCCAGGCGTTGACTTTGACCTTGACTTTGTCAACGCCCGGATACGGAACGGTACACAAGCCCCCCAGTCTTAAGCCGAAGACTTGTCTTCAGCACAAAGACTAAGGCCTCGCCTACACCGTCCACGTGTCACCCTGATGACGTGTCATTCCCTGCTGACTCAACAATTCTCGAATTATTGACGTAACACTCTCTGAACCATAGGGGCGCTCTAATGGCTGATTGGACATCCTCTGAAGCGGGGAAAGTAACACCTTTTGGGGCTACGCTTAATCGCGCGCCACGTGGCTCATCACACGGCCAGCCTCTAGAGTCCCTTGCGCTCCCCTTAGGCGCTTAATCCTTTTACACGCGGCACGATCTCACGGCTCCTAATTAGCGCCTCTTGGGTTGCAAATGTAACGTTCAAGTTACCCCAAACCCCGCGCTCACACCACTGTTCCATCCATTCTCTCTGCGTCTCTGCACTGTTCATCGTCTTCAAACCTTTTCTCTGCAACTTCTGCTCTTCCCTTCGTGCTCTCCTTCCTCCCTCACTTTGACAGCAAAGGTATGATTTTTGCATATCCACGACTCTTCTCCTTCGTCGCATTGCATAGTTTATTGAACTGCCTGGGACTGTTTACGTTTATGCATTGTTGTGTTCTTCCGCTTCTCCTTTCTTCTCCGTTCTCTTCTCCTTCTTTCTGAGTTTTCTCGCGTGGGTGGCATATCCTGGGGTTTTTACCCCCTTTTCTGTCTTGGAATCACTTGTTAAAAAACCTTTTTCCTTTCTTCTTTCTCCAGCTATTTATTCACACCATGACGCGCCCGAACTCAAAGTCTGGTTCTCCCCCCAAGACCCCCAAGTCCAACTATAAAGCCTTCTATTCATGGGCCCCCGACGAGCTCTTGTACGAGTGTACCAGCCTGACAACCTTCCAGGACCTGGAGAATCATCGTACGGATCCTCACTTGTACAACTTTAATGCTTTCTGCCGCACTCATGACGCGCACATCTATATTCGTCCCGGCAGACCTGGGGAACCTGTCTGCGTGGATGACAGACCTAGAAAGGGGAATCCTTTCTTCTTCATGTACCAGACGGTGTTTAAACGCGTCGGGGTGCGTCTCCCATTCACGCCCTTCGAGAGGGAACTCCTCACCGAGATTAACACAGCCCCCGCCCGGCTCCACCCCAACAGCTGGGCATTTGTAAGGGGTTTTCAAATTCTCTGCGGGCACCTGGGCATCCTTCCCTCCGTGGATGTTTTCTTGCATTTCTTCGAAGTGAAGAAACAGGGGAAAAGCTTTTGGGTAAGCTTCTCCGGGATCGCGGGTAGGATCCTCCTCTCCCTCTTCCAGAACTCCTACAAAAAATGGAAAGGAAAATTCTTTAGGGTGTGCAGCGCGAAGCACGACCCCACAGCCTTAGATGGCTTTCCCCTGTACTGGACGGAGCACCCTAAGCTGCTCAGGGCCAAAGCCCTGGATGAGCTATCCCCTGCTGATAGGGAGGTATGTAAGGCCTTGGTTGGCCTGGGGATTGTCTTCGATACGTTGAAGCTTATCGCGAGCGAATACAACGCCCACGCCCTGACCACATACTTTGGTAGGGAGACTCTCCCCTTACCATCTCTTGTTATCTGTACCTTACTACCTAATGTTTGTTCCTCTGGCCTCTTCCTCCTGTTTTACATTGTGCCATGTGACTTACGCCTCACGCATCTACGCGTTTTGTGGTTTTGTATAATTGCTTTGGCTTTGACTTCTGCGGCTGGGTTTATCTGAATGTAGGATTGGTGATGGATGCCTCAAAAAGGATGATGCTGGCGAAAGCGATGAAGGGCGCTCGTGCTGCCAAAGCGGGCGCCTCCTCCGCCCCTGCTGCTGACTCGAACCCCCCATCAACCCTGCCTCTGCCACCACCGACCACTACCGAAGCCCCACTAGGCTCATCTTCACCGTCCCCACATAGCCCCGAGGTGCTTCAGACTCCCGGCTCTCCTCCGCCCATCGCCGCCGTCCCTCTGGCCGTGGCTTCATCACCGGCTCCAACCCCCCTTGACAAAGGAAAACGGGTCTTGGAGATTATATCCGATGATGAGGACTCGGATGGCCTGGCGCCCTTCAAGAGGAGGAAATCTGCGAGGGTTCCCCTCCTACCAGCGGCGTCGCCCCAGGGAGAGGATTCTTTCAGGGACAACCCTCCAAGTGCTACTTCCCTTCCCCCCACAATGGTCCAAGAGGAAACAGGCGAAGGTGCCGAATCTGCTCCACCCCCGCCACCGGCAGAGTTCTCTGCTCCTCCCGCCTCCGTTGCTGCCACCCCCGATCTCATCGCCATCCCTCCTCCAATTATGCATCTGATGAGGGGCTTCAGCGGTGGATCAATGCCAGAAGGCTCCGACAGGAAGGAGGGCATGCCCTTCTACTTGGGGGCCTTTTTGGCGGTGGCCCTTGAATGGCGCGCCCAAGCCAGAAACACTGTTATGCAAACTCAAACCCTCCAGGCCTTGGAAACAAGGGTAGCTGCCCTGGAGGAGGAAAAGAAGATTCTGGGACGCCAAAACGAAACTTACCAAACCACCCTGAAGCAGGAGCAAGAGGCCAAAGAAGAGGCTGAAAAACAACTGGCAGAGGCGGTGGAGTTGTAGGTTGACTCCTACACTCGGGAAGTCACTCTTCATGTCCAACTCACAGGCCTCCAGGGCGTGGTCGAAACTTACGACGAAGTCCAAAAGGTCTTGAAGAGCCGGTGCAGCGAGCAGGCTGACAGACTGGAGCGGGTGGAGGGGGAGATGGCTACCCAGGCCAAAGCTATGGGCCTTCTCCAGGTTGACTACGACAAACTGCAGGTCAAAGTCAGTCGACTCCGTGTGGAGAAGGAGGCTTTGGAGAAGCAGGTAGCTTTTGGGGACGCCACCATTGAGGAGTTAGAGAAGGACAAAAAGACTCTCATCCATGACATGGCGGGCACCTTCGAGGAGGGATTCCAGGAGGCTCTGGCCCAGGCTGTCTGCGTGAACCCGGGGATCGACATTTCCAACTGCGATTCCACTCACCACATCGTTGATGGAAAAGTCGTGCCCTTGGAGCTGGATGATTGAACCGCCGCCCTCGGCCATCACTTTATTCCTTTACACTTTACACTTGTTTTTGACCCTCTTTGATAAACTTGTAATTCTTTGAACTGTTTGCACTTTCGTTACAACTTTGGGTTTTTGCATGACTATTTTCGTGCCGTTGAGTTATCGAATTCCGCCTGTATTATTTTACTCTCGTTCTTTGCCTTCACGTGCTTCGATTGTTTTGCCTGTACTCTACCCGTTTCTTTCACTGCGTTGGGCGACCCTGTATGCCCGGGAAAGGTCCCGCGTCGATGCCCGCGCCCATGGAGATGCTTGCCTAATGGGGCCGTATCGTCCACGGGGTGTCTCAAACACCAAAGCGATCCGTCCCTTGATTCTTGGTGCTCGGCGCCCACGCCTAAGGAGAGGCCTGCTACAGCAGCGCCGTATCGTCCCAGGGTGTCTAAAAACGCCGAGTGCTCTGGGGGGGGTCGTTCCCTCCATGGTCTTTCCTTCCCATGGGTATCGGGGAACAACCCTGCCAACGATCCGCTGGCGTTTGGCGATCTCGTCTCCCTCCACAGTCTTTCCTACCTGTGGGTATCGGGGAGGCGACGCCGCTAAACTAGTTTCGACTTCTTCGACTTCGTCTCCCTCCATAGTCTTTCCTACCTGTGGGTATCGGGGAGGCGGCACTGCTGCTACTTGGGTTGGCGACGCCTGCAACGTCTCATGCTGGCGTCGCCCTCTGTGCCTTTCCTGGCGACGCCTCGTGCGTCTCATGCTGGCGTCGCCTTGGGCATTATCTTTACGTCGGCACTGACTTTAACCTTGGCCCTGGCCGACGCCTGAGGATAGCGAGGAGCTCAAGGTTTCACCTGCGTTATCCACGTGGCGCTTCTTGCATGGCTGATGGGACGTTCAGTCACTTGACTTGGTCCTGACACCTTCTATGCTCCTGACCCACTCTCGTCGGCGCATCGTACCCTTGGGCATTATGTCGATACGACGTTTTCTGAGTTTAACCAGTGGTGCCAGGGCCATCCTTCCATCCTCTGCCACGTGGCTCGATCGTGCGGTGCATCCATTCGCGTCGTTTAGCGCTATAACTGCAATACTTCCATTTGCGTCGTTTGGCGCTCTAACCGCAACATTTAATTCTTCAAAACTTTGAAACTGTCCTCATCATTTCTGCGCTTCTCGTAACCTACTTGCACCCTTTCTCTTCTCGCGAGGAGTTCTTCTAGCGTTCGTTCCCACCAGCGTTTTACCCTTGCGTTACCAGTGGGCCACACGCCTTCAAACCTCCCTGATTCTGTTCAAGCATGTCTTCTCGTGCTCCTCCCCCCAGGGTCAACCCCAAGGACCTGTATACTTGGGCTTCGAGCGAGCTTCTAGACGAATGCTCATGCTTACTCTCCACCAGGGCCATAAGGGAACACAAAGGGGATTCATGCCCCTATAATCACCGTGCCTTCGCGAGGAGGCACGACGACGACATTGCTGTGCTCCCTTGCACTCTAGGGGAGCCAGTATGTGGAGACGAACGGGCCAACGACGGGGTCCCCTTCTTTTACTTCTATTAGGTGGTTTTCAAGACCATCGGCGTGCGCCTGCCCTTCTCCAGGTTTGAGAAGGAACTGCTGACGGAGATCAATGCCGCTCCGGCCCAGCTATATCCCAACAGCTGGGCTTTTGTCAAGGCCTTTGACATCCTTTTCGGGTTTCTGGGTTGTGCACCCTCGGTTGACATCTTTCTTCACTTCTTCACCTCTGGGTAACCCTTAGTAACGTTCCTGGCAGAGTTCTCCTTACCTCCTTCCAAAACTCATTCACTGGGTGGAAAGGCCGGTTCTTCAAGATCTGCTACTCTGACCTCGTTCCCTCCGCCCTGGATGGTTTTCCACTGTACTGGGTGAGGGAGACGAGGGCCCTCAAATCCAAACCTTTCAAGAAGCTAGCCCCAAATGACCAGGTGGTTTGCCGGATTCTCGCTGAGGCGGGAGGTTTTGACTCCGCCACCTTGATCAGTTTGGAGTTCAACGCTGGAACTCTCGAGAAGTATATATGTATGAGTCACTGCCCTAGAAACTTCCGCCTTTATTGCTTTCCATCTGCGTGTGTTTTGCTTCATGGCGTCTCTGACACATCCATCTCCCTTGGTGCAGGTTCGAAAATAAACCAAGAGCGGAGGTCACGACTTACCCGAGCTCTGCGGACTGAGAGCGGGGCTTCGTCTTCTTCCCGTGTTGACTCCGATGTCCACTGAAGAGTGGTTCGTTTGTGTTTTTGTATGAGTTGTAATGTTTGCCCTATTCGCGTTACTCCCATTTGTATCGAACACTGCTTGTAAAATCAACTTTACTATACCACACTAGGTTTCTGTAACGTCGCTTTACTTTTGCATACAACTCATATATTGTGTGTTTTTCCTCCGTCATGTTTCTTAGCGGCGCCTGCGCTTGGGCGACGCCTTTCTTCTAGGCGACGCCTTTCTTCTTGGCGATGCCTTCTTTCTTGGCGACGCCTTTCTTCTTGGCGACGCCTTCTTTACTAGCGACGCCTCTCGCTACTTCAAACGGGGAAAAGATAAAGACTGAAAACCAAGGCAAGGTTTTTTCTCAAACTTGCTTTTCTTTTATTTGGGTGACCTCATTAAAAAACCCCGGAAAGGGAAAAAGAGCGTCCCCTTTAACAAGACTGTTACATAGCTGCTTTACATAAGTCAACTAAAATAAAACTTCAGGTTGGCTGCATTCCAACTGCGCGGGATGGGACCCCCTTCCAAGGTCTCTAGGTTGTACGAGCCGTTGCCCTTAGCCTCAGTAACTCTGAAGGGTCCGGTCCACTTGCGAGACAGCTTATTCTCCAGCTCGTATGGGTGGGCTTTCCTCCTAACTAGGTCACCAATCTGGAACTGTCATGGCTTTACCTTAGAGCTATATTGCCGCTCTACTCTCCTCTTTACCGCTTGGGCTTTTATTCTGGCTTCCTCCCTGGCTTTGTCTAGTAGATCCAGGTTTACCCGCCTTTCTTCGTTGGATTCCTCAACCACAAAGTTTTGAAAGCGTGGCGAGCTTTCGTGTATTTCTACTGGGATCATCGCATCCGACCCATACACCAAACTGAAAGGCGTCTCCATGGTAGAAGATTGGGGCGTGGTGTGGTATGCCCATACGATCCTTGGTACTTCCTCCGCCCACGCCCCTTTGGCCTTCTCTAACCTTCTCTTTAACCCCCTCAGCAAAACTCTGTTTGCTGACTCTACTTGTTCGTTGGTCTGGGGGTGTTCGACTGATGCGAACACTTGCTTGATACCTACCTCAGCGCACAAATTTCTCAACTGCTGGCTGGCAAACTGGGTCCCATTATCGGATATCAAGCGCCTAGGTACACCAAAGCGACACACAATGTTCTTCCTCACAAAGTGTTGTACCTTGTGCGCAGTGATCTGTGCCACGGGCTCTGCCTCTATCCACTTGGTGAAGTACTCGATGGCAACGATCAAATACTTCATCTGCCTTATCGCCAGTGGGAACGGACCCAGGATGTCAATTCCCCAGGTATGAAAAGGCCACGGGCTGTATATGGATCGCAGTTCTTCTGGCGGCGCCTTGTGCCAGTCAGCGTGCTTTTGGCATTGCTTGCAGCGCTGGGCGTGTCGCGCGCAATCCTCTTTTACCGTTGGCCAGAAAAAACCTGCGCGTATCACTTTGGAGGCTAATGCCCTTCCCCCTACATGGCTCCCGCAAATGCCTTCGTGGAGCTCCGTCATTATTCTGGTACACTCGACGCCACTTACACACGTTAAGATAGGGTGAGTGAAACCGTGCCTGAACAACACTCCGTCCACCAGAGTGTATCTTGCGGCATTTCTCTTGACCTTCTTACCCTTTTCAGGCTCCACTGGGAGAGCCCCATCCGCCAGGTACCGTCTGTATGGCGTCATCCAGGTGTCTCCCTCGGCTAGGGCACATATCTGCATCTGCCTTCCTTCTTCGAGCGTATCCGCATATGTGCTGATGCGGGGAATCTTCAGCGTATCTTGGGTCAAAGAGCGATGACTCCTTGGCCTTCCTCTTGTTGTACAAATCTGGAGGACATCCACCCTGTTATCTTCCACGAATTTACACAGAGCTTTGAGCGTCTCTTGGATCACTGTCCTCTGTCTACCCCCCTTGCCTGAGCTGGCCAGCTTGGCAAGCAGGTCGGCTCTGGCATTCTGCTCCCTTGGGACATGTATCAGCTCAAGAGCGTTGAATGCTCCCTTCAATAACTGGACGTACTTCAGATACGCCGCCATCTGTGGGTCCTTCCGCCTGATTATTACTTGCCTTAAAGGTGAAGCGCAGAGCTTGCTCAATCAGCACGCCATTGGGTCCCTCCAAGACTATTCCCGCACCACTCCCTTGTTGGTTGGAAGAGCCATCAACCGAGAGCAACCACTGCGAGCCCAGCTCCACCTCTTGTTCACCTCCGGGCGAGAGTTCTGCTACAAAATCTGCATACACTTGCCCTTTGATGGATCCTCTAGGCTCATACTGGATGTCGAATTCTGACAGCTCCACCGCCCAGCGCACCATTCTTCCAGCCACGTCAGGCTTCTGCAGCACCTTCTGTATAGGGAGGTTTGTCATCACTACCACCGTAAAGCTGTGGAAGTAATGACGGAGCCTCCTGGCTGAAACCACCACTGCTAACGATGCTTTCTCCAGCGCCTGGTATCTCGTCTCAGCGCCTTGTAATGCCTTGCTCACGAAATAGATGGGCTTTTGACTCTGGTCCTGCTCCTGGACCAGCACAGAGCTGATAGCCCGCTCCGTTACCGTGAAGTATAGCCGGAGGGGCACGCCTGTTACCGGTTTGCAGAGGACCGGTGGCGTCGCCAGGTATTCTTTCAACTTAATGAAAGCTGCTTCTCATTCGTCACTCCATGCAAAGCGACTATTTCTCTTGAGGCACTGAAAATATGGGTGCCCCTTCTCTCCCCCGACGGAAACAAACCTTGAGAGCGCCGCCATCCGCGCTGTCAGCTATTGCACTTCCTTTACCGACATCGGGCTTTGCATGGCGAAGATCGCTGCGCATTTGTCGGGCTTCGCCTCTATCCCCCTCTCTGTGAGCATAAAACCCAAGAACTTACCAGCCTCTACCCCGAAGACACACTTCTCAGGGTTTAGTTTGAGGCGATACTTGGATATAGTAACGAACAACTCCTCCAGGTCCGCCATGTGCTGTGCCCTATCCTGCAACGCCACTACCATGTCATCCACGTAGGCGTATACATTCCTCCCTAGCATGGGCGCCAGGACCTTGTCCATTAGCCTTTGGTAGGTGGCGCCCGCGTTTTTCAGCCCAAAAGGCATCACCTTATAACAGTAACTGCAAGTCTCTGTCATGAATGCAGTTTTGCTCTCATCTCTCGGGTGCATCTTGATCTGGTTGTACCCCGAGAATGCGTCCAGGAAGCTCAGCACCTTGCTGCCGGATGCACTATCCACCTACGCGTCGATGCTGGGTAGTGGGTACGAGTCCTTCAGGCACGCCTTATTCAAGTCCGTGAAGTCCACGCACATCCTCCACTTCCCATTCGCCTTCTTCACCAAGACGACGTTGGCTAGCCACTCAGGGTATTGAATCTCCCTGATGTGGCCAGCACTCAACAGCTTCTGCGTTTCCTCCTTTACCACCAGCTGCCATTCTTCGTTAAACTTTCTCCTTCTTTGGCGCACAGGGCGGACCGTGGCGTCCATGCTGAGGTGATGACACAGGAAATCAGGGTCGATGCCGGGCATATCCGAGGCAGACCATGCGAAGGCATCCAAGTGGCGTGAAATCACCTCTGCTACCCCCTCCTGTTCTTCTTGGCTCAGCAAACTTCCTAACTTAAACGTTTTGCCGCCAATCTCCCTCTCCACGGCGTTAGCCGCCGGTTGGTCCCTGCTATCATCCTGAACGGGCGTCGCCCCTTCCACTGGCGTCATATCGTCAAGTCCCTCCTCCATGTGTGTGTCTACCTCGGGCGTTGCCCTCACGGGTGTGGCCTCGTCAGGCGTTGTCCCGGCGGGCGCCGCCTCAATCATCGTCGTGTCTGCACTCGGCGGACGCTCATACACCATGAACACGCCTCTCTTCGTTTTCAGGATGTTCTCATAACATTTCCTTGCCTCCTCCTGGTCTGACTTGATGACTATCACCTTGCCACTGAGGTCCGGCAGCTTCATCTTCATATGGCGCGTGGATGCTACTGCGTTCAGCCAGTTCAACGCCGGTCTGCCCAACAAAATGTTGTAGGCGGAGTTGGCGTTCACGACCAAGTACCGGATGCTTTCGGTACGCGAGGCTTCTCCATCCGTGAACGTAGTCCTCAACTCCAGGTAGCCTCGGACTTCCACCTGGTTATCCGCAAACCCATACAGGCACCCTGTGTAGGGCCTCAAAAGGTTGGCGGACAACCGTAACTTATTGAATGTCGACCAGAACATGACGTCTGCTGAACTTCCCTGGTCGACAAGAACTCTGTGCACCTTTCTTCCAGCTGTGATAACCGAAATGACCACGGGGTCATTGTCATGCGGCACCACGTCTCGGAGGTCCCCTCTCGTGAATACGAGGTCCGACTCCCACGGCTCACCCGAGATCCTTTCTTCGATCGAGTTGACCCCCCTCGCGTATTTCTTTCGCTGGGAGGCAGTGGGTCCTCCGCCGGAAAAACCTCAAGCTATGGTGTGGACCTCGCCGAGAACCCGCGTCTCGTGTGCTTGTTCTTCCGCTGGCGGCGGCAGGGCAGCGGTCGTGGTGGGTTCCGCGACATAATCCTTCAAAAACCCGGTTCTCACCAGCTCATCTAGCTGGTAACCCAGCGACAGGCAGTTATCAATGTGGTGACCGAAAGCCTCGTGGAACTCACACCAAGAGTCTTTCCGAGGCCCCAACACCTTATCAGACTTCGCCGGTCGCCTCAATCTCTCAGCTATATTAGGCATGGCGATCAGGTCCTTCAGTTCCACCACAAAATTGTATCTCGCCGGCCTCGCCCTCTCCCTGGCCGGGCGATCGCCTCCCGCTAGACCCCGGGGCTGGGGCTTTCTGGCCTCGTAGGGGCGTCTCCCCTCTGGTTTCTTCCTTCCCGTCGTGGTCTCATTGACCCTGGCGGGTTGAGTTCGCGTCGGTCCTCTTGGGCGCGAGGGCACGACGCTGGTGCGCTTCACACACACCTCTCCCTCAGAAGCGATATGTTACACCGCCCGACGTCGTAGTTCAGCGAAAGTCCTAAGACGGTTGCGAATGATGGATTCACCAAAAGGGCCGGGGCATACGCCTTTCACGAACGCGTACACAATCATGGGTTCCTCTGTTGTACCAACCTTTACTACCTGGGCCCCGAAGCGATTGATGTATTCCTTTAGGGTCTCCCCTTGATACTGTTTCAAACCAAACAGATCGTAGGAAACCGGCGGCGGGGCGTTGTTTGCTAGGTATTGCTCCTTGAACAATCGCGACAGTTGTCGGAAGGAGGTGATATGGCCGTCCGGGAGACTGATAAACCAATCCATAGCCATCCCCGTCAAGGTGCTCATAAAGAGCTTGCACTTGGCAGCGTCAGAGCCGCCTACCAGGACCATCTGTGTGTGAAATGCAGAGAGATGCATCTTAGGGTCCTCCATCCCGGTGAAGATCACCTTGGGCCCCGCGAACGTGTTTGGGATCACTGCATCCAGAATCTCCTGCGAGAAGGGAGTGGAAAACTCCCATGGCGGGGAGAGGTTCTCCATCTCGTCATGTTCGCGTTGCCCCCGATTATTCCGCAAATCCCGGCGCAACTCCTCATTTATACGATGGAGCTCTTTATTTCTCACATGCGAGGCTTCGAGATCTGCTTGCATGCGTTCCTGCTCCAGCTTCGACTCCGCCATATCATCTTGCAGCCCCCGCATTATCTCCAAGACCTGTTGCATGGACAGTTCTGTTGGGGCCGCGCGTGCAGTACCTCGTCTTGTGGTGGCCATTTTCACGGTCTCTTGAAACCTCCTCCAACGTTACTGTAACTTGATAGATCTCCTCACACTTGCGATGGGACTGATGTTTTATATCGGCCCCACGGTGGGCGCCAAATGTTCCGTCCGGTTGACCTGGGACGTCTTCGTGCGCGACCTCAACCGTCAGCTAAGGACTCCTTCCCACTGGTTACCTGTGGATTCCTGCAAAGAAGGACAAAAGGGCGCCCTAGCGGCCGTTTGCACTCCGACGCTCAAGTCAGCCAGAAAGAAACACCAAAAACTAAGCACCTCCGTATCGGAGCACCGCATATGGCACTCTGAAGGTGGTGAAAAGGAAACTGTATCTAGTGTTTATTTCTCCTTCTAGCAAAGATCTTTCCCTAGTCCCTTGTGCGTAACCGCAAGGCTCGAGCAAGCAACTAGAGAGTTTCTGGGAAATTTGCCAAAAGTTCGAACCCCGTTCCCAACATTCTCGGCGCTATTTAAACTACCCTAGCATTTAAAGCGTCTTAAAGCGCTTTTAATCATCAAACGTAACGCACTTAATTAACGCGTCTAATTAGAAAACGTAGCGCATTTAAGACGTTGAAACGCTTGGGAGCCTTTATAGTACCTTAAACGCTCGAAATAGAAACTGTATTAAATGACTTTAATTACCTGGTACCTAACTAAATGGTGTTTCTATTCTGACCTGGCTGTCGTACACGTGGAGGGCCTCACAGCGCCATGACCCCATCTGGGGACGTTTCTTCGTGTGAGTCCTCCTGCTTGGGAGTGCTACTACGCAAGGGGTGACCTTTTGGGTGCCAACTCATGCCCCCAATCCTCTAGTCACTCACTCTGAGAGCGTATCTGCCTTCCTCTCGTACCCTGCACCCGGCTACCCTGGGCGTGACCCTCCTCTTGAGTCGTATCTGTCCCAAAGGCGTCTCTGGGGTGGCAGGGGTACTCCACGAGTCAGGCTGCCCTACACTGGTGCTATCACTATGGCCTTGAAGCCACCTTTCTCTTCTCTTTATCACAACCCCAGATTATGGGGACCTGAGGCCTTCCCACGGCGTCGCTCCCTCCATGGTCTTTCCTACCCATGGGTATCGGGGAACCGCACTGTGATTGCCTTGCCTTAATGATAATTGATCTTGGCGACGCCCTGGTGGGGCGACGCCTTCACCTAGGCGACGCCTCGCCTTGGCGACGCTGGTACTTGGCGTCTCTTCACCTAGGCGATGCCTTGTGGTGACTTTGACTCCAAGCGTTGACTTTGACCTTGACTCTGTCAACGCCCGAATACGGGACGGTACAGTTTCAGATTGGCGACTTAGTTATGAGGAAGGCTCACCCATATGAGCTGGAAAATAAATTGTCTCCCAAGTGGACCGGACCCTTCAGAATCACTGAAGCTAAGGGGAACGGTTCATACAACTTAGAGACTTTGGAGGGGGGTCCCATTCCGCGCAGCTGGAATGCGGCCAATTTGAAGTTTTATTTTAGTTGAACTGTGTAAGTAAACAACCATGTAACAATTTTATTGTAGGGGACACTCTTTTTCCCTCTCGGGGGTTTTTTAACGAGGTCACCCAAATAAAAAGAAAGAGAAGTTCAAGAAAAGCTTTGCCTCATGCGTCAGGCGACAGGCGTCGCCAAGAGCAGGCGTCGCCAGGAAAGGGGCGTCGCCAGAATGTAGGCGTCGCCGAGAAACATAACGAAGGAAACGTGTGCAGTGTGTTAAAGAAGCGAATATAGGCGAAGGCGTGCAAAAATGAGGCGGCGTTACAGAAAGCAAAAACATGACACCAGAGTTAATATTACAAATAGAGTTCGAGATAAAGGTCAATAAGACAAATGAGGCGAACAGGTACATGTCCTATGCTCAAACAAAAAGCACAAACAGACCACTTTTCAGTGGCCTCCGGAGTCGGGATGGGAGGAGGACGAAGCCCCGCTCTTAGCCCTCAGTGCCCGGGTAAGCTGTGACCTCTGTTGTTGGTTTATCTTCGAACCTGCACCAAGGGAAACAGACAGGGTGAAGACACCACAAGACAGAACATGCAAAGGTTTAGAAAGGATCAAGAGCGGAAGTTTCTAAGGCAGTCACTCGTACATATATACTTCTCCAAGGTTTCGGCGTTGAACTCCAAACTAATCAAAGTGGCGGAGTCAAAACCCCCTGCCTCAGCCAGGATCCGGCAAACCAACTGGTGGTTTGGGGTTAGTTTCTTGAAGGGTTTAGACTTCAGGGCTCTCGTCTCCCTCACCCAGTACAGTGGAAAACCATCTAGGGCGGAAGGCACGAGATCGGAGCAACAGACTTTGAAAAACCTACTCTTCCCCCTTCCACCCTATGAAGGAGTTTTGGAAGGGAGTCAGGAGAACCCTGCCGGGAACGTTACTGAAGGTCACCCAGAGGTTGTTCCTTTGCCTCTTCACCTCAAAGAAGTGAAGAAAGATATCAACCGAGGGCGCACACCCCAGAAAGCCAAAGAATATGTCAAAGGCCTTGACGAAAGCCCAGCTATTAGGATACAACTGGGCCGGTGAAGCGTTAATTTCTGTCAGTAGTTCCCTCTCAAACCTGGAGAAGGGCAGGCGCACGTCGATGCTCTTAAATACCACCTGGTAGATGTAGAAGAAGGGGACCCCGTCGTTGGCCCGTTCGTCCCCGCACACCGGCTCCCCCAAGGTGCAAGGGAGTACGACAATGTCGTCATAATGCCTCCTAGCGAAGGCACGATGATCATAGGAACACGAATCCCCTTTGTGTTCCCTTATGGCCCTGGTAGAAAGCAAGCATGAGCACTCGTCAAGGAGCTCGCGCGAGGCCCATGCATACAGGTCCTTGGGGCTAACCCTAGGGGGAGGAACATGGGAAGACACGTCGCTACAAGAGGTGAGCAAAGAGCTGGGGAGTTCAAAGGAGAATGGCGCGTTAGGAATACGGGAGGTAAAGCGCCAACTAGGAGGAATGCAGAAGGAACTCTTTGTGTAGCGGTGCAAGGAGGGTGCGAAACACAGGGATGATGAACGCAGGTATAAGATTTTGAAGATCTAAATATTGCAGTTAGAGCGCCAAGCGACGCAAATGGGAGCACCGTGCGATCGAGCCACGTGTCAGATGATGGGAGGACGATCCAGGCGCCACTAGTTAACATTCAGAAAACGTCGCATCGACAGAATGCCCAAGGGTACGATGCGCCGCCAAGAATGGGAACATCTTGTCAGAAGCTCAAAAAATGTCAGGATCAAGTCAAGTGAGGGAACGTCCCATCAGCCATACGGGAAGTACCACGTGGATGGCGCGGGCGAGACCACAAACTCTCCGCTACCCCCAGGCGTCGACCAGAGTCGAAGTCAAAGTCAATGTCAGGGTAAAGTCAACGGGTTGACCCCACCAGGCGTCGCTAGTACAAGACGCTGAGGGCGTCGCCAGTATAAAACGCTGAGGGCGTCGCCAGCATGAGACGTCGAGGGCGTCGCCAGTGTAAGTTATCAGCGGCATCGCCTCCCCGATACCCACAGGTAGGAAAGACTGTGGAGGGAGACGAAATCGAAGAAGTCAAAACTAGTCATCAGCGGCGTCGCCTCCCCGATACCCACAGGAAGGAAAGACTGTGGAGGGAGACGAGATCGCCAGAGGCCGAGTGAACCACCGGTAGGGTTGCTCCCCGATACCCATGGGAAGAAAAGACCATGGAGGGAACGACCCCAAAGGGGGCTTCGAGCCTTCCCTGTTCTTGGCGTTTGTAGACACCTTGAGGACGATACGGCGCTGCTGTAGCAGTCCTCTCCTCCGGCGTGGTCGCCAAGCACCAAGAATTAAGGGACAGATCGCCTTGATGCTTAAGACACTCCATGGACGATACGGCGTCGATTAGACAGGCCTCTCCATGGGCGTGGGCATTGAAGCGCGACCTTGTCCCAAGTGTTTAAGACACAGAGCAGGTCTCGACCTTTGCGTTCGCAGCGATGGCGGAGCGGCCAGCGCCTTCACGAGGCAGAGGCCCCATAGATACGAAGGCTGAGCAAGGTTCGAGGTACACGTTAGAAGTGAGGCGCCGGGTGCACGGGATCGCCCGACACGGCGAAAGAAACGGGTAAAGGTACAGGCAAAGCAATTGAAGTACACAATAATGAAGAACGAAGGTAAAAATATCATACAAACAGAACTCGATACCTCAGAAGTGTAAAATTGTCATGCAAAACCCATGGTTCCAACAAAGGTGCAAATAGTTCAAAGGGTTTACAAGTGTATCGGAGATTGACAAGAACAAATATAAAGCGCAAAAAGTAAAGGTGGCAGTTGAGAGTCAGCGTTTCAATCATCCAACTCAAGGGGCACGACGCCCCCATCAACGACATGGTGGGTGGAATCGCAGTTAGAAACGTTGATCCCCGGATTGTCGCAGACGGCCTGGGCCAGAGCCTCCTTGAATCCCTCCTCGAAGGTGCCGGCCATGTCATCGATGAGCGCTTTCTTGGCCTTCTCCAACTCCTCGATGGTAGAGTCACCGGAAGCCACCTGCTTCTCCAGTGCCTCCTTCTCCACTCGGAGCCGGCTGACCTCGATCTGCAGTTTGTCATGGTCAACCTGGAGAAGTGCCAATGTCTTGGCTTGGGTAGCCATCTCCTCCTCCATCCACTCCAATTTTTCAGCCTGCCCATAGCATTGATCCTCCAAGTCTTTCTGAAGCTCTTCGGAGGCTTCGGCCATGTCCTGGAGGTCCGTTATTTAAACCTAGAGAGAGACTTCCCGAACGTAGAAGTCAGCCTGAAACTCCATCGCCTCACCCAGCTGCCTTTCACCCTCCTCTTTGGCCTCTTGCGCCAACTTCAGAGAGGCTTGGTAGGCCTCATTTTGGTGTTCCAGAGATTTTTCTCCTCCTCCAGAGCGGCCACTCTTGCTTCCAGGGCCTGGAGGGCTTGTGTGTTTAAGTTTGTGTTTCTAGCTTGGGCGCGTCCATCAAGGGCCACGCCCAAGAAGGCTCCCAAGTAGAAGGGCATTCCTTCTTTCCTGTCGGAGCCTTCTGGCATTAATCCCCCGTTGAAGCCTCTCATCAGATGCATGATGGGGGGAGGAATAGCAATAAGATCGGGGGCGGTAGAAATGGAGGCAGGACCAGCGGAGACCTCTGTTGGTGGTGGAGGCGGAGCGGACTCGGCCCCTTCACCTCTTTCCTCTTGGACTATTGTGGGAGGGGGAGAGGTAGCACTAGGGGGGTTGTCCCTGAAGGAATCCCCTCCCTAGGGTGATGCTACTGGTAGGATAGGAACCCTCGTAGCCTTTCTCCTCTTGAAGGATACCACGCCATCAGAGTCCTCATCATCGGAGAGGATCTCCAACACCCTTTTCCCTTTGTCCCGGGGGGCTGGGGCAGGTGATGAGGCCACAGCCAGTGGGACTGCGGCGATGGGTGGAGGTGAGCTGGGTGTTTGAAGTGTTTGGGGGCTACGTGGGGGTGGTGAAGATGGGCCTAGTGGAGTTTCGGTGGTGGTTGGTGTTGGTGAGGGCGAGGATAGTGGGAGGTTTGGATCAGCAGCGGGGGCGGAGGAGGCGCCAGCCTTGGTGGCACGAGCAGCCTTCAGTGCTTTCGCCAAGACCATCCTCTTGGAAGAATCCATCACTGATCCTACATTCAGACAAACCAAAGAACAGAAGTTAAGGCCAATGCAGTTATATAAATCCACAAAGCACCCAGATAAACGAAACATAAGGACACTTAGCAACGAGGGAAACAGGTGGAGGAGGCCAACGGAACAAGCATGATGCAGTAAAACACAGATAAGAAAGGGCAACAAGAAATGAGCCTCCCTACCAAAATAGGTGGACAGGGTGTGGGCGTTGTATTCGCACGCTATGAGCTTCAGCGTGTCGCAAACGATCCCCAGGCCAGCCAAGGCCTTGCATACCCCCCTATCAACAGAGGACAGCTCATCCAGGGCCTTAGCCTTGAGCAGCTTGGGATGCTCTGTCCAGTATAGCGGGAAGTCGTCCAAGGCTGTGGGGTCCTGTTTGGCGCAGCACACCCTGAAGAATTTTCCCTTCCCGCCTTTATACGAGTTCTGGAAGAGGGAAAGGAGGATCCTGCCAGCGATCTCGGAAAAGCTCACCCAGAGGCTTTTCCCTTGCTTCTTCACCTCGAAGAAGTGTAGAAAGACGTCCACAGAAGGGAGGACGCCTAGATATCCACAAAGAATCTGAAAGGCCCGAACAAAGGCCCAGCTATTGGGATGTAGCTGGGCAGGGGCCGTATTAATCTCCGTGAGGAATTCCCTCTCGAAGGGTGTGAACGGAAGGCGTACACCAACGCGTTTGAATACAGTTTGATACATGACGAAAAAGGGGGTCCCGCTCCTGGGTCTGTCATTCACACAAACAGGTTCCCCTGGCCTGCCGAGGCGGACGGAAATGTGGGCATCGTGGGTGCGGCAGAAGGCATTGAAGTTGTATAAGTGGGGGTCACCCCGATGGTTCTCCAAGTCCTGAAAGGTCGTCAGGGTGGTGCATTCGTTTAGAAGATCGTCAGGGGCCCATTTATAGAGGGCCTTGTAGTCGGTCTTGGGGGGAGAACTGGACCTTGGTTTCAGGCGCACCATGATGCGGATAAATAGCTGGAGAAAGAAGAAAGGAAAGGGTTTTAACAAGCGATGCCAAGGACGAAAGGGGAACAAAACCCTAGAAAATGCCACCCACGCGAAGAAACCCAGAAAGGGGGAGAAAAGAGCGGAGAAGAACGGAGGAGCGAAAGAACACAAAAATGCAGAAACATAAACAGACCCAGGCAGTTCAATACACAGCGATGCAACGCGATGAAGAAGAAGAGTGATGGAGGTAGAAAAATCATACCTTTGAGTGTCGAAGTAGGGAAGGAATGGAAGCGCGAAGGAGAGAGCAGGGATTGCAGAGAAAGAGCTCGAAGGAGATGAACAGTGCGGGAATGCAGAGAAAGTGGATGAAACAGTAGCTTTGAGCGCGGGGTTTTGGGTAACTTAAACGTTACATTTGCAACCCAAGAGGCGCTAATCGGAGACCGTGCGATTAAGCCGCGTGTCAAAGGATTAGGCGCTCAAGGGGAGCGCAAGAGACTTTTGAGGCTGATCGCGTGATGAACCACGTGGCACGCGATTAAGCGTGGCCCCAGAAGGTGTTACCTTCCCCGCTTCAGAGGATGTCCAATCAGCCATTAAGAGCACCCCAATGGTTCAGAGAATGTCGCGTCAATAGTTTGGGGAGTGGCACGTTAGCAAGAATGACACGTCACCAAGGTGCCACGTGGATGGCGTGGGCGAGGCCTTAGTCTGTTCGCTGAAGACAAGTCATAAGCTTAAGACTGGGGGGCTTGTGTACCGTCCCGTACCCGGACGTTGACAAAGTCAAAGTCAAAGTCAGCGTCGAGGTCAAAGTCAACACAAGGCGTCGCCTAGGTTAGGCGACGCCAAGTGCAAGCATTGCCAAGACGGGGCGTCGCCTAGAGCAGGCGTCGCCCAGGTAGGGCGTCGCCAAGGAAAAATGTCACAAAAGCAAGGGAATCACAGTGTTGCTCCCCGATACCCACGGGTAGGAAAGACCATGGGGGGAATGACGCCGTGGGAAGGCCTCAAACCCCGATAACCCGGGGTAGCAATAAAGAGAAGAGAAAAGTGGCTTAAAGGCCATAGTAATAGCGCCAGTGGAGAGCAACCTGACTCGTGAAGTGCCCATGCCGCCCCAGAGACGCCCTTGGGCCAGTTACGACTCATGAGAAGGGTCACGCCCGGGGGCAGCCAGGTGCAGGGCACGAGAGGAAGGAAGATACGCTCTCAAAGTGAGTGACTAGATGTTTGGGGGCATGAGTTGGTACCCAAAAAGTCACCCCTTGCGCAGATGCACTCCCAGGTAGGAGGACTCACACGAGGAAATACCCCCAGATGGGGTCACGGTGCTGTGAGGCCCTCCACGTGTAATAGCAACCAAGTCAGAATATAAACGTCAATTTGTCAAGTACAAGGTAATTAAAGCTATTTAATAAATTTTACGTTTCGAGTGTTTAAGGTACTATAAATGCTCCCAAGCGGTTTAAACGTCTTAAAGGCGCTGAACGTTTTATAATTAAATGCGCTTTAAGACGCTTTAAATGCTAGAGTAGTTTAAATAGCGCCTTGAATGTTGGAAACGGGGTTGGAACTTTTGGCAGATTTTCCCAGAATACACTCTAGTTGTTTGCTCGAGCCCACAGGCTACGCACAAGGGACTAGAGAAGGATTGTTTGCCAGAACGAGAAAAGACACACTATACACAGTTTCTTTTAACCACCTTCAGGGTGCCATTCACGGTGCTCCAATACGGAGGTGTAGAGTTTTGGTGTTTCCTGCTAGCTGACTTGAGCGTCAGAGTGCAAACGGCCGCTAGGGCGCCCTTTTGTCCTTCTTTGCAGGAATCCACAGGTAACCAGTGGGAAGGAGTCCCTTGCTGACGGGTGAGGTTGCGCACAAAGACGTCCCAGGTCAACCAGCCGGAACAAGTTTTATTAATCAATTCTAGTGCCATTCTTTAGGTTCAATTTGTGTGCTACCTTTTGTTAAGTGCTTTATATGTTGATTGTCATATTCATTCAATACTCTTTCAAGTTGTGTCATATAATTACTCCCTTTGTAGTTGTCCAATTCCAAATTGATTTGTTTCTTTGCTTTGAAAAGCGGTGCTAGATTAAGTTGGAGCTAACCTTTGTGGTGAGTCCATTGTCACTTAGTAGGTGCTGTTTTGAATATCTAAATTGAATATTTGTGGGAGGTTTAACAAGAGTGCAGCAGCAAGTGAGTTTACAAAAATACACAAAGAGTGGGTGCCAATAACAAGAGTAACAACAAAAAGGAGTGCCAACAAGCAAAAGAAGAACACATAATCGGATTTCTAATTTTTGTCAATTCAATTTGTCATTGTATTTCTTTGAGTTGTAATTGCATTAAACTTGATTAATTAGTGTAATAATTACGCATTAGACGGTGAGTGTGTCTTCAATGATTCTAAGTGCCTAGAAGCCTCACCATAGTATTCGTCTAGCTTAAAAGCTTTCTAGTTAGCTACCTTTAATTGTGTTTTTGTTAATTTATGTTCCCGCCGGTTGATCGGGATCATCTTTGGGCGTGGCCTGTCCTCGTGAGCTAGGGCACCTTCGTTTTGCTCCGTCTGTGCGTACTTGAAAAGAAGTGAACAAAGGGGCGCCCTCGCAGCCGTTTGCACTCCGACGATCAAGTCAGCTAGCGAGAAACATCAAAGGTGACGCACCTCCGTATCGGAACACCGTAAATGAATGCTCTGAAGGTGGTCATAAATAACTAAGTGACTAAAACTGTGATGCCCTAATTGCCTTGTGCTCACAGTGGGTGTGCAGCGAAAACAACTAGGGTTTGTACTTTGTGTAACTATGAGAATTAGGTCAAAACTCTCTCCCTTTTCAAATGTCCCAAGGCCCCTTTTTATACACCTCCTGCATTTAAAGCGCGTTGAAGCGCATTGAAAGCGTATAAAAATGTGCCTTGAAACATTTGATATGTAAACTAAATTAACGCGTACCTTAGCAAACTTTCACTGAAACCTTTAATGAGCACGTGTGCATTCCCACGTGCCCTTCTGCTTGATCGTTATTATGCGCAGAGGGTCCCATAGCGCCGCAACCCAACTTAGGTTTAATCCATTGTGTGGGCCATCCTTCCTTCGAAGTGCTTCTGGCGTGTGGGGTGACTTTCTGGGTGCCGACTCATGCGCCCCAATCGCTAGTCACTCGCCCTGGGGGTGTATCTACCTTTCTCTCGTATCATGCGTGTGGTTGTCCCCTGGTCATGGCCCTCTCATGGGTCGTATCTGTCCCAGCGTCTCCCACCATGTGGCGTGGATACTTCACGAGTCAGGTTTACCCCCTATTGGTACTAGAACTTATGGCCTTGAAGCCACCTTTCTTTGTTACTGTTCTGAGCTATTAAGGTCCAAGGCTTCCTCACGGTGTTGCCCCCTCCACGGTCTTTCCTACCCATGGGCATAGGGGGGTAACACCGTTGATATCTCCGCTTGGCTACGTCTTCTCCTGGCGACGCCTTAACTTGCCGATTGTTCCTCTCTTGGGAGATGTCTTTGCTCGGCGATGCCTCTCTTGGGCGATGTCAGACCACCTGATCTTCCATTATCTAACACGTTGGTGACACACAAAGCGGCGACAACCGATTATGTATGTCGCAGAACGCCACTTCCATAAACAGCGACTATGTTGCCTTCTTGACCACCCACCTTTCTGTTGTCCACGTCATCACACCCGATGACCTGATCGGTACAATTTCTTTGCATTGTTTACTTGCTTTGTATTGTTTAATTGCTTTGCATTCTTCTTGCATAAAATTGTGGTTTTCATCCTTAATTGTGATCTAAGTGAATTACTTAGAAAAAGATTTGTGAAAAGTCTTGAGGGATAGATTCAGGTAAGGAAAGGCTTCGTACTTAAGAGATCCAAGTGATTCACCTCCCTTTCCTGGGAAGCTACCTTCATTACTCTCCTTCTCTTTTTTTGTGTAAATTACTTACAACACATAGCTTTAACCATGTCTTCTCATTCTGATCATTCTAATGAAAGTGAAGGAGAGTCTGTCAAATCTCTTTTGAAAAAATAGCACAAGACGTTCAAGCACTTTCATATAGACAATTGCAACATGAGACCCTACTCAAAGAAAGGGATTCTCAATTTGCTTTGATACAAGATGAGTGGAAAATGGTTAAAGAAAGAGATGATTACACCAAATCCAAAAAGAGTTCTCATGCATCTAGCTCTAGGGTGAATGATTCTTTTGGGGAACGAAACCTTAGAACTAATGACTATTATTAACCACCCCCTATGAGAGCTAGAAAAGAAGGACAAGAAAGCCCAAAGAAGGTTAGGGTAGAGCTACCTCATTTCTATGGAAAAGAAAATGATGAAACATATCTAAATTGGGAAATGAAGGTAGAACAATTGTTTGTTTGTCATGGAGTAAGTGAGGAAAGAAAGGTACCTTTAGCCACCTTAAGTTTTCAAGGAAATGCTATGAATTGGTGGACTGCCCTAAAAAGAGAGAGACATTTACACAAGGACCCTCCCATTACATATTGGAATGACCTTAGGGGAGCCTTGAGATGTTGCTATATTCCCTCACATTACAATAGGAAGTTGATGGACAAGCTCCAAAGACTTCATCAAAGAAATCTGAGTGTAGAAGAATATTGGAAAAAGATGGTGTTATATATAATAAGGGCAGGGATTAATGAAAAAACCATACCACCATATCTAGGTTTTTAAATAATCTCAAACTTGAGATAAGAAACAAAGTTGAACTTTTACCTTATAGAGATTTAAATGACTTGATTCAACTTAGCATTAAAGTTGAAAAACAAATTTTTAGAAAACAATCAAGTCAAAAACAAAGTTCATACTTTGTATCTTATGACAAGGATGAGTTCCAAAGAGGGGAAGAAAATATACAAGAAACACCTCTAGAACCTTCCCAAAACCTATCCAAATACGAGCATATCTCATACACTCAAGCTAGAGAAATTCAGTGTTTTAAATGTCTTGGTAAGGGTCATTTAGTATCTCAATGTCCCAATGAAAGAACTATGATCTTAAGGGACAAAGATGAATATAGTAACCAAGAAGAAGAAACTAGTGAGAGTGAAGAAAATGAGAAAAAAAGAAAGAAATAGAAAAGCCAAGTGAGGGGTTGTTTGAAAAAGAAGAAGAGGAATCTAGAAGGAATGGCAAGTATCTTACAACTCCTCCTACAAGCATAGTAAAAAAGAAGAATCCTTAAAGGGGGATTGCATAGGTAAATATGTAGTAGTTTACTTTGATGATATCTTAGTTTATAACCAAAGCCTAGATTTCCACCTAAGTCACCTTAGGGAAGGAGATGTTAGGACTTTTCATGGCCTAGCAAGTTTTTATAGGAGATTTGATCCTAACTTCTCAAGTCTAGCTTCATCACTAAATGAGTTAGTGAAGAAAGACACTCCATTTTGTTGGATAGAGAAGCATGTGCAAGCCTTTCAAAGGTTGAAAGCTGAACTCACCAATGTACCCATTCTAGCTTTATAAAACTTTGCAAAAACTTTTGAGCTAGAGTGTGATGCATCAGGAGTAGGAATAGGTGTTGTTTTGTTGCAAGGTGGGCACCCAATTGCATATTTTAGTGAAAAACTTCATGGTGTAACCCTCAACTACCTCATATATAACAAAGAGCTCTATGCACTTGTGAGGGCCCTGCACGAGTCTTTAAAATATTTAAAAGGTCACCACAAGTTAAACAAAAGACATGCAAAGTGGATGGGATTTCTTGAGCAATGTCCATATGTTATCAAATACAAGAAGGGAAATACAAATATTGTGGTGGATGCTCTATCAAGGAGACATGCCCTATTTTCTAAACTTGGAGTCCAAATTCTTGGATTTGAAAACATACCTGAACTTTATAAAGAAGATCAAAATTTTGCACCCACTTTTGCTAAGTACCAACATAGAGCACATGGAGGGTTTTATGTTTATGAGGGGTACTTATTTAAAGAAGAAAAACTTTGCATACCCAAAATAACACATAGAAAACTCCTTCTAAAAGAATCACATGAAGGAGGAGTCATAAGTCATTTTGGAGTTCATAAAACTCTTGAGCTTTTGAAAGAAAAGAAAATTATGAACTCCTCCCTAAAGAAATCTTGTAAAAAGTTTCCAAAAAAAATAGAAAAACAAAAAGAATGGCAACTCCATAAAACTGATTTTTATACTGCTGAAACTAACTCATCTGATTTGTTTGATGACTTCAATAGATGGACATTTGTTCCTGGAGGATAAGCATAATTGTGAAAGCAGGAATAAGGCTGTTGTTCGAGATCAACCTTGTAGATCTGAGAACAAATCCTTTCAAGAAGGAGGGGATGATGGAAACCGTCCAGCCTAACACAACCATATAATAAGGAGGATGAAGACCTAGAGGTTGTTTATTGATTTAACTACAAATATGGGTCTAATTGGGCTTTTTATTTTATTTTTCTAGGCCCAATCAAGAGGAAAACTCTAGGGTGAAGGAATGTACAAACATATCCAAGAAGACCTCCAAGTCATCAAAACATAAACTAAAGTTTTGGCCAGAAGAACACAAGAAGATTGGGTTTCTGCTGATTGGTCAACATTATTTGTGGGCCAAGCTTTAGATTAAATAAATTGTATAAAGTTTTTTAAGATTCATGGGCCCTGTATTGGGCCTAGTAGCATAAAATAATTGGACCAAATATTTGGGCCAAGTAGTATAGGTTTTTGGGCTTGTATTTGGGCCAATAGTAAAATATGACTAGTTAGGGTTCAAAGTGACTAGTTAGGGTAACAATTGGGCTTCTTTGAGCCCAATGTAACCCTAAAACGTCTAGGGCATTTGGAACGAAAATACCTTAGCGTGGAGCACATGGACGTCCACATGGCAACATAGGAGTGGAGAGAATTTAGCATGGAAGGTGTGAGCTAAACATGGAAAGCATGACTCCACATAGCACCTTCTCATTGGAGAGTTTTATTTTGAATTTTAAACTTTTGGCTCCAAAATGTTCAGCCCTTTCTCCTATAAATTGAGGTGTTTGGCTCTCATTTTGTAAGATTAATCATATGAGTGAATTGTTGCCAAATTTGTGCCAATTACACTTTTGTCTCCTACTCTCCCTAGGATAGACGTTTGATCTTCATTCTTCACCCTCCAAGTGATTAGGCCTCACCTATCACTCACCATATATCTCATGCACCTTCAAGGATACCACACCTCTTAGCAGATCCTTGCACGCCTCTTTCATATGCTTCCGCCACCATCATTCAAGTTTCGTCATACATGAAGGCACTTCTTCCATCAATGAATGTATTTCATTATGCATTTCCCATCATTGGTGGGTCAAAAATGCATTTCCTATGCCTCTGAATCAGATAATAAAGAGATGTATTCCTTGTATTCCTTAAAATTCAAATCTTTTTATGAATGGCAACCACATTGGTGATCATGGGGTTGATGAATATTTTTTAATGTATCTTTAGAACATCTGGAAGGTTTGCTCTTAACAGAAGAGAGAATATTTCTACCAAATCCACGTCTTGAGAAATCATTTAACCAACTTGAAGTTGAACCTTTTGAAGTACTCCATTGTTGGGTACTGCTGGATGAAGAAAACATAGGGGGAGAAACTGTGGCCTCCTTGCTGAAATTTTTGGGGTCTATGGTACTTTGATTCTACTGCTTTCATAGCTCTGATACACTACAACTTTCAATTGCAATTTTGATATGGTATCATAGGTTTGTTGCTGCAATGGGGCTGCTACACATACTGGTATTCTGATTTTTCTTAATCCTGTTTTTAGCCATCCTTCTATTCTATTTGTGAAGACAAATAGGGGGAAAATTATATGGTTTATATATTGGGTTTATATGATTTGGTTAGCTGTTGTATAACTATGTTTTTGCACCTTATTTTCACTAGTTTTCACACTGATTTTGCTGGTTTTCCTTATGAGAATCACCTAGTGAAAACTGGTTTTGTGGTACTAATGATATATGGATATGATTACTTCTGGTACATGCATAAATTAAGTTTTGCAGGTACTAACAAATTCAAACAGAACATCACAATCACATCACAAGAAAACCAAGGATTTGTCTTCATCAAATAGGGGGAGATTGTTGAACAAGATGCTTTGATGTCTCCAAATTCAAGTGGAAAGCTTGAAGTCCTTGTTGTTGTTGTGTGTGTGTGTCTAGTTATTTGAAACTTGTTAATTCAGTCCTTAAGATAATCCAAGTTCATTTGAATCTTTAACCTCTTGAAAATATGGGTTTTCTAATAAGCTGTTGAAATTTCGAAACAACAGGTTGTTTTACCTTAGTAATTTTTGAAAAGCTTGACTTTGCTGTCAAGTCAATTCAACCGATTGTTTCGACAAAAACAACCGATTGTTTGTATGAAAACCTTAACAGAATTTTGTTAAATGGTTTTAACATGTTTTAAATGATCCTAACTACCTTCGCTCCTTTATTAAATGTTTTTTACCACTTGGTTGGTCTATATAAAGGTGGTTTTACGCTCCTAATCTTAAAGTAGGAAAAAGAGTTTATCAAAATAGTTTTTCCAAGATTTGAAAGAGCTTTGGATTATTCTTAAGTGTGTGGAATAGGATTGGGTTGTAATTATGAACTTTAAGCTTTGTAATACCTAGGTGTATTCTATTCCCTTCTTCCTTGATTACTATATTTCTGTATTTGTGTTTCCAAGGAGTGTTGTGTGTTCTTGAGGTGTTCAAGATCAACACTCTTGGTTTGTGATCCTGCCTGTTGACCGGAGCGCTGGAGAATGCCTCGTCAAAGGATCGACGTGCGCGCCGCTTCTCACCTCCGTTCCTCCTCTGGATCTATCTCAAGAACCTGCAAAGAAACGACACGGCGCCGCTGCGGCCGATCGCACTCCGACGCTCAAGTCAGTGACGGTATCACCAAATACTAAGAACTGGAACCGTGCAAATCTCTCTCACAAATAGCTCTGTCACTCGCAAGCGTAAAGTGTATGAACTGAACGCGCGTACCTTAGAAAATCTGTTAGGAATTCTTATATACCTGGTGGTTTTCTCTCTCCTGGCAGTTACAGACTTGGACACGTGGCTCGTATCCAACTGTACACGTGCCATCATCTGGAGGCTCCCTGACTTGGCGCTACTTCTATTCTCATTTTGGCTAAGTTACCTATGCATGGTGCTGCCCAGTGCATAGCTAACTCAGGAGTGCGATCTCTACTGAAACTGGCGAGGTAGGGCCTTCGTACACCTTCCCTGTGGTCTCGCCGGCCGCCTTCATAATCTGCTTCTCCTCTAACTTCGGCGATGTGCTTGCTCTGGTGATCTCCGACTGCCTGGTCGTCTGAGTCTGCATCTGGCGACTTCGTCCTCAACCTGGCGATCGCCTATGCTGGTAAGTTGGAGATCGGAACACGCCAACTTAGCTATCGGCGACTACACGTGCCTCCCGACTTCCTTCCCAATTGCCAACCTGGCGCCTTGTCAACGCGCCTATACTGTAGCAGGATGCCACGTCATCGCATCCGACCTCCAGGGCGGTACACAAGCCCCCCAGTCTTAAGCGAAGACTTGTCTAGCGAAAAGACTGAAAAAGCCTTCGTTAACACCGGTCTACGTGGCATGGGCGCGGAATTCCAAGCGGTAGTACTTTCTGCTGCTCTGACGCCCCACCAAACTCTTCACGCATCATTCGACACGTGGCTCTCATCAACGGCCATCTTCATCTGCCGTTAGCGCTTCCCAAAACCGTTCGAAAACCCCTAAACCCCTTACGCTCCTACTGTTCCATCACTTTCTTCACACTTGCATACGCTCTCATTCCTTTCTGCGAAAGCTCTCGACGTTCCTCGACGCTCTAGATCACCACCTCCCTTTAACATACTCCCGATCATCGAAAGGTAACTACTTTCCTTCATCTGCTGGGTTTTCTTGCATTTTCACCGATTTGCATCATCCTATAACTGTCTGGTGCATACGTTGTGGGCTGCTTTTCCATTTCTCCTTCTGCGTGACTTAGGGCTTTGCCGATTGTCGCAACGAACTCACATTCGTTCGTCTTTCACCTTCCATTCATGATTGAGTCAGCCTTTGTAACCCTCATGATTATTTTTCCTTCCTCCTTCGTTTGCAGTTGCTACCATGACTCGCACGAAGATCACCCCGAACCCCCCTCCGTCAGCGCGAAACCCCCATTCACAAGCACACGACTCTACGCAAGTTCGTGGAGCTCCCTCTTCGCAGGCTGTGAGGCCCGCGTCTTCTCAAACCACTCTGGCCCAGGCGACTCCACCAAACGCTGGAGGAGCCCCCACCCCACTGCCAGACTTCAAGACGTTATACTCATGGGCTAACTCAACCCTCTTAAAGGAAACGTCGTCGGTGAACACCGCGGGAGCGGTTCTGCGATTGACCAATGGGGACGAGGCCCACCAATCATTCCACAAGGAGCACGATGAGAGAATGATGGTGCTGCCTTGCCCAGCCACCCTGCCAGTGTGCGTCGATGATAAAGTGAGCGCCGACGGGCCCTTCTGCTTCGTCTACACCACTCTCTTCAAGAAGGTTAAACTCAGGTTCCCTCTCACTCGATTTGAGAGGGAACTCTTAACCGAGCTCAACATCGCTGCCGCCCAGCTTCACCCCAACAGCTGGGCGTTCGTCCGAGCTTTTGAGGTAACATGCGCCCACCTGGGGTTGCCTGCGTCAGTGGACGTATTCTTATTTCTGTTTGAGGCCAAACACCCAGGCGATCGCCTGTGGGTCAGTCTGAACGCCATTGCTGGGAGATCCATTTTCACCATCTTCCAGCAGTCGTACAAGGATTGGAAGGGGAAGTTCATCCAGGTCCGCGCAAACGACAAAGACCCTTCCCTTCTCGACGGTTTCCCCTTGTACTGGGTGGACAAGGGGAAAAAAGAGTCCAAGAGCTGCTTCAGGAGGCCCAGAAGTCCTGATAGCATGGGAGCTTTGGACAGAGACCTTTGTCTCTTCTGGAAGAGGGTAGCAGATGCCCACATAACATTGTTGACCCCCACCCTGATTTCCTTCGAGTTCTTTGAGGACCAGCTGGAATTTCAAATAGGTTAGGACGCTACATCTTGTCTTGACATTGCTTATGATATTGTTTCTGGGCGTCTTGTGCAATACACACAAGACTTTGGTTTTATCTTTTCTGCATATGTCTGCTTTTGCTGTCTTATTGTCTTGTATACTTACCCCTTTCTCCTTTGAGCTAACTCATGCACTTCATTTCATGCAGACACTATGTTGGGTAAGGACATGCTCGCCGATTTAAAGGCGCTCGCCCGCAATCATGGGTTGGCGACCGGCTCCCAGACGGTTCCCAACTCAGCGGTCGAGAAGGCCATCATCCAGGGGCGATCACCGCCTAAGGCGCCCACCCAACGAAAGAAGCTGGTCCTTAAGAGGCCAAAGCGGAAAGCCCCCCAAGTTGTCCAAGAGGATGAGGAAGAGGACGACGAGGTCACAGAGGATGGCCTTGTCACGAAAAGGAAGAGGATGGCACCATCTTCTCCACCTGCCCCACCCCCTCTTCCAGCTTCAACACCACCGTCAACACCTGCCCCTCCTCCCTCATCGCCAACGCCACGAGCTCCTTCACCACCAGTCCAAGCGGTTCCATTGGCCACTGCGCCACCTGCAACTGAGGCCCCAGAGCCAAACTTCTTAGAGGACCCCCCGAGCGCCTCTACACCACATATATCAGCAGGAGGGGGCCATCCTTCCAACGCCTCAGCTGCAGGAGTCGTTCCAATCGTGGATGAGGTCGCTCACACCTCTCCAATCCTAATCACCGAGTCCCCGATTGCGTCGCCGCGCCAAGAAGCAACCACTGAAAATATTGCTAAGGAAGGCAGCGACGAGAACCCTCAACAAGCCCCCCTGGCGCCTCTCCAAGCTGCAAATCTATCCCTCGAGGTCACGAGGATGTGGGAACCTCTGACTGCTAAACTCAAAACCATTGCAGAGGATATTCCATCAATCATAACGAAAGCTGTGGAGAGCTCCACCAGGCGGCTACAGGATGACATCTACAACCTCAGGACCGAGAACAGCACAATGAAGGTCGAGGTGGAGAAGGTGTCATTCAGCCTAACGCTCGCGGAAATGGAACATTCTCGAGTGGAGGATGCCCTAAACACCGAGCTTAGGCTTGCGCGCAAGGAAGCTGTCGACCTTCGCCGCAAAGTCCACGAACTTGCCCAAGAAAAAGTCGAACTTGAAAGCAGAATCGTGGCCCTACGTACCAAGGCGAGCGACCTGGAGGCTCAAATTCAAACCAATGCCGATAAGGTACTGAGGCTGGAGCAAAGGTCGATCGACCGCGAGAAGCTACTTGGGCAAGTAGAGAAAGCCAGAGACGACGCCATGGCCGATCTCTCCGAGGCAAACAAAGAAAAGGTGAAGATGGCTGCCGAGTTGGCTCAAGCTCAAACAGAATCCAAGAAGGTGGCTGACGACCTTCTTCAAGCTCAAGAGACCAACAAACAACTCCGAAAACAGGTCGAAGAGCTGGAGCAGCAAAACAAGGAGCTTAAGCAGCAGGTTGAAGGATTTCAAAAGCAAATTGAAGAACTTAAGCTAAGCTCCGCTCAGATTCTGGTTGCCGGGTTTGATGCCGCTCGAGAACAGTTTGCATGCCTCTTCCCTGATCTTGACCTTAGCATGGTATCGTTAGACAACGAAGTAGTAGATGGGAAGGTCGTTCCCGCCGAAGGCTCAACCAATTCTACCCCATCTGCCTCTTTATGAATTCAATTGTATTTACCTTGTAAAAACCCTTGCACATGTATTTTGAACAGCTACTTATTTCAATAGCGAAATTTGGATATTTCTTTCGACTTCTTTTGAGCGCTTTACTTTCTTCGTATGTTTAACTCTGCTGTGTTTAACTTAGCGATTTTGCAAACATGACCTTTGGCGTAACTGCTTCGAGCCGATTCAAACTTAAGCAATAATCGCTTTAAACAACTTGTACCCCTGAGGCACTAACCTGATCATAAGAATACCTTCCGAGCAACGAACTGTAACTCAATCATTGGTTCAAACAACGTCCCACTCGACCTGCTTTATCAAACACATCTTTCAATCTTTTCGCCGTGTTTGAACTTTTCCCGATCGCCAAGACCTCTTGGCAACACCAACTTTTCCCAGTCTCATGCTTTGGCAATCGTTTCTTTATCTGGGGTAGAAACACCCTTTGGGATCTTCCTTTGCCCCCTTGAACTTCAGAGCAAAAGACCGGCTGACTAGGCGTTCTCTTCGAACCTACCTTAGCCACCTTTCAAGCTTCTTCCACCCTCTTCGCCATACCTGAACTCGTTCAAGACGAGAAGGATTTTACCTTGCCTATACTCGAGGCGGGAAGGTCCTTTAACTCGCCTGAACTCGCTCATCGGCGAGAAGGACTTTTACTCGCCTGAACTCGCTCATCGGCGAGAAGGACTTTAAACGGCCTTAACTTGCTCGACAGCGAGAAGGACTTTGTCAGGTGCCTCAACTTGCCCAGGGTGTACATCTCCTTCCCCCTGGATGCACTGAGGACCTTTTCTTTCTCACGCCTGCACTCGCTCGACGGCGAGGAGGTCTTTGATGGGCCTTAGCTCGCACAACGGCGATAAGGACTTTATCCGGTGCCTCAACTTGCCCAGGGCGTACATCTCCTCCCCCCTGGATGCACTGAGGACCTTTCTCGCCTGCGCCCGCACGACGGCGAGGAGGTCTTTAACTTGCCTCTACGTTGCCCCGGGAGTTACATCTTCTCGCTCCCAGAAACACGAAGGACTTTTCCTCTTTCTCGCCTGCACTCGCTCAACGGCGAGGAGGTCTTTTAACTTGCCTCAAAACGCGCGAGGGCGTTGAGGTCTTCCATCTGGTGCCTCCGATCGCCGAAAAACGATGAGGACTTTAAAAACTTAACTGGTGCCTCTAACCGCCGAAAAACGATGAGGACTTTAAAACTTTAGAAACACGCGACGTATCTTTTCGTGCCTTAAATCATGTACGAATGACAAGGTCTTTCTTCAAAACTTTTGGAAATAACACATATGCAATCTGAAAACACCTTATACTTCGAAAACTCTTCTTTTATTGGGTGGCCTCATTAAAAACCCTCCTTAGGGAAAAAAGAGTGCCCCCTTAAAACTGTTTTAACAGAGACATTGCAATGTAATATTTGTGTTTGTCTTTACTTACAAAGCTCTTAGCTATAGTACAACTTCAGGTGTGTGGCGTTCCAGGTACGAGGGATCGCCCCCCCTTCCAACGTCTCCAAGCGATAGAGAAAGTGCTCAGGTATATAAGGAACTCTAACGGATTCTTGAGGTACGTTTTTCCAGAACACTTGAGTACGCTGAGAGGATACTTGCACGGTTCCTTGAGTTTAGCTTTTCTCTCTTAGTATTTGGTGATTCCGTCACTGACTTGAGCGTCGGAGCGCGATCGGCCACAGCGGCGCCACTCTGTTTTCTGCAGGTTCTTGTGAAGAATCGAGACGCGAAGGACAGAGGCTAACGTGGTGCTAAGCTGATTAGAAGGAGAAACCTTAGATGTGGCAAGGCTCTTGCACTTTGGTCAACCGGCGGGATCAAATAACATCACCATCAAGTATAGGCATTTCATCCCTAGATTAGATGACTTGTCGGATGAGTTACAAGGGTCTCTAATCTTCACCAAAATTGATTTTAAAAGTGGGTATAATCAAATCCGGATTAAACCGGGAGATGAATGGAAAACTGCTTTTAAGACCAAGTTTGGGTTGTATGAGTGGTTAGCCATGCCCTTTGGCTTAACCAATGCTCCAAGAACCTTCATGTGACTTATGCATAATGTTTTAAGACATTTTATAGGAAAGTTTGTAGTAGTCTACTTTGATGACATCCTTATCTATAGCTTGTCCATAGAAGACCATAAAGAGCATTTTTGGCAAGTTCCAGAAACCCTTAGACAAGAGAAGTTGTATGCCAATCCGGAAAAATGTATCTTTGCCATAGACCATATAGACTTCCTAGGGTTTGTAATGAGTTCCCAAGGGGCACATTTTGATGAACAAAAGGTTGCAGCATTAAAAATTGGCCTACACCCACAAATATTAGTGAAGTATGAAGCTTTCATGGATTAGCTAGTTTATATAGAACATTTGTGAAAGAATTTAGTACTATTGTTGGACCTTTTAATGAGATAGTAAAGAAGGATGTAGTGTTCAAATGGGGCCAAGAACAAGCAAATGATTTTGAAACCTTGAAAGACAAATTAACCAAGGCACCCATTTTAACACTTCCTTACTTTGCTAAGACATTTGAGATTGAGTGTGATGCTTCTAACATAGGAATTGGGGCTATCTTCCTTCAAGAGGGTCACCCCATAGCTTATTTTAGTGAGAAACTCAAAAGGAGTCATCTCAATTACTCCCCTTATGACAAAAAGCTTTATGCTTTTGTTAGGGCTTTGCGAAATGGGAAACATTATCTTTTTCCAAAAGAGTTTGTGATACATAGTGATCATGAATCTATTAAATATTTTAAAGGCAAAAGCAAACTTAAAAAGAAACATGCCAAGGGGGTAGAGTTTATTGAGAAATTTCCTTATGTGATCAAACATAAGCAAGGCAAGTCTAATGTGGTGGCAGATGCTCTTTCTAGAAGACATACCTTGCTTAATGTTTTGGACACTCAATACTTGGGGTTTGATCACATCAAGGAATTTGACAAAGATTACCTTAATTTGTGTGGCCACAAAAACTTTTTCATACATGATGGTTTTCTTTTTAAAGGGAAAAGACTTTGTGTGCCCCAAGGATCTTTGAGACAATCTCTTGTTAGAGATGCACATGAGGGTGGTTTAATGGGACATTTTAGGGTAGCAAAAACCTTAGATACCTTGCATGAGCATTTCTTTTGGCCCTACAGGTTCAAATTCGTACATAGCTTTTGTGATAAGTGCATACCATGTAGGAAGGCAAAGTCTAAAGTGCAACCCCATGGTTTATATACCCCTCTTCCCATCCCGGACATGCCTTGGATATACATCTCTATGGATTTCTTTTTAGGTCTTTCCAAGACATCTAAGGGTATGGACTCTATCTTTGTGGTAGTGGATCACTTTTCCGAAATGGCCCATTTTATTCCATGCCACAAAGTAGATGATGCTTGCCATATTGAGAATCTCTTCTTTAAGAAAGTTGTTAGATTGCATGGGCTTCCTAGAAGTATTGTACCTAACAAAGACTCTAAGTTCTTGAGTCACTTTTGAAAGACTTTATAGGGAAAACTTGGCTCTAAACTTTTGTTTTCTATTACTTGCCCTCCTCAAACTCACGATCAGAAAGAAGTGGTCAATAGAACTTTGGTCCAAATGTTCAGATGCCTTATTTCCGGGAACCCAAGGGTGTGGGAAAATTTACTTCCTCATATTGAATTTGCTTATAATCGAGTAGTTAACTCTACTGCTTCTCACACCCCTTTTGAGGTTGTGTATGGGTTCAATCCCCTCACACCCCTTGACCTACTTTCTATTCCTGTACTTGATGAGGTTTTGTGCAAGGATGATTTTGAAAAAGCATTTTTAATTAAAAAACTTTCACCACCACATCAAACGCCAAATTGAAATGAAGGTAGGAAAATATACACAACACGTCAATAAGGGGCGCAAGGCATTGATCTTTGAACCCGGGGACTGGGTTTGTCTTCACTTGAGGAAGGATCGCTTCCCTACTCAAAGGAAATCCAAACTCCTACCATGTGGTGATGGTCCCTTCTAGATCATCAAAAGGATCAATGATAATGCTTATGAGTTAGATTTACCTGACACGTATTTAGGGAGTCACTCTTTTAATGTTAGTGATCTTACTCCTTTCTCTGCACGTATTTTGGACTTTTATAAAAATATTTATGCTAAGTCTTGTACCGTCCCGTCCCCGAGCGTTGACCAAAGTCAAAGTCAAACGCGTGGTGCGACCAGCCAGGGGGCCAGGGGAGAAAGTGAACAGGTTGACCAGTTTGGGCGTGGCGACGCCAGGTGTAGGCGTCGCCAAGCGTAGGCGTCGCCAGGTGTGGGCATCGCCAGGAAGAGGCGTCGCCATGATAGGCGTTGGCAGACTCATGTGTCGATGTTGTCATCCCCTGATACCCATGGGTAGGAAAGACCGTGGAAGGGATGACATGCTAAGAGGCAACGGAACGGGCGAGGAGGCCTCGGGCCCCGGTACCTCATAACAATAATGAAGAGAAGAGAAAGGTGGCTTCAAGGCCATATTCACAGTACCAGTAGGGGGTAACCTGACTCGTGAGGTACCCACGCTACCTCTGGAGAGTCCCTGGGAAAGATACAACCCAGGAGAGGGCCACACCCAAGGGCGAACCATGTGCATGGTACGAGAGGAAGGCAGATACACTCCAGGGCGAGTGACTAGATGATGTGAATGTAACTACAAGAACACATGATTCTTGACATTCTTAGGAACAACTTGAGCTGGATTTGAAAGGCACTTTACTTTAGAATTGGATCAATGTTCTAAATTCAAGAACTCACCAAAACTAAGCACCAACCAAGACTCATATTGAAGTCCATGTATTGTCAAATTGAATCAAAACAAAAGGAAGGAAGAACAAGAATTAAAACTGGACAGAATTAAGAAACTAGCTACTGAACCGAAAAAGAAACAAAGAACAAAGCTGGAAAACAGAATGTAAACGGTAGAAAATGAAGGAAGCACATTAGGAAATGAAACTACCGAATGGAAAAATTGAAGAAAGGAAAGAAAACACTGATATGAAGATGCTTGCTAGATTTTGAGGATTGGAAGAAGCCATTCACGCCACTTGGAACCTTGAACCAAGATAAGTGATGGAGTGCCACCACTTGAAGCTCACCATAGCTCACAAGATAAGGCAAAGAAGAGGAAGACTCAAAAACTCACAAATTCTCTCCCAAATTGAGTATAGTCTCTCTACTATAAAATTCCAATCTGAATTGTACAAGCTAAGCACCTTTATTTATAGCCTAGAGGTGCTGAAAATGCAAGCTAAATGGCACACAAATGCAATGAAATTCGGTTTGGCACCCTCTAGGCTCCTATCTACACTCCCCCATAGACTCCCTTACTACTTACACCTTTTTATTACATTCACACCCCTATTCTACAAAAGAAATAAGAAGAGCCATTTTATTATACTCTTGTCCCAAAGCTCTTGCCATGCTCCTAGTAATTCGTTGGGCTTGGGCCCCTTGTTGGGCTTGGACCCCTTGATGGGCTTGGGCCCCTTGTTGGGCTTGGGCTTCATGGCCTAGAGCATCCTCTACTTGGTTTCCATCATACTCCCCGGGTTGGAGAGAATTCATCCACGAATTTGGGAAACCTGCAGCAAAAGGAGTGAGATCAGTAACATTGAAAGAATTACTACCAAGATAAGTAGAGGGCATATCTAACTCATAGGCATTATCATTAATCCTCTTGATGACTTGGAAAGGGCCATCACCACGAGGCATAAGTTTGGACTTCCTTAGAGAAGGAAATCTATCCTTTCTCAAATGAAGCCAAACCCAATCACCGGGCTCAAAGATTAATGCCTCTCTCCTTTTGTTGGCAGTGTCAGCATACTTACCAACTTTCTTCTCAATTTGTAACTTGATGCGGTTATGCAAATCTTTAACAAAAGATGCCTTTTCAAAATCGTCTTTGCATAGAACCTGATCAAGGATAGGAATGGGAAGAAGATCTAGAGGTGTGAGGGGATTAAACCCATAAACAACCTCAAAAGGAGAATGGTTAGTGGTGGAATTCACTACTCTATTATAGGCAAATTCAACATGAGGTAGTAAATCCTCCCAAGCCCTTGGATTCCCGGAAATAAAGCATCTTAATAATTGACCCAAAGTTCTATTAACCACTTCGGTTTGACCATCAGTTTCGGGGTGGCAGGTAGTAGAAAACAGAAGTTTGGTGCCAAGTTTCCCCCATAAGGTCCGCCAAAAGTGACTTAAGAACTTAGAATCCCTATCAGATACTATACTTCTAGGAAGTCCATGCAAACGAACAACTTCCTTGAAGAAGAGATTTGCAATATGGCATGCATCATCCACTTTGTGGCATGGAATAAAATGAGCCATTTTCGAAAAACGGTCCACTACCACAAAGATGGAATCCTTAACCTTCGATGTCTTGGGTAGTCCTAAGATAAAATCCATAGAAATATCAACCCAAGGCATTGTAGGGATAGGAAAAGGGGTATATAAACCATGGGGTTGGACCTTAGATTTAGCCTTCCTACATGCTATACATCTATCACAGAAGGTATGTACGGATTTGCGCATGTGAGGCCAAAAGAAATGTTCATGCAATGTTTCTAAGGTCTTAGCTACCCCAAAATGTCCCATAAGCCCACCCTCATGAGCCTCTCTAACAAGAGATTGTCTAATGGATCCTTGGGGAACACAAAGTCTTTTTCCTTTGAAAAGAAAACCATTATGTAAGAAAAAGTCTTTGTGACCTCCCTTGGAACACTCTTGATAGATTAGAGAGATATCTAAGTCATCATGATAAAGTTCCTTTATGTGATCAAAACCTAAATATTGAACATTTAAAACATTTAGCAAGGTATATCTTCGTGAAAGAGCATCGGCCACTACATTAATTTTACCTTGTTTATGTTTGATCACATAAGGAAATTGCTCAATAAACTCCACCCACTTAGCATGTCTCTTATTAAGCTTGCTTTGGCTTTTCAAATATTTAAGGGACTCATGATCACTATGAATCACAAATTCCTTTGGAAAAAGATAATGTTGCCAATTTTGCAAAGCTCTAACAAGAGCATAAAGTTCTTTATCATAAGTGGAGTAATTGAGATGACTCCCTTTGAGTTTCTCACTAAAATAAGCGATGGGGTGTCCTTCTTGAAGGAGGACGGCCCCAATGCCTATATTAGAGGCATCACACTCTATTTCAAATGTCTTAGCAAAGTTAGGAAGGGCTAGAATGGGGGCTTTAGTTAATTTATCCTTCAAAGTTTGAAAAGCGTTTTCTTGCTCTTGTCCCCACTTAAAAACCACATCCTTCTTTACTATGGCATTTAAAGGTGCGGCAATTGTACTAAAGTCTTTCACAAACCGCCTATAAAAACTAGCAAGGCCATGAAAGCTTCGTACTTCATTGACATTGGTGGGTGTAGGCCAATGTTGAATTGCTGCAACTTTTGTTTGATCTACATGCACCCCTTTATGACTAACCACAAACCCTAGGAAGTCTATATGATCTAATGCAAAGAAACATTTAGCATGGTTAGCATACAACTTCTCCTTCCTAAGGGTTTCTAGAACTTGTCTAACATGTGACTCATGATCTTCTAAGGACAAGCTATATATAAGAATATCATCAAAGTAAACCACAACAAACTTGCCAATGAATGCTCTTAAGACATGATGCATGAGTCGCATGAAGGTACTAGGAGCATTAGTCAAGCCAAAAGGCATGACCAACCACTCATATAAACTGATCCTGCCGATCCTGCCTGTTGACCGGAGCGCTGGAGAATGCCTCGTCAAAGGATCGACGTGCGCGCCGCTTCTCACTTCCGTTCCTCCTCTGGATCTATCTCAAGAACCTGCAAAGAAACGATACGGCGCCGCTGCGGCCGATCGCACTCCGACGCTCAAGTCAGTGACGGTATCACCAAATACTAAGAACTGGAACCGTGCGAATCTCTCTCACAAACAGCTCTGTCACTCGCAAGCGTAAAGTGTATGAACTGAACGTGCGTACCTTAGGAAATCTGTTAAGAACTCTTATATACCTGGTGATTTTCTCTCTCCTGGCAGTTACAGACTTGGACACGTGGCTTGCATCCGACTGTACACGTGCCATCATCTGGAGGCTCACTGACTTGGCGCTGCTTCTACTCTCATTTTGGCTAAGTTACCTATGCATGGTGCTGCCCAGTGCATAGCTAACTCAGGAATGCGATCTCTACTGAAACTGGCGAGGTAGGGCCTTCATACACCTTCCCTGTGGTCTCGCCGGCCGCCTTCATAATCTGCTTCTCCTTTAACTTCGGCGATGTGCTTGTACTGGCGATCTTCGACTGCCTGGTCGCCTGAGTCTGCATCTGGCGACTTCGTCCCCAACCTGGCGATCGCCTATTCTGGTAAGCTGGAGATCGGAACACGCCAACTTAACTATCGGTGACTACATGTGCCTCCCGACTTCCTTCCCAACCGTCAACCTGACGCCTTGTCAACACGCCTACACTGTAACAGGATGCCACGTCATCGCATCCGACCAGCAGGGCGGTACACAAGCCCCCCAGTCTTAAGCGAAGACTTGTCTAGCGAAAAGACTGAAAAAGCCTTCGTTAACACCGGTCTACGTGGCATGGGCGCAGAATTCCAAGCGGTAGTACTTTCTGCTGCTCTGACGCTCCACCAAACGCTTCACGCATCTTTCGACACGTGGCTCTCATCAACGGCCATCTTCATCTGCCGTTAGCGCTTCCCAAAACCGTTCGAAAACCCCTAAACCCCTTACGCTCCTACTGTTTCATCACTTTCTTCAAACTTGCGTACGCTCTTATTTCCCTCTGCGAAAGCTCTCGACGTTCCTCGACGCTCTAGATCACCACCTCCCTTCAACATTCTCCCGATCATCGAAAGGTAACTACTTTCCTTCATCTGCTGGGTTTTCTTGCATTTTCACCGATTTGCATCATCCTATAACTGTCTGGTGCATACGCTGTGGGCTGTTTTCCATTTCTCCTTCTCGTAACTTAGGGTTCTGCCGATCGTCGCAACGAACTCATATTCGTTCGTCTTTCACCTTCCCTCCCTGATCGAGTCAGCCTTTGTAACCCTCCTGATTATTTTTCCTTTCTTCTGCGTTTGCAGTTTGCTACCATGACTCGCACGAAGATCACCCCGAACCCCCCTCCGTCAGCGCGAAACCCTCCTTCTCAAGCACACGACTCTACGCAAGTTCGTGGTGCCCCCTCTTCGCAGGCTGTGAGGCCCGCGTCTTCTCAAACCACTTTGGCCCAGGCGACTCCACCAAACGCTGGAGGAGCCCCCACCCCACTGCCAGACTTCAAGACGTTATACTCATGGGCTAACTCAACCCTCTTGAAGGAAACGTCGTCGGTGAACACCGCGGGAGCGGTTCTACGATTGACCAATGGGGACGAGGCCTACCAATCAGTGCACAAGGAGCACGATGAGAGAATGATGGTGCTGCCTTGCCCAGCCACTCTGCCAGTGTGTGCTGATGATAAAGTGAGCGCCGACGGGCCCTTCTGCTTCGTCTACACCACTCTTTTCAAGAAAGTTAAACTCAGGTTCCCTCTTACTCGATTTGAGAGGGAACTCTTAACCGAGCTCAACATCGCTGCCGCCCAGCTTCACCCCAACAGCTGGGCGTTCGTCCGGGCTTTTGAGGTAACATGCGCCCTTTGGCGTAACTTCTTCGAGCTGATTCAAACTTAAGCAATAATCGCTTTAAACAACTTGCACCCCTGAGGCACTAACCTGATCGTAAGAAAGGTTCCAAGCAATGAACTATGATTCAATCATTGGTTCAAACAACGTCCCACTTGACCCGCTTTATCAAACAAGTCTTTCAACCTTCTCGCCGTGTTTGAACTTTCGCGATCACCTAGACCTCTTGGCAACACCAGCTTTCCTTAGCCTCAGGCTTTGGCAGTCATCTCTTTATCTGAGGCAGAAATGCCCTTTGGGACCTTCCTTTACCTCCCCTGAACCTCAGAGCTAAAGACTGGCTGGCTTAGGCGTTCTCTTCGAACCTACCTTAGCCGCCTTTCAAGCTTCTTCCACCCTCTCCGCCATACCTGAACTCGTTCAAGACGAGAAGGATTTTATCTTGCCTATACTCGCGCACAGGCGAGAAGGTCTTTTAACTCGCCTGAACTCGCTCATCGGCGAGAAGGACTTTTACTCGCCTGAACTCGCTCATCGGCGAGAAGGACTTTAAACGGCCTTAACACGCTCGACGGCGAGAAGGACTTTGTCAGGTGCCTCAACTTGCCCAGGGCGTACATCTCCCCCCCCCCTGGATGCACTGAGGACCTTTCTCGCCTGCGCCCGCACAACGGCGAGGAGGTCTTTAACTTGCCTCTGCGTCGCCCCGGGAGTTACATCTTCTCGCTCCCAGCAACACGGAGGACTTTTTCTCTTTCTCGCCTGCACTCGCTCAACGGCGAGGAGGTCTTTTTAACTTGCCTCAAAACGCGCGAGGGCGTTGAGGTCTTCCATCTGGTGCCTCCGATCGCCGAAAAACGATGAGGACTTTAAAAACTTAACTGGTGCCTCTAATCGCCGAAAAACGATGAGGACTTTAAAAACTTAACCGGTGCCTCTAATCGCCGAAAAACGATGAGGACTTTAAAAACTTAACTGGTGCCTCTAATCGCCGAAAAAAAAACGATGAGGACTTTAAAATTTTAGAAAACACGCGACATATCTTTTCGTGCCTCAAATCATGCACGAATGACAAGGTCTTTCTTCGAAACTTTTGGAAATAACACATATGCGGTCTGAAAACACCTTATACTTCGAAAACTCTTCTTTTATTGGGCGGCCTCATTAAAAACCCTCCTTAGGGAAAAAAGAGTGCCCCCTTAAAACTGTTTTAACAGAGACATTGCAATGTAATATTTGTGTTTGTCTTTACTTACAAAGCTCTTAGCTATAGTACAACTTCAGGTGTGTGGCGTTCCAGGTACGAGGGATCGCCCCCCCTTCCAACGTCTCCAAGCGATAGGCTCCGTTCCCGAGTGCCTCGGTTATTCTGAACGGTCCAGTCCACTTGGGTGATAGCTTATTCTCCATCTCGTACTGGTGGGCCTTTCTCATCACCAGATTGCCTTCTCTAAACTGCCTTGGCATCACCCTTGAGTTGTACCTTCGCTCGACCCTTCTCTTCACCGCCTCAGCCTTCAGCCTTGCCTCCTCCCTGACTTCGTCCAGCAGATCCAGGTTCAGTCTTCTCTCTTCATTCAAGTCTTCCTCTACAAAGTTCTGGAATCTCGGCGAGCTCTCCTGAATCTCGACTGGAATCATGGCATCACACCCATAGACCAAACTAAACGGGGTCTCATGGGTTCCTGACTGCTCGATGGTGTGGTACGCCCAAACTATTCGGGGTACCTCCTCAGCCCAACTCCCCTTGGCTTTCTCGAGCCTCCTCTTCAAACCTCTCAGCAACACCCGGTTAGCTGATTCCACCTGGCCATTAGTCTGAGGGTGCTCGACGGATGCAAACACTTGCTGAATTCCAACCCCTTCGCAAAGCTTCTTCAACAGGTGGCTCGCAAACTGAGTCCCATTATCTGATACCAGGCGCTTAGGCACTCCAAACCGGCACACAATATTCTTCCACACGAAGCCTTCGATCTTGTGCGCGGTGATCTGGGCCACTGGTTCTGCTTCAATCCACTTGGTGAAATACTCAATCGCCACCACCAAGTACTTCATCTGCCTGATCGCCAGTGGAAAAGGTCCCAGGATGTCGATTCCCCAAGTATGAAACGGCCAAGGGCTATAGATCGACTTCAACTCCTCGGGAGGCGCCTTGTGCCAATCGGCGTGCTGCTGGCATTGCTTGCAGCACTGGGCATACTTCTTGCAATCTTCTCTCATGGATGGCCAGTAGTAGCCTGCACGGAGAGTCCTGGCGGCCAGAGCTCGACCCCCGACGTGACTTCCACATATTCCTTCGTGGAGCTCTGCCATAACTCTTGTGCACTTTTCGTCGTGTATACATTCCAGGAGTGGGTGAGTGAACCCAAACCTGTACAGATCGCCATCAATCAGTGTGTACTTGCTGGAATTCTTCTTTACCTTCCTAGCTTCTGTTGGATCTAACGGGAGGAGGCCATCCGCCAGGCATCGCTTGTACTGTGTTATCCATGTGTCTGGCTCTTGGGTGGCGCAGACCTGCATCACGTCCACCTTCTCTCCTCGGCAAGCTCTAATTCTTGGCGATCTCAGGGTTTCTTGCGTCAAAGACTTATGGCTTCTCGCTGCTCTCTCCGTCGACCTGCTTATCTGAAGGACCAGGTGATCTGCTACAAATGCCCTCGGCGTCTTCAAAGTTTCTTGAATCACTGTCCTCTGCCTACCCCCCTTGCCCGAACTGGCGAGCTTAGCAAGCAAGTCAGCTCGGGCATTCTGTTCTCGGGGCACATGCACCACTTCAAAAGAGGCGAAGGAACTCTTCAATTCCTGCACATACGCCAAGTAAGCCGCCATTTGTGGATCTTTAGCCTGGAACTCGCCTGTTACTTGCCCGGTGACTAGCAGCGAGTCACTCTTAGCCATCAGCACTCTGGCTCCCATCTCTTTAGCCAGCAGAATCCCGGCGATCAGCGCCTCATACTCTGCTTGATTGTTGCTGGCTTTGAAGGCGAATCTCAACGATTGTTCGATCAGCACGCCGTTGGGTCCTTCCAATATGACTCCAGCACCGCTACCCTGCTGGTTTGACGATCCATCCACCGAGAGTACCCAACGGAAATCATCTCCTTCAACCCGCGTCGCCTCTGAAGAGAGCTCGACTACAAAATCTGCAAAGATTTGCCCTTTGATCGGGCCTCGAGGCTCATATTTAATGTCAAACTCTGACAACTCGACTGCCCACTTCACCATTCTTCCTGCAACGTCAGGTTTCTTCAAGACCTTCTGGATGGGCAGGTCAGTCATCACCAGTATTGTGAAACTGTGGAAATAGTGGCGCAACCTCCTCGCCGAAAACACCACAGCCAATGCAGCCTTCTCTAGGGCCTGATATCTCGTTTCTGGGCCCTGCAACACTTTACTCACGAAATAGATAGGTCTCTGAGCCTGATCCTGGTCCTGGGCGAGCACAACACTCACCGCCCTCTCAGTCACAGCGAAATACAACCTGAGAGGGATTCCCGCCAGTGGTTTGCACAAAACCGGCGGGCTCGCCAAATATTCCTTCAGCTTGACGAAAGCTTCCTCGCACTCTTTCGTCCAAGCGAACTTGTTATTGCGCCGCAGACACTGGAAATAGGGATGTCCCTTTTCTCCGCTTGCTGACACGAAGCGGGATAGGGCCGCCATCCGACCCGTCAGCTGCTGGACTTCTTTCACTGTAGTCGGGCTTCTCATCGCCAAGATGGCGGCGCACTTGTCCGGGTTGGCCTCTATCCCTCTTTCAGTCAAGAGAAAACCCAAAAATTTTCCAGCCTCCACGCCGAAAATGCATTTCTCCGGGTTGAGCTTCAACTTGAACTTGGCGATCGTCGTGAACAACTCTTCCAAGTCTGCAACGTGCTTGCTTTTCTCCTGCGAGGTCACGACCATGTCATCGACGTAAGCTTGCACGTTCCTTCCCAGCATCGGTGCAAGTACTCGATCCATCAGCCTCTGGTACGTGGCCCCCGCGTTCTTCAGCCCGAACGGCATCACCTTATAACAGTAGCACGACCTCTCCGTCATGAAAGCTGTTTTTTCTTCGTCCATGGGATGCATCTTGATCTGATTATAGCCCGAGAAGGCGTCCAGGAAACTCAGCAGCTTGCACCCTGCAGCGCTATCAACCAGGGCATCAATGCTTGGTAAAGGATACGAATCCTTTGGGCAAGCCTTATTCAGGTCGGTGAAATCGACGCACATGCGCCATTTCCCGTTGCTCTTCTTTACCAGCACGACATTTGCCAGCCACTCAGGGTACTGGACTTCCCGGATGTGGCCTGCAGCGAGGAGTTTCTGGGTCTCATCCTTGATCGCCTGCCTCCTTTCTTCATTAAATTTCCTCCTTCTTTGCCGCACTGGTCTCACCATGTTGTCCATTGCCAGATGATGGCACAAGAAGTCGGGATCGATCCCGGGCATGTCCGAAGCAGACCAGGCAAACGCGTCCAGATGCCGTTCAATCACCTTGGCGATCTGGTCCTGGAGATCGACCTCCAGAGATCTTCCGAGCTTGAAAACCTTCCCCCCGATCTCCTTCTCGAGCCACTGCTCGACGGGTTTGGGCCTGGACTCTCTGGCGATCACCGCCTTGGCGATTCCGAGTTCCCTTGCTTCCTCCGGGCGATTCCGCGCCTCTTCCTCCTCCAGGGCAGCATTCCTCTCCCCCAGCTCAGCATCTACCATCTCTACGTCCCTTCCAGCGGCCTCCTCCATTATCGGCGGTCTGGGCTTCACACCGGGCGGTGGGGTGGTTGTGACATAGCTCACTGATCTTTTATTTTTCAGGCTATTTTCATAGCACTTTTTCGCTTCCTTCTGATCAGACTTTATCGTGATCACCACCCCTTCCATGGACGGCAGCTTCACCTTCATGTGCCGAGTCGATGGAATTGCGCCTATCCTGTTGAGAGTGGGCCTTCCCAGCAGGATGTTATATGCTGAGGGGGCGTTTACGATGAGGTACTTGATTTTCTCCGTCCTCGACCCAGCCTCATCGGTAAACGTGGTTCTCAGCTCGATGTACCCCCTGACCTCCACCTGGTCGCCAGCGAACCCATACAAGCACCCTCCATAGGGCCTTAGCTGGTCAAGGGGCAATTCCAACTGCGTGAAAGTCGGCCAGAACATCACATCTGCCGAACTTCCTTGGTCAACCAGAACTCGGTGGACCTTCCTCCCCGCCGTGATCAACGAAATAACAATGGGATCGTTGTCATGAGGCACAACGTCCCGAAGATCCTGCTTGGTGAACGTAATGTCCACTTCGGGCGAGTGATCTTCAAACATGTCTACTGACATCACCGATCGCGCGTACCTTTTCCTCTGCGACGCGGTGCATCCACCACCTGAGAAACCCCCTGCAATGGTGTGGATCTCCCCATGGATAGGCATCTCATGTTGCTGGGCTTCTCCACCTGCTGGCTGGGAACTCGACGCCCCTCCGGTCCTTCTGTCCAGTAGATAGTCGTTTAGGAACCCGCTCTTGACCAGGTCATCGAGCTGGTATCCTAAAGACAAACATGAGTCCAGGTTGTGGCCAAAGCACTGGTGAAACTCGCACCAGACGTCCGGCTTCGACCCTAGCACCTTGTCGCCCACCTTCTCGGGCGCCTTCAATCTAGCTGATATGTTAGGGATAGCGATCAGGTCCGCTAGTCCCATGACGAATTTGTGCTTAGGTGGGCGATTGTATTCCCGGCGTGCTGGTTGTTGGCGTGCTGGCGGTTGGCGTGCTTGGCTTCTTCCCTTGTTTCTCCTATCGTAAGGATAGCGAGTCCTTTGATCCTTTCTGGCCGCCGCTGCCGTTTCCAGCACTCTCTGTGGCTGGATCCTGGTCTGGGCGCGTGGCCTAACGGGAGCCACACTGCCTCTCTTCTCGGCGACCTCACTCTCGTCGGCGATGTGAGCCACCGCAAGTCGCCTGACTTCAGCAAACGTCGCTGGATGAGCCCTGATCAAGGCTTCGCAGAATGGCCCTGGCTGCACGCCCTTCTTGAAGGCATAAACCAGCATTTCGTCATCCTTGGCCGGCGACCTGACCATCTGCGCTCCGAAGCGATTGAGGTAGTCTCTGAGGGACTCCCCATGGTACTGCCTTATATCAAACAGGTCATAGGACACCCTGGGCGGTGCCTTGTTCACAATATACTGCTCGACAAAGATTTTCGAAAATTGCTGAAAATTAGTTATGTGGCCATTAGGCAGGCTCACAAACCACTCCATCGCCGTTCCCTGGAGCGTGCTCACGAACATCTTACAATAGACAGCATCCGACCCTCCCGACAGCATCATCTGTGTGTGGAACGTGGTCAGATGAGCCTCTGGATCCTCCACGCCGGTAAACACAGCCTTAACCGGAACCACGCTCGTGGGAATTGGCGTGTCGGTAATCGCCTGAACGAAAGGCATTGGGAACACACGAGGCGGCGTCGACGGTGCCACTTCTTCAGCTGAAGAACGACCCTGCTGCTCCTGAAGAGCTCGACGTAGCTCTTCAGCTACTTTGCTGAGCTCCTCGTTCCTGGCGCGAGAGGCGACCAGGTCTTCATGTATCCTCGCCTGCTCGACGCGCGAGGCTTCTACAGTGGCCTGCAATGAGCGCATCATTTCTGCCATCTGCGCTATGGTTATAGCGGCGTCGCCTTCAGCTGCGACGGGAGCCACGGGACTGGAACGATTGCTTCTCATCTTTCTCATTAACTTCAGCGAACCACAGAAGTACAGCAAATAACACTTCAACCACGAACGAATCAGCGACCGATCGGAGAAGATTCAAGAAACTGCGCAAGGACTTCAAGAAACCGCGAACCTTCGAAGAAAATCGCAGCTTCACCAAAAACCACCGTTTCCTCGCGAACCAAACAACCAAACGAAAGAACTCGAATCCACCGACCGAAAAACCAAACGAACGGTTTAAAACACAAACTTCCCCGAACGAAACTCAAAGAAACCAAGAACGACGGTTGCACCAGCACACAACCGCGCAGAAAACCTCGAAAACCTCCACGAACTCACGCTGTGGATGGGAGCACGTTTTACACGGCCCCACGGTGGGCGCCTGATGATCCTGCCTGTTGACCGGAGCGCTGGAGAATGCCTCGTTAAAGGATCGACGTGCGCGCCGCTTCTCACTTCCGTTCCTTCTCTGGATCTATCTCAAGAACCTGCAAAGAAACGATACGGCGCCGCTGCGGCCGATCGCACTCCGACGCTCAAGTCAGTGACGGTATCACCAAATACTAAGAACTGGAACCGTGCGAATCTCTCTCACAAACAGCTCTGTCACTCGCAAGCGTAAAGTGTATGAACTGAACGTGCGTACCTTAGGAAATCTGTTAAGAACTCTTATATACCTGGTGATTTTCTCTCTCCTGGCAGTTACAGACTTGGACACGTGGCTTGCATCCGACTGTACACGTGCCATCATCTGGAGGCTCACTGACTTGGCGCTGCTTCTACTCTCATTTTGGCTAAGTTACCTATGCATGGTGCTGCCCAGTGCATAGCTAACTCAGGAATGCGATCTCTACTGAAACTGGCGAGGTAGGGCCTTCATACACCTTCCCTGTGGTCTCGCCGGCCGCCTTCATAATCTGCTTCTCCTTTAACTTCGGCGATGTGCTTGTACTGGCGATCTTCGACTGCCTGGTCGCCTGAGTCTGCATCTGGCGACTTCGTCCCCAACCTGGCGATCGCCTATTCTGGTAAGCTGGAGATCGGAACACGCCAACTTAACTATCGGCGACTACATGTGCCTCCCGACTTCCTTCCCAACCGTCAACCTGGCGCCTTGTCAACACGCCTACACTGTAACAGGATGCCACGTCATCGCATCCGACCAGCAGGGCGGTACAGTAATCAAACCTAGATTACAAACCACTCACCAAGAGTGATGATCTTGCACCCCTCAAGAACACACACCACTCTTTGGATAAACACACAGTTTCCAAAACAACGCTCTGAAACTGCACCACACCAAATCACACTGAATTACAATGTTAAGAGAAGAAGGGAATAGAATACAATTGCGTAAAATCAAAGATTAAAATTCAGAATTACAAGACAATCTTATTCCACACTTGAGATGATCCAAAAGCTCTTTGTAATCTTGAAAAATGTTTTTGATTGATATCTCTTTCTTTGTTAATGACCAGGAGCATAAAACAACCTTTTTATACTCCAATCAGATGGTCAAAGTAGTTAAATCAAGAACCAAAAGTAGTTGGAATAATTTAAAAGAGATTGAAACATCCTAACAGAAATTTGTTAAGGTTTTTAGAAAAACAACCAATTGAATTCTCGAAACAACCAGTTGAATTAGTTTGACAACAAAGTCAAAACAAAGCCAAGCTTTTCAAACTCATTTTAAAATCCACCAAGTGTCAAACAATTGTTTGAATCGACATTTCAACAGGTTGAAATCTCACACTCTTTAGAAAACTCATATTTTTCAAAAGGATTAAGATTCCATTAACCTTGAATCATCATAAAGAGTGGATTAACAAATTCAAAGACTACTACACACAAACACACAACCACCAGCAAGGTCTTCAAGAATTCCTCTTGGATTTGGAGATATCAGAGCACCTTATTCAAGAGGAGAACAATTCGTATCCCAATTAACGGTAACTATGTTTTTTTTCTTCAGAATATCACCACTCCAAGTAAAATTTCGACACCACTGCTCAACTTGCTTAAGAAGTGAAACAGGCCATACATATTAAAGATATAAGCTAGAAATCTAGTAATCACCGTATTGGCCAACTGAATCTGATCCATCATGCTAAGAGATTTACCTTTCCAAGATGCTAGCTTCAATTGACTTTATCAGCCAAAGGTTGAAGAAATCGACACTTTGGAGCACCAACAAAGATAGGCACTCCTAAATAAGTGAAAGGAAAACAACCATGATTACAAGGAAGAAAATGTTGAATTTTGGTGACAAATCTTGCAGAATTATCCATGGTGAAAAAACTACTCTTAGAATTATTAAAATATTGACCAGAAAAATCACCATATGTTTTAAAAAAAATACTCAAATTTCTAAGAGACTTATTATCCCCCCTACAAAAACTAAATATGTCATCAGCATATAAAATATGGGAGGGAGTGAGATAATCTTGCGGACTAGCCATATGTTGAATTTTCTTATCATCCACAAGCTTAGGGATACCTCTATTAAGAACTTTCTCAACGAGAGAAAAAAGTAAAGGAGACAAAGGATCACCTTGTCTGACACCTCTACTATAAGGAAAAAACCCACCAAACTGCTATTTATTATGATAGAAAGCATAGCTGAACAAAGAATTGTACTAATCCAACCGACAAACAAGGGGTGAAAAACCAAACTTGTCAAAACTAATAATAAGAACTTCCAACTCAGAGTATCAAAGGCTTTATGAATATCAACTTTGTAAGTCACACACCTCCTTTAACCTTTTTAGAAAGCATATTACTGGCTTCAGAAGCAATACCAATGCAATCCTGAATCTGTCTACCGTGCACAAACCTATATTGATTAGGAGAAATGATTATAGCAGCCACAAGTGCAAGCCTATCCGCCAGAATCTTCGAAACAATCTTAAATTTGAAATTAGCAACAATAATTAGTTTGTAATCTTTAATGGAGTCAGCACCCTAAATCTAAGGAATAAAAGATACCACATTACTGTTCATTTTAAGGAGAACCCAGTTTTGTTTAAAAAACTATTGAACAGCGTTGCAAACATCTTTCCTAATAATTTCCCAGCAAGAATGACAGAAAACACCACCAAAACCATTAGGACCAAAAGCACTATTACCATTAAGATTAAAAACAACATTCTTGATTTCCAAAAAAAATCAGGACATTTAATCAACATCATATTCTCCTTAGAGGAAACTAGCTTAGGAATATAAGTACCAATAAAATCCTCCTTATTACCTGTGTTCCCGCCGGTTGACCAGGGCCGTCTTTGTGCGTGGCTTGTCCTCGCGAGCTAGGGCACCTTCGTTCTGCTCCGTCTGTGAGTACTTGAAAAGAAGTGGACAAAGGGGCGCCGTCGCGGCTGTTTGCACTCCGACGATCAAGTCAGCTAGCGAGAAACATCAAAGGGACACACCTCCGTATCGGAACACCGTGAACGGATGCTCTGAAGGTGGTCCAAAAACTGAGTAACTGAATAACTAGTGCTTTCTGCCCTAACTGCCTGTGCGTACAGTGGGTGCGCCAACAAGACAACTAAGGTTTCTGTGTGTGTAAAACTGCGAGAATTAGGTCAAAACTCGATCCCTGTCTCAAACGTCTAAAACCCCTTTTAAACACCTCTAGCATTTAAAGCGTCTTAAAACACATTTTCAGCGTATAAAAACGTTCAACGCATTTAAAACGTTCAACGCATTTAAAACGTTTAAAGCATTTAAAGCATTTAAAGTGCTTTAAAGCGTTCGAAACGTAAACTAAATTAATGCGTACCTTAGCAAACTTTCAGGAAAACTGATATACCTTGATGTTTCAATGCTTTCTGCTATGTGTTCTTCTGACTTGATCGCTACTCTTCGTGGAGGGCCTTACCACATCGTAACCCAACTTAGGGATAATCCATCGTGTAAGTCCTCCTTCTTGGAGTGCATCTGCGCAAGGGGTGACTTTCTGGGTGCCAACTCATCTACCTTTCTCTCGCACCATGCACGTGGTTCTCTCTTGGGCGTGGCCCTCTCATGGGTTGTATCTGTCCTAGGATCTCCCAGCGGTGGCATGGTTACTTCACGAGTCAGGTTGCCCCTTACTGGTACTAGGACTGTGGCCTTGAAGCCACCTTTCTATTCTCTTTATTACTGTTCAGAGGTATTGAGGCCTCTCGCGGTGTCGCCCCCTCCACGGTCTTTCCTACCCATGGGTATCGGGGGGCGGCACCGTCGATGCCTTAACCTGGCGGTGCCTACACCTGGCGACGCCTCATCTTGGCGACGCCTCACCTTGGCGACGCCTCATCATGGCGACGCCTTATCTTGGCGACGTCTACACCTGGCGACGCCTTAAGCGGTCAACCTGTTGACTTTCTTCCCTTGAGCCCCCTTGAGGGGTCCCACCATATGTTCAACGCCTGGGGACGGGACGGTACAACCTGTATTCGGAACATTAGAAATAGACTTGTTCCTGCCGGTTGACTGAGAAAGTCTTTGCGCGTGGCTCTGACTTGCACTCAAGGACTCCTTCGTCTTCAACTCAGATCTCCGCCTTGCGCCGTCGTGAGAACCTGAAATGAAACGAGCAAAGGGCGCCCTCGCGGCCGTTTGCACTCCTACGATCAAGTCAGCGAAGCAAGAAACATAAAAACCTCCGTATCGGAGATCGTAACTGAATCGTAACTAACTCTGAACTCTATCTCTCTCTGAGTGAGTGTGTAACTGGTCAAAATGTACAACTGATAGAACGTACCTTAGTAAACTTTTCAGAGAAGCTTATATACCTTGATGTTTCAGTGCTTACTGCCACGTGTCCTTCTGACTTGATCACCATTCCACGTGGAAAGCCTTACCACGATGTAACCCAACTTAGGGAAACTCCAACGTGTAAGTCTTCCTTCTCTGGAGTGCATCTAGCGCGAGGGGTGACTACCTGGGTGCCAACTCATGCGCCCCAGCTTCTAGTGATGGAAACCAAGTAGAGGATGCTCTAGGCCATGAAGCCCAAGCCCAACAAGGGGCACAAGCCCATCAAGGGGTCCAAGCCCAACAAGGGGCCCAAGCCCAACGAATTACTAGGAGCATGGCAAGAGCTTTGGGACAAGAGTATAATAAAATGGCTCTTCTTATTTCTTTTGTAGAATAGGGGTGTGAATGTAATAAAAAGGTGTAAGTAGTAAGGGAGTCTATGGGGAGTGTAGATAGGAGCCTAGGGGGTGCCAAACCGAATTTCATTGCATTTGTGTGCCATTTAGCTTGCATTTTCAGCACCTCTAGGCTATAAATAAAGGTGCTTAGCTTGTACAATTCAGATTGGAATTTTATAGTAGAGAGACTATACTCAATTTGGGAGAGAATTTGTGAGTTTTTGAGTCTTCCTCTTCTTTGCCTTATCTTGTGAGCTATGGTGAGCTTCAAGTGGTGGCACTCCATCACTTATATTGGTTCAAGGTTCCAAGTGGCGTGAATGGCTTTTTCCAATCCTCAAAATCCAGCAAGCATCTTCATATAAGTGTCTTCTTTCCTTTCTTCAATTTTTCCATTCGGTAGTTTCATTTCCTAATGTGCTTCCTTCATTTTCTACCGTTTACATTCTGTTTTCCAGCTTTGTTCTTTGTTTCTTTTTCGGTTCAGTAGCTAGTTTCTTAATTCTGTCCAGTTTTAATTCTTGTTCTTCCTTCCTTTTGTTTTGATTCAATTTGACAATACATGGACTTCAATATGAGTCTTGGTTGGTGCTTAGTTTTGGTGAGTTCTTGAATTTAGAACATTGATCCAATTCTAAAGTAAAGTGCCTTTCAAATCCAGCTCAAGTTGTTCCTAAGAATGTCAAGAATCATGTGTTCTTGTAGTTACATTCACATCATGTGGTATCTAGAGTCTAGGCTTGTTTTTGCTTAATTCTTGAGTTGTATTGCACTTTACTTTCAAGAGCTCTTTAATTCAAGTTGTTTACCATTCTGTTTTAGGATTTATTTTGAGTTTTCTTGCTGTTTTCTTTTGTTACACCATGTGTTTGTGAAAAGGACTCTAGCACTCATTGTTCATATGAGTATGGCTGCTCTTTTGGAATGGCATTCTCCTTCCTAGAGCTGACCTTAAGCTTCCTTTCACTTGTGGTTATATCTTGTTATATGTCTTTTAATTTTGTAATCATGTCAAGTTTTGTCTTAGTCATGTTATTCCATAATTGTCATTACTTCTAGTAGTACTTTTATTGCTTTAATTGTTTCTTGCTTTGGTTTACTTTCTGTTTTTTGAGTTTATTGCTTGATCCTTTGTGCATTTTCCTTTTTAGATTTGAGTTCATGCTTGTATTTTCATTCTATACAAGTTCCTTTACACAATTTCCATTATGTCTTTGCTAGTTCATCATACTGTTTTTCATTCCTAAATAGGCTCCTCTGTTTTCTTACAAACGTGCTACTGTTTTCAATTTACTGCAATTAATTGGCTCATAGGAAATTTCTGAAAATTTGGATTTACATACTTCAAAGCGTTACAAAAGCATAGAAAAAAGAATCACTCAAAAATTCCAAGTACACAAAAAATGATAAATAAAATACGAAAAGTGTACAATACTGCCGAAAAGAATACGGTAATTGGGCAGCAATTTTGAAATAATTATTTCTCTCAATTGGCTTACTGTTTTTACCTCATTCCAGTGCCATTTTTGAGTTAAGACATTGAAGTTTCTGTGGTTAATTTTTCACATTCCAGTTCTCTTTCAATCGGTACATTTAAATCTGTAAACATAGCACAGTTTGCTTTAAAAAAAAAAAAAAATTTCCAGTAGCTGTTTTCTGTTTTCTTTAATCTACTCTAGCACTTTTCTTTAGGACTCTTTTTGTGTGCCTTCTTTATTCATTGAGTTCCTTATTTTTCTTGATTGTCTTTCATTCATATTCTTTCTAGTTTGTCATACATTACTCTCTGTTTTTGGTTTAGCTTTTATTGTTTACACCTTTTTCTTGCTTGTCTTTTTGTTCTTCTTAAAAGTTGTGTGGAGACTTGTTCTTAAGTAAGTTGGTTTGCTGTAACATATTTCACTTGAAGCTACTCCATTTCACAAGCAAGGCTTGGTTGAGGAAAGAATATTTTCTTGGAGTGGTTTGAGTGCTTTCTTGGGCATTTTTCCAGCAACCTATATCTCACTGTTTTTAATTGTTTAACAAGTTTCTTTCACTGTTTTGTTTTCTGTTTTTGTGTATTTTCTGGTCATGGCTCATTTCTCTAGTGGAGAGTCCTCCAAACCATGCTCACCACAAAAGGAAGCCCTTTATGAGGACTTAAAGAATGCCAAGCAATCCAATGCTCACTATCTTGAGGTGATAAGGAAGATGGAAGCACGGCTCCAAAGTTTGGAGTTAAACCGAGAGGAAATCCATCAAAACCGTGAGCAAAGAACTCCTCCTCCTAGTCGGCATTCTTCAAGGCACTCCCATGGTTATTATGAAGACAATCCAAGGCCAAGACATCATCACCATGAAGAGAGCCGCCAACATGTGGCTGGCCCTTGTTCTCCAAATGTAAAACTTCCTAGTTTTAGTGGTGATAGTGATCCCAATGTATACTTAGGATGGGAGGCTAAGGTGGACCAAATTTTTGATGTAAATGGGGTTAGGGATGAGCATAGGGTTAAGTTAGCTTCTTTAGAATTTTTGGACTATGCCATGCAATGGTGGCATCAATACCTCATGGACATTGACCTACACAAGAGGCCGCCCGTGGTCTCTTGGAACAATTTGAAAGCATGTTTACGCGCTAGATTCGTACCCCCACACTTTAGGAAAGACCTTATGTTGAAACTCCAACGGTTTCATCAAGGCGCGCTAAGTGTGGATGATTACTTTAAACAACTAGACACGCTTTTAATTCGAGTTAATATGGATGAGAGTGAGGAGGCTAAGATAGCTAGGTTTGTGAGTGGACTTCGAAGGGATATTCAAGACGTGGTAGAGTTACAAGAATATTCTTCTTTGGAAAATGTGGTGCACCTTGCTAGCAAAATTGAAAATCAACTTGCAAGGAAAAATGCTTTCAAAAATTCTTCTAAAGATAGCTACTACCACTCTTCTTGGAAAAATAAAAACTCTTTTTCAAACATCCCTTCTAAGGACTCTACTTTCAAACCTAGAGAGTCTAAGCCTTCCACTTCCAATGCTAGGCCTAAATCACCACAAAAGTCGTCTAGTAAGAAGTGTTTTAAATGTTTAAGCTATGGACATATTGCTTCTAATTGCCCTACTAAACGAACTATGTATATGCATGATGGGGTAGATAGTAGTGAGCATGGGTCCGAATCTTCTAGACATTCCTCACCTTCTAGATCCCCAAGTGAGAGTGAAAGTGAAAGCCCACATGAGGGTGACCTATTAGTAATAAGACGCATGCTTGGACAAGGGTTAAAACCTTTTGATGAAACTCAAAGAGAAAATATTTTTCATTCAAGGTGTCTTATTAATGATAGAGTTTGCTCTTTGATTGTGGATGGGGGGAGTTGTGCAAATGTGGCAAGCACAAGAGTGGTAGACAAACTTGGATTGCCTACCATCTCTCATGCCAAGCCCTACAAGTTACAATGGTTGAGTGAGGTGGGTGAGATAGTGGTGAACAAACAAGTCCTCATTAAATTTTCCATTGGCAAATATAAAGATGAGGTCTTGTGTGATGTTGTTCCAATGGAAGCTACTCATATCCTTTTAGGTAGGCCATGGCAATTTGATAGAAAAAATTTTCATGATGGCTTTACCAACAAAATTTCTTTTAACTTCCATGGACACAAAGTCATTCTCAAGTCTCTCTCTCCAAAGGAGGTACATGAGGACCAAGTCAAAATGAGAGAAAAGAGAGAGAAAGAAAAAGAAATTAAAAATTCCAAGAGAAGCCTTCTCATATCTTCCCAAGAAGCTCAAAAGGTAATAGTTACTCACAAGCCTATTTTTTTAGCTATTCCTAGACCTATTGAATATGAGTCGGCTAAGGATAGTCCCACATGTTTGGACCATTTGGTAAAGGAATATGAAGATGTGTTTCAAGATCCTCCTAAAGGCTTACCACCTCTAAGAGGGATTGAACACCAAATAGACTTCATGCCCGGGGTTTCTTTACCAAATCGCCCTGCATATAGGACCAATCCCCAAGAGACCAAAGAAATTCAAAGACAAGTTGAGGATTTATTAGCTAAGGGGTGGGTACAAGATAGCATGAGCCCATGTGTTATGCCTGTCATACTTGTCCCTAAGAAGGATGGGACATGGAGGATGTGTACGGATTGTCGCGCTATAAATAACATCACCATCAAATATAGGCATCCCATTCCTAGGTTAGATGACTTGTTGGATGAATTACATGGGTCTAAAATATTTTCCAAAATTGATCTTAAGAGTGGTTACAATCAAATTCGAATTAAACATGGTGATGAATGGAAAACCGCTTTTAAGACCAAATTTGGTTCTTGATTTAACTACTTTGACCATCTGATTGGAGTATAAAAAGGTTGTTTTATGCTCCTGGTCATTAACAAAGAAAGAGATATCAATCAAAAACATTTTTCAAGATTACAAAGAGCTTTTGGATCATCTCAAGTGTGGAATAAGATTGTCTTGTAATTCTGAATTTTAATCTTTGATTTTACGCAATTGTATTCTATTCCCTTCTTCTCTTAACATTGTAATTCAGTGTGATTTGGTGTGGTGCAGTTTCAGAGCGTTGTTTTGGAAACTGTGTGTTTATCCAAAGAGTGGTGTGTGTTCTTGAGGGGTGCAAGATCATCACTCTTGGTGAGTGGTTTGTAATCTAGGTTTGATTACTGTACCGCCCTGTTGGTCGGATGCGATGACGTGGCATCCTGTTACAGTGTAGGCGTGTTGACAAGGCGCCAGGTTGACGGTTGGGAAGGAAGTCGGGAGGCACATGTAGTCGCCGATAGTTAAGTTGGCGTGTTCCGATCTCCAGCTTACCAGAATAGGCGATCGCCAGGTTGGGGACGAAGTCGCCAGATGCAGACTCAGGCGACCAGGCAGTCGAAGATCGCCAGTACAAGCACATCGCCGAAGTTAAAGGAGAAGCAGATTATGAAGGCGGCCGGCGAGACCACAGGGAAGGTGTATGAAGGCCCTACCTCGCCAGTTTCAGTAGAGATCGCATTCCTGAGTTAGCTATGCACTGGGCAGCACCATGCATAGGTAACTTAGCCAAAATGAGAGTAGAAGCAGCGCCAAGTCAGTGAGCCTCCAGATGATGGCACGTGTACAGTCGGATGCAAGCCACGTGTCCAAGTCTGTAACTGCCAGGAGAGAGAAAATCACCAGGTATATAAGAGTTCTTAACAGATTTCCTAAGGTACGCACGTTCAGTTCATACACTTTACGCTTGCGAGTGACAGAGCTGTTTGTGAGAGAGATTCGCACGGTTCCAGTTCTTAGTATTTGGTGATACCGTCACTGACTTGAGCGTCGGAGTGCGATCGGCCGCAGCGGCGCCGTATCGTTTCTTTGCAGGTTCTTGAGATAGATCCAGAGGAGGAACGGAAGTGAGAAGCGGCGCGCACGTCGATCCTTTGACGAGGCATTCTCCAGCGCTCCGGTCAACAGGCAGGATCATCAGGCGCCCACCGTGGGGCCGTGTAAAACGTGCTCCCATCCACAGCGTGAGTTCGTGGAGGTTTTCGAGGTTTTCTGCGCGGTTGTGTGCTGGTGCAACCGTCGTTCTTGGTTTCTTTGAGTTTCGTTCGGGGAAGTTTGTGTTTTAAACCGTTCGTTTGGTTTTTCGGTCGGTGGATTCGAGTTCTTTCGTTTGGTTGTTTGGTTCGCGGGGAAACGGTGGTTTTTGGTGAAGCTGCGATTTTCTTCGAAGGTTCGCGGTTTCTTGAAGTCCTTGCGCAGTTTCTTGAATCTTCTCCGATCGGTCGCTGATTCGTTCGTGGTTGAAGTGTTATTTGCTGTACTTCTGTGGTTCGCTGAAGTTAATGAGAAAGATGAGAAGCAATCGTTCCAGTCCCGTGGCTCCCGTCGCAGCTGAAGGCGACGCCGCCATGACCATGGCGCAGATGGCAGAAATGATGCGCTCATTGCAGGCCACTGTAGAAGCCTCGCGCGTCGAGCAGGCGAGGATACATGAAGACCTGGTCGCCTCTCGCGCCAGGAACGAGGAGCTCAGCAAAGTAGCTGAAGAGCTACGTCGAGCTCTTCAGGAGCAGCAGGGTCGTTCTTCAGCTGAAGAAGTGGCACCGTCGACGCCGCCTCGTGTGTTCCCAATGCCTTTCGTTCAAGCGATTACCGACACGCCAATTCCCACGAGCGTGGTTCCGGTTAAGGCTGTGTTTACCGGCGTGGAGGATCCAGAGGCTCATCTGACCACGTTCCACACACAGATGATGCTGTCGGGAGGGTCGGATGCTGTCTATTGTAAGATGTTCGTGAGCACGCTCCAGGGAACGGCGATGGAGTGGTTTGTGAGCCTGCCTAATGGCCACATAACTAATTTTCAGCAATTTTCGAAAATCTTTGTCGAGCAGTATATTGTGAACAAGGCACCGCCCAGGGTGTCCTATGACCTGTTTGATATAAGGCAGTACCATGGGGAGTCCCTCAGAGACTACCTCAATCGCTTCGGAGCGCAGATGGTCAGGTCGCCGGCCAAGGATGACGAAATGCTGGTTTATGCCTTCAAGAAGGGCGTGCAGCCAGGGCCATTCTGCGAAGCCTTGATCAGGGCTCATCCAGCGACGTTTGCTGAAGTCAGGCGACTTGCGGTGGCTCACATCGCCGACGAGAGTGAGGTCGCCGAGAAGAGAGGCAGTGTGGCTCCCGTTAGGCCACGCGCCCAGACCAGGATCCAGCCACAGAGAGTGCTGGAAACGGCAGCGGCGGCCAGAAAGGATCAAAGGACTCGCTATCCTTACGATAGGAGAAACAAGGGAAGAAGCCAAGCACGCCAACCGCCAGCACGCCAACAACCAGCACGCCGGGAATACAATCGCCCACCTAAGCACAAATTCGTCATGGGACTAGCGGACCTGATCGCTATCCCTAACATATCAGCTAGATTGAAGGCGCCCGAGAAGGTGGGCGACAAGGTGCTAGGGTCGAAGCCGGACGTCTGGTGCGAGTTTCACCAGTGCTTTGGCCACAACCTGGACTCATGTTTGTCTTTAGGATACCAGCTCGATGACCTGGTCAAGAGCGGGTTCCTAAACGACTATCTACTGGACAGAAGGACCGGAGGGGCGTCGAGTTCCCAGCCAGCAGGTGGAGAAGCCCAGCAACATGAGATGCCTATCCATGGGGAGATCCACACCATTGCAGGGGGTTTCTCAGGTGGTGGATGCACCGCGTCGCAGAGGAAAAGGTACGCGCGATCGGTGATGTCAGTAGACATGTTTGAAGATCACTCGCCCGAAGTGGACATTACGTTCACCAAGCAGGATCTTCGGGACGTTGTGCCTCATGACAACGATCCCATTGTTATTTCGTTGATCACGGCGGGGAGGAAGGTCCACCGAGTTCTGGTTGACCAAGGAAGTTCGGCAGACGTGATGTTCTGGCCGACTTTCACGCAGTTGGAATTGCCCCTTGACCAGCTAAGGCCCTATGGAGGGTGCTTGTATGGGTTCGCTGGCGACCAGGTGGAGGTCAGGGGGTACATCGAGCTGAGAACCACGTTTACCGATGAGGCTGGGTCGAGGACGGAGAAAATCAAGTACCTCATCGTAAACGCCCCCTCAGCATATAACATCCTGCTGGGAAGGCCCACTCTCAACAGGATAGGCGCAATTCCATCGACTCGGCACATGAAGGTGAAGCTGCCGTCCATGGAAGGGGTGGTGATCACGATAAAGTCTGATCAGAAGGAAGCGAAAAAGTGCTATGAAAATAGCCTGAAAAATAAAAGATCAGTGAGCTATGTCACAACCACCCCACCGCCCGGTGTGAAGCCCAGACCGCCGATAATGGAGGAGGCCGCTGGAAGGGACGTAGAGATGGTAGATGCTGAGCTGGGGGAGAGGAATGCTGCCCTGGAGGAGGAAGAGGCGCGGAATCGCCCGGAGGAAGCAAGGGAACTCGGAATCGCCAAGGCGGTGATCGCCAGAGAGTCCAGGCCCAAACCCGTCGAGCAGTGGCTCGAGAAGGAGATCGGGGGGAAGGTTTTCAAGCTCGGAAGATCTCTGGAGGTCGATCTCCAGGACCAGATCGCCAAGGTGATTGAACGGCATCTGGACGCGTTTGTCTGGTCTGCTTCGGACATGCCCGGGATCGATCCCGACTTCTTGTGCCATCATCTGGCAATGGACAACATGGTGAGACCGGTGCGGCAAAGAAGGAGGAAATTTAATGAAGAAAGGAGGCAGGCGATCAAGGATGAGACCCAGAAACTCCTCGCTGCAGGCCACATCCGGGAAGTCCAGTACCCTGAGTGGCTGGCAAATGTCGTGCTGGTAAAGAAGAGCAACGGGAAATGGCGCATGTGCGTCGATTTCACCGACCTGAATAAGGCTTGCCCAAAGGATTTGTATCCTTTACCAAGCATTGATGCCCTGGTTGATAGCGCTGCAGGGTGCAAGCTGCTGAGTTTCCTGGACGCCTTCTCGGGCTATAATCAGATCAAGATGCATCCCATGGACGAAGAAAAAACAGCTTTCATGACGGAGAGGTCGTGCTACTGTTATAAGGTGATGCCGTTCGGGCTGAAGAACGCGGGGGCCACGTACCAGAGGCTGATGGATCGAGTACTTGCACCGATGCTGGGAAGGAACGTGCAAGCTTACGTCGATGACATGGTCGTGACCTCGCAGGAGAAAAGCAAGCACGTTGCAGACTTGGAAGAGTTGTTCACGACGATCGCCAAGTTCAAGTTGAAGCTCAACCCGGAGAAATGCATTTTCGGCGTGGAGGCTGGAAAATTTTTGGGTTTTCTCTTAACTGAAAGAGGGATAGAGGCCAACCCGGACAAGTGCGCCGCCATCTTGGCGATGAGAAGCCCGACTACAGTGAAAGAAGTCCAGCAGCTGACGGGTCGGATGGCGGCCCTATCCCGCTTCGTGTCAGCAAGCGGAGAAAAGGGACATCCCTATTTCCAGTGTCTGCGGCGCAATAACAAGTTCGCTTGGACGAAAGAGTGCGAGGAAGCTTTCGTCAAGCTGAAGGAATATTTGGCGAGCCCGCCGGTTTTGTGCAAACCACTGGCGGGAATCCCTCTCAGGTTGTATTTCGCTGTGACTGAGAGGGCGGTGAGTGTTGTGCTCGCCCAGGACCAGGATCAGGCTCAGAGACCTATCTATTTCGTGAGTAAAGTGTTGCAGGGCCCAGAAACGAGATATCAGGCCCTAGAGAAGGCTGCATTGGCTGTGGTGTTTTCGGCGAGGAGGTTGCGCCACTATTTCCACAGTTTCACAATACTGGTGATGACTGACCTGCCCATCCAGAAGGTCTTGAAGAAACCTGACGTTGCAGGAAGAATGGTGAAGTGGGCAGTCGAGTTGTCAGAGTTTGACATTAAATATGAGCCTCGAGGCCCGATCAAAGGGCAAATCTTTGCAGATTTTGTAGTCGAGCTCTCTTCAGAGGCGACGCGGGTTGAAGGAGATGATTTCCGTTGGGTACTCTCGGTGGATGGATCGTCAAACCAGCAGGGTAGCGGTGCTGGAGTCATATTGGAAGGACCCAACGGCGTGCTGATCGAACAATCGTTGAGATTCGCCTTCAAAGCCAGCAACAATCAAGCAGAGTATGAGGCGCTGATCGCCGGGATTCTGCTGGCTAAAGAGATGGGAGCCAGAGTGCTGATGGCTAAGAGTGACTCGCTGCTAGTCACCGGGCAAGTAACAGGCGAGTTCCAGGCTAAAGATCCACAAATGGCGGCTTACTTGGCGTATGTGCAGGAATTGAAGAGTTCCTTCGCCTCTTTTGAAGTGGTGCATGTGCCCCGAGAACAGAATGCCCGAGCTGACTTGCTTGCTAAGCTCGCCAGTTCGGGCAAGGGGGGTAGGCAGAGGACAGTGATTCAAGAAACTTTGAAGACGCCGAGGGCATTTGTAGCAGATCACCTGGTCCTTCAGATAAGCAGGTCGACGGAGAGAGCAGCGAGAAGCCATAAGTCTTTGACGCAAGAAACCCTGAGATCGCCAAGAATTAGAGCTTGCCGAGGAGAGAAGGTGGACGTGATGCAGGTCTGCGCCACCCAAGAGCCAGACACATGGATAACACAGTACAAGCGATGCCTGGCGGATGGCCTCCTCCCGTTAGATCCAACAGAAGCTAGGAAGGTAAAGAAGAATTCCAGCAAGTACACACTGATTGATGGCGATCTGTACAGGTTTGGGTTCACTCACCCACTCCTGGAATGTATACACGGCGAAAAGTGCACAAGAGTTATGGCAGAGCTCCACGAAGGAATATGTGGAAGTCACGTCGGGGGTCGAGCTCTGGCCGCCAGGACTCTCCGTGCAGGCTACTACTGGCCATCCATGAGAGAAGATTGCAAGAAGTATGCCCAGTGCTGCAAGCAATGCCAGCAGCACGCCGATTGGCACAAGGCGCCTCCCGAGGAGTTGAAGTCGATCTATAGCCCTTGGCCGTTTCATACTTGGGGAATCGACATCCTGGGACCTTTTCCACTGGCGATCAGGCAGATGAAGTACTTGGTGGTGGCGATTGAGTATTTCACCAAGTGGATTGAAGCAGAACCAGTGGCCCAGATCACCGCGCACAAGATCGAAGGCTTCGTGTGGAAGAATATTGTGTGCCGGTTTGGAGTGCCTAAGCGCCTGGTATCAGATAATGGGACTCAGTTTGCGAGCCACCTGTTGAAGAAGCTTTGCGAAGGGGTTGGAATTCAGCAAGTGTTTGCATCCGTCGAGCACCCTCAGACTAATGGCCAGGTGGAATCAGCTAACCGGGTGTTGCTGAGAGGTTTGAAGAGGAGGCTCGAGAAAGCCAAGGGGAGTTGGGCTGAGGAGGTACCCCGAATAGTTTGGGCGTACCACACCACCGAGCAGTCAGGAACCCATGAGACCCCGTTTAGTTTGGTCTATGGGTGTGATGCCATGATTCCAGTCGAGATTCAGGAGAGCTCGCCGAGATTCCAGAACTTTGTAGAGGAAGACTCGAATGAAGAGAGAAGACTGAACCTGGATCTGCTGGACGAAGTCAGGGAGGAGGCAAGGCTGAAGGCTGAGGCGGTGAAGAGAAGGGTCGAGCGAAGGTACAACTCAAGGGTGATGCCAAGGCAGTTTAGAAAAGGCAATCTGGTGATGAGAAAGGCCCACCAGTACGAGATGGAGAATAAGCTATCACCCAAGTGGACTGGACCGTTCAGAATAACCGAGGCACTCGGGAACGGAGCCTATCGCTTGGAGACGTTGGAAGGGGGGGCGATCCCTCGTACCTGGAACGCCACACACCTGAAGTTGTACTATAGCTAAGAGCTTTGTAAGTAAAGACAAACACAAATATTACATTGCAATGTCTCTGTTAAAACAGTTTTAAGGGGGCACTCTTTTTTCCCTAAGGAGGGTTTTTAATGAGGCCGCCCAATAAAAGAAGAGTTTTCGAAGTATAAGGTGTTTTCAGACCGCATATGTGTTATTTCCAAAAGTTTCGAAGAAAGACCTTGTCATTCGTACATGATTTGAGGCACGAAAAGATATGTCGCGTGTTTTCTAAAATTTTAAAGTCCTCATCGTTTTTTTTTCGGCGATTAGAGGCACCAGTTAAGTTTTTAAAGTCCTCATCGTTTTTCGGCGATTAGAGGCACCGGTTAAGTTTTTAAAGTCCTCATCGTTTTTCGGCGATTAGAGGCACCAGTTAAGTTTTTAAAGTCCTCATCGTTTTTCGGCGATCGGAGGCACCAGATGGAAGACCTCAACGCCCTCGCGCGTTTTGAGGCAAGTTAAAAAGACCTCCTCGCCGTTGAGCGAGTGCAGGCGAGAAAGAGAAAAAGTCCTCCGTGTTTCTGGGAGCGAGAAGATGTAACTCCCGGGGCGACGCAGAGGCAAGTTAAAGACCTCCTCGCCGTTGTGCGGGCGCAGGCGAGAAAGGTCCTCAGTGCATCCAGGGGGGGGGAGATGTACGCCCTGGGCAAGTTGAGGCACCTGACAAAGTCCTTCTCGCCGTCGAGCGAGTTAAGGCCGTTTAAAGTCCTTCTCGCCGATGAGCGAGTTCAGGCGAGTAAAAGTCCTTCTCGCCGATGAGCGAGTTCAGGCGAGTTAAAAGACCTTCTCGCCTGTGCGCGAGTATAGGCAAGATAAAATCCTTCTCGTCTTAAACGAGTTCAGGTATGGCGGAGAGGGTGGAAGAAGCTTGAAAGGCGGCTAAGGTAGGTTCGAAGAGAACGCCTAAGCCAGCCAGTCTTTAGCTCTGAGGTTCAGGGGAGGTAAAGGAAGGTCCCAAAGGGCATTTCTGCCTCAGATAAGGAGATGACTGCCAAAGCCTGAAGCTAAGGAAAGCTGGTGTTGCCAAGAGGTCTAGGTGATCGCGAAAGTTCAAACACGGCGAGAAGGTTGAAAGACTTGTTTGATAAAGTGGGTCAAGTGGGACGTTGTTTGAACCAATGATTGAATCATAGTTCATTGCTTGGAACCTTTCTTACGATCAGGTTAGTGCCTCAGGGGTGCAAGTTGTTTAAAGCGATTATTGCTTAAGCTTGAATCAGCTCGAAGAAGTTACGCCAAAGGTCGTGTTTGCAAAATCACCAAGTTAAGCGTAGCAGAGTTAGGCATACAAAGAAAGTAAAGCGCTCAAGAGAAGTCAGAAGACATATCCAAATTTCGCTATTGAAATAAGTGGCTGTTCAAAATACATGTGCAAGAGTTTTTACAAGATAAATACAAGTGAATTCATAAAGAGGCAGAGGGGGTAGAGTTGGTTGAGCCTTCGGCGGGAACGACCTTCCCATCTACTACTTCGTTGTCTAACGACACCATGCTAAGGTCAAGATCAGGGAAGAGGCATGCAAACTGTTCTCGAGCGGCATCAAACCCAGCAACCAGAATCTGAGCAGAGCTTAGCTTAAGTTCTTCAATTTGCTTTTGAAATCCTTCAACCTGCTGCTTAAGCTCCTTGTTCTGCTGCTCCAGCTCTTCGACCTGTTTTTGGAGTTGTTTGTTGGTCTCTTGAGCTTGAAGAAGGTCGTCAGCCACCTTCTTAGATTCTGTTTGAGCCTGGGCCAACTCGGCAACCATCTTCACCTTCTCTTTGTTTGCCTCGGAGAGATCAGCCATGGCGTCGTCTCTTGCTTTCTCTACTTGCCCAAGTAGGTTCTCGCGGTCGATCGACCTCTGCTCCAGCTTCTGTACCTTGTCGGCATTGGCTTGAATTTGAGCCTCCAGGTTGCTCGCCTTGGTACGCAGAGGCACGATTCTGCTTTCAAGTTCGACCTTCTCTTGGGCAAGTTCGTGGACTTTGCGGCGAAGGTCGACAGCTTCCTTGCGCGCAAGCCTAAGCTCGGTGTTTAGGGCATCCTCCACTCGAGAATGTTCCATTTCCGCGAGCGTTAGGCTGAATGACACCTTCTCCACCTCGACCTTCATTGTGCTGTTCTCGGTCTTGAGGTTGTAGATGTCATCCTGTAGCCGCCTGGTGGAGCTCTCCACAGCTCTCGTTATGATTGATGGGATATCCTCTGCAATGGTTTTGAGTTTAGCAGTCAGAGGTTCCCACATCCTCGTCACCTCGAGGGAAAGATTTGCAGCTTGGAGAGGCGCCAGGGGGGCTTGTTGAGGGTTCTCGTCGTCGCCTTCCTTAACAGTATTTTCGGTGGTTGCTTCTTGGCGCGGCGACACAACCGGGGACTCGGTGATTAGGATTGGAGAGGTATGAGCGACCTCATCCCCGATTGGAATGACTCCTGCAGCTGAGGTGTTGGAAGGAGGGCCCCCTCCTGCTGATATATGTGGAGTAGAGGCGCTCGGGGGGTCCTCTAAGAAGTTTGGCTCTTGGGCCTCAGTTGCAGGTGGCGCAGTGGCCAATGGGACTGCTTGGACTGGTGGTGAAGGGGCTTGTGGTGCTGGTGGTGAAGGAGGAGGAGCGGGTGTTGATGGTGGTGTTGAAGCCGGAAGAGGGGGCGGGGCAGGTGGGGAAGATGGCGCCACCCTCTTCCTTTTTGTGACAAGGCCATCCTCTGTGACCTCGTCGTCCTCCTCCTCATCCTCTTGGACAACTTGGGGGGCTTTCCGCTTTGGCCTCTTAAGGACCAGTTTCTTTCGTTGAGTGGGCGCCTTAGGCGGTGATCGCCCTTGGATGATGGCCTTCTCGACCACCGAGTTGGGAACCGTCTGGGAGCCGGTCGCCAACCCGTGGTTTCGGGCGAGCGCCTTTAGATCGGCGAGCATGTTCTTACCCAACATGGTATCTGCATGAAATGAAAGTGCATAGGTTAGCTTAAAGGAGAATGGAGTAAGTGTACAAGGCAAGGAAACAGCAAAAGCAGGCATATGCAGAAAAGATAAAACCAAAGTCTTGTGTGTGTCGCACAAGACGCCCAGAAACAATATCTGAAGCAATGTGAAGACAAAGATGTAGTGTCCTGACCTATTTGAAATTCCAACTGGTCCTCAAAGAACTCGAAGGAAATCAGGGTGGGGGTCAAGAATGTTATGTGGGCATCCGCCACCCTCTTCCAGAAGAGACAAAGGTCTCTGTCCAAAGCTCCCATGCTGTCAGGACTTCTGGGCCTCCTGAAGCAGCTCTTAGACTCTTTTTTCCCCTTGTCCACCCAGTACAAGGGGAAACCGTCGAGAAGGGAAGGGTCTTTGTCGTTCGCGTGGACCTGGATGAACTTCCCCTTCCAATCCTTATACGACTGCTGGAAGATGGTGAAGATGGATCTCCCAGCGATGGCGTTCAGACTGACCCAAAGGCGATCGCCTGGGTGTTTGGCCTCAAACAGAAATAAAAATACGTCCACTGACGCAGGCAACCCCAGGTGGGCGCATGTTACCTTAAAAGCCCGGACGAACGCCCAGCTGTTAGGGTGAAGCTGGGCGGCAGCGATGTTGAGCTCGGTTAAGAGTTCCCTCTCAAATCGAGTAAGAGGGAACCTGAGTTTAACTTTCTTGAAAAGAGTGGTGTAGACGAAGCAGAAGGGCCCGTCGGCGCTCACTTTATCATCAGCACACACTGGCAGAGTGGCTGGGCAAGGCAGCACCATCATTCTCTCATCGTGCTCCTTGTGGAATGATTGGTAGGCCTCGTCCCCATTGGTCAATCGTAGAACCGCTCCCGCGGTGTTCACCGACGACGTTTCCTTCAAGAGGGTTGAGTTAGCCCATGAGTATAACGTCTTGAAGTCTGGCAGTGGGGTGGGGGCTCCTCCAGCGTTTGGTGGAGTCGCCTGGGCCAAAGTGGTTTGAGAAGACGCGGGCCTCACAGCCTGCGAAGAGGGGGCACCACGAACTTGCGTAGAGTCGTGTGCTTGAGAAGGAGGGTTTCGCGCTGACGGAGGGGGGTTCGGGGTGATCTTCGTGCGAGTCATGGTAGCAAACTGCAAACGCAGAAGAAAGGAAAAATAATCAGGAGGGTTACAAAGGCTGACTCGATCAGGGAGGGAAGGTGAAAGACGAACGAATATGTGTTCGTTGCGACGATCGGCAGAACCCTAAGTTACGAGAAGGAGAAATGGAAAACAGCCCACAGCGTATGCACCAGACAGTTATAGGATGATGCAAATCGGTGAAAATGCAAGAAAACCCAGCAGATGAAGGAAAGTAGTTACCTTTCGATGATCGGGAGAATGTTGAAGGGAGGTGGTGATCTAGAGCGTCGAGGAACGTCGAGAGCTTTCGCGGAGGGAAATAAGAGCGTACGCAAGTTTGAAGAAAGTGATGAAACAGTAGGAGCGTAAGGGGTTTAGGGGTTTTCGAACGGTTTTGGGAAGCGCTAACGGCAGATGAAGATGGCCGTTGATGAGAGCCACGTGTCGAAAGATGCGTGAAGCGTTTGGTGGAGCGTCAGAGCAGCAGAAAGTACTACCGCTTGGAATTCTGCGCCCATGCCACGTAGACCGGTGTTAACGAAGGCTTTTTCAGTCTTTTCGCTAGACAAGTCTTCGCTTAAGACTGGGGGGCTTGTGTACCGCCCTGCTGGTCGGATGCGATGACGTGGCATCCTGTTACAGTGTAGGCGTGTTGACAAGGCGCCAGGTTGACGGTTGGGAAGGAAGTCGGGAGGCACATGTAGTCGCCGATAGTTAAGTTGGCGTGTTCCGATCTCCAGCTTACCAGAATAGGCGATCGCCAGGTTGGGGACGAAGTCGCCAGATGCAGACTCAGGCGACCAGGCAGTCGAAGATCGCCAGTACAAGCACATCGCCGAAGTTAAAGGAGAAGCAGATTATGAAGGCGGCCGGCGAGACCACAGGGAAGGTGTATGAAGGCCCTACCTCGCCAGTTTCAGTAGAGATCGCATTCCTGAGTTAGCTATGCACTGGGCAGCACCATGCATAGGTAACTTAGCCAAAATGAGAGTAGAAGCATCGCCAAGTCAGTGAGCCTCCAGATGATGGCACGTGTACAGTCGGATGCAAGCCACGTGTCCAAGTCTGTAACTGCCAGGAGAGAGAAAATCACCAGGTATATAAGAGTTCTTAACAGATTTCCTAAGGTACGCACGTTCAGTTCATACACTTTACGCTTGCGAGTGACAGAGCTGTTTGTGAGAGAGATTCGCACGGTTCCAGTTCTTAGTATTTGGTGATACCGTCACTGACTTGAGCGTCGGAGTGCGATCGGCCGCAGCGGCGCCGTATCGTTTCTTTGCAGGTTCTTGAGATAGATCCAGAGGAGGAACGGAAGTGAGAAGCGGCGCGCACGTCGATCCTTTGACGAGGCATTCTCCAGCGCTCCGGTCAACAGGCAGGATCAATTACGTAATGAATTCTTAGTGGTTAGCTGAGGACTGGATGTAGCTCTTGGTTAAGAGTGAACCAGTATAAACATCTTGTGTGAATCTCTCTATCTCTCTGCTAGTATAAACAATCGGTTGTTTCGTGAAAACAAAAGGTTGATTTTCTGAAATCAAACTTAAAAACAGTTTTCTTTTGGTTGAACAGAATTTTCAATTGATTGATTCTTCATAGCTTTTCAGTCTACCTTCAATCCTTGCGAAAATCTTTAAAAAACAATTCACCTCCTCTTCTTTAAGACCTCTAATTCTAACACTTAAATCAAAATATGAGTTTAGAATGGTTTGTAAATCCTCATCTCTTTGGCCTAGAATTAAGTAGTTTTATTCTATTATACTTGATTATACTTCTTGGATTGTTGGTCCATGTACATTTATTATTTTTTGGAATGATAAATAGTGTTTTACTACTTCTTTAGCAAATATTGCAGGGTTATCTGATGGTGCTAGTATTTTAGATACTGTCTCTCAGTTTTGGATAGGTTGTGATTGGAATATTCCATTGTCTTTACAGCAGATGCCTCATTTTTTTAATCATATCATGGTTAGGGAGGAAAAGGATATTCCTAATTGGATTCTAGATGAGTCTGTTCGTTTCACTCTTAAATCAGCTAGGACTTTTTTCTTGGAACCAGAAGTTCCCTGTGGTTGGGGTAAATTCATTTGGTGTTCATCTATTCCGCCTTCCAAAACTCTAATACTCTGGAAATTTTTCATGAGTAGCTTCCTAGATATCATCATATTCATAATAAAGGTTTGTATATATGTTCTATGTGTACGCTTTGTGAAAAGCACGAGGAATCTATTCAATATTTTTTTTAATGTTCTAATACTTTGCATATTTGGAGTTAGGTTCAACAAATTTTTCTTACTTCTCATTTCTCTAATAAGGAGTATCTTATTTCTTTTATTAAGAGTGATGGTAGTCATTTGCTTAAATTGCTTAAGCTTGTTGTGATAACTTTTTCTATTTGGATTATATGGCGTATTAAGTTATTATATATTTCCTTTTGGTTATACTTTCTCTACTTTGGTTTCCTTTTGTTCATTCGGTTATTGTATATGTCATTACCTTCCATGCTTAAATTCTGCACCATATTCTCGTCATCATCTTCACATTATAATTTCATTTTTTCCTTTTGCCTTTATGAAATGAACCTTTACATCTACTTAACCACTTGGTTAAGTAAATGTCTAGTGGGGATTTTCCTTAGGTTTTCACTTTTAATTGCCTAAAAATCTCAATCATAAATCTAAAGTGTCACCTAAATGAACAATCATAAAATCAACTCACATCATGTGGTTATCAGAGCTTAGGTTCTTATGCTTAATTTGCTTGAGTTGATTCAGCACTTTACAATTTATTTACATTCTAGTACCTTTAATTCTTGTCTTTAAATTCAAGTACTTTAATTTCTTGTCTTTAAATTCAAGTACTTTAATTTCTTGTCTTTAAATTCAAGTACCTTTAAATTTTTGTCATTATTTTCTTGCATTTTATTTTCCAGCCCTTTAATTCTTGCAATATTTTTTTCTTTCAACCATTTTAATATTCATAGCATTTTTCATTTGGAATATGTTTCTTGTTATGTCTTTTGTTGATCTTGCCTTTTACTTTGAGTCTTATGTTCATTAGTGTTCTAGGAGTTCTTGTTTTGATTCTACTTACTTGCTTTTAATTTTGAAGTTTAAAAAGTAATTAGAAACTTGTTTTTAGTAGAGGTAGATTTAAAGTTCCAAACAAATGATTTCAAGTGTTCCATTATATTGAATCCAACCAGAAATTTTTGTGAAAATTGAAAGTTCTTGGAAATTATGCATGATGAAACCTATGGTCTGTTCCGTCTGGTTGACCTGGGACGTCTTCGTGCGCGACCTCAACCGTCAGCTAGGGACTCCTTCCCACTGGTTACCTGTGGATTCCTGCAAAGAAGGACAAAAGGGCGCCCTAGCGGCCGTTTGCACTCCGACGCTCAAGTCAGCCAGCAAGAAACACCAAAAACTATGCACCTCCGTATCGGAGCACCGCGTATGGCACTCTGAAGGTGGTAAAAAGGAAACTGTGTCTAGTGTATATTTTCTCGTTCTGGCCAAAATCCTTCCCTAGTCCCTTGTGCGTAACCTCAAGGCTCGAGCAAGCAACTAGAGTGTTTCTCGAAAATTAACCAAAGTTCCAACCCTGTTTCCAACATTCTCGGCGCTATTTAAACTGCCCAAGCATTTAAAGCGCCTTAAAGCACTTTTAATCATAAAACGTAACGCACTTAATTAACGCGTCTAATTAGAAAACGTAGCGCATTTAAGACGTTGAAACGCTTTATCACTGCCCCGGATCATCGGGACCTGAGGCCTTCCCACGGCATCGCTCCCTCCATGGTCTTTCCTACCCATGGGTATTGGGGAGCCGCGCTGTGACTGCCTTGACTTAATGATATTTGATCTTGGCGATCCCCTGGTTGGGCGACGCCTTCGCCTAGGCGACGCTTCCTCTTGGCGAAGCTGGCACTTGGCGTCTCTTCACCTAGGCGACGCCTTGTGTTGACTTTGACTTCAGGCGTTGACTTTGACTTTGACTTTGTCAACGCCCGGATACGGGTCATTTCTTTCCATAAGTCATATTAGTATTAAAAAAATTAGCAAAGCAAAGTTTAAAACGCATCTTTGGTTATCACTTACCCAAGCAAAATCATTTTCCAAATATGGATTCAACTTGATCGGCAAATTGTTTTCAACTATTGTGGAATTTTTTATCCTTTTGCTTTAGCAATTTCTAAAACGAAAGAGTTTCATTGTTAAAAGTTTAGTAAGTATCTTAGAGTCTTTTTTTGTGCCTTTTCTTGTTAGTTTTCGTTTTTGATCCTGCCGCTTGACTTGAGTGCAAGAGTCTTGCCACGTCAAAGATCTTTCCTCTGGATCAGCTTCGCACCACGTTAGCTTTTGCTCTTCACGCCTTAATTCCTCGCAAGAACCTGAAGAAAACAAAGTGGCGCCACTGCGGCCGATCGCGCTCCGACGCTCAAGTCAGTAGAGGAATCACCAAAAACTCAAAGAGAATATCTGAACTCAAGGAACCGTGCATAGTGAATCTCAGTGTATGAAATGCGTTCTGAAAAGTGTACCTCATAAATCTGTTAAGTGTTCCTTATATACCTGAGCCTTTTCTCTCTCCTGACGGTTACACCTCTGGACGCGTGGCTCACATCCAGCTGTACACGCGTCACCATCTGAGCTAGGATTGCTTGAGCGTCATTTTCTCTATTGCACCCAACCCTACACGTGTCATCATCTGGATTGGAGTAACAGGTAGCATCCAACCCTACATGTGTCGTCATCTGGGGCTTCCACAACTTGAGCGTCATCTCTACTCTCCTCGCCATTCGACTAAGTTATCCACACAGGGAGTAAATCGGTGCACGGCTTTCCTTGGAGCGCGACCCCTTAAGTAGCGAGTACCGGGTGCCACCACGTGCACCATCTCTGTGGTCTCGCATGCCGCCATCACGATCTGCTTCGCTTGTACACCATGCATGTTCTGGGAAACTGTTCCCTCCACCCGACCTCTGGCTAGGGTGTGATCATTTGATAACCTCATCCTCCGCTGCTACGTGACAAACATATCACTCGTCTTCCATACTTGTACCTCTCGGAAACCTTAAATAAGCTTTCCTGATCGTTCGGTGATGTGCCCCTTTCGGCGGTGTGTAAACCACCTGATCTCCTGGCATTCCCCGGCGATCTCTAACCACCTGATCTCCTAATACGGCGACTGTGACGCAACTCTGGTGACCGCCGGTTACGCACATCAGAGATCGGAGAACGACACTTTAGCGATCGACGACTGTACTGACTTCCCGATTTACTTCCCTTCTGTCGGCCAGGTGTCCCATTCAACACACCTATATTGTCGCTTGCTGCCACGCATTACACCCGATGACCTGAGCGGTACACAAGCCCCCCAGTCTTAAACTGAGACTTGACCAGCGAAAAGACTAAGAAGTCAAATCATCGTCGATCTACGTAGCCCTTGTACGGGATTCCGTACGTTCGTACTCCTTTGCCTTTCTGATGCTTCACCAACCCCTTTTTAATCAAACGACACGTGGCTTTGTCAACGGTTGTTTTTAATTGTCATTTGCGCTTCCTACAACGTTCGAAACCCTTAAACCCTTCGCGCTATTCACTGTTTCATTATCTTCCTTCATCTTCAAGCATTCTAAACGTTCTCTCTGCAAACTACGAAACCTTTCGTCTCCCACGATCTTCAACTTCCTTCAACATTTACCCGATCATCAAAAGGTAACTCTTTTACTCCTTTTACTGATATTTTCTGCATTTTAATCGGTTTGCATCATCCATTAACTGTCTGGAGCATATGTTGTGGGTTGTTTCTCTTTTTCTCGTAACTTAGAGTTTCATTCCTGATAACGTCTACCCCAGGGAACTCTTACTCGTTCGTTCTATCTTCTTCGTCCTCAATCGAGTCATTCTCTTGCTATCCTCATTTTCTTTCCTTTGCAGTTCCTGCGATGGCTCACACAAAGTCCATCGCTAATCCTCCTTCCTCATCGCGAAACCCTCCTCCCAAAACTCGTAGGGTTATCCCTGGGACAAACCCTCCACCAACACGCAACCCCCCACGTGCCTCTGGTGCTCCTTCCACACAGGCTGAGAGGCCTGCCTCTTCTCGTGCCTACCTTACCCAAGCAACTCCACCACAAGCCGGGGGAGTTTCCCTTCCTCCACGGGACTATCAAGAGCTCTACCCTTGGGCCACCTCAACTCTGCTGAACGAAACCTCGTCGATAAATACTGAGGTGGGGGTGCTGCGTCTGAAGAAAGGGGATCGACCCAACCTTTCATTTCACAAGGAGCACGATGACAACATGACGGTGCTACCTTACCTCCCTGGAGAACCAATTTGTGCGAACGATAAGGGGAACAACGGCGAGTTGTTCTGCTTCGTCTACGCCACGTTGTTCAAGAAAGTGAAAGTTAGGTTTCCTTTCACTTGTTTCGAGAGGGAGCTGTTGACCGAGCTCGACATCGCCCCTGCCCAGCTCCATCCCAACAGCTGGGCGTTCGTGAGGGGTTTCAAATCCTTTGCGCGCACTTGGGGCTGCCAGTTTCGGTTGATGTTTTCCTTTTTCTATTTTGAGGCAAAGAATCCTGGAGATCACCTCTGGGTCAGCTTGAATGGAATTGCTGGGAGGTCAATCCTCTCCATCTTCCAGCAATCCTACAAAGACTGGAAGGGGAAGTTCGTCAAGGTGTGCCAGAACGAACAAGACCCTTCGTTTCTTGATGGCTTCCCCTTGTATTGGGTAAACAAGGGGAAAAAGGATTCCAAGGACAACTTCAGGAGAGCAAGAAGTCCTGACAACATGGGGGATTTGGACAAAGACCTTTGTCTTTTCTGGAAAAGTGTGGCTTCTGCCAACATCACCTTCCCCACTGCTCTAATAATCTCCTTCGAATTCTTCGAGGACCAGCTTGAAATGTACTGATCCGGTCGGTCATCGGTAGTCGATGGCGTCAGCAGCAGATAACCACGTGGACCACTCGCAGGGTGACACGTGGATCAGGTGGCAGAGAAATCAGGGAGGAGATCACCCCGAACAGTGATCAGTGGTCAGTAACCGAGTGGCCACCCATAGATCAGTTCCAAGATAAACACCTGGGGGGAGAACGCGAGAAGCAATAGAGCACCGATCAGTCATCGGGTGCATGGTCATCGGGGTTTCGTGTTACACGCAGTTAAACTGGGACTAAGATTCCCAGCGAGAGCGTTACGCATGGACCTCGCATGATCATATCTCAGAGAAAGAGGAGCTGCTCGCCGGTACAATCGTGCACGAGAGTGGCCTGAGGGAGTTAGTAAACCGGTCAGTGATTGGTGACTCTCTTAACCCATTACGTGCATGACATCGTGAAGGGGAAATCGTTTAGGCAGAGAGCAATGCTTGGTGAGTGTGCCTAGTCCAGCCACACCTGGCGTTCTCCTGGGAGTGTGCGATTCACCCAGATGGAAGACACGCGCTAAGTTACTCTGTAAGGGAATAACTTAGGCGCACAAAGAAATGCGCTAGGGCCCTTCAGGTAGTGGCACGTGTACGGTTAGATATGAGTTGCATGCCTCCACGTGTCACCATCTGAGAGGGGCGCGGCCAAGATAAAGGTTCACTCCGCGTCGTGAAAGGTACACAGAAAACACAAACACCCACGTTTTTACTCATTGTGCTACATTTTCGCACAATAGCGTAACAGAATTCTGACACACGCAGAGGATAGCGTAACAGAATTCTGTTAGGCACAGACACAGAGAGAGAGAAAAAAAAGAGAATCAGAGAGAGATTCAGGGAGATTTTTCTTTTTGTTGGTGGTTCTGTGACCTAACTTGAGCGTCGGAGTGCAAACGGCCGCTAGAGGCGCCGTCTGTGTGTTTTGCAGGTTGCGTTTGAAGTTCCCGGAGGAGGTTCTAAGAGCATTCTTGCGGATAGCACAGTTGCATAGGCGGGGTAAGCAAGCGACAAAGAAATTCTTCCACGCTTGAGTTGGCGACAGGATCATTTGGCGCCCACCGTGGGGCCCTGTGAATCGTGGTCCCATCCACACCAAAGTTTCTGAAGTTTCTCAAAGTTTTTGCTGAGAAAATGAGGAGAACAAGACAAACATCACCTGCGCCATCTGCTGAGGAAGGAGCTGTGACAATGGCGCAGGTCCTGGAGATGATGCGTGCGCTGCAGGACAATGTCGCAGCGTCGAGAGCTGAACAAGAGAAGATGCAGGCGGAGTTGGCTGCATCGCAGAGCAGGAATGATGAGCTGAATCGCGTTAATGAGGAGCTGAGAAGGACGTTACAGGCGCAGAAGGAACGCGCAGTTGAAGAAGGGATGTCGATGCCACCATCGCCTCCGAGAGCGTTCCCTATGCCATTCTCCCCTGAAATCATGCAAATCGTGGTGCCTCCCAACCTGGTGGGAGTGAAGGCGTCGTTCACGGGGGTAGAAGATCCAGAAGCGCATCTGACGGCGTTCTACACTCAGATGATGCTGTCTGGGGGCTCAAATGCCGTGTACTGCAAGATGTTCATGAGTACACTGAGTGGAATCGCCATGGAATGGTTCGTGAGTCTGCCAGAGGGTCATATCACGTCCTTCCATCAGTTTTCGAAGCTTTTCACTGAGCAGTACATCGTTAACAGAGCACCTTCAGTGGTGTCGTACGATCTGTTCGATGTACGCCAATATCAAGGTGAGTCGCTGAAAGACTACCTCAATCGCTTCGGAGCACAAGTGGTTAGATTGCCCAGCAAGGACGAGGATATGCTGGTGCATGCGTTTAAGAAGGGAGTGCTGCCTGGTCCCTTCAGTGAGTCGCTCATCAGGAGCCATCCCATCACCTTTGCGGAGATCCGGCGACGCGCGGTGGCGCACATAGTTGCAGAGACAGAGGTTTCTAAGAAAAGAGGAAGTGCTGCACCACCGAAGCCGCGTGGAGGACAAGGGAAGCAACAACAGCAAGCGAGGGTGCATGAGGCAAAGGAGGGAAAGAAGGTGCAGGGGAAACCTCGTCCTTATGCACCCAGGAAGGACTAGGGCAGAGGGCATGCAAGGGAGAATAATGCTCCCCCAAGATACGATTTCATGGTAGGGTTGGCGGATCTGATCGCCCTTCCTGCCATAGCTGCAAGACTCCGAGTACCAGAGAAGACAGATAAGGTACTTGGGAGGAAGAAGAACGAGTGGTGTGAGTTTCACCAAGCCTTTGGCCACACACTCCACTCCTGCTTGGCGTTGGGACACGAGCTGGCGAAGTTGGTAAAGTCTGGGTTCCTGGCAGATTACTTGCGGGAGGCGAAGGGTGATCGCGCATCGGGGGCCCAGGCAGGAGAACAGCAGCAAGAAATCCCTGTGCACGGGGAGGTGCAAACGATTGCGGGAGGCTTCTCCGGTGGGGGGTGCACCGCATCACAAAGAAGAAGGTATGCTCGATCGGTTATGGCCGTGAACTCGGTAGACGAGGGCCATTTCCCCGAGGTAGACATCACTTTCAAGAAAGCTGATCTACAGGACGTTGTACCGCACGACAACGATCCTGTGGTCATCTCCCACATCACAGCAGGAAGGCGAGTGCACAGAGTGCTCGTAGACCAAGGGAGCTCGGCAGACGTCATGTTCTGGCCGACGTTCAACAAGTTGCAGCTGTCCCCCGATCAACTAAGGCCGTATACCGGGTGTCTTTACGGCTTTGCAGGGGATCAGGTAGAGGTGCGGGGGTACATTGAACTGAGGACGACGTTCACCGATGGAACAACAGCCCGCACCGAAAAGATAAAGTACTTGGTGGTGAACGCCCCTTCTGCGTACAACATCTTGCTGGGAAGGCCAACACTCAATAGGTTGGGTGCAGTGCCATCGACGAGGCTCATGAAGCTGAAGCTGCCGTCGATGGAGGGGACCGTAATAACCATCAAGTCAGATCAGGCTGAGGCTAGACGCTGTTATGTGAACAGCCTCAGGCAGAACAGGAGCATATGCCATGTCACCTCAACACCACCACCAGGTGTGCTCGAAGAGCGATCGGTGGTTAGGGGAACGCATGGCGATCAGGACATGGAGGCTACTACGCTGGGGGGCTCCCAGGTAGCTTAGGTGGAAGCGGAGGAGGAGGGCATGATCACTCCTCACGAGTCAGGGATCGCGAGGGCGGTCATCGCCAGCGAGAGAAGACCCCACCCAGCTGAGGGGTGGGTAGAAGTAGATATAAGGGGGAAAAGGTTCAAGTTGGGAGGATCGCTCAGCGAAGAAGAACGAAGGTTGATCGCCGGGGTGATCGAGAAGCACATGGGCGCGTTCGCATGGTCAGCATCTGACATGCCAGGAATCGACCCTGACTTCCTTTGCCATCGCCTGTCGATGGATCCTAAAGTTCGACCTGTGCGTCAGAGGCGAAGGAAATTCAACGAAGAAAAGAGGAAAGTGATCCATGACGAAGCGCAAAAGCTCCTTGCCGCAGGGCACATCAGAGAGATCCAGTACCCCGAGTGGCTAGCGAACGTGGTACTGGTTCAGAAGCCAAACGACAAGTGGAGGATGTGCGTGGACTTCACTGACCTCAACAAGGCATGCCCCAAAGATTCCTACCCTCTACCAAGTATAGACGCTCTAGTGGATAGCGCATCAGGGCGGAAGCTACTCAGCTTCTTGGATGCATTCTCAGGATACAACCAGATCAGAATGCACCCCAGGGATGAATGCAAGACCGCATTCATGACTGAACGGTCTTGCTACTGCTACAAGGTAATGCCGTTCGGGCTGAAGAATGCGGGGGCTACCTACCAGCGACTTATGGATAGGGGGCTCTCGCCCATGCTTGGAAGGAACGTGCATGCATATGTAGATGACATGGTGGTCACATCCCGAGAGAAGGAGCATCATGTGGCCGATCTGGAGGAATTATTCACCACCATCGCCAAGTACAGGTTGAAGCTCAACCCTGAGAAATGTATTTTTGGCGTGGAGGCTGGGAAGTTCTTGGGTTTCCTCCTGACAGAGCGTGGAATCGAAGCTAATCCAGAGAAGTGCGCAGCAATCGTGGCGATGAGGAGTCCAACGACGGTGAAGGAGGTGCAGCAACTCACCGGTCGGTTGGCAGCATTATCCCGGTTTATGTCCGCTGGAGGGGAGAAAGGTCATCCGTACTTCCAGTGTCTTAAGCGCAACAGCAGATTCCTTTGGACACAGGAGTGCGAGGAGGCCTTCGTCAAGTTGAAGGAGTACCTGGCAAGCCCACTGGTCTTGCGTAAACCACAAGTGGGCACCCCTCTTCGTCTATACTTTGCTGTGACGGAGAGAGCAGTCAGTTCAGTCCTGGTGCAAGAGCAAGATCAGGTTCAGAAGCCTGTGTACTTTGTGAGTAAGGTACTGCAAGGCCCTGAAACAAGGTACCAAGCCCTCGAGAAGGCTGCCCTGACGGTGGTATTTTCAGCGAGAAGACTCAGACATTATTTCCACAGCTTCACAGTAGTGGTAATGACAGATCTGCCCATCCAAAAGGTGCTAAAGAAACCAGACGTAGCGGGAAGGATGGTCAAGTGGGCGGTGGAATTGTCAGAGTTCGACATTCAGTACGAGCCCCGAGGACCGATAAATGGGCAGGTGTTCGCCGACTTTGTGGTCGAGCTGTCGTCGGTCGCGACACCTTCAGAAGGTTTAGACTTCCGATGGGTATTATCAGTGGATGGCTCCTCCAATCAGCAGGGGAGCGGCGCTGAGGTCATTTTGGAAGGCCCGAACGGAGTGCTGATCGAGCAGTCCCTCCGCTTTGCCTTCAAGGCTAGCAACAAATAGGCGGAGTATGAAGCCCTGATCGCAGGAATGTTGCTATCAAGAGAAATGGGAGCAAGAAGTCTGGTTGCTAAGAGTGACTCTTTGCTAGTCACCGGGCAAGTTACAGGGGAGTTCCAGGCAAAAGATCCCCAGATGGCCGCTTACCTGGAATACGTACAGCTCCTAAAGACGTCCTTCACCGAGTTTGAACTAGTTCATGTGCCGAGAGAGCAAAATGCCAGAGCAGACCTGCTTACCAAGCTGGCCAGCTCAGGCAAGGGGGGAAAATAGAGGACCGTCATTCAGGGGACCTTAAAGGTACCGCGAGCGTTCGTGTCAGACAACCATGTACTTCAAGTGTACAAATCGATGAAGCGTCTGACGATCGGTCATCGTTCACTGACTCAGGAGACGTTGAAAGCGCCGAGGGTTAGAGCGCGACCGGCAAAGACCGATGAGGCGATGGAAGTCTGCGCTGTTAGGGAGCCTGACACGTGGATAACACCGTACCAATTGTACTGAGAAGATGGTGTACTCCCACTTGACCCGACAGAGGCAAAAAGAATAAAGACGAGCTCGAGTAAGTTTACTTTGATTGATGGAAACCTGTTTAGATTTGGGTTTTCTCATCCTGTGCAGATCTGCGTGTATGGCGAGCAATGCACTAGACTTATGTCAGAGCTACACGAGGGGGTATGCAGAAGTCATGTAGGTGGTCGCGCTTTGGCAAGTAGGATCCTCCGCGCGGGGTACTACTGGCCAACGCTGAAGGAAGACTGCGTGAGGTATGCTCAGCGTTGCAAACAGTGTCAACTTCACGCAGACTGGCATAAGGCACCTCCCGAGGAGTTGAAGTCCATCCATAGCCCGTGGCCATTTCACACATGGGGAATCGACATCCTAGGACCTTTTCCCCTGGCGATAAGGCAGATGAAGTTCCTCATCGTGGCCATAGAGTATTTCACCAAGTGGGTGGAGGCAGAACCAGTCGCGCACATCACCGCACAGAAAGTCGAGCACTTTGTCTGGAAGAACATTATCTGTCGTTTCGGAGTACCCAAGAGGCTGGTCTCCGACAATGGCACCCAGTTCACAAGTCATCAGCTAAGGAAGATGTGCAAGGAGTTAAAGATACAACAGGTTTTCGCCTCGGTGGAACACCCACAAACCAATGGGCAGGTGGAGTCAGCCAACCGAGTACTGCTCAGGGGGCTGAAGCGAAGACTAGAGAAAGCTAAAGGAAACTGGGCAGAGGAGGTCCCCAGAATCATATGGTCCTACCATACCACTCCACAGTCCAGCACCCATGAGACACCCTTTAGCCTTGTCTACGGGACAGATGCCATGATTCCCGTGGAGATACAGGAGAGCTCCCCCAGGTTTTTGAATTTCATTGCCGAAGAATCCAACGAAGAACGAAAGGTGAATCTCGACCTACTGGACGAAGTGCGAGAAGAAGCCAGAGTTAGTGCTGAAGCCGTCAAGAGAAGAGTAGAACGGAGGCACAACTCCAAGGTGAGGCTCAGGCATTTCAAGGAAGGTGATCTGGTGATGAGAAAGGCGCATCAGAATGAGATGGAAAACAAGTTGTCTCCAAAGTGGACAGGTCCATACAGAGTGGTTGAGGCATTGGAAAATGGAGCTTATCGGCTGGAAACTCTGGAGGGAGGAGCAATCCCCAGAACGTGGAACGCCACCCACTTGAAATTTTATTTCAGTTAAGTTGTAAAGTAGTTGCGTTCTCGCGCTAAAGACACACTCAGTGTATATACTGACAACAGTTGAACAGATAAGGGGGCACTCTTTTCCCTAAGGAGGGTTTTTAACGAGGCCACCCAATGAAAAGATTATCAGCATATCAAGTGTGCGAGAGTTTTCATGTTAAAATCCTCCTCGCCCCAGGTGCGAGTGCAGGTGATCGGTTAGGCCTTATTCGCCCTAGGCGCGAGTATGGGCGCTAATCTAAGTCCTCCTCACCCCAGGCGTGAGTGCAGGCGACTAGGGTTTGAAAATCCAGGGGTGCTAGTAAGACCAAGAGAGGGAAAGGAAGGATTTCGACAAACGTCCTTACCCACTTGGCATATACCAATGTTGGCCCAGTAAAGTTCTTAGTTTAAACCCTTCTCACCCCAGGAGTGAGGCAAGGAAAGAACGACCTGATCCGCCCAAGGTTGATGACCTTGGGGCAGGTAAGAGGGGCTATCGAGAAACACTCTTCTTCCCCCAAAACAAGGCATCACCTCTGACGATCGATGTCAAAGTCCTCTATGCACTTAGCGCTAGAGCGACAGAGAAGCAAGGTGAAGACCGAAGAACGATGACTGATGAGTTGTTGGTGGATATGCTAGTGGGTAGTGCCTTGTCGGAGGAAGCTTTTCCAAACAAGTTCTTACACAACAAGCCGAAGCAGACAGACTATGCCTAGTTAGTCATCTAGTACGAAGCTGTGCATAAGAACTGTTAAAGACAAAGCTAAGGGAGTTGTTAGTCGTGATCAAGGTAGAGGCCAAGATCAAAGAGTACAGATCGCGCTAAACCTAAGCTAGATAACAGTTAGTTGTGCAAAAAGAAAGATGAAGCTTAAGAAGATACGAGAGAAGAAACATATAGCTGAAGCAAGTATATATTCACACCAAGGTCTATACAAGTTTCAAGTACAAGAATTGTGCAGAAATATGAAATTACAAGAAGAAAAGTCAAGAAGGAGGAATGAGCTTGCCATCTACCACGAAGTGGTAGATGCTGAACTGCGTAAGGTCCAAATCTGGAAGAACGCAACGAATCTGCTCGAATGCTAGCTCGAACCCATCAGCAAGGGCGTCAGCACCCACGTTCATAAGTTCGGCGTTCTCAGCTTCGAGCTCTTGCTTTGAAGTCTCCAAGGCGTTCTTCTCAGTGGTGAGGGAAGCAATGGAAGAGGCAGCTTCTTCCAGTTTGCCCTTTGCTTCGGCAAGTTCGACCTTCACTGCAGAAAGCTCGTTCACTGCCTTCTCAAGTTTCTTCCCCCCATCAGTGGCCTCCTCTTTGGTAGACTTGAGATCCCCTGCTAGTTGTGAGTTCAGTTGGCGTAGCGAGGAAGTCTCAGCCTCCAGGTTGATTACCTTGCTCCTCAGCTCCACCACTTCGCTGTCCAAAGTATTGACAGCTTGCCCCATCAAGATCTCAGTCTTGATGGTCTCCTGGACCTGCGATAGGTACTCTTTCCTGGATTTTTCCACCATATCCCTCATCAGGTCTACGGACCCTTGGGCAGCCTCAAAGTCACTCTGCAGTGACTCCTTGTCGTGCTCAAGCTCCTTGACCCTCTTCTCCAGGACCAGTTGCTTGCGGTGCTGGGTAGAAAACTCTAGGGAAAACACTATCTACTTGGCCAAGTGCATGTCCACCTTTTGCCCACTCCATTCGAGAAGCTCCCGGCTACGTATGAAATGTCGAACCAAGGCAATGACTCGACTGAAGTTTTCATTGCTAGCACCAGAGCTGCTTGGCTGCGAGCTGGCCTCACCACCTTCAGCAGTAGCAGCAGAGATTGGCGGTGGTGGTGATGCAGGAAGTCTTGAGAAACCCCCCGAGTGGGCAGAATCACTCCTAGCAGGTGGAGTGGGTTGACCAATAGCTTGGCCCTCTAGGGGTGGGGGTGGAAGTGATGCTGGAGACGGAAGTTGGGGCGTTGGAGATGGTAGGCGCTGAGGGGAGGGGGAGGAAGTTGGTGCTGGGGCAGGTTGAGTAGGAGGAGGTGGGGGTGAACCCTCCTCGATCTGCACCACTTCGATTTCCCCAGGCATAAGGGATGAAGCCCCCCCAACCTCTTGGTGTTTCCTCTTGCGATGTATAAGAGGAGAGCCAGAACTCTCCTCCTCGGTTGAGGGGGTAGGAGCAGCAGCGGCCGCAACAGTTGCGGGAAAGGCCTTTACTAGCCTTCTTCTCTTCTTCTCTGGCTCGGGGCCTTCAGCTGGCGCGACCGAGAGAGGTGGAGCCGCGATGGGCTCGGTGGTAGAGGAGGAAGAACCAATCCCCTTGGCACCCCTGGTCCGGGCAAGCTCCAGTAGTGCCCTCCTCCTATCTTTCCCTGAAGTCATGTCTACATCAAGGGTAAAAAGAAGAGTTAGATGGCATAATTATGCAAGTGGATAAAATGTTATGCAAGTATGCATGAGAGTGTGCAAGTATTCTAAGAGGTGCAAGAAGAAGAGCCTACCTATGTACTTTGTCAAAGACACCACATCAAACTCGTGTTTGATGAGAAGGGCCGAGTTATATTTTGCCCCTAGGAGCAACCTACACAGCTCGCGCTCGTAGGGAGCCATGGCTTCAAGGCCCCGGGGCTTCTTAAACTCGACTCCAGGAACCCAATAAAGGGGAAACCCCTCGAGCAGCGTTGGGCTTTGCTGGGTAGCAGATATCATGTAGAACCTGCCCTTCCAATCTTTAAACGATTGCTGGTACAGGCCCAAGATCACTCGTCCAGCAACTCCATTCAGGCTGACCCAAGACCTATCCCCAGGGTTCTTCGCCTCGAAGAAATGTAGGAAGACGTCTACAGAGGCGTTATGCCCAAAGTAGTTGCAGAGGATCTCGAATGCCCGTATGAAAGCCCAGGCATTCGGATGGAGTTGGCAAGGGGCGACGTTCAACTCCATTATCAGCTCCTTCTCAAAGAAGGTGAAGGGCAAGCGCAGCTTCAACCTTTTGAAGATGGCGGAGTATATGAAGGTGAAGGGCACCCCATTGGTAGCCCTATCGTCCGCGCAGATTGGCATCCCTCGAGGAGGAACGCGTATACGAACGTTGAAATCATTCTCCCTGTCGATGGCACAGGAGGGCTAATTAGGGTCGTTGCTCAGAAGGGTTTTGAGGTGGCCTTTCGGTAGTTGAGTGGAAGTTTCGGCCAGCAATGCCAGGGGAGCCCAGTCATAGACCCTGGCGTTGTCCTGATAGGAAGTTGCATCAGGTGGAGGTGACGCTGGTGCACTTGCTGAAGGCTGTGCACCAGAGGATGAGGCGACGATGCGAGTAGTTTGCTTCAAGCGAGCCATTGCGAGATAACTGCAATGGAGGAAAGCAAAAAGTCAGATGAACGGAAGAAGAGGGAATGATGAATGGTTCGGTGAAAAACAGAGGAAGGGAAGAAGAAAGAAAGGACCAGGCGAAGAAGAGGAAGAGGGAGAAGTAGAGAGCGAAGTGAGAAACGCAAAAAACCCTAGCGCAGGTTGATAAGAAGAAAAACAGAGAAGATGAGTGCATGGTAGTGAAAAGGGTGAATGCAATCGGTGAAAAGAACCTAAATGGATCAAGGAAGAAGAAAAGTCATACCTTTAGATGATCGCGGAAGGTCTTGAGGTGGAAAGCTTGAAGAAAGTTGGGCGCGCAGAGAGGAGATTTGAAGTAAGTCTGAGAGTTGGAGTATTGAAGAAGATAATGAAACAGTGAAGGTGCGCGCCTATATGAATAAGGGAAGGATTAGCGACACTCCACGCTGGCCGTTGATGCATCCACGTGTCGCGAGATTAAGGGAGGAAGTCATAACGTCAAAAGGCAACACGTGAGGTGGCACGTGATGTGACCCCACTTGCCACGTGGACCGAGGGCGCGACCACTTAGTCTCTTCGCTGAGAACGAGTTCACAGCTCGAGACTGGGGGGCTTGTGATCCGGTCGGTCATTGGTAGTCGATGACGTCAACAGCAGATAACCACGTGGACCACTCGCAAGGTGACACGTGGATCAGGTGGCAGAGAAATCAGGGAGGAGATCACCCCGAACGGTGATCGGTGGTCAGTAACCGAGTGGCCACCGACAGATCAGTTCCAAGATAAACACCTGGGGGGAGAACGCGAGAAGCAATAGAGCACCGATCAGTCATCGGGTGCATGGTCATCGGGGTTTTGTGTTACACGCAGTTAAACTGGGACTGAGATTCCCAGCGAGAGCGTTACGCATGGACCTCGCATGATCATATCTCAGAGAAAGAGGAGCTGCTCGCCGGTAGAATCGTGCACGAGAGTGGCCTGAGGGATTTAGTAAACCGGTCAGTGATTGGTGACTCTCTTAACCCATTACGTGCATGACATCGTGAAGGGGAAATCGTTTAGGCAGAGAGCAATGCTTGGTGAGTGTGCCTAGTCCAGCCACACCTGGAGTTCTCCTGAGAGTGTGCGATTCACCCAGATGGAAGAAACGCGCTAAGTTACTCCGCAAGGGAATAACTTAGGCGCACAAAGAGATGCGCTAGAGCCCTTCAGGTAGTGGCACGTGCACGGTTAGATGTCAGTTGCATGCCTCCACATGTCACCATCTGAGAGGGGCGCGGCCAAGATAAAGGTGCACTCCGCGTCGTGAAAGGTACACAGAAAACACAGACACCCACGTTTTTACTCATTGTGGTACGTTTTCGCACAATAGTGTAACAGAATTCTGACACACGCAGAGGATAACGTAACAGAATTCTGTTAGGCACAGACACAGAGAGAGAAAAAAGAGAATCAGAGAGAGATTCAGGGAGATTTTTCTTTTTGTTGGTGGTTCTGTGACCTAACTTGAGCGTCGGAGTGCAAAGGGCCGCTAGAGGCGCCGTCTGTGTGTTTTGCAGGTTGCGTTTGAAGTTCCCGGAGGAGGTTCTAAGAGCATTCTTGCGGATAGCACAGTTGCATAGGCGGGGTAAGGAAGTGACAAAGCAATTCCTCCACGCTTGAGTTGGCGACAGGATCATGTACATAGGTTAGCCCTTATCCCAACACCAAGACTTTCATTTTGTGTTGAAACTGTCTTAGTATTTCTACCATTCTGTCGTTGGCATTATGTTCGTTCTATTCTGGTCTTGATCATTCATCCATGTGCTATTTGCTTATGTTATTTCTGTATGTATATACTTGTATGTTCTGCTTCTGCTTTGGGGCATACTCATCTGTTTTTTACCTTGTGCAGACGTAATGTTGGGAAAAGGAAAGCTGGCAGAATTGAGGGCGATCGCCCGATCCCACAAAATTGCGGCAGGCTCCCAAACTGTGCCCAACTCGGTTGTGGAGATCGCCGTTGCCCAAGGAAAAACTCCTCCCCGAGGTCCAACTCCTTCTGGGGCCCTACCCGCCCCAGAAAGGAAAAAACTGGTGCTGAAGAGACCAAATAGGAAGACCCCTCGGGTGGTGTCGGAGGAAGAAGACGACGATGAAGACACCGAGGATGGTCTCATCACCAAGAGGACAAGGATAACCACCTCTACACCACCTGCACTCCCAACACCAACGCCGCCACCACCTCCAGCTCCGCTACAACCAGTCCAAGCAGCACCACTAGCCGCCGCGCCCATAGTGATCGAAAGTAGCAGCCCTAATTATGCAGAGGACCCTCCGAGCGCCTCTAAACCATTTGTATCTGTTGGAGAGGGTCCTCCTTCCACCACATCCATTGCTGGGGTCGCACTAGGAGAAGATGAAGGTACTCAGGCTTCTCCAATGCCTATAACAGAAGTTCCGGCCTCACCACCACGCCTGGTAGCCCCCCTTGCTGTACAAGCTCAAGAGGGTGGTGGTGAAAGCCAACATCAAACTCCACCAGCACCTCCAGCATCAGCCTCAAGTCTCCCAGATCCCTTTAAAGAGACATTGGGACCCTTCGCAGCTCAACTGAAGACCATGGCGGAAGATCTCCCTTTGCTTGTATCAAGAGCTGTGAAGGATTCACTCAAGAAGCTTCAAGAGGAAAACTTCGAGCTCAAGGAGTCAAATCTCATAATAAGGGTTGAGGCTGAAAAGCTCACTTGCAATCTGCTGATGAATGAGATTGAACATTCAAGGCTGGAGGATGCATTGGACGCTGAGCTAAGGAGCACACGCAAGGAAGCCTCTGATCTGTGCCACAAACTGCACACCCAACTTCAAGAGAAAATTGACTTGGAGAGCAAGTTGGTTCCTCTTAGGGTCAAGGTGGCAGATTTGGAGGCTGCACGAAAGGCTGATGCTTCCAGGGTGGAGAAAATTGAAAAAAGATCAGCAGATAGGGAAATCCTTTTGGGGAAGGTCGAGGCAAAAAGGGATAAGCCTCTCGCTGAGCTCTCCCAAGCTCGTGAGGAAACCACAAAGGTTGCTGCAGAGCTTGCCCAAGCTCGGGGTGAGAGTAAGAAAGCTACTGAAGAACTTGCTCGAGCTCATGAGGAGAAGGAAGGACTGAAGAACCAAATACATGAGCTCGAGCAGAGTGCTGCTCAAATCCTCACCTCTGGGATCGAAGCTTCTCTGGAGCAAATGTCATGCCAATATCCTGAGCTCGACCTTTCCATGCTGTCGATCTGCAACGAAGTGGTGGATGGGAAAATTGTGCCTTCTGAAGACTAACTGCTTTTCCCCATCACCTCTTCTTTGAAAACCTTCTGTTTGTAATGACCGATCTGTTTATAAACTTCAATTGACACTGCTTATATAACTTCTATTTCTTGAACATTGTCTTTCTATTTCACCTTATACGCCTTTGCCTCTATTTGCTGTGTGGTTGACCAACATAACTGGTGAAACTTACTCAACTGAATTAACTCAGCATTACTTGAACTTTAAACCTCCACCCATTGTCTTAACTCGAGCTAGCTGTTAATCTTATAACACACTTAACAAACTGTTAACTCAAAGTAAATTTGAGCAACTATCAACTCTTCGGCGATGGCATTGAATAAAACTTGTGAATTTAAGGCAACAAACCTTAGCATAAAATCACTTACTAGGCAGCAGGTTTTACTCAAACTAGTATTTAAAATACAGTTTACTTGATCTGCCAAGTGAGGTGCCCCTTACTTCTGTCATCGCCTGAAACTCGCCGCACAACCCCTTCACCGCCTTAACCTTCACGCCATAGGGTTCTGGCGATGTTACCTTCTTTCAACTGGGAGAGGCGTTCTCTAAGGGATCGCTTTACAACTTCATTTTCATCTTGCCTGAACTCACTCAAAGGTGAGAAGGACTTTCTCTGGTGCCTCAACTTTGCCCCAGGAGTTACATCTCCTCTCTCGCTGGAGGCACTGAGGACTCTTAAACTGGTGCCTCTACTTTGCACCAAGAGTTACATCTCCTCTCTCGCTGGGGGCACTGAGGACTTTTAAACTGGTGCCTCTACTTTGCCCCAAGAGTTACATCTCCTCTCTCGCTGGGGGCACTGAGGACTTTTAAACTGGTGCCTCTACTTTGCCCCAGGAATTACATCTCCTCTCTCGCTGGGGGCACTGAGGACTTTTAATCTTCTCTCGCCTACTCACACTTATGGCGAGTAGGACTTTTTCTCTTTCTCGCCTGCACTCGCTCAAAGGCGAGGAGGACTTCTTCTCTCGCCTCAAGACGCACGAGAGCGTTGAGGGCTTTAAACATTACTGGTGCCTCCGATCGCCAAAAGACGATGAGGTCTTCAAAACTTTTAACTATTGCCATCGATCGCCGAAAAACGATGGGGACTTAAAACTTTACTAGAAAGCATGCAATATAACTTTCCTGTTGCCTTAGATCACGTACAAGTGATAAGGTCTTTTTCTAAAAAATTTCAAAACAATAAACATGCAATCTTAGAAACTTTAAACTTGAAAACTCTTCTTTATTGGGTGGCCTCATTAAAAAGCCTCCTTAGGGAAAAAAGAGTGCACCTTTGAAACTGTTTTAACATAAACTATTTAAATCTCTTCATGTGCGTTTTTACTTACAAGGCTTTAACTGTAATACAATTTGAGAAGTGTGGCGTTCCAAGTGCGAGGAATCGCCCCTCCTTCTAACGTCTCTAAGCGGTAGGCGCCGTTCTCGAGCACCTCAGTTATTCTGAACGGTCTTGTCCACTTAGGCGATAACTTGTTCTCCATCTCGTACTGATGGGCCTTCCTCATCTCTAGGTCGCCACTTCTAAACTGCCTTGGCATTACCTTAGAGTTATACCTTCGCTCAATCCTTCTCTTTACTGCTTCGGCCTTCACTCTCACCTCCTCCCTAACCTCATCCAGCAAATCCAGATTCATTCTTCTTTCTTCGTTCGAGTCTTCCGCCACAAAGTTCTGGAATCTCAGCGAGCTTTCCTGGATTTCAACTGGAATCATCGCATCACATCCATAAACCAGGCTAAACGGGGTTTCGTGGGTTCCTGACTGCTCAGTGGTATGGTACGCCCAAACTATGCGGGGTACCTCTTCAGCCCACGATCCCTTAGCTTTCTCTAGTCTTCTCTTTAAACCTCTCAGCAACACCCGATTGGCAGACTCCATTTGGCCATTCGTCTGTGGGTGCTCGACGGATGCAAACACCTGTTGTATTCCCACCTTTTCACACAGCTTTTTCAACAGGTGACTTGCAAACTGAGTCCCATTGTCTGACACCAGGCATTTAGGCACACCAAACCGGCACACGATGTTCTTCCATACAAAGCTCTCGATCTTGTGTGCGGTGATCTGGGCCACTGGCTCCGTTTCGATCCACTTGATGAAGTATTCAATCGCCACTACCAAGTACTTCATCTGCCTGACCGCCAATGGGAAGGGCCCCAGAATGTCAATTCCCCAAGTATGAAATGGCCAGGAGCTGTAAATTGACTTCAGCTCTTCTGGGGGTGCCTTGTGCCAATCGGCGTGCTGCGGGCATTGCTTGCAACATTGAGCATACTTCTTGCAATCTTCCTTCATCATTGGCCAGTAATAACCTGCACGGAGAGCTCTTGCAGCCAGAGCTCAACCCCCGATGTGACTCCCACATATACCCTCATGGAGCTCGGCCATAATTCTTGTGCATTTCTCTCCGTGCACACATACTAGGAGTGGGTGTGTAAACCCAAACCTGAACAGCTCGCCAATGATCAGGGTGAACTTGCTAGAGTTCTTCTTTATCTTCCTAGCCTCCGTTGGATCCAGCGGGAGAACGCCATCTACCAGGCAGCGCTGGTATTGCGTTATCCACGTGCCTGGTCTATGCGTAGCACAGACCTGCGCCATGTTCACCCTTTCTCCTAGACATGCTCTTATCCTTGGCGTTCTCAAGGTCTCCTGGGTCAAGGACCTGTGACTCCTCGCCACTCTCTCCGTCGACTTACTTATCTGAAGAACCTGGTGATCTGCCACAAACGCTCTAGGTGTCTGCAGAGTTTCTTGAATAACGGTCCTCTGCCTGCCCCCCTTGCCCGAACTGGCGAGCTTGGCTAGCAAGTCAGCTCGGGCATTTTGCTCCCTGGGTACATGCACCACCTCAAACAAGGCAAAGGAACCCTTCAACTCCTGCACATACTCCAAGTAAGCCGCCATCTGTGGGTCCTTGGCCTGGAACTCGCCTGTTACTTGCCCCGTGACCAACAACGTGTCACTCTTGGCCACCAACACCTTAGCTCCCATCTCCTTAGCCAACAAGATACCCGCAATCAGCACCTCATATTCTGCTTGATTGTTGTTGGCGTTGAAGGCAAATCTCAGGGACTGTTCTATCAGCACACCGTTGGGCCCTTCCAGAATGACTCCAGCACCGCTGCCCTGCTGGTCAGACGATCCATCTACCGAAAGCACCCAACGAAAATCGTCCCCCTCAACTTGTGCTGCCTCTGAAGAAAGCTCGACCACAAAATCTGCGAAAATCTGCCCCTTGATCGGCCCTCGGGGTTCATATTTGATGTCGAACTCCGACAACTCCACTGCCCACTTTACCATCCTCCCAGCTACATCAGGCTTCTTTAAAACTTTCTGGATAGGCAAGTCGGTCATCACCAGCACAGTAAAGCTATGAAAATAGTGGCGCAACCTCCTCGCCGAGAATACAACTGCCAGCGCGGCTTTCTCCAAGGCCTGATACCTTACTTCTGGGCCTTGTAACACCTTGCTAACGAAATAAATAGGTTTCAGGATCTGATCTTGATCTTGGGCAAGCACCGCACTCACCGCCCTCTCAGTTACAGCAAAATATAACCTGAGAGGCATTCCCACCAAAGGCTTGCACAGAACCGGCGAGCTCGCCAGATACTCATTAAGCTTCACGAAAGCCTCTTGACACTCCTTCGTCCAGACAAACCTATTGTTTCGTTTTAAGCACTGGAAATACGGATGGCCTTTCTCTCCACTAGCTGACACGAAACGAGATAGGGCGGCCATCCGACCTGTAAGCTGTTGCACCTCCTTCACGGTAGCTGGGCTTCTTATCGCCAAAATGGCAGCGCACTTATCAGGATTTGTTTCAATTCCCCTCTCAGTCAAGAGGAAACCTAGGAATTTTCCCGCCTCCACGCCAAAAATGCACTTCTCGGGATTTAGCTTCAATTTATACTTGGCAATCGTGGTAAACAACTCCTCAAGATCTGAGATGTGCTCGCTCTTTTCTAATGAAGTCACGACCATATCATCAACGTACGCTTGTACATTCCTCCCCAACATCGGCGCAAGTACCTTATCCATCAGCCTTTGGTATGTGGCCCCCGCATTCTTCAGCCCGAAGGGCATCACCTTGTAGCAGTAGCACGATCTCTCAGTCATGAAGGCGGTCTTCTCTTCATCCATAGGATGCATCTTAATCTGGTTGTACCCCGAGAAGGCGTCCAAAAAGCTCAACAGCTTACACCCTGCTGCACTGTCGACCAGGGCATCTATACTCGGCAAAGGGTACGAGTCCTTCGGACAAGCCTTGTTTAGATCTGTGAAGTCGACGCACATGCGCCACTTCCCGTTGCTCTTCTTTACCAGCACGACATTAGCTAACCACTCAGGGTACTGGACCTCCCTGATATGGCCCGAGGCAAGGAGCTTCTGCGTTTCGTCCTTAATCGCCTGTCTTCTCTCCTCGTTGAACTTTCTTCTTCTCTGTCGCACTGCTTTGACCTGAGGGTCCATCGCTAGACGATGACACAAGAAATCGGGGTTGATTCCAGGCATGTCTGAAGCAGAACATGCAAAAGCGTCCAGATGCCTTTCTATCACCTTCGCGATCTGGTCTTGTGTCTAACTTTCCAAAGATTTCCCCAACTTGAAGACCTTACCCCCGATCTCCCTCTCAAGCCACTCTTCGACTGGTTTGGGCCTTGTTTCGCTGGCGATAACCGCCCTGGCGATTCCCGACTCCCTGGCCTCCTCTGGGCGGTTTCTCGCTTCTTCCTTCCAATCGGCGTTCTCTCCCCCCGCCTCGGCGTCCATCATGACCTCGTCACTTTCGGTGGTCACCTCCATCGCCGTGTCAACAACCCGCCTCTTTGCTGGCCTGGGCTCCACACCGGGAGGCAGCGTTGTGGTGACGTAGCTCACCGACCTCTTAGTCTTGAGGCTATTTTCGTAACACTTCTTAGCCTCCTTCTGGTCAGACCTTATGGTCATCACCACTCCCTCCATTGACGACAACTTAACTTTCATGTGCCTTGTTGAGGGCACAGCTCCTATCCCGTTGAGGGTCGGCCTTCCCAACAAAATGTTATAGGCCGAGGGGGCATTCACGACGAGGTACTTGATTTTCTCCGTTCTCGAGGCCGCCTCGTCCGTGAATGTAGTTCTCAACTCAATGTACCCCCTGACCTCCACCTGGTCGCCAGCAAAACCATACAAGCATCCTCCATAGGGCCTTAGATGGTCAAGGGGTAGTTGCAGCTTGTTGAAAGTCGGCCAGAACATGACATCTGCTGAGCTTCCTTGATCTACCAGCACTCGGTGGACCTTCCTTCCCGCCGTGACTAGCGACATAACTATGGGATCGTTGTCATGAGGCACAATGTCCCTGAGGTCTTCCTTGGTGAACGTAATGTCCACACCCGGCGAGTGATCCTCGAACGTTTCTACTGCCATCACAGACCTTGCATATTTCTTCCTCTGTGATGCAGTACATCCACCCCCTGAGAAACCTCCAGCTATGGTGTGGATCTCGCCGTGAATGGGCACCTCATGCTGTTGGCCCTCACTGCTCGCCGGCTGGGAGCCCGACACTTGCCCCGTTCTCTTGTCCAGCAGGTAATCGTTCAAGAAACCGCACTCGACCAATTCGGCGAGTTGGTAACCCAGAGCCAAGCACGAATCAAGGGAGTGACCAAAACTTTAGTGGAATTCGCACCATGTGTCCGGTTTTGGTCCCAACACCTTGTCTGAAACTTTCTCAGGCACTTTAAGCCTGGCGGCTATGTTGGGGATCGCGATCAGGTCTGCCAATCCCATGACGAACTCGTACCTCGGGGGGCGGTTGAACTCTCTACGGCGCCCTGGCCCTCTCCCCTTGTTTTTCTTTGGATCGTAAGGATGACGAGTCCTTTGATCCTTCTTGGCCGCCGCCGTCTCCAACACCCTCTGCGGCTGAATCCTAGTTTGGGCCCGTGGCTTAGTAGAAGCCACGATCCCTCACTGTTCTGCAACCTCGCTCTCAGCAGCGATGTGAGCCACAACACGTCGCCGGATTTCAGCAAACGTGGCGGGGTGGCTCCTAATCAGCGACTCGCTGAAAGGTTCAGGAAGCACGCCCTTTTTGAAGGCGTGCACAAACATATCCTCGTCCTTGCCAAGCAAGCGGACTATCTGTGCTCCAAACCTATTCAGATAGTCCCTAAGGGACTCTCCCTGACGCTGCCTTACGTCGAAGAAGTCATAAGACACCATAGGTGGCGCCTTGTTCACGATGTACTAGTCGACGAAAAGCTTAGAGAACTGCTGGAAACTGGTTAAGTGACCTGTAGGCAAGCTGACGAACCATTCCAGCGCTGTTCCGTGCAGTGTGCTCATAAACATCTTACAATAAACTGCGTCTGAGCCCCCTGACAGCATCATCTGCGTATGAAACACGGTGAGATGTGCCTCAGGATCCTCCAAGCCGGTGAAAGAGGCTTTCACAGCTACCATGCTCGCAGGGACCACCGTGTCCATGATCGCCTGAGCAAACAGTATCGGAAAAACGCGCGGTGGTGACGACGGTGCAGCTTCTTCATCGGTTGTGCGTCCTCTCTACTCGTGAAGAGACTGACGCAGCTCCTCATTAACCTTGCTGAGCTCTTCGTTTCTGGCCTGAGATGCGACCAGGTCTTCGTGCATCTTCGCTCTGGCCTGAGATGCGACCAGGTCTTCGTGCATCTTCGCTCTGGCCTGAGATGCGACCAGGTCTTCGTGCATCTTCGCATGCTCTGTGCGCGACGCCTCCACATTCTCTTGCAACGTGCGCATCATCTCCATCATTTGTGCCATGGTTACGACGCTCTCTTCAACAGGTGGCACAACGGGACTTGAACCCGTATTTCTCATCTTTCTCATGAGATATCAACAGATCAAACTCCAACGACTAGGGCCTTCACCACTGGAACGACTGATCCAGCAATCAATCGCTCAGAACTTCTCTAACCTCGAAAAACTTCCAAGAAAACAACTGCGACAGCGAACGATCGCCTCGGATACTCAAACCTCCACAGAAACTCGCAATCTTAACACGAACTTCCTACTTCTCCACTAAAACCCCCGATTCACCGATTGAAAACTCAAACGGTGAAAACCTCGATTCACCGATTGAATGCTCAAACGAACGGTGAAAAACTTCAGAAAATGGTTGCACCAGCAAACAACCACACAAGAACTGCAGAAACTTCAAGAAACTCACGCTGTGGATGGGAAACACGTTTTACACAGCCCCACGGTGGGCGCCTGATGATCCTGCCGCTTGACTTGAGTGCAAGAGTCTTGCCACGTCAAAGATCTTTCCTCTAGATCAGCTTCGCACCACGTTAGCTTTTGCTCTTCACGCCTTAATTCCTCGCAAGAACCTGAAGAAAACAAAGTGGCGCCACTGCTACCGATCGTGCTCCGACGCTCAAGTCAATAGAGGAATCACTAAAAACTCAGAGAGAATATCTCAACTCAAGGAACCGTGCGTAGTGAATCTCAGTGTATGAAATGCGTTCTGAAAAGCGTACCTCATAAATCTGTTAAGTGTTCCTTATATACCTGAGCCTTTTCTCTCTCCTGACGGTTACACCTCTGGACGCGTGGCTCACATCCAGCTGTACACGCGTCACCATCTGAGCTAGGATAGCTTGAGCGTCATTTTCTCTATTGCACCCAACCCTACACGTGTCATCATCTGGATTGGAGTAACAGGTAGCATCTAACCCTACACGTGTCGTCATCTGGGGCTTCCACAACTTGAGCGTCATCTCTACTTTCCTCGCCATTCGACTAAGTTATCCACACAGGGAGTAACTCGGTGCACGGCTTTCCTTGGAGCGCGACCCCTTAAGTAGCGAGTACTGGGTGCCACCACGTGCACCATCTCTGTGGTATCGCATGCCGCCATCACGATCTACTTCGCTTGCACACCATGCATGTTCTGGGAAACTGTTCCCTCAACCCAACCTCTGGCTACGGTGTGATCATCTCATAACCTCATCCTTCGCTGCTACGTGACAAACATATCGCTCGCCTTCCATACTTGTACCTCTCAGAAACCTTAAATAAGCTTTCCTGATCGTTCGGCGATGTGCCCCTTTCGGCGGTGTGTAAACCACCCGATCTCCTGGCATTCCCCGACGATCTCTAACCACCTGATCTCCTAGTATTCACATACGGTGACTGTGACGCAACTCTGGTGACCGCCGGTTACGCACACTAGAGATCGGAGAACGCCACTTCAGCGATCGGCGACCATACTGACTTCCCGATTTACTTCCCTTCTGTCGGCCAGGTGTCCCGTTCAGCACGCCTATATTGTCGCTTGCCACCACGTCATCACACCCGATGACCTGATCGGTACACAAGCCCCCCAGTCTTAAGCTGAGACTTGACCAGCGAAAAGACTAAGAAGTCAAATCATCGTCGATCTACGTGGCCCTTGTACGGACTTCCGTACGTTCGTACTCCTTTGCCTTTTTGACGCTTCACCAACCCCTTTTTGATCAAACGACACGTGGCTTCATCAACGGTTGTTTTTAATTGTCGTTTGCGCTTCCTACAACGTTCGAAACCCTTAAACCCTTCGCGCTATTCACTGTTTCATTATCTTTCTTCATCTTCAAGCATTCTAAATGCTCTCTCTGCGAACCACGAAACCTTCGTCTCCCTCAATCTTCAACTTCCTTCAATATTTACCCGATCATCAAAAGGTAACTCCTTTACTCCTTCTTCTGATATTTCTTGCATTTTAATCGGTTTGCATCATCCATTAACTTTCTGGAGCATACGTTGTGGGTTGTTTCTCTTTTCTCGTAACTTAGAGTTTCATTCCTGATAACGTCTACCCCAGTGAACTCTCACTCGTTCGTTCTATCTTCTGCGTCCTCAATCGAGTCCTCTCTCGCTATCCTCATTTCCTCACTTTTCTTTCCTTTGCAGTTCCTGCGATGGCTCAGACAAAGTCCACCGCTAATCCTCCTTCCTCATCGCGAAACCCTCCTCCCAAAACTCGTAGGGTTACCACTGGGACAAACCCTCCACCAACACGCAACCCCCCACGAGCCTCTGGTGCTCCTTCCACACAGGCAGAGAGGCATGCCTCTTCCCATGCCAACCTTACCCAAGCAACTCCACCACAAGCCGGGGGAGCCTCCCTGCCTCCACGGGACTACAAAGAGCTCTACCTTGGGCCACCCCAACTCTACTGAAGGAAACCTCGTCAATAAATACTGAGGTGGGGGTGCTTCGCTTGAAGAAAGGGGAATGACCCAACCTTTCATTTCACAAGGAGCACGATGACAACGTGACAGTGCTGCCTTGCCTCCCTGGAGAACCAATTTGTGCGAACGACAAGGGGAGCAACGACGAGTTGTTATGCTTCATCTACGCCACGCTATTGAAGAAAGTGAAACTTAGGTTTCCTTTCACTCGTTTAGAGAGGGAGTTGTTGACCGAGCTCGACATCGCCCCTGCCCAGCTCCATCCCAACAGCTGGGCATTCGTGTGGGCGTTTCAAATTCTTTGCGCGCACTTGGGACTGCCGATTTCGGTTGATGTCTTCCTCTTTCTACTTGAGGCAAAGAATCCCGGAGATCGCCTCTGGGTCAGCTTGTATGGAATTGCTGGGAGGTCAATCCTCTCCATCTTCCAGCAATCCTACAAAGATTGGAAGGGGAAGTTCGTCAAGGTGTGCCCGAACGACCAGGACCCTTCGCTGCTTGATGGCTTCCCCTTGTATTGGGTAAACAAGGGGAACAAGGATTCCAGGGATAATTTCAGGAGAGCAAGAAGTCCTGACAACATGGGGAGTTGGACAAAGACCTTTGTCTATTCTGGAAAAGCGTGGCTTCTGCCAACATCACCTTTCCCACTGCTTCAATAATCTCCTTCGAATTCCTCGAGGGCCAACTTGAAGTGCACATACGTTAGCCCCTACCTCGACGCCAAGATTCTCATTTTGTGTTGAAACTGACTTAGCATTTCTACCATTTTGTCTTTGGCATTCTGTTTGTTCTGTATTGATCTTGACCATTCATCAATGTGTTATTTGCTTATGTTATTTCTGTGTGTATATATTTGCATGTTCTGCTTCTGCTTTCGGGCATACTTCTATATTTTTTACCTTGTGCAGACGCAATGTTGGGAAAAGGAAACCTAGCAGAATTAAGGGCGATCGCTCGATCCCACAAACTCGCGGCGGGCTCCCAAACTGTGCCCAACTTGGTTGTGGAGATCGCCATTTCCCAAGGAAAAACTCCTCCCCGAGGTCCAACCTCTTCTGGGGCCCTACCCGCCCAGAGAGGAAAAAACTGGTGTTGAAAAGGCCAAAGAGGAAGACTCCTCAGGTGGTCTCGGAAGAGGAAGACGACGATGAAGCCACCGAGGACGGTCTCATCACCAAGAGAAAAAGTGTAACCACCTCCACACCACCTGCAATTCCAACACCAACACCGCCATCACCTCCAGCTCCGTTAGAACCAGTCCAAGCAACACCACTGGCCGTCGCGCCCATAGTGATCGAAAGTAGCAGCCCGAATTATGCAGAGGATCCTCCAAGCGCCTCTACACCGTTTGTATCTGTTAGAGAGGGTCCTCCTTCCACCACATTCATTGCTGGGGCCGGATAAGGCTCTCGCTGAGCTCTCCCAAACTCATGAGGAAGCCACAAAGGTTGCTGCAGAGCTTGCCCAAGCTCGGGGTGAGAGTAAGAAAGCTACTTGATCCTGCCTGTTGACCGGAGCGCTGGAGAATGCCTCGTCAAAGGATCGACGTGCGCGCCGCTTCTCACTTCCGTTCCTCCTCTGGATCTATCTCAAGAACCTGCAAAGAAACAACACGGCGCCGCTGCGGCCGATCGCACTCCGACGCTCAAGTCAGTGACGGTATCACCAAATACTAAGAACTGGAACCGTGCAAACTCTCTCTCACAAACAGCTCTGTCACTCGCAAGCGTAAAGTGTATGAACTGAACGCGCGTACCTTAGAAAATCTGTTAAGAACTCTTATATACCTGGTGGTTTTCTCTCTCCTGGCAGTTACAGACTTGGACACGTGGCTCGTATCCAACTGTACACGTGCCATCATCCGGAGGCTCCCTGACTTGGCGTTGTTTCTACTCTCATTTTGGCTAAGTTACCTATGCATGGTACTGCCCAGTGCATAGCTAACTCAGGAGTGCGATCTCTACTGAAACTGGCGAGGTAGGGCCTTCATACACCTTCCCTGTGGTCTCGCCGGCCGCCTTCATAATCTGCTTCTCCTTTATCTTCGGCGATGTGCTTGTTCTGGCGATCTCCGACTGCCTGGTCGCCTGAGTCTGCGTCTGGCGACTTCATCCTCAACCTAGCGATCGCCTATTCTGGTATGCTGGAGATCGGAACACGCCAACTTAACAATCGGCGACTACACGTGCCTCCCGACTTCCTTCCCAACTGCCAACCTGGCGCCTTGTCAACACGCCTACACTGTAGCAGGGTGCCACGTCATCCCACCCGTCCACCAGGGCGGTACACAAGCCCCCCAGTCTTAAGCGAAGACATGTCTAGCGAAAAGACTGAAAGAGCCCTCGTCAACACCGATCTGCGTGGCACTGACGCGAAATTCCAAGCGATCGTACTTTCTGCTGCTCTGACGCTCCACCAAACCCTTCAGCAATCGCTCGACACGTGGCTTCATCAACGGCTCTCTTCATCTGCCGTTAGCGCTTCCAAACTTATTTCGAAAACCCTTAAACCCCTTACGCTCCTACTGTTCCATCACTTTCTTCACACTTGCATACGCTCTCATTTCCTTCTGCGAAAACTCTCAACGTTCCTCGACGCTCTAGATCACCACCTCCCTTCAACGTTCCCCTGATCATCGAAAGGTAACTACTTTCCTTCATCTGCTGGGTTTCCTTGCATTTTCACCGATTTGCATCATCCTGTAACTGTCTGGTGCATACGCTGTGGGCTGTTTTTCCATTTCTCCTTCTGCGTAACTTAGGGCTTCGTCGATTGTCGCAACGAACTCGCATTCGTTCGTCTTTCACCTTCCTTCCATGATCGAGTCAGCCTTTGTAACCCTCCTGATTATTTTTTTCTTTCTTCTTCGTTTGCAGTTTCTATCATGACTCGCACGAAGATCACCCCGAACCCCCCTCCATCAGCGCGAAACCCTCCTTCACAAGCACACGACTCAACGCAAGTTCGTGGTGCTCCCTCTTCGCAGGCTGTGAGGCCTGCGTCTTCCCAAACCGCTCTGGCCCAGGCGACTCCACCAAACGCTGGAGGAGCCCCCATCCCACTGCCAGACTTCAAGACGTTATACCCATGGGCTAACCCAACCCTCTTAAAGGAAACCTCGTCGGTGAACACTGCGGGAGCGGTTCTGCGATTGACCAATGGGGACGAGGCCCACCAATCGTTTCACAAGGAGCACGATGAGAGAATGATGGTGCTGCCTTGCCCCGCCGCTCTGCCAGTGTGCGCCGATGATAAAGTGAGCGCTGACGGGCCCTTCTGCTTCGTCTACACCACTTTCTTCAAGAAGGTCAAACTCAGGTTCCCTCTTACTCGATTTGAGAGGGAACTCTTAACCGAGTTCAACATCGCTGCCGCCCAGCTTCACCCCAACAGCTGGGCTTTTGTCCGAGCTTTCGAGATAACATGCGCCCACTTGGGGTTGCCCGCGTCAGTGGACGTGTTTTTATTCCTGTTTGAGGCCAAGCACCCAGGAGATCGCCTGTGGGTCAGCCTGAATGCCATTGCTGGGAGATCCATTTTCACCATCTTCCAGCAGTCGTACAAGGATTGGAAGGGGAAGTTCATCCAGGTTCGCGCAAATGACAAAGACACTTCCCTTCTCGACGGTTTCCCCTTGTACTGGGTGGACAAGGGGAAAAAGGAGTCCAAGAGCTGCTTCAGGAGGCCCAGAAGTCCTGATAGCATGGGAGCTTTGGACCGAGACCTTTGCCTATTCTGGAAGAGGGTGGCAGATGCCCACATAACATTCTTGACCCCCACCCTGATTTCCTTCGAGTTCTTTGAGGACCAGTTGGAATTCCAAATAGGTTAGGACGCTACACTCTTGTCTTGACATTGCTTCTGATATTGTTTCTGGGCGTCTTGTGCGACACACATAAGACTTTGGTTTTATCTTTTCTGCATATGCCTGTTTTTGCTGTCTCGTTGTCTTGAACACTTACCCCTTTCTCCCTTGAGCTAACTTATGCACTTTCATTTCATGCAGACACCATGTTGGGTAAGAACATGCTCGCCGACTTAAAGGCGCTCGCCCGCAACCACGGGTTGGCAACCGGTTCCCAGACGGTGCCCAACTCGGCGGTCGAGAAGGCCATCATTCATGGGCGATCACCGCCCAAGGAGCCCACCCAACGCAAAAAGCTGGTCCTTAAGAGGCCTAAGCGGAAAGCCCCCCAAGTCGTCCAAGAGGAAGAAGAGGACGACGAGGTCACAGAGGATGGCCTTGTCACGAAAAGTAAGAGGGTGGCACCATCTTCTCCACCTGCCCCGCCCCCTCTTCCAGCTTCAACACCACCATCAACACCTGCTCCTCCTCCCTCATCACCAGCACCACAAGCCCCTTCACCACCAGTCCAAGCAGTTCCATTGGCCACTGCGCCACCTGCAACTGAGGCCCCAGAGCCAAATTTCTTGGAGGACCCCCCGAGCGCCTCTACACCACATATATCAGCAGGAGGGGGCCCTCCTTCCAACACTTCAGCTGCAGGAATCGTTCCAATCGGGGATGAGGTCGCTCACACCTCTCCAATCCTAATCACCGAGTCCCCGATTGCGTCGCCACGCCAGGAAACAACCACTGAAAATATCGCTAAGGAAGGTGGCGACGAGAACCCTCAACAAGCCCCCCTGGCGCCTTTCCAAGCCGCAAACCTTTCCCTCGAGGTCACAAGGATGTGGGAACCTCTGACTGCCAAACTCAAAACCATAGCAGAGGATATCCCATCAATCATAACGAGGGCTGTGGAGAGCTCCACCAGGCGGCTCCAAGACGATGTCTACCACCTCAAGACCGAAAACAGCACAATGAAGGTTGAGGTAGAGAAGGTGGCATTCAGCCTGACGCTCGCGGAAATGGAGCATTCCCGAGTAGAGGATGCCCTAAGTACCGAGCTTAGGCTTGCGCGCAAGGAAGCTGCTGACCTTCGCCGCAAAGTCCATGAACTTGCCTAAGAAAAAGTTGAACTTGAAAGCAGAATCGTGCCTCTGCGCACCAAGGCGAGCGACCTGGAGGCTCACATTCAAGCTAATGCCGATAAGGTACAAAAACTGGAGCAAAGGTCAATCGACCGCGAAAAGCTACTTGGGCAAGTGGAGAAAGCGAGAGACGACGCCATGGCTGATCTCGCCGAGGCAAACAAGGAGAAAGGGAAGATGGCTGCCGAGTTGGCCCAAGCTCGAATAGAATCCAAGAAGGTTACTGACGACCTTCTCCATGCTCAAGAGACTAACAAACAACTCCAGAAACAGATTGAAGAGCAGGGGCAGCAGAACAAGGAGCTCAAGAAACAAGCTGAAGAGCTGGGGCAGCAGAACGAGGAGCTCAAGAAACAGGTTGAAGAGCTTCAAGGACAATTTGAAGAACTTAAGCTAAATTCTGCTCAGATTCTGACTGCTGGATTCGAAGCCGCTCGGGAGCAATTCGCATGCCTATTCCCTGATCTCGACCTCAGCATGGTGTCGTTAAACAATGAAGTAGTAGATGGAAAGGTCGTTCCTGCCGAAGGCTCAACCAATTCCACCCCATCTGCTTCTTTATAAATTCACCTGTATTTACCTTGTAAAAACTCTTGCACATGTGTTTTGGACAGTTACTCATTTCAATAGCGAAACTTGGATATTTCTTCTGACTTCTTTTGAGCGCTTTTACCTTCTTTGTATGTTTAACTTTGCTGCGTTTAACTTAGCGATTTGGCAAACACGACCTTTGGCGTAACTGCTTCGAGCCGATTCAAACTTAAGCAACAATCGCTTTTCACAACTTGTACCCTTGAGGCACTAACCTGATCATAAGAAAAGTTTCTAAGCAACGAACTGTAACTCAATTATCGGTTCAAACAACGTCCCACTCGACCCGCTTCATCAAACAAGTCTTTCAACCTTCTCGCCGTCGTTTGAACTTTTCCCGATCGCCAAAACCTCTTGGTAACACCAGCTTTTCCCAGGCTCATGCTTTGGCAGTCATTTCTTTATCTGGGGCAGAAACGCCCTTTGGGATCTTCCTTTCCCCCCCCTGGACTTCAGAGCTGAAGACCGGCTGGCTAGGCGTTCTCTTCGAACCTACCTTAGCCACCTTTCAAGCTTCTTCCGCCCTCTTCGCCATACCTGAACTCGTTCAAGACGAGAAGGATTTTATCTTGCCTATACCCGCATATAAGCGAGAAGGTCTTTCACTCGCCTTAGCTCGCACAACGGCGAGAAGGACTTTATTTGATGCCTCAACTTGCCCAGGGTGTACGTCTCCTCCCCCTGGATGCACTGAGGATCTTTTCTTTCTCTCGCCTGCGCTCGCTCAACAGCGAGGAGGTCTTTAATTGGCCTTGGCTCGCGCAACGGCGATAAGGACTTTATCCGGTGCCTCAACTTGCCCAGGGTGTACATCTCCTCCCCCCTGGATGCACTTAGGACTTTTAAACTGGAGCCTCAACTTTGCCCCATAAATTACATCTCCTCTCTCCCTGGAGGCACTGAGGACTTTTAAACTGGTGCCTCAACTTTTCCCCAGGAATTACATCTCCTCTCTCGCTGGAGGCACTGAGGACTTTTAATCTTCTCTCGCCTACTCACACTTATGGCGAGTAGGACTTTTTCTCTTTCTCGCCTGCACTCGCTCAAAGGCGAGGAGGACTTCTTCTCTCGCCTCAAGACGCACGAGAGCGTTGAGGGCTTTAAACATTACTAGTGCCTCCGATCTCCGGAAGACGACGAGGTCTTTAAAACTTTCAACTATTGCCGCCGATCGCCGAAAGACGATGGGGACTTAAAAACTTTTAACTATTGTCGCCGATCGCCGAAAGACGATGGGGTCTTAAAAACTTTTAACTATTGCCGCCGATCGCTGAAAAACGAGGGGGACTTTAAAACTTTCAACTATAAAGCATGCAATATAACTTTACTGTTGCCTTAGATCACGTACGAGTGATAAGGTCTTTTTTCTAAGAACTTTCAAAACAATAAGCATGCAATCTTAGAAACTTTAAACTTGAAAAACTCTTCTTTATTGGGTGGCCTCATTAAAAACCCTCCTTAGGGGAAAAAGAGTGCCCCTTTGAAACTATTTTAACAGAAAGTATGTAAATCTCTTCATGTTCGTCTTTACTTACAAGGCTTTAACTGTAATACAATTTGAGATGTGTGGCGTTCCAAGTGCGAGGAATCGCCCCTCCTTCTAACGTCTCTAAGCAGTAGGCGCCGTTCCCGAGCACCTCGGTTATTCTGAACGGTCCCGTCCACTTAGGCGATAACTTGTTCTCCATCTCGTACTGATGGGCCTTCCTCATCACCAGGTCGCCACTTCTAAACTGCCTTGGCATTACCTTAGAGTTATACCTTCACTCAATCCTTCCCTTTACTGCTTCGGCCTTCATTCTCGCCTCCTCCCTTACCTCATCCAGCAAATCCAGATTCATTCTTCTTTCTTCGTTCGAGTCTTCCGCCACAAAGTTCTGGAATCTCAGCGAGCTTTCCTGGATTTCGACTGGAATCATCGCATCACATCCATAAACCAGGCTAAACGGGGTCTCGTGGGTTCCTGACTGTTCAGTGGTATGGTACGCCCAAACTATGCGGGGTACCTCTTCAGCCCACGATCCCTTAGCTTTCTCTAGTCTTCTCTTTAAACCTCTCAGCAATACCCGATTGGCAGACTCCACTTGGCCATTCGTCTGTGGGTGCTCGACGGATGCAAACACCTGTTGTATTCCCACCTCTTCACACAGCTTTTTCAACAGGTGACTTGCAAACTGAGTCCCATTGTCTAACACCAGGCGTTTAGGCACATCAAACTGGCACACGATGTTCTTCCATACAAAGCTCTCGATCTTGTGTGCGGTGATCTGGGCCACTGGCTCCACTTCGATCCACTTGGTGAAGTATTCATTCGCCACTACCAAGTACTTCATCTGCCTGACCGCCAATGGGAAGGGTCCCAGAATGTCAATTCCCCAAGTATGAAACGACCAGGGGCTGTAAATGGACTTCAGCTCTTCTGGGGGTGCCTTATGCCAATCGGCGTGCTGCTGACATTGCTTGCAACCCCTTAAGGGCTTCCACAACTTGAGCGTCATCTCTACATTCCTCGCAATTCGACTAAGTTATCCACACAGGGAGTAACTCGGTGCACGGCTTTCCTTGGAGCGCGACCCCTTAAGTGGCAGTACTGGGTGCCACCACGCACACCATCTCTGTAGTCTCGCCCGCCGCCATCACGATCTGCCTCACTTGCACACCATGCATGTTCTGGGAAACTCTTCCCTCGACCCAACCTCTGACTAGGGTGTGATCATCTGATAACCTCATCCTCCGCTGCTACGTGACAAACATATCGCTCGCCTTCCATACTTGTACCTCTTGAAAACCTTTAAATAAGCTTTCCTGATCGTTCGGCGATGTGCCCCTTTCGGCGGTGTGTAAACCACCCGATCTCCTAGCATTCCTCGGCGATCTCTAACAACCTGATCTCCTAGTATTCACATACGACGACTGTGACGCAACTCTGGTGACCGCCGGTTATGCACACTAGAGATCGGAGAACGCCAATTCAGCGATCGGCGACCATACTGACTTCCCGATTTACTTCCCTTCTGTCGGCCAGGTGTTCCGTTCAGCACGCCTATATTATCGCTTGCCGCCACGTCATCACACCCGATGACCTGATCTGTACACCAAGGATGCTAATTTACACAATGAGAAGTCATCTCAAAGTAGAGACCTCACCAGAGGGAGAATTGGACAAGGACCAGAGCATCTAAAGTTCTTCCTGCTAGAAATCTTAAATCCAAATAGCAAATATAGGCTAGAATAGGGTACCTCTAGCATAATAGGGGCTGGGTATCATTTTAGCTTAGCCCTTTTGGGATGTATTTTGACCTAGTTTCTAGAAGGACAAGCCTAGGATGCGGGTTTGACTAAGGCTGCCCATTTTTCCCTTTTCCCATCCTACCCCTTTAGCTTGTTCTCCAAGGCTCCTTCACCTATAAATAGGAGGCCTACCTAGTGTATTTGACATGTTGAATGAAATAGAGAAAAGTTACTTCTGCACATTTTGTGTGAGATGTTAGTGAGGCTTGTTCCTCTTAGTCTTTAGTCTTATCTTGTGAGAATTTGAGAGCTCTCAAGTGATGGCTTTCAACACTTATCTTGGAGTAATTTCATCATCAAAGTGGCATGCTCATCATCTCAAACTCCATTTCTCATAAGCTTCCTTTTTCCTTCATTTTCTTTTCCTTCCATTGTCATTCCATTCAATTCATAAATATGTTCTTCTTTTGGTTTCCTTTTGTTCATTTGGTTATTGCATATGTTATTACCTTCCATGCTTAAATTCCGCACCATATTCTTCTCATCATCTTCACATTATAATTGTCTTTTCCTTTTTCCTTTGTGAAATGAACCTTCACATCTACTTAACCACTTGGTTAAGTTAATGTCTAGTGGCGATTTTCCTTAGGCTTTCACTCTTAATTGCCTAAATATCTCAATCATAGATCTAAAGTGTCACCTAAATGAACAATCCTAAAATCAACTCACATCAATACTTGTCTTAATTACTGTGGGAAAATCAGGTTTAGGGTTACTCATATTTTTTCGTGAAAGGAATGCGTGTGCTGATAAGTTGGCTAATTTAGGATTTATTCATAGAGAATCATTTCATTGGTATAGTAGGCTTCCATCTAGTATGTTCTTAAAATTCTTTATGAATAGGTATAATCTACCTATGTATCGTGTTTGTTAACATATGGGTTTTGGTCTAGTCCCCATGTTTTTTTGTATTTTCTTTCGTTTTTCTTTTTTAATAATATTTTTTTCATATGATGACAGATGATTGTTGTTACTTGAGGTGTCATCCTAGCTAAGATGTCAAGTTGCATAGTGGTGTCTAATATGAAAGTTTTTATATATAAGAAATAATTATACCTTTTACCTTCAGAATAATATCACAAGAGACTTAAAAGATAATAATCATTTATGTTATCTTCAGAATAACATGATAACAAATTTAAATATATTTGTAATTTTCATAATAATGTGATAACATATCTAAATAATAACAATTATATTTGTTATCTTCAGAATAATATCACAACATACTTAAAAGATAATAATCTTTTATGTTATCTGTTCCCGCCGGTTGACCGGGATCGTCTTTGCGCGTGGCTTGTCCTCGTGAGCTAGGGCACCTTCGTTTTTGCTCCGTCAAAGATACCTGAAAAGAAGTGAACAAAGGGGCGCCCTCGCGGCCGTTTGCACTCCGACGATCAAGTCAGCTAGCGAGAAACATTAAAGGGTGATGCACCCCCGTATCGGAACACTTGAACGAATGCTCTGAGGGTGGTCGAAAACTATACTGAAGGGCTAAAACTGTGTTGCCCTAATTGCCTTGTGCTTACAGCTGGGTGCGCCGTCAAGAACAATTAGGGTTTGTGCTCTGTGTGACTATGAGAATTAGGTTAAAACTCTCCCCTTTCAAATGCTCCCAATGTCCCTTTTTATACACCTCTCATCATTAAAGTGCATTAAAGCGCATTGAAAGCTTATAAAAACATTCCTTGGAATATTCGAATCTTAACTGAATTAACGCGTACCTTGGCAAACTTTCACTGAAACCTTTAATGAGCACGTGTGCATTGCCACGTGCCCCTCTGACTTGATGGTTATTCTGAGCAGAGGATCCCACAGCGCCGCCACCCAACTTAGGGTTTTTCCATCGTGTGAGCCCTCTTTTCTGCGAAGTGCTTCTGTCACGTGGGTTGACTTTTTGGGTGCCAACTCATGCGCCCCAATCACTAGTCACTCGCCCTGGGGGTATATCTACCTTTCTCTCGTATCATGCACGTGGTTCTCCCCTGGTCATGGCCCTCTCATGGGTCGTATCTGTCCCAGGGTCTCCCAGCAGTGGCGTGGATACTTCACGAGTAAGGTTTACCCCCTACTGGTACTAGAACTTATGGCCTTGAAGCCACCTTTCTCTTCTCCTTGCTACTGTTCTGAACTGTTGAGGCCCGATGTCTCTCTTGGGCGATGTCTTTGCTTAGGCGATGTCTTACTTGGGCGATGTCTCTCTTGGGCGATGCCTCTCTCGGGCGATGTCTCTCTTGGGCGATGTCTCTCTTGGGCGATGCCTCTCTTGGCAACGTCTTACTTGGCGACGTCTTACTTTAGGGCGACGTCTTACTTTAGCGACGTCACGAGCGGTCGACCTGTTGACTTTTCTTCCTTGGGTCCCTTGAGGGGTCCCACCATGTGTTGACTTTGACCTCTGGTCAACGCCCGGGTACGGGACGGTACACAAGCCCCCCAGTCTTGAGCTGACACTTGTTTCAGCGAAAAGACTAAGGCCTCGCCCATTACCCACGTGGCATTCTTGTCTTTACTGAACTCACACTTTTGAATTCCTCGCTTGAACCCCCAACAGCTTCAACTGAGTTTATTGGGAAATCCGGCAATGTTCTTCTTGTGGCGATGCCAGACCACCTGATCTTCCGTTATCTAACACAACGATGACACCAACTCGGCGACAACCGATTATGTATACTGCAGAGCGCCACTTCTACAAACGGCGACTATTTTGACTTCTCGACTACCCACCTTTCTCTTGTCCACGTCATCACACCTGATGACCTGATCAGTACACAAGCCTCCCAGTCTTAAGCTGTGACTTGTTCAGCGAAAAGACTAAGTTGCATTTTCGACGACCTACGTGGCTTTAACTTATCTGTTGAGCGATTACCTGATAACTTGGTTGGTTTTCACTCAACCCAACTAACTTAGCACAAACTGACGCTTAATTCTCTGGAAATCAACTTAACTTGAACAAACGGTTAGTCTATAGCAATAACATTTGACACGAAATCACTTACTGAGCAGTAGGCGTGGATTATTCTCAGTATCTGAAATCTCGTTTGCCTGATCTGCTAAGTGACATGTGTATTTCTAGGTTACCGCCTAAAACTTTGCTGGCCTGGTTCTGCATGACGACTTTCGAACTTGCCTCAATTTGCTTCAGCAAAAAGGTCTTGTAATTTGTTCTTGCCTAGCAAAGAGGTCTTGTAATTTGTTCTTGCCTAAACTCGTTCAAGGCGAGGAGGACTTTCTCTGGTGCCTCAACTTGCCCAGGGGTTACATCTCCTCTTCCCCTGGATGCACTAAAGACTTTCAAACTGTTCTTGCCTGAACTCGCTCAGGGCAAGGAGGACTTTCTCTAGTGCCTCAACTTGCCCAGGGGTTACATCTCCTCTTCCCCTGGATGCACTAAGGACTTGCAATGTGTTCTTGCCTACACTCGCTCAAGGCGAGGAGGACTTTTTAATCTCTTCTCGCCTACACTCGCTCACGGCGAGGAGGACTTTTTAATCTCTTCTTGCCTACACTCGCCCACAGCGAGGAGGACTAAAAACTTCATACTTGTGCCTCCGATCGCCAGATGGCGATGAGGACTTAAAACTTTATGCTTTAAAACTTTGTACTGAATGCATGTGATCTTAATTTTCCCTAAATTACACAAGGACGACAAAGTCTTTTCTTCGAAAACTTAAAAACGATAAACATGCAGACTTAATAAAACTTCCTTTATAGGGTGGCCTCGTTAAAAACCTTCTTTAGGGAAAGAAGAGTGCCCCCTTGAAAAACTATTTTAACTGAAACTACTTTAAACTGTTCAAGTTAATCGCTACTTACAATGCTTTAACTGTAATAAAACTTCAGGAGGGGGAGTCCCGAAGGAATCCCTTAACCCCTGATCAAGGACTAGGCTCCCGGATTTTAACTTATACTGATATCTGGTACCGGGGCTAGTTGTTCATACTTGAGGAGGGGGCGTCCCGAAGGAATCCCTTAACCCCTGATCAAGGACTAGGCGCCCGGATTTTAACTTGTACTAGACATACCTCTTATCTTGCTCTAGACTTGACTTCTGCTTGATTATCTGGCGGCAACGCCTACTTCTGGCGACGCTTTGTTCTAGTGACACCTTATCTTCGTATTGCTATCTCGGCGACGCCTTGTCTTGGCGACGCCTTGTCTTGGCGACGCCTTCTCTTGGTGGTACCTTGTTCTGGCGATGCCTTACCCTGGCAACGCCTTACCTTGGCGACGCCATCTTTGTCCTCTTCTTTGATCTCTGATTTTACAAGAGAGGGAAAAACTAAGGAAAATGTATCTTAATCTCTTCTCGCCTACACTCGCTTAAGGCGAGGAAGGTCTTTTGAAACTCTTCTCGCCTACACTCGCTCGAGGCGAGGAAGGTCTTTTGAAACTCTTCTCGCCTACACTCGCTCGAGGCGACGAAGGTCTTTTTGAACTCTTCTCGCCTACACTCGCTCGAGGCGAGGAAGGTCTTTTTGAACTCTTCTCGCCTACACTCGCTCGAGGCGAGGAAGGTCTTTCGAAACTCTTCTCACCTACACTCGCTCGAGGCGAGGAAGGTCTTTTTGAACTCTTCTCGCCTACACTCGCTCGAGGCGAGGAAGGTCTTTTTGAACTCTTCTCACCTACACTCGCTCCAGGCGAGGAAGGTCTTTTTGAACTCTTCTCGCTCGAGGCGAGGAAGGTCTTTCGAAACTCTTATCACCTACACTCGCTCGAGGCGAGGAAGGTCTTTTTGAACTCTTCTCGCCTACACTCGCTCCAGGCGAGGAAGGTCTTTTTGAACTCTTCTCGCCTACACTCGCTCGAGGCGAGGAAGGTCTTTTGAAACTCTTCTCGCCTACACTCGCTCGAGGCGAGGAAGGTCTTTTGAAACTCTTCTCGCCTACACTCGCTCGAGGCGAGGAAGGTCTTTTTGAACTCTTCTTTCCTACATTCGCTCGAGGCGAGGAAGGTCTTTTGAAACTCTTCTCGCCTACACTCGCTCGAGGCGAGGAAGGTCTTTTGAAACTCTTCTCGCCTACACTCCCTCGAGGCGAGGAAGGTCTTTTGAAACTCTTCTCGCCTACACTCGCTCGAGGCGAGGAAGGTCTTTTGAAACTATTCTCGCCTACACTCGCTCGAGGCGAGGAAGGTCTTTTTGAACTCTTCTCGCCTACACTCGCTCGAGGCGAGGAAGGTCTTTTTGAACTCTTCTCGCCTACACTCGCTCAAGGCGAGGAAGGTCTTTTGAAACTCTTCTTCCTTCTGCTCGACCCTTAGGCTGGGTCCTCCTTGTCTCGTAGGTGTGCTTTCTGTCTTGGTCCTTCCTCCCTGTTGCGGCCTCGTGGACTCTGGCGGGTTGCGCGCATATATGCGCTCTCGGGCGTGCGGTGCAGCGATGGTACACTTCTCCTATGCCTCGCCTTCAGAGGTGATGTATTCTACTGCTCGACGCCTTACTTCAGCGAAAGTTTTGGGGCGGCTGCGGTTAAGCGACTTGCTGAAAGACCCAGGACGCACCCCCTTCCTGAATGCGTACACAATCATGGGTTCATCTGTGGTACCCACCTTCACCACCTGCCCCAAAGCGACTTATGTACTCCTTCAAAGTCTCACCTTGATATTGCTTCCCGTCGAACAGGTCGTCTGAAACTGGGGGTGGAGCCCTGTTGGCTAGATACTGCTCTCTGAATAACTACGACAACTGTGTGAAAGACATGATATAACCCTCTGGGAGGCTGACGAACCAGTCCATGGCCATCCCAGTCAAGGTGCTCATGAAAAGTTTGCACCTTACGGCATTAGAGCCGCCTACTAGTATCATCCGCGTGTGGAACGCAGTGAGGTGCGCCTCAGGGTCCTTTATCCCTGTGAAGGTTACCTTGGGCCCCGTGGATGTGTTGGGGGTCGCTGTCTCTAGAATCGCCTATGAGAACGGTGTTGAGAATTCTCTTGGTGGGGTGACAGTCTCAGGCGCAGCTCCTCATTGGTACGGTGGAGCTCGTCGTTTCTCGCCTGAGATGCTGTGAGATCCGATTGCATGCGCTCTTGCTCCGCTTTCGACGTTGCCATTGCTTCTTGCAATCCCTGCGTCATACCCATGAGTTGCTGCATGGTCATATCTTCACTCTCAGTGCGCGTCAAACCTTGTCTCGTGGATCTCATCATCTGGAACTTCTCCTAGCCATCGTGCAACTCCAAAGGCTAAGGAACTCGAACTCGAACAAACGCGATCGCACAGAGATTCAACCAAAACCAATTGGCGAAAACTGCACCAATTCATCAACGAACAATGGCTTTTGGTAAAATCTCGAAGGAACTGGTTGAAAACTACAACTGGAACTGAGAAACTTGCGTGGTGGGACTGATGTTTTAGATCGAGCCCCACGGTGGGCTCCAAATGTTCCCGCCGGTTGACCGGGATCGTCTTTGCGCGTGGCTTGTCCTCGTGAGCTAGGGCACCTTCGTTTTTGCTCCGTCAAAGATACCTGAAAAAAAGTGAACAAAGGGGCGCCCTCGCGGCCATTTGCACTCCGACGATCAAGTCAGCTAGCAAGAAACATTAAAGGGTGACGCACCCTCGTATCGGAACACTTGAACGAATGCTTTGAGGGTGGTCGAAAACTGTACTGAAGGGCTAAAACTGTGTTGCCCTAATTGCCTTGTGCTCACAGCTGGGTGCGCCGTCAAGAATAATTAGGGTTTGTGCTCTGTGTGACTATGAGAATTAGGTTAAAACTCTCCCCTTTCAAATGCTCCCAAGGTTCCTTTTTATACACCTCTCATCATTAAAGCGCATTAAAGCGCATTGAAAGCATATAAAAACATTCCTTGGAATATTCTAATCTTAACTGAATTAACGCGTACCTTGACAAACTTTCACTGAAACCTTTAATGAGCACGTGTGCATTGCCACGTGCCCCTCTGACTTGATCATTATTCTGTGCAGAGGGTCCCACAGCGTCGCCACCCAACTTAGGGTTTTTCCATCGTGTTAGCCCTCTTTTCTGCGAAGTGCTTATGTCACGTGGATTGACTTTTTGGGTGCCAACTCATGCGCCCCAATCACTAGTCCATCTCCCTGGGGTGTATCTACCTTTCTCTCGTATCATGCACGTGGTTCTCCCCTGGTGATGGCCCTCGCATGGGTCGTATCTGTCCTAGGGTCTCCCAGCAGTGGCATGGATACTTCACGAGTAAGGTTTACCCCCTACTGGTACTAGAACTTATGGCCTTGAAGCCACCTTTCTCTTCTCCTTGCTACTGTTCTGAACTGTCGAGGCTCGATGTCTCTCTTGGGCGATGTCTTTGCTTAGGCGATGTCTTACTTGGGCGATGTCTCTCTTGGGCGATGCCTCTCTCGGGCGATGTCTCTCTTAGGCGATGTCTCTCTTGGGCGATGTCTCTATTGGGCGATGCCTCTCTTGGCGACGTCTTACTTGGCAACGTCTTACTTTAGGGCGACGTCTTACTTTAGGGCGACGTCTTACTTTGGCAACGTCACGAGCGGTCGACCTGTTGACTTTTCTTCCTTGGGTCCCTTGAGGGGTCCCACCATTTGTTGACTTTGACTTCTGGTCAACGCCCGGGTATGGGACGGTACATTATATTTTGAATAATATGATGGCATATTTAAATACATTTGTGATTTTCATAATAATTTGATAACAAATTTAAAACATCACAACAGATTTAAATGGTAATGATCATTTATGCCACTGGTAGTTAGCGGGATCAATTTTACCTGCCCCACGATGGGCGCCAAATGTTCTGGCCGGATGACCTGGATCAGACTCAGGCTTGTCCTTTCTTTTTTGTGGTTGTTGCTTTGGGATGCTAATAATTCACAATAAGGGGAGTTCCACCTATTGATTAAACTCTGATGATCAAGTTAGTGAGAGCATATAACTATCAGTATCTGAATATAAAGTATTTGTATGAGTGTAGTATCGCGAGATTGAACTTACCTTTGCTCAAGGTCTCATGCCCCTTTTATAGTATTCATAGACCTCCTTTCAAGAGTTTAACAAACATAAAGATATTCTATTAATATATCCATTTATTCTATGGGCATAGACAACATTATCTCTAACTATTTATTTTCATTGAGATTTACGATAATATTTGTGCTTAACCAATGCAGTTATTCTTTCTATTATTTTTACTTTAATTATCTTCTAAATATGAGCTCCCAACAGTCTGGACCGAACTCCTAACGCATCATTAGGCTTACCATTTATCTTCGACCGAATTAGGTACCTTCCGAAATTGACCTGACCAGCCAAGTTAACATACTTAAGTGCTCGAGTCAGAATCCCGAACACGTCCGACCAATACAATTATTATAAATAAGTTACTATTTTAAAATTATTTTAATATACAAAATATATTTATAAAATAAAATTACTATATTATCTTTTTATAATCTATGTTATTATTATTATCATTATTATTATTATTATTATATAAATTTAAATATTTATTATAAATAATTATATATTTATTATTATTATTATTATTTATTCAAATTTATTATTAATAATATTATTAAATATTATTATTATTTTATTAGTTTAGTTGGTCAAACGAGCAATCTTATTTAGGAATTTTGCAAAGACATTTAGAGTGATCTTCATGTCTACGAATAAGATTAATTAGTAGTAATCATAGACATTTGTTCTCTTTTAATCTTTCAGACTATGTGTTTGTCATGCTAGTAAAGTTATAGTAAATATATTAACTATGAACTTAGAAATTACATTAAATCGTAATGAAAAATAATCAATTATAAATTTTTTAGACACAAAATTATCTATAATAAATAATAAAAAAATTATTAAATAAAAATTAATTTTAAAGATAAAAAATAATTAATTGTCATATATAATTCAGAAACTAATAAAATTATTAGTATTAAAGTATTTTTATTATAATAAAATTAATTTTAAATTAATATCTAATTAATAATAAATTATATATACAATTATTTATAATAAATAATAATAATAATCAATTAAATATCAATTTAAAAATTATTTATGAATAATAAAAATTAATTAAGATATCAATAATCTTTTTAATCTTTAAAATAATATCTAATTTAATCAATATTTTTTTTCCTAAAATTAGTTTATTTTTAAAAAAATTCTAATAGTGCAAATATATAAAATATAATTTTAAAAAAATAACTTTGTTTTTTGTACTGACTAGTGTTCGGTTCTCGGTAGTATTTTCGTATGCTTGATTATTTTGTGGAATTGGGAGTCAGCTCGGTCTTTGGGTCTGGGTGAGATTTGTACGGATGACCTTTTTCCAGGTTAGGCCCAAAACGTGTGGTAGGGTTGGTTACGCAAAGTAATTTTATATATAAATTCACTTATAAATTCACTTATAATATTGTTGTTATTGTGCATATCTATTGTTAGTATGTGGTAATATTTTTTTTTTGTTGCATATCTGTTACACGTGGTTAGTTGCTATTAACCCTAAAAAGATAGGGAGATGCATTGGTAACAGAAAGTGGGCTTGCGGATAGCACCTGAAGATCATTGGTGCCCATGGCAGGTGGTTTTTCTGTTACAAGTAAAAGATTAATGTGTTTAGTATATTTTCAGTTAAGATTTGCTTATCTCCAGGGAGAATGGTTGCATGTTGCATGTGCGACAATAAAAGGAGAGTAAGTCTCTAGGTAAAGGTACGTTGTTTTTGATACACTTTCTTAACTGGTTACTTTTGCTAACCCTAACTGACTTGATCGTTGGAGTGTAATCAACAAATAGGGCGCCCTCTGTCTCACCGAAGCCTTATTCTAGTGCAACAGGGAGGCTTGGACTCGACTCTCGAAGAGGTAGATCCAGAAGGGGCATTCAACCGGCGAGAACATTTGGCGCCCACCGTGGGACCCGCTAAAACTTGATCCCATCCACATTCTGGTTCGAGTTTACAGACGGAGATGAGGAATACGAGGCAAGTTCCATTGGGACAAGAAGGAGGTGAGGCTCTTACATTGCATCAGCTTATGGAGACCATCAAGAATCTCCAAGAAGCCAACGAGCAGTCCAGACAGGAGCAGGAGAGATTACGAGAGGAGTTACGCAAAATCAATGAGGATTTGCATAGAGACCGACGTATCCCGAGAGAATGAGAGTCAAATCCTTCAGAGAGAGACTGCCCCGAGACTTTCGCGCGGGCTATAGTGGATGAACTAGTGCACGCGCACTATGTGGCACCCAAGATTACTTTCACGGGGGTAGAAGACTCTGAAAGTGATACAAACTGGCAGATAACTAAGGACACCCCAAAAGGGTCAATCATATCAAGATACAAGGCCAAGCCCCACTAAGCCTCGAGAAAGAATCAGCAAAAGAAGAAGAAGTTACAAACCCAAATAGCAGAAGTTCTTCCTTTTGGTCTTCTTAAAAAATAGAATATGTTTGTAAATAATTTAGGCTCACTTTAGCGGTCCAAATAGCAAAGATAGGCTAGAATAAGGTGCCTTTAGTATAATAGCGAGTGTAGGTAGCATTTTAGCTTGTTCCTAACCCTTTTGGAAGGCATTTTGACCTAGTTTCTAGAAGGACAAGCCTAGGATGCGGGTTTGACAAGCCTAGGTCAAGCCTTAGTCAAACCCTAAGGCTGCCCATTTTTTCCCTTTTCCCATCTACCCCTTGTCCTTGTTCTCCAAGGCTCCTTCATCTATAAATAGGAGGCATACCTAGTGTATTTTACAAGTTGTAATTAATAGAAGAAGAGTTACTCTGCACAAATTGTGTGAGGTGTTAGTGAGGTTTGAATTCCTCTTAACAGTTAGGTCTTATCTTGTGAGTATTGAGAGCTCTCAAGTGGCGGCTATCATCACTTATCTTGGAGGCCAATCACACTCCAAGTGGCGTGTTCCATTTCTCAAATCCATCACATAAGCTTTCTCCTTCCTTCATCTCTTCTTCCATTGTCATTCCATTTTTATTCTTTGTATCATGTTCTTGTTTGGTTTTCCTTGTTTCCATTCGACAATTCTATTTGGTTTTCCTTTCCATGTTCTTTAATTTTGCACCTTTTAGCATCATTTTCACCTTATAATTGTCTTTTCCTTTTACTCTTGTGAAGTGAATTTTCACACTTACTTAACCACTTGGTTAAGTTCGTGTCCAATGGGGATCTTCTTAGAGATCTCACCATATTCTTGCTTAAAATCCCAATCTAAGTAAAATGTCACACCATAAAATGAACAATCCTAAAATCAACTCACATCAGAAAGTCACCTAATTGCGTTCAATGCCCAGATGATTATCTCGGGTGGGTCAGATGCAGTGTGGTGCAAGATGTTCATGGGCACCTTCACGGGCACGGCAATACAGTGGTTCAGTGGACTCCCGGATGGCCATATTACCTCTTTTTCACAGTTCGCCAAATTGTTCTGAGAGTGGTTCTATGCCAACCATGTCAAGCCCCCAGTCTTATATGATCTCTTCAATGTGTGCCAGAGGGAAGGGGAGACATTGAAGGATTATCTGAACTCATGATGAGAATGTCATGGTGTCCGCCTTTGAGCAAGGGTTCATTCCAGGACTGTTCTGTGATTCCATAATTAGAAGCCCTGCAGAATCTTTCTCTGAAATCAGACAAAGAGCGGTCGCCCACATTAATGTTGAAGAAGAAGTAGTAGCTAGGAACAATGGTTCAAATTTCTGACTGCCTAAACCGAAGAAAGTCAGCAAGGCTTCTCGGCCTATGAGAGTTAATGAGACCTCAGCGGGGAAGAAGGTAGAAGTCAGACATCACCCTTACAAGAAAGGGGAATTCAAGGAAAGAGGCAAAGAGAAGGAAGTATGTCCCAAGTTCCGCATATCATACAAAGAACTGATAGATATACCTGCAGTGGTGGAAAAGTTGAGATAACCTCAAAAGGCTGACAAAAGTTTGGAAGGAAGAAAAGATATTTGGTGTGAATTCCATAAGGGATTCAGTCATGGTATTGAGAGATGTATGGCTTTAAGATACCAGTTGGCCCAGCTTTTGAAGGGCGGTTTCTTGAAAGAGTATCTCGAAACCGACCAAGGAGAACCATAGGAGGAAGCTATTCTAAGGGACCAGGGACACGAGCTCCCCATGCATGTTGAGTTAAATAAGATCTTGGGTGGGTTTTCTGGAGGAGGCAGCACGGCTACCAAACACAAAAGATACGCAAGGGCAGTGATGTAACTGGAGGCAAAATGTCATGATGACACACCAGACCCAGATCTTTATTTCAAGAAGGCAGACTTGGTAGGTGTGGTCCCCCATGACAATGACCCAGTAGTGATCTTCGTTGTTATGGTAGGGAGAAAGGTGTACTGAGCTCTCATTTACCGAGGGAGCTCAGCTGATGTACTGTTTTGGTCCACATTCGTATACTTGCGGCTATCCCCCGATCAGATGAGGCCGTATGATGGGTGCTTAGTTTGTTTCGCAGGGGACCAAGTAGAGGTTTGAGGCTACATCGATTTAAGGACGACTTTTGCAGATGAGGAAGCGGCCAGAACTATCGTTATTAGGTATGTTGTGGTTAATACTCCCTCTACTTATAACTTGCTGCTAGGAAGGCCTTCGTTGAACAGGTTGGGAGAGGTAGCCTTTACGAAGCACATGATGTTGAACCTTGTGATGTTCAATCTTTTGAAGAATCCAAATCCTTTGAAGGATGTTGAAGCCTCTACTTTGCTTGTTGTTGTTGTGCTGGTTTAAGCTTTGTTCTGGGGTAGTTTATATATTGTAATCCACCCTTGTATTAAATCTCAAGCAATTAGCATCTCAATCTTTATGAAAGTAAAATGTTTTTCAAACTAAGTTGAAGCAACCGATTGTTTTGTCGAAACAACCGATTTTTTATACTTAGGTGTTTTGAGAAAGATTGAAAACTGTTTTTGAATGGTTGAAACTGTTAAGTACCAAAACAACCGATTGATTCGAGGAAACAACCGATTGTTTGTTTTGGAACCATAACAGAAAAACTATTTTGTGTTTGACTGAGCTTTAAATGCTTTAACTGAATACGCTCCAGTCATTAAATGCTTTGACCAATCTTTTAATGCAATTTTAGAGTTTGCTAAGATTTGATAACAAACTACATCTTTGAATATATTAAGAAAAACAGATTTGAGAATTAAGAATTTTTTTTTGACAAAGTTTTTCTAAAGAGTTTTTCAAATTGCTGAGATTGCTTAAAGAGTTTGTGATTGATGAAGGTGCTGGAATAGGATTCTACTTGTATTGATTTCAGATATTCATCTGTAACAAGGGTAATCTTTGTAATCTGTTGAACAATTCGTTTTTGTGTTTGCTGAGATTGGTTGTGTGTTCTTGAGGTGTTCAAGATCAGCAATCTTAGTGTTGGCCAAGGAGAGTGTGTTTCTTGAGGTGTTCAAGGTCATTCTCTTGGTTGTTGTGTAAGTGATCAAGTGGTGATTACTTAGTGGATATCCTCAGGGTTCTGAGAAGACTGGATGTAGCTCTGGATTTGGAGTGAACCAGTATAAACAACTGTGTAAAATTTCTCTATCCCTATCTCTTTAAATTCAGTTTTGTCATTTTGAAACTGGTATAAACAACCGATTGTTTCGCTAAAACAACCGATTGTTTTTCCAGCTTTGTTCTTTTGCTGTTTGTTTTGAAAAACTGAATCCTTAATAAAGGTTCTTTTGAAGAATTTTCATTCTAAGATGAAAAGTTTACTAAAATCTTTCTTAAACAATTCCCCACCCCCCCCCACCCCCCTCTCGTTTAAGGCCATATATTCTAACACATGAAAATGAGGGAAAGGTAATCACAATAAGGTCCAACCAGAAAGATGCTCGGAAGTGTTACGAGAGTAACTTAAAGAACAGAAGGAGTTATAACTCCGCCACTATTTATCATGAGGGAAAAGTGGCCGAAGTCTTGGAAGCCGATTTAGGCCATAGACAGCGGTCGGGACCAGCTGGTGACGTCCGAGAACGGAAAATCGAAGGAAAGTTGTTCAAGCTCAATGCCTCGCTAAGTCAGGAGTTGCAAGACCAAATAGCTGGTGTGATAGCCAGACACCTGGACGCGTTCGCATGGTCCTCTGCTGACATGCCTGGGATAGATCCTGATTTCCTATGCCACAAGCTCATTGTGGATAATAGGGTTCGACCAGTAGTTCAGAGGAGGAGGAAATTTAATGAAGAAAGTCGCCTAATCATTAAAACGGAGACTCAAAAGCTGCTGAACGTCGACCATATCAGGGAGATCCAGTACCCTCAATGGTTGGCGAACGTGGTATTGGTTCGGAAGGCCAATGGTAAGTGGATGATGTTCGTCGACTTCACAGACCTGAACAAAGCATGTCCAAAACATTCATACCCGCTGCCGAGCATTGACTCCTTGGTTGACAGCGCCTTAGGGTGCCGACTACTGAGTTTCCTTGATGCATTCTCGGGGTACAAACAGATTCGGATGCACCCCAATGATGAGATAAGACTGCTTTCATGACGGAGCTCGCCAGCTATTTGTACATGGTCATGCCCTTTGGCCTAAAAAACGTTTGCGCCACTTACCAATGTCTGATGGATAGGATTCTCGCCCCCATGCTCGGGCGAAATGTGCAGGCGTACATAGACGACATGGTCGTTACCTCCAAGGAGAAAAAGAAGCATGTGACAGACCTTGAGGAACTGTTTGCTACCATAGGCAAGTATAACCTGATGTTAAACCCCGGAAAATGTGGTTTCGGGGTAGAGGCAGGTAAGTTCCTCGGGTTCATGCTAACCGAGAGGGGCATAGAAGCCAACCCTGGTAAGTGTGTCACCCTTATCGAAATGATGAGTCTTGCCACTGTCAAGGAAGTCCAACAGCTGACTGGACGGATGGCAGCTCTGTCCCGTTTCCTATCAGCCAGTGGAGACAAGGGTTACCTATATTTCCAGTGCTTAAAGAAGAATAATTGCTTTGTGTGGACCTCCAAGTGTGAGGACCTTTCGTCAAGTTGAAGGAGTACTTGGCCAGTCCTTCTGTGCTCGGTAAACCAGTGGCGGGCGTCCCTCTTCGCCTTTATTTTTCCATCACATACCAAGCAATTAGCTCAGTGATAGTGCAAGACCAGGACCAGGTTCAAAAGCCAATTTACTTCGTCAGCAAGGTGCTATAGGGGCCTGAGGAGCATTACCAGGCGATCGAGAAAGCTGCAGTAGCAGTAGTGTTCACAGCTAGGCGGCTACGACACTATTTTCAAAACTTCACCGTTATAGTGATGACTTATCTACCTATCCGCAAGGTTTTACAGAAACCTGACATAGTAGAGCGTATGGTGCGGTGGTCGGTCGAGTTGTCCGAGTTTGACATCCATTATGAGCCAAGAGGGGAAATTAAAGGGCAGGTATATGTTGATTTTGTGGTTGAGTTTATGTCTGAGGATCCTCACCTAGATCTCAGGGGTTTTCGGTGGATATTGTCAGTATATGGTTCTTCCAATCAGTAAGGCAATGGAGCTAGGGTTATCCTAGAAGGGCCCAGTGGCCTGTTGATCAAACAGTCTTTGAAATTCTCATTTAAAGCTAGCAACAATCAGGTCGAGTATGAGGTATTGATAGTTGGGATGCTGTTATCCTAGGAGTTGGGAGCTCAGAACCTACTGGTGAAGAGCGACTCGTTACTTGATACTGAGCAGGTAACAAGCATATATCAAGCCAATGACCCGTAATTGGCTGCATACCTCAAGTACGTCTTGTTTTTGAAAGAAGCCCTCATTGAGTTTGAGCTTGTGCACGTGCCGAGCGAGCAAAATTCCCAAGCTGACCTCTTAGCCAAACCTTGAAGGCCTCTAGAACAGCGGAAGAGAACCCACCTAGGGAGGTCTTGCTGATAGGTTCCCAGGGAGGAAGGAGTCACCGATCGTGTTGACCCAGGAAACACTGAAAGTTCCCCGGGTAGGAGCATGCGAGGCGCTAGAGGAGGAGGTAATGACTATCTCCCAAGGCAGCATGGTCGATACCTAGATTACTCCTTACCAACGTTATCTAGCTGACAGATTACTTTCTAGTGAGCCCGCAGAAGCAAAAGCGATAAAAACAAATTTGGGGAAGTACACGTTGATTGATGGCAAGCTGTTTCGTCATGGGTATGCTCACCCTGCTCTTATTTGCATTAGTGGGCACCAGTGCACCCATGTGATGACCGAGTTGCACGAAGGCATCTGTGGGAGTCATATTGGAGGTCGAGCACTACCGTTGAAGGTCGTCCAAGCTGGATACTATTGGCCGATTATGAAAAAAGACTGCAGAAGGTACGCTCAACGATGTGAGTAGTGCCAGAAACACGCTGATTGGCATCACACACTGGCAGAGGATATGCGATCAATTTACAGTCCATGGCCATTACATACCTGGGGAAAATACATTCTAGGCCCTTTCCCTTTGGCCATACGTCAAATGAAGTACCTTGTGGTAGCTATCGAGTACTTCACCAAATTGATTGAAGTCGAGCCCGTTGCCCAAATCATTGCCCACAAGGTGCAGCATTTCATATGGAAGTACATTGTATGCCGCTTTGGGGTTCCCAGACATCTGGTGTTAGATAATGGAACACAATTCGCCAGTTTGCAATTAGGTAAACTATGCTTGGGGCTCGAAATAAAACAAATATTCGCCACAGTGGAGCACCCCCAGACGAATGGCTGAGTGGAATCAGCCAATAGGGTCTTGCTCAGAGGCTTGAAGAGAAGGTTAGAGAAAGCCAAGGGAACCTGGGCAGAGGAGGTTCCCCATATTCTATGAGCTTATCACACCACGCCTCAGTCCACCACCAAGGAAATACCGTTTAGTTTGGTGTATGGAACAGACGCTATGATGCCCGTAGAGATTCATGAGAGATCTCCCCGATTTTAGAATTTTGTTGTAGAAAAATCCAATGAGGGGAGGAAAGTGAACCTGGACTTACTAGATGAAGTCCGTGAGCAATCACATATTAAGTCAGAAGCGTTGAAAAGAAGAGTCGAGTTGAGACAAACAACCAAGGTCAGACCTCGACAGTTCCAAGTTGTTGACTTGGTGATGCGGAAAGCTCATCCTTACCAGTTGGAAAATAAGTTGTCTCCAAAGTGGACATGACCGTTTCGTGTAGTTGAAGTGCTTAGGAATGGTGCATACAAGTTAGAAACCTTAGAGGGAGGACCTATCCCTCGGACATGGAACGTTGTTAACCTCAAGTTTATTTTAGTTAAATTGATATTTGTTGTTGAACAATATGGTGCTGAAAAGGTGATGTTGTTTTTCCCTTGAGGGATTTTAAAGAGGTCACCTAATAAATGGTTGTTTACGAGATATTGTTGCTTTCTTTTGTCTTTCTTGTTCGATTGTGATGCGTGATGCAACAACCTTTTCCTCGAAGAGGTTTTTTGATAAAGGGTCGTGTGAGCAATCGATTACCATTGGTAGATAAATTGACCTTCCTCGCGAAGTCGCACTGTGGGTAAAGTTGCATAGATGCCTCATCCAAACCAGCATAAAATAAGTCAGGCTAACTCGGTGTGAAAGTAATCACTCAAGTCTAGGCGCTCTGTGGGATGAGTAAAGTTGCACTAATAGATCATCTGACCCAGTACAAGGTAAGTCAGGTTAGCCCGGTGTGAAAGTAATCATCCGAGTCTAGCCGCTCTGTGGGTAAGTGAAGTTGCATAGATAGACCGTTCAGATTTGTTAGAAAGTATGGCTTTAAACTAGAGAGGGGTGAATGGTTTAAAGAGGGTTTTCACAAACTTTTTAGTCTAGAATGAAATTCCTTTGAGAAAACTTGATTAAGAACTCAGTTTGCCAAAAACACAAACCAATTTAGCACAGCACCAGAAAAACAATTGGTTGTTTCGCATAAACAATCGGTTGTTTATACCAGTTAAAATATACAAACTGAAATTAAAGAGTTTAAGGGATAGAGAGATTGCACACACAGTTTATACTGGTTCACTCTTAAACCAAGAGCTACATCTAGTCTTCCCAGAAACCACTAGGGGAATCCACTAAGCAATCAAACCTAGATTACTTACACACACCACCAAAGAAGTGACATTGATCCCCTCAAGACACACACTTCCTTTGGCTCAGCACATACACCACCAAGAATGCTGATCTTTATAACCTCAAGAGCACACAACACTTCTTGGCTTATCACACCAGAGTTTACACAAAGTATAGAAGGATTACACTTGTTACAGAATTATCTGAAATCAATACAAGATGAAAATCCTATTCCACTCTCTCTTGATCAAAGCAATCTCAAAGCTATCTTTAACTCTTGAAAAGCAAAATCAGTGAAAACCTCAAATCTATTTTTCTATGATTAAATCTCAGTTCTTGTTTTTTACAAAAGCTGAACAAACTCTTTTATAGCTTTAAAAGATTGGTCAAAGCATTTAAAACAGGAGCACATTCAGTTATAAAATCATTTAAAGCTCAGTCAAAGCACAAAACATATTTCTGTTATGGTTTGAAAACAAACAATTGATTGAATGCTCGAATCAATCGATTGTTTTCGTTTGACAACAACTCAACCACCAAAAATAGTTTTCAACCTTTCTTAAAACACCTAAGTATAAAACAATCTGTTGTTTCGACAAAACAACAGGTTGTTTTTCACTTGGTTTGAAAAACACTTTCAATTCAAAAGGTTTAAGAATACTTAAGCTTTGGATTCAATCAAGAGTAGATTTACACAGATAATCTACCCCAGATCCTATTCTAAAACACCTCTGCAACAACAAGCACATCAAGCCTTCCATCAAACTCAAAGGATTTGGATTCTTCAAAGCTTGAACACACTTGATTGAACAAGATTGACACATGGTGAAGTAGCTCAGTGTGTGAGAGACACTCGAGTATAGCCACTGTGTGGGATGAACTAGCTCGGTGTATGAGAGACACCTGAGTATAGACATTGTGTGGGATGAGCTTGTTGCGCAGGTGAAACATACGATTGGTACTCAGGTGTTGTTAGACGCTTAAATACAAGGGCTTTGTGAGAACAATTGTTTAGATGCATAGCTCAGTCGCCCAAACACGCGTCGTGCAAGGCGATACTTGGTGGATTCAAGGTAAGATACTACCTCGACGAGCACTAACCTGTAAAGGCTATGATGAATGGTCCGGCGAAAGGTTAGTTTCAGTAAACCTTTTGATTTGTTAGCACTAAAAAAGAATTGATTGATTAAAGTATACTCAGACGTGTATGCATTATCATAAGCTACTTGAACTAGTTGAGAGTAAAATATGGTATGCATAAGTAAAGAGTTAAGGCGTTGACAAATGAAAATCATAATAAGATAAAGTATCAATGGTTCATAATTACACCATAGTCAATCTCCTACTCTTCTACTAGTTGCCCATCCATGACTCTTTTGCTTGGTCCCAGTTGAGAGAAGTCCAAGTTCGGGTGCAGACTGGAGGCTTGCTCGACAGCAACCTCGAATCCCACCAAGAGAGCTTGGACAGCTTCACCTTTGTAGACCTCGACCTCGTCAGCAAAGAACTTGTCCTTCTGGACAAGCTCTTGTTGCAAGTTGGACAGACAGTCTTGCTCTGCCAGGAGAGTATCTTGTTCGGCGACCTCCTTAGTCTTGGCATCCAAGAGTTGCTCAGTTTGCTGATGGAGGGCTCGAAGGTTTTGAATCCCTTGTTGCAATCTTGCCATTTTCTGTTGAGTTTCCTGCTTCTCCTGTTCGATGGCACTTTCTTGGCTCTGCAGTTTCTTCACGGCCAAGCAGCTTGTGGCCAAAGCTTGCCCAAACTGCTTCATGGCCTCTTGTAGCAGGTGATGACCCTCATAAACCTCCATCCTCTCCTCGTCTTCACGGCGCAACAGGGAGTCCTCCAAGTAGGAGGTGATGTCGAAGTCCTAGTCCCAAAGGCCCTTCCTCCTTAAGCTCTCTTCACCCCCCTCTAGAGGGCATGGTGTAGTTGGAAGAACGCGGGAGGGTTGCGGAAGAGGAGCAGCATTTGAAGTTGCCTTTCCTCGGGAGGGAGAAGGAACAGGGCTAATGGCACAAGCAACCCTGCCTCTCTTTCCTGTTAAGATAAAGCCCAAGGCAGTGTCCTCGTTGTCCTTAGAAGAGGTGAGGGCAACCACTTGCATATGGCTGGTGATCCTGCCTGTTGACTGGAACGCTGGAAGCTGCCTCGTCAAAGGATCGTCGTGCGCACCGCTTCTCACCTCCGTTCCTCTTCGGGATCTATCTCAAGAACCTGCAAAGAAACAGCGCGGCGCCGCTGCGGCCGATCGCACTCCAACGCTCAAGTCAGTGACGGTATCACCAAAAACTAAGAGAACTGGAACCGTGCAAATCCTCTCTCACAGTTAGCTCTATCACTCGCAAGCGTAAAGTGTATGAACTTAACGTGCGTACCTCAGAAAGTTTGTTAAGAACTCTTATATACCTGGTGGCTTTCTCTCTCCTGGCAGTTACAGACTTGGACACGTGGCTTGCATCCAACTGTACACGTGCCATCATCTGGAGGCTCCCTGACTTGGCGCTGCTTCTACTCTCATTTTGGCTAAGTTACTTATGCATGGTACTGCCCGGTGCATAGCTAACTTAGGAGTGCGATCTCTACTGGAACTGGCGAGTTAGGGGCCTTCATACACCTTCCCTGTGGTCTCGCCGGCCGCCTTCGTAACCTGCTTCTCCTTCATCTTCAGCGATGTGCTTGTTCTGGCGATCTCCGACTGCTTGGTCGCCTAGGTCTACATCTGGCGACTTCATCTTCAACCTGGCGATCGCCCATTCTGGTAAGCTGGAAGTCGGAACACGCCAGCTTAACAACTGGCGACTACACGTGCCCCCCGACTTCCTTCCTTTCTGCCAACCTGGCGCCTTGTCAACACGCCTACACTGTAGCAGGATGCCACGTCATCACACCCGACCATCAGGGCGGTACACAAGCCCCCCAGTCTTAAGCGAAGACTTTGTCTAGCGAAAAGACTGAAAGAGCCCTCGTTAACACCGATCTACGTGGCCCTGACGTGGAATTCCAAGCGGTTGTACTTTCTGCTGCTCTGACGCCCCACCAAACCCCTCACTCATCGCTCGACACGTGGCTTCATCAACGGCTCCCTTCATTTGCCGTTTGCGTTTCCCTAAACCCATTTCGAAAAACCCTTAAACCCATTTCGCTTCACTGTTCCATCACTTTCTTCGTGCTTGCAAACGCTCTAACTTCCTTCTGCGAAAACTCTCAACGCTCGAGATCACCATCTTCCTCCATCGTCTTCCTGATCATCGAAAGGTAACTACTTTCCTTCATCTGCTGGGTTTTTTGCATTTTCACCGATTTGCATCATCCTGTAACTGCTTGGTGCATACGCTGTGGGTTGTTTTTTCCATTTCTTCTTCTGCGTAACTTAGGGCTTTGTCGATCGTCGCAACGAACTTACATTCGTTCGCTTTTTCACCTTCCTTCTATGATCGAGTCAGCCCCTGTAACCCCCTGATCATTTTTCCTTTCTTCTTCCTTTGCAGTTGCTATCATGACTCGCACAAAGATTACCCCGAACCCCCCTCCTTCAGCACGAAACCTTCCTTCACAAGCACACGACTCAACACAAGTTCGTGGCGCTCCCTCTTCGCAGGCTGAGAGGCCTGCGTCTTCCCAATCTGCCCTGGCCCAGGCGACTCCATCTAACGCTGGAGGAGTCCCCGTTCCTCCGCCAGACTTCAAAACTTTATACCCCTGGGCTAACTCGACCCTTCTGAAAGAAATATCCTCTGTGAACACTGCGGGGGCAGTCTTGCGGCTGACTAAGGGGGACGAGATCTACCAGTCGTTTCACAAGGAGCACGACGAAAGGATGATGGTGCTGCCTTGCCCCGCCGACCTGCCCGTGTGTGCTGATGACAAAGTAAGCGCCGACGGGCCCTTCTGCTTTGTCTATACGACTCTGTTCAAGAAGGTCAGGCTCAGGTTCCCTCTTACCCGATTCGAGAGGGAACTTCTCACCGAGCTCAACATTGCAGCCGCCCAGCTTCATCCCAACAGCTGGGCGTTTGTTCGAGCCTTCCAAGTAACGTGCGCCCACCTGGGGTTGCCCGCGTCGGTGGACGTGTTTTTGTTCCTTTTCGAAGCCAAGTACCCAGGAGACCGCCTGTGGGTCAGCTTGAATGCGATTGCTGGGAGATCCATCTTTACCATCTTCCAGCAATCGTACAAAGACTGGAAGGGGAAATTCGTCCAAGTACGTGCAAACGACAAGGACACCTCCCTTCTTGATGGCTTCCCCTTGTACTGGGTGGACAAGGGGAAAAAGGAGTCCAAGAGCTGCTTCAGGAGGCCCAGAAGTCCTGATAGCATGGGAGCATTGGACAGAGACCTTTGTCTCTTCTGGAAGAAGGTGGCGGACGCAAATATAACTTTCCTCACCACCTCCCTGATCAGCTTTGAATTCTACGAAGATCAGCTAGAATTTCAAATAGGTTAGGTCATTTGAACTATTGCTTTAATACTGCTTCTGCTTAGCTGTTTCTGGGCGTCTTGTGCGTTATGCGCAAGACTTTGGCTTTACCTTTTCTGCACATATCATCTGCTTTGCTGTTTATTACACTATGCACTTATCTGTTTTCCTTGAGTTAACCCACGCATCTCTGTCCCCTGCAGACAACATGTTGCCCAGGAACATGCTCGCCGAACTCAAGTCGCTTGCCCGAAACCACGGGTTGGCAACCGGTTCCCAGACGGTGCCCAACTCGGTGGTGGAGGCCGCCATTGTCCAAGGGCGATCACCACCCAAGGAGCCCGCCCAACGAAAAAAATTGGTCCTTAAGAGACCCAAAAGGAAAGCCCCTCAAGTCGTCCACGAGGAGGAAGAAGAGGACGACGAGGTCACCGAGGATGGCCTCGTTACGAAGAGGAAAAGGGTGGCACCATCTTCACCACCTGCCCCACCACCTCTTCCAAGCTCGACACCACCATTAACGCCTGCTCCTCCTCCATCCTCGCCAACACCACAGGCTCCTTCTTCACCAGTCCAAGCGGTTCCACTGGCCACTGCGCCACCTGCAGCTGAGGCCCAAGAGCCAAATTTCCTGGAGGACCCCCCGAGCGCCTCTACACCATATGTGTCAGCTGGAGGGGGTCCCCCTTCAAACGCCTCCGCTGCAGGAGATGTTCCAATCGGGGATGAGGTTGCTCACACCTCTCCGATTCTAATCACCGAATCCCCGATCCCGTCGCCACGCCAGGAAGCAAACACTGAAGATCCTGCTAAGGAAGGTGCCGACGAGAACCCACAACAAGCCCACATGGCGCCTCTCCAAGCAGCAAACCTTCCCCTTGAGGTCACAAGGATGTGGGAACCTCTGACCGCCAAACTGAAAACCATAGCAGAGGACATCCCAGCGATTATAACCAGGGCTGTGGAGGGCTCAACCAGGAGGCTCCAGGACGACCTCTTCAACCTCAAAACCGAAAACAGCACTATGAAGATCGAGGTGGAGAAGTTGTCCTTCAGCCTGACGCTCGCAGAAATCGAACACTCCCGAGTGGAGGATGCAATGAGTACCGAGCTCAGGCTGGCGCGCAAGGAGGCTACTGACCTTCGCCGCAAAGTTCACGATCTTGCCCAAGAGAAGGTCGAGCTGGAAAGCAAAATCGTGCCTCTTCGCGCCAAGGCGATCGATCTGGAGGCTCACATTCAAGCTGACGCCGCTAAGGTGCAAAAACTGGAGCAGAGGTCGATCGACCGAGAGAAACTACTTGGGCAAGTAGAAAAGGCGAGGGACGACGCCATGGCTGATCTTGCTGAGGCCAACAAAGAGAAGGGAAAGATGGCTGCTGAGTTGGCCCAAGCACAATCGGAATCCAAGAAGGTTACTGAAGACCTTCTCCAGGCTCAAGAGACCAACGAACAACTTAAAAAACAGGTTGAAGAGCTGGAACAGCAGAACAAAGAGCTGAAAGAGCAAACCGAAGACCTCAAGAAGCGGATTGAGGAACTTCAGGGGCAAATCGAAACACTCAAGCTAAATTCTGCTCAGATTCTGGCTGCTGGATTCGAAGCTGCGCGGGAACAATTCGCTTGCCTATTTCCCGATCTGGATCTCAGCCTGGTGTCGTTGAACAACGAAGTAGTAGATGGAAAGGTCGTTCCTGCTGAAGACTAATCAACTCCACCTCATCTGCTACTTTTATGATTTCCCTTGTATTATTCTATAAAAACTCCTGTATGTATGCCTTTAACAAATACTTATCTCAATGACAAAGTTTGGGTATTCACTCTCTTGACTTCTTTAAGCGCTTTACCTTCTTTGCATGTTTAACTTTGTCGGATTTAACTTAACGATTTTTGCAAACACAACCTTCTGACTTAATCGCTTCGAACCACTTCAAACTTAAGTAACAATCACTTTAACCAACTTGTACTCTTAAAGCAACTAACCTTATCACAAGAATACCCTTCAGGCAACGAACTGTAACTCAATTATTGGCTCAACAGCGTCCCCCTCGACCTGCTTTATCAAACAAGCCTTTTAACCTTCTCGCCGCTGTTTGAGCTTTTCCCGATCGCCAAGAACTCTTGGTACCATTAGCTCTTCCTAGCCTCATGCTTTGGCAATCGTTTCCCTGCATGGGGCAGAGACGCCTTTAGGGATCCCTTCTTTACCCTCCTGGACTTCAGAACAAAGACCGGCTGACTAGGCGTTCTCTTCGAACCTACCTTAGCCACCTTCCATACTTCTTCCACCCTCTGCGCCATACCTGAACTCGTTCGAGACGAGAAGGATTTTATCTTGCCTAAGCTCGCATGTAAGCGAGAAGGTCTTTTAACTCGCCTGAACTCGCTCAACGGCGAGAAGGACTTTATCTGGTGCCTCAACTTGCCCAGGGTGTACATCTCCTCCCCCCCGGATGCACTGAGGACCTTTTCTTTCTCTCGCCTGCACTCGCCCGACGGCGAGGAGGTCTTTAACTGGCCTTAGCTCGCACAACGGCGAGAAGGACTTTATCTGGTGCCTCAACTTGCCCAGGGTGTACATCTCCTCCCCCCTGGATGCACTGAGGACCTTTCTCTTTCTCGCCTGCACTCGCTCGACGCCGAGGAGGTCTTTACTTGCCTCAGGACGCGCGAGGGCGTTGAGGTCTTTCATCTGCTGCCTCCGATCGCCGAAAGACGATGAGGACTTTTAAAACTTAACTAGTGCCTCCAATCGCCGAAAGACGATGAGGACTTAAAACTTAACTGGTGCCTCCAATCGCCGAAAAACGATGAGGACTTAAAAACTTTTAACTGGAAACATGCGATATATCTTTTCTTGCCTTAAATCACTTACAAGTGACAAGGTCTTTCTTCAAAACTTTTGGAAAACAGCAAACATGCAACCAGAAAACGCCTTATACTTCGAAAACTCTTCTTTTATTGGGTGGCCTCATTAAAAACCCTCCTTAGGGAAAAAAGAGTGCCCCCTTGAAACTGTTTTAACAGAGACATTGTAATATAACATTTGTGTTTGTCTTTACTTACAAAGCTCTTAACTATAGTACAACTTCAGGTGTGTGGCGTTCCAGGTGCGAGGGATCGCCCCTCCTTCCAGCGTCTCTAAGCGGTAGGCCCCGTTTCCGAGCGCCTCGGTTATTCTGAACGGTCCAGTCCACTTGGGTGACAATTTATTCTCCATCTCGTACTGGTGGGCCTTCCTCATCACCAAGTTGCCCTCTCTAAACTGCCTTGGCATCACCTTTGAGTTGTATCTTCGTTCAACCCTTCTCTTCACGGCCTCAGCCTTCAACCTCGCCTCTTCCCTGACCTCATCCAGCAGATCCAGGTTTAGCCTTCTCTCTTCATTCGAGTCTTCCTCTACGAAGTTCTGGAATCTCGGCGAGCTCTCCTGGATCTCCACTGGAATCATGGCATCACACCCATAGACCAAGCTGAACGGGGTCTCGTGGGTTCCTGACTGCTCGGTAATGTGGTACGCCCAGACTATACGGGGCACCTCCTCAGCCCAACTTCCCTTGGCTTTCTCAAGCCTTCTCTTCAAACCTCTCAACAACACCCGATTAGCTGACTCCACCTGGCCATTTGTCTGAGGGTGCTCGACGGATGCAAACACTTGTTGAATTCCCACCCCTTCGCAAAGCTTCTTCAACAGGTGGCTTGCAAACTGCGTCCCATTATCTGACACCAGGCGTTTAGGCACTCCAAACCGGCACACGATGTTCTTCCATACAAAACCTTCGATCTTGTGTGCGATGATCTGGGCCACTGGTTCTGCTTCAATCCACTTGGTGAAATACTCAATCGCCACCACCAAGTACTTCATTTGCCTGATCGCCAGCGGGAAAGGTCCCAGGATGTCGATTCCCCAAGTATGAAACGGCCAAGGGCTATAGATCGACTTCAACTCCTCGGGAGGTGCCTTATGCCAATCGGCGTGCTGCTGGCATTGTTTACAACATTGGGCATATTTCTTGCAATCTTCTCTCATGGATGGCCAGTAGTAGCCTGCTCGGAGAGTCCTCGCGGCCAGAGCTCGACCCCCGACGTGGCTTCCGCATATACCTTCGTGGAGCTCCACCATGATTCTGGTGCACTTCTCGCCGTGTATACATTCCAGGAGCGGGTGAGTGAACCCAAACCTGTACAGGTCGCCATCAATCAACGTATACTTGCTGGAATTTTTCTTTACCTTCCTAGCTTCTGCCGGATCCAGCGGGAGGAGGCCATCCGCCAGGCACCGTTTGTATTGCGTTATCCAAGTGTCTGGCTCATGGGCGGCGCAGACCTGCATCACATCCACCTTCTCTCCTCAACATGCTCTAACTCTCGGCGATCTCAGAGTTTCTTGCGTCAAGGACTTATGGCATCTCGCTGCTCTCTCCGTCGACTTGCTTATTTGAAGGACCAGGTGATCTGCTACAAATGCCCTTGGCGTCTTCAGAGTTTCTTGAATCACCGTCCTCTGCCTACCCCCTTGCCTGAGCTGGCGAGCTTAGCAAGCAAGTCAGCTCTGGCATTCTGCTCTCGGGGCACATGTACTACTTCAAAAGAGGCAAAGGAACTCTTCAATTCCTGCACATACGCCAAGTAAGCCGCCATTTGTGGATCTTTAGCCTGGAACTCGCCGGTTACTTGCCCTGTGACTAGCAGCGAGTCACTCTTAGCCATCAGCACCCTAGCTCCCATCTCCTTGGCCAGCAAAATCCCGGCGATCAGCGCCTCATACTCTGCTTGGTTGTTGCTGGCTTGGAAGGCAAACCTCAAAGATTGTTCAATCAGCACGCCGTTGGGTCCTTCCAATATGACTCCAGCACCGCTGCCCTGCTGGTTCGACGATCCATCCACCGAAAGTACCCAACGGAAATCGTCTCCTTCAACCCGCGTCGCCTCTGACGAGAGCTCAACCACGAAATCTGCAAAGATTTGCCCCTTGATCGGGCCTCGGGGCTCGTACTTAATATCAAACTCTGACAACTCTACGGCCCACTTCACCATCCTTCCCGCAACATCGGGTTTCTTCAAGACCTTCTGGATGGGCAGGTCAGTCATCACCAGTATCGTGAAACTGTGGAAGTAGTGGCGCAACCTCCTCGCCGAAAACACCACAGCCAGCGCAGCCTTCTCCAGGGCCTGATATCTCGTTTCTGGGCCCTGCAACACCTTGCTCACAAAATAAATAGGCTTCTGAGCCTGATCTTGATCCTGGGCGAGCACCGCACTCACCGCCCTCTCAGTCACAGCAAAATACAACCTGAGAGGGATTCCCGCCAGCGGTTTGCACAGAACCGGCGGGCTCGCCAGATACTCCTTTAGTTTGACGAAAGCTTCCTCGCACTCTTTCGTCCAAGCGAACTTGTTATTGCGCCGCAGACATTGAAAATAGGGATGCCCCTTTTCTCCGCTAGCTGACACGAAGCGAGATAGGGCTGCCATCCGACCTGTTAGCTGCTGGACTTCTTTCACTGTAGCCGGGCTTCTCATCGCCAAGATGGCGGCACACTTGTCTAGGTTAGCTTCTATTCCTCTATCAGTCAAGAGAAAACCCAAAAATTTTCCAGCCTCCACACCGAAAATGCATTTCTCCGGGTTGAGCTTTAACTTGAACTTGGCGATCGTCGTGAACAATTCTTCCAAGTCTGCGACGTGCTTGCTCTTTTCCTGCGAGGTAACGACCATGTCATCGACATAGGCTTGCACGTTCCTTCCCAGCATTGGTGCAAGTACTCGATCCATCAGCCTCTGGTATGTGGCCCCCGCGTTCTTCAGCCCAAACGGCATCACCTTATAGCAGTAGCACGATCTCTCCGTCATGAAGGCTGTTTTCTCTTCATCCATGGGATGCATCTTGATCTGATTATAGCCCGAGAAGGCATCCAGGAAACTCAGCAGCTTGCACCCTGCAGCACTATCAACCAGGGCATCAATGCTTGGTGAAGGATACGAATCCTTTGGGCAAGCTTTGTTCAGATCGGTGAAATCGACGCACATGCGCCATTTCCCGTTACTCTTCTTCACCAGTACGACATTTGCCAACCATTCAGGGTACTGGACTTCCCTGATGTGGCCTGCAGCGAGGAGTTTCTGTGTTTCATCCCTGATCGCCTGCCTCCTCTCCTCGTTGAATTTTCTTCTCCTTTGTCGCACCGGTCTCACCAAAGTGTCCATCGCCAGATGATGGCACAAGAAGTCGGGATCAATCCCGGGCATATCCGAAGCGGACCATGCAAATGCGTCCAGATGCCGCTCAATCACCTTGGCGATCTGGTCCTGGAGATCGACCTCCAGGGATCTTCCGAGCTTGAAGATTTTCCCTCCGATCTCCTTCTCGAGCCACTGCTCTACAGGTTTAGGCCTGGATTCTTTGGCGATCACCGCCCTGGCGATTCCCTGTTCCCTTGCTTCCTCGGGGCGATTCCGCGCCTCTTCCTCCTTCAGGCCAGCATTCCTCTCCCCTAGCTCAGCGTCAACCATCTCTACATCCCTTCCGGCGGCCTCCTCTGTTACCGGCGGTCTGGGCTTCACACCGGGAGGTGGGGTGGTTGTTACATAACTCACTGATCTTTTGTTTTTCAGGCTATTCTCATAGCACCTTTTCGCTTCTTTCTGATCAGACTTGATCGTGATCACCACCCCTTCCATGGACGGCAACTTCACCTTCATGTGCCGAGTCGACGGAATGGCGCCTATCCTGTTAAGAGTGGGCCTTCCCAACAGGATGTTATATGCTGAAGGGGCGTTTACGATGAGGTACTTGATTTTCTCCGTCCTCGACCCGGCCTCATCTGTAAACGTGGTTCTCAGCTCAATGTACCCCCTGACCTCCACCTGGTCACCAGCGAACCCATATAAGCACCCTCCATAGGGCCTTAGCTGATCAAGGGGCAATTCCAACTGTGTGAAAGTCGGCCAGAACATCACGTCTGCCGAGCTTCCTTGGTCCACCAGAACTCTATGGACCTTCCTCCATGCTGTAACCAACGAAATAACTATGGGATCGTTGTCATGAGGCACAACGTCTCGGAGATCGTGCTTGGTGAACGTAATGTCCACTTCGGCGAGTGATCTTCAAACATGTCCACTGTCATCACCGATCGCGCGTACTTTTTCCTCTGCGATGCGGTGCATCCACCACCTGAGAAACCCCCTGCAATGGTGTGGATCTCCCCGTGGATAGGCATCTCGTGTTGCTGGGCTTCTCCACCTGCTGGCTGGGAACTCGACGCTCCCCCCGTCCTTCTATCCAGCAGATAGTCATTTAGGAACCCGCTCTTGACCAGATCGTCGAGCTGATACCCCAAAGACAAACACGAGTCCAAGGTGTGGCCAAAGCATTGGTGGAACTCGCACCAGGCGTCCGGCTTTGACCCCAGCACCTTGTTGCCCACCTTCTCAGGCGCCTTCAACCTAGCAGATATGTTAGGGATAGCGATCAGGTCCACTAGTCCCATGACAAATTTGTGTTTAGGCGGGCGATTGTATTCCCGGCGTGCTGGTTGTTGGCGTGCTGGTTGTTGGCGCGCTTGGCTTCTTCCCTTGTTTCTCCAGTCGTAAGGATGGCGAGTCCTCTGGTCTTTTCTGGCCGCCGCCGCCGTTTCCAGCACCCTCTGCGGCTGGATCCTGGTCTGGGCGCGTGGCCTGGTACGCTGCCCCTCTTCTCGGCGACTTCACTCTCGTCGGAGATGTGGGCCACCGCAAGTCGCCTGACTTCAGCAAACGTCGCTGGATGAGCCCTGATCAAGGCCTCGCAGAATGGCCCTGGCTGCACGCCCTTCTTGAAGGCATAGACCAGCATTTCTTCATCCTTGGCCGGCGATCTGACCATCTGCGCTCCGAAGCGATTGAGGTAGTCTCTGAGGGACTCCCCATGGTACTGCCTTATATCAAACAGATCATAAGACACCCTGGGCGGTGCCTTATTCACAATGTACTGCTCGACAAAGATTTTCGAGAACTGTTGAAAATTGGTTATGTGGCCGTTAGGCAGGCTCACAAACTACTCCATCGCCGTTCCCTGGAGCGTACTCACGAACATCTTGCAGTAGACGGCGTCTGACCCTCCCGACAGCATCATCTGCGTGTGGAACGTGGTCAGATGAGCCTCTGGATCCTCCACGCCGGTAAAGACAGCCTTAACCGGAACCACGCTCGTGGGAATAGGCGTGTCGGTAATCGCCTGAACAAAAGGCATCGGGAAAACACGAGGTGGCGTCGACGGTGCCACCTCTTCAGCAGAAGAACGTCCTTGCTGCTCCTGAAGAGCTCGACGCAGCTCCTCAGTAACCTTGCTGAGCTCCTCGTTCCTGGCGCGAGAGGCGACCAGGTCCTCATGTATCCTCGCCTGCTCTACGCGCGAGGCTTCCACAGTTGCAACGAGCGCATCATCTCTGCCATCTGCGCCATGGTCATGGCGGTGTCGCCTTCAGCAGCGACAGGCGCCACGAGACTGGAACGATTGCTTCTCATTTTTCTCATTAACTTCAGCGAATCACAGGAATGCAGCAAACAACACTTCAGCCTCGATCGAATCAGCGATCAATTTGAGAAAACAGTGCGGAACAGTGCAAGAAAACTCAAGAACACCGTAAGTCTTCAAAGAAAAACACAACTTCGCCAGAAACCACCGCTTTCCCGCGAACAACCAAACAAGCGAAAGAACTCGAACTTCCACCAAACAGATTACGCGTAAGCAGCAGTAAACCTTACTCCACCGATCGAAAAGCCAAACGAACGGTTCAAAACGCAAATTCACCGAACGAAACTCCAAGAAACTGCGAACGACGGTTGCACCAGCACACAACCACGCAGAAAACCTCGAAAACTTCCAAGAACTGACGCTGTGGATGGGAGCTTGTTTTACACGGCCCCACGGTGGGCGCCTGATGATCCTGCCTGTTGACTGGAACGCTGGAAGCTGCCTCGTCAAAGGATCGTCGTGCGCACCGCTTCTCACCTCCGTTCCTCTTCGGGATCTATCTCAAGAACCTGCAAAGAAACAGCGCGACGCCGCTGCGGCCGATCGCACTCCAACGCTCAAGTCAGTGACGGTATCACCAAAAACTAAGAGAACTGGAACCGTGCAAATCCTCTCTCACAGTTAGCTCTATCAATCGCAAGCGTAAAGTGTATGAACTGAACGTGCGTACCTCAGAAAGTTTGTTAAGAACTCTTATATACCTGGTGGCTTTCTCTCTCCTGGCAGTTACAGACTTGGACACGTGGCTCGCATCCAACTGTACACGTGCCATCATCTGGAGGCTCCCTGACTTGGCGCTGCTTCTACTCTCATTTTGGCTAAGTTACTTATGCATGGTACTGCCCGGTGCATAGCTAACTTAGGAGTACGATCTCTACTGGAACTGGCAAGTTAGGGGCCTTCATACACCTTCCCTGTGGTCTCGCCGGCCGCCTTCGTAACCTGCTTCTCCTTCATCTTCGGCGATGTGCTTGTTCTGGCGATCTCCGACTGCTTGGTCGCCTGGGTCTACATCTGGCGAATTCATCTTCAACCTGGCGATCGCCCATTCTGGTAAGCTGGAAGTCGGAACACGCCAGCTTAACAACTGGCGACTACACGTGCCCCCCGACTTTCTTCCTTTCTGCCAACCTGGCGCCTTGTCAACACGCCTACACTGTAGCAGGATGCCACGTCATCACACCCGACCATCAGGGCGGTACAGCTGGCCATCTAGGTTTTTCAATCTAGTATAGCAGAAATCATTTAGGAGGTCAAGATGCTTCTTATTAGCTCGGATCTTGAGCAAGTGGCCTTTAAAATTTTTGTAAGACGATTGGAAGAGGGTAAGGATTCCCCATCCAGAAACGGTATTTACACAGACCTAGAGTTGATGATATAGTTTCTTCACCTCGAAGAGGTAAAGGAACACGTCATCAGAGGGTGGGATACCTTTAAATATTATTAATATTATTAAATATTATTAATATTATAAACTATTATTAAAGTATTATTAATATTATTAAGCATTATTAATATTATTAAGCATTATTAATATTAATAAATATTATTCTTAATATTACTAAATATTATTACTAATATTACTAAATATTATTACTAATATTACTAAATATTATTACTATATTACTAAATATTATTACTAATATTACTAAATATTATTAATATATTAAATATTACTAATATTATTAAATATTTTTAATATTATTTACATTATTAAATATTATTAGTATTTTTATATTATTGAATATTATAAATATTATAAATAATGTTAATATTATTAATAATATAAAAAATATTAATATTATAAATAATTTTATTAATATCATTTCTATTTTTAATATTATTAATTTTATTCAAATTATTAATATCATTAATATTATTAATATCATTAATATTGTTCTGGCCGGTTGACCTGGGTCGTCTTTATGAGTGGCTTGTCCTCACGAGCTAGAGCACCTTCGTTCTAGCTTGTCTATGAGTACCTGAAAAAGAAGAACAAAGGGGCGCCCTCACAGCCGTTTGCACTCCGACGATCAAGTCAGCTAGCGAGAAACACCAAAGTGACTAAAGACAGTATGATTATAGACTGTATGATTATCTCAATGACTGGAACTGCGTGGCTAAACTGTGTTGCCCTAATTGCCTTGTGCTCACAGCTGGGTGCGCCGTCAAGAACAACTAGGGTTTAGTGCTCTGTGTAACTATGAAAAACGTACCTTATGTACCGCCCTGGTAGTCGGAAGTGATGACGTGGCATCAAGCTATTATATAGGCGTGTTGGATGGGATACCTGGTTAGCAGAAGGGAAGGAGGTCGGGGGGTTTGCGTAGTCGCCAGTTATTAAGTTGGCGTGCTCCGATCTCCAGCACACCAGAACCGGCGGTCACCGGGTTAAAGATGAAGTCGCCAGATGTAAACCCAGGCGACCAAGTGTTTAGAGATCGCCGAAACGAGGACATCGCCGGAGATGAAGGCAGATAGATATTTCCCAGCTGGCCAAAGGATGAGGTCGGGGGACAGCTTGCTTGAGCATACACGGTGAAACAGGTGGTGCAGATCACGAAGGCGGCCGGCGAGACCACAGGAAAGGTGTGTACGAAGGCACCCTAACTCGCCAATCCCAGTAGAGATCGCGCTCCAAGGCATCTATGCACTGAGTGTACCATGCATAAGTAACTTAGCCAAAGAAGAGTCAGAAGTAGCGCCCAAGTCAAGGATGCTCCAGATGATGGCACGTGTACAGCTGGATGCGAGCCACGTGTCCAGATGTGTAACTGCCAGGAGAGAGAAAGTGCCCAGGTATATAAGAGTTCTCAACGAACTTCTGAGGTACGCACGTTCAGATTGTCTTCTTTACGCTTGCGAGTTCTTGAGTATACTGAGAGAGAACTGGTTCACGGTTCCTTAGAGTTCTTTAGTGTTACTCTTAGTAATTGGTGGTTCGGTCACTGACTTGGGCGTTGGAGTGCGATCGGCCGCAGCGGCACCGTTTCGTCTTTTGCAGGTTCTTGAGGTGGATCGCGGCGAAGGACGGAGGCAAACACGGCGCATACGTCGATCCAAGTTTGACGAGGCAAAGCTCCAGCGTTTTGGTCAACAGGCAGGATCACCTTACTAGGGCTCTTCGTGCCCTTTATATAGATGAAAACGAGGGTTTACCTTTGTCGCTGCTCTTATCTAGGGTTCCTTGGAGAAGGCCCTTGCGTTGCTATTCCTAGGATCTGAGCGTATCTGGCACATGGACCTTCCTTATCTGGAGTGTAATGAATAACCTTGTGGCCGCTTGGGTTCTAACTTGAGCGTCGTATCTCTCGTGCCAACATGCTTCGCTGGTCCCCTAATTGGCCACGTGTCATGCATGCACCCTTTCTTTGGAGATCTTTAATGAGCACGTGGGCATTGTCACGTGCCCCTTTGACCCGATCGCTTACTCTGTGCGGAGGGTCCCACAGCGCCTTCACCCAACTTTAGGGCGACGTCTTACCTTGGCGATCTACGTCTTACTTTGCATTGACTTTGACTTTTGGTAAACGCCCGGGAACGGGACGGTACAAATATTATAAATATTAATATTAATATTACTAATACTCTTAATATTATTAATAATAATATTATTCATATTATTAATATAATATTATTCATATTATTAATATAATATTATTCATATTATTAATATAATGTTATTCATATTATTAATATAATATTATTTATATTATTATATTAATATTATTAATTTTATAATATTAATAATATTTATACCTATTAGTTATGATTATTATTATTTATTATTATTATTTATTAATATTAGTTATTCTTTTATAATTATTTATATTATAATAATATTTTTAATATTACGTATATTGTACCGCCCTGGTAGTCGGAAGAGATGACGTGGCATCGAGCTGTTATATAGGCATGTTGGATGGGACACCTGGCTGGCAGAAGGGAAGGAAGTCGGGGGGCTCGTGTAGTCGCCAGTTATTAAGTTGGCGTGCTCCGATCTCCAGCATACCTGAACCGGCGGTCACCGGGTTGAAGATGAAGTCGCCAGATGCGAACCCAAGCGACCAAGTGATTAGAGATCGCCGAAACAAGGACATCGCCGAAGATGAAGGCAGATGGTCATTTCCCAGTTGGCCAGAGGATGAGCTCGGGAGATAGCACACTTGAACATACACGGTGAAGCAGGTAGGGTAGATCATGAAATGCCTCCAAGACCCTCTGGCGATCAGATTCGGGCGGTGGCACGAGCAAAGGCCCATTTAATGGAGCGGATCAGGTAAGTTGTGCCTTAAGCTGTCAGTTGAAGTGAAACTTGCTGTTTAGTGAGTAGTTTCACGATAAAGTTCGCTGCTTTTTAAAGTTTACGAGTTGTTAGAATGTTATCGTTCGAAAGTTGATGGTTCGAAGCGGTTAGTATACAATTGCGCTCGCAGAATTGCCAAGTTAATTTCGTTAAAGTGAATTGTACAAGGAGAGATAAGGCAAATAGAGAAGTTGTAAGAAGAAGCACAAAGACTTTATAATAAAGTATGATCAGTTCAAAATACATGTGCGGAAAAAGGGAAAAATTTATTACAAGTAAAATGTGTAAGAGAGAGACAGATGAATAAGTGATGGAGGGAAGCAGAGAGCAGCTAGTCTTCAGAAGGAACAATCTTCCCGTCCACCACTTCATTGTTCAGCGACACCATGGAGAGATCCAAGTCAGGGTACTGGCAGGCGAATTGTTCCAAGGCAGCGTCAAACCCAGCAGCAAGGATCTGGGCAGAGCTCAGCTCGAGTTCTTCAATCTGCTTCTTGAGCCCCTCGTTCTGCTGTTTTAGCTCTTCAGCTTGTTTCTTGAGTTCTTCAGTTGTTTCCCGAGCTTGAAAGAGGTCTTCAGCAACCTTCTTGGATTCCGCCTGCGCCTGGGCCAACTTTGTGGCGATCTTCCCATTTTCCTCTTTGGCCTCGGAGAGTTTAGCCATGGTGTCGTCTCTCTCCTTTTCAACTTTTCCCAAGAAGACCTCCCGATCTGCTGACCTCTTCTCAAGGGTTTTTACCTTGGCGGCATCTGCTTTGATCGACGCCTCCAGGTCAGCCACCTTGACGCGATAGGGGACCAGCTTGCTCTCTAGCTCGATCTTCTCTTGAGCTAAGAGTTGCACCTTATGGCATAGATCGGTGGCCTCCTTGTGCGCCACCCGCAGCTTGGTGCTCATGGCATCCTCCACTCGGGAATGATCGATCTCCGCCAGCATAAGGTTGCAGGATAACTTCTCCGCCTCGATCCTTATTAGGCGATTTTCCTCTTGGAGCACGAAGATGTCATCCTGGAGCTTCTTACTGGAACTCTCCACAACTTTTGATATGATGGAGGGGAAATCCTCTGCCATCATCTTGAGTTTCGCTGAGAAGGGTTCCCACACCCTTTTGACCTCAAGGGAGAGGTTTGCTTGTGGAAGCACTGGGGGAGCTTGTTGCTGGTTCTCGCCACCACCTTCTTGAGTTGGCTGTTGAGTTGGAGCTTCTTGACGTGGTGGTGACGAGGGGGACTCAGTAATAAGGATAGGCGAGTTGTGAGCGCCTTCATTCTCGCCTGGTGCAGCTTCAGCAGTTGAGGTGGTTGAAGGAGGACCCCCTCCAGCAGATACATATGGCGTGGAGGCGCTCGGGGGGTTCTCCATGAAGTTGGGCTCAGCAGCCTCAACCACAGGAAATGCCGCCGCCAAGGGAACTGCTTGGACTGGCGATGTGGGAGCTGGGGGAGGAGGCAGTGTTGGAGGTAGAGCTGGCGGAGAAGGCGGTGTTGATGTTGGAGGAGGAGGTGGAGCAGGTGGTGAAGAAGGCGCCACCCTCTTTCTTTTGGTGATGAGGCCATCTTCAGTTGCCTCATCGTCTTCTTCTTCATCCTCATGGACCACCTGAGGGGTTTTCCTCTTTGGCTTCCTGAGGATGAGCTTCTTGCGTTGTTGGGCGGGCTGGGCCTCTGAAGGAGCTGGGCCTTTAGGGGGCGATCTGCCCTGAGCAGCGGCGATCTCCACCACTGAATTGGGAACGGTCTGGGAGCCCGACGCCAACCCATGGGCTCGGGCGAGCGCCCTCAATTCAGCCAGTTTTCCCTTGCCCAACATGAGATCTGCATAATACAAAGGTATACAGGTCAGCTCAAAGAGAAAGATAAACGCATGAGCAAGTACGCAGATGAGACAAACAAGTGATGCAGAAAATAAAACCCAAGTCTTGTGCACAACAGACAAGACGCCCAGCAACAGTTAACAGAAGTATCGCCAAGAGCAATAACTTAGATATTGAGGTGAGCTCTAACCTATACGAGCCTCGAGTTGGTCTTCGAAGAACTCAAAGGAGATAAGCGCAGTGGTGAGGAAGGTAATGTTGGCGTCTGCCACGCTCTTCCAGAAGAGGCACAGATCTTTGTCCAAAGCGCCCATGTTGTCAGGGCTTCTTGGCCTCCTAAAGCTTCCCTTGGAGTCTTTGTTTCCCTTGTTCACCCAGTACAAGGGAAAGCCGTCGAGCAGCGAAGCATCCTAGTCGTTTTGGCGTACTTGAACAAATTTGCCTTTCCAATCCTTGTAGGATTGCTGGAAGATAGAGAGGATCGACCTCCCAGCAATCCCGTTCAGACTCACCCACAGGCGATCTCCTGGGTGCTTAGCTTCAAAAAGGAAAAGAAAAACGTCCACTGACGCTAGCAGTCCCAGATGTGCGCACATGATTTGAAACGCCCGCACGAATGCCCAACTGTTGGGATGGAGCTGGGCGGCGGCGATGTCGAGCTCGGTTAGTAGCTCCCTTTCGAAACGAGTGAAGGGAAACCTAAGTTTCACCTTCTTGAACAGGGTGGTGTATACAAAGCAGAACAACTCGCTGTTGTTCCCTTTGTCGTCTGCGCAAACTGGCACGTCGGGGGGGCAAGGTAGCACCATCAGCTTGTCATCGTGCTCCTTGTGGAACGACAGGTGGGGCTCGTCCCCTTTCTTCAATCGAAGAACTGCCCCAGCAGAATTTACTGAGGAAGTTTCCTTCAGCAAAGTTGAGGTAGCCCATGGGTATAGCATTTTATAGTCTGGAGTAGGGGCAGAGGCTCCTCCGGCGACCGGTGGAGTGGCCTGAGCCAAGTCAGGGCGAGAGGCTGCAGGCCTCTCAGCCTGGGAAGAAGAAGCACCAGGTGCTCGTGGTGGGTTATGAGCTTGAGGCGGAGGGTTTCGTGACGAAGGAGGAGGATTTGGGGTGATCTTTGAGCGAGCCATCGCGGAAACTGCAAAGGAAAAAGAAAGGGAAAGGTGAGCGAAGTTCGCAGAGGCTGACTCGATTGTGAAAGAAGGATAAAAAAACGAACGAACGAAGGTTCGTTGTAATGGAGACGAAGCCCTAAGTTACGAGAAGGGAGAAGTAGAAGAAACAACCCACAGCGTATGCACCAGGCAGTTAATGGATGATGCGAATCGGTTAAAATGCAGGAAAACTCAACAGAAGAAGTAAAGGGAGTACCTTTCTATGATTAGAAGAACGCTGAAGGAGGTTGAGAATCCAGAAGGTTGAAGGGCGTCGTGGGTTTTTGCAGAAGAAACTCAGAGCGTTTGAGAAAGCAAAGAGGTGATGGAACAGTAGAAGTGAAGTGGGTTTAAGGGTTTTTCAAATGGTTTTGGAAGCGCAAACGACAACTAAAAGCAACCGTTGATGAAGCCACGTGTCGAGCGATTGGGAGAATGTTTGGTGGAGCGTCAGGAAAGCAGAAAGTACAAACGTTTGGAATTCTGCGCCAGCGCCATGTAGATCGGTAGTGATGTGACTCCTTTAGTCTTTTCGCTGGACAAGTCTTCGCTTAAGACTGGGGGGCTTGTGTACCGCCCTGGTAGTCGGAAGAGATGACGTGGCATCGAGCTGTTATATAGGCGTGTTGGATGGGACACCTGGCTGGCAGAAGGGAAGGAAGTCGGGGGGCTCGTGTAGTCGCCAGTTATTAAGTTGGCGTGCTCCGATCTCCAGCATACCTGAACCAGCGGTCACCGGGTTGAAGATGAAGTCGCCAGATGAGAACCCAGGCGACCAAGTGATTAGAGATCGCCGAAACAAGGACATCGCCGAAGATGAAGGCAGATGGTCATTTCCCAGTTGGCCAGAGGATGAGCTCGGGAGATAGCACACTTGAACATACACGGTGAAGCAGGTAGGGCAGATCATGAAGGCGGCCGGCGAGATCACAGGGAAGGTGTGTACGAAGGCACCCGAACTCGCCACCCAGAAGAGATCACGCTCCAAGGCAACTATGCACTGAGTATATCATGCATAAGTAACTTAGCCAAAGAAGAGTCAGAAGTAGCGCCCAAGTCAAGGATGCTCCAGATGATGGCACGTGTACAGCTGGATGCGAGCCACGTGTCCAGATGTGTAACTGCCAGGAGAGAGAAAGTGCCCATGTATATAAGAGTTCCCAACGAACTTCTGAGGTACGCACGCGTTTAGATTACTTCTTTACAACTGCGAGAACGAGAGTATGCTGAGAGAGAACTTGTCACGGTTCCTTAGAGTTCTTGAGTTTTACTCTTAAGTAATTGGTGGTTCAGTCGCTGACTTGGGCGTCGGAGCGTGATCGGCCGCAGCGGCGCCGTTTCGTCTTTTGCAGGTTCTTGAGGTGGATCGCGGTGAAGGACGGAGGCTAACACGGCGCAGAAGTCGATCCAAGTTTGACGAGGCAAAGCTCCAGCATTTCGGTCAACAGGCAGGATCATATATAATTATTATGATAATAGTTGGTAGGTAATAGAGATTGGTGGTAATAGTTGGTAGGTAATAGAGATTTGTGAATAATAGTTGGTAGGTAATAGATATCTCTGGTTAATAGTTGGTAGGTAATATAAATTTGTGGGTAATAGTTGATAGGTAATACAGATCTATGAGCAATAGTTGGTAGGTAATTAAGATTCATGAGTAATAGTTGGTAGGTAATGCTGAATTTATCTACGAATTTAGATCTGTGGGTAATATCCGTAAGTAATGTTGTTCGTGGGTAATATGTTTAGATAATGCTGAATTTACCTACAGATTCAGATTCGTGGGTAAAAATCCATAGATAATACTGATTTTTTTTAGTCTTAATTTGTTAAATTAAAATTGAAATTATATTTGTAAACACCACTTTATGAAAGTAAGTTAATTTAAACCAAAGTCAAACTTACTTGAACTTAAGCTTTAAAATACAAATTTTACACTAATTTTAAAAATATTTTAAATACAACTTCAATATGAAAAATAAAAAGAAATAAGATTGTGTTTGGGAATAGTTTTTTCTTCCAAAAGCAAATTATCTATATATATTTTAAAATTTTCCAAATTAATAATTTTGCAAACAAGTTGCCCTTCATTCATTGGAACTTGTCGTGAAGGATGAAACCGTTTGAGTTCTTTGTCCACGAAATAATGGGTTTTGTCAATTTTTTGCCATAAATATCCTTCTGTAACTCAACTATTCCACGCCAACCAAAACAATCAATTATGAAAATTAAATTTTAGAGCAATTTCTTTTATTTCTCAATAATTTTTTAGTTTTCATTATCATAAGAAACTGATCCTGCCTGTTGACCGGAACGCTGGAAACTGCCTCGTCAAAGGATCGACGTGCGCACCGCTTCTCACCTCCGTTCCTCTTCGGGATCTACCTCAAGAACCTGCAAAGAAACAGCACGGCGCCGCTGCGGCCGATCGCACTCCAACGCTCAAGTCAGTGACGGTATCACCAAAAACTAAGAGAACTAGAACCGTGCAAATCCTCTCTCACAGTCAGCTCTAACTCGCAAGCGTAAAGTGTATGAACTGAACGTGCGTACCTCAGAAAGTTTGTTAAGAACTCTTATATACCTGGTGGCTTTCTCTCTCCTGGCAGTTACAGACTCGGACACGTGGCTCGCATCCAACTGTACACGTGCCATCATCTGGAGGCTCCCTGACTTGGCGCTGCTTCTACTCTCATTTTGGCTAAGTTACTTATGCATGGTACTGCCCAGTGCATAGCTAACTTAGGAGTGCGACCTCTACTGGAACTGGCGAGTTAGGGGCCTTCATACACCTTCCCTGTGGTCTCGCCGGCCGCCTTCATAATCTGCTTCTCCTTCATCTTCGGCGATGTGCTTGCTCTGGCGATCTCCAATGACTAGGTCGCCTGAATCTACATCGGGCGACTTCATCTTCAACCTGGCGATCGCCTATTCTGGTAAGCTGGAAGTCGGAACACGCCAGCTTAACAACTGGCGACTACACGTGCCCCCCGACTTCCTTCCCTTCTGCCAACCTGGCGCCTTGTCAACACGCCTACACTGTAGCAGGATGCCACGTCATCACACCCGACCACCGGGGCGGTACACAAGCCCCCAGTCTTAAGCGAAGACTTGTCTAGCGAAAAGACTGAAAGAGCCTTCGTTAACACCGATCTACGTGGCCCTGACGCGGAATTCCAAGCGGTTGTACCTTCTGCTGCTCTGACGCCCCACCAAACCCCTCACTCATCGCTCGACACGGGGCTTCATCAACGGCTCTCTTCATTTGCCGTTTGCGCTTCCTAAACCCATTTCGAAAAACCCTTAAACCCATTTCGCTTCACTGTTCCATCACTTTCTTCGTGCTTGCAAACGCTCTAACTTACTTCTGCGAAAACTCTCAACGCTCTTCAACGCTCTAGATCACCATCTTCCTCCATCGTCTTCCCGATCATCAAAAGGTAACTACTTTCCTTCATCTGCTGGTTGTCCTTGCATTTTCACCGATTTGCATCATCCTGTAACTGCTTGGTGCATACGCTGTGGGTTGTTTTTCCATTTCTCCTTTTGCGTAACTTAGGGCTTTGTCGATCGTCGCAACGAACCTACATTCGTTCGTTTTTTCACCTTCCTTCTATGATCGAGTCAGCCTCTGTAACCCCCTGATCATTTTTCCTTTCTTCTTCCTTTGCAGTTGCTATCATGACTCGCACAAAGATTACCCCGAACCCCCCTCCTTCAGCACGAAACCTCCCTTCACGAGCACACGACCCAACACAAGTTCGTGGCGCTTCATCCTCGCAGGCTGAGAGGCCTGCGTCTTCCCAACCTGTCCTGGCCCAGGCGACTCCATCTAACGCTGGAGGAGCCCCCGTTCCTCCGCCAGACTTCAAAACTTTATACCCCTGGGCTAACTCAACCCTTCTGAAAGAAACGTCCTCTGTGAACACCGCGGGAGCAGTCTTGCGGCTGACTAAGGGGGACGAGATCTACCAATCGTTTCACAAGGAGCACGACGAAAAGATGATGGTGCTGCCTTGCCCCGCCGACCTGCCCGTGTGTGCTGATGACAAAGTAAGCGCCGACGGGCCCTTCTGCTTTGTCTATACGACTCTGTTCAAGAAGGTTAGGCTCAGGTTCCCTTTCACCCGATTCGAGAGGGAACTTCTTACCGAGCTCAACATTGCTGCCGCCCAGCTCCACCCCAACAGCTGGGCGTTTGTTCGAGCTTTTCAAGTAATGTGCGCCCACCTGGGGTTGCCCGCGTCGGTGAACGTGTTTTTGTTCCTTTTCGAAGCCAAGCACCCAGGAGACCGCCTGTGGATCAGCTTGAACGCGATTGCTGGAAGGTCCATCTTTACCATCTTCCAGCAATCGTACAAAGACTGGAAGGGGAAGTTTGTCCAAGTACGTGCAAACGACAAGGACACCTCCCTTCTCGATGGCTTCCCCTTGTACTGGGTGGACAAGGGGAAGAAGGAATCCAAGAGTTGCTTCAGGAGGCCCAGAAGTCCTGATAGCATGGGAGCATTGGACAGAGACCTCTGTCTCTTCTGGAAGAAGGTGGCGGACGCCAACATATCATTCCTCACCACCACCTTGATATGCTTCGAATTCTACGAAGATCAGCTAGAAATTCGAATAGGTTGGGACATTAAACTCTTGTCTTGATACTGCTTCTGTTTAGCTGTTTCTGGCGTCTTGTGCGTTATGCGCAAGACTTTGGTTTTACCTTTCCTGCATATATCATCTGCTTTGCTGTTTTATTGCCTTATGCACTTATTCGTTTTCCTTGAGTTAACCCACGCATTTTCATTCCATGCAGACGACATGTTGCCCAGAAACATGCTCGCCGAACTGAAGACGCTCGCTCGAAACCACGGGTTGGCGACCGGTTCCCAAACGGTGCCCAACTCGGTGGTAGAGGCCGCCATTGTCCAAGGGCGATCACCACCGAAGGAACCCGCCCAACGCAAAAAATTGGTCCTTAAGAGACCCAAAAGGAAAGCCCCTCAAGTCATCCATGAGGAAGAAGAAGAGGATGACGAGGTCACCGAGGATGGCCTTGTTACGAAGAGGAAGAGGGTGGCACCTTCTTCACCACCTGCTCCACCCCCTCTTCCATCCTCAACACCACCATCGACACCTGCTCCTCCCCCGTCATCGCCAACACCACAGGCTCCTTCCTCACCAGTCCAAGCGGTTCCACTGGCCACTGCGCCACCTGCAGCTGAGGCCCAAGAGCCAAATTTCCTGGAGGACCCCCCAAGCGCCTCTACGCCATACGTGTCAGCCGGAGGGGGCCCCCCTTCAAACACTTCAGCTGCAGAAAATGTTCCAGTCGGGGATGAGGTTGCTCATACCTCTCCGATTCTGATTACCGAATCCCCGATTGCGTCGCCATGCCAAGAAGCAACCACTGAAGAACCTGCTAAGGAAGGTGGCGACGAGAACCCACTACAAGCCCCCCTGGCGCCTCTCCAAGCGGCAAACCTTCCCCTTGAGGTCACAAGGATGTGGGAACCTCTAACTGCCAAACTGAAAACCATAGCAAAGGATATCCCAGCGATTATAACCAGGGCTGTGGAAGGCTCAACCAGGAGGCTCCAAGATGACCTCTTCAACCTCAAAACCGAAAACAGCACTATGAAGATCGACGTGGAGAAGTTGTCCTTCAGCCTGACGCTCGCAGAAATCGAACACTCCCGAGTGGAGGATGCAATGAATACCGAGCTCAGGCTGGCGCGCAAGGAGGCTACTGACCTTCGCCGCAAAGTTCACGATCTTGCCCAAGAGAAGGTCGAGCTGGAAAGCAAAATCGTGCCTCTTCGCGCCAAGGCGATCGACCTAGAGGCTCTCATGAAAGTTGACACCGCTAAGGTGCAAAAACTGGAGCAGAGGTCGATCGACCGAGAGAAACTACTTGGGCAAGTAGAAAAAGCGAGGGATGACGCCATGGCTGATCTCGTCGAGGCCAACAAAGAGAAGGGAAAGATGGCTGCTGAGTTGGCCCAGGCACAATCGGAATCCAAGAAGGTTACTGAAGACCTTCTCCAGGCTCAAGAGACCAACGAACAACTTAAAAAACAGGTTGAAGAGCTGGAACAGCAGAACAAAGAGCTGAAAGAGCAAACCGAAGACCTCAAGAAGCGGATTGAGGAACTTCAGGGGCAAATCGAAGCACTCAAGCTAAATTCTGCTCAGATTCTGGCTGCTGGATTCGAAGCTGCGCGGGAACAATTCGCTTGCCTATTCCCCGATCTCGATCTCAGCCTGGTGTCGCTGAACAACGAAGTAGTAGATGGAAAGGTCGTTCCTGCCGAAGACTAATCAACTCCATTTCATCTGCTACTTTTATGATTTCCCTTGTATATATCTTGTAATAAATTCATGCATATGTGCTTCTAACAGATACTTATCTCAATGACAAAGTTTGGACATTCCCTCTCCTGACTTCTTTAAGCGCTTTAACCTTCTTTGCATGTTTAACTTTGTCGGATTTAACTTAACGATTTTGCAAACACGACCTTTTGACTTAACTGCTTCGAACCACTTCAATACTCAAGTAATAATCACTTTAACCAACTTGTACTCTTAAGGCAACTAACCTTATCACAAGAATACCCTTCAAGCAACGAACTGTAACTCAATTATTGGCTCGAACACCGTCCCACTCGACCTGCTTCCTCAAACAAGTCTTTCAACCTTCTCGCCGTGTTTGAACTTTTCCCGATCGCCAAGAACTCTTGGTAACATCAGCTTTTCCCAGCCTCATGCTTTGGCAATCGTTTCTTTGCATGGGGGCAGAGACGCCTTTAGGGATCTCTCTTTACCCTCTTGGACTTCAGAACAAAGACCGGTTGACTAGGCGTTCTCTTCGAACCTACCTTAGCCACCTTCCAAACTTCTTCCACCCTCTGCGCCATACCTGAACTCGTTCGAGACGAGAAGGATTTTATCTTGCCTAAGCTCGCATGTAAGCGAGAAGGTCTTTTAACTCGCCTGAACTCGCTCAACGGCGAGAAGGACTTTATCTGGTGCCTCAACTTGCCCAGGGTGTACATCTCATCCCCCCTGGATGCACTGAGGACCTTTTCTTTTTCTCGCCTGCACTCGCTCGACGACGAGGAGGTCTTTAACTGGCCTTAGCTCGCACAACGGCGAGAAGGACTTTATCTGGTGCCTCAACTTGCCCAGGGTGTACATCTCCTCCCCCCTGGATGCACTGAGGACCTTTCTCTTTCTCGCCTGCACTCGCTCGACGGCGAGGAGGTCTTTAACATACCTCTACATTGCCCCAGGGGTTCCATCTTCTCGTCCCCAGAAACATGGAGGACTTTTTACTCTTTCTCGCCTGCACTCGCTCGACGGCGAGGAGGTCTTTTACTTGCCTCAGGACGCGCGAGGGCGTTGAGGTCTTTCATCTGGTGCCTCCGATCGCCGAAAGACGATGAGGACTTTTAAAACTTAACTGGTGCCTCCAATCGCCGAAAAACGATGAGGACTTAAAACTTAACTGGTGCCTCCAATCGCCGAAAAACGATGAGGACTAAAAACTTAAGTGGTGCCTCCAATCGCCGAAAAACGATGAGGACTTAAAACTTAACTGGTGCCTCCAATCGCCGAAAAACGATGAGGACTTAAAACTTAACTGGTGCCTCCAATCGCCGAAAAACGATGAGGACTTAAAACTTCTTAGAAAGCATGCGATATATCTTTTCTCGCCTTAAATCACGTACAAGCGACAAGGTCTTTCTTCAAAACTCTTGGAAAAAAGCAAACATGCAATCTGAAAACGCCTTATACTTCAAAAACTCTTCTTTATTGGGTGGCCTCATTAAAAACCCTCCTTAGGGAAAAAAGAGTGCCCCCTTGAAACTGTTTTAACAGAGACATTGTAATATAACATTGTGTTTGTCTTTACTTACAAAGCTCTTAACTATAGTACAACTTCAGGTGTGTGGCGTTCCAGGTGCGAGGGATCGCCCCTCCTTCCAGCGTCTCTAAGCGGTAGGCTCCGTTCCCGAGCGCCTCGGTTATTCTGAACGGTCCAGTCCACTTGGGTGACAGTTTATTCTCCATCTCGTACTGGTGGGCCTTCCTCATCACCAAGTCGCCCTCTCTAAACTGCCTTGGCATCACCTTCGAGTTGTATCTTCGTTCAACCCTTCTCTTCACGGCCTCAGCCTTCAACCTCGCCTCTTCCCTGACCTCATCCAGCAGATCCAGGTTCAGCCTTCTCTCTTCATTCGAGTCTTCCTCTACGAAGTTCTGGAATCTCGGCGAGCTCTCCTGGATCTCCACTGGAATCATGGCATCACACCCATAGACCAAGCTGAACGGGGTCTCGTGGGTTCCTGACTGCTCGGTGGTGTGGTACGCCCAGACTATACGGGGCACCTCCCCAGCCCAACTTCCCTTGGCTTTCTCAAGCCTTCTCTTCAAACCTCTCAACAACACCCGATTAGCTGACTCCACCTGGCCATTTTTCTGAGGGTGCTCGACGGATGCAAACACTTGTTGAATTCCCACCCCTTCGCAAAGCTTCTTTAACAGGTGGCTTGCAAACTGCGTCCCATTATCTGACACCAGGCGCTTAGGCACTCCAAACCGGCACACGATGTTCTTCCATACAAAACCTTCGATCTTGTGTGCGGTGATCTGGGCCACTGGTTCTGCTTCAATCCACTTGGTGAAATACTCAATCGCCACCACCAAGTACTTCATTTGCCTGATCGCCAGCGGGAAAGGTCCCAGGATGTCGATTCCCCAAGTATGAAACGGCCAAGGGCTATAGATCGACTTCAACTCCTCGGGAGGTGCCTTATGCCAATCGGCGTGCTGCTGGCATTGTTTACAACATTGGGCATATTTCTTGCAATCTTCTCTCATGGATGGCCAGTAGTAGCCTGCACGGAGAGTCCTCGCGGCCAAAGCTCGACCCCCGACGTGGCTTCTGCATATACCTTCGTGGAGCTCCGCCATGATTCTCGTGCATTTCTCGCCGTGTATACATTCCAGGAGCGGGTGAGTGAACCCAAACCTGTACAGATCGCCATCAATCAACGTGTACTTGCTGGAATTTTTCTTTACCTTCCTAGCTTCTGCCGGATCCAGCGGGAGGAGGCCATCTGCCAGGCACCGTTTGTACTGCGTTATCCAAGTGTCTGGCTCATGGGTGGCGCAGACCTGCATCGCATTCACCTTCTCTCTTCGACATGCTCTAACTCTCGGCGATCTCAGAGTTTCTTGCGTCAAGGACTTATGGCTTCTCGCTGCTCTCTCCGTCGACCTGCTTATCTGAAGGACCAGGTGATCTGCTACAAATGCCCTTGGCGTTTTCAGAGTTTCTTGAATCACCGTCCTCTGCCTACCCCCCTTGCCTGAGCTGGCGAGCTTAGCAAGCAAGTCAGCTCGGGCATTCTGCTCTCTGGGCACATGCACTACTTCAAAGGAGGCTAAGGAACTCTTCAATTCCTGCACATACGCCAAGTAAGCCGCCATTTGTGGATCTTTAGCCTGGAACTCGCCTGTTACTTGCCCTGTGACTAGCAGCGAGTCACTCTTAGCCATCAGCACCCTAGCTCCCATCTCCTTGGCCAGCAAAATCCCGGCGATCAGGGCCTCATACTCTGCTTGATTGTTGCTGGCTTTGAAGGCAAACCTCAAAGATTGTTCAATCATTACGCCGTTGGGTCCTTCCAATATGACTCCAGCACCGCTGCCCTGCTGGTTCGACGATCCATCCACCGAAAGTACCCAACGGAAATCGTCTCCTTCAACCCGCGTCGCCTATGATGAGAGCTCAACCACGAAATCTGCAAAGATTTGCCCCTTGATCGGGCCTCGGGGCTCGTACTTAATATCAAACTCTGACAACTCTACCGCCCACTTCACCATCCTTCCCGCAACATCGGGTTTCTTCAAGACCTTCTGGATGGGCAGGTCAGTCATCACCAGTATCGTGAAACTGTGGAAGTAGTGGCGCAACCTCCTCGCCGAAAACACCACAGCCAGCGCAGCCTTCTCCAGGGCCTGATATCTCGTTTCTAGGCCCTGCAACACCTTGCTCACAAAATAAATAGGCTTCTGAGCCTGATCTTGATCCTGGGCGAGCACCGCACTCACCGCCCTCTCAGTCACAGCAAAATACAACCTGAGAGGGATTCCCGCCAGCGGTTTGCACAGAACCGGCGGGCTCGCCAGATACTCCTTCAGTTTGACGAAAGCTTCCTCGCACTCTTTCGTCCAAACAAACTTATTATTGCGCCGCAGACATTGAAAATAGGGATGCCCCTTTTCTCCGCTAGCTGACACGAAGCGAGATAGGGCTGCCATCCGACCTGTTAGCTGCTGGACTTCTTTCACCGTAGCCGGGCTTCTCATCGCCAAGATGGCGGCACACTTGTCTGGGTTGACTTCTATTCCTCTTTCAGTCAAGAGAAAACCCAAAAACTTTCCAGCCTCCACGCCGAAAATGCATTTCTCCGGGTTGAGCTTTAACTTGAACTTGGCGATCGTCGTGAACAATTCTTCCAAGTCTGCAACGTGCTTGCTCTTTTCCTGCGAGGTCACGACCATGTCATCGACGTAGGCTTGCACGTTCCTTCCCAGCATTGGTGCAAGTACTCGATCCATCAGCCTCTGGTATGTGGCCCCCGCGTTCTTCATCCCAAACGGCATCACCTTATAGCAGTAGCACGACCTCTCCGTCATGAAGGCTGTTTTTTCTTCATCCATGGGATGCATCTTGATCTGATTATAGCCCGAGAAGGCATCCAGGAAACTCAGCAGCTTGCACCCTGCAGCACTATCAACCAGGGCATCAATGCTTGGTAAAGGATACGAATCCTTTGGGCAAGCTTTGTTCAGATCGGTGAAATCGACGCACATGCGCCATTTCCCGTTACTCTTCTTCACCAGTACGACATTTGCCAACCATTCAGGGTACTGGACTTCCCTGATGTGGCCTGCAGCGAGGAGTTTCTGTGTTTCGTCCCTGATCGCCTGCCTCCTCTCCTCGTTGAATTTTCTTCTCCTTTGTGGCACCGGTCTCACCATGTTGTCCATCGCCAGATGATGGCACAAGAAGTCGGGATCAATCCCGGGCATGTCCGAAGCGGACCAAGCAAATGCGTCCAGATGCCGCTCAATCACCTTGGCGATCTGGTCCTGGAGATCGACCTCCAGAGATCTTCCCAGCTTGAAGACCTTTCCTCCGATCTCCTTTTCGAGCCACTGCTCGACAGGTTTAGGCCTGGATTCTCTGGCGATCACCGCCCTGGCGATTCCCTGTTCCCTTGCTTCCTCGGGGCGATTCCGCGCCTCTTCCTCCTCCAGGCCAGCATTCCTCTCCCCCAGCTCAGCATCCACCATTTCCACGTCTCTTCTGGCGGCCTCCTCTGTTACCGTCGATCTGGGCTTCAAACCGGGAGGCGGGGTGGTTGTTACATAACTCACTGATCTTTTGTTTTTCAGGCTATTCTCATAGCACCTTTTCGCTTCTTTCTGATCAGACTTGATCGTGATCACCACCCCTTCCATGGACGGCAACTTCACCTTCATGTGCCGAGTCGACGGAATGGAGCCTATCCGGTTAAGAGTGGGCCTTCCCAACAGGATGTTATATGCTGAAGGGGCGTTTACGATGAGGTACTTGATTTTCTCCGTCCTCGACCCAGCCTCATCTGTAAACGTGGTTCTCAGCTCAATGTACCCCCTGACCTCCACCTGGTCACCCGCGAACCCATATAAGCACCCTCCATAGGGCCTTAGCTGGTCAAGGGGCAATTCCAGCTGCGTGAAAGTCGGCCAGAACATCACGTCTGCCGAGCTTCCTTGGTCCACCAGAACTCTGTGGACCTTCCTTCCCGCTGTAACCAACGAAATAACTATGGGATCGTTGTCATGAGGCACAACGTCCCGAAGATCCTGCTTGGTGAACGTAATGTCCACTTCCGGCGAGTGATCTTCAAACATGTCCACTGTCATCACCGATCGCGCATACTTTTTCCTCTGCGATGCGGTGCATCCACCACCTGAGAAACCCCCTGCAATGGTGTGGATCTCCCCGTGGATAGGCATCTCGTGTTGCTGGGCTTCTCCACCTGCTGGCTGGGAACTCGACGCTCCCCCCGTCCTTCTATCCAGCAGATAGTCATTTAGGAACCCGCTCTTGACCAGATCGTCGAGCTGATATCCGAAAGACAAACACGAGTCCAAGGTGTGGCCAAAACATTGGTGGAACTCGCACCAGGCGTCCGGCTTTCACCCCAGCACCTTGTCGCCCACCTTCTCAGGCGCCTTCAACCTAGCAGATATGTTAGGGATGGCGATCAGGTCCGCTAGTCCCATGACAAATTTGTGTTTAGGCGGGCGATTGTATTCCCGGCGTGCTGGTTGCTGGCGCGCTTGGCTTCTTCCCTTGTTTCTCCTGTCGTAAGGATGGCGAGTCCTCTAGTCTTTTCTGGCCGCCGCCGCCGTTTCCAGCACCCTCTGCGGCTGGATCCTGGTCTGGGCGCGTGGCCTGGCGGGAGCCACGCTGCCTCTCTTCTCGGCGACTTCACTCTCGTCGGCGATGTGGGCCACCGCAAGTCGCCTGACTTCAGCAAACGTCGCTGGATGAGCCCTGATCAAGGCCTCGCAGAATGGCCCTGGCTGCACGCCCTTCTTGAAGGCATAGACCAGCATTTCTTCATCCTTGGCCGGCGATCTGACCATCTGCGCTCCGAAGCGATTGAGGTAGTCTCTGAGGGACTCCCCATGGTACTGCCTTATATCAAACAGATCATAAGACACCCTGGGCGGTGCCTTATTCACAATGTACTGCTCGACAAAGATTTTCGAGAACTGTTGAAAATTGGTTATGTGGCCGTTAGGCAGGCTCACAAACCACTCCATCGCCGTTCCCTGGAGCGTACTCACGAACATCTTGCAGTAGACGGCGTCTGACCCTCCCGACAGCATCATCTGCGTGTGGAACGTGGTCAGATGAGCCTCTGGATCCTCCACGCCGGTAAAGACAGCCTTAACCGGAACCACGCTCGTGGGAATAGGCGTGTCGGTAATCGCCTGAACAAAAGGCATTGGGAAAACACGAGGTGGCGTCGACGGCGCCACCTCTTCAGCAGAAGAACGTCCTTGCTGCTCCTGAAGAGCTCGACGCAGCTCCTCAGTCACCTTGCTGAGCTCCTCGTTCCTGGCGCGAGAGGCGACCAGGTCCTCATGTATCCTCGCCTGCTCTACGCGTGAGGCTTCCACAGTTGCCTGCAACGAGCGCATCATCTCTGCCATCTGCGCCATGGTCATGGCGGTGTCGCCTTCAGCAGCGACAGGCGCCACGGGACTGGAACGATTGCTTCTCATTTTTCTCATTAACTTCAGCGAATCACAGGAATGCAGCAAACAACACTTCAGCCTCGATCGAATCAGCGATCAATCGGAGAAAACAGTGCGAAACAGTGCAAGAAAACTCAAGAACACCGTAAGCCTTCAAAGAAAACCACAACTTCGCCAGAAACCACCGCTTCCCCGCGAACAACCAAACAAACGAAAGAACTCGAACTTCCACCAAACAGATTACGCGTAAGCAGCAGAAAACCTTACTCCACCGATCGAAAAGCCAAACGAACGGTTCAAAACGCAAATTCACCGAACGAAACTCAAAAAGACCGCGAACGACGGTTGCACCAGCACGCAACCGCGCAGAAAACTTCGGAAACTTCCAAGAACTCACGCTGTGGATGGGAGCAAGTTTTACACGGCCCCACGGTGGGCGCCTGATGATCCTGCCTGTTGACCGGAACGCTGGAAACTGCCTCGTCAAAGGATCGACGTGCGCACCGCTTCTCACCTCCGTTCCTCTTCGGGATCTACCTCAAGAACCTGCAAAGAAACAGCACGGCGCCGCTGCGGCCGATCGCACTCCAACGCTCAAGTCAGTGACGGTATCACCAAAAACTAAGAGAACTAGAACCGTGCAAATCCTCTCTCACAGTCAGCTCTAACTCGCAAGCGTAAAGTGTATGAACTGAACGTGCGTACCTCAGAAAGTTTGTTAAGAACTCTTATATACCTGGTGGCTTTCTCTCTCCTGGCAGTTACAGACTCGGACACGTGGCTCGCATCCAACTGTACACGTGCCATCATCTGGAGGCTCCCTGACTTGGCGCTGCTTCTACTCTCATTTTGGCTAAGTTACTTATGCATGGTACTGCCCAGTGCATAGCTAACTTAGGAGTGCGACCTCTACTGGAACTGGCGAGTTAGGGGCCTTCATACACCTTCCCTGTGGTCTCGCCGGCCGCCTTCATAATCTGCTTCTCCTTCATCTTCGGCGATGTGCTTGCTCTGGCGATCTCCAATGACTAGGTCGCCTGAATCTACATCGGGCGACTTCATCTTCAACCTGGCGATCGCCTATTCTGGTAAGCTGGAAGTCGGAACACGCCAGCTTAACAACTGGCGACTACACGTGCCCCCCGACTTCCTTCCCTTCTGCCAACCTGGCGCCTTGTCAACACGCCTACACTGTAGCAGGATGCCACGTCATCACACCCGACCACCGGGGCGGTACAAAAACTATCTCTAATGATATAAAAGAGATAAACTATTTTTACAGTATAATTATAACAACTAATAATAATAAATTGTTTCTTTACATATTTTATTATAATTTTACTTTTTACGTTTTAACAATTATTTTTTATTATATATCAAATTTTTAATTGCAGTAACTATTTTTTATCATTATAAAAATGTTGATATATACCCATGAATGAAACCGTAACGAAAAAAAAAAGGTTTCGTTAAGAATTGGACTAGTATTTTTGAAAATCTAAAGAATAAAAATAAATAAACGTTTTATTATTTATCACTAATAAATACGATGTTAAAGTAGTAGCTAAAAGAAGTTGTTTTTGCAATTTAAGGCTTCTTATCAAACTCCTAGGCAGTTATTACGAGAATGCCAGCCACATGCTTTGCTTCTTTGGTAGTGTAATAAATATATTAACTAGAAGTAGGTTAGTTGAACTAATGGCTTCTCTTTTCTATCTTTATTTGACAACATCTTTTTAAAATGAAAAACAAAATAAAACTATTTATAAATTTAACTTTTTAGAACTAAATAAAATGTTTTATGTAGCTTTAACAAGAATTAATTATATCTAACGGTAATAGATATAGTAGTTGGTAAATAACAGTCCACATGAGTGAGGTTTCTCACTCTCTCCTCCATGTCTAGCATTAATTGGTGTGTCCCTTGAATAACATTATAAACCAACTATTTACTCACACAAAAGTAAAATATCTGATAGATTTGTATTTGAAAATAAGAAGCCTTTACAGGATGGCAAAACTCAAAAATGGTTGTCTAATAAAAAACTTTTTTTATCTACTTATCTAATACATACTTCTTTAGAAATTATTTATATTTTTTAAAGACTTTCTCCTTGCATTTCCATTGGCTTTACCCACATCTCTATACAAAATGGGAAATATTATTTTTTATTTTTTAAATACCACAATTCTCTCATAATTTCACACCACACTCCTGTCTTTTATTATTCTTATAGAATAGGCGCACTCCCTTATCTTCATTGTTGTCCAAGAATATTTGTGTGAGAGAGAATTTCGTCGTTAGAGAAAGGATCAGGATTGAAAATGATTGAAAGAATTGCATTGTATTGAAAGATAAATTTATTTTTTTTATTGAAATCGTCACACCATTTTTGCACATTTTTTTTATGTTGTGTTAATATCGGATTGTATAATCAGGTAGATATATCCCGGATCCGATGATACCTACCGGATTATACAATCATATATATATATATGGAAAAAAATACATAAAAAAAATGATGCAAAACAAGACAAAATTTTCTCAACCACCAACAATCACAAGAACCCATAAACAATCCCCATAATGAACCAACACCCCTTCAAAATGAAGAACAAGTCACCCCATCAAAATGAAGAACAAGACACCCACAAAACTAAAACCCTAACATATACTAACAAGGATAGGGTTGGAATTATAAAAATATGTGGAGGTGAAGGGAGAAGCATTGGAGATGCAAGGAGAAGCTTTCTTTTTAAATAAGTATTTTATGATATTTTTAAAGATAATTTTTTTATGTCTTTTCTTTTGCAATAATATATATAAGTAAAATTCAAGAGTTTTAGTTTTGGTTAAGTGTTTTTTTCTAGTAATTTATAAAGTATGAATATTATATTTTATATAAGCAAGAAAATAATTAAGATATGTGTTTTTCCTAATAGGCAATATAATATTTTGTAGTTTTTCTTGCTTTGTTTGATAAGTGAAATCTTGATTAGACGAAACACGATCTTCAATTTTCGTTGTACTTAACAAAAATATTCTCCAAACTTATTATGGGGCAATGTTTTTGTCATTAGTCTATCAAGATGATTTGCTAAAGCGTATGTTAACATTATAAGTTTTTGAAATATGATCTAAAAGTATTGTGCATCAATCACTATCCTAATACAAGCATATGTCAACTTTAGCAAAGCTATATTGTGCATATGGTCTCCATTTTTACTTTTATCTGGGTAAAAAGAATTTTTCTAGGCCTTATGAGCATTGTCAACTATTGGAATCTTACTTGAAGAGGAGATAATCATTCAATGTCACATAGAGCACATTGAATGCATCTTTACGATCTCGCTTGTTCTAGCGCATGAAGATGGTTATCTGAGTTTGAAACTCCCAACAATCAGGAAATGATTTGCAATGGTTCTTTCTTCTACTCTCTATATAAGGCTACCTTTAAAAAAGAAGAAGAAAATGAACAAATTGAAAAGTGTTGAAACATTGCTGAAATCTAAGCTCAAATCGTTATGTGCTTTAAAACCTTTGTATAGACATTGTTATGTTCAATAGAAACCTAAAATTCTTTGTATGAACATTGTGAAAAAAAACATTTTTATGTGTGTTATTATAAGCACAATATGACTTGTACAAATTCTCATACTAATGATCTATTTTTACTTAATAAACAAACTAATTGTTATTTTGTACTTATTCAATATTATAATAATATCTATTCACAAAGATATTTCCAAAATGATCAAACATAACTTAGATTTCACACTACTAGACCACCATCTAGACTTCTCAATTGACCAGGGATAACTTGAATTTCATACTATTGGACTAGTGTCTAAACATTAAACTAAACAAGTAACTCAAGGACATCAAGACAAAACACAATAATACATTATTTTAACATCACAAGAACGTCAAAATACCCACTTCTATTAGCCAAATCATTAAGAGAATACAAAGAACTTTCTGTGGGGGTGGGTGACAGAAGGTAGGAAGAAAACAAGAATTAATAGGAAGAATTGTGTAAACAAAAATAAAAGGAAGGATTAGAAATCAAAGACATCATGAAGTTTAATAAAGCGTTGTTAGCTAAATGGAAGTAGAGATTAAAAGTGGAAGCTCAAGATTTATGGAAGGAAATTTTGGTGGCAAAATACGGGACTTGGAGAAACCTAAACACCACAACCACAACCAAAATATGAATCCTGTGATGGAAGGACCTCAACGAAATATGTGGGAGTATGCTAGAAGGGTGTTATTTTGATGAAAATGTATATCGAAAACTAGGATCAAAGGCTAATATATTATTTTGGGAGGATAAATGGGTTGGAGAAATACCACTTAAAGATAGGTTCCTGAGGCTCTATACCTGAAGTTGACCAGTAAGGAAGCAACAATTAGGGAGCTAGGAAGGTGTAAGGATGGTAATTGGGTATGGAACTTATCTAGGAGAAGGAATTGCTTTGAATAAAAAAAATGGAAGAAAACTTATATTGAAAGGAAGGACACTTGGGAATAGTTAGATGACGAGTCAAAAGGGCACTCACTCAAATCATCATATGCAAAATTACAAAGGCAATCATAGGGAGGAATACAACGATATGTACAAAGCTTCTAGAGCATTAAGGCTTTCCCATTATCACAACACATTGCTTGGAGGGTCTTGCTATATAGGGAGGCAACAAAGGAAAAAAAATTAAACGTATGGGAGTTTTAAGTGATAATATAATGTTCACACTATATGGTGAGAAGGAGAAAACTATTAGTCACCTTTTCATTAAAGTTTGGAGCATGTGTGAGAGGTGGGTAAGGATAAATACAATATGCCATAACCAACCTAGGGTCCATTCTAACATTTTTACTTATTAGGCCTTAGTGATAGAAGAAACATGTTTTGGACGTTTATGTGGATATTTATAATTTGGAGTATACAGTACTAAAGAAACAATGTGGTATTTAGTTAAGGGAAAGTTGCTACAAAAGAGATGTTTTACATGTCCACATTGAGCGCTTGGGTATAGATGTGTCATAAATTCTTAATGCAACCTTTTCATTGACAATCTGGTACCAATGTCCAATTTTGTGTTTGGAATAATTGAAATAGCGTACAAAAGGACTAAGGGGTCATAAGGACTTGTGTAGTTAAATACCTCTTTTTGTAGTAAGGCCTTATTTCATTTTGTAAGGGAAACCATATAACAAGGAGTGAATTGGGAAATAGTATTAGGACATAGTGTGAAATGGGGATTCTGACTATAAAGGAATAAAACATATAATCCCCCGATGTAGTAATTTTTTAAGTTGCACGGGTAGAAATTTAAGTGTTAGAAATGAACATTAGGGCACAAGTCCATATATGATTTAGATAGGTAAGCTAGTGTGAAAAATCTAATGAGATTTGATGTAGGTATAGTGAACATGAAGATATAATCATTAGGGGTTGATGTAGCAAAATTAAAGTATATGAGGGCTAATAAGGGAGAGGTGCAATGGTACATTGGATAATGTGGGTTATGTAGATCTGTTTGCCAGGTACACATACATAAATTGGATGACAAAAATCAACCATTCCTCATGTAAAAGAGGACTAGAGGAGCAATGTGTTAGTAAATAAGGAATGACTTGATTAAACCAAGAGAGGGGTGAATTGGTTTTAAAATCTTTTTCACAAAAATCTCCTATCTTGAAATTCTTTTATAACTTCTTTAAGATATAGAAATTCAATGCAATTATTACTTAAAGCAAGATTGGCACAATAATTGGTTGTAGCATAAAAGATTTCTACTATTTAAGTTTCTTTTAAAAGAGTTTCAACTAGAAAACTAGAATGAAATTAAGTTGATAAACCAATTGATACAAGAATTAGAAAACAATACAAACACTACAAGAAAATCATCAAATAGAAATCAATATTTAGAGACCAAAATAATTAGTTGCAATAGTAACTAAATTAGAGACTGATATTGCCGGTGACTTGATCGTTGAAGGTCTCGCCACGTCAAACTCCGTCTTCCGCAAATACGTTCCAATTAGTCCGAGCGAACCTGCGAAAACACTACAAACGGCGCCTCTAGCAGCCGATTGCACTCCGACGCTCAAGTCAGTCAAACAAGACCACCAAAGAATCGTGTACTGAATCTCAGTGAGACCCGTGCACTCTATGATTCTCTCTCTCCTCTCTGTGCGAAAACTAGTCACTTGTCAGTATGAAAACGTACCTTCGTAATGAGCGTGGAACGCCTTTATATACCCTGCCGCGCCCAAGTTATTCGTGTACGAAGTAACTTAGCGTGTTTCATTCATTGGGCGTCTCGGGTAGCCTCAGCGTGAGTACCAGGTGCGACTTGGACAAGCGCGCATACCAGGCATCACCTAACGCGTGAACGATCACCCTTGTTTTGCCCCATGCACGTTATGGGCTAAGAGAGCACCAATCACCGACCGACTGCTAGCTCCCTTAGACCACTCTCATGCATGGTACTGCAAAGCGCCTAACCTCTCTGATCCTTGATACTCTGCCACCCAAGACTCGTATGCAACGCTCTTGCCGGGAATCACTTCTCGTTCCTAGCTTAATTGCGTGTGATACGATGACCGATCGCCCTCTGATCACCGATCTCCGCCTGATCATCGATCACCCTCCAGGTGACCCTCTTCAAGGCACATCAGCTTCCCCGGCCCACATGGCCCACTAAGAATGGCCCACGTGGCCATCAGTCGTTGACGTCACCCTAGACCGATGACCGACCGGATCAGAGACCATTTTAGAAACTAAAAAAAAATGATTTCTAAATTAGTTTCTATTGTTGTGAAATAGTTTCTAAATTGGTATCTAATTAGCTACCAAGGTTTTAACTACCAATTATTTAGATTCTATTTGGTAGCAAAAATCTTAGTTGCTAATTAGATACCAATTTAGAAACAATTTAACAATAATATAAGCTAATTTAGAAACAAAAAATTTATTTAGTCCCTAAAATAGTCTCTAATTTAGTCACTATAGCAACTAATCATTTTTTGTCTCTAAAATTGGTTTCTATTTCATGATTTTCTTGTAGTGAAAGAAAGAGATAAAACAAGAAAAAGATCACATAACGTATTTATACTAGTTCATATTCAAGCAATCCTACATCTAGTCCTCAGTTTTTTATCCTTAAAAAGTTGGTTCATACTAATCAAATGTTTGTATAAAGCAATACAAAAGTTACAAACATCGAGAGAATATCAACCTCAATCAACTATCGATAACAAAGAGGGTATATGCACTATCGACTCTTGAACTACTTCAAGAGGATCTACCCTTATCCACTCTTTAATCACCCAAGAAGAGTTTTGCCTCATCAACTCTTGTAACAACAACCAACAATAAACACTGAAAACACTCTAGTAAAGACAATCTCAATACAATACTTGAAACACTCCACTACAAAAAAAATTGAAAAGAGATTACCAAATAACAGTAGAAACATACAAGGGAACAACAACACGACATTTATCAAATATTTGACTTTCTTTAAATCGTGATGGATCAAAATAGTATTTCAAAACTCTTAGTTTTTATTACTTAAAATAATTTTTTTCAATTTGTGATTCTTCTTTAAAAAAACAAGTGAAAAACTTTATTTATAAATTTTCGAAAGCACTAATTAAAAACTATAACTTACACTTTTTAATCGATTATCTAAATTGTTAATCCATTATTGTTTGAAAATAATAATAAAATAATTTATTTTAATCAATTAAATCCAATGATAATCGATTAAATAACTATGAAATAATTCCAGAACTCTCTCTAGTTTAATCAATTAAAAACATAAATAATCAATTATCCAATTTTGAACATATTCAAGGAGAGTTTAATATAAAATTTATGAAACCTTCTTCAAAATATTTTTCATTTTTCAAAAATATTATAATTCACTTTTATATTTGACGTTATGTTTCCCTTGATAGCACCTTGTATGGATGACTTAAATAAATTATTTGGTTAAATATGTTTTTCGTTCTTGTACTATAACACAAAATTGATTTTCGTCCTTGGTCCAAACTCTAGACCATTCAGGTACTTGTAGTATGGAAATAATTGGAATGAGTCATTTTGTATGTGGAATTAGTTCAATTTGAGGTTCCACTTCATTAACCCATTGGAGGTTGATGCTCACTATAACTACTTCCAATGGGTTGATGAAGTGGAACCTCAAATTGAACCAATTCCACATACAAAAGAATCCATTCCAATCCTTTTCATACTACAAGTACTTGGATAGTCTAAAGTTTTGACCAGAAATGAAAACAAATTTCATATTATAGTACAAGGACCAAAAACATTTAACCCTAAATTATTCAAAGAAAGTTAAAACACTCTAAATACATATCTTCATGTTCAAACTTCGTTATCATAAAAAACACTTCACTTAGAACTTTAACATCTTCAAGTTTAGCACGTCGATGCCTTGGTTTGGTAACCGATAGTGAGCTTTTTCAGGGTGGTTGTTTTGCACAAAAGTTCATTAACGAATGCAAAGCTACATTTGTATCTACAAACAAACTAAGTGGACTTGTGGGACCAGTGGCAACATTGCATAATGGGTTTTGCAATAAAGGATTTTAATTAAGAAAATTGGGAATGAGGTTAATCATTCTCACTCGTCTGTAATTTTAAGCATATAACATTCCATCTTGATTGACATTGATGCACGTAACAAAAAACAATCATATTGATTCCTCGCATATTTATAAAAACTTCTTATCATTACAAACAAATGTTATAAAGCAATTAACATTTCAAATTTATTCCTAGTATTGAAATATGTTAAGCATTATCATTTAGGTCAAATACTTATAAGTACTTTCCAGTCAAGTCTAAGGGTAACAATCATGAATAGTTTCAAGCTTTAAGAATAAAATGATAATATCAATCAACAATGAAGAACTTAATATTATAGGTAAATATCATCTCAATACATAAGAGTTCGAACAAATTTCTCATTAAGAGTTGTCTCCTTTAGGGTTTCCTTCCTTCATCTCTTCCATTTGTCCATTACTCCATTTATCTTTGTGTTCTTATGTTATTATTTTCCCTCCATTATCAATTAGGTTTCTACCATGATTTTATGTTTCCTTTCATATTCATTTAATTTTCACCCTTCATCATCAATCACCATATACTTGTATTTTTCCTTTGCCCTCTATAAGTGAACCTTCACACTTACTTAATCACTTGGTTAAGTTCGTGTCTAGTGGGGATCTTCTTTGGATTCTCACCACATAATTGATATAAATCTCAATCCTAAGTTAAGTGTCACATTTAAAATGGCTAAATCTAAAATCAACTCACATCACTTATCAACTCCCCTAACCTAGAATCTTGCTTGTCCTCAAGCAAAGTAAATGAATACAAATAAATTACATTTGGGTTCCAAAAATCAAAACAACTTTATTTCCAAAACAACATATTAAGTTAGAAACTTATGGTGCTTCCAACTTCAAATACAATAAGATATAGATACAATCAACTTCCAAGACAACAACTAAAAACATGAAATGAAAATTTATCAAGGAATTTATGCTCATATTCTCATAGGTAAGTGTTTCTCTCTATTTCCTCTTAATCCTAACAAATCATAATTGTTTTTCATTTCATCTTCATATCACAATCACATTAGAAACATGAATCTTAAGGTCTTATGCTAGATTATAATGAGGTTAGGCTTCCAAAAAATATGGTTTTTTTCATATATCAAAATGCACATTTAGAAGAAGAAAAACATACTTACAAACTAAATACAGTACATATGCGCTATCAAATCACCAATTTCTTTCACTACCTCTATCTGATCTAACATTTTTCACTTTTTCTTCTAATTGCCTTTCCACTTCATTTATATACATTTCCAAGGCATTCACTGCTTGAGATTTCTCATGCAATAGATAGAAAAAATCATAACATGAAAAATCATCAATAAAGGTGATAAAATGAATACCTTTCTTTATTGAAGGAATTTACATCAAAAGGTCCACATATATCTGTTTGTACAATTTCAAAAGTTGAATGCTTATTGTGGCTCCTTTCTTTGTGTATTTTATTTGTCTTCCTTTAATACAATCCACACATAAATTCAGATAAGTAAAATCTAAATTCTGAAATATTTTATTCTTTACTAATTTTTACATCCTTTCTTTGGAAATGTGCTCCAAATGCTTATGCCACAAGTAAGCAGAACATTTATTCACTAAACTACGTTTAGTACCAATATTATGATGCAAGGTCATAAAAGTTTCAACATATAAATTATAAAGATTCAATTTATATAAATCATCATAAAGTGTACCAGATCCAATCATACAAGTATGTTTATACAAACTGAAATAATTATTCTCAAACTTAAAATATTATGCAGCAACATCCAATTTACAAAGAAACTAAATTCCTATAAATACTAGGTATATAAAAAGTATCAAACAAGTCTAAATGAAATCCAGTGTCAAGGATTAAATGATAAGTCTTGAAAGCTTCCACTGGAACCTTCACTCTATTCCCCATGAAAACAAACTTCTCATTTGGGTTTATAAACCAGGTTTAAAGGAATCCATGCATCATATTAGAAACATGAGTTGTCAATCCAAAATCAATCCACCAAGTATTACGTGGAACTTCAGTTAAGTTTAACTCAAAACATACAAAAACATTATGCTCATCTTTCTTTTTGAACCAAGCTTTATGTTTATAGCAGTCCTTCTGGAAATGTCCAAATTTCCCACAAAAATGACATTTGTCATTTTTATTCTGGATTTTAGTAGAGAACTCGTTAATCTTTGATGGTATTTTATCCTTTTCATGTTTCTTATGAAATTTCTTGTCACCTCCTTGATTGTTCACATAATGAATAAAGTGATTTCCTTGATTCTTAAGTTTGATATCTTCCTGAACTAACATATTGTGTAATTCATGCACATTTCATTTATCTTTAATGGTATTATAGTTCATTTGAAAAGGACCATACTCTGGCAATAATGAGTTCAAAATGAACTGCACCAAAAAAAATCATCCACTGTCATTCCAAGAGACTTAAGTCTTGATGCAATATTTGTCATCTCAATGACATGTTCATGCATAGTACAAGAACCATCAAATTTCATGATAGTTAAGGTACTTATTAATGTCCCGGCAAGAGACTTATCAACATTTTATGAGCGCTCTTCTACAAATCTCATAAATTCTTTTGCACTCTCATTTTTGGCAAGAATTGACTTAATATTACTTGCTATGCTCATTCGCATAAACATCAAGCTAAGTCTATTTATCTTTTCCAAGCCTTATAATGAGCTTTATCTTTATTTCTACTAGTATCAATAGTAGCAGCAAGTTTCTCAATTTGAAAAGCCAAATCAAGATCCAATACGCCTAAATGAAATTGGACTTGTTCACTCCAATCATAAAAATTTAATCCATTAAAGATGGGAACAAATAGCATGCGAATGTAAAGATACAGGAATGGATACTACAATTAATACATGCTTAACATTAATACTTTGATTCATAAATTAGACATACAACACATATTCAGATAACAAACAAACAATTCATACTAATCTTCACCTTTGATTGATACATTAATACACAAAACATCATGACGTTAATAATATTAACATTATTCGATAAGACATATGTATTAATTAGAAATATTTATTATCTTTTGATATGTAAATAAATCTAATAATGCATGTTTACTACTAACAATCATATTTATTGATTATAAAAAACAACTAATCAACTTTTGGCTGATCCATAAATGTTTTATAATAATAAATTTCAATTTGCCTATAAATCAATCATTTATAATTTAGCATCCATTTGATAGGCAATTGAAATAAAATTCATCATTAATTTAGAATTAAATAAAACATAAAGATTTGATCACTTTAGTGATTACAAATCTATCATACAATTAATTCCAAATATTATGCCATGAAATTAATTTTACGTTTGGTCATAAAAGTTATTTATAAAGGAATACATAAAGAATTCAATAAAAAAATCGGTCATTCACGTGGGCCCCATATTGAGTCTTAAGACATACTACAATAACCTAAGTGTAAGGTGCACTAAAGAATAAAAAAAACAATTAGAGATCATTCTTTACATTCACTGCATGTGGACGACATAAATTGTTCTTAATCAGGTTGAACCTTTATAAGACATAGTGCGCTAACAGTTTTTGCCAATCATGTAAACTGCATCTTTTTTTTATAAAATCATTCATGTTAGGCATCACTGTACAACTTGACATCTCAACTAGGCTGACACCTCAAGTAACAACAACCATCTACCATCACATGAAAAAAATATTATTAAAAAAAAAAGAAAAAAGAAAGAAAATTGTACCGTCCTGTCCCCGGGCATTGACCAAAGTCAAAGTCAACATATGGTGGGACCCCTCAAGGGGGCCCAAGCGAAGAAAGTCAACAGTTTGACCCTTTAAGGCGTCGCCAAGATGAGGCATCGCCAAGATGAGGCGTCGCCAAGGTGAGGCGTCACCAAGATGAGGCGTCGCCAGGTGTAGGCGCTGCAAGGTTAAGGCGTCGACGGTGTCGCCCCCGATACCCATGGGTAGGAAAGACCGTGGAGGGGGCGACACCGTGAGAGGCCTCAGTACCTCAGAACAGTAATAAAGAGAAGAGAAAGGTGGCTTCAAGGCCATAGTTCTAGTACCAGTAAGGGGTAACCTGACTCGTGAAGTACCCACACCACCGCTGGGAGACCCTAGGACAGATACGACCCATGAGAGGGCCACGCTCAAGGGAGAACCACGTGCATGGTATGAGAGAAAGGTAGATACGCTCCCAGGGCGAGTGACTAGAGGTTGGGGCGCATGAGTTGGCACCCAGAAAGTCACCCCTTTGTGCTGGATGCACTTCGAGAAAGGAGGACTTGCACGATGGATTATCCCTAAGTTGGGTTACGACGCTGTAAGGCTCTCCACGAATAGTAACGATCAAGTCAGAAGAATACGTGGTAGTAATCATTGGAACATCAATGATTTCCTGAAAGTTCGCTAAGGTACGCATTGATTTAGTTTACGTTTCGAACGCTTTAAAGCACTTTAAATGCTTTAAATGCTTTAAACGTTTTAAACGCGTTGAACGTTTTTATACGCTTTAAATGTGCTTTAAGACGCTTTAAATGAGGGAGGCATTTAAAAGGGGCTTTAGGCGTTTGAGACAGAGATCCGAGTTTTGACCTAATTCTCACAGTTTTACACACACAGAAACCCTAGTTGTCTTGTTGGCGCACCCACTGTACGCACAGGTAGTTAGGGCAGAAAGCACTAGTTATTCAGTTACTCGGTTTTTGGACCACCTTCAGAGCATCCGTTCACGGTGTTCCGATACGGAGGTGTGTCCCCTTTGATGTTTCTCACTAGCTGACTTGATCGTCGGAGTGCAAACGGCCGCGAGGGCGCCCCTTTGTCCACTTCTTTTCAGGTACTCGCAGACGGAGCAGAACGAAGGTGCCCTAGCTCGCGAAGATAAGCCACGCACAAAGACGACCCTCGCCAACCGGCGGGAACAAAAATACAAAAAAAAACATGGGGAAACTAGACCAAAACCCATATGTTAACAAAAACGATACATAGGTAGACTATACCTATTCATAAAGAATTATAAGAATAGACTAAATGAAAGCCTATTATACCAATGAAATTATTCTCTATGAATAAATCCTAAATTATCCAACTTATCAACACATGCATTCCTTTCATGAAAAATATGAGTAACCCTAAACCTGATTTTCCCACATTAATTAACACAAGTATTCCATCGATCACGAAGCATCCACGAAATATTACTCCTAGTAGTAAACGCATCACAAACAAAGGAAAAATCACATTCCAGCCATACATTAGTAAGCCCCATCTTTGGAGCTTCCTCTATAGCATGTATAACTCCATAAAACTCAACAACCATGGCAGACTGAACTTCAAAAAACACAGAGATAACACCAATAAACTCCCCCATACTCCCATGAAAAATACCTCCACACGTAGCAAGGCCAGGATATCCCCTAGCAACCCCATCAATGTTAATTTTAACCCAGCCTGGTGAAGGAAACTCTCATCTAACAGGAAGAGGACGAAGAACTTTACCATTACAAGTATTAATACCAAAAAACTTAATCACGTTAAAATCCAACATATCATTCTTCATTGAAGCTTTAGACGAATTTCCCACTAGACAAGTTAAATCTTTAATTATTGAAATACGCCATATCATCCAAATAGAAAAAGTTATCACAACAAGCTCAATCAATTTAACAAAAGGACTACCATCACTCTTAATAAAAGAAAGAAGATCATCCTTACTAAAGAAATGATAATTAAGAAAAATATATCGAACCCAACTCCAAATATGCAAAGCATTAGAACATTCAAAAAATAAAAGTTGGATCCTCGTGCTTTCACAAAAGTGTACACATAAAACATATATGCAAACCATTATTCTAAATATGTTGATCTGTAGGAAGTCGCCCATGAAAAACTTTCCAGAGTACTAGAGTATTGGAAGGCAGAATAGATGAAAACCTAATTAATTTACCCCAATCACATGGAACTCTTGGTTCCATGAAAAAAGTCCTAGCCAATTTAAGAGTGAAACGACCAGACTCATCTAAAATCCAATTAGGAATATCCTATTCCTCTCTAACCATGATATGATTAAAAACAATGAGGCATTTGCTGTAAAGACAAGGGAATATTCCAATCACAACCTGTCCAAAACTGAGAGATTGTATCCGCAATGCTAGCGCCATCAGATAACCCTGCAATATTTCCTAAAGAATCAGTAGAACACCATTTATCATTCGAAAAATTGATAAAAGTACTTGTACCAACAATCCAAGAAGTATAAGCAAGTATAGTAGAATAAAACTACTTAATTCCAGGCCAAAGAGATGAGGATCTATAAAACATTATAAACTAGTATTTTGATTTAAAAACCCTGGCTTTCAAGAGAAAAGACCGAGGCCTGTTTCTATAAGAAAAGTTTAAAGCAAGTTTAAAACGATATGCATTGTTTTCATGATGAAGATTAATAATCTTCAAACCTCCATTCTCAAGATATAAGCTAGAAATCCAGTAATCACTGTATTGACCAACTGAATTTGACCCATCATGCTAAGAGATTTACCTTTCCAAGATGTTAGCTTCAATTTGACTTTATCAGTCAAAGGTTGAAGAAATCAACACTTTGGAACACTAACAAGGATAGACACTCCTAAATAATTGAAAGGCAAACAACCATGACTATAAGAAAGAATACGTTGAATTTTGGTGACAAATCTAGCAGAATTATCCATGGTGAAAAAACTACTCTTAGAATTATTAACATATTGACCAGAAAAATCATCATATGTTTTAAGAAAAATACTCAAATTTCTAAGAGACTTATTATCCCCCCTCCCCCTACAGAACACAAATATGTCATCATTGTATAAAATATGAGAGGGAGTGAGATAAACTTGCGGACTAGCCATATGTAGAATTTTCTTATCATTCACAAGCTTAGAGATGCATCTACTAAGAACTTCCTCTGCAAAACAGAAAAGTAAAGGAGATAAAGGATCACCTTGTCTAACACCTCTACTGCAAGGAAAAAACCCCAACAAACTGCCATTTATTCTAAAAGAAAGCATAACTGAACGGAGAATTGTACTAATCCAACCTACAAACGAGGGGTGAAAACCAAAGTGTCTCAAAACTAATAATAAGAACTTAAAACTCAGAGTGTCAAAGGATTTATGAATATCAACTTTGTAAGCCACATTACCTCCTCTAACCTTTTTAGAAAACATGTTAATAGCTTCAGAAGCAAAACCAATGCAATCCTGAATTTGTCTACCCTGCACAAACCCATATTGATTAGGAGAAATGATTGTAGCAGCCACAAGTGCAAGCCTATCCACTAGTATCTTGGAAATAATCCTATATTTGAAATTAGCAACAGCAATTGGCCTGTAATCTTTAATGGAGTCAGCACTCTGAATCTTATGAATAAGAGATACCACATTACTATTCTTTCCAGGGAGAACCCAGTTTTGTTTATAAAACAGGTGAACAACATTGCAAACATTTGTCCTAATAATTTCTCAGTAAGAATGATAGAAAACACCACCAAAACTATCAGGACTAAGAACACTATTACCATTAAGATTAAAAACAACACTCTTGATTTCCAAAAAAAGCAAGACATTTAATCAATATTATATTCTCCTCAGAGGAAACTAGCTCAGGAATATAAGTACCAATAAAATTTTCCATATTACTTGTATCTGGAACATTAAAAATAGACTCAGCATAAATTTTTTTATAAAAGTTCAAAATATGATCCTTAATAAGTTTAAGATCCTCAATAACCTCATTATTAATCTATTGACGATGAATCCCACTAGAATTATTTCTCCTATTGACCACAACATAGAAAAAGGCAGTATTTCAATCCCAATCTTTAAACCATAACATCTTAGCCCTTTCTTTCCCAAAAAAAATATTGACAGTGAAGAGCATGATCAAGGTCCTCCTTAGCAATGTTGTCTTGATAGAGAAGTCCATCAATTTCAGACAAACTAGCAGTCTCTAAGTTTTGTTGAATACCAAGGACGAGACCCTGCTTAAGAAGAACTACATTGTGAACATTACCAAAAAAAAATTTATTCCAATCTCGAAGCTCAATTTTAAACCTTTTTAACTTATGTTGCAAAATAAACATAGGACAACCAACAACCTTATTAGCCCAAGAATCATGAATAAAATTCATACATGAAATGTCTTGAAGCCACATAGAAAAGAAAAGAAAATTAGTAACCTTCCTTAAAAAATTAGTAGCAAGACTAACAAGAATAGGGGAATGATCAAAACAATTTTTAACAAGAACTTGATAAGTACAAGAATCCCATTCATCCAGACACACTCTATTACATAAAGCCCTATCCATTCATCTATGAATTTTATGCAACTTTCTCCTTCCATTACACCAAGTATAACAAGATCCAGTAAAAGGCATACAAGAAAGATCATTAGTATTAATCCAATCAAGGAATTCATTACAAGAAACCTGATTAGGAGCCACCCCACTCTGCAGTTATCCGTCGAGAGAACAACATTAAAATCTCCCAGAATACACCAAGGCCCTGTGAAGAAACTAAGATTCCTCCACAAAAATCGTCTAACAAAGTATGTATTAGCACCATAAACACCTGCAAAGCTAAAGCATTTATCATGCAGAAAGCATGTTACAAAAATAAACTAATCATTGACCAAGAAATTTTGGACAAGATTAGGAACGGATAAACACCAAAGCTTAGCAGCTTTCTTAACAATAAGAGACATAGCCACCAAATGCATATTAACAAATTTTAAAAGGACATCAAAAGCATCAATGTACGGTATCATAGGTTCAGCAAAGAAAACCAGGAGGGGTTTGTGTAGTTTAAGTAAACTAATCAACATATCCAAAGTTTTGTGGTTTCCTAGTCCTCTAACATTCCAGAAAAATGAAGAGACCTTTATTGTGACGTTGTAGAGAGAACTGCCTTACCAGTTTTTTTGGATTTACTAGTCCCCTTAGGTGGTCTCCCTGGTTTTCTTTTAGTGCGAACTATTTCCTCCCCATTATCACTTGTATGCTCCTCTATCTCATTAGGATCAGTCCAAAATTTTGAGACGACACGATTTTCACTAGTGATATATGGTTAAAATTAAATTCAACAATAGAAATCGAAATAATTAACGCACCAATATGAGGATCACCTCCCACATCTGTAGTTTCCAAACCATCTAGAGAGGAAAAGTGATTTTGTAGGACAAACATGTCATTATCTGGGAGTAGTGATTTAACATCCTCAAGATATTTAGGCTTTCGAGGGGAGGTATGACGCGACGGAGATGGTGTAGTCACAATACCAGAGACTTCCACATGATGAACATCAATAAGAGTCTTAATTGGTGCTTTAGTATCCCCATGTGATTTAGCCCTCTAAGGAGAGGTAGGACACCACTTAGATGGTACAACCACAGTAGCAGAGACCTCCACATGATGATCATCAATAGGAGTTGTAACTGAATGTACTACAAGTTGTGACTCTGAGCCCTTGGCTTACATAACAGCAGGTGAATTCCTTACCATTCCCGATTCTGAAATATCCGAAGTGGGAGTGAACAACTCCTGCCTAGGTGAGGACCTATCATGATTCGAGACATCCTCGAGAGGAGGCATATTAGGAAAATCATCATCCCCTCCATTTGTTTTATCAGAAGCAAGGTGACCCAAGAATGACCATGCATTAGCCCTGCTAGGAGCATCAGTTGTCAATTTAACAATAGGGTCTTCCACGAGCTTCGACTGTGGATCTTTCTTCCGACACTCTTTACGTTGTTTAGGAACCGCGACCCTCCCCTGTTCCCGTTCATCAGGAATTGTCTTCTGAGAAGGTTTATGTTGAGGTCCATGAACACGACCCTGATCATGAATGACGCGGCATTGAGCAAGCTCATGCCCAATCATCTTACAATGAGAGTAAAATAGAGGGAGCCATTCATATTCCACATCAGCTACAAAAGCAAAGTTTGGACGTTCAACCAAGAGGTTATCGGGAAGAGGGGACAACAGATCAATATCCACCAGCACTCTAGCAAATAAACCCCTATTCTTTCTCATGGTATGATCATCCAATGACAAAGGAGTACTAAGACCTCCGGTGATGGAAAATGGTAGATTCTAACTCAGGCCTGAGTTTTAGTACTCTTCATAGTAGTTGGAACAAAGTCTCTTGTCCAGGCAAACAATCTCAAGAAACCAAGAGAAAACTGCAATGAACCCATCATGAGGGCCCATCACATGTCTTCTAAAGAACTGAACTCAAACTCATAGAAACCCTTCTCAAGAGGAATTGCTTTCCGCAATCCAAGAGCCTTGCACACCGACTATAACTTTTTAGTTAAATCAAGGTGTGTGAGGGTTTATTCCCCTTAGATAGAATAATCTGACCATGTAAATGGGTCTTGCAATCCTCAAGACCAACCAAGTAATCTACCTCATCAACCCGGATAGCAACCATGTCTCCATTAACACAAGGAGTAGGTAGTTGGGACAAAGGAATGTCACATATATTTCCCAAAGGCTAAGCAAAAGTCTTCCTTTGGCCTAGCATAGCAGACGCTTTCTTATTAGGGAACACTTTTCAATCCATCAAACAAGCCCATGGGATGAGGAAACCCGTAATGCCCTCCGCCATTCCCAAAGGATAACAAGATGTCGACCTGCCCACACTAGCTTCCATCGTCCCACTAGCCGCACCACCTAAAATTTTTGACTTTACAACCAATGTTGATAAAAATCGTGACTTTACCACAAATTTTGATAAAAATCGTGATTTTACCAAAAATTAGAATTGGCTACATGAAAAAGGTGACAACTTCGGTTGGGTGCAATAGAATTTACAAGAAGAAATTTAAGGAAAGAATACCACCTTGGATGCAAACGTAGAGAGTTGTCGCGCCACCATCAGCGTCTAGGCAAACTGCCACCGACCCACAACCCCTGCGCCACCACCATCCACCACCAAACTGGAGAATGAATGACCACCCACACAAACCCTGACCGCACCAAAACCCTTCGGAGAAAAGAGAACAGAGAAAAAATCTTATCTCCAAATAAATTAAACTACATCTTAATCATATAATAATTTCGTAAATTATACCTTAACCGAATAATTATGTAGTCTATATTTTTTTTCAATAATTTAATTATTAAAAATAAAACTGTCATTTATAAATTCTTAATTTTAAAAATTAGGATTCATAGAATTGGAAACTTTGTTCATGGAGCATCATAGTTTAGACCATTCAAGATAAAGCTTTCATGTATTGTTTCCATAGTGTTTATGTTCCGTACTCTCCCAATATGTAGCTATTTTGAACTCTATTCTTCGTCACGTTTGATCTGACTCCACGTTCCTATACTACCCTTTTTACTACTTGAGCATATGTTTGTGCAATCCTTTTTCTCCTCTATTCCTTTTTATGTATCACCGTTATTTTTTATGGTTTCCTTCAGTTATCCTCGTTTTGGCTTCAATTATTATGTTGCTTGACGTTTTCAATGTATACTCATGTCGATGATACTTGGGTTTGTTGAAATGAATCTTCATGGTTCTATCCATATATTATCCAACTGCTGGTCCAACCTCCTTGAAACAAAAATGTTTACACGTAGCTGGATGGCATATGAGAGAAAAAGAAAAGGTTTACATTGAATCTCATGTTCAAAATAACAGCCACAGGTCTTTTAAGATTTTTTGTTTGGATGTGCTTGTTAAATCTCTTTTATCTTATTAATTTTCTAGATATTGGGATTATGTATAACTCACAATACCTTGATGATGTAGGGTTGAATGTTGTATTCCTTTATTTAGTAATTATAATGTTTTTATTCAATTCTTATCTAGGTTTATTCACGGTAACTTATTTATATTTCCTAAACATTTAGTAAAGTTTCCTTTTTTTCATTTTCTTTTATGTTAATAAACATGTTGCGTATAATTTTTTAATATTGATGTATCAAACCTTTTAAGATATCAATTTCCATATTGATGTAAAATAAATTTTCATTTTTTTAAAAAACTATAATAGGTATAATCCATTTATCATAATGAGTGACACAATGTTATTTTTTAATAAATGATAAATTTAGTCCGTTGTAATTAAAACTAATATAGTCAAGATTTACAATCTTAATTTTATTTGTAACTTACATAGTAAGTGTAAGTGCACTTTTAGGGTGCTTTGGATTAGAGGGAGATTTGTGAAGATTCGAAGGAGTAGCACTACAAGAAAAACATGAAATAGAAATCAATTTTTAGAGACTAAAATAATTAGTTGCAATAGTAACTAAATTAGAGACCATTTTAGAAACTAAAAAAAAATTGGTTTCTAAATTAGTTTCTATTATTGTTAAATAGTTTCTAAATTGGTATCTGATTAGCAACCAAAGTTTTAACTACCAATTATTTAGTTTCTAAATTTGGTCTCTAAAACCTTGGTTGCTAATTAGATGCCAATTTAGAAACTATTTAACAATAATAAACTAATTTAGAAACCAATTTTTTTTTTAGTTTCTAAAATGGTCTCTAATTTAGTTACTTGTAACTAATTATTTTAGTCTCTACAAATTGGTTTCTATTTCATGATTTTCTTGTAATGATGTGTAAAGATTTGAGATGATGTGTGAAGTTATTTGAATAGAGGAATGTGAGAAGAGATTTATAAGGATTGTTTATTGAAAGTTATGTGAATAATGTAATAATTAGGAAATAATTTATAAACTATTTTAAAGGTGTAAAATGTAAGTTTATAGATTTGTCTTTGTTATTAAATATTTAGAATTGTCAATATTTTTGAATGAAAAAATAGAGTTATATATGTAAAAATTTAAAATTGTTACTTAAAAATAGATAATTGAAATATTTAAAATTTTAAAAAATATAATACAAAATAATTTTATATTAAATTAAAATAATGTTATTAAATATATTAAAATTTATCAAAATTATTATTATTATATTTTATTTTATATGATTATATATATTTCGTTGATTTTATATTTTATTTTATTATTTATTATGTATAATTATATTATTTTATATAAATATATATTTTACTAGTATTATAATTTTATTTTATTATTTATAATTATATGTTGTTATTAATAGTATAATTAAATATTTTTATTACATAAATTTATGTAATATAATATATTAATTTTACATATTATATATTGTATATATATAATTATATTAATAATAATAGTAATAAATATTATTTTTTTAAGGATCTAGAAAATTAATTTAGAGTAGAAGTAGTATATTTTAAATGATTCCTGAATATTTTATTATTAAAATGAAAATGACATATAAATAGAAAATTCAGTAATTCAAGTTTCATTTTAAAAGAACCACCATCTCTCTAGAAGTTGTTGATCTAGAGTGATTAAAGGCTTTGAAGAATCCAAATCCAAGTGTTTGATGTAAGGCTGGAGTTGTTGTTGTGTTTAAGATAGGATCTGGGTAGTTTATTTGTGTAATCCACTCTTTGTTGAATCTAAAGCTAATGTGTTTAAAATCTTTTTGAGTTTAAAGTGTTTTTCAAACTAAGTGAAAAACAACCTGTTGTTTTATCGATTGTTTTACTCTTAGGTGTTTTTGAAAAGGTTGAAAGTTGTTTTGGTTGGTTGACTTGTTGTCACACCAAAACAATCGATTGTTTCGTGGTTTCAATCGATTGTTTGTTTGAAAATCCTAACAGAATTTTGTTTTGTTAGTTGAGTGTGCTTTAAATGATTTCCAACTGAATACACTCCTATATTGAATGCTTTGACCAATCTTTGAAAGCTATAAATAGTTTGTTTATGTTTTATAACAAACAAGAAAAAACATATTTGAGTTTTTCAGTTGAGAAAGATTGCTTTCAAGTTTTTGAATATTCACATTCAGCTTTAGGTTTTCTCAAGAGAATGTGGAATAGGATTACATCTGTATTGATTTCAGATTGTTCTGTAAACAAGTGTAATTCATTCTGAACATTTTGTATTTTCGGGTGTTGTTGCCAAGGAGTGTTGTGTGCTCTTGAGGTTGTCAAGATCAACATTCTTGGTGTGTGTTGTGCCAAAGGACGTGTGTTTCTTGAAGAGTTCAAGGTCACTTCTTTGGTGGTTTGTGTGTAATCTGTTTTGATTGCTTAGTGGATTGCTCAGTGGCTTCTGTGAACTTGATGTAGCTCTTGGTTTAAGAGTGAACCAGTATAAACTGATTGTGTATCTTTTTCTTCCCTTAAACTCATTTAAATTCAGTTGTTATTGCTTTGCTAGTATAAACAACCGATTGTTTCGAAGAAACAACCGATTGCTTTTCTGGTGCTTTATTGTTTTGTGCTTTATATCTTGGCTAACTGAATTTCTGATTGAGTTTCATACAAAGGATTTTGTTCTAGCTGAAAAAGTTTTCAAAACCCCCTTTAACTAATTCACCCCCCCTCTCGTTTAAGGCCATATATTCTAACATAAGTTTCCTTTTCTTTTCCTCTGCCTTCTCAACAAATATATAACTTTCTCACTCATCAGTTTACGGGCGGAGTCCACCATTAGACTCCTGGCAATGAGATCTACAAGACTGCCTGATCAGAATCTCTGATAGAGTAAGTTCAATTTTTACTCTTCTCTCAGACAAATTTTTAACTTGTAGGTATGTCCCGATCTAAGTTTATGCATGTACCTCTTTTAGTTTAAGGATTAGTCTTTGTTAGATTAGAGTCCTAGAGATATAGTTAGATTTTTTATCAGGACTCTATGGTGTAGGTTAAGCTACTTTTGAAGCTTTTGGTAGGTTTGAAGCTCTTCGTGAGCATCTGCTCAAGTAAAGGGAAGGGAAGCTAGTTTAAATTGCCAATAGAATCCTAGGTTAGAAGATCTGGATGTGAATTCCAAATTTTTGTTGCAGGATTTCTTGCTTTGAGTATATGGTAGTTTGATTGAAATTGAAAGTGTTGTGATTGAGAATTGATTGTTTGATTTTAAATGGTTTTAGATTTAGAAACCATATATATGTATAGATGGACATAATAACTCAATGATTCAATGAGGGTGATTGTATCATGCTGAGCAAGAACTGTCAATGTAATGTGTAGATTTATAAATTTATGAGTTTAATGAAATGTTGATTTAGAATCTAACAGGTATAACAAGTTATGCAGAATTTTCTGCATATTTTTCTCAAGCTAGCAAATTCTAGCTCAAGCTAAAATTTTTGGTGCTCTCGGGTTGATTTTAGCTCAAGCTAGCAAATTCTAGCTCAAGCTAAAATTATGGATGCTCTTGGATTGATTTTAGCTCAAGCCAGCAAATTCTAGTTCAATCTAAAATTTTGGGTGCTCTTGGGTTGATTCTAGCTCAAGCTAGCAAATTCTAGCTCAAGCTAGACTCTCTAAAAATAATTTAAAAAAAATTCTGAATATTTTTTAATATATATATTTTTTAAAAGGTTGATTTATTTCTTTTTGTATAGTCATAAATTCTATAGACTTTTATTTCATGTATATTTAATTGAAAATCTCTTTAATTAGACATTTATATGATTAGTAGATGAAATGTGGTATGCTTTGGAAATTCTAAAATTTTGTATGATTTGATTCTTTGATGTTGGATTTTTGTGAGGTTCAAAATATGAATTTTAATCAAGACATAGTATTTTCAGGAAAGAAAATACCGTGTTAAGATTGTTTAGGATGTGCATTGACTTGGAATTCGTCTAGAAGGAGATATCCTGACTCTACTGAGATAATAGAATCATATAGATGAAGTTATTCAGGTGGTGAGAGTCGAAGGAGGTTCATATGAATGAGTTAGTTCTTTGAAAGATAACTAACTTGACCTGTAATATGAGTTAACCCTGTCATACTAGTAGAGAGAAGATATTGAGATTATTTATGCGCATAGTTGTGTGGATTTCACAGATATAGTATGACAAGTGCAGATCTCTAAGTCTGAGTCAACGCACGAGTCTTCTGGAAGTAGAGTCAAGTGTCTATGTGTTATGAGTCAATAGAAGTCTGACATGTGAAAGATGAATTATGAAATTTTAATAGACACTGGTTTGAGAAATTGTATAAAACTTGATGAATTATGTTGATTAATTTGACATTGAAATTATATAAAAAAAATTTATAGCTAGTTTACCTTGTTATTTGTTTGTGTTTGTTTCTTTATTTGTGATGATCGTGTTTTACTCATAAGCATATGAGATTTCAAGTAATAGAGCTCCTCAATGAGCCACTGGAGTATTAGATAGATTTACTTTTGAATGCTTTATTTTTGTTTTTATACTTTTGATGTATATATTAAATCCTTATGAATAGGAATATCTTTTTGAGATACAAATATGATAAAATAATATATGTTTACATGTTAATTAGATATTGGATGCATAATATATTATCAAATATAGTTAAAAATAGGGATATTACAATTTTTATATATTTGATACATATAATAATATTAATAATAAATAATTATTATTATAAAAAAGTTAATATATTTTAAAATTATTTTAATATACAAAATATATTTATAAAATAAAATTACTATATTATCTTTTTATAATCATTATTATTATTATATAAATTTAAATGTTTATTATAAATAATTATATACATTATTAATTATTAAATTTTATTATTAATAATATTATTTAATATTATTTTATTAGTTTAGTTCGTCAAACGAGGAATCTTATTTAGGAATTTTGCAAAGACATTTAGAGTGGAAAACATTTGAAGTTATAAGCTTCATGTCTACGAATAAGATTAATTAGTAGTAATCAGAGACATTTGTTCGCGTTTTATCTTTCAGATTGTGTTTTTGTCATGCTAGTCAAGTTATAGTAAATATATTAACTATGAATTTAGAAATTACATTGAATCGTAATGAAAAATAATTTATTATAAGTTTTATAGGCACGATATTATGCATAATAATGATAATACTAAAAAAATTATTAAATAAAAAATTAATTATTATATATAATTTAGAAACTAAACTAATTATTAATATTTAAATAGTTTCTATTATTACTGAAATTAGTTTTAAACTGGGATATATAATTAATAATAAAAATTATATAATTATTTATAATAAATAATATTTATAGTCAATTAAATATTAATTTAAAAATTATTTATTAATAATAAAAATTAATTTAAATATTAATAATTTTTTAATCTTTAAAATAATATATAATTTAATTAACATAGTTACTAATTATTTTTTGTCTTTAAAATTAGTTTTTATAGAAAGATTTTATATTTTTTTCAAGTATATGAAATATAATCTTAAAAAAATAACTTTGTATTTGCTTATAATAATTTGTTTTCAAATATAATATTTTTTAACGTTATTGAAATTGTTATTTTTCTTATATGAAAAAGTAGTGGATTACACATTGAGGATTATGTTAAACATATGTAATAAAAAAAAAAAACTCACGCTTTATATTTTTTCATATTTTCATATGTAGAAATAATACACAAACAACTATAAATAAAATTGAAAAAATATTAGATTGAACTTATATTTATAAGGTCTCATGGTACTACAACTTCATAGAACACAGTTAAGAGGATCATAAACATAATATGATATCATATAATAACACTTGATGATTTGTTTATATTTGTTATAACTCAAAACTTTATTTACTTTGTTTCGTGATTCTAGATATTAGTAAATCGTATAATCTAATTACCATGAAACCATTTTGTAATTTTATTTGAGAGTGACTTTTACTTGTTGTGAACTAAATAATAAACAATCAATATGCAAAACTTATTTTCTTAATAAACAATATAGTTATTTATCTTTATTTTATGTTATTTGTTTTGTGTCTCTTATTGGTGTGATTATTTTTTTTATAAAGTATTTTATGTTAGATATCATTATACAACTTGATATCTTTGCTAGTCTGACACCTCAAATAACAACAATTATCTGTCACCACATAAAAAAAAGCATTATTAAGAAAAAAAATACAAAAAAAATATGGGAGCACTAGACCAAAATTCATATGTTAACAAAAATGATATATAGGTAGATTATACCTATTCATAAAGAATTCTAAGAACAGACTATATGGAAGTCTATTATACCAATGAAATGATTCTCTATGAATAAATTGTAAATTAACCAACTTATCAGCACACGCATTCCCTTCACGAAAAATATGAGTAACCCCTAAACTTGATTTTCCCACAGTAATTAAGACAATTATTCCATCGATTACGAAGCATCCACGAAACATTAGTTCTAGTAGTAAATGCAACATAAATCAAAGCATAATCACATTCAAGTCATACATTCAGGTCGTCCGCTCGAGGCATCGCCCAAGAGAAGACGTCGCCCAGAAAGACGTCGCCTAAGAAAAGACATCGCCCAAGCGAGGACGTCGCCTAAGTAAAGACATCGCCCAAGAGAAGGCCCAAGCGAGGACGTCGCCTAAGTAAAGACATCGCCAAGCAGAGAGACATCGCCCAAGAGGGGCATCGCCCAAGAAAGACATCGGGCCTCGACAGTTCAGAACAGTAGCAAGGATAAGAGAAAGGTGGCTTCAAGGCCATAAGTTCTAGTACCAGAAGGGGGTAAACCTGACTCGTGAAGTATCCACGCCACTACTAGGAGACCCTGGGACAGATACGACCCATGAGATGGCCATGACCAGGGGAGAACCACGTGCATGATACGACAGAAAGGTAGATACACCCCCAGGGCTAGTGACTAGTGATTGAGGCGCATGAGTTGGCACCCAAAAAGTCAACCCACGTGACAGAAGCACTTCGCAGAAAAGAGGGCTCACACGATGGAAAAACCCTAAGTTGGGTGGCGGCGCTCTGGGACCCTCTGCACATAATAACGATCAAGTCAGAGAGGCACGTGGCAATGCACACGTGCTCATTAAAGGTTTCAGTGAAAGTTTGCCAAGGTACGCGTTAATTCAGTTAAGATTCGAATATTCCAAAGAATGTTTTTATACGCTTTCAATGCGCTTTAATGCGCTTTAATGATGAGAGGTGTATAAAAAGGGACCTTGGGAGAATTTGAAAAGGGGGAGAGTTTTAACCTAATTCTCATAGTCACACAGAGCACAAACCCTAATTGTTCTTGGCGGCGCACCCACTGTGAGCACAAGGCAATTAGGGCAACACAGTTTTAGCCCTTCAGTACAGTTTTCGACCACCCTCAGAGCATTCGCTCAAGTGTTCCGATACGGGGGTGCATCACCTTTGATGTTTCTCGCTAGCTGACTTGATCGTCGGAGTGCAAACGGCCGTGAGGGCGCCCCTTTGTTCACTTCTTTTCAGGTACTCACAGACGGAGCGAAACGAAGGTGCCCTAGCTCGCGAGGACAAGCCACGCGCAAAGACGATCCCGGTCAACCGGCGAGAACAAATACAAAAAAACTTAATCACGTTGAAATCCAACATATCATTCTTCATTGAAGCTTTAGACAAATTTCCCACTAGACAAGTTAAATCTTTAATTACCGAAATAGTCCTAAAAACATCAATCTTATCCTGGAATCTAGTATAATTCCTCATACGTCATATCATCCAAATAGAAAAAGTTATCACAATAAGCTTAATCAATTTAATCAAAGGACTACCATCACTATAAAAGAAAAAAGATCATCCTTATTAGATAAATGAGAAGTAAGAAAAATCTGTCAAACCTAACTCCAAATATGCAAAGCATTAGAACATTCAAAAAATAAATGTTGAATAGATTCCTCGTGCTTTTCAGAAAGCGTACACATATAACATATTGCAGACCTTTATTTTGAATATGTTGATTTGTAGGAAGCCACCCATGAAAAAATTTCTAGAGTACTAGAGTTCTGGAAAGCGGAATGAATAGATGAAGACCAAATGAATTTACCCCAACCACATGGAACTCCTTGTTCCAAAAAAAATTCCTAGCCGATTTAAAAGTGAAACAACCAGACTCATCTAGAATCCAATTAAGAATATCATATTCCTTCGTAACCATGATATGATTAAAACAAATGATGCATCTTTTGTAAAGACAAGGGAATATCATATTCCTTCATAACCATGATATGATTAAAACAAATGATGTATCTATTGTAAAGGCAAGGGAATATTCCAATCACAACTGTCCAAAATTGAGAGATTGTATCCGGAATGCTAGCGCCATCAGATAACCCTGGAATATTTGCTAAAGAAGTAGTAGAACACCATTTATCATTCCAGAAATTAATAAAAGTACTTGTACCAACAGTCCAAGAAGTATAACAAAGTATAATAGAATAAAACTACTTAATTTCAGGTCAAAGAGATGAGGATCTATAAACCATTATAAACTCGTATTTTGATTTAAGAACCCTGACTTTCAGGTGAAAAGACCAAGTTTTGTTGCTATAAGCAAAGTTCCAAGCAAGCTTAAGAAGATATGCATTATTTTTATGATGAAGATTAATAATCTTCAAATCTCCATTCTCAAGAGGAGAACAAACCATATCCCAATTCACGGTAACTATGCCTTTTTTAATAATATCACCAATCCAAATAAAATTTTGACACCACTGCTCAACTTGCTTAAAAAGTGAAACAGACCATTTATACATATTAAAGCTATAAGCTAGAAATCCAATAATCACCATATTAAATAATTGAATCCAACCCATCAAGCTAAGAGATTTACTTTTCCAATATGCTAGCTTCAATTTGACTTTATTAGCCAAAGGTTGAAGAAATCAAAACTTTGGAGCACCAGCAAAGATAGGCACTCCTAAATAACTGAAAGGAAAACAACCATGACTACAAGAAAGAATACGTTGAATTTTGGTGACAAATCTTGCAGAATTATCCATGGTGAAAAAACTACTCTTAATATTATTAAAATATTGACTAGAAAAATAACCATATGTTTTAAAGAAATATACTCAAACTTCTAAGAGACTTATTATCTCTCCTAGAAAACAAATATGTCATCAACATATAAGATACGAGAGGGAGTGAGATAACCTTGCAGACTAGCCATATGTAGAATTTTCTTATCATTCACAAGCTTAGAGATACCTCTACTAAGAACTTCCTCTGTAAGACAGAAAAGTAAAGGAGACAAAAGATCACCTTGTCTGACACCTCTACTGCAAGGAAAAAAAAACCCACTAAACTGCCATTTATTATGATAGAAAGCATAACTGAACGGAGAATTGTACTAATACAACCGACTAACGAGGGGTGAAAACCAAAGCATGTTAAAACTAATAAAAAGAACTTCCAACCCAGAGTGTCAAAAGCTTTATGAATATCAACTTTGTAAGTCACATTACCTCCTCTAACCTTTTGAGAAAGCATGTTAATAGCTTCAAAAGCAATACCAATGCAATCCTGAATTTGTCTACCATACACAAACTCATATTGATTAGGAGAAGTGATTATAGCAGCCACAAGTGCAAGCCTATCCGCTAGTAACTTGGAAATAATCTTAAATTTGAACTTAGCAACAACAATTGGCTTGTAATTTTTAATGCAGTCAACACCCTGAATCTTATGAATAAGAGATACTACATTACTGTTTATTCCAAAGAGAACCCAGTTTTCTTTAAAATACTGTTGAACAACATTGCAAACATCTATCCCAATAATTTCCCAGCAAGAATGATAGAAAACACCACCAAAACCATCAGGACCAGGATCACTATTACCATTAACAATAAAAACAACATTCTTGAGTTCCAAAAAATCAGGACATTTAATCAACATCATATTCTCCTCAGAGGAAACTAGCTCAGGAATATAAGTACCAATAAAATATTTCATATTACTTGTATCTGGAACATTAGAAATAGACTCAGCATAAAGATTTTTATAAAAGTCCAAAATATAATCCTCAATGAGTTCAATAACCTTATTTATCAATTCGTAGACGATGAATCCCACTAGAATTATTTCTCCTCTTGAGCACAACATGGAAAAAAGCAGTATTTCAATCCCCATCTTTAAACCATAACACCTTAGCCTTTTGTTTCCAAAACAAATATTGACATTGAAGAGCATGATCAAGCTCCTCCTTGGCAATCTTTTCTCGATAGAGAAGCCCATCAATATCAAACAAGTTAATAGTCTCTAAGTTTTGTTGAATACCAAGGACAAGACCCTGCTTAAGAAGAACTGCATTGTGAACATTACCAAAAGAAATTTTATTCTAGTCTCGGAGCTCAATTTTCAACCTTTTTAACTTATGTTGCAAAATAAACATAGAACAACCAACAACCTTATTAGTCCAAGAATCATGAATAAGCTTCATACACGAAGTGTCCTGAAGCCACATAGAAAGGAAACCAAAATTGTTAACCTTCCTTAAAGAATTACTAGCAAGACTAGCAAGCATAAAGGAATGAACATAACAATTTTTAACAAGAACCTAATAAGTACAAGAATCTTATTCATCTAGACACACTCGATTACATAAATCCCTATCCAGTCTTCTATGAATTCTATGCAACCCTCTCCTTCCATTACACCAAGTATAACAAGATCCAATAAAGGCATACAAGAAAGATCATTAGTATTAATCCAATCAAGGAATTCATTACAAGAAACCTGATTAGGAGCCACCCCCCCTGCAATCATCCACCGAGAGCACAACATTAAAATCTCACAAAATACATCTAGGCCCTGTGAAGAAACTAAGATCCTTCCACAAAAACCATCTAACCAAGTATGTGTTAGCACCATAAACACCTACAAAGGTAAAGCATTTATCATGTAGAAGGAAAGTTACAGAAATAAACTGATCATTGACCAAGAAATTTTAGACAAGATAAGGAACCAACAAACACCAAAGCTTAGCAGCTTTATTAACAATAGAAGTTGTAGCCACCAAATGCATATTAATAGATTTGAAAAGAACATTGAAAGCATCAGTGTACGACATCATAGGTTCAGCAAGAAAAACCAAGAAGGGTTTATGTAGTTTAAGTAAACTAATCAACATTACCATAGTTTTGTGATTTCCCAGTCCTCTAATATTCCAGAAAAATGAAGAGACCTTCATTGTGACGTTGTAGAGAGAACTTCCTTATTGCAGGACAAATGATTTTGCAGGACCAACATATTATTATTGGGGAGTGGTGCTTTAACATCTTCAAGAGATTTAGCCTTCCAAGGGGAGGTATGACGCAACAGAGATGTTACAGTCACAATAGCAGAGACGTCCACATGATGACCATCAATAGGAGTCTTAATTGGTGCTATAGTATCCCCATGTGATTTAGCCCTCCTAGGAGAGGTAGGACGTGACGAAGATGGTACAACCACAACAGCTGAGACCTCCACATGATGATCATCAATAATGTCGTAACTGAATGTACTACAAGTTGTGACTCTAAGCCCTTGGCTTGTATAACAGCAGGTGAATTCCTTACCATCCCCGGTTATGAAATATTCAAAGTGGAAGTGAACAACCCTTGCCTAGGTGAGGACCTATCATGATCCGAGGCATCCTCGAGAGGAAGCATATTGAAAAATCATCCTCCCCACCATATATTTTATTAGAAAGCAAGGTGACCTAGGAGTGACCCTGCATTAGTCTCGTCAGGAGCATCAATTGTCAATTTATCAATAGGGCCTTCCACGAGCTTCGATTGCAGATCTTTATTCCGATACTCTTTACGTTGGTTAGGAACTGCAACCCTCCCCTGTTCCCATTCATTAGGAGTTGTCTTCTGAGAAGGTTTATCTTGAGGTCTAGGAACACGACATTGATCATGAATCACGCGGCATTGAGCAAGCTCATGCCCAATCATCTTACAATGAGAGCAAAATGCAGGGAGCCATTCATATTCCACATCAACTACAAAAGCAAAGTATGGACGTTCAACCAAGAGGTGATCGGGAAAATGGGACAACAGATCAATATCCACCAACACTTTAGCAAACAAAACCCTATTCTTTCTCATGGTATGATCATCCAAAGACAAAGGGGTACAAAGACCTTTGGTGATGGAAAATATCGCCCTTGGTCTCCAATACTCCAAAGGCAAATGGTAGATTCTAACCCAGGCCTGAGTTTTAGTACTCTTCATAGTAGTTGGAACAAAGTCTTTTGTCCAGGCAAACAATCTCAAGAAATTAGGAGATAACTGCAATGAACTCATCCTGATGGCCCATCACATGTCTTCTAAAGAAGCAAACTCAAACTCATAAAAATGCTTCCCAAGAGGGATTGGTTTCCACGGTCCAAGAGCCTTCCACACCGGCTGCAACATTTTAGTCAAGTCAAGGTGTGTGAGAGGTTTATCCCCCTTAGATACAATAATCCGACCATGCAAATGGGTCTTGCAATCCTCAAGACCAGCCAAGTAATTTGCCTCATCAACCGGGACAACAACCATGTATCCCTTAATACAAGGATTAGGTAGTTTGGACAAAGGAATGTCACATGTATTTCCCAAAGGCTGAGCAAAAGTCTTACTTTGGCCTGGCATAACAGACTCTTTCTTATTAGGAAACTCTTCTCGGTCCATCAAATAAGGCCATGGGATGAGGAAACCCGTAGAGCCCTCCTTCATACTCAAAGGCTAACAACAGCTCACTCCAGTCGCCAACGTCCCACTGGCCGCACCACCTAAAAATCTTGACTTTACCACAAATGTTGATAAAAACTGTGATTTTACCACAAATTTCGATAAAAATCGTGATTTTACCACAAATTTTGATAAAAAAACTTGACTTTACCGCAAATTTTGATAAAAATCTTAACTTTACCACAAATTAGAATTGACTACATGAAAAAGGTGGCAACTTTGGTTGTGTGCAATATAATTTCCAAGAAAAAATTTAAGGAAAGAATACACCTTGGATGCAGACGTAGATAGTCACCACACCACAACCAGCGTCTCAACGGACTATCGCGCTGCCACAACTAGCACCACGACCCCTGTGCCACCATCGTCCACCACCAAACTAGAGAACGAACGATCACCCACACAAATTCTAACCGTACCAAAATCCTTCGGAGTGTGATTTATAATAAGTATTACAATACTTATTTGTTATCCTTTAAATTTGTTTCAATATTTAGTCCACAACAACAATAATAACTTTTGTACTTTCTTCATTCTATAGCATACCCTTTTATGGAAAGATTTTGTGCGTGAATATTCTTATTATTTCTATCATCACACTTTCATACATTAAAAAAATATCCTAAAAAACTTCTAATAACAAACCCAAACCATTAAAAAAAATATTGTTCTCCACAATTACCGATTGGAATAATTTTTTTTAAAAAATGTCTAAATAAATAAATCACATTTAGAAAATATAAATGTATAAGATATAAATTTACAAAGAAATAATCGTGTTTTTTTTAGCTTGATTTAGTTTTTTCTTTCTTAAATTAATGTAGAAATTCATAACTTTAGTTTTTTAAATTGAAATTGAAATTATATTTGTAGGCACACCTTTATGTAAGTTAATTTAAACCAAAGTCAAACTTACTTCAACTTAACTTAAAAAATAAAAATACAAATTTACATTAATTTTAAAAATATTTTAAACTTCAATATGAAAATTAAAAAGAAATAAGATTGTGTTTAGGAATACTTTTTTCATCCAAAAACAAATTATCTATATACATTTAGATTTTTCCAAATTAATAATTTTGCAAAAAAGTTGCCCTTCATAGGAACTTGTCATGAAGGATGAAACCGTTTGAGTTCTTTGTCGACGAAATAATGGGTTTTGTCAATATCTAGTGCCATATATATCCTTATGTGCCTCAACTATTCACGCCAACCAAAACAATTAATTATGAAAATTAATTTTTAGAACAATTTATTTTATTTCTCAATCAATTTTTTAGTTTTTATTATTATAAGAAACTATCTCTAATGATATAAAAGATATAAACTATTTTTACAGTATAACTATAACAACTAATAAAAATAAATTGTTTTTACACATATTTTATTATAATTTTACTTTTTACGTTTTAACAATTATTTTTTATTATATATCAAAATTTAATTGCATTAACTATTTCTTATCGTTATAAAAATGTGGATATGCATACTATCAAGAAGATATATATACTTGTTCTTTTTAATTTATTTATTTTTATTGATAATAAAATAAATAAAATAAACCGTAAAAAAAGGGTTTCGTAAAGAATTGAACTAGTAAAGAATAAAAATAAATAAAAGTTTTATTATTTACCAGTAATAAATAAGATGTTAAGTAGCTAAAAGAAGTTGTTTTTGCAATTTAAGGCTTCTTATCAAACTCCTAGGCAGTTATTACGAGAATGCCAGCCACATGCTTTGCTTCTTTGGTAGTGTAATAAATATATTAACTAGAAGTAGGTTAGTTGAACTAATGGCTTCTCTTTTCTATCTTTATTTGACAACATCTTTTTAAAATGAAAAACAAAATAAAACTATTTATAAATTTAACTTTTTTGAACTAAATTAAATCTCATATCCAACTGGGCTAATTAATAAATCGAGTTTTATGTAGCTTTAAGAATAATGAATTATATCTAACGGTAATAGATAAAGTAGTTGCTAAATAACAGTCCACATGAGTGAGGTTTCTCACTCTCTCCATTTCTAGCATTAATTGGTGTGTCCCTTGAATAACATAATAAACAATTGGTCACAATCCAAGTACATTATAAACCAACTATTTACTGACACAAAATTAAAATATCTGACAGATTCATATTTGAAAATAAGAAACATTTACAGAATAGCATGGGCTCAAAAATGGTTGTCTAATTAAAAAACTTTTTTCATGTTTTTTTCATCTACTTATCTAATAAATACTTGTTTAGAAATTATTTATATTTTTTAAAGGCTTATTTTCCTTATATTTTCATTGGTTTCTTCAATATCTCCATATAAAATGTGAAATGTCATTTTTTTACTTTTTAAAAAATTTAAATATTGTAATTCTTTTTTAATTTTACATCACATTCCTACTTTTTGTTATTCTTGTGGAGTTGATGCATCATCTTAGTTCTCCTGAGGGTAACACCTCTATGGTTGTCTAAAAGCATTTATGTAAGAGAGAGTTTCGTTGTTTGAGAGAGGTTGAAGCATGTTGAAAGAGTTGCATTGTACTGGAAGACAAGTTTATTTTTTTTTTTTGTTTTGTATTGGAATTGTTGCACTATTTTTGCACCTTGTATTTTATGTTGTGTTGATATCACATTGTATAGTTTGATAGGTATATCCTGATCCAGTAATACCTACTAGATTGTACAATCCGATATTTATTTTATAATAACATACCAGATTGTACAATCTGGAAGGTATAACCGAATCCAGGATGACCTTTAGAATTGTACAAGGCATAATGTATTTCTAAAATGTATTTCAGATTGTACAATTCTAAACGTATATTACACAATGAAGGTGTTACGGATTGTACAATCTGGTATACACGAACAAAATGAAAAAAAAATACATAAAAGAAAATAGTGCAAAACAACACATAACTTACAACAACCCCCAACATTCATCACCATCAACCACCACCAAAACTCATAAGCACCCACAAACAATCACCACAATGAACCAACACACCTTCAAAATGAAAAACAAGTCACACACAAAACTAAAACCCTAACATATATTGGTAAGGGTAGGATTGAAATTATAAAAATATATGGAGGTATGGGGAGAAGCATTGGAGGTGTAAGGAGAAACTTCATTTTTTTAAATAACTATTTTATGATATTTTTAAAGATAAAATTTTACGTCTTCTCTTTTGCAATAATATATGTGTGTGTAAGCAAGAAGATAATATAAGACACAAATGTTTTTTTTCTGATAGACAGTATAATACTTTCTAGTTTTTTGCTTTGTTTGATAAGCAAAATCTTGATCAGATGATAAACACAATCTTAAGTTGACGGTGTACTTAACAAATATATTCTCCAAACTTATTATGTGAAATGTTTTTGTCATTAGTCTACCGAGATTATTCGCTAAAGCTTATGTTAACATTATAAGTTTTTGGGATATGACCTAAAACTGCTTTGCATCAACTACCATCCTGATACAAGCATATGTCAACTCTAACAAAGCTATATTGCGCGTATGATTCTCACTTTTACCCTTATTTGGGTAACAATGTATCTGACTAGGTCTCATAAGTATTGTCAACTATTGAAATGTTATTTGAAGATGAGATAAGCATTTAAAGTCACATAGAGCACATTTAATGCATATTTACGTTCTCGTTAGTTCTAACACATAAAAATGGTTATATCTGAGTGTGAAACTCTCAACAAGAAGAAAATGATTTACAATGATTCTTTCTTTTACACTCTATATAAAGCTACTTTTCAAGAAAAAAAAAATGAACAAATTAGAAAGTGTTAAAATGTTAGTGAAATCCTTCTCTACTTTAAAATCTTTGTATCGACATTGTTATCTTCAATAAAAACCTAAAAAATCTTTGAATGAACATTGTTATAAACATTTTATGAACATTGTTATGTGTGTTGTTATAAGCATGATATGATATGAAATTTAACAATATACATTGTACAAACTCTCGTACTAGTGATCAATTTTTACTCAATAAACAAATTAATTATTTTTTTTACTTAACCATATTATAATAATATCTATTTGGTTTTTATCTTAAAACATTTTTATGCAAACTCTTCTACTAGTGGTCTATTTTTACTCAATAAACAAACTAATTATTGTTTTGTATTTAATCAATATTATAATATTATCTATTTGGTTTTTACCTTAAATATTTTTATCATGTCACTTATTTCTTTTAAATTAATGTTTTAATCAAAGTTGATGTTTTAATTGATAAAATTGACATTTTAATCAATTAAAATTATTTAAATTTCACATTTGAGTGATTTTAATGGATTAAAATGAAAAAATTTAAACAATGCACTAGAGTTTATTTCAATGGATTAAAAAATTTAATTCATTAAAAATAATAGTTATATAAGAAAGTTAGTTAAACAATCTTAAAATAATCCATTTAAAGGTTTTGAAACTTTTCTAAATTTTGAGATAACCTCTGGAAGTGAAAAAAAAAATGACTTCTTTAAATTATTCAAGCAAATAGGGGTTTCAAGATCATTGATTAGACTAATAGGATAGTGGATTACCTTCATTTTCTTTTTATATCTTGAATTGAAGTATGTCCAAATGTCTAATTTTGAATGAGTATTTAGATATTGGTTAAGTGTTTCAATGATGTTAGTTTGTGATACGATTTTACAAGTAGACTAGGAGATATAGTTATGTGAATCCAATAAAATTTGAAAAGTAAGGGATAGGCTTAATTAGAGTGAAATAACAAGATGTAGCACTAATGTAAAATTAAACCTATATAAATTCTTGAGTTTTTTTCTTTTATCTCCTACAATCTATATCTAAAATGCACATTAATAATATGATAATGGAAAAAATAAACAACATTTACATTGACCATTTCTTGAATTTTAAATTTGTTTTACTTTAAAGGAGACATTCATTAATGAAAAACCATTAATCTATTTGTAAAAAAAAATTAAACTTGAATTCATTCTTATGAAAAGTCATTAATAATTTTCAACGAAAACTAAATAAGATAAGGAAAAATATTAAACTAATTTAAATAAATACAATCACTAGTGCAAAAAGGACTTTCTATGACAATTCTACATGACTTTTTATGATGGTTCTATGGCGATATAAATTCAAGCGATATAAAAAATTTGCACTTTCTATATCGGTTGAAAAAATGACATAGTAAGTTGACTTACTATGACTATTGTATATAAACTATCATAAAATGTGCCAAAATATTTGTCATAGTATGTTCAGATGGAACTTTCTTTGACTGGTATTTCTAGAACAGTCATAGAAAAGAAAATGTGACTTAGTTGATTGTTCTCATTAGAATCGTCATAATAAGTGGTTTTCTACCACCCGAATAGTAAATCAAACTTTTATGTCATATATTGCAATAACCGTTATAGTAAGTTTGTTATTTTTTTTAAATGTTTGTTTTATCTGTTCATTAATAACAATCATATGCATATCAATATTATCTAGACAATTGCATACAATTTCCAAACAAACTCATTCATTAACCAATTTTCCCTCATTCATTAATAACAATCACTTGCGTATCAATGTTATATAAACAATTACATACAATTTACAGACAAACTCATTCATTGACCAATTTTCCTCTATTCGTTAATAACAATCACGTGCATATCAATGTTATCCAGACAATTGCATACAATTTACATGCAAACCCATTCAATGATCAATTTTCCTCCATTTAATAACAATCACCTACATATCAATGTTACCTAGATAATTGCATACAATTTTCAGACAAACTCATTCATTGATCAATTTTCTTCCAGTCATTAATAACAATCACCAGCATATCAATGTTATCCAAACAACTGCATATAATTTACAAACAAACATATTCATTGATCAATTTTCCCGAATTCATTAATAGCAATCACCTGCATATCAATGTTATCCAAATAATTGCATACAATTTTCAGACAAACTCATTCATTGATAATTCAATGATATATCCCATCAACATTGTGCAAAAAAGATAAATATAACACTCATTGTATATTTAAATAAACTAACGAATTTTATATCTTATTAGAAACACTTAAAAAGAATGAAGTCTAGTGCATTCCAATGTCTTGCATATCTTTATTCTTGAATGAAGATGGATCATTGAATAACTACAAAAAAAATGATTTAATCAATAAAAAGTGAAATTCACAACTAAATAATTAAGGTATTTGAGTAAATTTTGTATTACCTATCTCCATGAGTCAGTAATGTTTGCAGATATGATTATGTGCATGTGCTTCATTACATAATATTCACACTCATAACTTCTCGATTGATGTGAACATTGCAAATTAAAATACAAATATAAGATATATTTTATATCATAATTAAATAATGGTGAGACAAATAAGTTACATTAGGAACAATTAATTGTATCTTCTTCTTAGCTACATGTGGAAGGCCTTGCAATCTTGAATGAGCCTCGAGAGCCCTATAAAAAATAGACACTTGTTAATTCATATTAATCATTAAGGTAGGAAATATAGTACAATAAAAAAAAACTTGCGCGTCTAGTAAATGTTTGATGGCCAAAGTGTTAGTTTTCTTATGCAATGAACACAAGAGAGCCAGAAGGAAATGACGAGGAATAATGACCACCGACTACCAATGACTCCTACAAGTTATAATAATATTAATAATAAATAATTTATAAATTAATTAACTATAATTTAAAATTATATACTTATTGATGCTAATAAGGTGCTAAATACACTTATTTGTCTGCATTTTGAAATGTCTTTATTAAGTATGTTTGCACTTCACTCGCTTTATTCCCAACACTTCGAATGGCAACTAGGTCAATAAATCCATAAATATAAGCATTCTTCTTCTCGATGCAGACGTGGTGTAAATACCTTGAACATTGAAAAAATAATGTTAAAGTAAAGTATGAATATATTCAACTATTTTAAAGGTTAATGAAAGTATACTTACAACAACCAAAGTTGTAGAACATATATAGATAAATAATCAGTACCAGTAACAATCTCACAAATATCCTTATGACATAAAAAAAAAGAACTTGAATATGTTACTAACATGTGAGTAAAATGCATTATAAAATATAAAAATACATTAAATACATTACATTTCATCTCAATAATAAAGGTGTTGAAATAAAATTATAAGTTACATGTTAATATAATTTTAAAACAAATATATCACTAAAACAAAATATCACCACCCCCACCTAATTTGTCATCTTCTAATCAACCCCTTCAATCTTCATCATCTCATTATAATTTCATTCAACATTTGCATCATTACTGGGAAATAAACAAAATAACATCTAATATATATAATTCCTGCTGCACCAATGGATTAGTCATGAATTATTGAATTGTCTTTCTTCAAATCCTTAAAACATTAAATGTATAAATCTTCTATTTCATTTCCATTTGTCATGAATGTATAAATTATTACACCTTCTCCCTTCAGCATCTTCAGATGACACTTTTTTACACAAAACTAATAATCACATTTACTCTAGAGTTCAACAATTCAAGAAAATGGCTTAGAACAACCAAACAATTCTACTAGTACGCAAAAGTGGAATATAAATATAATCAATGACGTAGCGAATTGGTTGGACTGTAAAACGAATTGCATTTTGCAGTTTTAGTTGAAAACCTAAAAAACAATATAATTGCTAAGAGGTTGTGTCTAAATATAAATTAGCAAAAATAAATAAAAAAATATAAGAAAAAATTCAATGTGAAAAGCTTTTTTTTATCAGCAAAGAATAGAATTTAATTAAAGGGGATACAAAGGGGTATCCCAACCCTCTTACACAAACATATTGAAGATATAAATCTTCTATCTGCAAAAACAAGCTACTGCTACAACAAGGAGACCTTACTGTAATGTGTATCCTGCCATTACTAAGCTGCTTTAGGATTAACCATCTGTGCTTTTCGGCAGCAGCCCCTCCATGATATGGCTCCACCAAGTTGTCGACACCATTCTCATTTGATTCTCTACCATTCAAAACCACATCATCATGACCATTTGTTTCTCATTCCATAACAGCATCCTCCGAATTTGTAAATGACGCAAGCTCCTTCAACCAACCACTCCATCATAAGCACGTCCCTGGTCCTTCCTCCCTCTTGATAGCCAGTGGGCATAAATAACAACATTTCCCACTCCTACACCGTAGGACCTGACTTCATTTGCGTCACACAGTACCAACCCAACCTTGCTTCTAAGCTCAATTCTAGCTAGCAACAGAGTTTAGCCATTCGTACGAAATATCACCAAGATTCAACTCTATCGTACCGAACCTGCGATCATCAAACTTCTCCAACAAAGCCAAGGTTACTATGCATTAAACCATACTTTTGCCTCTGCATCATCCATGGGATGAACACAACAACCTGCTTGTTACTTAACACTTCTAAGACAGATGACTGGGTTAAGGACCCAATCAGAAAACGAGTAGTTAAAAGAATGTGTCCTGTGCTTCAGCCAGAGCCAAGATTTGAGCTGGGCTTTCTGAAAAATCTCATCCGCATCTACTACCCCTTGCTGGAATACGATTAAATTCCGTTGGTCCCAAATGCATCTGATCACGTTCACCCAAACACCTTTCCAAATCAGATTTTGTTTATTTGTGGCTTGGAACAAATAAAAGTTCAGAAAATGCATCTTAAGGTCGTTATGTTGGACTGTAGATGTACCTACCCACTTAAAGCATTCTGACCATACCCGTTGGGCATATTTGCAAAGTAGAAAAATGTGCTGGCTGGATTCCTCCTCTAGCTGGCACATAGGGCATAGCATTGAGTTCATCGACACCCCTCTTCTGCTCAAACATTGTCTAGTGGGCATTCTCCCCCTCAGCGCCCTCCACGCTGTCATTAACACGTTCGGAAAGGCCTTTGTTTTCCATAAAATGTTATACACTTCGGATTGCGGATCTGCACTATGCTTGGTTAGGCATTCGTAGGCAACGCTTACAGAAAACATTCCAGAATCCTCCTTCCCCCACACCTGTATGTCCTCCATATTCTTCTTTAGTGTGACTCTGGAGAGGAGCAAGTTAAGATAGCTTCCAATTGGGACTCCCACTCAAATCTGATACGCCAACTCCAATTAATAGGTATACCTGCTTCTTTGTCGGGACCTTCGCAAACTCCAATTACAATCTGGCACTTTGCCACTTCCATAGAAGCCTGCACACAAGTTTCAAACTTTCACATTTTTATTTAAATAAGAAATGAAAATAAAAATTAAAAGAATAAAGGAAAATGAAGACAATGAGAAACATGGCCTTCTTCTTTATGCAATCTTAATGTGTCAATGTTGGTGTCACAATAACAACAATTGAAGAACGAAAAAGAGAAGAAAAGAATAAGAGAAGAAGGAAGCCACGATGATTGGCAGAGCCATTATCTTCTGTTTCTCTCATCCTTCAACTTCTCGCTCCATTCCATTATCGCACCGAACCCACTTCGCACATGCACCTCCATAGTTGTTGGCATGCAATCGATCAAAGGAGCCACTGATAACGACATCCTTGTAGGTGTTGGGCAGAAAGAGAGAACTAAGTACCATGAGCATAAAATAAAATCTAAGCCACAAAAATCTTAATCATTAAAGGGAAAAAAAAGTGAAAGTGACTTCGTTATTTATACCTATATATAAAAAAGATTCCCCATTATAACCGTTTTTTTGGTGTATACAATTTTTTTCCGATTCTATCTTTATTTAATATATCTCATTTTATTAATACAATGAATTATTTTGTCATTTCGTATAAATTACTTAAAAAATAAAATTAATTTTTAATTTTTAAATTAATATTAATGTACCGTTTTTATATGTTGATTCTTCACTCTTTCCTTAATTTCTTATTTTAAGGCGACAATGGGAAGAGAGAACATACTCTCACACAAGAGAAAAAACTTGAAGAATAAGAGAGACTCAAACCAGAGAAGAAGAAAAGAGTTTGTTTAATCAATTCACCAAATTTCTTTTATATGTTATTTTTTGTTTTTCAATTACGACTCATCCAAAATTATTTATGTATGTATGTAAGATTATTTTTGTATGTATATTAAATTTATATCATCATGAAAATTGAGTAAACAGAAAAATATGGATATACAAGCGAACAACGCCTATATTTCCGCTAGTGTGAATAAATGTATTATGGGAGATAAGGAGCGAATAGCACAATAAGAGACGAGCAATGGATAAAGAACATGTAGTGCTTGTGGAGATTGTGAAACCCTAGACCAAACAACGTGGGATTGTGAAAGAAAAAAAAAACTTATTATGTCAGGTCTAACTAGATCCAACATAAGTATTTTTTTATATCATTTGTAATAACATAGTAAATTTCATATTTTTTACAATGTTTCCACCACCAAATTTATTATGACATGAATATTAAACCTATCATACTAAATCGTCATTGATTCTCATTTTTTACTAATGAATGGTAATATTTTTAATCAATAATGCATCTTAATATAAGAATAAAATTATGTTTGACTTAAAACTTCATTTTTCAGCTCATTTTGAGATCTCATTCTGAGATACTAATGCAAAATGTATAAACAAGTGCAGTTTATTTAGGTGCAGTTTTACGCTCAAACGCTTTCGTAAAAAACGCGGTGGCATTTTTGTAATTAAGTTCATTTACAAGGGCGATTATTTGTACAGCCGCCCTTGTAAATCAAAACGCTTGATTTACGAATGCGGCTTTACAAATAGCCGCCTTCTTAAAACCTTTTTAACCCTAATTCAGAAACACGCCACTTACGTTTTGATACTCTCTTTTCTCTCGCGCTTCGTTTCTCTTATGTGCTTCCTCCATTTAACTATGCTTCCTTTTTTCTTCCTCTCTTCTTTGCATTGTCTTCGTGCCATCAGTAAGCATTGTCTTCCTCTCTTCTTCTTCACCATTGATTTTTGTATGTTTTGTGTTTCTCTTATGTTTTGTCTTATCCCATTGCTAAGGTCATGCTTGGGAAGGTTTTTGTTTGCACTTTCTGTTGTGCCTTCCTCGTCGTTGTTGCCGCCTTGCTCTGTCATATATTTGCGTTTTATTGGAGAATTTTTATTTGCATTTTTTGGAATTCCATTGAGATGAAATACGAAGATGTATAATATCGATGCACCAAGAGATCAAAAGAAATGCTAAAATAATGACCATGTTCTTCATAAAAGATCAAAGTTGAAAACATTGATTAGAAACTCAATCAACAGCGGAAAAAAAGAACCCTAAACGTCTCTCGTAAATGCGATTTATAAATGCGGTTATATAGTCGCCCTTATAAATGTAAAATAGCCGCACTCGTTTTGCTTTTTTACACTAATGAAAAAAAAATGCATACATTAAATTAATGTAATTAATATACTTACTTCTATTAAGTTATTTTATGTTTTTAATATGAATTTTACTATTATTTATTTGGTATAACTTCCAAGTTAAATAAGAAAATAATTAAAATATAATGACTGTTTTCTTAATTTTAAATTAATAAATATAATTGTTTTTAAAACTTGAACAAATTAAAAAAAAATGTGAGGCCTTCCACCTTAAATATTTTATCTTAACGCTAAAATATGAAAAATAAAAAATAAAATAATTCACATATATCACCTCTCTAAATGAAACTCAAATAAAGAAATAGAGGTTTAAAAAAACTAAAAAGTAAAAAGACTTTTCCAATTTTTTAATAATTAAAAGAATTAGTTTTAAAACATTAATTTAAGATAAAACTAAAAAAAATAAACATTTAATGCTTTGATGTTATACCTAATCAGAACATCCAAAAATAATAATAATGAAGTTTAAGTTTTGTCTCCAAAAATCTCTCTATGCCCCCTCAATCTTATTTTTATCTGCATGGACATTCAATCCAACGTTCATTCAAACAAATAATACAAATAAAAAGATAAGAAATATAATTAAAGAAACATAAAAAAGTTACACATAGTTAAACACAAAAAAGTTGCGCATATTTAAACACGGACAAATATAAAAAAAAACTAACATACTTTCAATCACAACTTCAACTCTTTATTCAAATACATTAATATTTTATCTCTAAAATCATATGTGATATAATTCTCAAATGTTGGCATAAAATACTTGCATAAGAAATAATCTAGGAATATGTTAAATATAATGTAATCTGTTATAAGTTAGTCGAGATAATATTTATCTCATTCATATAAAAAAAAATCTCTTACTACAAAACTTCAAAGATCAAGGTAGAAGACGAGAGAGACATCATAAAGACTAGAATTCACCTCCAATGAAATGAATGAATGAACATATATTTTCAAAATATCAAACATAACTCACATTTCACACTACTAGACCACCATATAGACTGCGGAGAGAGGGTACGGAGGGGCTGCGGAGAGGTCGTGAAGGAGGAAGTAGAAGCAAATGGCATGGAGACCATGGTGCGTCTCAGGACTTCACTACATTCTTCTTCTCCAACTTTCCCAATGAGTACGGAGAAGTGGAGATGTTTAAGGTGTTTCAAAGCTAGGCCAGGGTGAAAGAGGTTTTCGTGTCCCGCAGGCTAAACAAATGGGGGAGAAGGTTTGGGTTCGTGCGTTTCTTCGACGTGAGAAATGTGAAGTAGTTGGAGAGCGAGTTAGACCAACTTTATGTTGGCAACAGGAAGTTATATGTCAATGTTCCAAAATATCGCAGACAGTAGATGGAAGCAGAAAGTTTTGAGAGAAAGGAGCCGAGGAAATATGAAGCGGGGTGCTCGAAGGATGCACGGGTGGAGGCAAAAAATGACTATGGGGCACAACAGAAGAGGAACGAAAAAGAGGTTTGGGTGGAGAAGAAAGGAAACAAGACCTTTGCTGAAGTTGTAAAAGGAGCACAGGAAGGGAGATGGAGGGGTCTAATTGTCAAAACACTACAAAAGTCTCTCCCTTGGATGGAAAGAAGCATCATTGGCCAGTTTAAAGAAGACTTAAGCTTTGAACAGTTGGGGGAGGAGTTTGTGAAAGGGGGTTTGAACATGGTACGAGTGAGATACCTCGGGGATAATTTTGCTTTGTTGACCCCGATAGAAGGGGAGGACATGAATGCAATCATCTTGTGCCATAAACAATGGTTTGATAGTACTTTCTACAACTTTAAGCCTTGGACGCCAGAATTTGCAGCAGATCACAAGTATGTATGGGTGAGGTGTTATGGATTGCCTCTATCTCTTTGGAACAAGGACTGTTTTACGAAGGTGTTGGGAGAGGAGACATCGGTGGTGTCTATTGATCAAGATACTTTAGCATGGGAAAACCTTGAGTTTGCTAGATTGCAAATACGCATTCCACAAAGACGAAGTTGTAGGTGGATGAAAAACATGAAGATTAATGTTGTTATGTATAGCATTGTTATGGAGGAGGAGATGTTAACATATGGGGGAGGCAAATGTAAGTGTTATAGTTGGGATTCATCGGATAGTATATCTTCATCCGAAACTTATGTTGATGAAACATCGTTATCTGTTAAGAGCTGCGAGGAGGTGAACCGGCAAGGGGAAGGGGAGTCCCTCTGGCCAAACTGGGAGGAGGCCGATGGCCAGACAAAGGACAGAGGCAAATTGGGGATAAGTATGTCCAAAGTGGTGTTTAAGGAATCAAGTACAAAAAGCAGAGACGATAAAGGGGTTAGTTGTTTCTCTTACACGAAAGAAGAATGTAGGAGTTAGAAGCCTAGGGGAGGCGTTGACTTAGGTGTCTTATCTGCCTCTGCATGCACCCCTACCTACATTAGTAGACCCGCACTTGATGAGATGGCCAAAATAGTTGTAGATGTTGAGTTCGATATTGCTATGAAGGTCAATCACCCCGGGTCGGGTCATGGGGGTCTTATGGAGGCCCAATGTGGGCTGGGATGGGAACCCATTCTTGCCAAGTCTCACGAGGATGGGCCAAGGCCACGATGGAATCTGGTGAGCGGGAGGAAGGAACCGATTCGCAAGAGAGGGAGATGTTAGGGGACCAAACAGAGGGGAAGGAGTGCAACAGTGGACGAAGCGAAGAGGATTGGGAAGGCAAATCGTCAACGGAGAAGGATGAGGCGCCGAAGAAGGAGGAGAACAACGGATGTGAGGATTTAGCCGAGCACCAAAGCTACAACGAGAGTGGTGAAGATGCAGGGGGAAACAACAAAGAAGATCCTTGTGTGCACATCTCAAGTCCGCCTAAATCCCCATGTCGCCAGAGGAAGGAGAAGGGACTCGTTGATCTGGGGATATATCCACACTCCAAAGGCGGCGATCCGTGCGACTAAGTGAAAAACAAGTTACACTTGGGGTTATTCCGCAACACTTGGGGTTATTCCGCAAACAAGTTCCTCAATCTCGGGGATATTTATAATTGCAATCATCGGTTAGGTGTTACAGGCATCAGGTTTGAACCACTGTAATTGTGGGAAATTGGGAAGGAAGCAGGGCTAAGATGCCATAAGGAAGAAGGGGAAGTGGTTAAAGAATACACGTGTATGGAGGACAAAGATGTGGAGATTGTGAAAGGGGAGCAGGAGGGTGATAAGGATGGTCCCTCATGTTAATTATAAATCTGAACATAAGAGGGTTGGGGGGGAGGCACAAAAGCTAAGTATCTGAGACATATCATAGCTAGAGAGGAAGCAGTGTTTGTATGTATTCAAGAAACCAAAGCAATACAGTTCTCGGATGCCAGATGCTACTCACTATGGGGAGAGAAAAAAGTTGGACGGTTGCACTTTGAAGGTGATAATGGGGGTGGAAGTCTTTTATCTATGTGGCACAAAGACGCTTTCTCATATGAAAGCCATGAGATGGGGAAGGGCTTTATAGTCGTTTATGGGAAGCATATCAAAACAAATCGGAGGTGTGTGGTGGCTAACATTTATGCCGCATGCTCTTTGAGGGAGAAGAAGGTCTTATGGGGGGAACTGACGCGCATTAAATCGGTATCCCAAGATAAGATATGGTGTTTGTGCGGTGATTTCAATGCTGTAAGAAGGGTAACTGAAAGGCAAGGTGCAAGGGCAAGGGATACTCAATCAAGTGAGATTAGAGACTTCAATGGGTTCATCGAAGCTAACCTTTTGTTTGAATTACCTTTTGTTGGAATGGAATTCACTTGGTTTAATTCCAATGGTTCGGCCAAGAGTAGGCTTGATAGAGCACTGGTAACTGAAGACTGGATGGATGTTTGGCCCATGTGCAAACAGTATGTGCAACGTAGGGAAGTCTCTGATCATTGTGCATTGGTTATAAAGTCTGTGGAGAAGGATTGGGGTCCCAAACCGTTTAGAACCATTGATGCTTGGCTGTCAGAGAAAGGTTTTCTGGAGATGGTGAAGGTAAGATGGTTGTCGTATCCAGGTCAGGGGTGTAGCTTTATGAAGGCCAAAGACAAATTGAAACGCTTGAAGGGCGATCTAAAAGAATGGAACAGGGACGTCTTTGGTAATATTGAGACTACAAAAAAGAGGATTCTACAGGAAATTGAGGTCCTGGATAATCAAGATTGCAACGAAGGCCTAGTGGTAACCGAAAGGATAAAAAGGGCTGAATTGGTTAGCTGTCTGAAGGAAACGGATAAAAAGCTTGAATCCCTATTCCGCCAAAAAGCCAAAATAAGCTGGCTTAAGAACGGGGACTCTTGTACAAAGTTTTTTTCACTCAACTCTGAGATGGAGACGTAGGAGGAACGAAGTTAAAGGTGTGGAGGTGGGGGGCTTATGGAGTGAGGAACCAAGTACAGTGCGCTATGAAGCAAAAAAGTTGTTTGATAATAGGTTTAAAGCAAGGAAGGACTTAGGGGTAAAACTTGATGCGGTTGAATTTAAGTCCTTATCTGAGTCAGATAACTTGGATTTGCTAGAAGGGTTTATCGAGAAGGAAATAAGGGATGCGGTGTGGCAGTGTGAAGGTTCAAAAAGCCCCGGACCTGACGGATTCAACTTCAATTTCTTTAAGAAGAGTTGGGAGTTTGTGAAGGAAGAGGTTATGGCAGTGATGAAGCAGTTTCACGAAACAGGGTATATTCCGAAGGGATGCAATGCATCTTTCATTGCACTTGTACCTAAAGTAAGAAATCCTGTCAATCTTGACCAATACAGACACATTTCTCTAGTGGGAGCCATTTACAAGATTATATCCAAAGTGCTAGCCGGAAGGATCAAGAAAGTACTCCCCTTGGTCATAGACGAGTGTCAGTCGGCTTTCTTAAAGAACAGAGGGATTTTAGACAGTGTGTTGATGGCTAATGAAGTGATTGAGGATATCAGAAGGGGTGGAAGGAGTGGACTGTGCCTAAAAGTGGATTTTGAAAAAGCTTATGACTCGGTTAGATGGGAGTTCCTATATGATATGTTACAGAAGATGGGGTTTCATAGTAAGTGGATTAGTTGGATCAGAGGCTGTTTGGAAAGTGCGTCTATCTTAGTACTAGTTAATGGGAGCCCGACAGAAGAATTCAAACCAAAAAGAGGGCTGAGACAAGGTGACCTGCTTGCTCCTTTTCTTTTCTTGATTGTAGCCGAAGGCTTGGCCGGTTTAGTTAGGCAAGCTAAGAAGGCTAACATCCTCTCTGGGCTTAAGATTGGTAGAAAAGAGGTGGAGATTAGTATCCTTCAATTCGCTGATGACACTTTCTTTCTCTGTGAGGATTCATTCAGCAATGTAGTAACCTTGAAGGCTATTCTCAGGGGGTTTGAGTTAGCCTCAGGCTTAAAGATTAATTTCCACAAGTCTAAGCTTGCTCGAATTAATGTGCATAGAAACAATCTCCTATGTTACACAAAGACTTTGAATTGTGCTCAGATGGTAGTACCGTTTAAGTATTTGGGGCTTGAGGTGGGAGGCAACCCAAGGAGGAAAAAATTTTGGGAACCGGTTATAAAAAAGCTGGAAGGTAGTACATGGAGAGGGAGGTACCTATCACTGGCAGGGCGTATCTGTGTAATTAAATCGGTTCTCACAGCAGTTCCTTTATACTACCTATCTTTATTCAGAGCACCAGAATCGGTCTGCAAGAACATTACCAGTATTCAAAGAAGGTTCTTATGGGGATGGGGGAAAGAGAAGAAACCGATCTCTTGGGTGAGTTGGAAAGTCATATGTAAATCAAAAGAGGAGGGAGGGCTAGGTCTTACAGACATTCGTGAGTTTAATTATGCTTTACTGGCCAAGTGGAGGTGGAGGTGGCTATCGGAGGAGGAAGGGAGATGGAAGGATATTCTAGAGTCAAAATATGGAGAAGGAAGACAGGTCACACAATCAGCTCTAAAATTGTAGTCATGGTGGTGGAGGGATCTTGATAAAGTGTGTAAGGAGGGAGGAGGAGAAGGTTGGTTCCAAACAAAAATTGGGTGGAGATTAGGTTGTGGTGATAAAGCAAAATTTTGGGAGGACGTATGGGTTGGGAACACTAATCTCAAAACTGTCTTCCCTATATTGTTCTCAATTTCTAGTAATCAGGGACAGAAGGTTGCAGAGGTAGGTATGTGGGAAGGGTCTGAATGGAAATGGAATCTAAGGTGGAGGCGTGCCAGGTTCGAGTGGGAATCGGTGATGGAAATGGATCTTGCAGTGTATATCTCTAGGACTACTATGAAAAAGGAAGAGCAAGACACTAGGGTGTAGGGGAATATCGAACAAGGGTGCTTTTCTGTGAAATCAGCTTATGCGACTTTAGCCAAGAGAGGTAGTGGTCGTAGTGTTGAAGTTTTCCAGTTGCTGTGGAAGGCTAAGGCCTTTCCCAATGTCTTAACTACCGCATGGAGGGCCTTGCTGGATAGACTACCAACTAGAGAATGCTTGAGTAGGAGAGGAGTGACGCTAGATTCCACCCTTTGTGTACTTTGCCAAATCAAGGTCGAATCTTGTCAACACCTCTTTATGGAGTGTGATGTGGTTGTGCGGGTGTGGGAGTTATGTTATAGGTGGATTGGCATCTTATCTGCTCAGCATAATGTGTTGAACAACCATTTTGAAAGCTTCTGTCGGGTTCAGTGTAGCAAAAAGCAAAATATGGTTTGGAAAGGAATTTGGGCAGCTCTTGTACGATACATTTGGGAACATAGGAATGCGGTTGTCTTCAAACAAAGTGTAGTAGACGCAGAAGAGGTATTACAACAAGCACAACTCAAATCGTGGCTTTGGATGAAGAATAAAGCTCACAGGTTTAACTACTCTTTCACAGATTGGATCTTAAATCCAATGCTTTGTATCAAGAGTTATAAATAATAGGGATCCCAAGATAAGGGGTCGGTGAACAATCAAATGGCTACTGGTCTACTCTGTGTTGGGAGGCTTGTATCTGGTTTCTTACTAAAAAAAGGGTGGTCCTTATCACTGTTGTTCTGGTATACATATTCTTGGCTACAGGTGTGGAATTACAGACTGGACAAAGCTGTGTTGGCTCGGGTTCTTTTGTAGTCACTGTGAAGAAGCGACAAGGCAGTGCTTTTACTTCTATAGCTTTGGCAGTACGTAAGGAATGAAGGAATAAAAATTTCGTGTTGTTGCAAAGGTTGGGTACTGATAAGGCTGCAAGTGTTAAAGTGGGATGCTAGTTCCGTTGGATTAGATGGTTAATGGGTCTTGGAGGATGCCACCTAATTGAAGCCATGAACGTGGCAGCGTGGTGAGGTGCAGAAGTGTTAAGGGAGAGTTGATGCATATCACCAACCCTGTTGTAGCAACACTGAACCATGCAAGGGCGGTTGTTGGACAGTACCTGAACAGATTCTGGGTTCGTTGTTGCTGATAGGTGGCTTATTAGTTTGCTTGTTCACTATGGATGGGGTTTGTGCTGGCTGGAGTAGGGTGAGTAACCACATGTTGCATACAAGGGCCATACCAGACTTAGTGGATACGAGGTAGGAGCATGGGTATACGAAAGGTGCATATGGTGTGATGCCAACTTTGGGTGGGCAGGGTAGAAGGATGACGCAACAATGGGTCCTGAAGGAATGCAGAGGAAAAAGAAGAATTGATACACTGATAATAGTAAGCTGGTTGATTGCATTGGTGTTGGAGTTCTTGATGGTTGGTTTCCAATTGACTGGTTCGAATTTAAAGCAGCAACTGATGAACAGCAGAAGCAGGGAGTTGCTGTTATTTTTGTCTTGATGTGCGAAACATTGGAATTGGCCGTGAAGATATACCCAGGTGCCTACACTCTAGCGTGGTCACCAGTTGGTTTTGTGAAGTGAACATAAGCAAGACTATATAGGGGGGAATCATTATCCAACGTGTTACAGGAAATCATAGAGGAAGATACTATGAGGGAGCGTTGGAGGTCTTTCATGCTATTGGTTGTTTTCCTTTTTAGCTGTTCGATAGAGCCAATCACTAGTGTAAGGCTTCTAGTTTTCTGTAATTATCAGCATTGCATCTTTTCCCTTTGTGGGATGTTGTGTTAAGCGTAAAAGGGTTGGGATACCCCTTTTGTATCCTTTTAATTTATATTCATTCTTTGCTGATAAAAAAAAATATAGACTTCTCAATTGAACAGTAATACCACTTAAAGATAGGTTCCTTAGGCTATACTTAAACTTGACCAGTAAAGAAGCAACAATTAGAGAGTTAGGGAGGTGTAGTGATGGTAATTGGGTATGGAACTTATCTAGGAGAAGGAATTGATTTGAATCAAAAAAATGGAAGAAAACTTTTATTGAAAGGAAGAACACTTGGGAATGGTTAGATGACGATTCAAAAGGGCACTCACTCAAATCCTCATATGAAAAATTACAAAGACAATCATAGGGAGGAATACATTGATATGTAAAAAGCTTCTACAGCATTAAGGTTTTCCCATGTCCACAACACTTTGCTTAGAGGGTCTTGCTATATAGGGTGGCAACAAAGGAAAAACTTATACGTAGGGGAGTTTTAAGTGATAGTATAATGTTCACACTCAGGTGTTTTATATCCCTTTCAAGATTCTTGTAATTGTACTTTCATTAACTTGTAAAGTGTGTGAAATCCTGGAAAGTAGAGGGTGTTCTGACTTGAGGTGTGTGGTGTTGCAAAGAAGGTGAGTGGGTCTTGTGGTTTACAAGGTCACCTTTTTGTGATGTGTTGGTGTAATCTGGATTTGATTACTAGTGAAACTCAGAGGTTGTTCTGAGAACTGGATGTAGCTCAAGGTTGAGTGAACCAGTATAAAATTGTTGTGTAAATATCTTTATCTCTATCTCCTTATAACTGTTTGTGTTAATTTTGTTTTTGCTGCTGATATAAACAACCGATTAAAACGCAATTTCAATCGGTTAAAATTTTGAATCATTGGTTGATTGCTTTCCTTAATTTCTTATCTGTGATTGTTTGAAAATGGTTCATTCTTAATCAATCTTTGTGAAATCTTTGACAAACAATTCACCCCCCCCCCTCTCTTGTTTAAGCCATCAATTCTTACATTAGTCACCTTTTCATTTTCTATAGGATAACTCATAAAGTTTGGAGCATGTGTGAGAGGTGGGTAGGATAAATACAATACGCTCTAACTAACCTCGAGTCCATTTTAACATTTTTACTTATTAGGCCTTAGTGAGAGAAGAAACATGTTTAGGAGGTTTAAGTGGATATTTATTATTTGGAGTATATGGTACTAAAGAAACAATGTGTTATTTAGTTAAGGGAAAGTTGGTGCAAAAGAGATGTTTTACATGGCCTAATTGAGCGCTTGTGTATGGATGTGTCACAAATTCTTAATGCAACCTTTTCATTGACAATATGGTACCAATGTCCAATTATGTGTTTGGAATAATTGAAATAGCATACAAGAGAACTAAAGGGTCATAAGGAGTTGTGTAGTTAAATACATCTCTCTATAGTAAGACCTTGTTTGATTATGTAAGGAAAACCATATAGCAAGGAGTGAGTTGGAAAATAATATTAGGACATAGTGCTAAATGGAGGATCTTACTATAAACGAATAAAACATATAATCCCACGATGGATTAATTTTTAAGTTGCACGAGTAGAAAGTTGTGTGTTAGAAATGAACATTAGGGCACAAATCCATATATGATCTAGATAGGTAAGCTAGTGTGAAAAAACTAAAAATAGGAAGATGTAGTAAATGAGGTTTGATGTAGGTATAGTGAACATGAAGATATAATCATTTGGGTTGATATAGCAGGAGTAAAGTATAAGGGGGCTAATAGGCGAGAGGTTACAATGGTACAATGGATAGTGTATGTTCTCTAGATCTACTTTGTAGGTACTCATACATAAATTGGATGACAAAAACTAACCATTCCTCATGTAAAAGAGGACTAGAGGAGTGTTGTGTCATTAAATAAGGAATAACTTCATTAAACCAAGAGAGGGGTGAATTGGTTTTAAAATCTTTTTCAAAAAAATCTCCTATCTTGAAATTCATTTATAACTTCTTTAAGATATAAAAATTGAACGCAATTATTAGTTGAAACAAGACTGAAACAAGAATTGGTTGTAGTATAAAAAAATTCTCTTATTTAAGTTTCTTTTAAAACAGTTTCAACTATGCAATTAATTTGAGAATCCAATTGATATAAGAATTAGAAAACAATACAAAGAAAAAGATAAAGCAAGAGAAAGATCACACAACACACACATATATATAGTTTTAGATTCAAGTTCAATCCTTAGTTTTTCATCCTTAAAAATTTGGTTCCTACTAATCAAATGTTTGAATAAAGCAACACAACAATTACAAACACCGAGAGAATATCAACCTCAATCAACTCTTGATAACAAAGAGGATATATGCATTATCCACTTTTGAACTACTTCAAGAGGATCTAGCCTTATCCACTCTTTAATCACTCAAGAAGATTTTTGCCTCATCAACTCTTGCAAAAACAACCAACAATAAACACTCCAACAAAAACAATCTCAATACAATACTGAAAAGACTCCAGTAAGTGTACTGAGTGAGAAGTAATAATTTGTCCTTAAGGATTGATATCGAACCCACAAGGACCATTATTTAAAATCCTAATAATAGCATTCACTAAGTATAAGAATATGTACAATAATTTGATTTGATTTGATAATGACAATAGTTTGCATGAAAATTAAATAAAAGAAAAGTAAAGTAGTAAAAGATTTCAATTAAGAAAATTGGGAATGGGGTTAATCCTTCTCACTCATATGTAATTTTAAACATAAAATATTCCATCTTGATTGACATTGATAGACATATAAAAATCATTCATATCAATTCCTCACATACAAAATTATTAAGAGAGTCTCCTAAATATCGATTCCTCGCATATTTATAAAAACTCCTTATCATTACGAGCAAATGTTATAAAGCAATTAACATTTCAAATTTTTTCCTAGTATTAAATATGTTAAGCATTATCATTTAGGTCAGATGCTTGGAAGTACTTTCCAGTCAAATTTAAGGATCAAACTCATGAATAATTTCAAGCTTTGAGAATAAAATGATAATATCAATCATCAATCAAGAACTAAATAATATAGATAAATATCACCTCAATACATAAGAGTTTGAACAAATTACTCCCAACCGTAAAGAAAATAATTAGCCACTCTCCATTATAAGCATGGACCGCAAGAAAAGAAGATCCAGAGCGTTTCTCCTTAACGGTTGCCTTCTTTAAGGTTTCCTTCCTTTGGTTCCTCCCAATTATGTCTAGACTTTTTCCTCACGCCTTCTATTTAACCTAATTGGGCTTGGGTTAAGTGACATCTCGCTCAAGCGAAAAATTTCCTGCTTAAAGAGTTTCACGAGAAAAAGCCCAACTTTATATTTTCATCTTGTCTTTAACTTGTCCATTCTCCTTTAGTCCTTTTATCTCCATTTTCCCCTAGATTCATGAAATTAATACAAAATTGGGAATAAATCATTCTTATTCATCTTATAATCCAAAAATATGTAAAAATATTCAAATTCCTAAATTAGAGGTTGAATTATAACACTATTGATCCTGCCTGTTGACCAAAACGCTGGAGCTTTGCCTCGTCAAACTTGGATCGACGTATGCGCCGTGCTTGCCTCTGTCCTTCACCGCGATCCACCTCAGGAACCTGCAAAAGACGAAACGGCGTCGCTGCGGCCGATCGCGCTCCAACGCCCAAGTCAGTGACTGAACCACCAATTACTTCAAGAGTAAGACTCAAGAACTCTAAGGAACCGTGACCAGTTCTCTCTCAGTGTACTCAAGACTCGCAAGCGTAAAGAAACAATCTGAACGTGCGTACCTCAGAAGTTCGTTGAGAACTCTTATATACCTGGGCACTTTCTCTCTCCTGGCAGTTACACATCTGGACACGTGGCTCGCATCCAGCTGTACACGTGCCATCATCTGGAGCATCCTTGACTTGGGCGCTACTTCTGACTCTTCTTTGGCTAAGTTACTTATGCATGGTATACTCAGTGCATAGATGCCTTGGAGCGCGATCTCTTCTGGATGGCGAGTTCGGGTGCCTTCGTACACACCTTCCCTGTGGTCTTGCCAGCCGCCTTCATGATCTGCCCTACCTGCTTCACCGTGTAAGTGGGCTATCTCCCAAGCTCATCCTCTGGCCAACTGGGAAATGACCATCTGCCTTCATCTTCGGCGATGTCCTTGCTTCGGCGATCTCTAATCACTTGGTCGCCTGGATTCACATCTTGGCGACTTCATCTTCAACTCGGTGACCGCCGGTTTAGGTATGGTGGAGATCGGAGCACGCCAACTTAATAACTGGCGACTACGCAAACCCCCCGACCTCCTTCCCTTCTGCTAACCAGGTGTCCCATCCAACACGCCTATATAATAGCTCGACGCCACGTCATTACTCCCGACTACCAGGGCGGTACAACTATTAACAATTGAAGCTCATAAGGGTTTATCTTTTTGCATGAAATATTACTGAATTATGACACTTATCAACTCCCCCAACCTAAAATCTTGCTTGTCCTCATGCAAAGTAAATGAATATAAATAAATCATATTTGAGTTCAAAAAATCAAAAACAACTTTATTTACTAAACAACCGGTTAAATTAGAAACTTATGGTGCTTCTAACTTCAAATATTTCATCTTTATTGACATCGATACACATATAAAAGTCATTCATATTGTTCTTGCCGGTTGACTCCGAAGACAAGCTCTAGCTTCGTCTATCTTTGTTAGAATCTAGTCTTCCCTTTGTTACGTTGGAATGCGGCTTCGTTGAGACAGAGGGGACCCTACCTGTTGATTGCATTCCGACGATCAAGTTAGTACATGGATTATAAGAAACAAGAAGTAACTAGTTTCAGTCTTAGAAACAACCTCCCTTTAAACTGGGATCTCAAGTCTCTTTGATAGCCTACCTTTTGTAACAACTTTCTATGACGAGAATCTCATCTCAACTGAAAGCGTACTCAATAGGAAAATATTATGTTCAAGGGCACATTCTCTTAGTATCGCAATCGAACACAATTTTTCCTCACTAGAGTGCATAAAATCATAACAAAATAACCACCAGGGTACCAACTCATGTACTAGCATCAGGGGTCCAATCTGTTTCACATAGGCACCATCAGCGTGCCGCTACACATCATACATGCAACCTAGCTTATTGTTCCCTAACACACATGGGCTCAGGTTTAGAGAGAACGTTTTACTTGTACTAGACCCATATGCACTAAGCGCACCCCTAGGTCCATTACTACCCCTTGCTGGCCGCCTAGGCCTTGCACACGAAGGGTTACATTAAGTATACAAAAGAGAGTTAACACACATATCTGGAGCCAAATCACATGGACCATCAACTTGCCCCAAAAGCCGAGCTGACCTGTCTAATGCAGATGCTGAGCTCTGACCAGCGAGCACTGAGCTCTAAGCGCTCTGGTCCAGTACACATATCGATTCTTCGCATACAAAATTATTAAAAAAGACTCTGAAATATTGATTTCTCGCATATTTATAAAAACTTTTTATCATTACGAACAAATGTTATAAATATGTTAAGCATTATCATTTAGGTTAGATGCTTAGAAGTACTTTCCAATCAAATCTAAGGATCAGAATCATGAATAGTTTCAAGCTTTAAGAATAAAATGATAATACAAATCATCAAGCAAGAACTGAATATTATAGATAAATATCACCTCAATACATAAGATTTTGAACAAATTACTTTCAATCCCAAAGAACTGAATATCCAAAGTGTTTCTCCTTGACAACAACCTTTTTTAGGGTTTTCTTCCTTTAGTTTCTCCCAATTATGTCTAGGATTTTGTCTCACGTCTTCTATTTAACCTAATTGGGTTTAGGTTAAGTGACATCTCGCTTAAGCGAAAAATTGTTTACTTAGAAGAATTTCACGAGAAAAAGCCCAATGTTATCTTTTCATATTATCTTTAACTTGTCCATTCTCCTTTAGCCCCTTTGTCTCCATCTTCCTCTAGATTTTTGAAACAAATTTTGAATAAATCGTTTCTACTCATCATATAATCCAAAGATATGTAAAAAGGTTCAAATTCTTAAATTAGAGGTTGAATTATAACTCTATTAACAATTAAAGTCCTTATGTCCTTATGTGCCTATCTTTTTTCAAGAAATATTACAAAATTATGACACTTATTATTGACTACACTTACAAGTTCAGCTAATGAAAATAATTCCTCATAAGTAACTACTGCTATTGCACTAGTTGAGCAACATTTGGTGAGAAAAGTTATTGTTGTTATAATGCACTCATGGTTTTGTGTAATTATGGAACTTCACCTATGTGATATATAGGAATATTTTCTTGTTCATAGCACAACTTCTTATTCATATAGATTTTTCACCATCACACATCTTAAGATATACATAAATTTAATTACTATATTAATATTTTTAATTTTAAATAATGTATTTTATTCATTTTGATTAATAAGAAAAAATTAATTTTTACTAATAATAATTTCGAAAAACGTATTCAGATATGTAATCTAAAATAATGTAAGAAAAAAACTTATATTTAATCATGTTTTTTAAAAAAAAAATAGATAATAAATAACAAAAATAAGCTAACAGTTTTTAACCTCGGATAATTAATTTATTGATATAATTATTCAATTTGAAATGAAATATTTTCATCTCAAAATTCAAATATGTAATTAATTTAAATTATAACTAACTTTCAATACATAAATATAACTTCAAATTTAAATATATATCAACTAATAATTTTTAAAACATATCAATTAAAAACACATTCAACTTAAACTACAAACATATTCAACTAAATTACAAACTTATTCACATAAACAACTGTAAAATAAATTAAAAAAATTAAATTTATAATAAATAAACACATAATAAATAAAGAAAAACAAAGTATAAATTTAAATTACGAATTTAAAACATAAACAAAATATAAATTGAAAAAAAAAAACATACTTGGAGAAGTGAAGAACAAGAACACAACAAGGGAGGAAGAAGAAGTTCTGCCTAAACAATTTCCACCAACAAAACACCTGAAAACACCACATTTTATTAAAAAACAAAGGAACAATCAAGAAAAACACAACCTGCAAAATCTGAAGAAAAAAAACTATGAACATAACGGATTATGCTATGCCTTAAAAACACAACTTAATCGAATAGTCAAAGTTTTCAACACCATAACTGATTATGCCTTCTATTACAAAACAAACCTAATCGATTATGTACATAAGTTTTACAACATAATCGATTAAGCTCAATTTAACACACCACAAATAACCGATTAGACTCTAAAAAATAGCACATAATCGATTATGTATTCTACTTAATTGATTATCAACTATTTCTCATGACATAACCGATTAAGTGTCCTATGATTTTTCAATGGTAATCGATTAGGCAACGTAAAAAATCATCTCATGGCTAACCTGATATCGAAGTTGCAATTTCAACTTAGTGTCGTTCGCACTCTACTAACTCACGAAACTCTCCAAGGTCATTGAAGCATGCATATGTATGTTTGAATGCAGATGTGTGTTAATGCAACATGTGTTTCATAGAAGCATGCTTATATAACAGGTCTCGTGAATCATCTAAGTTATCTATGACCTAACCTATCTAGACATGCATTCATCACGTTTAACTTGGTCAAAGAGATTACATGTGCCAAAGTCGGGAATCTTTGAATGGAATCACTGTGGTGCATGGCAGTGTATGCATGGCAACAATGTGATATCAATGAAAAAAAAGTGAAGAAAAGGGAGGGCACAATGGTAAAACACTGATGTATATGTGGCTTTCTCTTTTCTCGCTAACAAAAATCACCACTCCATCGCTTATATTTTAGATGTTAATTCTATCAATTTCTATCATCTCATTCCTAAGATTGCTCTCATGCTTTGTTTGAATTAAAGAGTGAAAAGTTGAGGGTGTGAGGGAGTGGAAGAGTGAGGGTTTGAAAAAAAGTGTAAAGAAAATTTGATGTGTTTGAATTAAGGTATGTTAGAGTGGATGTAAGAAGAAAATTTATTGAAATAGGTGAGTAATCTGATAGTTGTGAGAGTATTTTGAATTATTTTTAAAGGTATAAAATGTAAGTTTACAAATTTATCATTTTAAAAAAAAATATTTGAATAATGAAATATAAAATATTTTTGTGTAGATTTGATTTAATTAAAACTTTATATATTATTCTCTTTGAATAATTTAAAAAAAAAAATACAAGTTTCTTATTATTTTTACAAATTTATTCTTATATTTAAAAAGTAATTAAGTTATTTTTTATTTTTATAATTAATAATAAAATTATTATAAAATTTATTTATTTTATATAAATAACTATACTTATTTTTATTATATTATATTAATAATATAATATTTGATAAAAATAAAAATATTAAAATAAAAATTATTAATAATAATATTATTTAATAAGTTTATTTAATTATTATTAATTTATTTAATTTGTATTATTATTTTTAATTAATATTATTATTTTATAAATTAATTTTAAATATTATTGTTATTTTAATATTTAATTATTTATATTATTAATATTAATACATCTTGTTATAATATAGTTATAATATTATTATTTATTTTATTATTATATTATATAATTAAATTATATTATTATAATTAATTATATAAATTTTATAAAATTATTAGTATAATTAATTTTTTTAATAATTTTAGTTATATATTTTTATGTTTTATTGTAAGTGCAGTGGATAGTTTAAAAATAATAATAAATGTGGAGTGTGACAAACAACTTTCAGTCTCCTTTCATTCACTTCTTTCCTTTCCCGCCCTTCTCCTTCCTCCCCCTTCTCCGTCTGCTGATTCAAATAGGAAATACTAATACACACTCACTTCCTTCTGCAGAAAGATGCCCCAACTAACAAAAAAAAGAACATAAAATGTAAAACATTGATTAAAAAATGGCTATGAAAATTGCTTGCATATCATCTCTCTTCTAATTTTTCTTAAATGGTAGAAACCGAAGAACCTTAATTCCAATACCATTATTCGTCAAACCCTTAATGAAAAATCTTCCACCTTTTCAAATCACCATTTTCAAACAAATACCTTAGAATCTTAATTCAATTCTTAGGATGTAAGGTTTAAGATTTAAACACAAATTTAAAATTTATCAAACAATTTCATTTTGTTTAAACTTGCTGAGTAGGAGTATTGTAAAAAAAAAACAAAATGAAGTACTAAAATTCATTTTAAAAAGCGAGAGACCAAACTAAAAAAAGAGAAACACAAATAATAAAACGACGTTTTGTTTTAGCAATTCGGCCAAAAATTCATAAGACAGGTTTTGCTTATCACTTTAAATTCTTTTAAAAAATTAGCTAAAATTTACTGTTTGCGTGTCTCACATTTCCTCCAACATTTGTAGTCTGACCAGCCGCCCTGCCAACCCCCTACTTCTGTCCAAATTAACTAAGCTTGAGCGCAACAAAAGAATTAAAAAATGGAATGACAAAAAAGAATAAAAAAAGTTGGTTTGCTAAAAAATAAATATGAAAGATAATAAAAATAGACATTATTTAATTAAAAGAAGTAAAAGGGAAATAAAATAAAAATATTTTTTAGTGTATTTAATTTTAAAATTATTTTGCATTATTAATATTTATTTTATCGTTAATAATTATTTATTTTCATTAGTGATATTATTAATTATTATTATTAGAAAGTTATTAAAAGAAAATTGATTAAAAATTATGATTTAATAATAGATATTTATATAAAAAAACTAAAATATTTATTGTATAATTACATAAAAATACACTATTAAATTATTGTTAAGTAGACTTTTGGAAATATTTTACTGTATATGAAAAATATCCCATCTGTTCTTTTAAAATATTTTCATTTTTTTCTTTCTACCTGTGTTTGTATCTCACCAAACTGAGAAGTTTGATAAAATAATAGGTTCTTAAGGATCCACGTAAAACCCTTCTTATCCATTCAACCCAACTCTATTATTTTTATTTTTCTTCATGATTAAGAAAATATTTAATTTAATAATAAATATACCACACTTTTACATAGAAAGCAGCTTTTTAAATCTTTACAAGACTTCGATAACGTTAAATTAATTAGAAGTTATTTAAACATCTTAAAGGATGAAATTATAAAACTGTAACAAAATAGGGAAGTTCAATTTTATCACGTCTTCCCTTTTCTTTTTCCCTTGTTTTTACCATTCATTTCGATTGTATACTTGGGTTGTATAAAAAGAGTGATTATACACCGAGACTGCTCTCTCTTTTTTATATTTATCCTACAATTTTTTTTAAAATATTTTATAATAAAAAATGGATGTAAGATAAATGTAAATTTTGAACAATAATATAAATTGTAATAAAATTGTAAAAGAGAAAAACAATTATATGCATACATGGCTTACACGTCGCATGTGCTCCAGTGGCGCCTATATCAAACACGTACGTAACGTAAAATTTATGACTTGAAAACGACGTGAAGCAGTATCTGCTCAAACTTTAAGTATTTGCATTGGAAGACGATACTATTTAATACTATCACTTTTTTACACTCTTACTTAAGAATCAATAATATTATTATTTTATTTTAAAATTTTATTTATTTTTATTTTATTAATTAAATATAATATTTTATTATTAAAAAAAGCTGTAAAGTAAAAGTCAGACCTAAAAATGTTCTAAAACAATTATTATTTTTTCATATTTGTTCCATTTTTGAAACCTTAGCACTTAGCAGACACTCGGTTGTTTGTTGTTTTTTTTTATTGAAGTCACGTGAAGACTTTATATATAAAACCAAAAGTTCTAGGCTATACTCATTCACTCTCTCCTTGGCTTTGGCTTTGTTCTTCCTTACACTAGCTCTTGAACCAAACCAAAGAAATGGAGGGAGATCAAGAGGAGAAGTTGCTCATCAAAGAGAAAACATCAGAAGAGGAATCATCGTTGGTGAACAAGGTGTGGGAAGAGAGCAAGTTGATGTGGACAGTGGCAGCACCAGCCATATTCACTAGGTTTTCAAGCTTTGGTGTCACTATTATAAGCCAGGCTTATGTTGGTCATATTGGTTCAAGAGAACTCGCTGCTTTTGCTCTTGTTTTCACTGTTCTCATACGCTTTGCCAATGGTATTCTGGTACGTTTTTTGGTTAAATCTTCTTCTAACTGTTGTGGATATAGATCTTGAAAGTTGAAAGTACAAATTTTCAAAAACGGAGATGAAAAAATGTTTGATGGAGAGAGAAAGAGGGGAAGGTGTGAAGTGAATACTTTTACACATAAGTACTTAATTTTGGAAATGAAACAACAAAATAAAATGTTGTCTCTGCCACTAATTATCTATTTTTTCTACATGGATACTTAATTAATATTTCAGTAACATAATCACTCTGTTCGTTTTGAATATTAAGAAAAAAACAGTTTTGATTTCAAAATGAATTTTAACTAATTCTATATTTTATTTACTGGGCCTACTCTTAGATGTTCTTAGTTTACCTGAAGTTTATTGTAAGTAACCATCTTTTGTTTTTGCATAAGTTTAGACAAAAGTTAAATTGAATATTATTAATTCACTTCTTAGATTGATCTATGTTATAGTAGATTTTTAAAGTTTCTTTAATTTTGTGAATTGTGTAAAAAAATTTATTTTTTTTAAAATGAATAAAATGTAAATTTATAAATTTATTTTTATCCTTAAAAATATACGAATAATAAAAATAATTAATTAATTTATATATTTACTTTTATAATTAATAATAATAATATTATTATATAAATAACTATATTTATTATTATTATTATTAATTATTATTTATTTTTATTAATAATATTATTAAATATTTATACAAATAAATTAACAGTAATTTTAACTTTTTAATTGTATTATGTAAATTTTTAATAATTACAAAATATATATAAATTAATTTTAATTTTATTTTTAATTATTTTGATCGTTATTAATTATTAATTATAATTTCTTAATTATTGTTATTATTTTATAAATTTATTATTTATATTTTTTTATTATCATTTATATGTTTATTAATATTTTAGTAATTGTTCTCGTCCGTTGATCTTTGGATCGAATGGAACGATTTTTGTTTCTGACTTGTCTCCAATTAGTCCTTCGAGGTACTTGGTACTCTACTAGGATAAAGGGAACTCTACTTGTTGATCACACTTCGACGATCAAGTCAGTGAGAACATATAAAATAAATATTTTGTTTCAGTCTTAAGTATGGAGAAACAATGTATCTTTTATCCCGGGTCTCAAGCCCCTTTTTATAGATATCCCTCCAATAGCTTTATCTGATGAGTGTATATACTGAACAGAAAGCATATAATCATAATAGATAAACATTTTGCTTACGTGCATATTTATTTTCGAGTGCTAGCAACAAAAAAATACTCTACTCGTAGGCCACCTTTAATCTTGGGTGTTTGCTACTTTATTCCCAACAACTTTTATTTAAATTTAATTAGCATATATATTATAACCAATTTGAATGTTCTCTCTATTTTTAATTATTTTTTTTTGAGCTGACCACTAATATCTGGGTCGAACTCATGACCCGTCTTTTGGGTCCAAAACTGAGCTGATCATACCTAAATGTTTAGACCGAGGTCTCGAGCATTCCTGTCCAAAACACAAGTTCCCCAGGCTCGAGTCAAGTTCGACTAGGTGAAGAGGCTTACCAGCATTTGGCGGCTAACATGACGTTTTCCTAGTGGGTAGGTGAGGTGCGTTATCGAAGCGTTTCTTGACAAAACATTTCACCACATTAAATCTAAGACATCCACGTGGCATGCGCATCAACGACTAGGAAGCATTAACACTTCATCTCCTTCTTTCAAACAATTAAAAATCCATGTCTACCTCATTTACTTGCTACGCAATCTCTCTTCTCCCCGGAACTCTCGTGCTCTAAAAACCTCTCTTTCTTTCGCACTTTTTCTCCTCCATCATCATATCATGTATTTTCCTCCACTAATCTCTACTGGCAGATATTTATTCATCTTACCGATTACATTACCTGAACTGTGATTTCTTGTCAATTCGTCTTCTCTGCTTGGCTTGAACTATGCTTGTATCTTATTTGTGTTTATGCTTTTGTTCTAGCTATTTTTGCAATGGATTACGGTTTATTGTGTCCCTCGACCAAAAAAGAGCTTCTAAAAGAGGTCTCTTATCACACCACCCATTTACGTCTTAGAGTTAAGAGAAAATGGGTGTAACATGAGCAAAAGATACGAGGGTAATGTAAAAAACGTAGAGTGTAGGGAGGGTGAGCGCATCTGCTGTGACAAGTGCGGATCCTGGTGGTCCATTTTGTTTCTTTTATGCCACGTTTTTCAAAAGGTTCTCTTGCGTCTCCCTTTCCTGAACCTCTCCAGTAGGTCCATGTATCTCTTATTGACGACATCTGCCTCCGTAATACATTCTGGCTCTCATGCCGGGATAACGATTGTGTAAGTTCTCCTTTGATTCTTCAAACTACTCTCGTAGCATTTTCGTGCCGTCTTCTGATCGGACTTTATGGTAATCACCCCTCCTTCAGGAGAAGGCAGCTTCATCTTCATATGGGTTGTTGAGGCTACCCACCCAAACTATTCAGGGAAGGTTGCCCCTAAAACAAGTTGTAAGAAGAAGACGCGTTAACAATGATGTATTTGATGGTAATCGTCCACTTTTATCGGAGAAGGTCATCCTCAACCTACCCTCACACTTCTACCTGATCTCCCGCGAAGTCGACCAAACATCCATCGTATGGCCTCAACTGGTTAGGGGATAACTGCAAGTTAGTGAACGTTCCCCAAAACATTACATCAATTGAGCTCCCCTGATCAACTAAGACTTTGTGCACCTTCCGCCCTATAGTGACAACAAATATCACCTCCAAATCATCCCCGTCTGGAACCATGTCTTCTAGGTCATAACTCATGAAGTAGAAAATGGGCTAAAATATATTTATAATAAATATAAAATTATTCAATAAAAATAAATATTTTTTTTACATCAAATATTTTAAATAACTTAAATATATATATATATATATATATATATTATTCAAATATTTTTAAAAATAAGAATAAATTTGTAAATTTATATTTTATACATTTTAAATAAACTTTTCTAACAAATTCACTCTAACCTACTTTAATTCAAACAATCTCAATTTCTTTATTTTTTCTTTCAAATCATTTCAAATTGACTTAGTCAAATCTTCACCGAATCCAAATCACAACCTTAATGATTTTAACCATTATAATTAGTCAGTCAGGAGTTGTAACGAAAACAAGTAGATTAATTATTAATTATTGAAATGGGATTATAGTACATTAAAAAGTTTGAGCAGAAGGTTGCGACCACCTGCTATGACAATATTCAAATATTCACGTGTTTCCCCCAACAACAGTTTGGCTGCAAATGCAATATATTCAACAAAAATGTTTTGGAACCTTATTGTTATGGCAATTACAAAATAAATTTTTATGATAATAACTTCAGTTATTTGTGTGTGTTAACTGGCTATTGCAGTTAGGAATGGCGAGTGCATTGTCAACAATTTGTGGACAAGCATTCGGTGCAAAAGAATTTGATATGATGGGAGTGTATCTTCAAAGATCATGGATAGTTTTATTCTCAACTGCTTTCTGTCTTCTTCCGTTGTTCTTATTCACGAGCCCAATTTTGAAGCTCCTGGGTCAAGATGAGAACATAGCAGAAGTGGCGGAAACCATTTCTCTTTGGTCAATTCCAATCTTATTTTCTTTTATTGTTTCCTTCACTACCCAAACGTTTCTGCAATCTCAAAGCAGGAATACCATCATTGCATTCTTGGCAGCTTTCTCATTAATCACTCATGTTTCACTCTCTTGGCTTTTGACAATGAATTTCAAGCTGGGAATTCCTGGTGCAATGCTTTCAACAATTTTGGCATCCTGGATTCCCAACATTGGTCAAGTAATATTTATCACCTGTGGTTGGTGCTCTGATACATGGAAAGGTTTATCATTTTTAGCATTCAAAGATCTTTGGCCTGTTGTCAAGCTTTCCCTTTCATCTGGGGTCATGTTATGGTGAGCTTTCTTCTTATGAACTACTGGGTTAAGCTCTTTACAAATGCCATGATTGCTAGGTTTTATTTTTCAAAACAAAGTTCCTACATTTCTGTCAGACAATTTATCCTGAAAAAATAATCGTAAACATTTATATGTCTTCCTAATTTGAAGCTATGGAATGTTTTACAGTCTTGAGCTGTGGTACAACACAATATTGGTTCTTCTAACGGGCAACTTGAATGATGCAGAGGTCCAAATTGATGCTCTATCTATATGGTATCCATTTTCTATTAAGCATTATTTACTTCATTTGAATTCACGAAATTACGAGTGATACGCTAATACTCATCAAATGGGGAATGGGATTTAAGTTATTTCTATGTATTTTGTATAATAATAAAGGATTATTGAAAAAGCTTTTCTCTTTGATTTCTTAAGATCAATTTTCATTTTTTGCAGCCTCAATATTTCTGGATGGGAAATGATGATATCACTTGGTTTCATGGCTGCTGCAAGGTAATCATATTCTTTCCTCTTTCTTGTGTTCTGATCAAACACTCTTTATTCTTATGTTGTTTGTTTACCATGAAATATTAACTTCATCTGCAGTGTTCGAGTGACAAACGAGCTTGGGAAAGGAAGCTCCAAAGCTGCAAAGTTCTCTATACTCGTGTCAGTGCTTACATCGTTAGCCATTGGATTCTTTCTCTTCTTATTTTTCTTACTCTTAAGGGAAAAGCTTGCATACATATTTACCTCAAATGAAGAAGTGGCCAATGCTGTTGCGGACTTGTCACCTTTGTTGGCAATCTCCATTCTCCTCAACAGTGTTCAACCTGTACTCTCAGGTTCTCTTCATCAACATTTGGTTTAAGACTAGAATTCCCATATGAAAAAAAAATCAAAATTGAATACTGAAAACGGACAGAAAAGCAAAAGTTAGAAAAGGTTGATCTTGAACTTTGAAATTGTGTGATTTGAACAGGAGTGGCTATTGGAGCAGGGTGGCAAAGCTCTGTAGCATATGTGAACATAGGGTGTTATTATGTCATAGGTATTCCTGTTGGAATGGTGCTTGGTGAGATTCTCCATTTGCAAGTCAAGGTTGGTATTGTTCTCATTCTCATGCTGCATTTGATTGGTGTTTCATCTGTTTAACGAAACTTATTTCATCTTTTGTAGGGTATTTGGATCGGAATGTTGTTTGGAACATTTATCCAAACTCTACTGTTAATTATAATAACATACAAAACTAATTGGGACGACCAGGTATTTGATTCATTACCTCTTCATGATTCTTAATTCTAGATTGTCTCCTAAGAACTTGTAATTATACACATGATGGATGAATCATTATGTCACTGCACAGGTAATTATAGCTCGTCATCGAGTTAACAGGTGGTCGAAGGAGAGTGCTGATCCTGAAAGAATTACATCAAATAATTAGTAGTGATATTAACCATCAGTATTAGTTATATGAAACTAATTGATAACACTATTTTATATAATTTAAATCGTTAATAATGTTTTTACAATTATAAAGGAAATGAAGGTATTGGTTAGGGTTATCTAACTACTATTGATGGTTAAATCCAAAACCTTGGATTCAGTTTTGTAGTACTTTTTTGTTGAAATGTTGTTTACTCGTAAGAATGCCAATTTGCTTCGATAAGATCCTTGAATTTATCTATCACTACACTACTACTTTTACTTCTTTGTCTACACATAATTTGTATTCTTTCACTGATATGATATCATATAAAGCTAATAATACTCATTAAATAAATTTATTAAAACTCACATGATTTGTATCATTATAAAGCGTTTTTCATTTATTTTTTCTAATTTAAATAATTTTACTTTTCAAGTTTTTAAATTTTTAAAGTAAAGGATAAAAGGATGTTGAAGTTGTGATAAATCAGATTTAGCATTTGTAAGAAATAACTAGAGAAGAAAAACACCATAAAATGACAATGACATTATTAATGCATTGACACATGACAGCTAAAACACATAAATATTCCAAATCAGAACGAGAATCTCAATTCTTATTACTATTAATCATTCCAACTTCTTGAAAAAAATGACAGCCACATGCCACTCATGAATTAACTCACTCCAATGTGTTGATTTCTATAATATTATAAACTCAAATATGATTTTAAAAAACTTTAATAAATGATTTCAATTAATCTTCCCTTATCAGAAGTTCCAGCCTGCGACTTCTTTTTAATATACTTTTTTATTTTTATTTATTTAATTAACTTTTTTTCCCTTTATTTACTGAAATATACCATAAAGTGTTGAGATAATTTGTAAGGACATTCCAAGGGCTTTCAAGCTTGGATAGAATTGTTGTTATTTTGTTTTAGCTGTACTTCTCTTCAACTATTACAACACCTTTTATTCCCTTGTTCATCCCCTCCCACCTACACAACGTTGAGAGGTGAAAATTTGGTTGTATACAAACCAACTTTTTATTTCAATATTCCAAATTTTATTAATGATATATTATCTTTTTTACAGTCGATTTACTGTTTTTTTTTATATATTTTAAAATATTTTTTGATTTATTTTGAGGTCTTTTTTGTTCTTTTAAAATATTTCAAATTAAATTAATATTTTATACTATAGATATTCTAATGTATTTATACTTTTAATGTTAGAATTAATGGCCTAAAAAAGATGCGGGCCAGTTTTCAGAACAACCGCTGGGTATTTCACTAGTAATCGTAGATTACAAACACACAAAACCACAAAGAGGTGATCTTGATAACCCAAGAAGACTCACCCTCTTTTCCTTTCACACAACCACAGTCAGAGCTGTTGAACCAAGTGTGTTCAAGCTTTGAAGAATCCAAACCCTTTGAAGGTTGATGAAAGACTGGATGTGCTTGTTGTTGCTGAGCTGTCTTTAGATAGGATCTGGGGTAGAATTTATATGTAAATCCACTCTTGATTGAATCCAAAGTATAAGCACTCTCAAACCTTTTAATTGAAATGTGTTTTTCAAACTAAGTGAAAAACAACCTGTTGTTTTATCGAAACAACCGATTGTTTTATACTTAGGTGTTTTTAGAAAGGTTGAAAACTATTTTTGATGGTTGACTTGCTGTCAAACCAAAACAACCGATTGATTCGTGGAAACAACCTGATCCTGCCGGCAACTCGAACGTGGAGGAATCGCTCTGTAGCACACTCTGTCCCGTCTACGCGACTGCGTTTTCTACAGAATCACCCTCAGAACCTTCTCTTGGATCTCCAAACGTGACCTGCAAAACACACAGACGGCGCCTCTAGCGGCCGTTTGCACTCCGACGATCAAGTTAGTCCACAAAACCACCAAATGAGAAAACTAGTAGTGTGTGTGAAAAACTCTTGCTCTCTGTTTTTCGTATCCCCTTTCTCTCCCTGATTCCTTCTTTTTTATCTCTCTCTCTCTGTTTTCTGGGCATAACAGAATTCTGTTATGCTTTTCTGGCATGTGTCAGAACCCTGTTATGCTTTTCAGAGACAGTGTACCTGCAAAATCAGAGAGTGTGGGTGTCTGTGCGTGTCCGCGCGTCTCTGCGCTGGGCTGCGCCTGTCTGTACCCTTAATGGTACGGAGTGCATTTTGTCTGGACCGCACCCCTCTCAGATGGTGACACGTGGAGGCCTGCAACTCACATCTAACCACACACGTGTCACTTACTGGAAGGGCTCTAGCGCTTCTCTTTGTGTGCCTAAGTTACGCCCTTGCAGAGTAACTTAGGATATTTCTCTCATCTGGGTAAGTCGCATACTCTTAGGAGAAAGTTGGGTGTGGCTGGTCTAGGCACACTCACCAGACGTTGCTCTCTGCGTATACAGCTTACCCTTCACGATGTCACGCACGTAATGGGTTGAGGGAATCACCAATCACTGTCTGGTTTACTAGTTCCCTCAGGCCACTCTCGTGCATGATTCCCTGAGGTGTGCTCATGCGAGATCCATGCGTAACGCTCTCGCTGGGAACCTCAGTCCCAGTTTAACTGCGTGTAACACGAGACCCCGATGACAATACACCCGATGACTGATCAGTGTTTATTTGCTTCTCGCGTTCTGCCTTCAGGCGTTAGTCTGAGAACTGGTCTGTTGGTGGCCACTTGGCTACTGACCACCGATCACCATTCTGGATGATCTGTCCCCCGACCTCTCTGCCGCCTGATCTGTCGGTGGTCACTTGGTTACTGACCACCGATCACCGCTCTTGGCGATCGTCTCCCTGACCTCTCTGCCACCTGGTCCACGTGTCACCCTGCGAGTGGTCCACGTGGTTCTCTGCTGCTGACGTCATCGACTACCGATGACCGATCGGATCACAACCGATTGTTTGTTTTGGGACCATAACATAAAACTGTTTTGTGCTTTGACTGAGCATTAAATGTTTTTCTAACTGTTTACGCTCCAGTTTTTAATGCTTTGACCAATCTTTGAATGCAATGAATAGTTTGTTAAGATTTTGTAACAAACAACAACTTTGATTTAATACAGAAAAACAAATTTGAGTTTTTCACAGATTGAGATTTTGAAAAGTTGAGAATTACTTAGAGATTGCATTGATCAAAGAGTGTGAGATAGGATTTTTATCTTGTATTGATTTCAGATTTGTTTTATAATAAGTGTAATCCTTTGTACCTTTGAAAGAAACTCTGTGTGTATAGCTGAGAAGTGTTGTGTGTTCTTGAGGGGATCAAAGGAAGTGTGTGTCTTGAGGGGATAAAGGTCACTTCTTTTGTTCACTACAAAAAAAATTTGTATTATCTACGGATTTTTATCCACGGATCTGAGTCCGTAGGTAAATTCAGTATTACCTACGGACATTACCCACAGATTCTGAATCCGTAGGTAAATTCAGCATTACCTACCAACTATTACCCACGGATCTTATTACCTACCAACTTTTACCTACGAATCTCTATTACCTACCAACTATTACCCACAAATCTTATTACCTACCAACTTTTACCTATGGATCTCTATTACCTACCAACTATTACCCACGAATCACTATTACCTACGAACTATCACTTACGAATCTCTCTTACCTACCACCTATTTTCATAATAATTATATACATAATATTAAAAATATTAATATAATATGAAGAATTATAAAATCATAATTCATAATATTAATTATATCTAATAATATTTAATAATATTAATAGTATTTAATAATATTAATAATATTAATAATATTTAATAATATTAATAGTATTTAATAATATTAATAATATTTAATAGTATTAATAGTATTTAATAATATTAATAGTATTTAATAATATTAATAGTATTTAATAATATTAATAATATTTAATAATATGTAATAATATTTAATAATATTAATAATATGTAATAATATTAATAATATTAATAATATTTAATAATATTAATAATATTTAATAATATTAATAATATTTAATAATATTAATTATATTTAATAATATTAATAATATTTAATAATATTAATAATATTTAATAATATTAAGAATATTTAATAATATTAAGAATATTTAATAATATTAAGAATATTTAACAATATTAATAATAATAATAATATTAAATATATGAATAATGTTATTAATTTTTATTTTATTAATTATATTAATATTGATAATTATACTCATAAGTGGTCCTGCCTGTTGACCGGAACGCTGGAAACTGCCTCGTCAAAGGATCGACGTGCGCACCGCTTCAAACCTCCGTTCTTCTTCGAGATCCACCTCAAGAACCTGCAAAGGAACAGAACGGCGCCGCTGCGGCCGATCGCACTCCAACGCCCAAGTCAGTGACCGAATCACCAAATACTAAGAGAACAGGAACCGTGCAAATTCTCTCTCACAGTAAGCTCTAGAACTCGCAAGCGTAAAGAGTATAATCTGAACGTGCGTACCTCAGAAAGTTCGTTGAGAACTCTTATATACCTGGTTACTTTCTCTCTCCTGGCAGTTACAGATTTGGACACGTGGCTCGCATCTAGTCGTACACGTGCCTTCATCTGGAGCCTCCTTGACTTGGGCGCTGCTTCTTCTCTCATTTTGCTAAGTTACTTATGCATGGTACTGCCCAGTGCATAGCTAACTTGGGAGCGCGATCTCTACTGGAATTGGCGAGTTAGGGTGCCTTCGTACACCTTCCCTGTGGTCTCGCCGGCCGCCTTCATAATCTGCACCACCTTCATCTCTGGCGATGTGCTTGCTCTGGCGATCTCCAATCACTAGGTCGCCTGAGTTTACATCTGGCGACTTCATCTTTAACCCGGTGATCGCCGATTTTGGTATGCTGGAGATCGGAACACGCCAACTTAATAACTGGCGACTTCACGAGCCCCCCGACTTCCTTCCCTTCTGCCAACCTGGCGCCTTGTCAACACGCCTATACTGTAGCTGGATGCCACGTCATCACTTCCGACTACCAGGGCGGTACACAAGCCCCACAGTCTTAAGCGAAGACTTGTCCAGCGAAAAGACTAGAAGAGTCACGTCAACACCGGTCTACGTGGCACTGACGCAGAATTCCAAGTGGTTGTACCTTCTGCTTCTCTGACGCTCCACCAAACCCCTCACCCATCGTTCGACACGTGGCTTCATCAACGGTTACCTTCAGTTACCGTTTGCGCTTCCCAAACCCATTTCGAAAAAACTCTTAAACCCATTTTCACTCCACACTGTTCCATCACTTTTCTTCATATTCACAAACGCTCTAACTTCCTCCTGCAAAAAACTCTCAGCGCTCTCCAACATTCTGAATCACCATCATCCTTCGTCGTCTTCCTGATCATCAAAAGGTACCTACTTTCCTTCTTCTACTGGTTTTTCTTGCATTTTAACCGTTTCGCATCATCCTATAACTGTCTGGTGCATACGCTGTGGGTTGCTTTTTCCATTTCCCCTTCTGCGTAACTTAGGGCTTCGTCAATCGTCGCAACGAACCTTCGTTCGTTCGCTTTTCACCCTTCTCCCACGATCGAGTCAGCCTCTGCGAACCCTGATCATTTTTCCTTTTCTTCTTCCTTTGCAGCTTCGAGAATGACCCGCTCAAAGATCACCCTGAATCCTCCTCCTTCATCGCGACACCCCTCTTCTCAAGCACTCATCCCACCGCGAGCACGCGGTGCGTCATCTTCCCAGGCTGAGAGGCCTGCACCTTCCCGCCCCAACCTGGCCCAGGCGACTCCACCTATCGCCGGAGGAGCCCCCGTTCCCCTGCCAGACTTCAAAAAACTCTACCCCTGGGCCAACTCGACCCTGTTGAGGGAAACGTCTTCCGTGAACACTGCTGGAGCAGTCTTGCGATTGACTAAGGGGGATGAGCCTCACCAAACATTTCATAAGGAGCACGATGAAAAGATGATAGTGCTACCTTGCCCCCCCGATCTGCCCGTTTGTGCCGACGATAAGGTGAGCGCTGACGGGCCCTTCTGCTTCGTCTACACAACCTTATTCAAGAAGGTGAAGCTCAAGTTCCCTTTCACCCGTTTCGAAAGGGAGCTCCTTACCGAGCTCAACATCGCCGCCGCCCAGCTCCATCCCAACAGCTGGGCGTTTGTGCGAGCGTTCCAAGTGATGTGCGACCATCTGGGGTTGCCCGCATCCGTAGACGTATTTCTATTTCTCTTCGAAGCCAAGCACCCAGGAGACCGCCTGTGGGTTAGCTTGAATGGGATTGCTGGGAGGTCAATCTTCGCCATCTTCCAGCAATCCTATAAAGACTAGAAAGGGAAGTTCGTCCAAGTGCGCCCTAACGACAAGGACGCCTCCCTACTCGGCGGCTTCCCCTTGTACTGGGTGGACAAGGGGAAGAAAGAGTCCAAGAGCTGCTTCAGGAGACCCAGAAGTCCTGATAGCATGGGAGCGTTGGACAGAGATCTCTGCCTTTTCTGGAAAAGGGTGGCGGATGCCAACATCACCTTTCTTACCACCACCCTGATCTGCTTCGAATTCTACGAGGACCAACTCGAAATTCGAATAGGTTAGAACATTTAAACTGTTGTTTTAATACTGCTTCTGTTTAACTATTTCTGGGCGTCTTGTGCGTTATGCGCAAGACTTTGGTTTTATTTTTCTGCACCGATCATCTGCTTTGCTGCATACTGCCTTATGCACTTATTTTCTCTCTGAGTTAACCCATGCATTTTCGTTCTATGCAGATAACATGTTGGGCAAGGGTATGCTCGCTAAATTGAGGGCGCTCGCCCGAACCCACGGGCTGGCGACGGGCTCTCAAACAGTACCGAATTCGGTGGTGGAGATCGCCGTTGCCCAGGGTCGATCGCCACCTAAGGGCCCAGCTCCCTCCGATGTCCAGCCCGCCGCCCAACGTAAGAAGCTTGTCCTCAAAAGGCCTAAGAGGAAAGCTCCCCAGGTATTCCACGAGGAGGAGGAAGAAGATGACGAGGTCACCGAAGATGGCCTCGTTACAAAGAGGAAGAGGGTGGCACCTTCTTCACCACCTGCCCCACCTCCTCTTCCAATCTCAACACCGCCATCCACGCCTGCTCCACCTCCAACAATGCCATCTCCACCAGCTCCCGCTTCCCCAGTCCAAGCCATTCCGTTGGCAACTGCGCCACCCGCGGTCGAGGCCGCCGAAGACAATTTCTTGGAGGACCCCCCAAACGCCTCCACGCCATATGTATCAGCTGGAGGGGGTCCTCCTTCTAACGCCTCAGCTGCAGATGTCGCTCCAATCGGGGATGAGGTTGCCCACACCTCTCCGATTCTGATCACGGAGTCCCCGACGTCGCCACCACGAGCAGAAACACTAAAGAGGGTGGCGACGGAAACCAACAACAGGCCCCACCAGCGCCTCTCCAAGCAGCAAACCTCCCTCTCGAGGTCACGAGGATGTGGGAGCCTTTATCTGCTAAGCTGAAGACGATAGCAGAAGACATTCCCGCCATCATAACTAGGCCGGTGCAGAGCTCCACCAGGAAGCTCCAGGACGACATCTTCAACCTTAAAACAGAGAACAACACCATGAAGGTTGAGGTGGAGAAGTTGTCCTTTAATCTGACGCTCGCGGAGATTGAACACTCCCGAGTAGAAGACGCAATGAGCACCGAGCTCAGATTGGCGCGCAAGGAGGCCACTGATCTCCGCCATAAGGTGCAGCAACTGGCTCAAGAAAAGATTGAACTGGAGAGCAAGATTGTGCCTTATCGCGTCAAGGTGGCTAACCTGGAGGCTCTCATAAAAACTGACGCCGCCAGGGTGAAGAAATTGGAGCAAAGGTCAGCCGACCGAGAGACCCTCCTTGGAAAGGTGGAAAAGGCGAGGGATGACGCCATGGCTGAGCTCGCTGAAGCCAACAAGGAAAAAGGGGAGCTCGTTGCCGAATTGGGACAAGCGCAAGCAGAATCCAAGAAGGTTGCTGAAGACCTTCTCCAGGCTCAAGAAACCAATGAACAACTCAAGAAGCAAGTTGAAGAGCTGGAGCAGCAGAATAAGGAGCTGAAAGAACAGACTGAAGATCTCAAGAAACGGATTGAGGAACTTCAGAAGCAGATTGAAGAACTCAAGCTGAATTCTGCTCAAATTCTGGCTGCTGGATTCGAAGCTGCGCGGGAACAATTTGCCTGCTTGTTCCCCGACCTGGACCTCAGCATGGTGTCTCTTGATAACGAGGTAGTGGATGGAAAAGTGGTTCCCGCTGAAGACTAATCGATTCTCTCCATCTGCTACCTTCGTGCCTTTCCCTTGTATATAATTCTGTAATAAACTCGTATTTTCTTGTACACGTATTTTTGAGCTGATACTTTACTTAATGAAATTACTTTTGCATTTCTTCTTGTAACCTCTTTGTCTACCTTTAACTTTCCTTGCGTGATTTACGTCGAAGAAATAACTTAGTAATCTCGTAGGCACGATCTTGTACTTAGCCGTTTCGAACCATCTCAACTTCGAATAATAATCACATTTATCAACTCGTAAACATAAGGCAATGAACCTTAGCGTAAAATGATACTCCAAGCAATGGACTTTAACTCAACCCCTGGCTTTATGACGTCGTTACACCCGATCTGCTTCATCAAACGGGTCTTTGACTTCTCGCCATTGCTTGAACGTTTCCTGGTCGCCAGAGACTCTTGGCGACACCAGCTTCTTCCTGCCTTCACACCTTGGCCATTGCTCTTTCATCTGGGGGTAGAGGCGCCTTTCGGATCCTTCTCTACCTCCTTGTGCTTCAGAGCAAGAGACCGGGTGGCTAGGCGTTCTCTTCGAACCTACCTTAGCCACCCTCAGAACTTCTTCCACCCTCTACACCATACCTGAACTCGTTCGAGACGAGAAGGATTTTATCTTGCCTGAACTCGCTCATAGGCGAGAAGGTCTTTAACTCGCCTGAACTCGCTCATAGGCGAGAAGGTCTTTAAATCGTGCCTCTACATTGCCCCAGGGGTTACATCTCCTCCCCCCCCAGAAACACTGAGGACTTTTCACTGGTGCCTCTACATTGCCCCAGGGGTTACATCTTCTCGCCCCCAGAAACACTGAGGACTTTTACTCTTTCTCGCCTGCACTCGCTCGACGGCGAGGAGGTCTTTTACTTGCCTCTACATTGCCCCAGGGGTTACATCTTCTCGCCCCCAAAAACACTGAGGACTTTTACTCTTTCTTACCTGCACTTGCTCAGCGACGAGGAGGTCTTTAACTTGCCTTAGGACGCGCGAGGGCGTTGAGGTCTTTTAACTGGTGCCTCCGATCGCCGAAAGACGATGAGGACTTAAAAACTTTAACTGATGCCTCCAATCGCCGAAAAACGATGAGGACTTAAAAACTTTAACTGATGCCTCCGATCGCCGAAAAACGATGAGAACTTAAAACTTTTTAGAAAGCATGCAATATATCTTTAACTCGCCTTGAGTCACGTACAAGTGACAAGGTCTTTCTTCAAAACTTTTCTGAAAACAAGAGGCACGCAATCTAAAACAACTTGTACTTTGAAAACTTCTCTTTATTGGGTGGCCTCATTAAAAACCCTCCTTAGGGAAAAAAGAGCGCCCCCTTCAAACTGTTTTAACAGAGACATTGTAATGTAACTTTGTGTTTATCTTTACTTACAAAGTTCTCAATTGTAATACAACTTCAGGTGCGTGGCGTTCCAGGTGTGAGGAATAGCCCCTCCTTCCAATGTCTCTAAGCGGTAGGCGCCGTTCCCGAGTGCCTCGGTTATTCTGAACGGTCCAGTCCACTTGGGTGACAGCTTATTCTTCATCTCGTACTGGTGGGCTTTTCTCATCACCAGGTCGCCTTCTCTAAATTGCCTTGGCATCACCTTCGAGTTGTACCTTCGTTCAATCCTTCTCTTCACCTTCTCAGCTTTCAGTCTCGCCTCTTCCCTGACCTCATCCAGTAGGTCCAGGTTCAACCTTCTCTCTTCATTCGAGTCTTCCTCTACAAAGTTCTGAAATCTCGGCGAGCTCTCCTGGATCTCTACTGGAATCATCGCATCACACCCATAGACCAAACTGAACGGGGTCTCATGGGTTCCTGACTGCTCGGTGGTGTGGTATGCCCAGACTATACGGGGCACCTCCTCAGCCCAGCTTCCCTTGGCTTTTTCTAGCCTTCTCTTCAAACCTCTCAACAACACCCGATTAGCTGACTCCACCTGGCCATTTGTCTGAGGGTGCTCGACGGATGCAAACACTTGTTGAATTCCCACCCCTTCGCAAAGCTTCTTCAACAGGTGGCTTGCAAACTGAGTCCCATTGTCCGACACCAAGCGCTTAGGCACTCCAAACCGGCACACGATGTTCTTCCACACGAAACCTTCGATCTTGTGTGCGGTGATCTGGGCCACTGGTTCTGCTTCGATCCACTTGGTGAAATATTCAATCGCCACCACCAAGTACTTCATCTGCCTGATCGCCAGCGGAAAAGGTCCCAGGATGTCGATTCCCCAGGTATGAAACGGCCAAGGGCTGTAGATCGACTTCAACTCCTCAGGAGGCGCCTTGTGCCAATCGGCGTGCTGTTGGCACTGTTTGCAACACTGCGCATACTTCTTGCAGTCTTCTCTCATCGTTGGCCAGTAGTAGCCTGCACGGAGAGTCCTCGCGGCCAGAGCTCGACTCCCGACGTGGCTTCCGCATATACCTTCGTGGAGCTCCGCCATGATTCTCGTGCACTTCTCGCCGTGTATACATTCCAGGAGCGGGTGAGTGAACCCAAACCTGTACAGATCGCCATCAATCAGGGTGTACTTGCTATAATTCTTCTTTACCTTCCTAGCCTCAGTCGGATCCAGTGGGAGAAGGCCATCTGCCAGGCACCGCTTGTATTGTGTTATCCAAGTGTCTGGCTCATGGGTAGCGCAGACCTGCATCACGTTTACCTTCTCTCCCCGACATGCTCTAATTCTCGGCGATCTTAGAGTTTCTTGCGTCAGGGACTTATGGCTTCTCGCTGCTTTCTCCGTCGACTTGCTTATCTGAAGGACCAGGTGATCTGCCACAAATGCTCTCGGCATCTTCAGAGTTTCTTGAATCACTGTCCTCTGCCTACCCCCCTTGCCTGAACTGGCGAGCTTAGCTAGCAAGTCAGCTCGGGCATTCTGCTCTCTGGGCACATGCACTACTTCAAAGGAGGCAAAGGAACTCTTCAACTCCTGCACATATTCCAGATAGGCCGTCATTTGTGGATCTTTAGCCTGGAACTCGCCTGTTACTTGCCCTGTGACTAGCAACGAGTCACTCTTAGCCATCAGCACCCTAGCACCCATCTCCTTGGCCAGCAAAATTCCGGCGATCAGCGCCTCATACTCTGCTTGATTGTTACTGGCTTTGAAGGCGAATCTCAAAGATTGCTCGATCAGCACGCCATTGGGCCCTTCTAAAATGACTCCAGCACCGCTACCCTGCTGGTTCGACGATCCATCCACCGAGAGTACCCAACGGAAGCCGTCCCCTTCAACTCGTGTCACCTCAGACGAGAGCTCGACCACGAAATCTGCAAAGATTTGCCCCTTGATCGGGCCTCGGGGCTCATACTTGATGTCAAACTCTGACAGCTCCACTGCCCATTTCACCATCCTTCCCGCAACGTCGGGCTTCTTCAAAACTTTCTGGATGGGCAGGTCAGTCATCACCAGTATGGTGAAGCTATGGAAATAGTGGCGCAACCTCCTCGCCGAAAACACCACAGCCAGCGCAGCCTTCTCCAGGGCCTGATATCTCATTTCGGGGCCCTGCAACACCTTACTAACAAAATAAATAGGCTTCTGAGCCTGATCTTGATCCTGGGCGAGCACCGCACTCACCGCCCTCTCAGTTACAGCAAAATACAACCTGAGAGGGGTTCCCACCAGCGGTTTGCACAAAACCGGCGGGCTCGCCAGATACTCCTTCAGCTTGACGAAGGCTTCCTCGCACTCCTTCGTCCAGGCAAACTTGCTATTGCGCCTCAAGCACTGAAAATAGGGATGTCCCTTCTCTCCGCTAGCTGACACGAAGCGAGACAGGGCTGCCATCCGCCCTGTTAGCTGTTGGACCTCTTTCACCGTAGCTGGGCTCCTCATCGCCAAGATGGCGGCACACTTGTCGGGGTTGGCCTCTATGCCTCTTTCAGTCAAGAGGAAACCCAAAAACTTTCCAGCCTCCACGCCGAAAATGCATTTCTCTGGATTAAGCTTTAATCTGAACTTGGCGATCGTCGTGAACAATTCTTCCAAGTCCGCGACGTGCTTGCTCTTTTCCGGCGAGGCCACGACCATGTCATCGACATATGCTTGCACGTTCCTTCCCAGCATCGGTGCAAGCACTCGATCCATCAGCCTCTGGTACGTGGCCCCCGCGTTCTTCAGCCCAAACGGCATCACCTTATAGCAATAGCACGACCTCTCCGTCATGAAGGCTGTCTTCTCTTCATCCATGGGATGCATCTTGATCTGGTTATACCCCGAGAAGGCATCCAGGAAACTCAGCAACTTACACCCTGCAGCCCTATCTACCAGGGCGTCTATGCTTGGTAAAGGATACGAATCCTTTGGGCAAGCTTTGTTCAGGTCGGTGAAATCGACGCACATGCGCCATTTCCCGTTACTCTTCTTCACCAGCACGACATTCGCCAGCCATTCAGGGTACTGGACTTCCCTGATGTGGCCTGCAGCAAGGAGTTTATGTGTTTCATCTCTAATCGCCTGCCTCCTTTCCTCGTTGAACTTTCTTCTTCTTTGTCGCACTGGTCTCACCAAGTTGTCCATCGCCAGATGATGGCACAAGAAGTCGGGATCAATCCCGGGCATGTCCGAAGCGGACCATGCAAACGCGTCCAGATGCCGCTCAATCACCTTGGCGATCTGATCCTGGAGCTCGACCCCCAGAGATCTTCCCAGCTTGAAGATCTTTCCCCCGATCTCTTTCTCGAGCCACTGCTCGACAGGTTTTGGCCTGGATTCTCTGGCGATCACCGCCCTGGCGATTCCCTGCTCTCTCGCTTCCTCAGGGCGATTCCGCGCCTCTTCCTCCTCCAGACCAGCGTTCCCCTCCCCCAGCTCAGCGTCCACCATCTCCACGTCCCTTCCGGCGGTCTCTTCTGTTACCGTCGATCTGGGCTTCACACCGGGAGGTGGGGTGGTTGTTACATAACTCACTAATCTCTTGTTTTTCAGGCTATTCTCATAGCACTTTTTTGCTTCTTTCTGATCAGACTTGATCGTGATCACCACCCCCTCCATAGACGGCAACTTCACCTTCATGTGCCGAGTCGACGGTATAGCGCCTATCCTGTTAAGCGTGGGCCTCCCCAACAGGATGTTGTATGCTGAAGGAGCGTTTACAATGAGGTACTTGATTTTCTCCGTCCTCGAACCAGCCTCATCTGTAAACGTGGTTCTCAACTCAATGTACCCCCTGACCTCCACCTGGTCACCAGCGAACCCATATAGGCACCCTCCATAGGGCCTTAGCTGGTCAAGGGGCAACTCCAGCTGCGTGAAAGTCAGCCAGAACATCACGTCTGCCGAGCTTCCCTGGTCCACCAGAACTCTGTGGACCTTCCTTCCCGTCGTAATCAACGAAATGACTATGGGATCGTTGTCATGGGGGACAACGTCTCGAGGATCCTGCTTGGTGAACGTAATGTCCACCTCCGGCGAGTGATCTTCAAACATATCCACTGTCATCACCGACCGCGCGTACTTCTTCCTCTGCGATGCGGTGCATCCACCACCTGAGAAGCCTCCTGCAATGGTGTGGATTTCCCCGTGGATAGGCATCTCGTGTTGCTGGGCTTCTCCACCCGCTGGCTGGGAACTCGACGCTCCCCCCGTCCTCCTGTCCAGCAGATAGTCATTTAGGAACCCGCTCTTAACCAGATCATCGAGTTGATACCCTAAGGACAAACACGAGTCCAAAGTGTGGCCAAAGCCCTGGTGAAACTCACACCAGGCGTCTGGCTTTGGTCCCACCTTCTCAGGCGTTTTCAACCTAGCAGATATATTGGGAATGGCGATCAGGTCCGCCAATCCCATAACAAACTTGTGCTTAGGCGGGCGATTGTATTCCCGGCGTGCTGGTTGCTGGCGTCCCTGGCCCCTCCCCTTGTTCCTCCTATCATAAGGATGGCGAGTCCTCTGGTCCTTCCTGGCCGCCGCCGCTGTCTCCAGCACCCTTTGCGGCTGGATCCTGGTCTGGGCGCGTGCCTAGCGGGAGCCACGCTCCCTCTCTTCTCGGCGACCTCACTCTCGTCGGCGATGTGAGCCACCGCAAGTCGCCTGACCTCAGCAAACGTTGCAGGGTGAGCCCTGATCAAGGCCTCGCAGAATGGTCCTGGCAGCACGCCCTTCTTGAATGCATAGACCAGCATTTCTTCATCTTTAGCCGGCGATCTGACCATCTGCGCTCCAAAGCGATTCAGGTAGTCTCTGAGGGACTCTCCCTGGTACTGCCTTATATCAAACAAATCATAAGACACCCTGGGCGGTGCCTTGTTCACGATGTATTGCTCGACGAAAACCTTCGAGAACTGCTGAAAATTGGTTATGTGACCGTTAGATAGGCTCACAAACCATTCCAACGCCGTTCCCTGGAGCGTGCTCACGAACATCTTGCAATACACGGTGTCTGACCCTCCCGACAGCATCATCTGCGTATGGAACGTGGTTAGATGAGCCTCTGGATCCTCCACGCCGGTAAAGACAGCCTTGACAGGGACCACGCTCGTAGGAATAGGCGTGTCAGTAATCGCCTGAGCGAAAGGCATAGGAAAAATACGAGGTGGCGACGACGGCGTAACCTCTTCAGCAGAAGAACGCCCTTGCTGCTCCTGAAGAGCTTGACGCAGCTCCTCAGTCACCTTGCTGAGCTCCTCATTCCTGGCGCGAGAGGCGACCAGGTCCTCATGCATTCTCGCCTGCTCTATGCGCGAGGCTTCCACAGTTGCCTGCAACGAACGCATCATCTCTGCCATCTGCGCCATGGTCATGGCAGCGGCGCCTTCAGCAGCGACGGGCGCAACTGGACTTGAACGATTGCTTCTCATTTTTCTCATGAAACTCAGCGAATCACAGAATGCAGCGAACAACACTTACTTCAGGTACGATTGACTCAGCGATCAATCGGAAAAGACTGTGCGAAACTTCGCAAGAAAATTCAAGAACACCGCAACCTCCAAAGAAACCTGCAACTCCACCAGAAACCACTACTCTTCCCACGGATAACTAATCGAGCAAAAGAACTCAACTCCACCGAACAAATTACGCGTAAACAGCAGGAAAACCTCCGCTGTGGATGGGAGCAAGTTTTACACGGCCCCACGGTGGGCGCCTGATGGTCCTACTTGTTGACCGGAACGCTGGAAACTGCCTCGTCAAAGGATCGACGTGCGCACCGCTTCAAACCTCCGTTCTTCTTCGAGATCCACCTTAAGAACCTGCAAAGGAATAGAACGGCGCCGCTGCGGCCGATCGCACTCCAACGCCCAAGTCAGTGACCGAATCACCAAATACTAAGAGAACAGGAACCGTGCAAATTCTCTCTCACAGTAAGCTCTAGAACTCGCAAGCGTAAAGAGTAGAATCTGAACGTGCGTACCTCAGAAAGTTCGTTGAGAACTCTTATATACCTGGTTACTTTCTCTCTCCTGGCAGTTACAGACTTGGACACGTGGCTCGCATCTAGTCGTACACGTGCCTTCATCTGGAGCCTCCTTGACTTGGGCGCTGCTTCTTCTCTCATTTTGCTAAGTTACTTATGCATGGTACTGCCCAGTGCATAGCTAACTTGGGAGCGCGATCTCTACTGGAATTGGCGAGTTAGGGTGCCTTCGTACACCTTCCCTGTGGTCTCGCCGGCCGCCTTCATAATCTGCACCACCTTCATCTCTGGAGATGTGCTTGCTCTGGCGATCTCCAATCACTAGGTCACCTGAGTTTACATCTGGCGACTTCATCTTTAACCCGGTGATCGCCGATTTTGGTATGCTGGAGATCGGAACACGCCAACTTAATAACTGGCGACTTCACGAGCCCCCCGACTTCCTTCCCTTCTGCCAACCTGGTGCCTTGTCAACACGCCCGTACTGTAGCTGGATGCCACGTCATCACTTCCGACTACCAGGGCGGTACAATAAGTATAATAATAATCATAACATGACAACAAAACTTAAGTGGTGTAATGGTTAAAGCTTCTATAGACATTCCTCAATGGACTTGGCTTCTAACATTACGGACTTGGAGTCAGTGGGTATTACTCAAGGACACATTATCCGTAGGTAAATTACCGACGCCCACATTACATACGAATTTTTTTTCTGTGGGTAATCCGTAGGTAATGTTGATTTACCAGTATAAACCTCTGTGTGCATTCTCTCTATCCTTAATCTCTTTAAATTCAGTTTTTATATCTGTGAACTGGTATAAACAACCGATTGTTTTTCTGGTGCTGTGCTTATTTGCTTTGTGTTTTAGCAAACTGATTTCTTAATCAAGTTATTCTCGAAGTGTTTTCATTCTAGACTCAAAAGTTTGCGAAAACCCTATTTAAACCATTCACCCCCCTCTGGTTTAAAGCCATACATTCTAACAATTGGCATCAAAAGCTTGATTTTTGAAATTTATTCAAGAGTGATCCTAAAACTGTTTTTTAATGGCTGGTAGACTACCTTTTGGGGAAGGTGCTTCAATCAACAGACCACCTCTGTTTTGTGGTTTGAACTACCAATTTTGGAAAGTCAGAATGAAAATCTTTGTGGAATCACTTGGCAAAGGTATTTGGGATGCAATTGAAAATGACCCTTTTGTCCCAAAATTTGAAAAAGATGGATCTTCCATTAAAAGCCTTGGTCTCAATAGACTGATTCTGAAAGCAAGAAGGCCAAATTTGATTGCATTGCTAAAAACATAATAACCTCTGCCTTGCATTCAGATGAGTTTTTCAGGGTCTCTCAATGCAAATCAGAAAAAGAAATGTGGGACACCTTGGAGGTAACTCATGAAGGTACCGATGAGGTGAAGAGAGCTAGAAAGCATACTCTAATCCAAGAGTATGACATGTTCATAATGCTCAAGGGTGAAACAATTGCTGAAGTCCAGAAAAGATTCACACACATCATCAATCATCTCATGAGCCTTGACAAGATTTTTGAAAAGGAAAAGCTAAACATCAAGATTCTCAAATGTCTTGATAGATCTTGGCAACCTAAGGTAACTACAATATCTGAATCTAAAGATCTAACATCATTGAGTATGGCTTCTTTGTTTGGCAAGCTTAGGGAACATGAGTTAGAGATGAATCGACTCAATGTTCAAGAAAGCGAAGACAAGCATGTAAGGAGTATTGTCTTGAAAGCTATCAAGCACAAAGGCAAGCAAGAATCCAGTGATGATAGTGATGAAGAGAACCTTAGTTTGCTATCAAGAAAGTTTAGCAAATTCTTGAAAAGGAACCGCAACAAAGACAACAACAAAGAAAGGTATGGAAACAAAATATCCAATGATCTTAATTCCAATAACTATACTTGTTTTGGTTGTGGTGAGCAAGGGCACATAAAGGCAGATTGCCCAAACAAAGAAGGCAAGGAGAAAAAGTCTAGTTACAAGGAAAAGAAGGGCAAAACAAAAAGAGCCTACATAGCTTGGGATGAGAATGAAGTATCCTCATCAAGTTCATTATCAAGTGAAGAAGAAAGAGCAAACATATGTTTGATTGCTGAAGGAGATGATGAATCTTGTAGCTCATGTGAGGTAAGTTCATGTGCTTTTTTTTTTTTTGATCAGCAATGAATAAATAAAATTAAAGGGATACTTCAGGGGTATCCCAACCCATATACAGTAACCAGAAGAGGACTTCCTATATCATCCACAGAAGAAGCTCTCCTTTATGGTTGGAGCAGAACAACCTTAAAGTGAGAAAACCATACCCAAAAATATAACCAACGGTTACCTCAAAGCAACACTCACTTACCGACACTCCAGGACCGAGGCCACCTACATTCACCTCGCCACGCGACTACACACATATGGAGAACGCCGCTACCTCGACCGGCGATCTTGTTGACCTTTGCATTACTTCGACGACCACCGACTACACACATATGGAGAACGCCGCTTCATCGAACGCGATCATGTTGACCTATGGTGAATGCCGCTTCATCAACCGGCGATCATGTTGATCTTTGGATACCTTCATGTGCTTCAACCGGCGTTCATGTGCTTTTTTAAATGAACAAAATTATAGTGAATTGCTTGAAGCTTTTCAAGAAACACATGATGAAGCTAATCGATTGGTTCTTTCAAAAATCGATTGAAAGATCTTAACAGCTGGCTTGAAAAGAGAGTGAAGGCACTTGAAGAAGAGCTGGAAAAATCAAAAAGGGATTTTAAATTTTTTGAAACACATTTCAAAAACTTTTCTTGCAAGTGTGACACTCTCATTTGTGAAAATTGTGAAAACCTTGAAAAGAAAGTGCATTATCTTGTAAGTACTGTGGATAAACTTTCTAAAGGAAAATCCAACTTTGAGAATGTCTTGGCATCTCAAAACTGTGTTTTTGGAAAGGCTGGTTTAGGTTTTAATCCACAAAACAAACAAGATAAGTTTTCAATTTTTTTTTTCAAGAAAGCTAGGAAAACAACCGATTGTTAAGTCGAAACAACCGGTTGTTACATGCTTTTATTGCATGAAAAAGGGCTATTCGGTTAGATTCTGCAAAATAAGAAATTTTTCAGTTCCCAGAGGCTTCATGGAATGGATTCCTAAAGGTTGTGAGGTTTCAAAAGAGAAAAAGAAACCAAATGGACCCACATTTGTAAGGGGACCAAACCTTGGCGCTTGAATTCATGTTTATGCAGGAAATCTAAAGAAATAGGAGGGACTGAGTCATCTGATCAAGTTCTTGGAAGAAAAAGTTTAACATTGAAGCTGAATCAATGTTCTGTATCTGTCCAAAGGCTCTCAATGGTCAAAAGAGGCTTCTTGATTAAAAGCATAAGGCTCATTGAAGGAACATCACAAAGGATAAAACCTTCCTTATCTCTATTCTCTTGTTCCGGCCGGTTGACCTGGGACGTCTTAGTGTGCAACCTCACCCGTCAGCTAGGGACTCCTTCCCACTGGTTACCTGTGGATTCCTGCAAAGAAGGACAAAAGGGCGCCCAAGCGGCCGTTTGCACTCCGACGCTCAAGTCAGCTAGCAAGAAACACCAAAACTCTACACCTCCGTATCGGAGCACCGTGAATGGCACTCTGAAGGTGGTAAACGAAACTGTGTCTAGTGTCTATTTTCTCCTCCTGGCAAACAACCTCTCTCCCTAGTCCCTTGTGCGTAGCCTCTTGACTCGAGCAAGCAACTAGAGTGTGTTCTAGGAAAGTCTGCCAAAAGTTCCAACCCCGTTTCCAACATTCAAAACACTATTTAAACTACTCTAGCATTTAAAGCGTCTTAAAGCGCATTTAATTATAAAACATTCAGCGCCTTTAAGACGTTTAAACCGCTTGGAGCATTTATAGTACCTTAAACGCTCGAAACGTAAACTTTAATAGCTTTAATTACCTTGTACCTGACAAATTGACGTTTCTATTCTGACTTGGCTGCTATTACACGTGGAGGGCCTCACAACACCGTGACCCCACTTGGGGGTATTTCCTCATGTGAGTCCTCTTACCTGGGATTGCATCTGCCAAGGGGTGACTTTTTGGATGCCAACTCATGCCCCCAAACCTCTAGTCACTCACTTCGAGAGCGTATCTACCTTCCTCTCGTACCCTGCACCTGGCTGCCCCCGGGCGTGACCCTTCTCATGAGTCGTAACTATCCCAAGGGCGTCTCTAGGGCGGCATGGGCACTTCACGAGTCAGCTCTCCACTGGCGCTATTACTATGGCCTTGAAGCCACCTTTCTCTTCTCTTTATTGCTACCCCGGGTTATCGGGGTTTGAGGCATTCCCACGGCGTCACTCCCTCCATGGTCTTTCCTACCCATGGGTATCGGGGAGCGACGCTGTGGTTGCCTTGCTTTTGTGACATTTTACCTGGGCGACGCCCTACCTAGGCGACGCCTACTCTGGGCGATGTCTCATCTTGGCGACGCTTCCTCTTGGCGACGCCCCGCCATGGCGACGCTTGCACTTGGCGTCGCCTCACCTAGGCGACACCTTATGTTTACTTTGACCCCGACGTTGGCTTTGACCTTGACTTGTCAACGCCCGGGTACGGGACGGTACACAAGCCCCACAGTCTTAAGCTGATGACTTGTCTTCAGCGAAAAGACTAAGGCCTCGTCCACGCCATCCACGTGGCAGCTTGGTGACGTGTCATTCTTACTGACGTGACACTCCCCAAACTATTGACGCGACATTCTCTGAACCATTGAGGTGCTCTTAATGGCTGATTGGACATCCTCTGAAGCGGGGAAGGTAACACCTTTTGGGGCCACGCTTAATCGCGTGCCACGTGGTTCATCACGCGGTCAGCCTCAAAAGTCTCTTGCGCTTCCATTGAGCGCCTAATCCTTTGACACGCGGCTCAATCGCACGGTCCCCAATTAACGCCTCTTGGGTTGCAAATGTAACGTTTAAGTTACCCAAAACCCCGCGCTCAAAACCACTGTTTCATCCACTTTCTCTGCATTCCCGCACTGTTCATCTCCTTCGAGCTCTTTCTCTGCAATCCCCGCTCTCTCCTTCGCGCTTCCATTCCCTCCATACTTCGACACTCAAAGGTATGATTTTTCTACCTCCATGACTCTTCTTCTTCATCGCGTTGCATCGCTGTGTATTGAACTGCCTGGGACTGTTTATGTTTCTGCATTTCTGTATTCTTTCGCTCCTCCGTTCTTCTCCACTCTCTTCTCCCCTTTCTGGGTTTCTTCGCGTGGGTGGCATTTTCTAGGGTTTTGTTCCCCTTTCTGCCTTGGCATCGCTTGTTAAAACCCTTTTCCTTTCTTCTTTCTCCAGCTATTTATCCGCATCATGGTGCGCCTGAAACCAAGGTCCAGTTCTCCCCACAAGACCGACTACAAGGCCCTCTATAAATGGGCTCCTGACGATCTTCTAAACAAATGCACCACCCTGACGACCTTTCAGGACTTGGAGTACCATCAGGGTGACCCCCATTTATACAACTTCAATGCCTTCTGCCGCACCCACGATGCCTACATTTCCGTCCGCCCCGGCAGGCCAGGGGAACCTGTTTGTGTGGATGACAGACCCAGGAGTGGGACCCCCTTTTTCTTCATGTATCAAACTGTGTTCAAACGCGTTGGTGTACGCCTTCCGTTCACACCCTTCGAGAGGGAACTCCTCACGGAGATTAACACGGCCCCTGCCCAGCTACATCCCAATAGTTGGGCCTTTGTTCGGGCCTTTCAGATTCTTTGTGGATATCTAGGCGTCCTCCCTTCTGTGGATGTCTTTCTACATTTCTTTGAGGTGAAGAAGCAAGGGAAAAGCCTCTGGGTGAGCTTTTCCAGGATCGCTGGCAGGATCCACCTTTCCCTCTTCCAGAACTCGTATAAAGGCTGGAAGGGAAAATTCTTCAGGGTGTGCTGCGCCAAACAGGACCCCACAGCCTTCGACGGCTTCCCACTATACTGGACAGAGCATCCCAAGCTGCTCAAGCCTAAGGCCTTGGATGAGCTGTCCTCTGCTGATAGGGGGGGATGCAAGGTCTTGGCTGGCCTGGGGATCGTTTTCGACACGCTGAAGCTCATAGCGTGTGAATACAACGCCCACACCCTGTCCACCTATTTTGGTAGGGAGGCTCATTTCTTGTTGCCCTTTCTTATCTGTGTTTTACTGCATCATGCTTGTTCTGTTGGCCTCCTCCACCTGTTTCCCTCGTTGCTAAGTGTCCTTTTGTTTCGTTTATCTGCGTGCTTTGTGGATTTATATAACTGCATTGGCCTTAACTTCTGTTCTTTGGTTTGTCTGAATGTAGGATCAGTTATGGATTCTTCCAAGAGGATGGTCTTGGCGAAAGCACTGAAGGCTGCTCGTGCCACCAAGGCTGGCGCCTCCTCCGCCCCCTTTGCTGACCCAAACCTCTCACTATCCTTGCCCTCACCAACACCAACCACCACCGAAACTTCACTAGGCCCATCTTCACCACCCCCACGTAGCCCCCAAGCACTTCAAACACCCAGCTCACCTCCGCCCATCGCCGCAGTCCCACTGGCTGTGGCTTCATCACCTGCTTCAGCCCCCCGGGACAAAGGGAAAAGGGTGTTGGAGATCCTCTCCGATGATGAGGACTCTGATGGTGGAGTATCCCTCAAGAGGAGAAAGGCTGCGAGGGTTCCCACCCTACCAGCAGCATCACCCCAGGGAGGGGATTCCTTCAGGGACAACCCCCCTAGTGCTACCTCTCCCCCTCCCACAATAGTCCAAGAGGAAAAAGGTGAAGGGGCCGAGTCCGCTCCGCCTCCACCACTAGCAGAGGTCTCCGCTGATCCTGCCTCCATTTCTGCCGCCCCCGATCTTATTGCTATTCCTCCCCCAATCATGCATCTGATGAGAGGCTTCAACGGGGGATTAATGCCAGAAGGCTCCGACAGGAAAGAAGGAATGCCCTTCTACTTGGGGGCCTTCTTGGCCGTGGCCTTTGATTGGCGCGCCCAAGCTAGGAACGCAAACTTAAACACACAAGCCCTCCAGGCCCTGGAAGCAAGAGTGGCCGCTTTGGAGGAGGAGAAGAAAGCTCTGGGACGCCAAAATGAGGCCTACCAAGCCTCTCTGAATTTGGCGCAAGAGGCCAAAGAGGAGGCTGAAAGGCAGCTGGGTGAGGCGATGGAGTTTCAGGCTGACTTCTACGTTCGGGAAGTCTCTCTCCAGGTTCAAATAACGGACCTCCAGGACATGGCCGAGGCCTCCGAAGAGCTTCAGAAAGACTTGGAGGATCAATGCTTTGGACAGGCTGAAAATCTGGAGTGGATGGAGGAGGAGATGGCTACCTAGGCCAAGACATTGGACCTTCTCCAGGTTGACCATGACAAACTGCAGATCGAGGTCAGCCGGCTCCGAGTGGAGAAGGAGGCTCTGGAGAAGCAGGTGGCTTCCGGTGACTCTACCATCGAGGAGTTGGAGAAGGCCAAGAAGGCGCTCATCGATGACATGGCCGGCACCTTCGAGGAGTGATTCAAGGAGGCTCTGGCCCAGGCCGTCTGCAAGAATCCGGGGATCAACGTTTCTAACTGCGATTCCACCCACCATGTCGTTGATGGGCGCGTCGTGCCCCTTGAGTTGGATGATTGAAACGCTGACTCTCAACTGCCACCTTTACTTTTTGCGCTTTATATTTATTCTTGCCAATCTCCGATAAATTTGTAAACCCTTTGAACTATGTGCACCTTTGTCGGAGCCATGGGTTTTGTATGACAATTTTATACTTCTGAGGTATCGAGTTCTGGTTGCATGATATTCTTACCTTCGTTCTTCATTTTTGTGTACTTCAACTGCTTTGCCTGTATTTTTACCCGTTTCCTTCGCTGTGTTGGGCGGTCCTGTGCACCCGGTACCTCACTTCTAACGTGCACCTCAAACCTGCTCAGCCTTCGTATATATGAGGCCTCTGCCTCGTGAAGGCGCTGGCCGCTCCGCCATCGCTGCGAACGCAAAGGTCGAGACCTGCTCTGTGTCTTAAATACTTGGGACAAGGTCGCGCTTCAATGCCCACGCCCATGGAGAGGCCTGTCTAATCAGCGCCGTATCGTCCACGAAGTGTCTTAAGCATCCAGGCGATCTGTCGCTTAATTCTTGGTGCTTGGCGCCTACACCGGAGGAGAGGTCTGCTACAGCAGCGCCGTATCATCCTCAGGGTGTCTAGAAACACCGAGCACCGGGAAGGCTCGAAGCCCCCCCAGGGGGTTGTTCCCTCCATGGTCTTTCTTTCCCTTGGGTATCGGGGAGCGACCTTACCGGTGGTTCACTCGTCTTTTGGCGATCTCGTCTCCCTCCACAGTCTTTCCTACCCGTGGGTATCAGGGAGCGACCTTACCGGTGGTTCACTCGTCTTTTGGCGATCTCGTCTCCCTCCACAGTCTTTCCTACCTGTGGGTATGGGGGAGGCGACGCCGCTGATAACTTATACTGGCGACGCCCTCGGCGTCTCCTACCGGCGGCGCCTTCGGCGTCTTCTACTGGCGACGCCTTCTGCGTCTTATACTGGTGACGCCTTCAGTGTCTCGGCGATGCCTGGTGCGATCAACCTGTTGACTTTGGCCTTGGCGTCGACTTTTACTTCGATTTTGGTCAACGCCTGGGGGTAGCGGAGGGCTCAAGGTCTCGCCCGCGACATCCATGTGGCATTTCCCGTATGGCTGATGGGACGTTCCCTGACTTGACTTGATCCTGACATTTTCTGAGCTTCTGATTAGATGCTCCCGTCCCCGGCGGCGCATCGTACCCTTGGGCATTCTGTCGACGCGACGTTTTCTGAATGCTAACCAGTGGCGTCAGGATCGTCCTCCATCATCTGACACGTGGCTCAATCGCACGGTGCTCCCATTTGCGTCGCTTGGCGCTCTAACTGCAATATTTAGATCTTCAGAATCTTATACCTGCGTTCATCATCCCTGTGTTTCGCACCCTCCTGCACCGCTACACAAAGAGTTCCTTCTACATTCCTCCTAGTTGGCGCTTTACCTCCCGTATTCCTAACGCGCCATTCTCCTTTGAACTCCCAGCTCTTTGCTCCCCTCTTGTAGCGACATGTCTTCCCATGTTCCTCCCCCTAGGGTTAGCCCCAAGGACCTGTATGCATGGGCCTCGCGCGAGCTCCTTGACGAGTGCTCATGCTTGCTTTCTACCAGGGCCATAAGGGAACACAAAGGGGATTCGTGTTCCTATGATCATCGTGCCTTCGCTAGGAGGCATGATGACGACATTGCCGTACTCCCTTGCACCTTGGGGGAGCCGGTGTGCGGGGACGAACGGGCCAATGACGGGGTCCCCTTCTTCTACTTCTACCAGGTGGTATTTAAGAGCATCGGCGTGCGCCTGCCCTTCTCCAGGTTTGAGAGGGAACTGCTGACGGAGATTAACGCTGCTCCGGCCCAGTTGTATCCTAATAGTTGGGCTTTCGTCAAGGCCTTTGACATACTCTTTGGCTTTCTGGGGTGTGCACCCTCGGTTGATATCTTTCTTCACTTCTTTGAGGTGAAGAGGCAAAGGAACAACCTCTGGGTGACCTTCAGTAACGTTCCCGGCAGGGTTCTCCTGACTCCTTTCCAAAACTCCTTCACAGGGTGGAAGGGTAGGTTTTTCAAAGTCTGTTGCTCCGATCTCGTGCCTTCCACCCTAGATGGTTTTCCACTGTACTGGGTGAGGGAGACGAGAGCCCTGAAGTCCAAACCCTTCAAGAAACTAACCCCGAACAACCAGGTGGTTTGCCGTATCCTGGTTGAGGTGGGGGGTTTTGACTCCGCCACTCTGATTAGTTTGGAGTTTAACGCCAAAACCTTGGAGAAGTATATATGTACGAGTGACTGCCTTAGAAACTTCCGCTCTAGATCTGTACCGCCCTGATGGTCGGATGCGATGACGTGGCATCCTGTTACAGTGTAGGCGTGTTGACAAGGCGCTAGGTTGACAGTTAGGAAGGAAGTCGGGAGGCACGTGTAGTCGCCGATAGTTAAGTTGGCGTGTTCCGGTCTCTAGCGTACCAGAATAGGCGATCGCCAGTTTGGGGATGAAGTCGCCAGATGCAGACTCAGGCGACCAGGCAGTCGGAGATCGCCAGAACAAGCACATCGCCGAAGATAAAGAAGAAGCAGATTATGAAGGCGGCCGGCGAGACCACAGGGAAGGTGTATGAAGGCCCTACCTCGCCAGTTTCAGTAGAGATCGCACTCCTGAGTTAGCTATGCACTGGGCAGCATCATGCATAGGTAACTTAGCCAAATGAGAGTAGAAGTAGCGCCAAGTCAGGGAGCCTCCAGATGATGGCACGTGTACAGTCGGATGCAAGCCACGTGTCCAAGTCTGTAACTGCCAGGAGAGAGAAAATCACCAGGTATATAAGAGTTCTTAACAGATTTCCTAAGGTACGCACGTTCAGTTCATACACTTTACGCTCGCGAGTGACAGAGCTGTTTGTGAGAGAGATTTGCACGGTTCCAGTTCTTAGTATTTGGTGATACCGTCACTGACTTGAGCGTCGGAGTGCGATCGACCGCAGCGGCGCCGTATCGTTTCTTTGCAGGTTCTTGAGATAGATCCAGAGGAGGAACGGAAGTGAGAAGCGGCGCGCACGTCGATCCTTTGACGAGGCATTCTCCAGCGCTCCGGTCAACAGGCAGGATCATCAGGCGCCCACCGTGGGGCCGTGTAAAACGTGCTCCCATCCACAGCGTGAGTTCGTGGAGGTTTTCGAGGTTTTCTGCGCGGTTGTGTGCTGGTGCAACCGTCGTTCTTGGTTTCTTTGAGTTTCGTTCGGGGAAGTTTGTGTTTTAAACCGTTCGTTTGGTTTTTCGATCGGTGGATTCGAGTTCTTTCGTTTGGTTGTTTGGTTCGCGGGGAAACGGTGGTTTTTGGTGAAGCTGCGATTTTCTTCGAAGGTTTGCGGTGTTCTTGAAGTTCTTGCGCAGTTTCTTGAGTTTTCTCCGGTTGATCGCTGATTCGATCGTGGTTGAAGTGTCATTTGCTGTATCCCTGCGTTTCGCTGAAGTTAATGAGAAAGATGAGAAGCAATCGTTCCAGTCCCGTGGCTCCCGTCGCAGCTGAAGGCGACGCCGCCATGACCATGGCGCAGATGGCAGAAATGATGCGCTCATTGCAGGCCACTGTAGAAGCCTCGCGCGTCGAGCAGGCGAGGATACATGAAGACCTGGTCGCCTCTCGCGCCAGGAACGAGGAGCTCAGCAAAGTAGCTGAAGAGCTACGTCGAGCTCTTCAGGAGCAGCAGGTTCGTTCTTCCGCTGAAGAGGTGGCACCGTCGACGCCGCCTCGTGTTTTCCCAATGCCCTTCATTCAGGCGATTACCGACACACCAATTCCCACGAGCGTGGTCCCGGTTAAAGCTGTTTTTACTGGCGTGGAAGATCCAGAGGCTCATCTGACCACGTTCCACACACAGATGATGCTGTCAGGGGGGTCGGATGCCGTCTATTGTAAGATGTTCGTGAGCACGCTCCAGGGAACGGCGATGGAGTGGTTTGTGAGCCTGCCTAATGGCCACATAACTAATTTTCAGCAATTCTCGAAAATCTTTGTCGAGCAGTATATTGTGAACAAGGCACCGCCCAGGGTGTCCTATGACCTGTTTGATATAAGGCAGTACCATGGGGAGTCCCTCAGAGACTACCTCAATCGCTTCGGAGCGCAGATGGTCAGGTCGCCGGCCAAGGATGAAGAAATGCTGGTTTATGCCTTCAAGAAGGGCGTGCAGCCAGGGCCATTCTGCGAAGCCTTGATCAGGGCTCATCCAGCGACGTTTGCTGAAGTCAGGCGGCTTGCGGTGGCTCACATCGCCGACGAGAGTGAGGTCGCCGAGAAGAGAGGCAGTGTGGCTCCCGCTAGGCCACGCGCCCAGACCAGGATCCAGCCACAGAGGGTGCTGGAAACGGCAGCGGCGGCCAGAAAGGATCAAAGGACTCACTACCCTTATGATAGGAGAAATAAGGGAAGAAGCCAAGCTCGCCAACCGCCAGCACGCCAACAACCAGCACGCCGGGAATACAATCGCCCGCTTAAGCACAAATTCGTCATGGGACTAGCGGACCTGATCGCCATCCCTAACATATCTGCTAGGTTGAAGGCGCCCGAGAAGGTGGGCGACAAGGTGCTAGGGTCGAAGCCGGATGTCTGGTGCGAGTTCCACCAGTGCTTTGGCCACAACCTGGACTCGTGTTTGTCTTTAGGATACCAGCTCGACGATCTGGTTAAGAGCGGGTTCCTAAACGACTATCTGCTGGATAGAAGGACCGGAGGAGCGTCGAGTTCCCAGCCGGCAGGTGGAGAAGCCCAGCAACACGAGATGCCTATCCATGGGGAGATCCACACCATTGCAGGGGGTTTCTCAGGTGGTGGATGCACCGCATCGCAGAGAAAAAAGTACGCGCGATCGGTGATGTCGGTAGACATGTTTGAAGATCACTCGCCCGAAGTGGACATTACGTTCACCAAGCAGGATCTTCGGTACGTTGTGCCTCACGACAACGATCCCATTGTTATTTCGTTGATCACGGCGGGGAGGAAGGTTCACCGAGTTCTGGTGGACCAAGGAAGTTCGGCAGACGTGATGTTCTGGCCGACTTTCACGCAGTTGGAATTACCCCTTGACCAGCTAAGGCCCTATGGAGGGTGCTTGTATGGGTTCGCTGGCGACCAGGTGGAGGTCAGGGGGTACATTGAGCTGAGAACCACATTTACCGATGAGGCTGGGTCGAGGACGGAGAAAATCAAGTACCTCATCGTAAACGCCCCTTCAGCATATAACATCCTGCTGGGAAGGCCCACTCTCAACAGGATAGGCGCAATTCCATCGACTCGGCACATGAAGGTGAAGCTGCCGTCCATGGAAGGGGTGGTAATCACGATAAAGTCTGATCAGAAGGAAGCGAAAAAGTGCTATGAAAATAGCCTGAAAAATAAAAGATCAGTGAGCTATGTCACAACCACCCCACCGCCCGGTGTGAAGCCCAGACCGCCGATAATGGAGGAGGCCGCTGGAAGGGATGTAGAGATGGTAGATGCTGAGCTGGGGGAGAGGAATGCTGCCCTGGAGGAGGAAGAGGCGCGAAATCGCCCGGAGGAAACAAGGGAACTCGGAATCGCCAAGGCGGTGATCGCTAGAGAGTCCAGGCCCAAACCCGTCGAGCAGTGGCTCGAGAAGGAGATCGGGGGGAAGGTTTTCAAGCTCGGAAGATCTCTGGAGGTCGATCTCCAGGACCAGATCGCCAAGGTGATTGAACGGCATCTGGACGCGTTTGCCTGGTCTGCTTCGGACATGCCCGGGATCGATCCCGACTTCCTGTGCCATCATCTGGCGATGGACAACATGGTGAGACCAGTGCGGCAAAGAAGGAGGAAATTTAATGAAGAAAGGAGGCAGGCGATCAAGGATGAGACCCAGAAACTCCTCGCTGCAGGCCACATCAGGGAAGTCCAGTACCCTGAGTGGCTGGCAAATGTCGTGCTGGTAAAGAAGAGCAACGGATGTGCGTCGATTTCACCGACCTGAATAAGGCTTGCCCAAAGGATTCGTATCCTTTACCAAGCATTGATGCCCTGGTTGATAGTGCTGCAGGGTGCAAGCTGCTGAGTTTCCTGGACGCCTTCTCGGGCTATAATCAGATCAAGATGCATCCCATGGATGAAGAAAAAACAGCCTTCATGACGGAGAGGTCGTGCTACTGCTATAAGGTGATGCCGTTCGGGCTGAAGAACGCGGGGGCCACGTACCAGAGGCTGATGGATCGAGTACTTGCACCGATGCTGGGAAGGAACGTGCAAGCTTACGTCGATGACATGGTCGTGACCTCGCAGGAGAAAAGCAAGCACGTTGCAGACTTGGAAGAATTGTTCACGACGATCGCCAAGTTCAAGTTGAAGCTCAACCCGGAGAAATGCATTTTCGGCGTAGAGGCTGGAAAATTTTTGGGTTTTCTCTTGACTGAAAGAGGGATAGAGGCCAACCCGGACAAATGTGCCGCCATCTTGGCGATGAGAAGCCCGACTACAGTGAAAGAAGTCCAGCAGCTGACGGGTCGGATGGCGGCCCTATCCCGCTTCGTGTCGGCAAGCGGAGAAAAGGGACATCCCTATTTCCAGTGTCTGCGGCGCAATAACAAGTTCGCTTGGACGAAAGAGTGCGAGGAAGCTTTCGTCAAGCTGAAGGAATATTTGGCGAGCCCGCCGGTTCTGTGCAAACCACTGGCGGGAATCCCTCTCAGGTTGTATTTCGCTGTGACTGAGAGGGCGGTGAGTGCGGTGCTCGCCCAGGACCAGGATCAGGCTCAGAAGCCTATCTATTTCGTGAGTAAAGTGTTGCAGGGCCCAGAAACGAGATATCAGGCCCTGGAGAAGGCTGCTTTGGCTGTGGTGTTTTCGGTGAGGAGGTTGCGCCACTACTTCCACAGCTTCACAATACTGGTGATGACTGACCTGCCCATCCAGAAGGTCTTGAAGAAGCCCGACGTTGCAGGAAGAATGGTGAAGTGGGCCGTAGAGTTGTCAGAGTTTGACATTAAATATGAGCCTCGAGGCCCGATCAAAGGGCAAATCTTTGCAGATTTTGTAGTCGAGCTCTCTTCAGAGGCGACGCGGGTTGAAGGAGATGATTTCCGTTGGGTACTCTCGGTGGATGGATCGTCAAACCAGCAGGGTAGCGGTGCTGGAGTCATATTGGAAGGACCCAACGGCGTGCTGATCGAACAATCGTTGAGATTCGCCTTCAAAGCCAGCAACAATCAAGCAGAGTATGAGGCGCTGATCGCCGGGATTCTGCTGGCTAAAGAGATGGGAGCCAGAGTGCTGATGGCTAAGAGTGACTCGCTGCTAGTCACAGGGCAAGTAACAGGCGAGTTCCAGGCTAAGGATCCACAAATGGCGGCTTACTTGGCGTATGTGCAGGAATTGAAGAGTTCCTTTGCCTCTTTTGAAGTGGTGCATGTGCCCCGAGAACAGAATGCCCGAGCTGACTTGCTCGCTAAGCTCGCCAGTTCGGGCAAGGGGGGTAGGCAGAGGACAGTGATTCAAGAAACTTTGAAGACGCCGAGGGCATTTGTAGCAGATCACCTGGTCCTTCAGATAAGCAGGTCGACGGAGAGAGCAGCGAGAAGCCATAAGTCTTTGACGCAAGAAACCCTGAGATCGCCAAGAATTAGAGCTTGTCGAGGAGAGAAGGTGGACGTGATGCAGGTCTGCGCCACCCATGAGCCAGACACGTGGATAACACAGTACAAGCGATGCCTGGCGGATGGCCTCCTCCCGCTGGATCCAGCAGAAGCTAGGAAGGTAAAGAAAAATTCCAGCAAGTATACATTGATTGATGGCGATCTGTACAGGTTTGGATTCACTCACCCACTCCTGGAATGTATACACGGCGAGAAGTGCACGAGGATTATGGCAGAGCTCCACGAAGGAATATGTGGAAGTCACGTCGGGGGTCGAGCTCTGGCCGCGAGGACTCTCCGTGCAGGCTATTATTGGCCATCCATGAGAGAAGATTGCAAGAAGTACGCCCAGTGCTGCAAACAATGCCAGCAGCACGCCGATTGGCACAAGGCGCCTCCCGAGGAGTTGAAGTCGATCTATAGCCCTTGGCCGTTTCATACTTGGGGAATTGACATCCTGGGACCTTTTCCACTGGCGATCAGGCAGATGAAGTACTTGGTGGTGGCGATTGAGTATTTCACCAAGTGGATTGAAGCAGAACCAGTAGCCCAGATCACCGCGCACAAGATCGAAGGCTTCGTATGGAAGAATATTGTGTGCCGGTTTGGAGTGCCTAAGCGCCTGGTATCAGATAATGGGACTCAGTTTGCGAGCCACCTGTTGAAGAAGCTTTGCGAAGGGGTCGGAATTCAGCAAGTGTTTGCATCCGTCGAGCACCCTCAGACTAATGGCCAGGTGGAATCAGCTAACCGGGTGTTGCTGAGAGGTTTGAAGAGGAGGCTCGAGAAAGCCAAGGGGAGTTGGGCTGAGGAGGTACCCCGAATAGTTTGGGCGTACCACACAACCGAGCATTCAGGAACCCATGAGACCCCGTTTAGCTTGGTCTATGGGTGTGATGCCATGATTCCAGTCGAGATTCAGGAGAGCTCGCCGAGATTCCAGAACTTTGTAGAGGAAGACTCGAATGAAGAGAGAAGACTGAACCTGGATCTGCTGGACGAAGTCAGGGAGGAGGCAAGGCTGAAGGCTGAGGCGGTGAAGAGAAGGGTCGAGCGAAGGTACAACTCAAAGGTGATGCCAAGGCAGTTTAGAGAAGGCAATCTGGTGATGAGAAAGGCCCACCAGTACGAGATGGAGAATAAGCTATCACCCAAGTGGACTGGACTGTTCAGAATAACCGAGGCACTCGGGAACGGAGCCTATCGCTTGGAGACGTTGGAAGGGGGGGCGATCCCTCGTACCTGGAACGCCACACACCTGAAGTTGTACTATAGCTAAGAGCTTTGTAAGTAAAGACAAACACAAATATTACATTGCAATGTCTCTGTTAAAACAGTTTTAAGGGGGCACTCTTTTTTCCCTAAGGAGGGTTTTTAATGAGGCCACCCAATAAAAGAAGAGTTTTCGAAGTATAAGGTGTTTTCAGATTGCATATGTGTTATTTCCAAAAGTTTCGAAGAAAGACCTTGTCATTCGTACGTGATTTAAGGCACGAAAAGATATGTCGCGTGTTTTCTAAAGTTTTAAAGTCCTCATCGTTTTTCGGCGATTAGAGGCGCCAGTTAAGTTTTAAAGTCCTCATCGTTTTTCGGCGATTAGAGGCACCAGTTAAGTTTTAAAGTCCTCATCGTTTTTCGGCGATTAGAGGCACCAGTCAAGTTTTTAAAGTCCTCATCGTTTTTCGGCGATCGGAGGCACCAGATGGAAGACCTCAACGCCCTCGCGCGTTTTGAGGCAAGTTAAAGACCTCCTCGCCGTTGTGCGGGTGCAGGCGAGAAAGAGAAGAAGTCCTCCGTGTTTCTGGGAGCGAGAAGATGTAACTCCCGGGGCAACGTAGAGGCAAGTTAAAGACCTCCTCGCCGTCGTGCGGGCGCAGGCGAGAAAGGTCCTCAGTGCATCCAGGGGGGAGGAGATGTACGCCCTGGGCAAGTTGAGGCACCGAATAAAGTCCTTATCGCCGTTGTGCGAGCTAAGGCCCATCAAAGACCTCCTCGCCGTCGAGCGAGTGCAGGCGTGAGAAAGAAAAGGTCCTCAGTGCATTCAGGGGGGAGGAGATGTACACCCTGGGCAAGTTGAGGCGCCTGACAAAGTCCTTCTCGCCGATGAGCGAGTTCAGGCGAGTAAAAGTCCTTCTCGCCGATGAGCGAGTTCAGGCGAGTTAAAAGACCTTCCCGCCTCGAGTGTAGGCAAGATAAAATCCTTCTCGTCTTGAACGAGTTCAGGTATGGCGAAGAGGGTGGAAGAAGCTTGAAAGGTGGCTAAGGTAGGTTCGAAGAGAACGCCTAGTCAGCCGGTCTTTTGCTTTGAAGTTCAAGGGGGCAAAGGAAGATCCCAAAGGGTGTTTCTACCCCAGATAAAGAAACGATTGCCAAAGCATGAGACTGGGAAAAGTTGGTGTTGCCAAGAGGTCTTGGCGATCGGGAAAAGTTCAAACACGGCGAGAAGATTGAAAGACGTGTTTGATAAAGCAGGTCGAGTGGGACGTTGTTTGAACCAATGATTGAATCACAGTTCATTGCTTGGAACATTTCTTACGATCAGGTTAGGGCCTCAGGGGTACGAGTTGTTTAAAGCGATTATTGCTTAAGTTCGAATCGGCTCGAAGCGGTTACGCCAAAGGTCATGTTTGCAAAATCGTTAAGTTAAACGTAGCAGAGCTAAACATACGAAGAAGGTAAAGCGCTCAAAAGAAGTCGGAAGAAATATCCAAATTTCGCTATTGAAATAAGTAGCTGTTCAAAATACATGTGCAAGGGTTTTTACAAGGTAAATACAATTGAATTCATAAAGAAGCAGATGGGGTAGAGTTGGTTGAGCCTTCGGCGGGAACGACCTTCCCATCTACTACTTCGTTGTCTAACGACACCATGCTAAGGTCAAGATCAGGGAAGAGGCATGCAAACTGTTCTCGAGCGGCATCAAACCCAGCAACCAGAATCTGAGCAGAGCTTAGCTTAAGTTCTTCAATTTGCTTTTGAAGTTCTTCAATTTGCTTTTGAAATCCTTCAACCTGCTGCTTAAGCTCCTTGTTCTGCTGCTCCAGCTCTTCGACCTGTTTTTGGAGTTGTTTGTTGGTCTCTTGAGCTTGAAGAAGGTCGTCAGCCACCTTCTTAGATTCTGTTTGAGCCTGGGCCAGCTCGGCAACCATCTTCACCTTCTCTTTGTTTGCCTCGGAGAGATCAGCCATGGCGTCGTCTCTTGCTTTCTCTACTTGCCCAAGTAGCTTTTCGCGGTCGATCGACCTTTGCTCCAGCTTCTGTACCTTGTCGGCATTGGCTTGAATTTGAGCCTCCAGGTTGCTCGCCTTGGTACGCAGAGGCACGATTCTGCTTTCAAGTTCGACCTTTTCTTGGGCAAGTTCGTGGACTTTGCGGCGAAGGTCGACAGCTTCCTTGCGCGCAAGCCTAAGCTCGGTGTTTAGGGCATCCTCCACTCGGGAATGTTCCATTTCCGCGAGCGTTAGGCTGAATGACACCTTCTCCACCTCGACCTTCATTGTGCTGTTCTCGGTCTTGAGGTTGTAGATGTCATCCTGTAGCCGCCTGGTGGAGCTCTCCACAGCTCTCGTTATGATTGATTGGATATCCTCTGCAATGGTTTTGAGTTTAGCAGTCAGGGGTTCCCACATCCTCGTCACCTCGAGGGAAAGATTTGCAGCTTGGAGAGGTGCCAGGGGGGCTTGTTGAGGGTTCTCGTCGCCGCCTTCCTTGGCAATATTTTCGGTGTTTGCTTCTTGGCGCGGCGACGCAATCGGGGACTCGGTGATTAGGATTGGAGAGGTGTGAGCGACCTCATCCCCGATTGGAATGACTCCTGCAGCTGAGGTGTTGGAAGGAGGGCCCCCTCCTGCTGATATATGTGGAGTAGAGGCGCTCGGGGGGTCCTCTAAGAAGTTTGGCTCTTGGGCCTCAGTTGCAGGTGGCGCAGTGGCCAATGGGACTGCTTGGACTGGTGGTGAAAGGGCTTGTGGTGCTGGTGGTGAAGGAGGAGGAGCGGGTGTTGATGGTGGTGTTGAAGCTGGAAGAGGGGGCGGGGCAGGTGGGGAAGATGGTGCCACCCTCTTCCTTTTCGTGACAAAGCCATCCTCTGTGACCTCGTCGTCCTCTTCCTCATCCTCTTGGACAACTTGGGGGGCTTTCCGCTTTGGCCTCTTAAGGACCAGTTTCTTTCGTTGAGTAGGCGCCTTAGGCGGTGATCGCCCCTGGATGATGGCCTTCTCGACCGCCGAGTTGGGAACCGTCTGGGAGCCGGTCGCCAACCCGTGGTTGCGGGCGAGCGCCTTTAGATCGGCGAGCATATTCTTACCCAACATGGTATCTGCGTGAAATGAAAGTGCATAAGTTAGCTTAAAGGAGAATGGAGTAGGTGTACAAGGCAAAGAAACAGCAAAAACAGGCATATGCAGAAAAGATAAAACCAAAGTCTTGTGTGTGTCGCACAAGACGCCCAGAAACAATATCAGAAGCAATGTGAAGACAAAGATGTAGTGTCCTGACCTATTTGAAATTCCAACTGGTCCTCAAAGAACTCGAAGGAAATCAGGGTGGGGGTCAAGAATGTTATGTGGGCATCTGCCACCCTCTTCCAGAAGAGACAAAGGTCTCTGTCCAAAGCTCCCATGCTGTCAGGACTTCTGGGCCTCCTGAAGCAGCTCTTAGACTCTTTTTTCCCCTTGTCCACCCAGTACAAGGGGAAACCGTCGAGAAGGGAAGGGTCTTTATCGTTCGCGCGGACCTGGATGAACTTCCCCTTCCAATCCTTATACGACTGCTGGAAGATGGTGAAGATGGATATCCCAGCAATGGCGTTCAGACTGACCCAAAGGCGATCGCCTGGGTGTTTGGCCTCAAACAGAAATAAAAATACGTCCACTGACGCAGGCAACCCCAGGTGGGCGCATGTTACCTCAAAAGCTCGGACGAACGCCCAGCTGTTGGGGTGAAGCTGGGCGGCAGCTATGTTGAGCTCGGTTAAGAGTTCCCTCTCAAATCGAGTAAGAGGGAACCTGAGTTTAACTTTCTTGAAAAGAGTGGTGTAGACGAAGCAGAAGGGCCCGTCGGCGCTCACTTTATCATCAGCACACACTGGCAGAGTGGCTGGGCAAGGCAGCACCATCATTCTCTCATCGTGCTCCTTGTGGAATGATTGGTAGGCCTCGTCCCCATTGGTCAATCGCAGAACCGCTCCCGCGGTGTTCACCGACGACGTTTCCTTTAAGAGGGTTGAGTTAGCCCATGAGTATAACGTCTTGAAGTCTGGCAGTGGGGTGGGGGCTCCTCCAGCGTTTGGTGGAGTCGCCTGGGCCAGAGTGGTTTGAGAAGACGCGGGCCTCACAGCCTGCGAAGAGGGGGCACCACGAACTTGCGTAGAGTCGTGTGCTTGAGAAGGAGGGTTTCACGCTGACGGAGGGGGGTTCGGGGTGATCTTCGTGCGAGTCATGGTAGCAAACTGCAAACGAAGAAGAAAGGAAAAATAATCAGGAGGGTTACAAAGGCTGACTCGATCAGGGAGGGAAGGTGAAAGACGAACGAATGTGAGTTCGTTGCGACGATCAGCAGAGCCCTAAGTTACGAGAAGGAGAAATGGAAAACAGCCCACAGCGTATGCACCAGACAGTTATAGGATGATGCAAATCGGTGAAAATGCGAGAAAACACAGCAGAAGAGGGAAAGTAGTTACCTTTCGATGATCGGGAGAATGTTGAAGGGAGGTGGTGATCTAGAGCGTCGAGGAGCGTCGAGAGCTTTCGCAGAGGGAAATAAGAGCGTACGCAAGTGTGAAGAAAGTGATGGAACAGTAGGAGCGTAAGGGGTTTAGGGGTTTTCGAACGGTTTTGGGAAGCGCTAACGGCAGATGAAGATGACCGTTGATGAAAGCCATGTGTCGAATGATGCGTGAAGAGTTTGGTGGAGCGTCAGAGCGCAGAAAGTACTACCGCTTGGAATTCTGCGCCCATGCCACGTAGACCGGTGTTAACGAAGGCTTTTTCAGTCTTTTCGCTAGACAAGTCTTCACTTAAGACTGGGGGCTTGTGTACCGCCCTGATGGTCGGATGCGATGACGTGGCATCCTGTTACAGTGTAGGCGTGTTGACAAGGCGCCAGGTTGACAGTTAGGAAGGAAGTCGGGAGGCACGTGTAGTCGCCGATAGTTAAGTTGGCGTGTTCCGGTCTCTAGCGTACCAGAATAGGCGATCGCCAGTTTGGGGATGAAGTCGCCAGATGCAGACTCAGGCGACCAGGCAGTCGGAGATCGCCAGAACAAGCACATCGCCGAAGATAAAGAAGAAGCAGATTATGAAGGCGGCCGGCGAGACCACAGGGAAGGTGTATGAAGGCCCTACCTCGCCAGTTTCAGTAGAGATCGCACTCCTGAGTTAGCTATGCACTGGGCAGCACCATGCATAGGTAACTTAGCCAAATGAGAGTAGAAGTAGCGCCATGTCAGGGAGCCTCCAGATGATGGCACGTGTACAGTCGGATGCAAGCCACGTGTCCAAGTCTGTAACTGCCAGGAGAGAGAAAATCACCAGGTATATAAGAGTTCTTAACAGATTTCCTAAGGTACGCACGTTCAGTTCATACACTTTACGCTCGCGAGTGACAGAGCTGTTTGTGAGAGAGATTTGCACGGTTCCAGTTCTTAGTATTTGGTGATACCGTCACTGACTTGAGCGTCGGAGTGCGATCGGCCGCAGCGGCGCCGTATCGTTTCTTTGCAGGTTCTTGAGATAGATCCAGAGGAGGAACGGAAGTGAGAAGCGGCGCGCACGTCGATCCTTTGACGAGGCATTCTCCAGCGCTCCGGTCAACAGGCAGGATCATGATCCTTTCTAAATCTTTGCATGTTCTGTCTTGTGGTGTCTTCACCATGTCTGTTTCCCTTGGTGCAGGTTCGAAGATAAACCGGCAACGGAGGTTACAGCTTACCCAGGCCCTGAGGGCTGAGAGCAGAGCTTCGTCCTCCTCCCATCCCGACTCCGGAGGCCACTGAAAAGTGGTCTGTTTGTACTTTTTGTTTGAGCATAGGGCATGTACCTGTTCGCCTCATTTATCTCATTGACCTTTGTCTCGAACTCTATTTGTAATATTAAATCTCTGGTGTCATGTTTTTGCTTTCTGTAACGCCGCTTCATTTTTGCACACCTTCGCCTACATTCGCTTCTTTTAACACACTGTGCACGTTTCCTTCGTTATGTTTCTTGGCGACGCCTGCATCTGGCGACGCCCCTTTCCTGGCGACGCCTGCTCTTGGCGACGCGTATGCTTGGCGACGCCTGTCGCCTATCTCGAATCTTTGTTTTTTTATCTTTTTACCCCTTGGCCTTGCACTTCGAGTGGAAAGAAGATAAAAACTGAGGCAAAGCTTTTCTTGAACTTCTCTTTCTTTTTATTTGGGTGACCTCGTTAAAAAACCCCCGAGAGGGAAAAAAGTGTCCCCTACAATAAAATTGTTACATGGCTGTTTACTTACATAGTTCAACTAAAATAAAACTTCAAATTGGCCGCATTCCAGCTGCGCGGAATGGGACCCCCCTCCAAAGTCTCTAAGTTGTATGAACCGTTCCCCTTAGCTTCGGTGATTCTAAAGGGTTCGGTCCATTTGGGAGACAATTTATTTTCCAACTCATATGGGTGAGCCTTCCTCATAACTAGGTCGCCAATCTGAAACTGCCGTGGCTTCACCTTAGAGCTATATTGTCGCTCTACTCTTCTCTTTACTGCTTCGGCCTTTATTCTTGCTTCCTCCCTGCCTCGTCCAGTAGGTCCAGATTCACCCGCCTTTCTTCATTGGATTCCTCAGCCACAAAATTTTGGAAGCGTGGCGAGCTTTCGTGAATCTCAACCGGAATCATCGCATCTGACCCATATACTAAGCTGAAAGGCGTCTCCATGGTGGAAGATTGGGGCGTGGTGTGGTACGCCCATACGATCCTTGGCACTTCCTCCGCCCACGCTCCTTTAGCCTTTTCTAGCCTTCTCTTTAGCCCTCTCAGTAAAACTCTATTCGCTGACTCTACCTGCCCGTTAGTCTGGGGGTGTTCGACTGATGCGAACACTTGCTTGATGCCTACCTCTGCAGACAGGTTTCTCAACTGCTGGCTGGTGAACTGGGTTCCATTGTCGGATACTAGCTGCCTAGGTACGCCAAAGCGACACACAATGTTCTTCCAAACAAAGTGCTGCACCTTGTGCGCAGTAATCTGGGTCACGGGCTCCGCCTCTATCCACTTGGTGAAGTATTCAATGGCAACAATCAAATACTTCATCTGCCTTATCGCCAATGGGAATGGACCTAGGATGTCGATCCCCCACGTATGGAAAGGCCACGGGCTGTATATGGATCGAAGCTCTTCTGGCGGCGCCTTGTGCCAGTCCGCGTGTTTTTGACATTGCTTGCAACGTTGGGTGTGCCGCACGCAATCCTCTTTTACTGTTGGCCAGTAGAAACCTGCGCGTACCACCTTAGAGGCTAAGGACCTTCCCCCTACGTGACTCCCACAAATGCCTTCGTGGAGCTCTGCCATTATTCTGGCGCACTCGTCGCCGCTTACGCACGTTAGGATAGGGTGGGTGAACCCGTGCCTGAACAATATTCCATCCACCAGGGTGTATCTTGCGGCATTCCTCTTAACCTTCTTGCCCTCTTCAGGTTCCGCTGGGAGAGCCCCATCTCCCAAATACCGCCTGTATGGCGTCATCCAGGTATCTCCTTCGGCTAAAGCACATATCTGCGCGTGCCTTCCCCGTTCGGGCGTGTCCGTGTATGTGCTAATATGAGGCGTCTTCACCGTATTTTGAGTCAAAGAACGATGACTCCTTATCCTCCACGAATTTCCTCGGGGCTTTGAGCGTCTCTTGGATTACTGTCCTCTACCTGCCCCCCTTGCCTGAGCTGGCCATCTTAGCCAGCAGGTCAGCTCTGGCATTTTGTTCTCGTGGGACATGTATTAGCTCAAGAGCGCTAAATGCTCCCTTCAGCAATTGGACGTATTTCAAATACGTCGCCATCTGCGGGTCTTTTGCTTGGAACTCGCCCGATACTTGTCCCGTAATCAGCTGGGAATCGCTTTTCACCAAGAGGTTCTGCGCGCCCATCTCCTTAGCCAGGAGCATCCCTGCAATCAGAGCTTCGTACTCAGCCTGATTATTACTTGCCTTAAAGGCGAAGCGCAGAGCTTGCTCAATCAGCACACCATTGGGTCCCTCTAAGACTATCCCCGCACCACTTCCTTGCTGGTTGGAAGAGCCGTCGACCGAGAGCAACCACTGCGAGCCCGCCTCCACCTCTTGTTCGCCCCCGGGCGAGAGTTCTGCCACAAAATTTGCATATACCTGCCCTTTGATGGATCCTCTGGGCTCATACTGGATATCAAACTCTGACAACTCTACCGCCCAGCGCACCATCCTTCCCACTACGTCAGGTTTCTGCAATACCTTTTGTATAGGGAGGTTCGTCATCACCACCACTGTAAAGCTGTGGAAGTAATGGCGGAGAATACCACGGCCAACGCTGCCTTCTCCAGTGCCTGGTATCTTGTCTCCGGGCCTTGTAAAGCCTTGCTGACGAAATATATGGGCTTTTGAACTTGGTCCTGTTCCTGGACCAACATAGAACTGATTGCTCACTCTGTTACCGCGAAGTATAGCCGAAGGGGCACGCTCGCTACTGGTTTGCAAAGGACTGGTGGCGTCGCCAAATACTCTTTAAACTTGATGAAAGCCGCTTCGCATTCGTCAGTCCATGCGAAGCGACTATTTCTTTTAAGGCACTGGAAATACGGGTGCCCCTTCTCACCTCCAACAGAGACAAACCTTGATAGTGCCGCCATTCACCCCGTCAGCTGCTGCACTTCCTTCACTGATGTTGGGCTTCGCATGGCGATAATTGCTGTGCATTTATCGGGGTTCGCCTCTATTCCCCGCTCCGTGAGCATGAAACCCAGGAACTTACCGGCCTCCACCCCGAAGACACACTTCTCGGGGTTTAGCTTGAGGCGGTACTTGGATATGGTGACAAACAACTCCTCTAGGTCTGCCACGTGCTGCATCCTATCCTTCGATGCCACTACCATGTCATCCACGTAGGCGTACACATTCCTCCCTAACATGGGCGCTAGGACCTTGTCCATCAGCCTTTGGTAGGTGGCGCCTGCGTTTTTTAGCCCAAAAGGCATCACCTTGTAACAGTAACTGCTAGTCTCCGTCATGAACACAGTTTTATTCTCATCTCTCGGGTGCATTTTAATCTGGTTGTATTTCGAGAATGCATCCAAAAAGCTAAGTATCTTGCAACCGGAGGCACTGTCCACAAGCGCGTCGATGCTGGGTAGTGGGTATGAGTCCTTCGGGCACGCTTTATTCAAGTCGGTGAAGTCCACGCACATCCTCCACTTCCCATTCGCCTTCTTTACCAGGACGACGTTGGCCAGCCATTTAGGGTATTGAATCTCCCTGATGTGACCAGCACTCAGCAGCTTCTGCGTCTCTTCCCTTACCACAAGCTGCCTCTCTTCATTAAACTTTCTACTTCTTTGACACACGGGGCGGACCATGGCGTCCATGCTAAGGTGATGGCATAGGAAATCATGGTCGATGCCGGGCATATCCGAGGCAGACCATGCGAAAGCATCTAAATGGCGTGAAATCACCCCTGCCACCTCATCTTGCTCTTCTTGGCTCAACCAACGCCCCAACTTAAACGTTTTGCCGCCAATCTCCCTCTCCACCACATTAGCCGTCTGCTGATTTCTGCTATTTTCCTTGATGGGCGTCGCCTCTTCTACGGGCGATGTGTCATCAGGCCCCTCCTCCATGTGCGTATCTACCTCGGGCGTCGCCCCAACGAGTGTGGCCTGGCCAGGCGTTGACTCCGTGGGCGTCGCCTCAATCAAGGGTTCTATCTCCATTATTGCGTCTGCTCGTGGCGGACGCTCGAACACCATAAACACGCCTCTCTTCGTTTTCAGGCTATTCTCATAACATTTCCGTGCTTCCCCCTGATCCGATTTAATGACAATCACCTTGCCGCTGAGATCCGGCAGCTTCATCTTCATATGGCGCGTGGAGGCTACTGCGTTCAGCCTATTCAACGCCGGTCTGCCCAACAAGATGTTGTAGGCGGAATTGGCATTTACGACCAAGTACCGGAAGCTTTCGATATGCGAGGCCTCTCCATCTGTGAACGTTGTCCTCAACTCCAAGTAGCCTCGGACTTCCACCTGGTTATCTGCAAACCCATATAAGCACCCTGTGTAGGGTCTCAAAAGGTCGGGAGACAACCGCAACTTGTTGAATGTCGACCAGAACATGACATCTGCAGAGCTTCCTTGGTCGACAAGAACCCTGTGCACCTTTCTGCCCGCCGTGACGACCGAAATGACCATGGGGTCGTTGTCGTGCGGCACAACATCCCGCAGATCCGCCCTCGTGAACACGAGGTCCGACTCCCACGGATCACCTGAGATTCTTTCTTCAATTGAGTTGACCCCCTCGCGTACCTCTTTCGTTGGGAGGCGGTGGGTCCTCCACCGGAAAAGCCACCAGCAATGGTATGAACTTCGCCGAAGACAGGCATCTCGTGCGCTTGCTCCTCCGCTGGCACTGGCAGGGCCGCGGTCGTGGCGGGCTCTGCGACATAATCCTTCAGAAACCCGGTTCTCACCAACTCATCTAGCTGGTAACCCAGCGACAGGCAGTTATCGATGTGATGATCGAAAGCTTCGTGGAACTCGCACCAAGAGTCCTTCCGAGGCCCTAACACCTTGTCAGTCTTCGTCGGTCGCCTCAATCTTTCAGCTATATTGGGCACGGCAATCAGGTCCTTCAACTCCACCACAAAGTTGTACCTCGTCGGCCTTGCCCTCTCTCTGGCCGGGCGATCCCCTCCTGCTGGACCCCGGGGCTGGGGCTTTCTGGTCTCATAAGAGCGTCTCCCCTCTGGCTTCTTTCTTCCCGTCGTGGTCTCGTTGACCCTGACGGGTTGAGCCCGCGTCTGCATTCTCCGGCGTGAGGGTACGACGCCGGTGCGCTTCTCGCACACCTCTCCTTCAGAGGCGATATGTTCCACCGCCCGACGCCGTATTTCAGCGAAGGTCCTAGGGCGATTGCGAATAATGGATTCGCAAAAAGGGCCGGGGCATACGCCTTTTCTGAATGCGTACACGATCATGGGCTCCTCTGAAGTACCAACCTTTACTACTTGGGCCCCGAAGCGGTTGATGTATTCCTTTAAGGTCTCCCCTTGATACTGTTTTACGTCAAACAGGTCGTAGGAAACTAGCGGTGGAGCCTTGTTCGCCAAGTATTGCTCCCTAAACAGTTGCGACAACTGCCGAAAGGAGGTGATATGGCCGTTTGGAAGGCTGATGAACCAATCCATTGCCATCCCCGTCAACGTGCTCATAAAGAGCTTGTATCTCGCGGCATCGGAGCCGCCTACCAACACCATCTACGTGTGGAATGCAGTGAGATGCGCCTCGGGGTCCTCCATCCCGGTGAAAATCACCATGGGTCCCGCGAACGTGTTGGGGATTACTGCATCCAGGATCTCCAGCGAGAAGGGCGTGGAAAACTCCCTTGGTGGGGTGAGACGCTCGGTCTCATCTTGTTCACGTTGCCCTTGGTTATTGTTCAAACCCCGACGCAACTCTTCATTCACACGATGGAGCTCTTCGTTTCTCGCGCGCGAGTCTGCGAGATCCGCCTGTATGCATTCTTGTTCCATCCTGGACTCCGCCATCTCATCCTGCTGCCCCCGCATCATTTCCATGACCTGCTGCATGGACATTTCCTCACTCGCCGCGCGTGCGGTACCTTGTCTAGTGGTGGCCCTCATTCTTCACTGTTTCCTCCAACTTCTGCCAACGTTATGGTGGCTCTGATAGATCTTCGCTGCTTGTGATGGGACTGATGTTTTAAATCGGCGGGCGCCAAATGTTCCGGCCGGTTGACCTGGGACGTCTTAGAGATGAATCGACTCAATGTTCAAGAAAGCGAAGACAAGCATGTAAGGAGTATTGTCTTGAAAGCTATCAAGCACAAAGGCAAGCAAGAATCCAGTGATGATAGTGATGAAGAGAACCTTAGTTTGCTATCAAGAAAGTTTAGCAATTTATTGAAAAGGAACCAAAACAAAGACAACAACAAAGAAAGGTATGGAAACAAAAAATCCAATGATCTTAATTCCATTAACTATACTTGTTTTGGTTGTGGTGAGCAAGGGCACATAAAGGCAGATTGCCCAAACAAAGAAGGCAAGGAGAAAAAGTCTAGCTACAAGGAAAAGAAGGGCAAAACAAAAAGAGCCTACATAGCTTGGGATGAGAATGAAGTATCCTCATCAAGTTCATCATCAAGTGAAGAAGAAAGAGCAAACATATGTTTGATTGCTGAAGGAGATGATGAATCTTGTAGCTCATGTGAGGTAAGTTCATGTGCTTTTTTTTTTTTTGATCAGCAATGAATAAATAAAATTAAAGGGATACTTCAGGGGTATCCCAACCCATATACAGTAACCAGAAGTGGACTTCCTATATCATCCACAGAAGAAGCTCTCCTTTATGGTTGGAGCAGAACAACCTTAAAGTGAGAAAACCATACCCAAAAATATAACCAACAGTTACCTCAAAGCAACACTCACTTACCGACACTCCCAGGACCGAGGCCACCTACATTCACCTCGCCACGCGACTACACACATATGGAGAACGCCGCTACCTCGACCGGCGATCTTGTTGACCTTTGCATTACTTCGGCGACCACCGACTACACACATATGGAGAACGCCGCTTCATCGAACGCGATCATGTTGTCCTATGGTGAACGCCGCTTCATCAACCAGCGATCATGTTGATCTTTGGATACCTTCATGTGCTTCAACTGGCGTTCATGTGCTTCTTTAAATGAACAAAATTATAGTGAATTGCTTGAAGCTTTTCAAGAAACACATGATGAAGCTAATCGATTGGTTCTTTCAAAAATCGATTGAAAGATCTTAACAGCTGGCTTGAAAAGAGAGTGAAGGCACTTGAAGAAGAGCTGGAAAAATCAAAAAGAGATTTTAAAATTTTTGAAACACATTTCAAAAACTCTTCTTGCAAGTGTGACACTCTCATTTGTGAAAATTGTGAAAACCTTGAAAAGAAAGTGCATTATCTTGTAAGTACTGTGGATAAACTTTCTAAAGGAAAATCCAACTTTGAGAATGTCTTGCCATCTCAAAACTGTGTTTTTGGAAAGGCTGGTTTAGGTTTTAATCCACAAAACAAACAAGATAAGTTTTCAATTTTTTTTTCAAGAAAGCTAGTAAAACAACCGATTGTTAAGTCGAAACAACCGGTTGTTACATGCTTTTACTGCATGAAAAAGGGCTATTCGGTTAGATTCTGCAAAATAAGAAAGTTTTCAGTTCCCATAGGCTTCATGGAATGGATTCCTAAAGGTTGTGAGGTTTCAAAAGAGAAAAAGAAACCAAATGCACCCACATTGGTAAGGGGACCAAACCTTGGCGCTTGAATTCATGTTTATGCAGGAAATCTAAAGAAATAGGAGGGACTGAGTCATCTGATCAAGTTCTTGGAAGAAAAAGTTTAACATTGAAGCTGAATCAATGTTCTGTATCTGTCCAAAGGCTCTCAATGGTCAAAAGAGGCTTCTTGATTAAAAGCATAAGGCTCATTGAAGGAACATCACAAAGGATAAAACCTTCCTTATCTCTATTCTCTTGTTCCGGCCGGTTGACCTGGGACGTCTTAGTGTGCAACCTCACCCGTCAGCTAGGGACTCCTTCCCACTGGTTACCTGTGGATTCCTGCAAAGAAGGACAAAAGGGCGCCCTAGCAGCCGTTTGCACTCCGACGCTCAAGTCAGCTAGCAAGAAACACCAAAACTCTACACCTCCGTATCGGAGCACCGTGAATGGCACTCTGAAGGTGGTAAACGAAACTGTGTCTAGTGTCTATTTTCTCCTCCTGGCAAACAACCTCTCTCCCTAGTCCCTTGTGCGTAGCCTCTTGACTCGAGCAAGCAACTAGAGTGTGTTCTAGGAAAGTCTGCCAAAAGTTCCAACCCCGTTTCAAACATTCAAAGCGCTATTTAAACTACTCTAGCATTTAAAGCGTCTTAAAGCGCATTTAATTATAAAACATTCAGCGCCTTTAAGACGTTTAAACCGCTTGGAGCATTTATAGTACCTTAAACACTCGAAACGTAAACTTTAATAGCTTTAATTACCTTGTACCTGACAAATTGACGTTTCTATTCTGACTTGGCTGCTATTACACGTGGAGGGCCTCACAACACCGTGACCCCACTTGGGGGTATTTCCTCATGTGAGTCCTCCTACCTGGGAGTGCATCTGCGCAAGGGGTGACTTTTTGGATGCCAACTCATGCCCCAAAACCTCTAGTCACTCACTTCGGGAGCGTATCTACCTTCCTCTCGTACCCTGCACCTGGCTGCCCCCGGGCGTGACCCTTCTCATGAGTCGTAACTATCCCAAGGGCGTCTCTGGGGCGGCATGGGCGCTTGACGAGTCAGATTGCTCTCCACTGGCGCTATTACTATGGCCTTGAAGCCACCTTTCTCTTCTCTTTATTGCTACCCCGGGTTCTCGGGGTTTGAGGCCTTCCCACGGCGTCACTCCCTCCATGGTCTTTCCTACCCATGGGTATCGGGGAGCGACGCTGTGGTTGCCTTGCTTTTGTGACATTTTACCTGGGCGACGCCTACTCTGGGCGACGTCTCATCTTGGCGACGCTTCCTCTTTGCGACGCCCCGCCATGGCGACGCTTGCACTTGGCGTCGCCTCTCCTAGGCGACGCCTTATGTTTACTTTGACCCCGACGTTGGCTTTGACCTTGACTTGTCAACGCCCGGGTACGGGACGGTACATCTCTATTCCTGTTCAAAGTTCATAATCATGCTTATTTATCTCTTTTAAAATGTTCAAATATATTTGCTTTGAATCCTTTCTGCCCATGTTTAAAAATTAAAAATTTAGTTTTTTTACTGCTGCAGAAAAACAACCAATTGTTTTCTCGAAACAACTGATTGTTTTGTGTCTTACAACACAGTGAAAAGAATGGATTTAATTCTTTTTGAATTTCTGTCTGTTGCAGATCACATTTATGAAAGAATCCTTGGTCAATGAAGTAGTGTTGAAAGCTGATCACGTTCAGAAAGAAGTTACAACATGTCATAAAGGAATATATTCCAAAAATCTTGAAAATTTAAGAGCTTTTATGACTAGTCAAAGATCACATGTGATGACCATGTGATTTTCTGCTTTTTCTGATGTTTTCTGTGCAGGCCTGGTCAAGTCTTTTCTCTCTGAAAATCTGAAACCCACTCACGTCATTGAATGCTGTTTGGTTCTGGTTGTGCTTTAAAAATCTGTTGCAGCTGCTCTCTCTCACAAGAACAACCAATTGAGCCATCTCTTGCAACATCTCTTGCTCTTCTTGTGTGAGTTTTCTCTGCTCCTTTTTCTGCTGTCATGGAATCAACTCCTCCCACTTCCAAGAGAGTTAAAACCAGAGCAGTGAGGTCTGGAGGGAGATTAGAAGGATGGTTTTATGGAGACAATGAGCTCATTGAAAGGTATAGGTTTGAAACTAGCACAAAAGTGATAAACAACCCCAAAGTTGTTTCTTTTGATTGGCTGAAAAGCCAAAAGCTAGATAATGTGAGGAGGCTGCTCAAAGATCAATCACTCAGAAAGTTCTTGGAGATGAAGGGGAACATCTACCCAGATTTGATTAGGGTGTTCTACACCAATCTCAAGTTTGAGGGAAACAACCTTGTATCTCATGTGAAAGGGGTTGATATGGATATCACCTATGATGTGTGGACTGCAGTTGGGGTCTGAAGTATGTTGGCCATAGAATCAACAAGGGAAACCTTGGAGTAGTAGAGGATTTCAATAAAGTCCAATACTACAAGAGCTGCTTGAAGAATCAAAATGCTCAAGTGAGGACCTGTTCGGTTGGAGGCCTAAAGCTTGATGAAAGGTTGCTGGCCCTTATTGTGACTTGGATTCTTACTCCAAGGGGGAGCAATCATCTGTTCTTATATAAGAGGACCTTGTGTATATCTACTGCATAATGAAGAAGATCAGAATCAATTGGATCCACATCATCAAGGAACACATGCAAAAGGCCTTAAGGTTAAGTGATTATCACTATCCATATGCTGTTTTGATTTCTAAATTTTTGCTGTATTTTGAAGTGAATCTGGAAGATGAGTCATCTGAGTTGGTTAAATCAACTCAAGAGATGAACAATGGCTCTTTTAGCAAGATGGGATTCACCAAAATAGGTGGCAAATGGGTGAGGAAAGATGGTGACCATGGTGCCTCATCAAGTGTTGCAGCTGATCTTGATGAAGAAGAACATGTTGCTGACATGGATTTTCACCATGAAGAGCAACCTGAAACATATCAAGGTGCTGGAACCAGTGCAGGGAATCAGGGAGATGAAATGCCATCCATGTCTTCTTTTGAAAGATACATGGTCAATAGGCTTGATGGATTTGCGGAGAATCAGAGAAATCTCAATGATTTGTGTGTAAGCAACTTCCAGAGCATAGATAACAGGTTCAACAACATGAACACACGTCTTATGACCTTGGATGAACAAATAGAAGCTGTTCAGAATCAAATCTTTGAACTCCAGTATGGAAACGAAGATTAGAGGAAAAACAACCGGTTGATATCATGGAACAACCGATTTTTTTTGAGCTTGTATCATTATTTCTTCTTTTGCTATTTCAATCTGTATTATCTAAAACTTTTATCTTTCTATCTCTTCTTTTTGTCTATTTGTGAAGACAAATAGGGGGAGATTTATGCCGTGTGTTGTTTTCGTTATCCTTATTTCTGCAAAACTCTATAATGTGTATGGATGTTTAAGTAATCCTTTTTATTTCTGCTGGTTTATCCTGCTCTGATATACTGCTCTGATATACTGTTTTTATTCTAATCCTATATCAGAAGTATTGTGCTTTTCTTAAACTGTGTCTTGCAGGAACTGCTTCAGATTCAATCAGATCTAACATAAGCACCAGAGATTTGTCTTCACCAAATAGGGGGAGATTGTTGAACCAAGTGTGTTCAAGCTTTGAAGAATCCAAACCCTTTGAAGGTTGATGAAAGGCTGGATGTGCTTGCTGTTGCTGAGTTGTCTTTAGATAGGATCTGGGGTAGAATTTATATGTAAATCCACTCTTTTGATTGAATCCAAAGTATAAACACTCTCAAACCTTTTACTTGAAATGTGTTTTTCAAACTAAGTGAAAAACAACTTGTTGTTTTATCAAAACAACTGATTGTTTTATACTTAGGTGTTTTTAGAAAGGTTGAAAACTGTTTTTGATGGTTGACTTGCTGTCAAACCAAAACAACCGATTGATTCGTGGAAACAACCGATTGTTTGTTTTGGGACCATAACAGAAAACTGTTTTGTGCTTTGACTGAGCATTAAATGTTTTTCTAACTGTTTACGCTCTAGTTTTTAATGCTTTGACCAATCTTTAAATGAAATGAATAGATTGTTAAGATTTTGTAACAAACAACAACGTTGATTTAATACAGAAAAACAGATTTGAGTTTTTAACAGATTCAGATTTTGAAAAGTTGAGAATTGCTTAGAGATTGCATTGATCAAAGAGTGTGAGATAGGATTTTCATCTTGTATTGATTTCAGATTTGTTCTGTAGCAAGTGTAATCCTTTGTACCTTTGAAAGAAACTCTGTGTGTATAGCTGAGAAGTGTTGTGTGTTCTTGAGGGGATCAAGATCAACAGTCTTAGTGGTGTTGTGCTGAACCAAAGGAAGTGTGTGTCTTGAGGGGATCAAGGTCACTTTTTTGGTTGTCTTGTAAGTAATCTATGGTTGATTGCTTAGTGGATTCCCCAGTGGTTTCTGGGAAGACTGGATGTAGCTCTGGGTTTAGAGTGAACCAGTATAAACCTCTGTGTGCATTCTCTCTATCCTTAATCTCTTTAAATTCAGTTTTTATATTTGTGAACTGGTATAAACAACCGATTGTTTCTGTGAAACAACTGATTATTTTTCTGGTGCTGTGCTTATTTGCTTTGTGTTTTAGCAAACTGATTTCTTAATCAAGTTATTCTCGAAGTGTTTTCATTCTAGACTCAAAAGTTTGTGAAAACCCTCTTTAAACCATTCAACCCCCCTCTAGTTTAAAGCCATACATTCTAACAAGAGCACCCTCTCACCTTACAGGTTTACAATCTTTACAAGTATAGAAAATAAACAATTACAAGAATTAGAAAGGAACAAATTACACCTTGTATTTCAGGAATCATAAAGCTCTTAAGATCAGTTCTTGAACCAATGCACAACCTTTAGGCAATCTTGCAAAACTTTGAATCAAAACTCTTCTAAAAAATGTTTTCAATCTCACTTTCTGTATTTTTTGAATACAAAGAGAAACCATATTTATAACTCTTAAATCTAGCCGATTTAGGCAGTTAATCATGAGCCAAATCAGTTTTAATTCAACCGAAAACAGATTTAACAGGTTTTTAAAAAGCATATAAGAAATGTGACAATCAACCAGTTGAAATGTCGTTTTAACCAGTTGAATTGGTTTTGACAGTTAGTCAACCAAGTCAAAAACAGTTTTGAAAACCTTCAAACAAGCTAAGTGTAAAACAACCGATTATATCGTGAATTCAACCGGTTGTTTTTCTCTTTGCTTAGAAAAACATTTTTCTCTTTAAAAACATTTTTCTCTTTAAAAACATTTTTCTCTTTAAAAACAGATTGATTCAGCTTGTGCATAAGATTAAGGATGATCTTTACAAGAATTCTAAACACCCTAGAACTAAGCTTCAATCAAAGCAGCAAACCATCAAGCCTTCATCACAGATTTGGTTCATCAAAGCTTCCATGTTCTACATTTAATTCTTCCTCAATGGATATAAATATTTTAATATTTGTAATTAATTTAATTATTTAATTTGTGTTTAATAAATATAGATATTTCAAAAAAATAATAATTAAGTTTTATGGAAATATTATCTTATAAATAATATTATTTTATATAATTTTTATAAAAATAAATAAATAATGATTATTATTATTTTAGTTTTAATTCAAATTCAAATATAAATGTATTTAATTTTTATTTGATAAATACAAATTCTTTTAATATTTATAATTTATTTAATTATTTAATTTTTATTTAGGGTTTTTAATTTAAAAAGTAGATGTAAAAAATATTTTTTTAACTTTAAATAAATGATATTAAAAAATGTTAATCATTGAATATATTAATAAAATTAATATGCAATTTTAATTATTTAAAATCAACTAAAATAACTTTATGATTTTTATAAAGAAAATTATTAATAGTATATTATTTTAAAAAGTTAATATTACATTTATAACAAGAAAAAATGGTTTTAACGGGGTTTAATTTTACATTATCCATGGTTTTTTTTTTGTTTTTTTTTTTTTTAACATTATCCATGGTTAAAACTCCTATTAAGTCATTTATCCAGAGTTACAGTTTTTCTCGCTAAACCATCCATGTGGAACGTGTTCCCCAGAGTTTTTTTAAACCTTAGGAAAAGTTTTTCAAAACCCCTATTAAATATCATGGATTTAAGAACCTCTGTTAAAATATCATGGGTTTCAGAAACCTCCGTTAAATACCACGGGTTTAAGAACCTACGTAAAATATCACGAGTTTGAAAATTTTTGTAAAATGACTTACCGTCTGAAATAACCTTCAACTCCATTTTCCACCATATCTAACGATCCTTCTAACTTCTCTCTTCCACCATAGACATACTAGTCTCTGGCACGGGCTTAATGGCCGCCAACAACAATCCTAGCAAGGAATTACAATTTAGCCACACTTATGTCTATTATATCTAAGGAGAAGAAACACTAAATAAGGCATTATGTTCTTCTTACTCCAATATTGCTTCTTCCATCACCTTACTATCCCAATTTTATATATCCTAAATAATTGCATTCTTTGTTAGATGTGGGTTTCAAAGCCATGTGTGTTCTTGGCTACAAGGGCTTCAAAGATTGCAAGAACATATTACGAGGAAAAATTAATTTTATTACGTCTTACTTTCATAGTGAATTAATTACTGAATGCATTTTAAAATAAAAGCCTCAATTTAAAATATTTCAAAATTATGATAAATAAAGACCTTATTTTAAAATATTTTAAAATTATCAGAATTAAATATTAACAATTATAACTAAAACTAAAATTGTAGATAAAATATACGTACATTAAAAGCTAAAACAACACAAGTCAGGTTTTTTGAAGTATGAGCTCATAACAAAAAAAAAAAACCTAGGAATTATATAAACCAACTACCATCAATCATAAGAAATATGCAAATACTGTTGAAATACTTATTATTCAAGATTAGTTGTTGAGATACTTATTATCCAAGGTTATTTTTCTTTTAAAATAAAGTTTTGAAACTTTAGAAAACTTATTTGTAATGTAAAGTTACTATTTCAAAATTTTAGAGAATTCAGTTATAAAATATATTAAAACTATATAGTTTTTAATTATTTTTTTATAAATAGATTTAATTATGTTTTTTATTGAAGTTTGAATAATCTGGAATGTTTTATTGAGATTCTACAATAAATCTTTGAAATTTAACGGAGGTTAAAAAAACCTTCCTTATTTTGTTGAGGTTTTAGAATAAACCTTTAAAACTTAACAAAGGTTAAAAAGACTTCTGTTAATTTGTTGAGGTTGTAGAATAAACCTTTGGAACTTATTGAATGTGAAAAAAATCTATGCTATTTTGGTGAGGTTTTAGAATAAACCTATGAAATTTAACGAAGGTTAAAAAAACATCAATTATTTTTGCTGAGGTTTTTAAAGAAACCTTTGGAATTTAACGAAGGTTAAAAAAACCTCCATTATTTTGCCAAGGTTTTAAAATAAACCTTTGAAATTTAACGGAGGTTAAGAAACTTCTTTTATTTTGCTGAGGTATTAAAATAACCTTTGGAACTTAACGAAGATTAAAAAAATCTCCGTTAATTAAATCAATTTCTAAGATATATTAACCTTCGCTAAATAACCTTCGTTAATTTTTTTTTCTTGTATCGATATTATATATTTACATTTAATTTTTCTTATATTGTAATTAAATAAATACTATTTGTTACTAGTATATTTACTAGAATTGTTAGAATTTTATGATTAGAAATATTAAAACTTTGTGGGGCAATACGATATCATTAGTGTATCTAACTTCTTAAATCTTTTTGTTTTATATTTTTCATTTAAATACTCAAGTGGTATAAGACCGTAAGGGAGATTACTTTCAAGATAAAAATTTCAAAATGTTTAAGATACCTAATCAATGCCTTTGAAAGGTTTGTTAGATACAATACTGCTAGTCTAGTTACATAGTTAGTATTTTCTGTTATAATAGCTTCTTTACATAGGTCTTTCCCTTTTATAAATACAGGTTCTGACCCTATGTAAAACCTCTGAATAAAGAATAATATTTCTTTTACTTTTTCTCCCTCACTCTTCTTGTTACATTTACATGGTATCACGAGCACCTTCGTTTTTTTTTAATCTGATAATGTTTTCTTCCTCTTCTCCTGCTTTCGCTCAAGAAATACCTTTGTCTTCTTCATCTCCTGCCTCTCAACTTCATACACTTTCTACACCTCTCACCCTTAAACTCACCGATGACAACTTCCGGATTTGGTGTCAACAAGTTCTTGCGTAAGTCGAGGGTCTCAACTTGCTCAATTTTTGGGAATCTTCTTCCGCTCCCCTTCCGTTTCTCTCCTCCGGTAATGAAACCCCTAATCCTCTTTCTCTTCTACATAAATGTTCCGTCCAGTTGACCGGGACGTCTTCGTGCGCGACCTCGACCGTCAGCTAGGGACTCCTTCCCACTGGTTGCCTGTGGATTCCTCCAAAAAAGAGGACAAAGAGGCGCCCTAGCGGCCGTTTGCACTCCGACGCTCAAGTCAGCCAGCAAGAAACACCAAAACTGTTCACCTACATCTCTGAGCACCGCGTATGGCACTCTGAAGGTGGTAAAAAGAAATGTGTATATGTGTGTGTTTTCTCCCTCAGGCAAAGATCTTTCCCCAGTCCCTTGTACGTAACCTCAAGCACGAGCAAGCAACTAGAGAGTTCTCTGGTAAATTTGCCAAAAGTTCGAACCCTGTTTCCAACATTCTCCGCGCTATTTAAACTACCCAAGCATTTAAAGCGCCTTTAATTGCAAATGTAACGCACTCAATTAGCGCATCTGATTTAGGAAACGTAGCGCATTTAAGACGTTGAAACGCTTGGGAGCCATTATAGTACCTGAATGTTCGAAACAGAAACTGTATTGAATGACTTTAATTACCTGGCACCTGACTGGAGGGTGTTTCTATTCTGACATGGCTGTCGTACACGTGGAGGGCCTCACGACGCCATGACCCCATCTGGGGGCGTTTCTACGTGTGAGTCCTCCTGCTTGGGAGTGCTACTGTGCTAGGGGTGACTTTTTGGGTGCCAACTCATGCCCCCAATTATCTAGTCACTTACTTTGAGAGCGTATCTGCCTTCCTCTCGCACCCTGCACCCGGCTACCCTGGGCGTGACCTTCCTCTTGAGTCGTATCTGTCCCAAAGGCGTCTCTGGGGCGGCAGGAGTACTTCACGAGTCAGGCTGCCCTACACTGGTGCTATTACTATGGCCTTGAAGCCACCTTTTTCCCTCTCTTTATCACTGCCCCGGGTTATCGGGACCTGAGGCCTCCCCACGGCGTTGCACCCTCCATGGTCTTTCCTACCCATGGGTATCGGGGAACCACACTGTGATCGCCTTGCTTTAGTACTGTTTGAGCTGGCGACGCCCTGGTTGGGCGACGCCTTCACCTAGGCGACGCTTCCTCTTGGCGATGCTGGCACTTGGCGTCTCTCCACCTAGGCGACGCCTTGCGTTGACTTTGACTCTCCAGTCGTTGACTTTGACCTTGACTTAGTCAACGCCCGGATACGGGACGGTACACAAGCCCCCCAGTCTTAAGCCGAAGACTTGTCTTCAGCGCAAAGACTAAAGCCTCGCCCACGCCGTCCACGTGCCATCCTGATGACGTGTCATTCCCTGCTGACTCAACAATTCTCGAATTGTTGACGTGACGCTCTCTGAACCCTAGGAGCGCTCTTACTGACTGATTGGACCTCCTCTGAAATGGTGATAACAACACCTTTTGGGGCTACCCTTGATCGCGCGCCACGTGGCCCATCGCACGGCCAGCCTCTAGAGACCCTTGCGTTTCCCTGGGGCGATTGATCCTTTGACACGTGGTACGATCTCACGGCCCTTAGTTAGCGCCTCTTGAGTTGCGAAATGTAACGTTTCAGTTACTCCAAACCCCGCGCTCACCCTACTGTTACATTCATCCCCTCTGCGTCTCTGCACTGTTCGTCGCTTTCAACCCCTTTTCTCCGCGATTGCTGTTCTCCCCTTCCTGTGCTCTTCTTCCATCTTCCCTTTGATAGCAAAGGTATGATTTTCGAACGCTCACGGCCCTTCCCTTTCGTCGCATTGTATGATTTATTGAACTGCCTGGGACTGTTGTTATTCATGCATTACTGCGTTCTTCTGCTTCTCCTTCCTTCTCTGGGTTTTCTCGCGTGGGTGATGTTTCCTGGGGTTCACTCCCCTTCCTGCCATGGCTACACTTGCTAAACCCTTTTTCCTCTCTTCTTTCTCCAGCTATTTATTTACACCATGACGCGCACGAACGCGGAGCCTGATTCCTCCCCCAAGACCCCCAAGTCCAACTACAAAGCTTTCTACCCATGGGCCCCCGACGAGCTCCTGAGCGAATGTACCAGCCTGACTTCCTTCCAGGACCTGGAAGCTCATCGTGGGGATCCCCATTTGTACAACTTTAACGCTTTCTGCCGCACACACGACGCCCACATATCCGTCCGGCAGGCCTGGGGAACCTGTCTGTTTGGATGACAGACCTAGAAAGGGGAAACCCTTCTTCTTCATGTACCAGACCGTGTTCAAACGCGTAGGAGTGCGTCTCCCATTCACCCCCTTTGAACGGGAACTCCTCACTGAAATCAATACCGCCCCCGCCCAGCTCCATCCCAACAGCTGGGCATTCGTGAGGGGTTTTCAAATTCTTTGCGGACACCTGGGTATCCTCCCTTCCGTAGACGTCTTCCTGCATTTCTTTGAGGTGAAAAAGCAGGGGAAAAGCTTCTGGGTAAGCTTTTCCGGGATCGCGAGCATGATCCTCCTCTCCCTCTTCCAAAACTCTTACAAGAACTGGAAAGGGAAGTTCTTTAGGGTGTGCAGTGCCAAGCACGATTCCACAGCCTTGGATGGCTTCCCCCTTTACTGGACGGAGCGCCCTAAAGTGCTCAGGGCCAAAACCCTGGAAGAGCTATCTCCCGCCGACAGGGAGGTAAGCAAAGCCTTGGCCGGGTTGGGGATCGTTTTTGATACCTTGAAGCTGGTTGCTAGCGAGTACAATGCTCACGCCCTGACCACCTACTTTGGTAAGGGGACTCTCCCCTCATCCTCCTTGTTGTGAACACCCTGTTACCGGATGCTTGTTCCCCCAGACTATTCTACTCGTTTTATATTGTGCCACGTTACTTGCATCTCACGCCTCTATGTGTATTGTAATTTTGCATAGCTGCTTTGGTCCTAATTTCTGCTGCTTGGTCTGTTTTGATGTAGGATCGGTGATGGACGCCTCTAAAAGGATGATGCTGGCAAGAGCAATGAAGGAGGCTCGTGCTGCCAAGGCGAGCGCCTCCTCCGTCCCTGCTGCTGTTCCGATCCCCCCACCAACTCTGTCACCGCCACCTCCGGTCACTGCCGAAGCTCCCTTAAGCTCATCTCCGTCATCTCCACATAGCCCCAAGGCGCTTCCAACTCCCAGCTCTCCTCCGGCCATCGCCGCCGTTCCCCTAGCCGCGGCCTCGTCACCGGCTCCAACCCCCCTTGACAAAGGGAAACGGGTCTTGGAGATTCTATCAGATGATGAGGACTCGGAAGGCGTGGCACCCTTCAAGTGGAGAAAATCTGCGCGGGTTCCTCTTCTGGTAGAGGCGTCGCCCCAGGGAGGGAACTCCTTCATGGACAACCCCCCAAGTGCGACCTCACTTCCCCCCACGACACTCCAAGAGGAAGGGGGCGAAGGCGCCGAATCTGCCCCGCCTCCGCTGCCGGCAGAAGTCATTGCTTCCCCTACTCCCGTCGGTGCCACCCCCGATTTCATCGCAATCCCTCCTCCAATCATGCATCTGATGAGGGGCTTCAGTGGCGAAACTATGCCAGAGGGTACCGACAGGAAGGAAGGCATGCCTTTCTACTTGGGGGCCTTCTTGGCGGTGGCCCTTGAATGGCGCGCCCAGGCTAGGAATGCTGTCTTGCAGACTCAAACTCTCCAGGCCTTGGAAGCAAAGGTAACTACTCTGGAGGAGGAGAAGAAAACCCTGGAACGCCAGAACGAAACTTACCAAACCTCTCTGAAGCAAGCGCAAGAGTCCAAAGCAGAAGCTGAGAGGCAACTGGCAAAGGCATTGGAGTTCCAGGCTGACTTTTATACTCGGGAAGTCGCCCTCCAAGTTCAGATAACGGGCCTTCAGGAGTTGGTCAAAGCTGATGCAGAAGTTCAAAAGGACCTGAAGGACCGTTGCTGTGAGCAGGTTGACAAGATGGAGCGGATGGAGGGGGAAATGGCCACCCAAGCCAAGGCTATGGGCCTTCTCCAAGCTGACTACGACAAACTACAGGTCGAGGACAGTCGGCTTCGTGTGGAAAAGGAGGCTTTGGAGAAGCAGGTAGCCTCGGGGGACGCCGCCATCGAGGAGCTAGAGAAGGACAAAAAGGCCCTCATCCAGGAGATGGCGGGTACTTTCGAGGAGGGGTTCCAAGAAGCTTTGGCTCAAGAAGTCTGCACGAATCCGGGGATTGACATTTCCAGCTGGGATCCCACTCACCACATTGTTGATGGAAAGGTCGTGCCCTTGGAGATAGACGACTGAGCCGCCACCCCCCGATCATCAGCCCATTTCTTTACACTTGTTTTAAGCTTCTCTGACAAATTTGTAATTCTTTGAATCATCTGCACTCTTGACACAACTCTGGAACTTTGTTATAATTACTTTCATGTCCTCGCGACATAGAATTCTGCCTGTGCGATTTTATTCTCATCCTTTGCCTTCTTATGCCTTGGTTGTTTTGCTTGTATTATACTTGCTTCTTTCACTTCGTTGGGCGGCCTTGTAGGCCCGGGAAAGGTCACGCGCCGATGCCCACGCCCACGGAGAGGCTCACCTAATGGAACCGTATCGTCCGCGGGGTGCTTCTAACACCCAAACGGTCCTTCCCTTGATCCCTAGCACCCGACGCCCACGCCTAAGGAGAGGCCTGCTACAGCAGCGCCGTATCGTCCTCGGGTGTCTGAAACGCCGAATGTTCTGAGAGGGGGTCGTTCCCTCCATGGTCTTTCCTTCCCATAGGTATCAGGGAACGCCCTGCCAGCGATTTGCTGGCGTTTTGGCGGTCCCGCCTCCCTCCACAGTCTTTCCTACCTGTGGGTCTCAGGGATGCGACGCCAGTAAATAACTTCACATTCTTCGACTTCGTCTCCCTCCACAGTCTTTCCTACCTGTGGGTATCGGGGACGCGAACTCGCTGATATTTTGGTGGGCGACGCCCGCGACGTCTCATGCTGGCGTCATCCTTTATGTCATTCTAGGCGACGCCTTGGGCGTCGTGCCTACCTTGACATTGACTTTGACCTTAGGCTTGGTCGACGCCTGGGGACAACGAAGAGCTCCAGGCCCTTCCCGTATCTTCCACGAGGCGCTTCTTGTATAGCTGATGGGACGTTCAGTCATTCAACTTGATCCACGTGGCGCTTCTTGTATGGCTGATGGGACGTTCAGTCATTCCACTGAGTTCTGACTCCTGCTGTGGCCCTGACCCACTTTCGACGGCGCATCGTACCACTGGATATTCTGTTGATACGACGTTCTCTGAGTTTAACCAGCGGTGCCAGGGTCATCCTTTCATCTTCTGCCACGTGGTTCGATCGTGCGGTGCATCCATTCGTGTCGTTTGGCGCTCTAACCGCTTTATTTAACTCTTCAAACTCTGAAACTATCCTCATCATTTTCTCACTCTTCATAACCTACTTACGTTCTTTCTTCTTGCACCCTTCCGTCTTGCACCCTTTCTTCTTGCACACTTTCTTTTCTCACGAAGGGTTGTTCCAGCATTCGCTCCCCTCGCTCAACTCTTGCATTTCCGGCAGTCCCTACACCCTTGACAATCGCTGATCTTGTTAAAGAATGTCTTCTCATGCTGCTTCCTCCAGGGTCAATCCCAAGGACTTGTACCTGGTTATCCCCAAACCCATACAGGCACCCTGTGTAGGGACTCAACAGATCGGGGGACAACCGTAACTTATTAAAGGTCGACAGAAACATGACGTCTGCCGAACTTCCTTGGTCGACCAGCACTCTGTGCACCTTCCTTCCAACTGTGACGACTGAGATGACAACGGGGTCATTGTCGTGGGGTACCACGTCTCGGAGGTCACTTCTCGTAAACACGAGATCCGACTCCCATGGCTCCCCCGAGAGCCTCTCTTCGATTGAATTTACCCCCCTCGCGTATTTCTTCTGCTGGGAGGCGGTGGGTCCCCCGCCGGAAAAACCTCCAGCAATGGCGACAAGGTGTTGGGACCAAAGCCAGACGCCTGGTGCGACTTCCACCAGGGCTTTGGCCACACCGTGGACTCATGTTTGGCTTTAGGATACCAGCTCGACGACCTGGTCAAGAGCGGGTTCCTAAACGATTACTTGCCGGATAGAAGGACGGGGGGCGCGTCGAGTTCCCAGCCCGCAGGTGATGAGGCTCAGCAGCACGAGATGCCTACTCACGGAGAGATCCACACCATTGCAGGAGGTTTCTCGGGTGGTGGATGCACCGCGTCACAGAGGAAGAAGTATGCGAGGTCTGTGATGACGGTGGACATGTTCGAGGACCACTCACCAGACGTGGACATCACGTTCACAAGGGAAGATCTCAGGGACGTTGTGCCTCATGACAACGATCCAATAGTCATCTCGCTTGTTACGGCGGGGAGGAAGGTCCACAGAGTACTGGTGGACCAAGGAAGCTCGGCAGATGTGATGTTCTGGCCGACTTTCACACAGTTGCAGTTGCCCCTTGACCAGCTGAGGCCCTATGGAGGGTGTTTGTATGGTTTCGCTGGCAATCAGGTGGAGGTTAGGGGGTATATAGAGTTGAGAACTACCTTCACGGATGAGGCGGGCTCAAGAATGGAGAAAATCAAGTACCTCGTCGTGAACGCTCCCTCAGCATATAACATTCTGTTGGGAAGACCAACACTCAACAGAATAGGAGTTGTGCCTTCGACCAGGCACATGAAGGTGAAGTTGCCATCGATGGAAGGGGTGGTGATCACCATCAAATCTGACCAGAAAGAAGCGAAGAAGTGCTATGAGAATAGCCTGAAGAACAAGAGGTCAGTGAGTTACATCACAACGACGCCGCCTCCCGGTGTGAAGCCCAAGCCAACAGAGTGGCGGGTTGTTGGTGCAGCGATGGACGTGGCCGCCGGGGGAGACGTCGCCATGATGGATGCTGAGGCTGAGGGAGAGAACGCCGAGCGGGAAGAAGAGGCGAGGAACCGCCCTGAGGAAGCGAGGGAGCTGGGAATCGCCAGGGCGGTGATCGCCAGGGAAGCTAGACCCAAACTCGTCGAGGAATGGCTCGAAAGGGAGATCGGGGGAAAGGTCTTCAAGTTGGGAAGATCCTTGGAGGCTGAGCTCCAAGACCAGATTGCCAAGGTGATAGAGCAACATTTGGATGCTTTCGCATGGTCTGCTTCAGAGCGTTTGAGAAGACAAGGAGATGATGGAACAGTAGAAATGAAATGGGTTTAAGGGTTTTTCGAACGATTTTTGGAAGCGTAAACGACAACTAAAGATGACCGTTGATGAAGCCACGTGTCGAGCGATTGGAAAAGTGTTTGGTGGAGCGTCAGGAAAGCAGAAAGTACGAACGTTTGGAATTCTCCGCCAGCGCCACGTAGATCGATAGTGACGTGACTTCTTTAGTCTTTTCGCTGGACAAGTCTTCGCTTAAGACTGGGGGGCTTGTGTACCGTCCTGGTAGTCGGAAGTGATGACGTGGCATCGAGCTATTATGTAGGCGTGTTGAGCAGGGCCCATGGCTGGCAGAAGGGAAGAAAGTCGGGGGGCTCGTGTGGTCGCCAGTTATTAAGTTGGCGTACCCCGGTCTCTAGCATACCTAAACCGGCGGTCACCGGTTTAGGATGAAGTCGCCAGATGCGAACCCGCGACCACATGGTGGTTAGAGATCGCCGAAACAAGGACATCGTCGAAGATGAAGTCAGATAGTCATTTCCTAGCTAGCCAGGGGATGAGGTCAGGAGACAGCTTACCTGAACATACACGGTGAAGCAAGTAAAGTAGATCATGAAGGCGGCCGGCGAAACCACAGGGAAGGTGTGTACGAAGGCACCCGAACTCGCCACTCAGAAGAGATCACGCTCCAAGGCAGCTTATGCACTGAGTTGTGTCATGCATAAGTAACTTAGCCAAAAGCCTGAAGAGTAAGAAGTGGCGCCCAAGTCAAGGATGCTCCAGATGGTGACACGTGTACAGCTGAATGCGAGCCACGTGTCCAGATGTGTAACTGTCTGGAGAGCGAAAGTGCGCAGGTATATAAGAGATTCTAACGAACTTCTGAGGTACGCACGTTTAGATTACTTCTTTACGCTTGCGAGTCTTGAGTACGCTGAGAGAGAATTTTGCACGGTTCCTTAGAGTTCTTGAGTTTTCTCTTAGTATTTGGTGGTTCAGTCGCTGACTTGGGCGTCGGAGCGTGATCGGCCGCAGCGGCGCCATTCTGTCTTTTGCAGGTTCTTGAGGTGAATCCCGGTGAAGGACGGAGGCTAACACGGTGCAGAAGTCGATCCAGGTTTGACGAGGCAAGGTTCTTGTGTCCCGGTCAACAGGCAGGATCACAAAACATTTAACAAGGTATATCTTCTTGAAAGAGCATCGACAACCACATTAATTTTACCTTGTTTATGTTTGATCACATAAGGAAATTGCTCAATAAACTCCACCCACTTAGCATGTCTCTTATTAAGCTTGCTTTGGCTTTTCAAATATTTAAGGGACTCATGATCACTATGGATCACAAATTCCTTTGGAAAAAGATAGTGTTGCCAATTTTGCAAAGCTCTAACAAGAGCATAAAGTTCTTTATCATAAGTGGAGTAATTGAGATGACTCCCTTTGAGTTTCTCACTAAAATAAGCTATGGGGTGTCCTTCTTGAAGGAGAACGACCCCAATGCCTATATTAGAGGCATCACACTCTATTTCAAATGTCTTAGCAAAGTTAGGAAGGGCTAAAATGGGGCTTTAGTTAATTTATCCTTCAAAGTTTGAAAAGCGTTTTCTTACTCTTGTCCCCACTTAAAAACCACATCCTTCTTTACTATGGCATTTAAAGGTGCGGCAATTGTACTAAAGTCTTTCACAAACCGCCTATAAAAACTAGCAAGTCCATGAAAACTTCGTACTTCATTGACATTGGTGGGTGTAGGCCAATGTTGAATTGCTGCAACTTTGGTTTGATCTACATGCACCCCTTTATGACTTACCACAAACCCTAGACTAAAAGTGCAATACAACTCAAAATTTAAGCAACAACAAGCCTAGACTCTAGATACCACATGATGTGAATGTAATAACAAGAATACATGATTCTTTGACATTCTTAGGAGCAACTTGAGTTGGTCATGAAATGGCACTTCACTTAGAATTGGATCAATGTTCTAATTCAAGAACTCACCAAGACTTTGCACCAAACCAAAGCTCATATGGAAGTCCATATATTGTCAAATGGAATCAACAACAAAGAATGAAGAACAAAATTAAAACAACCGAACAGAAATGAAAGGAATGCTACTGCACCGCACAGAAATGGAAACTAAGCTAGAAAACACAACTTTAATCGATGAAAATGAAAGGAAACACTAAGCATTAAGCATCTACCGAATGAAATTGACAAGGAATGAAGAAAGAACACTTATGGAGTGAAGCTTGCTGGATTTGAGACTTGGAAGATGCAATCACGCCACTTGGAGCCTTGTTCCAAGATAAGTGAAGGAATGCCGCCACTTGAAGCTCACCATTGGCACACAAGATAAGGCAAAGGAAGAAGAAGACACAAGACTCACAATTTCTCTCTAAATTTGAGTATAGTCTCTCTACTCTAAATTCCAAATCTGATTTGTACAAGGGCAGCACCTTTATTTATAGCCTATAAGGTGCTGAAATGCAAAGCCAAATGTGCCTCAAATGAGACTCAAATTCGGCGCCAACTAGTGCATGGAGGAAGTGTGACTTTCCTTCGTAGTTTGGCACCTCCTAACTCCTATCTACACTCCCCCTAGCATCCCTTACTACTTACACACCTATTTATTACATCCGCACCCCTATTTTACAAAAGAAATAAGAAAGCCATCTTTTGATACTCTTGTCCCAAAGCTCTTGCCATGCTCCTAGTGATTCGTTGGGCTTGGGCCCCTTGTTGGGCTTGGGCTTCATGGGCTTGAGCATCCTCTACTTGGTTTCCATCACCTCGCAAGGAAGTGGCGGGAGGCGTTTCCTTCGAGCGTGGGCATCAGAAGGTAAGTGGAGAACCAGGTCACTTGGTGCAGATACACGCAGTTGAGGAGAAGTTCCATCCTTAGGGAAACCTTCTCCTAGGGCGTAATCGCCAAGACCTCGGTCCTCTTGGTGTTTAGACACACCAGGGACGATACAGCGATGCTTACCGCACGCCTCTCCCTGGGCGTGGGCACCAAGAACACTGATCGCCTCGGTGTTTTCAGACACCCTGTGGATGAAACGACACTACCCCTGGGTGGGCCTCTCCTCAGACGTGGGCACCAAGCGCGCAGAGATAAGGGCTAAGTTGCCTTGGTGTTTGAGACACTCCATGGACGATACGACACTGTTGTGTAGACCTCTCCATGGGCGTGGGCACCGAAGCGCGACTTTTGCCCCAAGTGTTTAGACACGCTGAGGACACCCAGAGCAGGTCTCTCCTCGAGCGTGGACACCCAGTACAGGTGAGATAAGCCCTCCTCGCCTTTGAGCGATGTTGAGGCCATAGAACAGATAAGTCCTCCTCGCCCTCGAGCGATGTCGAGGCCATAGAAGAGATCAAGTTCTCCCTCGCCCTTGAGCGATGTAGAGGCCAGAAAAGAAGATGAGACCCCCTTTTTCATCTTAAGCGATGAAAGAGCTAGCGATGCCCTTGGCAGTAAGTGCCTGGGGACTCAAGGCAAGTAAGTAAAGAGCAAGTTGAAAGCGTTTATGAGTCCAAAAGGCAAGAGAAATTTGAAGAGCAAAAAGAGAGCGTAGATCAAAGCAGGTAAAGGTGACGGGGGACAAAAGCGTGAATACGAGTGATCGAAGGCAGTAAAGACAGAAAAGAACATGCCAAAGTATGAAACTAGAGCGATCAGTTATATTTAAAGTATGTAGGAGGTATTGTTCGTAGAAATTACACATATTAGCTATATGCAAAGCGCCCAGGGAAAAGAATTCACAACAGATGAAGCCAAATGTGAGTTATATTACGAAATAATGGGTAGCAGAAGATGTTCATGTCAAATACAAAAGAGCAATTTTGTGCAGATTCATAGAGTGTTACAAAGGAAAAGCTATTCCTCAGACGCCTCCCAAGGCACAATCTTGCCATCGACCACTTCATTCAAAGGGTTGCACCCGGAGACGTCGATGTCAGGGTTGGCACAGGCTGCTTGGACAAGAGCCTCTGCGAACCCATCGGCGAACCCAATGGCAGCCTCCTCGTTCAGCTTTTCCTCAGCAGCCTTGAAGTTTGCAGCCTGAGTGGTCTTCTCTTGTTCTTTGGAGGCCAAAGCAGCCATCAACTCTTGGACTTTGGCTTGGAGGGTGGTGTTCTCGGCGGCTAGCTGGGAGCATTCATTAGTCTTTGCCTCAAGCGCAACCTCAGTTTTCCCCAGTGTCTACTCCCGATCCACACACTGGTCCTCGAGTTTCTTTTGCTCCGCCTTTAAGGTCTCTGCCTCTGCTTCCAGATCAGCGACCTTTACTCGGAGGGGCACCACCTGATTAGGGAGTTCAACATGGGCTTGCGACACCTCATGCAGCCGCTTATTGGCCTCCTCCTTCGCCTTCTGCCCCACCCTCAGAGACGTTTTGTAAGCATCCTCTTGGCGCCCCCAGTGAGTGGTCAACCTCTCCTTCTCCTCTTTCAGAGAGGCGACCTCTTTCTCCAGCGTTTGGAAGGCAGAGGTTTTGACGCCTTTGGCCTTGGCCTGTGCATGCCATGTATGGGCACAAGACATGAAGGCGCCCATGTAATAGTAAATGCTTTCCTTCTGGGGCCCTTCAGCTTGGCCGCGTGGGGATATCCTACCCAAGAAACCCCTCAGCGAGTCTTGCATTGGGAGGGGGAGTTCTGGGGTAGGTGGTGGAACTGTTGTGGGCTCAGCTTCAATCCCACCCTCCAGGGCCATCTGTTGGGCGGGAAGTGGCACTTTGAGGGTCCTCCCTCAAGGATTCGGCCCCATGTGAGGAGGAAGTGGCAGAGGCGACTGTCTAAGAGGCATGCTGGGTTGTCCTTTGTCGCTTGAAGACTTGCCCCTCAGCGGAGTCTTCATCGTCGTCAGAAGTCACCTCCACTACCCTTTTCCCTTTGTCAAGGGGGGCTGATGAAGTAGCAGTTTCGATCAGCGCAAGGGGCATGGCCGCGATGGGAGGGGGTGAGTTTGGAGGTTCATCAAGAGAGAGTTGTGTTGGTGGAGTTGATGGCGTTGGAAGGTGTTGAGGGCAAGAGTTGGGAGAAGTAAGGGCGGTCGCAGATGTTTGAGGTGTGGAATCTCCAACCCCTTGTGAGGAAGCCCCGCCCTTGGACCTCAGAATTTGAGCAAGCCTCAACCTTCGTTGCTTGTCCATCTTTGAACCTACACCAAGAAGATAAATGCAGTAGGGGTTAGGCACAAGTTAAGTACTATACAAAGAAAGAATATAAGTCATACACAAAGTAAGAACAAGCAAGGGCAGTGAATAGAAGGCTATGAGGGAGGCTCTCATACTTATGTATTTCGCGAGGGCCTCGACGTTGTATTCAAGACTTATCAAGGTGGATGTGTTGAAGGCCACCACGTTGGCCAGAATTTGGCAAGCCTCTCGATCAGTCGAGGGCAGCTCATCAAGGGACTTAGGCTTCGTGTGTTTCACCTCCTTCACCCAGTACAAGGGGAAGCCGTCGAGGGCGGAGGGATCGAAGTCAGAACAGCAAACTTTGAAGAATTTGCCCTTCCACCCCTTGAAGGACTGTTGGAATAAGGTCAAGAGGACGCTTCCAGATATGCCGCTAAGGCTTACCCATAGTGATGGAGATCAAGCTCAAGAGGACATGGAGGCCAATCATCTAGAGCAAGAAGAGGTTGAGGCTCAAGTGGAGGACGCCCATGGAGGTCAAAGCCCACCTCAAAGGCTTACAAGAAGCATGTTCAAAGCTTTAGAAACTAAGGGACGTTTATTTTCTCTTTTTGTAATTTCTTTGTGTGAAGGTGCTTAAGAAAGAAACATTAGAAACCTCTTTTGTTAAAGCATCTTTAGGTCCTTAGTTAGGAGTATTAGGGGGGTGCGTTAGTAGATAGGTGTAGGAGTAACTAGGGAGGTGCCAAAGTAAGAAAGAGGGTCACACCTTCTCCATGACCTTAGTTGGCGCAGGTTGCATTTGTTTTTATGAGGGAATTTTGAATTCTTTTAGCTTGCATTTCAGCACCTCTAGGCTATAAATTAAGGTGCTGCCCTTGTACATTTCAGATTTGAATTTTAATTAGAGAAACTATACTCAATTTTTGAGAGAGCATTGGAGAGCTTTGTGCCTTCTTCACTAGTCTTATCTTGATGGTTCCATGGTTACCTCAAGTGGCGGCTTGCACACATATCTTGGAGTCTCCATCCTCCTAGTGGCGTGATCATCCAACCATTCCTCCATCTTCATGAGCTTTCTCTTCTCCTTCCTTCCTTCTCTTTATTTGTTCATGTCTTAGTTTGCTTCTCTTGAAATTCTGTTCGGTATTTTCAACTTTCTTTTAGTTTTGCTTCGGTGCTTTTGGTTCTTTTCTGTTCTTCATCTTTTCTTCTTCAATTCAAGTCTTTTGTTTGGTGCAATTTAGTTTTTGTGTTGTTCAATCGGTACCTATGCCTTTTCTTTCAATTCAATCGGTTCAATTTGACAATATGTGGAACTTCCATATGAGTTTGGGTTTTGGTACTAGTTTTGGTGAGTTTTTGTTCATAGAACCTTGATCCAATTCTATGATAAAGTGTCTATCTCATAACCAACTCAAGATGATTCCTAAGAATGTCAAGAATCATTCTAATTGTGCTAGTGGAATCATATCATGTGGTATCACGAGTGTAGGTGTGTTCTTGTTTAATTTTTGAGTTGTGTTGCACTTTAATTTCAAGAGCTCTTTAATTTCTTGCAATTTATGGTTCTGTTTTAGGCTTATATGAGTTTTCTTATTGTTTTAATTCTTTTGCCTATCATATGTTTGAGTATTTTCCTTTTTGAATCCATACAAGTTTTGTCTTAGTCTTGTTTTTCCATAATTGTCATCACTTCTTGTAGTACTTTTATTGATTTTGTTGTTTCTTGCTTTGGTGTCATATAATTTTCTGAGTTTGATACTTGATCCTTTGTGCATTTTCTGTTTTAGTTTGAGTTCATGCTTGTATTCTAGACCTATACAAGTTCCTATACATCATTTTCCATTATGTCTTTGCTAGTTCATAATTCTGTTTTTCATTCCTATTAGGATTCCTCTGTTTTCTGAAAACGTGCTTACTGTTTTTCCTTATTGGAATTGAAATTCTGGATTTATGTTCTTTAAAGTGTTAGAAAAGAGTAGAAAAAATAATTACTCAAAAATTCAAAGTACACAAATAATGATAAATAAAATACAAAAAGTGTACAATTCTGCCGAAAAAAATACGGTAATCTGGCAGTGATTTTGAAAAATTTATCTCAATTAATTGGCTTACTGTTTTTAAGTGATTCCAGTGCCATTTTTGAGCTAAGATCTTGAAGTTTGTGTGGTTGAAATTTCATAATCCAGTTCGCTCTATATCATTCCAGTTAAATCAGTGAACATCAAGCACAGTTTGTATAAAAAAATAATTTCCAGTAGCTAAATTTTTGTTTTCTTCATCTACTCTAGTGCTTTTCTTTAAGTATTCTTTTGTGTGCCTACTTTCTCATTGAGTTCTTTAATTTTCTTGCTTGTCTTTTGTTCATTAATCTTTGAGGTTTGTCAAACATCTAGTATTCCTTTTGTTCTAGCCTTTCTTTGCTTATACTTTTTCTTGTTTGTCTTTATTGCTTCATTGGTTTTGTTGTGGTTGGCTTTGAGATTGGTGTGCCTTTCTTTGACATTTTTCATTTGAGGATTCCAAGACCTCAATATCAGATTGGTGCAAGGACATTATTTCTTTGAGAGTGACCTATTTTTCTGGCCAAATTCACTTCGGCAATTGCATTGCCAAACTCACTGTTTTTGCTAATTTTGTTTCTTGACTTGTTTGCTGTTTTTGTGTGTTTGCTGTTTTTAATTACAAATGGCTGGATTTTCAAGTGATGCATCTTACAAGCAACATTCTCCTTCCAAAGCTTGGGTCCTTGGTGAATTACATGAAGCACAACGTACAATTAGGCGTTTGGAAGAGAAATTGCAAAAGATGGAGGTGCAACAAGCTAGACCATCTCCTTCTATCCATGATGGGCATCATTCACATAGACCTTCAACAAGAGCTTCTTCAAATGATTTTGGCCGTGAAGAAGACCATAGGAGAAGGAGAACTCCACCACAATTTCATGGACATAGACATCATCACCAAGGGGAGAGACATCACTATGGCAATGGCTTCTACCAAGATGCAAAGGCTAGACTACCTTCGGTCAAGCTTCCTTGTTTTAATGGCTCTAGTGATCCCAATGTATATTTAGATTGGGCGGCTAAGTGTGAACAAATATTTGAGATCCATGAGATCCAAGATGAGCATAAGCTTAAGCTAGCCACCTTAGAGTTTAGTGATTATGCCATGAAATGGTGGCATGGTATTGTAAAGGACATTATCTATCACAAGGGTCCTCCCGTGGACTCTTGGAACTCTTTAAAGGATCACATGCGCGCTAGATTTGTGCCCCCACATTTTAGGAAAGACCTCATCTTGAGACTCCAACGGTTTCAACAAGGCACGCTAAATGTGGATGAATATTATAAGGAGCTAGAGACGTTTGTGCTTAAAATTGAATTAGAGGAAAGTGAAGAAGCTATGATTGCTAGGTTTGTGAGTGGTCTTAGGAAGGATATTCAAGACATTGTTGAGTTACAAGAGTATTCATCATTGGGTTCTTTAGTTCATCTTGCAATGAAGGTGGAAGCCCAACTTGCTAAGAAAAATTCTTTCAAAAATGCTCCCAATGATGGTACTACAACAAGTCTTGGAGGAACAAAAAGTCTTTTTTCTAAATTTCCTTCCAAAGATTCTTCTTTCAAACCCAAGGAAACTAAGCCATCTACTTCTAGGACTAAATCACCCACTAGAACGTCTAATACTAAATGTTTTAAATGTATGGGTTATGGACACATAGTTGCTAATTGCCCTTCTAAACGAAGTATGTACATGCATGAAGGCATTGTAGTGAGTGAGCATGATTCGGATTCTCCTAAGCATTCATTGCATTCTAGTGCATCTAGTGAGGAAGAGAGTCAATGTCCACTTGAAGGGGATTTGTTAGTTGTGAGAAGACTTCTTGGTCAAGTTTCACAACCTTTTGATGAAAGTCAAAGGGAAAATATTTTCCATACAAGATGTCTTATTCAAAACAACATTTGCTCTTTGATAGTGGATGGGGCTAGTTGTGCAAATGTGGCTAGTACAAGAGTAGTAGATAAGCTTGGATTGCCTACTATCTCTCACACAAAGCCCTACAAATTACAATGGCTTAGTGAAGTAGGAGAAATAGTTGTAAATAAACAAGTCCTCATCCATTTCTCAATTGGAAAATACAAAGATGAGGTATTATGTGATGTTGTGCCCATGGAAGCCATTCATGTTCTTTTGGGAAGGCCTTGGCAATTTGATAGAAAAGTTTTACATGATGGCTTTACCAACAAACTTTCTTTTGAATTCCATGGTCACAAGGTTACTTTAAAATCTCTCTCTCCTAGAGAAGTCCATGAGGACCAAGTCATAATGAAGAGAAAGAGGGAGAGTGAAAAAGATAAAAAAGATAAAAAAAGATAAGAGTTCTAAGCCTACACTCCTTGTGTCTAGGCATGAAATTGAAAGGGAAATAGTGGCTCATCATCCTCTTTTCTTAGCCATCCCTAGAACTCTTAGAGTAGAATCATTTGTTGATAGTCCTCATTGCTTGGAAAATTTGGTACAAGAGTTTCAAGATGTATTTCAAGATCCTCCAAAAGGACTTCCACCTTTGAGAGGGATTGAACACCAAATTGATTTGATATCGGGCTCTTCTTTACCAAACCGTCCAGCATATAGGACCAATCCAAGTGAAACCAAGGAAATTCGCCAACAAGTTGAGGCTTTGATTGAGAAAGGGTGGGTTCAAGATAGCATGAGTCCTTGTGCTATGCCTATCATCTTAGTGCCTAAAAAGGATGGCACATGGCGAATGTGTTCGGATTGTAGGGCCATCAATAACATTACAATTAAGTATAGGCATCCCATACCTAGACTAGATGATTTGTTGGATGAATTACATGGTTCAAAAATATTTTCAAAGATTGATCTTAAAAGCGGCTACAATCAAATCCGTATCAAACCGGGTGATGAATGGAAGACAGCTTTTAAGACCAACTTTGGTTTATATGAGTGGTTAGTTATGCCCTTTGGTCTAACTAATGCACCAAGTACCTTCATGCGCCTCATGCATCATGTTCTTAGACCTTTCATTGGTAAGTTTGTTGTTGTTTACTTTGATGACATTCTCATTTATAGCTTATCTTTGGAAGACCATAGGTTGCATGTTAGGCAAGTATTAGAAACCCTTAGGAAGGAATATTTGTATGCTAATCTTGCTAAATGTATGTTTGCTCTTGATCATATAGAATTCCTAGGGTTTGTTGTGAGTTACAAAGGGGTCCATGTGGACAAAATAAAGGTGATGGCCATTCAAAATTGGCCTACACCGAAAACCTTGAATGAGGTCCGAAGTTTTCATGGACTTGCTTCTTTCTATAGAAGATTTGTCCCAAACTTTGGCACCATTGTCGCACCTCTCAATGACATAGTGAAAAAGGATGTGGTCTTTCAATGGGGAGAAGCACAACAAAAGGCTTTTGAAACTTTGAAAGAAAAATTGACTAATGCTCCCATCTTGGCCCTTCCTAATTTCACTAAGACATTTGAGATTGAGTGTGATGCTTCAAGCATAGGTATTGGGGCTGTTCTCCTTCAAGAGGGCCACCCCATAGCCTATTTTAGTGAGAAATTGGAGGAAATTCATCTCAATTATTCCACTTATGATAAAGAATTATATGCACTTGTTAGGGCTTTGTTTACTTGACAACACTATCTTTTTCCCAAAGAGTTTGTGATACATAGTGATCATGAATCTCTTAAGTATTTGAAAAGCCAAAACAAGCTTAACAAGAGCCATGCTAAGTGGGTGGAATTCATTGAGCAATTTCCTTATGTGATCAAACACAAGCAAGGCAAAGTAAACATTGTGGCGGATGCACTTTCTAGAAGATACACTTTGCTAAAGCTTTTAAGCTCTCAATATCTTGGTTTTCATCACATTAAGGATCTTTATCATGATGACCTTGATTTTTCTCTTATCTATCAAGAGTGTCTTAAGGGAGGACACAAAGATTTTTTTATACAAGATGGCTTTCTTTTTAAAGGAAAACGTCTTTGTGTTCCTCAATGCTCTATTAGATTATCTCTTGTTAGAGAAGCCCATGAGGGGGGTTTAATGGGTCACTTTGGGGTTGCTAAAACTTTGGATGTGTTGCATGAACATTTCTTTTGGCCTCATATGCATAAACATGTTCATAGTTTGTGTGATAAATGCATAGCTTGCCGCAAAGCTAAATCTAAGATGCATCCCCATGGTTTATATACTCCTCTTCCTATCCCTTCAATGCCTTGGGTTGATATCTCTATGGATTTCATCTTAGGATTACCCAAGACATCAAAGGGAAAGGACTCCATTTTTGTGGTAGTGGATCGTTTTTCAAAGATGGCTCACTTTATTCCTTGCCACAAAGTGGATGATGCATGCCACATTGCAAACCTCTTCTTCCAAGAAGTGGTTCGCTTGCATGGGATCCCTAGATCTATAATGTCCGATAGAGATCCCAAGTTCTTGAGTCACTTTTGGAAGACCTTGTGGGGCAAGCTTGGGACTAAGCTTTTATTTTCTACCACTTGCCACCCACAAACTGATGGTCAAACCGAGGTGGTGAATAGAACTTTGGGACAACTATTGAGATGTTTTACTACCCCATGTTAAGTTTGCATATAATCGTGTAGTAAATTCTACAACCTCACATTCTCCTTTTGAGGTTGTCTATGGGTTTAACCCCTTAACACCTCTTGATCTTCTTCCTATTCCCCTTCATGGAGATGTCTTGTGCAAAGATGGGGATGAAAAAGCTTCTTTTGTGAAAACTTTGCATAAAGACATCAAGAAGAGAATTGAGAAGAAGGTTGGCAAGTATGTTGAACTTGCCAATAAAAGGAGAAAAGCATTGTTGTTTGATGAGGGAGATTGGGTTTGGCTTCACTTGAGGAAGGATCATTTTCCTACTCAAAGGAAGTCCAAACTAATGCCTCGTGGGGATGGACCTTTCCAAGTCCTCAAGAGGATTAATGAGAATGCTTATGAGTTAGATATGCCTGATACATTCTTAGGTAGTCATACTTTTAATGTCACCGATCTAACTCCTTTTTCTGTAGGTCTCCAGAATTCGTGGTCGAATTCTCTCCAACTCGGGGAGTCTGATGGAGATCAAGCTCAAGAGGACATGGAGTCTAATCATCTAGAGTAAGAAGAGGTTGAGGCTCAAGTGGAGGACGCCCATGGAGGTCAAAGCCCACCTCAAAGGCTTACAAGAAGCATGTTCAAAGCTTTAGGAGCTAAGGGACGTTTATTTTCTCTTTTTGTAATTTCTTTGTGTGAAGGTGCTTAAGAGGGAAACATTAGAAACCTCTTTTGTTAAAGCATCTTTAGGTCCTTAGTTAGGAGTATTAGGGGGGGTGTGTTAGTAGATAGGTGTAGGAGTAACTAGGGAGGTGCCAAAGTGAGAAAGAGGGTCACACCTTCTCCATGACCATAATTGGCGCCAGTTGCATTTGTTTTTATGAGGGAATTTTGAATTCTTTTAGCTTGCATTTCAACACCTCTAGGCTATAAATTAAGGTGCTGCCCTTGTACATTTCAAATTTGAATTTTAATTAGAGAAACTATACTCAATTTTTGAGAGAGCATTGGAGTGCTTTGTGCCTTCTTCACTAGTCTTATCTTGATGGTTCCATGGTTACCTCAAGTGGCGGCTTGCACACTTATCTTGGAGTCTCCATCCTCCTAGTGGCGTGATCATCCAACCATTCCTCCATCTTCATGAGCTTTCTCTTCTCCTTCCTTCCTTCTCTTTATTTGTTCATGTCTTAGTTTGCTTCTCTTGAAATTATGTTCGGTATTTTCAACTTTCTTTTAGTTTTGCTTCGGTGCTTTTGGTTCTTTGCTGTTCTTCATCTTTTCTTCTTCAATTCAAGTCTTTTGTTTGGTGCAATTTAGTTTTTGTGTTGTTCAATCGATACCTATGCCTTTTCTTTCAATTCAATCGGTTCAATTTGACAATATGTGGAACTTCCATATGAGTTGGGGTTTTGGTACTAGTTTTGGTGAAGTTCTTGTTCATAGAACCTTGATCCAATTCTATGATAAAGTGCCTATCTCATAACCAACTCAAGATGATTCCTAAGAATGTCAAGAATCATTCTAATTGTGCTAGTGGAATCATATCATATAGGCTCTTCCCCTGCTTCTTCACTTCGAAGAAATGGAGAAAGATGTCGACGGAGGAGGCATGTCCGAAGAACCCGCACAAAATGGCGAATGCTTTGACAAAGGCCCAGCCGTTAGGGTGTAGCTGGGCTGGGGCGACGTTGATTTCGATCAGAAGTTCTCTTTCGAACCTAGAGAAGGGTAGGCGCATCCCTATGCGTTTGAAGACCACCTGATAGAAGTAAAAGAAGGGGACTCCGTTGTTGGCCCGTTCGTCCCCACGTACAGGCTCCCCTAGGGTACAAGGGAGCACTGCTATGTCTTCGTCGTGTCTTTTTGCAAAAGCGCGATGGTCGTAGGTGCTGGACTCTCCTACGTGATCCCTCCAGGCTTTTGAGGAGACCAGACTCGAGTACTCGTCGGGAGCCCAAGGGTAAAGGGCCCTATAGTTGATTTTTGGGGGTGGAGGGTTGGACGTCGTTTTTCTACGCGCCATAGTTTGATGAGAAGAGCTGAAGAATGAAGAAGAGGAAGGGTTCAGCGAATGAGGTTAAGACAAAAAGGGGAAGAGAAACTCTAGGAAAAACCCTACCCCCGCGAGAGATTCATAAAAGAGAAAGCAGAGGAATGGGGAAAAAGAACACAGAAATGCAGAAGATATGAACAGTCCCAGGTAGTTATAAGAACAATACAGCAAAGAGAAGGGGCCATTGAAAGAGAAAAATCATACCTTTTAAGTATCTGGGTAGTCAAAGATCGAAAGCGCGAGAGAGAGCGAAGGTTGCAGAGAAAGCTTGGGAAGATGAACAGTAGAGAGAATGCGAAGAGTGAATGAAACAGTGGTTTGGAGCGCGCGTTTTTGAAAGATGTAACATTAACTTGAGGAGCGCGAGAGGCGCTAAGTGATGGCCATGTGATTGAGCCATGTGTCAAGAGATTAAAGCATAACTTAAAGTGTCACATCCTCAGCGCAGAGAATGTCGCGTCAGACGCTCAGAGAATGTCACGTCAACTGCTAAAGGGAATGCCACGTCAGCAGGAATGCCACGTGGATGGTAGGGCGAGGTCTTAGTCTTTTTGCTGAAACAAGTGTCAGCTCAAGACTGGGGGGCTTGTGTACCGTCCTGTCCCCGGGCGTTGACCAAAGTCAAGGTCAACATATGGTGGGACCCCTCAAGGGGGCCCAAGGGAAGAAAGTCAACAGGTTGACCGCTTAAGGCGTCGCCAGGTGTAGGTGTCGCCAAGATGAGGCGTCGCCAGGTGTAGGCGCCGCCAGGTTAAGGCATCGACGGTGCCACCCCTCGATATCCATGGGTAGGAAAGACCGTGGAGGGGGCGACACCGCGAGAGGCCTCAGTACCTCAGAACAGTAATAAAGAGAAGAGAAAGGTGGCTTCCAGGCCACAGTCCTAGTACCAGTAAGGGGTAACCTGACTCGTGAAGTACCCACGCCACCGCTGGGAAACCCTGGGACAGATACGACCCATGAGAGGGCCACGCCCAGGGGAGAACCACGTGCATGGTGCGAGAGAAAGGTAGATACACTCCCAGGGCGAGTGACTAGAGGTTGGGGCGCATGAGTTGGCACCCAGAAAGTCACCCCTTGCGCAAATGCACTCCAAGAAGGAGGACTTACACGATGGATTATCCCTAAGTTGGGTTACGATGTGGTAAGGCCCTCCACGAAGAGTAGCGATTAAGTCAGAAGAACACATAGCAGAAAGCATTGAAACATCAAGGTATATCAGTTTCCCTGAAAGTTTGCTAAGGTACGCATTAATTTAGTTTACGTTTCGAACGCTTTAAAGCACTTTAAATGCTTTAAACGTTTTAAATGCGTTGAACGTTTTTATACGCTGAAAATGCGCTTTAAGACGCTTTAAATGCTATAGGTGTTTAAAAGGGGTTTTAGACGTTTGAGATAGGGACCGAGTTTTGACCTAATTCTCGCAGTTTTACACACACAGAAACCTTAGTTGTCTTGTTGGCGCACCCACTGTATGCACAGGCAGTTAGGGCAGAAAGCACTAGTTATTCAGTTACTCAGTTTTTGGACCACCTTCAGAGCATCCGTTCACGGTGTTCCGATACGGAGGTGTGTCCCTTTGATGTTTCTCGCTAGCTGACTTGATCGTCGGAGTGCAAACAGCCGCGAGGGCGCCCCTTTGTCCACTTCTTTTCAAGTACTCACAGACGGAGCAGAACGAAGGTGCCCTAGCTCGCGAGGACAAGCCACGCACAAAGACGGCCCTGGTCAACCGGCGAGAACACAGGTAATAAGGAGGATTTTATTGGTACTTATATTCCTAAGCTAGTTTCCTCTAAGGAGAATATGATGTTGATTAAATGTCCTGATTTTTTTTGGAAATCAAGAATGTTGTTTTTAATCTTAATGGTAATAGTGCTTTTGGTCCTAATGGTTTTGGTGGTGTTTTCTATCATTCTTGCTGGGAAATTATTAGGAAAGATGTTTGCAACGTTGTTCAATAGTTTTTTAAACAAAACTGGGTTCTCCTTAAAATGAACAGTAATGTGGTATCTTTTATTCCTTAGATTTAGGGTGCTGACTCCATTAAAGATTACAAACTAATTATTGTTGCTAATTTCAAATTTAAGATTGTTTCCAAGATTCTGGCGGATAGGCTTGCACTTGTGGCTGCTATAATCATTTCTCCTAATCAATATAGATTTGTGCACGGTAGACAGATTTAGGATTGCATTGGTATTGATTCTGAAGCCAGTAATATGCTTTCTAAAAAGGTTAAAGGAGGTATGTGACTTACAAAGTTGATATTCATAAAGCCTTTGATACTCTGAGTTGGAAGTTCTTATTATTAGTTTTGACAAGTTTGGTTTTTCACCCCTTGTTTGTCGGTTGGATTAGTACAATTCTCTGTTCAGCTATGCTTTCTATCAGAATAAATAGCAGTTTGGTGGGTTTTTTCCTTATAGTAGAGGTGTCAGACAAGGTGATCCTTTGTCTCCTTTACTTTTTTCTCTCGTTGAGAAAGTTCTTAATAGAGGTATCCCTAAGCTTGTGGATGATAAGAAAATTCAACATATGGCTAGTCCGCAAGATTATCTCACTCCCTCCCATATTTTATATGCTGATGACATATTTAGTTTTTGTAGGGGGGATAATAAGTCTCTTAGAAATTTGAGTATTTTTTTTAAAACATATGGTGATTTTTCTGGTCAATATTTTAATAATTCTAAGAGTAGTTTTTTCACCATGGATAATTCTGCAAGATTTGTCACCAATATTCAACATATTCTTCCTTGTAATCATGGATGTTTTCCTTTCACTTATTTAGGAGTGCCTATCTTTGTTGGTGTTCCAAAGTGTCGATTTCTTCAACCTTCGGCTGATAAAGTCAATTGAAGCTAGCATTTTGGAAAGGTAAATCTCTTAGCATGATGGATCGGATTTAGTTGGCCAATACGGTGATTACTAGATTTCTAGCTTATAGCTTTAATATGTATAAATGGCCTATTTCACTTCTTAAGCAAGTTGAGCAGTGGTGTCAAAATTTTACTTGGAGTGGTGATATTCTGAAGAAAAAAAACATAGTTACCGTTAATTGGGATACGAATTGTTCTCCTCTTGAATAAGGTGCTCTGATATCTCCAAATCCAAGAGGAATTCTTGAAGACCTTGCTGGTGGTTGTGTTTGTGTGTAGTAGTCTTTGAATTTGTTAATCCACTCTTTATGATGATTCAAGGTTAATGGAATCTTAATCCTTTTGAAAAAGATGAGTTTTCTAAAGAGTGTGAGATTTCAACCTGTTGAAATGTCGATTCAAACAATTGTTTGACACTTGGTGGATTTTAAAATGAGTTTGAAAAGCTTGGCTTTGTTTTGACTTTGTTGTCAAACTAATTCAACTGGTTGTTTCGAGAATTCAATTGGTTATTTTTCTAAAAACCTTAACAAAATTCTGTTAGGATATTTCAATCTCTTTTAAATTATTCCAACTACTTTTGGTTCTTGATTTAACTACTTTGACCATCTGATTGGAGTATAAAAAGGTTGTTTTATGCTCCTGGTCATTAACAAAGAAAGAGAGATCAATCAAAAACATTTTTCAAGATTACAAAGAGCTTTTGGATCATCTCAAGTGTGGAATAAGATTGTCTTGTAATTCTGAATTTTAATCTTTGATTTTACGCAGTTGTATTCTATTCCCTTCTTCTCTTAACATTGTAATTCAGTGTGATTTGGTGTGGTGCAGTTTCAGAGCATTGTTCTGGAAACTGTGAGTGGTGTGTGTTCTTGAGGGGTTCAAGATCATCACTCTTGGTGAGTGGTTTGTAATCTAGGTTTGATTACATAATGAATTCTTAGTGGTTAGCTGAGGACTGGATGTAGCTCTTGGTTAAGAGTGAACCAGTATAAACATCTTGTGTGAATCTCTCTATCTCTCTGCTAGTATAAACAATCGGTTGTTTCCTGAAAACAAAAGGTTGATTTTCTGAAATCAAACTTAAAAACAGTTTTCTTTTGGTTGAACAGAATTTTCAATTGATTGATTCTTCATAGCTTTTCAGTCTACCTTCAATCTTTGCGAAAATCTTTAAAAAAAAATTCACCTCCTCTTCTTTAAGACCTCTAATTCTAACACTTAAATCAAAATATGAGTTTAGAATGGTTTGTAAATCCTCATCTCTTTGGCCTGGAATTAAGTAGTTTTATTCTATTATACTTGATTATACTTCTTGGATTGTTGGTCCATGTACATTTATTATTTTTTGGAATGATAAATAGTGTTTTACTACTTCTTTAGCAAATATTGCAGGGTTATCTGATGGTGCTAGTATTTTAGATACTGTCTCTCAGTTTTGGATAGGTTGTGATTGGAATATTCCATTGTCTTTACAGCAGATGCCTCATTTTTTTAATCATATCATGGTTAGGGAGGAAAAGGATATTCCTAATTGGATTCTAGATGAGTCTGTTCGTTTCACTCTTAAATCAGCTAGGACTTTTTTCTTGGAACCAAAAGTTCCCTGTGGTTGGGGTAAATTCATTTGGTGTTCATCTATTCCGCCTTCCAAAACTCTAATACTCTGGAAAGTTTTTCATGGGAAGCTTCCTGCATATCATCATATTCATAATAAAGGTTTGTATATATGTTCTATGTGTACGCTTTGTGAAAAGCACGAGGAATCTATTCAACATTTTTTTTTAATGTTCTAATACTTTGCATATTTGGAGTTAGGTTCAACAATTTTTTCTTACTTCTCATTTCTCTAATAAGGAGTATCTTCTTTCTTTTATTAAGAGTGATGGTAGTCATTTGCTTAAATTGCTTAAGCTTGTTGTGATAACTTTTTCTATTTGGATTATATGGCGTATTAGGTTATTGTATATTTCCTTTTGGTTATACTTTCTCTACTTTGGTTTCCTTTTGTTCATTCGGTTATTGTATATGTCATTACCTTCCATGCTTAAATTCTGCACCATATTCTCGTCATCATCTTCACATTATAATTTCATTTTTTTCCTTTTGCCTTTATGAAATGAACCTTTACATCTACTTAACCACTTGGTTAAGTAAATGTCTAGTGGGGATTTTTCTTAGGTTTTCACTTTTAATTGCCTAAAAATCTCAATCATAAATCTAAAGTGTCACCTAAATGAACAATCCTAAAATCAACTCACATCATGTGGTTATCAGAGCTTAGGTTCTTATGCTTAATTTGCTTGAGTTGATTTAGCACTTTACAATTTCTTTACATTCTAGTACCTTTAATCCTTGTCTTTAAATTCAAGTACTTTAATTTCTTGTCTTTAAATTCTTGTCATTATTTTCTTGCATTTTATTTTCCAGCCCTTTAATTCTTGCAATTTTTTTTTCTTTCAGCCATTTTAATATTCATAGCATTTTTCATTTGGAATATGTTTCTTGTTATGTCTTTTGTTGATCTTGCCTTTTACTTTGAGTCTTATGTTCATTAGTGTTCTAGGAGTTCTTGTTTTGATTCTACTTACTTGCTTTTAATTTTGAAGTTTAAAAAGTAATTAGAAACTTGTTTTTAGTAGAGGTAGATTTAAAGTTCCAAACAAATGATTTCAAGTGTTCCATTCTATTGAATCCAACCAGAAATTTTTGTGAAAATTGAAAGTTCTTGGAAATTATGCATGATGAAACCTATGGTCATTTCTTTCCATAAGTCATATTAGTATTAAAAAAATTAGCAAAGCAAAGTTTAAAATGCATCTTTGGTTATCACTTACCCAAGCAAAATCATTTTCCAAATATGGATTCAACTTGATTGACAAATTGTTTTCAACTATTGTGGAATTTTTTATCCTTTTGCTTTAGCAATTTCTAAAACCAAAAAGTTTCATTGTTAAAAGTTTAGTAAGCATCTTAGAGTCTTTTTTTGTGCCTTTTCTTGTTAGTTTTCCTTTCTGATCCTGCCGCTTGACTTGAGTGCAAGAGTCTTGCCACGTCAAAGATCTTTCCTTTGGATCAGCTTCGCACCACGTTAGCTTTTGCTCTTCACGCCTTAATTCCTCGCAAGAACCTGAAGAAAACAAAGTGGCGCCACTGCGGCCGATTGCGCTCCGACGCTCAAGTCAGTAGAGGAATCACCAAAAACTCAGAGAGAATATCTCAACTCAAGGAACCGTGCATAGTGAATCTCAGTGTATGAAATGAGTTCTGAAAAGTGTACCTCATAAATCTGTTAAGTGTTCCTTATATACCTGAGCCTTTTCTCTCTCCTGACGGTTACACCTCTGGACACGTGGCTCACATCCAGCTGTACACGCGTCACCATCTGAGCTAGGATAGCTTGAGCGTCATTTTCTCTATTGCACCCAACCCTACACGTGTCATCATCTGTATTGGAGTAACAGGTAGCATCCAATCCTACACGTGTCGTCATCTGGGGCTTCCACAACTTGAGCGTCATCTCTACTCTCCTCGCCATTCGATTAATTTATCCACACAGAGAGTAAATCGGTGCACGGTTTTCCTTGGAGCGCGACCCCTTAAGTAGCGAGTACCAGGTGCCACCACGTGCACCATCTTTGTGGTCTCGCATGCCGCCATCACGATCTGCTTCGCTTGCACACCATGCATGTTCTGGGAAACTGTTCCCTCAACCCGACCTCTGGCTAGGGTGTGATCATTTGATAACCTCATCCTCCGTTGCTACGTGACAAACATATCACTCGTCTTTCATACTTGTACCTCTCGGAAACCTTAAATAAGCTTTCCTGATCGTTCGGCGATGTGCCCCTTTCGACGGTGTGTAAACCACCTGATCTTTTGGCATTCCCCGACGATCTCTAACCACCTGATCTCCTAATACTCACATACGGCGACTGTGACGCAACTCTGGTGAACGCCGGTTACGCACATCAGAGATCGGAGAACGCCACTTCAGCGATCGGCGACTGTACTGACTTCCCGATTTACTTCCCTTCTGTCGCCCAGGTGTCCCATTCAACACGCCTATATTGTCGCTTGCTGCCACGTCATTACACCCGATGACCTGATCGGTACACAAGCCCCCCTGTCTTAGGCTGAGACTTGACCAACGAAAAGACTAAGAAGTCAAATCATCGTCGATCTACGTGGCCCTTGTACGGGCTTCCGTACGTTCGTACTCCTTTGCCTTTTTGACGCTTCACCAACCCCTTTTTAATCAAACGACACGTGGCTTTGTCAATGGTTGTTTTTAATTGTCGTTTGCGCTTCCTACAACGTTCGAAACCCTTAAACCCTTTGCGCTATTCACTGTCTCATTATCTTCCTTCATCTTCAAGCATTCTAAACGTTCTCTCTGCAAACTACGAAACTTTTCGTCTCCCACAATCTTCAACTTCCTTCAACATTTACTCGATCATCAAAAGGTAACTCTTTTACTCCTTCTACTGATATTTGTTGCATTTTAATCGGTTTGCATCATCCATTAACTGTCTGGAGCATACGTTGTGGGTTGTTTCTCTTTTTCTCGTAACTTAGAGTTTCATTCCTGATAACGTCTACCCCAGGGAACTCTCACTCGTTCGTTCTATCTTCTTCGTCCTCAATCGAGTCATTCTCTTGCTATCCTCATTTCTTCCCTTTTCTTTCCTTTGTAGTTCCTGCGATGGCTCACACAAAGTACACCGCTAATCCTCCTTCCTCATCGCGAAACCCTCCTCCCAAAACTCGTAGGGTTATCCCTGAGACAAACCCTCCACCAACACGCAACCCCCACGTGCCTCCGGTGCTCGTTCCACACAGGCTGAGAGGCCTGCCTCTTCTCGTGCCGACCTTGCCCAAGCAACTCCTCCACAAGCCGGGGGAGTTTCCCTTCCTCCACGGGACTATCAAGAGCTCTACCCTTGGGCCACCTCAACTCTGCTGAACGAAACCTCGTCGATAAATACTGAGGTGGGGGTGCTTCGTCTGAACAAAGGGGATCGACCCAACCTTTCATTTCATAAGGAGCACGATGACAACGTGACGGTGCTACCTTGCCTCCCTGGAGAACCAATTTGTGCTGACGATAAGGGGAACAACGACGAGTTGTTCTGCTTCGTCTAGGCCTCGCTGTTCAAGAAAGTGAAACTTAGGTTTCCTTTCACTCGTTTCGAGAGGGAGTTGTTGACCGAGCTCGACATCGCCCCTGCCCAGCTCCATCCCAACAGCTGGGCATTCGTGAGGGCGTTTCAAATCCTTTGCGCGCACTTGGGGCTGCCAGTTTCGGTTGATGTCTTCCTTTTTCTATTTTGAGGCAAAGAATCCTAGAGATCGCCTCTCGATCAGCTTGAATGGAATTGCTGGGAGGTCAATCCTCTCCATCTTCCAGCAATCCTACAAAGACTGGAAGGGGAAGTTCGTCAAGGTGTGCCAGAACGACCAAGACCCTTCGTTGCTTGATGGCTTCCCCTTGTATTGGGTAAACAAGGGGAAAAAGGATTCCAGGGACAACTTCAGGAGAGCAAGAAGTCCTGACAACATGGGGGATTTGGACAAAGACCTTTGTCTTTTCTGGAAAAGTGTGGCTTCTGCCAACATAACCTTCCCCACTGCTCCAATAATCTCCTTCGAATTCTTCGAGGACCAGCTTGAAATGTACATAGGTTAGCCCTTATCCCAACACCAAGACTCTCATTTTGTGTTGAAACTGTCTTAGTATTTCTACCATTCTGTCTTTGGCATTCTGTTCGTTCTTTTTTGGTCTTGATCATTCATCCATGTGCTATTTGCTTATGTTATTTCTGTATGTATATACTTGTATGTTCTGCTTCTGCTTTGGGGCATACTCATCTTTTTTTTACCTTGTGCAGACGTAATGTTGGGAAAAGGAAAGCTGGTAGAATTGAGGGCGATCGCCCGATCCCACAAACTTGCGGCGGGCTCCCAAACTGTGCCCAACTCGGTTGTGGAGATTGCCGCTGCCCAAGGAAAAACTCCTCCCTGAGGTCCAACTCCTTCTGGGCCCTACCCGCCCCAGAAAGGAAAAAACTGGTGCTGAAGAGACCAAAGAGGAAGACCCCTCGGGTGGTGTCGGAGGAAGAAGACGACGATGAAGACACCGAGGATGGTCTCATCAACAAGAGGACAAGGATAACCACCTCTACACCACCTGCACTCCCAACACCAACGCCGCCACCACCTCCAGCTCCGCTAGAACCAGTCCAAGCAGCACCACTGGCCGCCGCGCCCATAGTGATCGAAAGTAGCAGCCCTAATTATGCAGAGGACCCTCCGAGCGCCTCTACACCATTTGTATCTGTTGGAGAGGGTCCTCCTTCCACCACATCCATTGCTGGAGAAGTTCCAGCCTCACCACCACGCCTGGAAGCCCCCCTTGCTGTACAAGCTCAAGAGGGTGGTGGTGAAAGCCAACATCAAACTCCACCAGCACCTCCAGCATCAGCCTCAAGTCTCCCAGATCCCTTTAAAGAGACCTTCGGACCATTCGCAGCTCAACTGAAGACCATGGCGGAAGATCCCCCTTTGCTTGTATCAAGAGCTGTGAAGGATTCACTCAAGAAGCTTCAAGAGGAAAACTTTGAGCTCAAGGAGTCAAATCTCATAATAAGGGCTGAGGCTGAAAAGCTCACTTGCAATCTGCTGATGAATGAGATTGAACATTCAAGGCTGGAGGATGCACTGGACGCTGAGCTAAGGAGCACACACAAGGAAGCCTCTGATCTGGGCCACAAACTGCACACCCAACTTCAAGAGAAAATTGACTTGGAGAGCAAGTTGGTCCCTCTTAGGGTCAAGGTGGCAGATTTGGAGGCTGCACGAAAGGCTGATGCTTCCAGGGTGGAGAAAATTGAAGAAAGATCAGCAGATAGGGAGATCCTTTTGGGGAAGGTCGAGGCAGAAAGGGATAAGGCTCTCGCTGAGCTCTCCCAAGCTCGTGAGGAAACCACAAAGGTTGCTGCAGAGCTTGCCCAAGCTCGGGGTGAGAGTAAGAAAGCTACTGAAGAACTTGCTCGAGCTCATGAGGAGAAGGAAGGACTGAAGAACCAAATACATGAGCTCGAGCAGAGTGCTGCTCAAATCCTCACCTCTGGGTTCGAAGCTTCTCTGGAGCAAATGTCATGCCAATATCCTGAGCTCGACCTTTCCATGCTGTCGATCTGCAACAAAGTGGTGGATGGGAAAATTGTGCCTTCTGAAGACTAACTGCTTTTCCCCATCACCTCTTCTTTGAAAACCTTCTGTTTGTAATGATCGATCTGTGTATAAACTTCAATTGACACTGCTTATATAACTTCTATTGCTTGAACATTGTCTTTCTATTTCACCTTATACGCCTTTGCCTCTATTTGCTGTGTGGTTGACCAACATAACTGGTGAAACTTACTCAACTGAATTAACTCAGCATTACTTGAACTTTAAACCTCCACCCATTGACTTAACTCGAGCAAGCTGTTAATCTTATAACACACTTAACAAACTGTTAACTGAAAGTAAATTTGAGCAACTATCAACTCTTCGGCGATGGCATTCAATAAAACTTGTGAACTTAAGGCAACAAACCTTAGCATAAAATCACTTACTAGGCAGCAGATGTAACTCAAACTAGTATTTAAAATACAGTTTACCTAATCTGCCAAGTGAGGTGCCCCTTACTTCTATCATCGCCTGAAACTCGCCGCACAACCCCTTCACCGCCTTAACCTTCACGCCATAGGGTTCTGGCGATGTTACCTTCTTTCAACTGGGAGAGGCGTCCTCTAAGGGATCGCTTTACAACTTCATTTTCATCTTTCCTGAACTCACTCAAAGGTGAGAAGCACTTTCTATGGTGCCTCAACTTTGCCCCAGGAGTTACATCTCCTCTCTCGCCGGAGGCACTGAGGACTCTTAAACTGGTGCCTCTACTTTGCCCCAAGAGTTACATCTCCTCTCTCGCTAGGGGCACTGAGGACTTTTAAACTAGTGCCTCTACTTTGCCCCAAGAGTTACATCTCCTCTCTCGCTGGGGGCACTGAGGGCTTTTAAACTGGTGCCTCTACTTTGCCCCAAGAGTTACATCTCCTCTCTCGCTGGGGGCACTGAGGACTTTTAAACTGGTGCCTCTACTTTGCCCCAGGAATTACATCTCCTCTCTCGCTGGGGGCACTGAGGACTTTTAATCTTCTCTCGCCTACTCACACTTATGGCGAGTGGGACTTTTTCTCTTTCTCGCCTGCACTCGCTCAAAGGCGAGGAGGACTTCTTCTCTCGCCTCAAGACGCACGAGAGCGTTGAGGGCTTTAAACATTATTGGAGCCTCCGATCGCCGAAAGACGATGAGGTCTTCAAAACTTTTAACTATTGCCACCGATCGCCGAAAAACGATGGGGACTTAAAACTTTACTAGAAAGCATGCAATATAACTTCACTATTGCCTTAGATCACGTACAAGTGATAAGGTCTTTTTCTAAAAACTTTCAAAACAATAAACATGCAATCTTAGAAACTTTAAACTTGAAAACTCTTCTTTATTGGGTGGCCTCATTAAAAACCCTCCTTAGGGAAAAAAGAGTGCCCCTTTGAAACTGTTTTAACAGAAACTATTTAAATCTCTTCATGTTCGTTTTTACTTACAAGGCTTTAACTGTAATACAATTTGAGATGAGTGGCGTTCCAAGTGTGAGGAATCGCCCTTCCTTCTAACGTCTCTAAGCGGTAGGCGCCGTTCCCGAGCACCTCGGTTATTCTGAACGGTCCCGTCCACTTAGGCGATAACTTGTTCTCCATCTCGTACTGATGGGCCTTCCTCATCTTCAGGTCGCCACTTCTAAACTGCCTTGGCATTACCTTAGAGTTATACCTACGCTCAATCCTTCTCTTTACTGCTTCGGCCTTCACTCTCACCTCCTCCCTGACCTCATCCAGCAAATCGAGATTCATTCTTCTTTCTTCGTTCGAGTCTTCCGCCACAAAGTTCTGGAATCTCAGCGAGCTTTCCTGGATTTCGACTGGAATCATCGCATCACATCCATAAACCAGGCTAAACGGGGTCTCGTGGGTTCCTGACTGCTCAGAGGTATGGTACGCCCAAACTATGCGGGGTACCTCTTCAGCCCACGATCCCTTAGCTTTCTCTAGTCTTCTCTTTATACCTCTCAGCAACACCCGATTGGCAGACTCCACTTGGCCATTCGTCTGTGGGTGCTCGACGGATGCAAACACCTGTTGTATTCCCACCTCTTCACACAGCTTTTTCAACAGGTGACTGGCAAACTGAGTCCCATTGTTTGACATCAAGCGTTTAGGCACACCAAACCGGCACACGATGTTCTTCCATACAAAGCTCTCGATCTTGTGTGCGGTGATCTGGGCCACTGGCTCCGTTTCGATCCACTTGGTGAAGTATTCAATTGCCACTACCCAGTACTTCATCTGCCTGACCGCCAATGGGAAGGGCCCCAGAATGTCAATTCCCCAAGTATGAAACGGCCAGGGGCTGTAAATTGACTTCAGCTCTTCTGGGGGTGCCTTGTGCCAATCGGCGTGCTGCTGGCATTGCTTGCAACATTGAGCATACTTCTTGCAATCTTCCCTCATCGTTGGCCAGTAATAACCTGCACGGAGAGCTCTTGCAGCCAGAGCTCGACCCCCGATGTGACTCCCACATATACCCTCATGGAGCTCGACCATAATTCTTGTGCATTTCTCTCCGTGCACACATACTAGGAGTGGGTGTGTAAACCCAAACCTGAACAGCTCGCCATCGATCAGGGTGAACTTGCTAGAGTTCTTCTTTATCTTCCTAGCCTCCGTTGGATCCAGCGGGAGAACGCCATCTGCCAGGTAGCGCTGGTATTGCGTTATCCACGTGTCTGGTCTATGCGTAGCACAGACGTGCGCCATGTTCACCCTTTCTCCTAGACATGCTCTTATCCTTGACATTCTCAAGGTCTCCTGGGTCAAGGACCTGTGACTCCTCGCCACTCTCTCCGTCGACTTACTTATCTGAAGAACCTGGTGATCTGCCACAAACGCTCTAGGTGTCTTCAGAGTTTCTTGAATAACAGTCCTCTGCCTGCCCCCCTTGCCCGAACTGGCGAGCATGGCTAGCAAGTCAGCTCGGGCATTTTGCTCCCTGGGTACATGCACCACCTCAAACAAGGCAAAGGAACCCTTCAACTCCTGCACATACTCCAAGTAAGCCACCGTCTGTGGGTCCTTGGCCTGGAACTCGCCTGTTACTTGCTCCGTGACCAACAACGAGTCACTCTTGTCCACCAACACCTTAGCTCCCATCTCCTTAGCCAACAAGATACCCGCAATCAACGCCTCATATTCTGCTTGATTGTTGTTGGCTTTGAAGGCAAATCTCAGGGATTGTTGTATCAGCACGCCGTTGGGCCCTTCCTGAATGCCTCCAACACCGCTGCCCTGCTGGTTAGACGATCCATCTACCGAAAGCACCCAACAAAAATCGTCCCCCTCAACTTGTGCTGCCTCTGAAGAAAGCTCGACCACAAAATCAGCGAAAATATGCCCCTTGATCGGTCCTCGGGGTTCATATTTGATGTCGAACTCCGACAGCTCCATTGCCCACTTTACCATCCTCCCAGCTACATCAGGCTTCTTTAAAACTTTCTGGATAGGCAAGTCGGTCATCACCAGCACAGTAAAGCTATGAAAATAGTGGCGCAACCTCCTCGCCGAGAATACAACTGCCAGCGCGGCTTTCTCCAAGGCCTGATACCTTACTTCTGGGCCTTGTAACACCTTGCTAACGAAATAAATAGGTTTCTGGATCTGATCTTGATCTTGGGCAAGCACCGCAATCATCGCCCTCTCAGTTACAGCAAAATACAACCTGAGAGGCGTTCCCACCAAAGGCTTGCACAGAACCGGCGGGCTCGCCAGATACTCCTTAAGCTTCACGAAAGCCACTTCATACTCCTTCGTCCAGACAAACCTATTGTTTCGTTTTAAGCACTGGAAATACGGATGGCCTTTCTCTCCACTAGCTGACACGAAACGAGATAGGGCGGCCATCTGACCTGTAAGCTGCTGCACCTCCTTCACGGTAGCCGGGCTTCTCATCGCCAAAATGGCAGCGCACTTATCAGGATTTGTTTCAATTCCCCTCTCAGTCAAGAGGAAACCTAGGAATTTTCCCGCCTCCACGCCAAAAATGCACTTCTCGGGATTTAGCTTCAATTTATACTTGGCAATCGTGGTAAACAACTCCTCAAAATCTGAGATGTGCTCGCTCTTTTCTAATGAAGTCACGACCATATCATCAACGTACGCTTGTACATTCCTCCCCAGCATCGGCGCAAGTACCTTATCCATCAGCCTTTGGTACGTGGCCCCCGCATTCTTCAGCACGAAGGGCATCACCTTGTAGCAGTAGCACGATCTCTCAATCATGAAGGTGGTCTTCTCTTCATCCATAGGATGCATCTTAATCTGGTTGTACCCCGAGAAGGCGTCCAAAAAGCTCAACGGCTTACACCCTGCTGCACTGTCGACCAGGGCATCTATACTCGGCAAAGGGTACGAGTCCTTCTGACAAGCCTTGTTTAGATCTATGAAGTCGACGCACATGTGCCACTTCCTGTTGCTCTTCTTTACCAGCACGACATTAGCTAACCACTCAGGGTACTGGACCTCCCTGATATGGCCCGCGGCGAGGAGCTTATGCTTTTCGTCCCTAATCGCCTATCTTCTCTCCTCGTTGAACTTTCTTCTTCTCTGTCGCACTGCTCTGACCTGAGGGTCCATCGCTAGGCGATGACACAAGAAATCGGGGTTGATTCCAGGCATGTCTGAAGCAGACCATGCAAAAGCGTCCAGATGCCTTTCTATCACCTTGGCGATCTGGTCTTGTGTCTCACCTTCCAAATATTTCCCCAACTTGAAGACCTTACCCCCGATCTCCCTCTCAAGCCACTCTTCGACTGGTTTGGGCCTTGTTTCGCTGGCGATCACCGCATCCCGACTCCCTGGCCTCCTCTGGGCAGTTTCTCGCTTCTTCCTCCCGATCGGCGTTCTCTCCCCTCGCCTCGGCGTCCATCATGACCTCATCACTTTCGGTGGTCACCTCTATCGCCGTGTCAACAACCCGCCTTTCCGCTGGCTTGGGCTCCACACCGGGAGGCGGCGTTGTGGTGACGTAGCTCACCGACCTCTTAGTCTTGAGGCTATTTTCGTAACACTTGTTAGCCTCCTTCTGGTCAGACCTTATGGTGATCACCACTCCCTCCATTGACGGCAACTTAACTTTCATGTGCCTTGTTGAGGGCACAGCTCTTATCCCGTTTCATGTTATATGCCGAGGGGGCATTCACGACGAGGTACATAATTTTCTCCGTTCTCGAGGCCGCCTAGTCCGAGAATGTAGTTCTCAACTCAATGTACCCCCTGACCTCCACCTGGTCGCCAGCAAAACCATACAAGCATCCTCCATAGGGCCTTAGTTGGTCAAGGGGTAGTTGCAGCTTGTTGAAAGTCGGCCAGAACATGACATCTGCTGAGCTTCCTTGATCCACCAGCACTCGGTGGACCTTCCTTCCCGCCGTGACTAGCGAGATAACTATGGGATCGTTGTCATGAGGCACAACGTCCCTGAGGTCTTCCTTGGTGAACGTAATGTCCACATCCGGCGAGTGATCCTCGAACGTTTCTACTGCCATCACAGACCTTGCATATTTCTTCCTCTGCGATGCAGTACATCCACCCCGTGAGAAACCTCCAGCTATGGTGTGGATCTCGCCGTGAATGGGCACCTCATGCTGTTGGCCCTCACTGCGCGCCGTCTGGGATCCCGACGTTTGCCCCATTCTCTTGTCCAGCAGGTAATCCTTCAAGAAACCGCACTCGACCAATTCGGCGAGTTGGTAACCCAGAGCCAAGCACGAATCAAGGGAGTGACCAAAACTTTTGTGGAATTCGCACCATGTGTCCGGTTTTGGTCCCAACACCTTCTCTGAAACTTTCTCAGGCACTTTAAGCCTGGCGGCTATGTTGGGGATGGCGATCAGGTCTGCCAATCCCATGACGAACTCGTACCTCGGGGGGCGGTTGAACTCTCTAGGGCGCCCTGGCCCTCTCCCCTTGTTTTTCTTTGGATCGTAAGGATGGCGAGTCCTTTGATCCTTCTTGGTCGCCGCCGTCTCCAACACCCTCTGCGGCTGAATCCTAGTTTGGGCTCGTGGCTTAGTAGGAGCCACGATCCCTCTCTTTTCTGCAACCTCGCTCTCAGCAGCGATGTGAGCCACAACACGTCGCCGGATTTCAGCAAACGTGGCGGGGTGGCTCCTAATCAGCGACTCGCTGAAAGGTCCAGGAAGCACGCCCTTTTTGAAGGCGTGCACAAACATATCCTCGTCCTTGCCAGGCAAGCGGACTATCTGTGCTCCAAACCTATTCAGATAGTCCCTGAGGGACTCTCCCTGATGCTGCCTTACGTCGAACAAGTCATAAGACACCATAGGTGGCGCCTTGTTCACGATGTACTGATCGACGAAAAGCTTAGAGAACTGCTGGAAACTGGTAATGTGACCTGTAGGCAGGATGGCGAACCATTCCAGCACTGTTCCGTGGAGGGTGCTCATAAACATCTTACAATAAACTGCGTCTGAGCCCCCTGACAGCATCATCTGTGTATGAAACGCGGTGAGATGTGCCTCAGGATCCTCCAAGCCGGTGAAAGAGGCTTTCATAGCCACCATGCTCGCAGGGACCACCGTCTCCATGATCGCCTTAGCAAACGGCATCGAAAAAACGCGCGGTGGTGACGACGGTGCAGCTTCTTCATCGGTTGTGCATCCTCTTTGCTTGTGAAGAGACTGACGCAGCTCCTCATTAACCAACAACAGGCCCACCCAGCGCCTCTACAAGCAGCAAACCTCCCTCTTGAGGTCACGAGGATGTGGGAGCCTTTATCTGCCAAGCTGAAGACGATAGCAGAAGACATCCCCGCCATCATAACTAGAGCCGTGGAGAGCTCCACCAGGAAGCTCCAGGACGACCTCTTCAACCTTAGAACTGAGAACAACACCATGAGGGTTGAGGTGGAGAAGTTGTCCTTCAATCTGACACTCGCGGAGATTGAACACTCCCGAGTAGAAGATGCGATGAGCACCGAGCTCCGGTTGGCGCACAAGGAGGCCACCGATCTCCGCCATAAGGTGCAGCAACTGGCTCAATAAAAGATTGAACTAGAGAGCAAGATTGTTCCTTATCGCGTCAAGGTGGCTGACCTGGAGGCTCTCATAAAAACTGACGCCGCCAAGGTGAAGAAACTGGAGCAGAGGTCCGCTGATTGGGAGATCTTCCTTGGTAAGGTGGAGAAGGCGAGGGATGACGCCATGGCTGAGCTTGCCGAGGCCAACAAAGAGAGGGGGAGGATCGCTGCTGAATTGGGCCAAGTGCAAGCGGAATCCAAGAAGGTTGCTGAAGACCTTCTCCAGGCTCAAGAAAACAACGAAAAACTCAAGAAGCAAGTCGAAGAGCTGGAGCAGCAGAATAAGGGGCTGAAGGAGCAAACTGAAGGACTCCAGAAACAGATTGAAGAGCTTAATATGAGTTCTGCCCAAATTCTGGCTGCTGGATTCGTGGCTGCACGGGAACAGTTTGAATGCTTGTTCCCCGATCTGGATCTCAGCATGGTGTCCTTAAACAACGAGGTGGTGGATGGGAAGGTGGTTCCCGTCGAAGACTAATCAATTTCCCCTCATCCACCACCTTTATGCTTTTTCTTTGTATGCAATTGTAATGAACTTTCTTCTTTTTCTATTTACGTACCCCGAACTGATATTTACTTAATGAGATTGCCTTTGCATTTCCTCTTGTGACTTCCTTGGCTGCTTTAACTTCCCTTGCGCAATTTACTTCAGAGAAATAACTTAGTAATTTCGTAGGCACGATCTTGTACTTAACTGTTTCGAACCATTTCAACTTCGAACAATAATCACTTTAACAACTCGTAATCTTAAGGCAATTAACCTTAGCGCGAAATTATTCTTCAAGCAACGAACTTCAACTCAACCACTGGCTTAAAACATTTCTTCACCCGATCTGCTTCATCAAAACGGGTCTTTAACTTTCTCGCCCCTGCTTGAACTTTTCCTGGTCGCCAAAGACTCTTGGCGATATCAGCTTCTGTTTGGCTCCATGCCTTGGCCATTGCTCTTTTATCTGGGGGTAGAGGCGCCTTTCGGATCCTTCTCTACCTTCCTGAACTTCAGAACAAAGACGTTCTCTTCGAACCTACCTTAGCCACCTTCCCATCTTCGTCCACCCTCAACCCCACACCTGAACTCGTTCGAGACGAGAAGGATTTTATCTTGCCTGAACTCGCTCATAGGCGAGAAGGTCTTTTACTTGCCTGAACTCGCTCATAGGCGAGAAGGTCTTTTACTTGCCTCTACATTGCCCCGGGGGTTACATCTTCTCGCCCCCAGAAACACTGAGGACTTTTCACTGGTGCCTCTACATTGCCCCAGGGGTTACATCTCCTCGCCCCCAGAAACACTGAGGACTTTTCACTCTTTCTCGCCTGCACTCGCTTGACGGCGAGGAGGTCTTTAACTCGCCTCAGGACGCGCGAGGGCGTTGAGGTCTTTTAGCTGGTGCCTCCGATCGCCGAAAGACGATGAGGACTTTAACTTTAACTTGTGCCTCCGATCGTCGAAAGACGATGAGGACTTAAAACTTTAACTGGTGCCTCCGATCGCTGAAAGACGATGAGGACTTAAAACTTTAACCGGTGCCTCCGATCGCCGAAAGACGATGAGGACTTAAAACTTTAACTGGTGCCTCCAATCGCCGAAAGACGATGAGGACTTAAAACATTTTAGAAAGCATGCAATATATCTCAAACTTGCCTTAAGCCACATACAAGTGACAAGGTCTTTCTTCAAAACTTTCTGAAAACAACAGGCACGCAATCTAAAACAACTTGTACTTTGAAAACTTCTCTTTATTGGGTGGCCTCATTAAAAACCCTCCTTAGGGAAAAAAGAGTGTCCCCTTCAAACTGTTTTAACAGAGACATTGTAATATAACCTCGTGTTTGTCTTTACTTACAAGGCTTTTCAACTGTAATATAACTTCAGGTGCGTGGCGTTCCAAGTGCGAGGAATCGCCCCTCCTTCCAATGTCTCTAAGCGGTAGGCGCCGTTCCCGAGCGCCTCGGTTATTCTGAACGGCCCCGTCCACTTGGGCGACAGTTTATTCTCCATTTCGTACTGGTGGGCTTTCCTCATCACCAGGTCGCCTTCTCTAAACTGTCTTGGCATCACCTTCGAGTTGTATCTTCGTTCAATCCTTCTCTTCACCGCTTCAGCCTTCAACCTTGCCTCTTCCCTGACCTCATCTAGTAGATTCAGGTTCAGCCTTCTTTCTTCATTCGAATCTTCCTCTACAAAGTTCTGGAATCTCGGCGAGCTCTCCTGGATCTCTACTGGAATCATTGCATCACACCCATAGACCAAGCTGAACGGGGTCTCATGGGTTCCTGACTGCTCGGTGGTGTGGTACGCCCAGACTATATGGGGTACCTCCTCAGCCTAGCTTCCTTTGGCTTTCTCTAGTCTTCTCTTCAAACCTCTCAGCAACACCCGATTAGCCGACTCCACCTGGCCATTTGTCTGAGGGTGCTCGACGGATGCAAACACTTGTTGGATTCCCACCCCCTCGCAAAGCTTCTTCAACAGGTGGCTTGCAAACTGAGTCCCATTGTCTGACACCAGGCGCTTGGGCACTCCAAACCGGCACACAATATTCTTCCACACGAAACCTTCGATCTTGTGTGCGGTGATCTGGGCCACTGGCTCTGCTTCGATCCACTTGGTGAACTACTCAATCGCCACCACCAAGTACTTCATCTGCCTGATCGCCAGCGGGAATGGTCCCAGGATGTCGATTCCCCAAGTATGAAACGACCAAGGGCTGTAGATCGACTTCAACTCCTCGGGAGGTGCCTTGTGCCAATCGGCGTGCTGTTGGCATTGTTTGCAACATTGGGCATACTTCTTGCAGTCTTCTCTCATCGATGGCCAGTAGTAACCTGCACGGAGAGTCCTTGCGGCCAGAGCTCGACCCCCGACGTGGCTTCTGCATATACCTTCGTGGAGCTCTGCCATGATTCTCGTGCACTTCTCGCCGTGTACGCACTCCAGGAGTGGGTGAGTGAACCCAAACCTGTACAGATCGCCATCAATCAATGTGTACTTGCTAGAATTTTTCTTTACCTTCCTAGCCTCTGTCGGATCCAGTGGGAGAAGGCCATCTGCCAGGCATCGCTTGTATTGTGTTATCCAGGTGTCTGGCTCATGGATAGCGCAGGCCTGCGTCATGTTCACCTTCTCTCCTCGACATGCTCTAATTCTCGGCGATCTCAAAGTCTCTTGCGTCAGGGACTTATGACTTCTCGCTGCTTTCTCCGTCGACTTGCTTATCTGAAGGACCAGGTGATCTGCTACAAATGCTCTCGGCGTCTTCAGAGTTTCTTGAATCACCGTCCTCTGCCTCACCGTCGACTTGCTTGCCTGAACTGGCGAGCTTAGCTAGCAAGTCAGCTCGGGCATTCTGCTCTCTGGGCACATGCACTACTTCAAAGGAGGCAAAGGAACTCTTCAATTCCTGCACATACTCCAAATAGGCCGCCATTTGTGGATCTTTAGCCTGGAACTCGCCTGTTACTTGCCTTGTGACTAGCAGCGAGTCACTCTTAGCCATTAGCACCCTGGCTCCCATCTCTTTGGCCAGCAAAATCCCGGCGATCAGCGCCTCATATTCTGCTTGATTGTTACTGGCTTTGAAGGCAAATCTCAAAGATTGTTCGATCAGCACGCCGTTGGGTCCTTCCAAAATGACTCCAGCACCGCTACCCTGCTGGTTCGACGATCCATCTACCGAGAGCACCCAACGGAAGTCGTCCCCTTCAACTCGTGTCGCCTCAGACGAGAGCTCGACCACGAAATCCGCAAAGATCTGCCCCTTGATCGGGCCTCGGGGCTCATACTTAATATCAAACTCTGACAATTCTACCGCCCACTTTACCATCCTTCCTGCAACGTCAGGCTTCTTCAAGACCTTCTGGATGGGCAGGTCAGTCATCACTAGTATGGTGAAGCTATGGAAATAGTGGCGCAACCTCCTCGCCGAAAATACCACAGCCAGCGCAGCCTTTTCCAGGGCCTGATATCTCGTTTCGGGGCCCTGCAACACCTTACTCACAAAATAAATAGGCTTCTGAGCCTGATCTTGATCCTGGGCGAGCACCGCACTCACCGCCATCTCAGTTACAGCAAAATACAACCTGAGAGGGGTTCCCACCAGCGGTTTGCACAAGACCGGCGGGCTCGCCAGATATTCCTTCAGCTTGACGAAGGCTTCCTCGCACTCCTTCGTCCAAGCAAACTTGTTATTGCGCCTCAAGCACTGAAAATAGGGATGGCCCTTTTCTCCGCTAGCTGACACGAAGCGAGACAGGGCTGCCATCCAACCTGTCAGCTGTTGAACTTCCTTCACCGTAGCTGGGCTCCTCATCGCCAAGATGGCGGCACACTTATCAGGGTTGGCCTCTATGCCTCTTTCAGTAAGGAGGAAACCCAAAAACTTTCCAGCCTCCACGCCGAAAATGCATTTCTCTGGATTAAGCTTTAATCTGAACTTGGCGATCGTCGTGAACAATTCTTCCAAGTCTGCAACGTGCTTGCTCTTTTCTAGCGAGGTCACGACCATGTCATCGACGTACGCTTGCCCGTTCCTTCCCAGCATTGGTGCAAGTACTCGATCCATCAAACGGCATCACCTTGTAGCAGTAGCACGATCTCTCCGTCATGAAGGCTGTCTTCTCTTCGTCCATGGGATGCATCTTGATCTGATTATACCCCGAGAAGGCATCCAGGAAGCTCAACAACTTACACCCTGCAGCACTATCCACCAGGGCGTCTATGCTTGGTAAAGGATACGAATCCTTTGGGCAAGCCTTGTTCAGGTCAGTGAAATCGACGCACATGCGCCATTTCCCATTACTCTTCTTCACCAGCACGACATTTGCCAGCCATTCAGGGTACTGGACCTCCCTGATGTGGGCTGCAGCGAGGAGTTTCTGTGTTTCGTCCCTGATCGCCTGCCTCCTCTCTTCGTTGAACTTTCTTCTTCTTTGTCGCACTGGTCTCACCAAGTTGTCCATCGCCAGATGATGGCACAAGAAGTCGGGGTCGATCCCGGGCATGTCCGAAGCGGACCATGCAAACGCGTCCAGATGCCGCTCAATCACCTTGGCGATCTGGTCCTGGAGCTCAACCTCCAAGGATCTTCCCAGCTTGAAGATCTTTCCCCCGATTTCTCTCTCGAGCCACTGCTCGACGGGTTTTGGTCTGGTTTCTCTGGCGATCACCGCCCTGGCAATTCCCAGCTCTCTCACTTCCTCAGGGCGATTCCTTGCCTCTTCCTCCTCCAGACCAGCGTTCCCCTCCCCCAGCTCAGCGTCCACCATCTCCACCTCCCTTCCGGCGATCTCTTCTGTTACCGTCGATCTGGGCTTCACACCAGGAGGCGGGGTGGTTGTTACGTAACTCACCGATCTCTTGTTTTTCAGGCTATTCTCATAGCACTTCTTCGCTTCCTTCTGATCGGACTTGATGGTGATAACCACCCCCTCCATGGACGGCAACTTCACCTTCATGTGCCGGGTCGACGGTATGGCACCTATCCTGTTGAGCGTGGGTCTTCCCAACAGGATGTTGTATGCTGAAGGAGCGTTTACAACGAGGTATTTGATTTTCTCCGTTCTTGAACCCGCCACGTCTGTAAACGTTGTTCTCAATTCTATGTACCCCCTGACCTCTACTTGGTCACCAGCGAAACCATACAAACATCCTCCATAGGGCCTCAGCTGGTCAAGGGGCAGCTCCAACTGCGTGAAAGTCGGCCAAAACATCACATCTGCCGAGCTTCCTTGGTCCACTAGCACCCTGTGGACCTTTCTTCCTGCTGTTATCAGCGAAATTACTATGGGATCATTGTCATGAGGCACAACATCCCGGAGATCTTGCTTGGTGAATGTAATATCCACTTCTGGCGAGTGGTCTTCAAACATATCCACCGTCATCACAGACCTTGCGTACCTCTTCCTCTGTGATGCGGTGCATCCACCTCCTGAGAAACCCCCTGCAATGGTGTGGAATTCTCCGTGCGTAGGCATCTCGTGCTGCTGAGCCTCAGCACCTGCTGGTTGGGAGCTTGACGCGCCCCCCATCCTTCTGTCCAGCAAATAATCATTTAGGAACCCGCTCTTAACCAGATCGTCGAGCTGGTATCCTAATGCTAAGCACGAGTCCACGGTATGGCCAAAGCCCTGGTGAAACTCACACCAGGCGTCCGGCTTTGGTCCCAGCACCTTGTCGCCCACCTTTTCTGGCGCCTTCAACCTAGCGGATATGTTGGGAATGGCGATCAGATCCGCCAATCCCATGACAAACTTGTGCTTAGACGGGCGATTGTATTCCCGGCGTGCTGGTTGCTGGCGTCCTTGGCCCCTGCCCTTGTTCTTCCTTGGATCATAAGGATGGCGAGTCCTCTGATCCCTTCTGGCCGTCGCTGTCTCCAGCACCCTCTGCGGCTGGATCCTGGTCTGGGCGCGTGGCCTAGCGGGGGCCACGCTTCCTCTCTTCTCGGTGACTTCGCTCTCGTCGGCGATGTGAGCCACCGCAAGTCGCCTAACCTCAGCAAGCGTAGCGGGGTGTGCCCTGATCAACGCCTCGCAGAATGGTCCCGGCAGCACGCCCTTCTTAAATGCATAGACTAGCATTTCTTCATCTTTGGCCGGCGATCTGACCATCTGTGCCCCAAAGCGATTCAGGTAGTCCCTGAGGGACTCTCCCTGATACTGCCTTATATCAAACAGGTCGTAAGACACCCTGGGCGGTGCCTTATTCACGATGTACTGCTCGACGAAAATCTTCGAGAACTGTTGGAAACTGGTTATGTGACCGTTAGGCAGGCTCACAAACCATTCCAGCGTCGTTCCCTGGAGCGTGCTCACAAACATCTTGCAATACACGGCGTCTGACCCCCCTGACAGCATCATCTGCGTATGGAACGTGGTGAGATGAGCTTCAGGATCCTCCACGCCGGTGAAAACAGCCTTAACAGGAACCACACTCATAGGAATAGGCGTGTCAGTAATCGCCTGAACGAAAGGCATAGGGAAAACACGAGGCGGCGTCGACGGCGCGACCTCCTCAGCAATAGGACGCCCTTGCTGCTCCTGAAGAGCTTGACGCAGCTCCTCAGTCACCTTGCTAAGCTCATCATTCCTGGCGCGAGAGGCGACCAGGTCCTCGTGCATTCTCGCCTGTTCTATGCGCGAGGCTTCCACAGTTGCCTGCAAGAAACGCATCATCTCTGCCATCTGCGCCATGGTCATGGCGGCGGCGCCTTCAGCAGCGACGGGCGCAACCGGACTTGAACGATTGCTTCTCATTTTTCTCATGAAACTTGGCGAATCACAGAATACAGCGAACAACACTTACTTCAGCTACGATCGATTCAGCGATCAATCGGAAAAACTGCGCGAAACTCTGCAAGAAACTCACGAACACCGCGAACCTCCAAAGAAACCTGCAACTCCACCAGAAACCACCGCTTCTCCCACGGATAATCAAACGAGCGAAGGAACTCAAACTCCACCGAACAAATCGCGCGTAAACAGCAGAAAACCTCACTTCACCGAACAAAAATCCAAACGAACAGTGGAAAACGCGAAATCACCGAACAAATCTTAAGCGAACAGCGAACTACGGTTGCACCAGCACACAACCACGCAGAAAACTACGAAAACCTCCAAGAACTCACGCTGTGGACGGGAACAGGTTTTACACGGCCCCACGGTGGGCGCCTGATGATCCTGCCTGTTGACCAGAACGTTGGAATCTGCCTCGTCAAAGGATCGACGTGTGCACCGCTTCAAACCTCCGTCCTTCTTCAAGATCCACCTCAAGAACCTGCAAAAGAACAGAGCGGCGCCGCTGCGGCCGATCACACTCCAACGCCCAAGTCAGTGACCGAACCACCAAATACTAAGAGCAAGAACACTCAAGAAATCTCAAGGAACCGTGCAATGTTCTCTCTCACAGTAAGCTCTAGAACTCGCAAGCGTAAAGAGTATAATCTGAACGTGCGTACCTGATCCTGCCTGTTGACCGGAGCGCTGGAGAATGCCTCGTCAAAGGATCGACGTGCGCGCCGCTTCTCACTTCCGTTCCTCCTCTGGATCTATCTCAAGAACCTGCAAAGAAACGATACGGCGCCGCTGCGGCCGATCGCACTCCGACGCTCAAGTCAGTGACGGTATCACCAAATACTAAGAACTGGAACCGTGCAAATCTCTCTCACAAACAGCTCTGTCACTCGCAAGCGTAAAGTGTATGAACTGAACGTGCGTACCTTAGGAAATCTGTTAAGAACTCTTATATACCTGGTGATTTTCTCTCTCCTGGCAGTTACAGACTTGGACACGTGGCTTGCATCCGACTGTACACGTGCCATCATCTGGAGGCTCACTGACTTGGCGCTGCTTCTACTCTCATTTTGGCTAAGTTACCTATGCATGGTGCTGCCCAGTGCATAGCTAACTCAGGAATGCGATCTCTACTGAAACTGGCGAGGTAGGGCCTTCATACACCTTCCCTGTGGTCTCGCCGGCCGCCTTCATAATCTGCTTCTCCTTTAACTTCGGCGATGTGCTTGTTCTGGCGATCTTCGACTGCCTGGTCGCCTGAGTCTGCATCTGGCGACTTCGTCCCCAACCTGGCGATCGCCTATTCTGGTAAGCTGGAGATCGGAACACGCCAACTTAACTATCGGCGACTACATGTGCCTCCCGACTTCCTTCCCAACTGTCAACCTGGCGCCTTGTCAACACGCCTACACTGTAACAGGATGCCACGTCATCGCATCCGACCAGCAGGGCGGTACACAAGCCCCCCAGTCTTAAGCGAAGACTTGTCTAGCGAAAAGACTGAAAAAGCCTTCGTTAACACCGGTCTACGTGGCATGGGCGCAGAATTCCAAGCGGTAGTACTTTCTGCTGCTCTGACGCTCCACCAAATGCTTCACGCATCTTTCGACACGTGGCTCTCATCAACGGCCATCTTCATCTGCCGTTAGCGCTTCCCAAAACCGTTCGAAAACCCCTAAACCCCTTACGCTCCTACTGTTTCATCACTTTCTTCAAACTTGCGTACGCTCTTATTTCCCTCTGCGAAAGCTCTCGACGTTCCTCGACGCTCTAGATCACCACCTCCCTTCAACATTCTCCCGATCATCGAAAGGTAACTACTTTCCTTCATCTGCTGGGTTTTCTTGCATTTTCACCGATTTGCATCATCCTATAACTGTCTGGTGCATACGCTGTGGGCTGTTTTCCATTTCTCCTTCTCGTAACTTAGGGTTCTGCCGATCGTCGCAACGAACTCATATTCGTTCGTCTTTCACCTTCCCTCCCTGATCGAGTCAGCCTTTGTAACCCTCCTGATTATTTTTCCTTTCTTCTTCGTTTGCAGTTTGCTACCATGACTCGCACGAAGATCACCCCGAACCCCCCTCCGTCAGCGCGAAACCCTCCTTCTCAAGCACACGACTCTACGCAAGTTCGTGGTGCCCCCTCTTCGCAGGCTGTGAGGCCCGCGTCTTCTCAAACCACTTTGGCCCAGGCGACTCCACCAAACGCTGGAGGAGCCCCCACCCCACTGCCAGACTTCAAGACGTTATACTCATGGGCTAACTCAACCCTCTTAAAGGAAACGTCGTCGGTGAACACCGCGGGAGCGGTTCTACGATTGACCAATGGGGACGAGGCCTACCAATCATTCCACAAGGAGCACGATGAGAGAATGATGGTGCTGCCTTGCCCAGCCACTCTGCCAGTGTGTGCTGATGATAAAGTGAGCGCCGACGGGCCCTTCTGCTTCGTCTACACCACTCTTTTCAAGAAAGTTAAACTCAGGTTCCCTCTTACTCGATTTGAGAGGGAACTCTTAACCGAGCTCAACATCGCTGCCGCCCAGCTTCACCCCAACAGCTGGGCATTCGTCCGGGCTTTTGAGGTAACATGCGCCCACCTGGGGTTGCCTGCGTCAGTGGACGTATTTTTATTTCTGTTTGAGGCCAAACACCCAGGCGATCGCCTTTGGGTCAGTCTGAACGCCATCGCTGGGAGATCCATCTTCACCATCTTCCAGCAGTCGTATAAGGATTGGAAGGGGAAGTTCATCCAGGTCCGCGCGAACGACAAAGACCCTTCCCTTCTCGACGGTTTCCCCTTGTACTGGGTGGACAAGGGGAAAAAAAGAGTCTAAGAGCTGCTTCAGGAGGCCCAGAAGTCCTGACAGCATGGGAGCTTTGGACAGAGACCTTTGTCTCTTCTGGAAGAGGGTGGCGGATGCCCACATAACATTCTTGACCCCCACCCTGATTTCCTTCGAGTTCTTTGAGGACCAGTTGGAATTTCAAATAGGTCAGGACACTACATCTTTGTCTTCACATTGCTTCAGATATTGTTTCTGGGCGTCTTGTGCGACACACACAAGACTTTGGTTTTATCTTTTCTGCATATGCCTGCTTTTGCTGTTTCCTTGCCTTGTACACTTACTCCATTCTCCTTTAAGCTAACCTATGCACTTTCATTTCATGCAGATACCATGTTGGGTAAGAACATGCTCGCCGATCTAAAGGCGCTCGCCCGAAACCACGGGTTGGCGACCGGCTCCCAGACGGTTCCCAACTCGGCGGTCGAGAAGGCCATCATCCAAGGGCGATCACCGCCTAAGGCGCCCACTCAACGAAAGAAACTGGTCCTTAAGAGGCCAAAGCGGAAAGCCCCCCAAGTTGTCCAAGAGGATGAGGAGGAGGACGACGAGGTCACAGAGGATGGCCTTGTCACAAAAAGGAAGAGGGTGGCGCCATCTTCCCCACCTGCCCCGCCCCCTCTTCCTGCTTCAACACCACCATCAACACCCGCTCCTCCTCCTTCACCACCAGCACCACAAGCCCCTTCACCACCAGTCCAAGCAGTCCCATTGGCCACTGCGCCACCTGCAACTGAGGCCCAAGAGCCAAACTTCTTAGAGGACCCCCCGAGCGCCTCTACTCCACATATATCAGCAGGAGGGGGCCCTCCTTCCAACACCTCAGCTGCAGGAGTCATTCCAATCGGGGATGAGGTCGCTCACACCTCTCCAATCCTAATCACCGAGTCCCCGGTTGCGTCGCCGCGCCAAGAAGCAACCACCGAAAATACTGTTAAGGAAGGCGGCGACGAGAACCCTCAACAAGCCCCCCTGGCGCCTCTCCAAGCTGCAAATCTTTCCCTCGAGGTGACGAGGATGTGGGAACCTCTGACTGCTAAACTCAAAACCATTGCAGAGGATATCCCATCAATCATAACGAGAGCTGTGGAGAGCTCCACCAGGCGGCTACAGGATGACATCTACAACCTCAAGACCGAGAACAGCACAATGAAGGTCGAGGTGGAGAAGGTGTCATTCAGCCTAACGCTCGCGGAAATGGAACATTCTCGAGTGGAGGATGCCCTAAACACCGAGCTTAGGCTTGCGCGCAAGGAAGCTGTCGACCTTCGCCGCAAAGTCCACGAACTTGCCCAAGAGAAGGTCGAACTTGAAAGCAGAATCGTGCCTCTGCGTACCAAGGCGAGCAACCTGGAGGCTCAAATTCAAGCCAATGCCGACAAGGTACAGAAGCTGGAGCAGAGGTCGATCGACCGCGAGAAGCTACTTGGGCAAGTAGAGAAAGCAAGAGACGACGCCATGGCTGATCTCTCCGAGGCAAACAAAGAGAAGGTGAAGATGGTTGTCGAGTTGGCCCAGGCTCAAACAGAATCTAAGAAGGTGGCTGACGACCTTCTTCAAGCTCAAGAGACCAACAAACAACTCCAAAAACAGGTCGAAGAGCTGGAGCAGCAGAACAAGGAGCTTAAGCAGCAGGTTGAAGGATTTCAAAAGCAAATTGAAGAACTTCAAAAGCAAATTGAAGAACTTAAGCTAAGCTCTGCTCAGATTCTGGTTGCTAGGTTTGATGCCGCTCGAGAACAGTTTGCATGCCTCTTCCCTGATCTTGACCTTAGCATGGTGTCGTTAGACAACGAAGTAGTAGATGGGAAGGTCGTTCCCGCCGAAGGCTCAACCAACTCTACCCCCTCTGCCTCTTTATGAATTCACTTGTATTTATCTTGTAAAAACTCTTGCACATGTATTTTGAACAGCCACTTATTTCAATAGCGAAATTTGGATATGTCTTCTGACTTCTCTTGAGCGCTTTACTTTCTTTGTATGCCTAACTCTGCTACGCTTAACTTGGTGATTTTGCAAACACGACCTTTGGCGTAACTTCTTCGAGCTGATTCAAACTTAAGCAATAATCGCTTTAAACAACTTGCACCCCTGAGGCACTAACCTGATCGTAAGAAAGGTTCCAAGCAATGAACTATGATTCAATCATTGGTTCAAACAACGTCCCACTTGACCCGCTTTATCAAACAAGTCTTCCAACCTTCTCGCCGTGTTTGAACTTTCGCGATCACCTAGACCTCTTGGCAACACCAGCTTTTCTTAGCCTCAGGCTTTGGCAGTTGTCTCTTTATCTGAGGCAGAAATGCCCTTTGGGACCTTCCTTTACCTCCCCTGAACCTCAGAGCTAAAGACTGGCTGGCTTAGGCGTTCTCTTCGAACCTACCTTAGCCGCCTTTCAAGCTTCTTCCACCCTCTCCGCCATACCTGAACTCGTTCAAGACGAGAAGGATTTTATCTTGCCTATACTCGCGCACAGGCGAGAAGGTCTTTTAACTCGCCTGAACTCGCTCATCGGCGAGAAGGACTTTTACTCGCCTGAACTCGCTCATCGGCGAGAAGGACTTTAAACGGCCTTAACTCGCTCGACGGCGAGAAGGACTTTGTCAGGTGCCTCAACTTGCCCAGGGCGTACATCTCCCCCCCCCTGGATGCACTGAGGACCTTTCTCGCCTGCGCCCGCACAACGGCGAGGAGGTCTTTAACTTGCCTCTGCGTTGCCCCGGGAGTTACATTTTCTCGCTCCCAGAAACACGGAGGACTTTTTCTCTTTCTCGCCTGCACTCGCTCAACGGCGAGGAGGTCTTTTTAACTTGCCTCAAAACGCGCGAGGGCGTTGAGGTCTTCCATCTGGTGCCTCCGATCGCCGAAAAACGATGAGGACTTTAAAAACTTAACTGGTGCCTCTAATCGCCGAAAAACGATGAGGACTTTAAAAACTTAACCGGTGCCTCTAATCGCCGAAAAACGATGAGGACTTTAAAAACTTAACTGGTGCCTCTAATCGCCGAAAAACGATGAGGACTTTAAAAACTTAACCGGTGCCTCTAATCGCCGAAAAACGATGAGGACTTTAAAAACTTAACCGGTGCCTCTAATCGCCGAAAAACGATGAGGACTTTAAAATTTTAGAAAACACGCGACATATCTTTTCGTGCCTCAAATCATGTACGAATGACAAGGTCTTTCTTCGAAACTTTTGGAAATAACACATATGCGGTCTGAAAACACCTTATACTTCGAAAACTCTTCTTTTATTGGGCGGCCTCATTAAAAACCCTCCTTAGGGAAAAAAGAGTGCCCCCTTAAAACTGTTTTAACAGAGACATTGCAATGTAATATTTGTGTTTGTCTTTACTTACAAAGCTCTTAGCTATAGTACAACTTCAGGTGTGTGGCGTTCCAGGTACGAGGGATCGCCCCCCCTTCCAACGTCTCCAAGCGATAGGCTCCGTTCCCGAGTGCCTCGGTTATTCTGAACGGTCCAGTCCACTTGGGTGATAGCTTATTCTCCATCTCGTACTGGTGGGCCTTTCTCATCACCAGATTGCCTTCTCTAAACTGCCTTGGCATCACCCTTGAGTTGTACCTTCGCTCGACCCTTCTCTTCACCGCCTCAGCCTTCAGCCTTGCCTCCTCCCTGACTTCGTCCAGCAGATCCAGGTTCAGTCTTCTCTCTTCATTCGAGTCTTCCTCTACAAAGTTCTGGAATCTCGGCGAGCTCTCCTGAATCTCGACTGGAATCATGGCATCACACCCATAGACCAAACTAAACGGGGTCTCATGGGTTCCTGACTGCTCGGTGGTGTGGTACGCCCAAACTATTCGGGGTACCTCCTCAGCCCAACTCCCCTTGGCTTTCTCGAGCCTCCTCTTCAAACCTCTCAGCAACACCCGGTTAGCTGATTCCACCTGGCCATTAGTCTGAGGGTGCTCGACGGATGCAAACACTTGCTGAATTCCAACCCCTTCGCAAAGCTTCTTCAACAGGTGGCTCGCAAACTGAGTCCCATTATCTGATACCAGGCGCTTAGGCACTCCAAACCGGCACACAATATTCTTCCACACGAAGCCTTCGATCTTGTGCGCGGTGATCTGGGCCACTGGTTCTGCTTCAATCCACTTGGTGAAATACTCAATCGCCACCACCAAGTACTTCATCTGCCTGATCGCCAGTGGAAAAGGTCCCAGGATGTCGATTCCCCAAGTATGAAACGGCCAAGGGCTATAGATCGACTTCAACTCCTCGGGAGGCGCCTTGTGCCAATCGGCGTGCTGCTGGCATTGCTTGCAGCACTGGGCATACTTCTTGCAATCTTCTCTCATGGATGGCCAGTAGTAGCCTGCACGGAGAGTCCTGGTGGCCAGAGCTCGACCCCCGACGTGACTTCCACATATTCCTTCGTGGAGCTCTGCCATAACTCTCGTGCACTTTTCGCCGTGTATACATTCCAGGAGTGGGTGAGTGAACCCAAACCTGTACAGATCGCCATCAATCAGTGTGTACTTGCTGGAATTCTTCTTTACCTTCCTAGCTTCTGTTGGATCTAACGGGAGGAGGCCATCCGCCAGGCATCGCTCGTACTGTGTTATCCATGTGTCTGGCTCTTGGGTGGCGCAGACCTGCATCACGTCCACCTTTTCTCCTCGACAAGCTCTAATTCTTGGCGATCTCAGGGTTTCTTGCGTCAAAGACTTATGGCTTCTCGCTGCTCTCTCCGTCGACCTGCTTATCTGAAGGACCAGGTGATCTGCTACAAATGCCCTCGGCGTCTTCAAAGTTTCTTGAATCACTGTCCTCTGTCTACCCCCCTTGCCCGAACTGGCGAGCTTAGCAAGCAAGTCAGCTCGGGCATTCTGTTCTCGGGGCACATGCACCACTTCAAAAGAGGCGAAGGAACTCTTCAATTCCTGCACATACGCCAAGTAAGCCGCCATTTGTGGATCTTTAGCCTGGAACTCGCCTGTTACTTGCCCGGTGACTAGCAGCGAGTCACTCTTAGCCATCAGCACTCTGGCTTCCATCTCTTTAGCCAGCAGAATCCCGGCGATCAGCGCCTCATACTCTGCTTGATTGTTGCTGGCTTTGAAGGCGAATCTCAACGATTGTTCGATCAGCACGCCGTTGGGTCCTTCCAATATGACTCCAGCACCGCTACCCTGCTGGTTTGACGATCCATCCACCGAGAGTACCTAACGGAAATCATCTCCTTCAACCCGCGTCGCCTCTGAAGAGAGCTCGACTACAAAATCTGCAAAGATTTGCCCTTTGATCGGGCCTCGAGGCTCGTATTTAATGTCAAACTCTGACAACTCGACTGCCCACTTCACCATTCTTCCTGCAACGTCAGGTTTCTTCAAGACCTTCTGGATGGGCAGGTCAGTCATCACCAGTATTGTGAAACTGTGGAAATAGTGGCGCAACCTCCTCGCCGAAAACACCACAGCCAATGCAGCCTTCTCTAGGGCCTGATATCTCGTTTCTGGGCCCTGCAACACTTTACTCACGAAATAAATAGGTCTCTGAGCCTGATCCTGGTCCTGGGCGAGCACAGCACTCACCGCCCTCTCAGTCACAGCGAAATACAACCTGATAGGGATTCCCGCCAGTGGTTTGCACAAAACCGGCGGGCTCGCCAAATATTCCTTCAGCTTGACGAAAGCTTCCTCGCACTCTTTCGTCCAAGGAACTTGTTATTGCGCCGCAGACACTGGAAATAGGGATGTCCCTTTTCTCCGCTTGCTGACACGAAGCGGGATAGGGCCGCCATCCGACCCGTCAGCTGCTGGACTTCTTTCACTGTAGTCGGGCTTCTCATCGCCAAGATGGCGGCGCACTTGTCCGGGTTGGCCTCTATCCCTCTTTCAGTCAAGAGAAAACCCAAAAATTTTCCAGCCTCCACGCCGAAAATGCATTTCTCCGGGTTGAGCTTCAACTTGAACTTGGCGATCGTCGTGAACAACTCTTCCAAGTCTGCAACGTGCTCGCTTTTCTCCTGCGAGGTCACGACCATGTCATCGACGTAAGCTTGCACGTTCCTTCCCAACATCGGTGCAAGTACTCGATCCATCAGCCTCTGGTACGTGGCCCCCGCGTTCTTCAGCCCGAACGGCATCACCTTATAACAGTAGCACGACCTCTCCGTCATGAAAGCTGTTTTTTCTTCATCCATGGGATGCATCTTGATCTGATTATAGCCCGAGAAGGCGTCCAGGAAACTCAGCAGCTTGCACCCTGCAGCGCTATCAACCAGGGCATCAATGCTTGGTAAAGGATACGAATCCTTTGGGCAAGCCTTATTCAGGTCGGTGAAATCGACGCACATGCGCCATTTCCCGTTGCTCTTCTTTACCAGCACGACATTTGCCAGCCACTCAGGGTACTGGACTTCCCGGATGTGGCCTGCAGCGAGGAGTTTCTGGGTCTCATCCTTGATCGCCTGCCTCCTTTCTTCATTAAATTTCCTCCTTCTTTGCCGCACCGGTCTCACCATGTTGTCCATCGCCAGATGATGGCACAAGAAGTCGGGATCGATCCCGGGCATGTCCGAAGCAGACCAGGCAAACGCGTCCAGATGCCGTTCAATCACCTTGGCGATCTGGTCCTGGAGATCGACCTCCAGAGATCTTCCGAGCTTGAAAACCTTCCCCCCGATCTCCTTCTCGAGCCACTGCTCGACGGGTTTGGGCCTGGACTCTCTGGCGATCACCGCCTTGGCGATTCCGAGTTCCCTTGCTTCCTCCGGGCGATTCCGCGCCTCTTCCTCCTCCAGGGCAGCATTCCTCTCCCCCAGCTCAGCATCTACCATCTCTACGTCCCTTCCAGCGGCCTCCTCCATTATCGGCGGTCTGGGCTTCACACCGGGCGGTGGGGTGGTTGTGACATAGCTCACTGATCTTTTATTTTTCAGGCTATTTTCATAGCACTTTTTCGCTTCCTTCTGATCAGACTTTATCGTGATCACCACCCCTTCCATGGACGGCAGCTTCACCTTCATGTGCCGAGTCGATGGAATTGCGCCTATCCTGTTGAGAGTGGGCCTTCCCAGCAGGATGTTATATGCTGAGGGGGCGTTTACGATGAGGTACTTGATTTTCTCCGTCCTCGACCCAGCCTCATCGGTAAACGTGGTTCTCAGCTCGATGTACCCCCTGACCTCCACCTGGTCGCCAGCGAACCCATACAAGCACCCTCCATAGGGCCTTAGCTGGTCAAGGGGCAATTCCAACTGCGTGAAAGTCGGCCAGAACATCACGTCTGCCGAACTTCCTTGGTCCACCAGAACTCGGTGGACCTTCCTCCCCGCCGTGATCAACGAAATAACAATGGGATCGTTGTCATGAGGCACAACGTCCCGAAGATCCTGCTTGGTGAACGTAATGTCCACTTCGGGCGAGTGATCTTCAAACATGTCTACTGACATCACCGATCGCGCGTACCTTTTCCTCTGCGACGCGGTGCATCCACCACCTGAGAAACCCCCTGCAATGGTGTGGATCTCCCCATGGATAGGCATCTCATGTTGCTGGGCTTCTCCACCTGCTGGCTGGGAACTCGACGCCCCTCCGGTCCTTCTGTCCAGCAGATAGTCGTTTAGGAACCCGCTCTTGACCAGGTCATCGAGCTAGTATCCTAAAGACAAACATGAGTCCAGGTTGTGGCCAAAGCACTGGTGAAACTCGCACCAGACGTCCGGCTTCGACCCTAGCACCTTGTCGCCCACCTTCTCGGGCGCCTTCAATCTAGCTGATATGTTAGGGATAGCGATCAGGTCCGCTAGTCCCATGACGAATTTGTGCTTAGGTGGGCGATTGTATTCCCGGCGTGCTGGTTGTTGGCGTGCTGGCGGTTGGCGTGCTTGGCTTCTTCCCTTGTTTCTCCTATCGTAAGGATAGCGAGTCCTTTGATCCTTTCTGGCCGCCGCTGCCGTTTCCAGCACTCTCTGTGGCTGGATCCTGGTCTGGGCGCGTGGCCTAACGGGAGCCACACTGCCTCTCTTCTCGGCGACCTCACTCTCGTCGGCGATGTGAGCCACCGCAAGTCGCCTGACTTCAGCAAACGTCGCTGGATGAGCCCTGATCAAGGCTTCGCAGAATGGCCCTGGCTGCACGCCCTTCTTAAAGGCATAAACCAGCATTTCTTCATCCTTGGCCGGCGACCTGACCATCTGCGCTCCGAAGCGATTGAGGTAGTCTCTGAGGGACTCCCCATGGTACTGCCTTATATCAAACAGGTCATAGGACACCCTGGGCGGTGCCTTGTTCACAATATACTGCTCGACAAAGATTTTCGAAAATTGCTGAAAATTAGTTATGTGGCCATTAGGCAGGCTCACAAACCACTCCATCGCCGTTCCCTGGAGCGTGCTCACGAACATCTTACAATAGACAGCATCCGACCCTCCCGACAGCATCATCTGTGTGTGGAACGTGGTCAGATGAGCCTCTGGATCCTCCACGCCGGTAAACACAGCCTTAACCGGAACCACGCTCGTGGGAATTGGTGTGTCGGTAATCGCCTGAACGAAAGGCATTGGGAACACACGAGGCGGCGGCGACGGTGCCACTTCTTCAGCTGAAGAACGACCCTGCTGCTCCTGAAGAGCTCGACGTAGCTCTTCAGCTACTTTGCTGAGCTCCTCGTTCCTGGCGCGAGAGGCGACCAGGTCTTCATGTATCCTCGCCTGCTCGACGCGCGAGGCTTCTACAGTGGCCTGCAATGAGCGCATCATTTCTGCCATCTGCGCCATGGTCATGGCGGCGTCGCCTTCAGCTGCGACGGGAGCCACGGGACTGGAACGATTGCTTCTCATCTTTCTCATTAACTTCAGCGAACCACAGAAGTACAGCAAATAACACTTCAACCACGAACGAATCAGCGACCGATCGGAGAAGATTCAAGAAACTGCGCAAGGACTTCAAGAAACCGCGAACCTTCGAAGAAAATCGCAGCTTCACCAAAAACCACCGTTTCCCCGCGAACCAAACAACCAAACGAAAGAACTCGAATCCACCGACCGAAAAACCAAACGAACGGTTTAAAACACAAACTTCCCCGAACGAAACTCAAAGAAACCAAGAACGACGGTTGCACCAGCACACAACCGCGCAGAAAACCTCGAAAACCTCCACGAACTCACGCTGTGGATGGGAGCACGTTTTACACGGCCCCACGGTGGGCGCCTGATGATCCTGCCTGTTGACCGGAGCGCTGGAGAATGCCTCGTCAAAGGATCGACGTGCGCACCGCTTCTCACTTCCGTTCCTCCTCTGGATCTATCTCAAGAACCTGCAAAGAAACGATACGGCGCCGCTGCGGCCGATCGCACTCCGACGCTCAAGTCAGTGACGGTATCACCAAATACTAAGAACTGGAACCGTGCAAATCTCTCTCACAAACAGCTCTGTCACTCGCAAGCGTAAAGTGTATGAACTGAACGTGCGTACCTTAGGAAATCTGTTAAGAACTCTTATATACCTGGTGATTTTCTCTCTCCTGGCAGTTACAGACTTGGACACGTGGCTTGCATCCGACTGTACACGTGCCATCATCTGGAGGCTCACTGACTTGGCGCTGCTTCTACTCTCATTTTGGCTAAGTTACCTATGCATGGTGCTGCCCAGTGCATAGCTAACTCAGGAATGCGATCTCTACTGAAACTGGCGAGGTAGGGCCTTCATACACCTTCCCTGTGGTCTCGCCGGCCGCCTTCATAATCTGCTTCTCCTTTAACTTCGGCGATGTGCTTGTTCTGGCGATCTTCGACTGCCTGGTCGCCTGAGTCTGCATCTGGCGACTTCGTCCCCAACCTGGGATCGCCTATTCTGGTAAGCTGGAGATCGGAACACGCCAACTTAACTATCGGCGACTACATGTGCCTCCCGACTTCCTTCCCAACTGTCAACCTGGCGCCTTGTCAACACGCCTACACTGTAACAGGATGCCACGTCATCGCATCCGACCAGCAGGGCGGTACAGTACCTCAGAAAGTTCGTTGAGAACTCTTATATACTTGGTCACTTTCTCTCTCCTGGCAGTTACAGACCTAGACACGTGGCTCGCATCCAGTCGTACACGTGCCATCATCTGGAGCCTCCTTGACTTGGGCGCTGCTTCTGACTCTCTTTTTGGCTAAGTTACTTATGCCTGGTACTGCCAGTGCATAGCTAACTTGGGAGCGCGATCTCTACTGGAACTGGCGAGTTAGGGTGCTCTCGTACACCTTCCCTGCGGTCTCGCCGGCCGCCTTCATAATCTGCGCCACCTTCATCTCTGGCGATGTGCTTGCTCTGGCGATCTCCAATTATTTGGTCGCCTGAGTTTACATCTGGCGACTTCATCTTCAACTGGGTGATCGCCGGTTCTGGTATGCTGGAGATCGGAACACGCCAACTTAATAACTGGCGACTTCACAAGCCCCCCGACTTCCTCCTCTTCTGCCACCCTGGCGCCTTGTCAACACGCCTACACTGTAGCTTGGTGCCACGTCATCACTTCCGACTACCAGGATGGTACAGTGTGTAAACCACCCGATCTCCTAGTATTCCCCAGCGATCTCTAACCACCTGATCTCCTAGTATTCACATACGGCGACTATGACGCAACTCTGGTGACCGCCGGTTACGCACACTAGAGATCGGAGAACGCCAATTCAGCGATCGGCGACCATACTGACTTCCCGATTTACTTCCCTTCTGTCGGCCAGGTGTCCCGTTCAACACGCCTATATTATCACTTGCCGCCACGTCATCACACCCGATGACCTGATCTGTACACCAAGGATGCTAATTTACACAATGAGAAGTCATCTCAAAGTAGAGACCTCACCAGAGGGAGAATTGAACAAGGACCAGAGCATCTAAAGTTCTTCCTGTTGGAAATCTTAAATCCAAATAGCAAATATAGGCTAGAATAAGGTACCTTTAGCATAATAGGGGCTGGGTAGCATTTTAGCTTAATCCTAGCCCTTTTGGGATGTATTTTGACCTAGTTTCTAGAAGGACAAGCCTAGGATGCGGGTTTGACTTAGTCAAACCCTAAGGCTGCCCATTTTTCCCTTTTCCCATCCTACCCCTTTAGCTTGTTCTCCAAGGCTCCTTCACCTATAAATAGGAGGCCTACCTAGTGTATTTGACATGTTGAATGAAATAGAGAAAAGTTACTTCTGCACATTTTGTGTGAGATGCTAGTGAGGCTTGTTCCTCTTAGTCTTTAGTCCTATCTTGTGAGAATTTGAGAGCTCTCAACTGATGGCTTTCAACACTTATCTTGGAGTAATTTCATCATCAAAGTGGCATGCTCATCATCTCAAACTCCATTTCTCATAAGCTTCCTTTTTCCTTCATTTTCTTTTCCTTCCATTGTCATTCCATTCAATTCATAAATATGTTCTTCTTTTGGTCTCCTTTTGTTCATTTGGTTATTGCATATGTTATTACCTTCCATGCTTAAATTCCGCACCATATTCTTGTCATCATCTTCACATTATAATTGTCTTTTCCTTTTTCCTTTGTGAAATGAACCTTCACATCTACTTAACCACTTGGTTAAGTTAATGTCTAGTGGCGATTTTCCTTAGGCTTTCACTCTTAATTGCCTAAATATCTCAATCATAGATCTAAAGTGTCACCTAAATGAACAATCCTAAAATCAACTCACATCAATACTTGTCTTAATTACTGTGGGAAAATCAGGTTTAGGGTTACTCATATTTTTCGTGAAGAGAATGCGTGTGCTGATAAGTTGGCTAATTTAGGATTTATTCATAGAGAATCATTTCATTGGTATAGTAGGCTTCCATCTAGTATGTTCTTAAAATTCTTTATGAATAGGTATAATCTACCTATGTATCGTGTTTGTTAACACATGGGTTTTGGTCTAGTCCCCCATGTTTTTTTGTATTTTCTTTCGTTTTTCTTTTTTAATAATATTTTTTTCATATGATGACAGATGATTGTTGTTACTTGAGGTGTCAGCCTAGCTGAGATGTCAAGTTGCATAGTGGTGTCTAATATGAAATTTTTTATATATAAGAAATAATTATACCTTTTACCTTCAGAATAATATCACAAGAGACTTAAAAGATAATAATCATTTATGTTATCTTCAGAATAACATGATAACAAATTTAAATATATTTGTAATTTTCATAATAATGTGATAACATATCTAAATAATAACAATTATATTTGTTATCTTCAGAATAATATCACAACATACTTAAAAGATAATAATCTTTTATGTTATCTGTTCCCGCCGGTTGACCGGGATCGTCTTTGCGCGTGGCTTGTCCTCGTGAGCTAGGGCACCTTCGTTTTTGCTCTGTCAAAGATACCTGAAAAGAAGTTAACAAAGGGGAGCCCTCGCGGCCGTTTGCACTCCGACGATCAAGTCAGCTAGCGAGAAACATTAAAGGGTGACGCACCCTCGTATCGGAACACTTGAACGAATGCTTTGAGGGTGATCGAAAACTGTACTGAAGGGCTAAAACTGTGTTGCCCTAATTGCCTTGTGCTCACAGCTGGGTGCGCCGTCAAGAACAATTAGGGTTTGTGCTCTGTGTGACTATGAGAATTAGGTTAAAACTTTCCCCTTTCAAATGCTCCCAAGGTCCCTTTTTATACACCTCTCATCATTAAAGCGCATTGAAAGCGTATAAAAACATTCCTTGGAATATTCTAATCTTAACTGAATTAACGCGTACCTTGGCAAACTTTCACTGAAACCTTTAATGAGCACATGTGCATTGCCACGTGCCCCTCTGACTTGATGGTTATTCTGTGCAGAGGATTCCACAGCGCCGCCACCGAACTTAGGGTTTTTCCATCGTGTGAGCCCTCTTTTCTGCGAAGTGCTTCTGTCACGTGGGTTGACTTTTTGGGTGCCAACTCATGTGCCCCAATCACTAGTCACTCGCCCTGGGGGTGTATCTACCTTTCTCTCGTATCATGCACGTGGTTCTCCCCTGGTCATTGCCCTCTCATGGGTCGTATCTGTCCCAGGGTCTCCCAATACTGGTACTAGAACTTATGGCCTTGAAGCCACCTTTCTCTTCTCCTTGCTACTGTTCTGAACTGTCGAGGCCCAATGTCTCTCTTGGGTGATGTCTTTGCTTAGGCGATGTCTTACTTGGGCGATGTCTCTCTTGGGCGATGCCTCTCTCGGGCGATGTCTCTCTTGGGCGATGTCTCTCTTGGGCGATGTCTCTCTTGGGCGATGCCTCTCTTGGCGACGTCTTACTTGGCGACGTCTTACTTGCCGACGTCTTACTTGGCGACGTCTTACTTTAGGGCGATGTCTTACTTTAGGGCGACGTCTTACTTTAGGGCGACCTGTTGACTTTTCTTCCTTGGGTCCCTTGAGGGGTCCCACCATTTGTTGACTTTGACTTCTGGTCAACGCCCGGGTACGGGACGGTACATTATATTTTGAATAATATGATGGCATATTTAAATACATTTGTGATTTTCATAATAATTTGATAACAAATTTAAAACATCACAACAGATTTAAATGGTAATGATCATTTATGCCACTGGTAGTTAGCGGGATGCTAATAATTCACAATGGTAATATCTCTCTTAGGCTTGTCTTTTCTTTTTTGTGGTTTTTGCTTTAGGATGCTAATAATTCACAATGAGGGGAGTTCCACCTATTGATTAAACTCTGATGATCAAGTTAGTGAGAGCATATAACTATCAGTATCTGAATATAAAGTATTTGTATGAGTGTAGTATCGCGAGATTGAACTTACCTTTGCTCAAGGTCTCAAGCCCCTTTTATAGTATTCATAGACCTCCTTTCAAGAGTTTAACAAACATAAAGATATTCTATTAATATATCCATTTATTCTATGGGCACAGACAACATTATCTCTAACTATTTATTTTCATTGAGATTTACGATAATATTTGTGCTTAACCAATTCAGTTATTCTTTCTATTATTTTTACTTTAATTATCTTCTAAATATGAGCTTCCAACAGTCTGGACCGAACTCCTAACGCATCATTAGGCTTACCATTTATCTTCGACCGAATTAGGTACCTTCCGAAATTGACCTGACCAGCCAAGTTAACATACTTAAGTGCTCGAGTCAGAATCCCGAACACGTCCAACCAATACAATTATTATAAATAAGTTACTATTTTAAAATTATTTTAATATACAAAATATATTTATAAAATAAAATTACTATATTATCTTTTTATAATCTATGTTATTATTATTATCATTATTATTATTATTATATAAATTTAAATATTTATTATAAATAATTATATATTTATTATTATTTATTAAAATTTATTATTAATAATATTATTAAATATTATTATTATTTTATTAGTTTAGTTGGTCAAACGAGCAATCTTATTTAAGAATTTTGCAAAGACATTTAGAGTGATCTTCATGTCTACGAATAAGATTAATTAGTAGTAATCATAGACATTTGTTCTCTTTTTATCTTTCAGACTATGTGTTTGTCATGCTAGTAAAGTTATAGTAAATATATTAAGTATGAACTTAGAAATTACATTAAATCGTAATGAAAAATAATCAATTATAAATTTTTCAGATACAAAATTATCTATAATAAATAATAAAAAAATTATTAAATAAAAATTAATTTTAAAGATAAAAAATAATTAATTGTCATATATAATTCAGAAACTAATAAAATTATTAGTATTAAAGTATTTTTATTATAATAAAATTAATTTTAAATTAATATCTAATTAATAATAAATTATATATACAATTATTTATAATAAATAATAATGATAATCAATTAAATATCAATTTAAAAGTTATTTATGAATAATAAAAATTAATTAAGATATCAATAATCTTTTTAATCTTTAAAATAATATCTAATTTAATCAATATTTTTTTTTCTAAAATTAGTTTATATTTAAAAAATTTCTAATAGTGCAAATATATAAAATATAATTTTAAAAAAATAACTTTGTTTTTTGTACTGACTAGTGTTTGGTTCTCGGTAGTATTTTCGTATGCTTGATTATTTTGTGGAATTGGGAGTCAGCTCGGTCTTTGGGTCTGGGTGAGATTTGTGCGGATGACCTTTTTCCAAGTTAGGCCCAAAATGTGTGGTAGGGTTGGTTACGCAAAGTAATTTTATATATAAATTCTCTTATAGATGTGTTTGGGGGCGGTGAACAATAATATTGTTGTTATTGTGCATATCTGTTGTTAGTATGTGGTAATATTTTTTTTGTTGCATATCTGTTACACGTGGTTAGTTGTTATTAACCCTAAAAAGATAGGGAGATGCATTGGTAACAGAAAGTGGGCCTGCGGATAGCACCTGAAGATCATTGGTGCCCATGACAGGTGGTTTTTCTGTTACAAGTAAAAGATTAATGTGTTTAGTATATTTTCAGTTAAGATTTGCTTATCTTCAGGGAGAATGGTTGCATGTTGCATGTGCGGCAATAAAAGGAGACTAAGTCTCTAGGTAAAGGTACGCTGTTTTTTATACACTTTCTTAACTGGTTACTTTTGCTAACCCTAACTGACTTGATCGTTGGAGTGTAATCAACAAATAGGGCGCCCTCTGTCTCACCGAAGCCTTATTCTAGTGCAACAGGGAGGCTTGGACTCGACTCCCGAAGAGGTAGATCCAGAAGGGGCATTCAACCGGCGAGAACATTTGGCGCCCACCGTGGGACCCGCTAAAACTTGATCCCATCCACATTCTGGTTCGAGTTTACAGACGGAGATGAGGAATACGGGGCAAGTTCCATTGGGACAAGAAGGAGGTGAGGCTCTTACATTGCATCAGCTTATGGAGACCATCAAGAATCTCCAAGAAGCCAACGAGCAGTCCAGACAGGAGCAGGAGAGATTACGAGAGGAGTTATGCAAAACCAATGAGGATTTGCATAGAGACCGACGTATCCCGAGAGAATGAGAGTGAAATCCTTCAGAGAGAGACTGCCCCGAGACTTTCGCGCGGGCTATAGTGGATGAACTAGTGCACGCGCACTATGTGGCACCCAAGATTACTTTCACGGGGTAGAAGACTCTGAAAGTGATACAAACCGGCAGATAACTAAGGACACAACAAGCACTTCCCAAAAGGGTCAATCATATCAAGATACAAGGCGAAGCCCCATTAAGCCTCGAGAAAGAATCAGCAAAAGAAGAAGAAGTTACAAACCCAAATAGCAGAAGTTCTTCCTTTTGGTCTTCTTAAAAAATAGAATATGTTTGTAAATAATTTAGGCTCACTTTAGCGGTCCAAATAGCAAAGATAGGCTAGAATAAGGTGCCTTTAGTATAATAGCGAGTGTAGGTAGCATTTTAGCTTGTTCCTAACCCTTTTGCAAGGCATTTTGACCTAGTTTCTAGAAGGACAAGCCTAGGATGCGGGTTTGACAAGCCTAGGAAAAGCCTTAGTCAAACCCTAAGGCTGCCCATTTTTTCCCTTTTCCCATCTACCCCTTGTCCTTGTTCTCCAAGGCTCCTTCATCTATAAATAGGAGGCATACCTAGTGTATTTTACAAGTTGAAATTAATAGAAGAAGAGTTACTCTGCACAAATTGTGTGAGGTGTTAGTGAGGTTTGAATTCCTCTTAACAGTTAGGTCTTATCTTGTGAGTATTGAGAGCTCTCAAGTGGCGGCTATCATCACTTATCTTAGAGGCCAATCACACTCCAAGTGGCGTGTTCCATTTCTCAAATCCATCACATAAGCTTTCTCCTTCCTTCATCTCTTCTTCCATTGTCATTCCATTTTTATTCTTTGTATCATGTTCTTGTTTGGTTTTCCTTGTTTCCATTCGACAATTCTATTTGGTTTTCCTTTCCATGTTCTTTAATTTTGCACATTTTAGCATCATTTTCACCTTATAATTGTCTTTTCCTTTTACTCTTGTGAAGTAAACTTTCACACTTACTTAACCACTTGGTTAAGTTCGTGTCCAATGGGGATCTTCATAGAGATCTCACCATATTCTTGCTTAAAATCCCAATCTAAGTAAAGTGTCACACCATAAAATGAACAATCCTAAAATCAACTCACATCAGAAAGTCACCTAATTGCGTTCAATGCCCAGATGATTATCTTGGGTGAGTCAGATGCAGTGTGGTGCAAGATGTTCATGGGCACCTTCACGGGCACGGCAATACAGTGGTTCAGTGGACTCCCGGATGGCCATATTACCTCTTTTTCACAGTTCGCCAAATTGTTCTGAGATTGGTTCTATGCCGACCATGTCAAGCCCCCAGTCTTATATGATCTCTTCAATGTGTGCTAGAGGGAAGGGGAGACATTGAAGGATTATCTAAACTCATGATGAGAATGTCATGGTGTCCGCCTTTGAGCAAGGGTTCATTCCAGGACTGTTCTATGATTCCCTAATTAGAAGCCCTGCAGAATCTTTCTCTGAAATCAGACAAAGAGCGGTCGCCCACATTAATGTTAAAGAAGAAGTAGTAGCTAGGAACAATGGTTCAAATTTTCGACTGCCTAAACCGAAGGAAGTCAGCAAGGCTTCTCGGCCTATGAGGGTTAATGAGACCTCAGCGAGGAAGAAGGTAGAAGCCAGACATCACCCTTACAGGAAAGGGGAATTCAAGGAAAGAGGCAAAGAGAAGGAAGTATGTCCCAAGTTCCGCATATCATACAAAGAACTGATAGATATACCTGCAGTGGCGGAAAAGTTGAGATTCCCTCAAAAGGCTGACAAAAATTTAGAAGGAAGAAAAGATATTTGGTGTGAATTCCATAAGGGATTCGGTCATAGTATTGAGAGATGTATGGCTTTAAGATACCAGTTGGCCCAGCTTTTGAAGGGCGGTTTCTTGAAAGAGTATCTCGAAACCGACCAAGGAGAACCACATGAGGAAGTTATTCTAAGGGACCAGGGACACGAGCTCCCCGTGCATGTTGAGTTAAATAAGATCTTGGGTGGGTTTTCTGGAGGAGGCAGCACGGCTACCAAACGCAAAAGATACGCAAGGGCAGTGATGTAACTGGAGGCAAAATGTCATGATGACACACCAGACCCAGATCTTTATTTCAAGAAGGCAGACTTGGTAGGTGTGGTCCCCCATGACAATGACCCAGTAGTGATATTCGTTGTTATGGTAGGGAGAAAGGTGTACTGAGCTCTCATTTACCAAGGGAGCTCAGTTGATGTACTGTTTTGGTCCACATTCGTATACTTGCGGCTATCCCCCGATCAGATGAGGCCGTATGATGGGTGCTTATTTTATTTCGCAGGGGACCAAGTGGAGGTTTGAGGCTACATCACGACTTTTGCAGATGAGGAAGCGGCCAGAACTATCGTTATTAGGTATGTTGTGGTTAATACTCCCTCTACTTATAACTTGCTGCTAGGAAGGCCTTCGTTGAACAGGTTGGGAGAGGTAGCCTCTACGAAGCACATGATGTTGAACCTTGTGATGTTCAATGTTTTGAAGAATCCAAATCCTTTGAAGGATGTTGAAGCCTCTACTTTGCTTGTTGTTGCTGTGCTGGTTTAAGCTTTGTTCTGGGGTAGTTTATATATTGTAATCCACCCTTGTATTAAATCTCAAGCAATTAGCATCTCAATCTTTATGAAAGTAAAATGTTTTTCAAACTAAGTTGAAACAACTGATTGTTTTGTCGAAACAACCGATTTTTTATACTTAGGTGTTTTGAGAAAGATTGAAAACTGTTTTTGAATGGTTGAAACTGTTAAGTACCAAAACAACCGATTGATTCGAGGAAACAACCGATTGTTTGTTTTGGAACCATAACAAAAAAACTATTTTGTGTTTGACTGAGCTTTAAATGCTTTAACTGAATACGCTCCAGTCGTTAAAGGCTTTGACCAATCTTTTAATGCAATTTAAGAATTTGTTAAGATTTGATAACAAACTACATCTTTGAATATATTAAGAAAAACAGATTTGAGAATTAAGAATTTTTTTTGACAAAGTTTTTCTAAAGAGTTTTTCAAAGTGCTGAGATTGCTTAAAGAGTTTGTGATTGATCAAGGTGCTGGAATAGGATTCTACTTGTATTGATTTCAGATATTCATCTGTAACAAGTGTAATCTTTGTAATCTATTGAACAATTCGTTTTTGTGTTTGCTGAGATTGGTTGTGTGTTCTTGAGGTGTTCAAGATCAGCAATCTTAGTGTTGGCCAAGGAGAGTTTGTTTCTTGAGGTGTTCAAGGTCATTCTCTTGGTTGTTGTGTAAGTGATCAAGTGGTGATTACTTAGTGGATATCCTCAGGGTTCTGAGAAGACTGGATGTAGCTCTGGATTTGGAGTGAACCAGTATAAACAACTGTGTAAAATTTCTCTATCCCTATCTTTTTAAATTCAGTTTTGTCATTTTGAAACTGGTATAAACAACCGATTGTTTCGCTAAAACAACCGATTGTTTTTCCAGCTTTGTGCTTTTGCTGTTTGTTTTGAAAAACTGAATCCTTAATAAAGGTTCTTTTGAAGAATTTTCATTCTAAGATGAAAAGTTTACTAAAATCTTTCTTAAACAATTCACCCCCCCTCTCGTTTAAGGCCATACATTCTAACACATGAAAATGAAGCTACCATCCCTTGAGGGAAAGGTAATCACAATAAGGTCCAACCAGAAAGATGCTCGGAAGTGTTACGAGAGTAACTTAAAGAACAGAAGGAGTTATAACTCCGCCACTATTTATCATGAGGGAAAAGTGGCTGAAGTCTTGGAAGCCGATTTAGGCCATAGACAGCGGTCGGGACCAGCTGGTGACATCCGAGAACAGAAAATCGAAGGAAAGTTGTTCAAGCTCAGTGTCTCGCTACGTCAAGAGTTGCAAGACCAGATAGCTGGTGTGATAGCCAGACACCTGGACGCGTTCGCATGGTCCTCTGCTGACATGCCTGGGATAGATCCTGATTTCCTATGCCACAAGCTCATTGTAGATAACAGGGTTCGACCAGTAGTTCAGAGGAAGAGGAAATTTAATGAAGAAAGGCGCCTAATCATTAAAACGGAGACTCAAAAGCTGCTGAACGCCGACCATATCAGGGAGATCCAGTACCCTTAATGGTTGGCGAACGTGGTATTGGTTCGGAAGGCCAATGGTAAGTGGATGATGTTCGTCGACTTCACAGACCTGAACAAAGCATGTCCAAAACATTCATACCCGCTGCCGAGCATTGACTCCTTGGTTGACAGCGCCTTAGGGTGCCGACTACTGAGTTTCCTTGATGCATTCTCGGGGTACAACCAGATTCGGATGCACCCCAATGATGAGATAAGACAGCTTTCATGACGGAGCTCGCCAGCTATTTGTACATGGTCATGCCCTTTGGCCTAAAAAACGTTTGCGCCACTTACCAATGTCTGATGGATAGGATTCTCGCCCCCATGCTCGGGCGAAATGTGCAGGCGTACATAGACGACATGGTCGTTACCTCCAAGGAGAAAAAGAAGCATGTGACAGACCTTGAGGAACTGTTTGCTACCATAGGCAAGTATAACCTGATGTTAAACCCCGAAAAATGTGGTTTCGGGGTAGAGGCAGGTAAGTTCCTTGGGTTCATGCTAACCGAGAGGGGCATAGAAGCCAACCCTGGTAAGTGTGTCACCCTCATCGAAATGATGAGCCTTGCCACTGTCAAGGAAGTCCAACAGCTAACTGGACGGATGGCAGCTCTGTCCCGTTTCCTATCAGCCAGTGGAGACAAGGGTTACCTATACTTCCAGTGCTTAAAGAAGAATAATTGCTTTGTGTGGACCTCCAAGTGTGAGGACCTTTCGTCAAGTTGAAGGAGTACTTGGCCAGTCCTTCTGTGCTCGGTAAACCAGTGGCGGGCGTCCCTCTTCGCCTGTACTTTTCCATCACAGACCAGGCAATTAGCTCAGTGATAGTGCAAGACTAGGACCAGGTTCAAAAGCCAATTTACTTCGTCAGCAAGGTGCTATAGGGGCCTGAGGAGCATTACCAGGCGATCAAGAAAGCTGCAGTAGCAGTAGTGCTCACAGCTAGGCGGCTACGACACTATTTTCAAAACTTCACCGTTATAGTGATGACTGATCTACCTATCCGCAAGGTTTTACAGAAACCTGACATAGCAGAGCATATGGTGCGGTGGTCGGTCGAGTTGTCCGAGTTTGACATCCATTATGAGCCAAGAGGGGAAATTAAAGGGCAGGTATATGTTGATTTTGTGGTTGAGTTTATGTCTGAGGATTCTGACCTAGATCTCAAGGGTTTTTGGTGGATATTGTCAGTAGATGGTTCTTCCAATCAGTAAGGCAATGGAGCTAGGGTTATCCTAGAAGGGCCCAGTGGCCTGTTGATCAAACAGTCTTTGAAATTCTCATTTAAAGCTAGCAACAATCAGGCCGAGTATGAGGTATTGATAGTTGGGATGCTGTTATCCTAGGAGTTGGGAGCTCAGAACCTACTGGTGAAGAGCGACTCGTTACTTGATACTGAGCAGGTAACAAGCATATATCAAGCCAATGACCCGTAATTGGCTGCATACCTCAAGTACGTCTTGTTTTTGAAAGAAGCCTTCATTGAGTTTGAGCTTGTGCACGTGCCGAGCGAGCAAAATTCCCAAGCTGACCTCTTAGCCAAACCTTGAAGGCCTCTAGAACAGTGGAAGAGAACCCACCTAGGGAGGTCTTGCTGATAGGTTCCCAGGGAGGAAGGAGTCACCAATCGTTGACCCAGGAAACATTGAAAGTTCCCCGGGTAGGAGCATGCAAGGCGCTAGAGGAGGAGGTAATGACTATCTCCCAAGGCAGCATGGTCGATACCTGGATTACTCCTTACCAGCGTTATCTAGCTGACAGATTACTTTCTAGTGAGCCCGCAGAAGCAAAAGCGATAAAAACAAATTTGGGGAAGTACACGTTGATTGATGGCAAGTTGTTTCGTCATGGGTATGCTCACCCTGCTCTTATTTGCATTAGTGGGCACCAGTGCACCCATGTGATGACCAAGTTGCATGAAGGCATTTGTGGGAGTCATATTGGAGGTCGAGCACTACCGTTGAAGGTCGTCCAAGCTGGATAATTTGGCCGATGAAGAAAAAAGACTGCAGAAGGTACGCTCAACGATGTGAGTAGTGCCAGAAACACGCTGATTGGCATCACACACTGGCAGAGGATATGCGATCAATTTACAGTCCATGGGCATTGCATACCTGGGGAAAAGACATTCTAGGTCCTTTCCCTTTGGCCATACGTCAAATGAAGTACCTTGTGGTAGCTATCGAGTACTTCACCAAATTGATTGAAGTCGAGCCCGTTGCCCAAATCACTGCCCACAAGGTGCAGCATTTCATATGGAAGTACATAGTATGCCGCTTTGGGGTTCCCACACATCTGGTGTTAGAAAATGGAACACAATTCGCCAATTTGCAATTAGGTAAACTATGCTTGGGGCTCGAAATAAAACAAATATTCACCACAGTGGAGCACCCCCAGACGAATGGCTAAGTGGAATCAGCCAATAGGGTCTTGCTCAGAGGCTTGAAGAGAAGGTTAGAGAAAAGGGAACCTAGGCAGAGGAGGTTCCCCGTATTCTATGAGCTTATCACACCATGCCTCAGTCCACCACCAAGGAAATACCGTTTAGTTTGGTGTATGGAACAGACGCTATGATGCCCGTAGAGATTCATGAGAGATCTTCCCGATTTTAGAATTTTGTTGTAGAAAAATCCAATGAGGGGAGGAAAGTGAACCTGGACTTACTAGATGAAGTCCGTGAGCAAGCACATATTAAGTCAGAAGCGTCGAAAAGAAGAGTCGAGTTGAGACAAACAACCAAGGTCAGACCTCGACAGTTCCAAGTTGTTGACTTGGTGATGCGGAAAGCTCATCCTTACCAGTTGGAAAATAAGTTGTCTCCAAAGTGGACATGACCGTTTCGTGTAGTTGAAGTGCTTAGGAATGGTGCATACAAGTTAGAAACCTTAGAGGGAGGACCTATCCCTCGGACATGGAACGTTGTTAACCTCAAGTTTATTTTAGTTAAATTGATATTTGTTGTTGAACAATATGGTGCTGAAATGGTGATGTTGTTTTTCCCTTGAGGGATTTTAAAGAGGTCACCTAATAAATGGTTGTTTACGAGATATTGTTGCTTTCTTTTGTCTTTCTTGTTCGATTGTGATGCGTGATGCAACAACCTTTTCCTCGAAGAGGTTTTTTGAGAAAGGGTCGTGTGAGCAATCGATTACCATAGGTAGATAAATTGACCTTCCTCGCGAAGTCGCACTGTGGGTAAAGTTGCATAGATGCCTCATCCAAACCAGCATAAAATAAGTCAGGCTAACTCGGTGTGAAAGTAATCACTCAAGTCTAGGCGCTCTGTGGGATGAGTAAAGTTGCACTAATAGATCATCTGACCCAGTACAAGGTAAGTCAGGTTAGACCGGTGTGAAAGTAATCATCCGAGTCTAGCCGCTCTGTGGGTAAGTGAAGTTGCATAGATAGACCGTTCAGATTTGTTAGAAAGTATGGCTTTAAACTAGAGAGGGGTGAATGGTTTAAAGAGGGTTTTCGCAAACTTTTTAGTCTAGAATGAAATTCCTTTGAGAAAACTTGATTAAGAACTCAGTTTGCCAAAAACACAAACCAATTTAGCACAGCACCAGAAAAACAATCGGTTGTTTCGCATAAACAATCGGTTGTTTATACCAGTTAAAATATACAAACTGAAATTAAAGAGTTTAAGGGATAGAGAGATTGCACACACAGTTTATACTGGTTCACTCTTAAACCAAGAGCTACATCCAGTCTTCCCATAAACCACTAGGGGAATCCACTAAGCTATCAAACCTAGATTACTTACACACACCACCAAAGAAGTGACATTGATCCCCTCAAGACACACACTTTCTTTGGCTCAGCACATACACCACCAAGAATGCTGATCTTTATAACCTCAAGACCACACAACACTTCTTGGCTTATCACACCAGAGTTTACACAAAGTATAGAAGGATTACACTTGTTACAGAATGATCTGAAATCAATACAAGATGAAAATCCTATTCCACTCTCTCTTGATCAAAGCAATCTCAAAGCTATCTTTAACTCTTGAAAAGCAAAATCAGTGAAAACCTCAAATCTATTTTTCTATGATTAAATCTCAGTTCTTGTTTTTTACAAAAGCTGAACAAACTCTTTTATAGCTTAAAAAGATTGGTCAAAGCATTTAAAACAGGAGCACATTCAGTTATAAAATCATTTAAAGCTCAGTCAAAGCACAAAACATATTTCTGTTATGGTTTGAAAACAAACAATCGATTGAATGCTCGAATCAATCGGTTGTTTTGGTTTGACAACAACTCAACCACCAAAAATAGTTTTCAACCTTTCTTAAAACACCTAAGTATAAAACAATCTGTTGTTTCGACAAAACAACAGGTTGTTTTTCACTTAGTTTGAAAAACACTTTCAATTCAAAAGGTTTGAGGATACTTAAGCTTTGGATTCAATCAAGAGTAGATTTACACAGATAATCTACCCCAGATCCTATTCAAAAACACCTCTGCAACAACAAGCACATCAAGCCTTCCATCAAACTCAAAGGATTTGGATTCTTCAAAGCTTGAACACACTTGATTGAACAAGATTGACACATGGTGAAGTAGCTCAGTGTGTGAGAGACACTCGAGTATAGACACTGTGTGGGATGAACTAGCTCGGTGTATGAGAGACACCTGAGTATAGACATTGTGTGGGATGAGCTTGTTGCACAGGTGAAACATACGATTGGTACTCAGGTGTTGTTAGACGCTTAAATACAAGGGCTTTGTGAGAACAATTGTTTAGATGCATAGCTCAGTCGCCCAAACACGCGTCGTGCAAGGCGATACTTTGTGGATTCAAGGTAAGATACTACCTCGACGAGCACTAACCTGTAAAGGCTATGATGAATGGTCTGGCGAAAGGTTAGTTTCAGTAAACCTTTTGATTTGTTAGCACTAAAAGAAATTGATTGATTAAAGTATACTCAGATGTGTATGCATTAACATAAGCTACTTGAACTAGTTGAGAGTAAAATATGGTATGCATAAGTAAAGAGTTAAGGCGTTGACAAATGAAAATCATAATAAGTGTACCGCCCTGGTAGTCGGAAGTGATGACGTGGCATCGAGCTATTATATAGGCGTGTTGAACGAGACACCTGGCTGGCAGAAGGGAAGGAAGTCGGGAGGCTCGTGTAGTCACCAGTTATTAAGTTGGCGTGCTCCGATCTCTAGCATACCTAAATCGGCGGTCACCGGGTTTGAGATGAAGTCGCCAGATGTGAACCCAGGCGACCAAGTGATTAGAGATCACCGAAACAAGGACATCGTCGGAGATGAAGTCAGATAGTCATTTCCCAGCTGGCTAGAGGATGAGCTCGGGAGACAGCTTACCTGAACATACACGGTGAAGCAAGTAAAGTAGATCATGAAGGCGGCCAGCGAGACCACAGGGAAGGTGTGTACGAAGGCACCCGATCTCGCCACTCAGAAGAGATCACGCTCCAAGGCAACTATGCACTGAGTTGTGTCATGCATAAGTAACTTAGCCGAAAACCTGAAGAGTAGGAAGTGGCGCCCAAGTCAAGGATGCTCCAGATGGTGACACGTGTACAGCTGGATGCAAGCCACGTGTCCAGATGTGTAACTGTCTGGAGAGAGAAAGTGCACAGGTATATAAGAGATTCTAACGAACTTCTGAGGTACGCACGTTCAGATTACTTCTTTACGCTTGCGAGTTCTGAGTACGCTGAGAGAGAACTTTGCACGGTTCCTTAGAGTTCTTGAGTTTTCTCTTAGTATTTGGTGGTTCAGTCGCTGACTTGGGCGTCGGAGCGTGATCGGCCGCAGCGGCGCCGTTCTGTCTTTTGCAGGTTCTTGAGGTGGATCGCGGCGAAGGACGGAGGCTAACACGGCGCAGAAGTTGATCCAGGTTTGACGAGGCAAGGCTCCAGCGTCTTGGTCAACTGGCAGGATCAATAAGATAAAGTATCAATGGTTCATAATTACACCATAGTCAATCTCCTACTCTTCTACTAGTTGCCCATCCATGACTCTTTTGCTTGGTCCCAGTTGAGAGAAGTCCAAGTTCGGGTGGAGACTGAAGGCTTGCTCGACAACAACCTCGAATCCCACCAAGAGAGCTTGGACAGCTTCTCCTTTGTAGACCTCGACCTCGTCAGCAAAGAACTTGTCCTTCTGGACAAGATCTTGTTGCAAGTTGGACAGACAGTCTTGCTCTGCCAGGAGAGTATCTTGTTCGGCGGCCTCCTTAGTCTTGGCATCCAAGAGTTGCTCAGTTTGCTGATGGAGGGCTCGAAGGTTTTGAATCCCTTGTTGCAATCTTGCCATTTTCTGTTGAGTTTCCTGCTTCTCCTATTCGATGGCACTTTCTTGGCTCTGCAGTTTCTTCAGGGCCAAGCAGTTTGTGGCCAAAGCTTGCCCAAACTGCTTCATGGCCTCTTGTAGCAAGTGATGACCCTCATAAACCTCCATCCTCTCCTCGTCTTCACGGCGCAACAGGGAGTCCTCCAAGTAGGAGGTGATGTCAAAGTCCTAGTCCCAAAGGCCCTTCCTCCTTAAGCTCTCTGCACCCCCCTCTAGAGGGCATGGTGTAGTTGGAAGAACGCGGGAGGGTTGCGGAAGAGGAGCAGCATTTGAAGTTGCCTTTCCTCGGGAGGGAGAAGGAATAGGGCTAATGGCACAAGTAGCCCTCCCTCTCTTTCCTGTTAAGATAAAGCCCAAGGCAGTGTCCTCGTTGTCCTTAGAAGAGGTGAGGGCAACCGCTTGCATATGGCTGGCCATCTAGGTTTTTCAATCTAGTATAGCAGAAATCATTTAGGAGGTCAAGATGCTTCTTATTAGCTCGGATCTTGAGGAAGTGGCCTTTAAAATTTTTGTAAGACGATTGGAAGAGGGTAAGGATTCCCCATCCAGAAACGGTATTTACACAGACCTAGAGTTGATGACATAGTTTCTTCACCTCGAAGAGGTAAAGGAACACGTCATCAGAGGGTGGGATACCTTTAAATATTATTAATATTATTAAATATTATTAATATTATTAACTATTATTAAGCATTATTAATATAATTTTAAGCATTATTAATATTATTAAGCATTATTAATATTAATAAATATTATTCTTAATATTACTAAATATTATTACTAATATTACTAAATATTATTACTAATATTACTAAATATTATTACTATATTACTAAATATTATTACTAATATTACTAAATATTATTAATATATTAAATATTACTAATATTATTAAATATTTTAATATTATTTACATTATTAAATATTATTAGTATTTTTATATTATTGAATATTATAAATACTATAAATAATGTTAATATTATTAATAATATAAAAAATATTAATATTATAAATAATTTTATTAATATCATTTCTATTTTTAATATTATTAATTTTATTCAAATTATTAATATCATTAATATTGTTCCGGCCGGTTGACATGGGTCGTCTTTATGAGTGGCTTGTCCTCACGAGCTAGAGCACCTTCGTTCTAGCTTGTCTATGAGTACCTGAAAAAGAAGAACAAAGGGGCGCCCTCGCGGCCGTTTGCACTTCGACGATCAAGTCAGCTAGCGAGAAACACCAAAGTGACTAAAGACTGTATGATTATCTCAATGACTGGAACTGCATGGCTAAACTGTGTTGCCCTAATTGCCTTGTGCTCACAGCTGGGTGCGCCGTCAAGAAAAACTAGGGTTTAGTGCTCTGTGTAACTATGAAAAACGTACCTTACTAGGGCTCTTCGTGCCCTTTATATAGATGAAAACGAGGGTTTACCTTTGCCGCTGCTCTTATCTGAGCGTATCTGGCACATGGACGTTCCTTATCTGGAGTGTAATGAATAACCTTGTGGCCGCTTGGGTTCTAACTTGAGCGTCGTATCTCTCGTGCCAACATGCTTCGCGGGTCCCCTAATTGGCCACGTGTCATGCATGCAGCCTTTCTTTGGAGATCTTTAATGAGCACGTGGGCATTGTCACGTGCCCCTTTGATCCGATCGCTTACTCTGTGCGGAGGGTCCCACAGCGCCTTCACCCAACTTTAGGGCGACGTCTTACCTTGGCGATCTACGTCTTACTTTGCATTGACTTTGACTTTTGGTAAACGCCCGGGGACGGGACGGTACAAATATTATAAATATTAATATTAATATTACTAATACTATTAATATTATTAATAATAATATTATTCATATTATTAATATAATATTATTCATATTATTAATATAATATTATTCATATTATTAATATAATATTAATAATATTATTTATATTATTATATTAATATTATTAATTTTATAATATTAATAATATTTATACCTATTAGTTATGATTATTATTATTTATTAATATTAGTTATTCTTTTATAATTATTTATATTATAATAATATTTTTAATATTATGTATATAATTATTATGATAATAGTTGGTAGGTAATAGAGATTGATGGTAATAGTTGGTAGGTAATAGAGATTTGTGAATAATAGTTGGTAGGTAAATCTCTGGTTAATAGTTGGTAGGTAATATAAATCTGTGGGTAATAGTTGATAGGTAATAAAGATCTACGAGTAATAGTTGGTAGGTAATTAAGATTCATGAGTAATAGTTGGTAGATAATGCTGAATTTATCTACGAATTTAGATCTGTGGGTAATATCCGTAAGTAATATTGTTCGTGGGTAATATGTTTAGATAATGCTGAATTTACCTGCAGATTCAGATTCGTGGGTAAAAATCCATAGATAATACTGATTTTTTTTAGTCTTAATTTGTTAAATTAAAATTGAAATTATATTTGTAAACACCACTTTATGAAAGTAAGTTAATTTAAACCAAAGTCAAACTTACTTGAACTTAAGCTTTAAAATACAAATTTTACACTAATTTTAAAAATATTTTAAATACAACTTCAATATGAAAATTAAAAAGAAATAAGATTGTGTTTGGGAATAGTTTTTTCTTCCAAAAGCAAATTATCTATATATATTTAAAATTTTCCAAATTAATAATTTTGCAAAAAAGTTGCCCTTCATTCATTGGAACTTGTCGTGAACGATGAAACCGTTTGAGTTCTTTGTCCACGAAATAATGGGTTTTGTCAATTTTTTGCCATAAATATCCTTCTGTAACTCAACTATTCCACGCCAACCAAAACAATCAATTATGAAAATTAAATTTTATAGCAATTTCTTTTATTTCTCAATCAATTTTTTAGTTTTCATTATCATAAGAAACTATCTCTAATGATATAAAAGAGATAAACTATTTTTACAGTATAATTATAACAACTAATGATCCTGCCTGTTGACCAAGACACAAGAGCCTCGCCTCGTCAAATCTGGATCGACTTTGCGCCGTGTTAGCTTCCGTCCTTCGCCTTGATTCACCTCAAGAACCTGCAAAAGACAGAACAGCGCCGCTGCGGCCGATCACGCTCCGACGCCCAAGTCAGCGACTGAACCACCAAAATACTAAGAGAAAATTAAGAACTTCAGGAACCGTGCAAAATTCTCTCTCAGCGTACTCAAGTTCTCGCAAGCGTAAAAGAAGTATTCTAAAACGCGCGTACCTCAGAAGTTCGTTAGGATCCCTTATATACCTGTGCATTTTCTCTCTCCTGACAGTTACACATCTGGACACGTGGCTCGTATCCAGCTGTACACGTGTCACCATCTGGAGCATCCTTGACCTGGACGTCACTTCTCACTCTTCAGGCTTATTCGACTAAGTTATCCATGCAAGGAGTAACTCGGTGTATAGCTGCCTTGGAGCGCGATCTCTTCTGTGTGGCGAGTACGGGTGTCATCATACACACCTTCCCTGTGGTCTCGCCAGCCGCCACCATGATCTACTTCACTTGCTTCATCGTGCATGTTCGGGTAAGCTGTTCCCCGACCTCAACCTCTGGCTAGCTAGGGAATGACCATCTGACGACTTCATTTTCTGCTTCGAAAGCCTGGAACAAGCTTCCCTGATCCCTCGGCGATGTCCTCCTTTCGGCGATCTCTGATCACTTGGTCGTCTGGGTTCGCATCCGGCGACTTCATCACAAACCTGGTGACCGCCGGTTTAGGTATGCTAGAGATCGGAGCACGCCAACTTAATGACTGGCGACTACACGAGCCCCCCGACTTCCTTCCCTTCTGCCAGTCAGGTGCCCCGTTCAACACGCCTATATAATAGCTTGTTGCCACGTCATTACTTCCGACCACCTGGGCGGTACACAAGCCCCCCAGTCTTAAGCGAAGACTTGTCCAACGAAAAGACTAAGAGGTTACGTCACTGCCGATCTATGTGGCGCTGGCACAGAATTCCAAACGTTCGTACCCTCTGCTTTTCTGACGCTCCACCAAACCCCTTTTGCCAATCGCTCGACACGTGGCTTCATCAACGGTCACCTTCAGTTGTCGTTTGCGCTTCCAAAAACGTTTGAAAAACCCTTAAACCCTTTCATTTCCACTGTTTCATCACCTCTCTGCATTCTCAAAACGCTCTGAGTTTTCTTCTGCAAACCCACGACGCTCTTCAACTCTCTCAATCCCCAACTCCCTTCAACGCTCATCTGATCATCGAAAGGTACCTCTTTTACTTCCTCTGTTGATATTTGCTGCATTTTAACCGATTCGCATCATCCATTATCTGCCTGGTGCATACGCTGTGGGTTGTTTCCTCTTCTTCTTCCTTTTTCGTAACTTAGGGCTTCGTCTTCCATTACATTCATCACAACGAACTCCCGTTCGTTCGTTTTCCATTCTTCGTCCACAATCGAGTCAATCTCTACAACCATTGTTCATCCTTTTTTCTTTTTCCTTTGCAGTTCCCGCGATGGCTCGTACAAAAACCACCGCGAATCCTCCTCCTTCATCACAAAACCCTCCATCCCAAGCGCATAACCTACCACGAGCATCTGGTGCTCCTTCTTCCCAGGCTGAGAGGCCTGCAACCTCTCGTCCCAACCTCGCCCAGGCAACTCCACCAGTCGCCGGAGGAGCCTCCATTCCCACACCAGACTACAAGAAACTCTACCCATGGGCCACCCCAACTTTGCTGAAGGAGACTTCTTCAGTAAACTCTGCGTTGGCGGTGCTACGGTTGAAGAAAGGGGACGAACCCAACCTCTCGTTCCACAAGGAGCACGACAACAAACTGATGGTGCTGCCTTGCCCTCCAGACGTGCCGATCTGCGCGGATGACAAGGGGAACAACGGTGAGTTGTTCTGCTTCATTTACACTACTCTCTTCAAGAAGGTGAAACTCAGGCTTCCCTTCACCCGTTTTGAACGGGAACTATTAACCGAGCTCAACATTGCCGCTGCCCAGCTCCATCCCAATAGCTGGGCATTCGTGCGGGCATTTCAAATCATGTGCGCGCACTTGGGACTACCGACCTCGGTAGACGTCTTCCTTTTCCTGTTCGAGGCCAAGAATCCTGGAGACCGCCCCTGGGTGAGCTTAAACGGAATTGCTGGGAGGTCGATCCTCTCTATCTTCCAGCAATCTTACAAAGATTGGAAAGGAAAGTTCGTCCAAGTGCGCCAAAACGATCAAGACCCTTCGCTGCTCGATGGCTTTCCCTTGTACTGGGTAAACAAGGGAAATAAGGACTCCAAAGAAAACTTCAGAAGGCCAAGAAGTCCTGACAACATGGGCGAGTTGGACAAGGACCTCTGCCTTTTCTGGAAGAGGGTTGCAGCTGCTAACATCACCTTTCCCACCTCCGCAATAATCTCCTTCGAGTTCCTCGAGGGCCAACTCGAAGCTCACATAGGTTAGCACTTACCTCGACATTTAGGTTATCTATTATTGGGCGTCCTGCTTGTTGTGCACTGGACTTGGTTTTTACTTCATGCACCATTTGTCTGCCTCATTCGCACACGTACTTGTATATTTCGCTTTTGCCTTTGCGCTTACTTGTATATTTTTACCCTGTGCAGATCTCATGTTGGGCAAAGGTAAATTAGCTGAACTAAGGGCGCTCGCCCGAACCCACAAATTGGCATCGGGTTCTCAAACCGTGCCCAACTCGGTGGTGGAGATCGCCGCTGCCCAGGGAAGATCGCCCCCTCAAGGCCCAGCTCCTCCAGAGGCACTGCCCGCCCCTCAACAAAAGAAGCTCATCTTAAGGAAACCACAGAGGAAAACTCCTCAAGTGGTCCAAGAAGATGAAGAAGAGGATGATGAGGCGACTGAGGACGGCCTTGTCACCAAAAGGAAAAGGGTGGCACCTTCTTCACCACCCGCTCTCCCAACACCAACACCGCCCTCTGCCCCAGCTCCAACACCGCCCTCTCCCCCAGCTCCAACACCGCCGGTCCAAGCAATACCCTTGGCAGCTGCGAGCCCAACTTCCTGGAGAACCCTCCTAGGGCCTCCACGCCATTCGTATGTGCTGGAGAGGGTCCTCCTTCAACTGCCTCAATCGCTGAAGCTGCACCAGGTGGGGATGAAGGCGCTCACAACTCACCCATACTCATAACCGAGTCCCCCTCTTCACCACCACGCCAGGAAACCCAACTTCATCAACCAATTCAAGAGGGTGGTGGTGAGAGTCAGCACCAGGCTCCTTCAGCACCTCCACCAACAGCGGCTGCAAGCCTTCCCCTCGCGGTCAAAGGAATCTGGGGGCCCTTCACGGCTAAACTCAAAATGATGGCAGAGGACCTCCTCTCAATCATAACAAAAGCTGTGGAGAGCTCCAACAAAAAACTTCAGGATGATATCTCCACACTCCAAGAGGAGAATCGCCTGATAAGGATCGAGGCAGAAAAGCTGTCCTGCAACCTCATGATGGCGGAGATTGATCACTCAAGGGTGGAAGACGCCATGAGTGCCGAGCTGAGGGTTGCGTGCAAGGAGGCCTCCGATCTGCGCCAGAAGCTGCATCTCCTAGCTCAAGAGAAAATCGAGCTGGAGAGCAAGCTGGTTCCTTACAGGCTTAAGGTGGCCAACTTGGAGGCATCGATGAAAGCGGATGCAACCAAGGTGGAGAACCTTGAGAAAAGATCGGCTGATCGGGAGGTTCTCCTTGGAAGGGTCGAGAGGGAGAGGGACGACGCCGTGGACGAGCTCGCCAAGGCTCGAGAGGAAAACGAGAAGATTGCTGCAGAGCTGGCCCAGGCGCGGGGCGAAGGCAAGAAGGTTGTTGATGATCTCGCTCAAGCTCGTGGGGAAACGGAAGAACTAAAGAAGCGAGCTGACGAGCTGAAACAGCAAACCGAGAGGCTCAAACAACAAAACGAAGAGCTTGAATTGAGCTCCGCCCAAGTCCTTGCCGCCGGATTCGACGCCGCCCTGGAGCAAGTCGCCTGCCAGTACCCCGAGCTCGACCTCTCCATGGTGTCGATTTGTAACGAAGTGGTGGATGGGAAGATCGTGTCTTCTGAAGATTAGCCGCTTCCCTCCATCACTTACTTCTTGAGACTTATCTGCTTATTTCCTTTTGCACGATCTTTGCTTGTAATTCTCTTTTCTTTGTATTCGAACTGGCACAGCTTTATTATAAATTTTTCCGCTTCCACACATGGTCTCTCTGTTTACTTTGCTTCTCCTTGTAGAAACCGCTTAAACAAATTAACTTAGCGATTCTGCGGGCTCAATCGTTTACTTACTGCTTCAAACTCGAGCAAACTATCAACTTTCGAACGCTGGCATTTTAATAACTTGTGAACTTAAGGCAACGAACTTCAGCGTGAAACTACTTACTAAACAGCGAGTTTCAATCCAACTGATAGTTTAAGATATAGTTCACCTGATCTACCCCATCAAAATGGGCTCTTACTCTTGCCATCGTCTGAATTTCTTCTGATCGCCATCGGGTCCCGGCGATGTAAGCCTTCCTTTGCCTTCATAACTTGGCTATTGTTCCCTCATCTGGGGGTAGAGGCGCCTTTCGGATCCTTCTCTACCTCCCTGACTTTCAGAACAATAAGCCGGATAGCTAGGCGTTCTCTTCGAACCTACCTTAGCCATCCTTTAAACTTCTTCCACCCTCTACACCGTACCTGAACTCGTTCGAGACGAGAAGGATTTTATCTTGCCTGAACTCGCTCGACGGCGAGAAAGTCTTTATCTTGCCTGAACTCGCTCGACGACGAGAAGGTCTTTATCTGGTGCCTCAACTTGCCCAGGGTGTACATCTCCTCCCCCTGGATGCACTGAGGTCTTTATCTCTTTCTCGCCTGCACTCGCACAAAGTCGAGGAGGACTTTTGTTCTCTTTCTCGCCTCAGGACGCACGAGGGCGTTGAGGTCTTTTAAACGTTGCTGGTGCCTCCGATCGCCGAAAGACGATGAGGACTTTTAACTTTAACTGATGCCGCCAATCGCCGAAAAGCGATGGGGACTTTTAACTTTAACTGATGCCGCCAATCGCCGAAAAGCGATGGGGACTTAAAAACTTTTTAGAAAACATGCAGCATAACTTCAAACTTGCCTTAAATCACATACGAGTGACAAGGTATTTTCTAAAACTTTCGTAACAACAAGCATGCAATCTAAAACACTTTAAACTTCGAAAACTCTTCTTTATTGGGTGGCCTCATTAAAAACCCTCCTTAGGGAAAAAGGAGTGCCCCCTTCAAACTGTTTTAACAGAAAGCTTGCAAAACTCTTCGTGTTTGTTTTTACTTACAAAGCTTCAACTGTAATATAACTTGAGGTGCGTGGCGTTCCAAGTGCGAGGAATCGCCCCTCCTTCCAATGTTTCTAAGCGGTAGGCGCCGTTCCCGAGCGCCTCGGTTATTCTGAACGGTCCCGTCCACTTAGGCGACAACTTGTTCTCCATCTCGTACTGGTGGGCCTTCCTCATCACCAGGTCGCCTTCTTTAAACTGCCTCGGCATCACCTTCGAGTTATACCTTCGTTCAATCCTTCTTTTCACTGCCTCGGCTTTTACTCTCGCCTCCTCCCTGACCTCTTCCAGCAAATCCAGATTCAACCTTCTTTCCTCATTCGAGTCTTCCGCTACAAAGTTCTGGAATCTCGGCGAGCTCTCCTAGATTTCTACTGGAATCATTGCGTCGCATCCATAGACCAAGCTAAACGGGGTCTCATGGGTTCCTGACTGCTCGGTGGTGTGGTACGCCCAAACTATACGGGGTACCTCCTCAGCCCACGATCCCTTGGCTTTCTCTAGCCTTCTTTTCAAACCTCTTAGCAATACCCGATTGGCGGACTCTACTTGGCCATTTGTCTGAGGGTGCTCGACGGATGCAAATACCTGTTGAATTCCCACCTCTTCGCACAGCTTCTTCAACAGGTGACTTGCAAGTTGAGTCCCGTTGTCTGACACCAGGCGCTTAGGCACACCAAACCGGCACACGATGTTCTTCCACACAAAGCTCTCGATCTTGTGCGCGGTGATCTGGGCCACTGGTTTTGCTTCGATCCACTTGGCGAAATATTCAATTGCCACCACCAAGTACTTCATCTGCCTGATCGCCAATGGGAAAGGTCCCAGAATGTCGATTCCCCACGTATTAAACAGCCAAGGGCTGTAAATCGACTTTAACTCTTCGGGAGGCGCTTTGTGCCAATCGGCGTGCTGCTGACATTGCTTGCAACACTGTGCATACTTCTTGCAGTCTTCCCTCATTGTTGGCCAGTAGTAACCTGCACGGAGGGTTCTTGCGGCCAGAGCTCGACCCCCGACGTGACTTCTGCATATCCCTTCATGGAGCTCGGCCATAATTCTTGTACATTTCTCTCCGTGCACACATTCCACGAGTGGGTGTGTGAACCCAAACCTATACAACTCGCCATCAATCATTGTGAACTTGCTGCAGTTCTTCTTTATCTTCCTGGCCTCCGTCGGATCCAGCGGGAGAAGGCCATCTGCCAGGCATCGCTTGTACTGTGTTATCCACGTGTCTGGCTCATGGGTAGCGCAGACCTGCGTCATGTTCACCTTCTCCCCCGACATGCTCTTATTCTCGGTGATCTCAAGGTCTCCTGAGTCAAAGACCTGTGACTCCTCGCCGCTTTCTCCGTCGACTTGCTTATTTGAAGAACCAGGTGGTCTGCCACAAATGCCCTAGGCGTCTTCAGAGTTTCTTGGATCACCGTCCTCTGCCTACCCCCCTTTCTCGAACTGGCGAGCTTAGCTAGCAAGTCAGCTCGGGCATTCTGCTCTCTGGGCACATGCACCACTTCAAAGGAGACAAAGGAACTCTTCAACTCCTACACATACTCCAGGTAAGCCGCCATTTGTGGATCCTTGGCCTGGAACTCGCCTGTTACTTGTCCCGTGACCAACAGCGAGTCACTCTTAGCCATTAGCACCCTAGCTCCCATCTCCTTGGCCAGCCAGATTCCGGCGATCAGCGCCTCATATTCTGCTTGATTGTTGCTGGCTTTGAAGGCAAACCTCAGGGACTGTTCAATCAGCACACCGTTGGGCCCTTCCAGGATGACTCCAGCACCGCTACCCTGCTGGTTCGACGATCCGTCCACCGAGAGCACCCAACGGAAATCATCCCCCTCAACTCGCGCTGCTTCTGACGAGAGCTCGACCACAAAATCGGCGAAAATCTGCCCCTTGATCGGACCTCGGGGCTCGTACTTGATATCGAACTCCGACAGCTCCACCGCCCATTTCACCATTCTCCCAGCTACATCAGGCTTCTTCAGGACCTTCTGGATGGGCAAGTCGGTCATCACCAGTATTGTAAAACTGTGAAAATAGTGGCGCAACCTCCTCGCCGAAAATACCACAGCCAGTGCAGCTTTCTCCAAGGCCTGATATCTCACCTCCGGGCCCTGCAACACCTTGCTGACGAAGTAAATAGGCTTCTAAGCCTGGTCTTGGTCTTGAGCGAGCACCGCACTCACCGCCCTCTCAGTCACAGCAAAATACAACCTGAGAGGGGTTCCCACCAACGGTTTGCACAAAACCGGCGGGCTCGCTAGGTACTCTTTAAGATTGACGAAGGCCTCTTCACACTCCTTCGTCCAGGCAAACTTGTTGTTCTGCCTTAAACATTGAAAGTACGGATGGCCTTTCTCTCCGCTAGCCGATACGAAACGAGATAGGGCGGTCATCCGACCTGTAAGTTGCTGCACCTCCTTCACGGTAGCCGGGCTCCTCATCGCCAAGATGGCAGCACACTTATCAGGATTAGCCTCTATTCCTCTTTCAGTTAAGAGGAATCCCAAGAACTTCCCTGCCTCCACGCCAAAAATGCACTTCTCGGGGTTCAGCTTTAACTTGAACTTGGCGATTGTGGTGAAGAACTCCTCCAGGTCCGCAACGTGCCTGCTCTTCTCCGGCGAGGTCACGACCATATCATCCACGTATGCTTGCATATTCCTTCCCAACATTGGTGCAAGTACCCGATCCATCAACCTTTGATACGTGGCCCCCGCGTTCTTCAGCCCAAAGGGCATCACCTTGTAGCAGTAGCACGATCTCTCGATCATGAAGGCGGTCTTCTCTTCATGCATGGGATGCATCTTTATCTGGTTGTACCCCGAGAAGGCGTCCAGGAAACTCAGCAACTTGCACCCTGCAGCACTGTCGACCAGGGCGTCTATGCTTGGCAAAGGATACGAATCCTTTGGGCAAGCCTTGTTCAGGTCAGTGAAATCGACGCACATGCGCCACTTCCCATTGCTTTTCTTCACCAGCATGACATTGGCCAACCACTCAGGGTACTAGACTTCCCTGATATGGCCTACGGCGAGGAGCTTCTGTGTTTCATCCCTGATCGCCTGCCTTCTCTCCTCGTTAAACTTCCTTCTTCTCTGTCGCACTGGTCTGACCTGGTTGTCCATTGCTAGATGGTGGCACAAGAAGTCGGGGTCGATTCCCAGCATGTCTGAAGCAGACCATGCAAAAGCATCCAGATGCCGCCCTATCACCTCAGCGATCTGGTCTTGGAGCTCAACCTCCAAGGATCTTCCCAGCTTGAAGACCTTTCCCCCGATCTCCCATTCGAGCCACTCCTCGATGGGTTTGGGTCTAGCTTCCCTGGCGATCACCGCCCTGGCGATTCCCAGTTCCCTCGCTTCCTCTGGGCGGTTCCTCGCCTCTTCTTCCCGATCGGTGTTCTCTCCCTCAGCCTCAGCATCCAGCATGGTGACATCGCCTCCGGCGGCCACCTCCATCGCCGTATCAACAACTCGCCATGCTGTTGGCTGGGACTTCACACCGGGAGGCGGCGGCGTTGTGATGTAACTCACTGACCTCTTATTCTTGAGGCTATTCTCATAGCATTTCTTCGCTTCCTTCTGGTCAGATTTGATGGTGATCACCACCCCTTCCATCGACGACAACTTCACCTTCATGTGCCTGGTTGAAGGCACAGCTCCTATTCTGTTGAGTGTTGGTCTTCCCAACAGAATGTTATATGCTGAGGGAGCATTCACGACGAGGTACTTGATTTTCTCCGTCCTCGAGCCCGCCTCATTCGTGAATGTAGTTCTTAATTCTATGTACCCCCTGACCTCCACCTGATCGCCAGCGAACCCATACAAGCACCCTCCATAGGGCCTCAGCTGGTCAAGGGGCAATTGCAGCTGTGTGAAAGTCGGCCAGAACATCACATCTGCCGAGCTTCCTTGGTCCACCAGAACCCTGTGGACCTTCCTCCTCGCTGTGACAAGCGAGATTACTATAGGATCGTTGTCATGAGGCACAACGTCTCTGAGATCTTCCCTTGTGAACGTGATGTCCACATCTGGCGAGTGGTCCTCGAACATGTCCACCGTCATCACAGACCTCGCATACTTCTTCCTCTGTGACGCGGTGCATCCACCACCCGAGAAACCTCCTGCGATGGTGTGGATCTCTCCGTGAGTGGGCATCTCGTGCTGCTGAGCCTCACCACCCGCCGGCTGGGAGCTCGACGCGCCCCCCGTTCTCCTGTCCAGCAGGTAATCGTTCAGGAAACCGCTCTTGACCAGGTTGTCGAGCTGGTATCCCAATGCCAAACATGAATCGACGATGTGACCAAAACCCTGGTGTAATTCGCACCAGGCGTCTGGCTTTGGTCCCAACACCTTGTCACCCACTTTCTCGGGTGCCTTGAGCCTGGCTGCTATATTGGGGATGGCGATCAGGTCCGCCTACCCCATGACAAACTTATGCTTTGGTGGGCGATTGTACTCCCTGGGGCGCCCTGGGCCCCTGCCCTTGTTTTTTCTTGGGTCATAAGGATGGCGAGTCCTTTGATCCCTCTTGGCCGCCGTTGTCTCCAGCACCCTCTGTGGCTGGATCCTGGTCTGGGCACGTGGCCTAGCGGGGGCCACGCTCCCTCTCTTCTCGGCGACCTCACTTTCATCAACGATGTGGGCCACCACAAGTCGCCTAACCTCAGCAAACGTGGCGGGGTGAGCCCTGATCAGTGCCTCGCAGAACAGTCCCGGCAGCACGCCCTTTTTGAAGGCGTATACCAGCATCTCTTCGTCCTTGGCTGGTGAGCGGACCATCTGCGCTCCAAAGCGATTCAAGTAGTCCCTGAGGGACTCTCCCTGGTACTGCCTTATGTCGAACAGGTGATAAGACACCCTAGATGGCGCCTTGTTCACTATGTACTGCTCGACGAAAAGCTTCGAAAACTGCTGGAAATTGGTTATGTGACCGGTAGGCAAGCTCACAAACCATTCCAGCGCTGTTCCCTAGAGCGTGCTCACGAACATCTTGCAATACACAGCATCCGAGCCTCCTGACAGCATCATCTGCGTGTGGAACGTGGTGAGATGTGCCTCAGGATCCTCCACGCCGGTGAAAGTAGCCTTCACGGGTACCACACTCGCAGGGATAGGCGTGTCTATGATCGCCTGTGCAAATGGCATGGGGAAAACGCGAGGTGGCGACGACGGTGCGACCTCTTCAGCGACTGGGCCTCTGCTCCTGAAGAGCTTGGCGCAACTCCTCAGTCACTTTGCTGAGCTCTTCATTCCTGGCCTGAGAGGCGACTAGGTCCTCATGCATCCTTGCCTGCTCTATGCGTGAGGCCTCCTCATTCGCCTGCAGCGCACACATGATCTCTACCATCTGCGCCATAGTCATGGCGCCTTCAGCAGCAACTGGCACAACTGGACTTGAACGGTTGCTTCTCATCTTTCTCATGAAAACTTAACAGACCACAACGAGCGACGAACAAAACCTCCTTCAGCAACGATCGATCCAGCAATCAACCGGTTAGAACTTCGTGAACTCCAAAGAACTTCAAGAACGCAATCTCAACAGCAAAGACCTTCGCAGAAACTTGCAATCTCAGCACGAACCTACCACTCCTCCACCAAAACTTCTGATTCACCGGTCAAAAGTCCGAACGAACGTCGAAGCTTCGATCTCACCGATTGAAACTCGCGTAAACAGCGAAAAACTTCTCCTCACCGAACAAGAACTCAACAAACAGGGAAAAACCTCAATCCTCCGAACTAAACTTCGAACGAACGGTGGAAAACACGAATTTACCGAACAAAGCTTGAATGAACGGCGGAAAATGGTTGCACCAGCACACAACCACACAAAAACTGCAGAAACTCCAAGAACTCACGTTGTGGATGGGAACAGGTTTTACACGGCCCCACGGTGGGCGCCTGATGATCCTACCTGTTGACCAAGACACAAGAGCCTCGCCTCGTCAAATCTGGATCGACTTTGCGCCGTGTTAGCTTCCGTCCTTCGCCTTGATTCACCTCAAGAACCTGCAAAAGACAGAACGGCGCCGCTGCGGTCGATCACGCTCCGACGCCCAAGTCAGCGACTGAACCACCAAAATACTAAGAGAAAACTAAGAACTTCAGGAACCGTGCAAAATTCTCTCCCAGCGTACTCAAGTTCTAGCAAGCATAAAAGAAGTATTTTAAAACGCGCGTACCTCAGAAGTTCGTTATGATCCCTTATATACCTGTGCATTTTCTCTCTCCTGACAGTTACACATCTGGACACGTGGCTCGTATCCAGCTGTACACGTGTCACCATCTGGAGCATCCTTGACCTGGACGTCACTTCTCACTCTTCAGGCTTATTCGACTAAGTTATCCATGCAAGGAGTAACTCGATGTATAGCTGCCTTGGAGCGCGATCTCTTCTGTGTGGCGAGTACGGGTGTCATCATACACACCTTCCTTGTGGTCTCGCCGGCCGCCACCATGATCTACTTCACTTGCTTCATCGTGCATGTTCGGGTAAGCTGTTCCCCGACCTCAACCTCTGGCTAGCTAGGGAATGACCATCTGACGACTTCATCTTCTGCTTTGAAAGCCTAGAACAAGCTTCCCTGATCCCTCGGCGATGTCCTCCTTTCGGCGATCTCTGATCACTTGGTCGTCTGGGTTCGCATCCGGCGACTTCATCACAAACCTGGTGACCGCCGGTTTAGGTATGCTAGAGATCAGAGCACGCCAACTTAATGACTGGCGACTACACGAGCCCCCCGACTTCCTTCCCTTCTGCCAGCCAGGTGCCCCGTTCAACACGCCTATGTAATAGCTTGTTGCCACGTCATTACTTCCGACCACCTGGACGGTACAACTAATAATAATAAATTGTTTCTATACATATTTTATTATAATTTTACATTTTACGTTTTAACAATTATTTTTTATTATATATCAAATTTTTAATTGCAGTAACTATTTTTTATCATTATAAAAATGTTGATATATACCCATGAATGAAACCGTAACGTAAAAAAAAAGGTTTCGTTAAGAATTGGACTAGTATCTTTGAAAATCTAAAGAATAAAAATAAATAAACGTTTTATTATTTATCACTAATAAATACGATGTTAAGTAGTAGCTAAAAGAAGTTGTTTTTGCAATTTAAGGCTTCTTATCAAACTCCTAGGCAGTTATTACGAGAATGCCAGCCACATGCTTTGCTTCTTTGGTAGTGTAATAAATATATTAACTAGAAGTAGGTTAGTTGAACTAATGGCTTCTCTTTTCTATCTTTATTTGACAACATCTTTTTAAAATGAAAAACAAAATAAAACTATTTATAAATTTAACTTTTTTGAACTAAATTAAATCTCATATCCAACTGGGCTAATTAATAAATCGAGTTTTATGTAGCTTTAAGAATAATGAATTATATCTAACGGTAATAGATAAAGTAGTTGCTAAATAACAGTCCACATGAGTGAGGTTTCTCACTCTCTCCATTTCTAGCATTAATTGGTGTGTCCCTTGAATAACATAATAAACAATTGGTCACAATCCAAGTACATTATAAACCAACTATTTACTGACACAAAATTAAAATATCTGACAGATTCATATTTGAAAATAAGAAACATTTACAGAATAGCATGGGGCTCAAAAATGGTTGTCTAATTAAAAAACTTTTTTCATGTTTTTTTTCATCTACTTATCTAATAAATACTTGTTTAGAAATTATTTATATTTTTTAAAGGCTTATTTTCCTTATATTTTCATTGGTTTCTTCAATATCTCCATATAAAATGTGAAATGTCATTTTTTTACTTTTTAAAAAATTTAAATATTGTAATTCTTTTTTAATTTTACATCACATTCCTACTTTTTGTTGTTCTTTCTTAAATTAATGTAGAAATTCATAACTTTAGTTTTTTAAATTGAAATTGAAATTATATTTGTAGGCACACCTTTATGTAAGTTAATTTAAACCAAAGTCAAACTTACTTCAACTTAACTTAAAAAATAAAAATATTTTACATTAATTTTAAAAATATTTTAAACTTCAATATGAAAATTAAAAAGAAATAAGATTGTGTTTAGGAATACTTTTTTCATCCAAAAACAAATTATCTATATACATTTAGATTTTTCCAAATTAATAATTTTGCAAAAAAGTTGCCCTTCATAGGAACTTGTCATGAAGGATGAAACCGTTTGAGTTCTTTGTCGACGAAATAATGGGTTTTGTCAATATCTAGTGCCATATATATCCTTATGTGCCTCAACTATTCACGCCAACCAAAACAATTAATTATGAAAATTAATTTTTAGAACAATTTATTTTATTTCTCAATCAATTTTTTAGTTTTTATTATTATAAGAAACTATCTCTAATGATATAAAAGATATAAACTATTTTTACAGTATAACTATAACAACTAATAAAAATAAATTGTTTTTACACATATTTTATTATAATTTTACTTTTTACGTTTTAACAATTATTTTTTATTATATATCAAAATTTAATTGCATTAACTATTTCTTATCGCTATAAAAATGTGGATATGCATACTATCAAGAAGATATATATACTTGTTCTTTTTAATTTATTTATTTTTATTGATAATAAAATAAATAAAATAAACCGTAAAAAAAGGGTTTCGTAAAGAATTGAACTAGTAAAGAATAAAAATAAATAAAAGTTTTATTATTTACCAGTAATAAATAAGATGTTAAGTAGCTAAAAGAAGTTGTTTTTGCAATTTAAGGCTTCTTATCAAACTCCTAGGCAGTTATTACGAGAATGCCAGCCACATGCTTTGCTTCTTTGGTAGTGTAATAAATATATTAACTAGAAGTAGGTTAGTTGAACTAATGGCTTCTCTTTTCTATCTTTATTTGACAACATCTTTTTAAAATGAAAAACAAAATAAAACTATTTATAAATTTAACTTTTTAGAACTAAATAAAATGTTTTATGTAGCTTTAACAAGAATTAATTATATCTAACGGTAATAGATATAGTAGTTGGTAAATAACAGTCCACATGAGTGAGGTTTCTCACTCTCTCCTCCATGTCTAGCATTAATTGGTGTGTCCCTTGAATAACATTATAAACCAACTATTTACTCACACAAAAGTAAAATATCTGATAGATTTGTATTTGAAAATAAGAAGCCTTTACAGGATGGCAAAACTCAAAAATGGTTGTCTAATAAAAAACTTTTTTTATCTACTTATCTAATACATACTTCTTTAGAAATTATTTATATTTTTTAAAGACTTTTTCCTTGCATTTCCATTGGCTTTACCCACATCTCTATACAAAATGAGAAATATTATTTTTTATTTTTTAAATACCACAATTCTCTAATAATTTCACACCACACTCCTGTCTTTTATTATTCTTATAGAATAGGCGCACTCCCTTATCTTCATTGTTGTCCAAGAATATTCGTGTGAGAGAGAATTTCGTCGTTAGAGAGAGGATCAGGATTGAAAATGATTGAAAGAATTGCATTGTATTGAAAGATAAATTTATTTTATTTATTGAAATCGTCACACCATTTTTGCACAATTTTTTTTATGTTGTGTTAATATCGGATTGTATAATCAGGTAGATATATCCCGGATCCGATGATACCTACCGGATTATACAATCATATATATATATATATGGAAAAAAAATACATAAAAAAAATGATGCAAAACAAGACAAAATTTTCTCAACCACCAACAATCACAAGCACCCACAAACAATCACCATAATGAACCAACACCCCTTCAAAATGAAGAACAAGTCACCCCATCAAAATGAAGAACAAGACACCCACAAAACTAAAACTCTAACATATACTAACAAGGATAGGGTTGGAATTATAAAAATATGTGGAGGTGAAGGGAGAAGCATTGGAGATGCAAGGAGAAGCTTCCTTTTTAAATAAGTATTTTATGATATTTTTAAAGATAATTTTTTTATGTCTTTTCTTTTGCAATAATATATATAAGTAAAATTCAAGAGTTTTAGTTTTGGTTAATTGTTTTTTTCTAGTAATTTATAAAGTATGAATATTATATCTTATATAAGCAAGAAAATAATTAAGATATGTGTTTTTCCTAATAGGCAATATAATATTTTGTAGTTTTTTTGCTTTGTTTGATAAGTGAAATCTTGATTAGACGATAAACACGATCTTCAATTTTCGTTGTACTTAACAAAAATATTCTCCAAACTTATTATGGGACAATGTTTTTGTCATTAGTCTATCAAGATGATTTGCTAAAGCTTATGTTAACATTATAAGTTTTTGAAATATGATCTAAAAGTATTGTGCATCAATCACTATCCTAATACAAGCATATGTCAACTTTAGCAAAGCTATATAGTGCATATGGTCTCCATTTTTACTTTTATCTGGGTAAAAAGAATTTTGCTAGGCCTTATGAGCATTGTCAACTATTGGAATCTTACTTGAAGAGGAGATAATCATTCAATGTCACATAGAGCACATTGAATGCATCTTTACGATCTCGCTTGTTCTAGCGCATGAAGATGGTTATTTGAGTTTGAAACTCCCAACAATCAGGAAATGATTTGCAATGGTTCTTTCTTCTACTCTCTATATAAGGCTACCTTTAAAAAAGAAGAAGAAAATGAACAAATTGAAAAGTGTTGAAACATTGCTGAAATCTAAGCTCAAATCGTTATGTGCTTTAAAACCTTTGTATAGACATTGTTATGATCAATAGAAACCTAAAATTCTTTGTATGAACATTGTGAAAAAAAACATTTTTATGTGTGTTATTATAAGCACAATATGACTTGTACAAATTCTCATACTAATGATCTATTTTTACTTAATAAACAAACTAATTGTTATTTTGTACTTATTCAATATTATAATAATATCTATTCACAAAGATATTTCCAAAATATCAAACATAACTTAGATTTCACACTACTAGACCACCATCTAGACTTCTCAATTGACCAGGGATAACTTGAATTTCATACTATTGGACTAGTGTCTAAACATTAAACTAAACAAGTAACTCAAGGACATCAAGACAAAACACAATAATACATTATTTTAACATCACAAGAACGTCAAAATACCCACTTCTATTAGCCAAATCATTAAGAGAATACAAAGTACTTTCTGTGGGGGTGGGTGACAGAAGGTAGGAAGAAAACAAGAATTAATAGGAAGAATTGTGTAAACAAAAATAAAAGGAAGGATTAGAAATCAAAGACATCATGAAGTTTAATAAAGCGTTGTTGGCTAAATGGAAGTAGAGATTAAAAGTGGAAGCTCAAGATTTATGGAAGGAAATTTTGGTGGCAAAATACGGGACTTGGAGAAACCTAAACACCACAACCACAACCAAAATATGAATCCTGTGATGGAAGGACCTCAACGAAATATGTGGGAGTAAGCTAGAAGGGTGTTATTTTGATGAAAATGTATATCGAAAACTAGGATCAAAGGCTAATATATTATTTTGGGAGGATAAATGGGTTGGAGAAATACCACTTAAAGATAGGTTCCTGAGGCTCTATACCTGAAGTTGACCAGTAAGGAAGCAACAATTAGGGAGCTAGGAAGGTGTAAGGATGGTAATTGGGTATGGAACTTATCTAGGAGAAGGAATTGCTTTGAATAAAAAAAATGGAAGAAAACTTATATTGAAAGGAAGGACACTTGGGAATAGTTAGATGACGAGTCAAAAGGGCACTCACTCAAATCATCATATGCAAAATTACAAAGGCAATCATAGGGAGGAATACAACGATATGTACAAAGCTTCTAGAGCATTAAGGCTTTCCCATTATCACAACACTTTGCTTGGAGGGTCTTGCTATATAGGGAGGCAACAAAGGAAAAAAACTTAAACGTATGGGCGTTTTAAGTGATAATATAATGTTCACACTATATGGTGAGAAGGAGAAAACTATTAGTCACCTTTCATTAAAGTTTGGAGCATGTGTGAGAGGTGGGTAAGGATAAATACAATATGCCATAACCAACCTAGGGTCCATTCTAACATTTTTACTTATTAGGCCTTAGTGATAGAAGAAACATGTTTTGGACGTTTATGTGGATATTTATTATTTGGAGTATACAGTACTAAAGAAACAATGTGGTATTTAGTTAAGGGAAAGTTGCTGCAAAAGAGATGTTTTACATGTCCCAATTGAGCGCTTGGGTATAGACGTGTCATAAATTCTTAATGCAACCTTTTCATTGACAATCTGGTACCAATGTCCAATTTTGTGTTTGGAATAATTGAAATAGCGTACAAAAGGACTAAGGGGTCATAAGGACTTGTGTAGTTAAATACATCTTTTTGTAGTAAGGCCTTATTTCATTTTGTAAGGGAAACCATATAACAAGGAGTGAGTTGGGAAATAGTATTAGGACATAGTGTGAAATGGGGATTCTAACTATAAAGGAATAAAACATATAATCCCCCGATGTAGTAATTTTTTAAGTTGCACGGGTAGAAATTTAAGTGTTAGAAATGAACATTAGGGCACAAGTCCATATATGATTTAGATAGGTAAGCTAGTGTGAAAAATCTAATGAGATTTGATGTAGGTATAGTGAACATGAAGATATAATCATTAGGGGTTGATGTAGCAAAATTAAAGTATATGAGGGCTAATAAGGGAAGGGGTTGATGTAGCAAAATTAAAGTATATGAGGGCTAATAAGGGAGAGGTGCAATGGTACATTGGATAATGTGGGTTATGTAGATCTGTTTGCCAGGTACACATACATAAATTGGATGACAAAAATCAACCATTCCTCATGTAAAAGAGGACTAGAGGAGCAATGTGTTAGTAAATAAGGAATGACTTGATTAAACCAAGAGAGGGGTGAATTGGTTTTAAAATCTTTTTCACAAAAATCTCCTATCTTGATATTCTTTTATAACTTCTTTAAGATATAGAAATTCAATGCAATTATTACTTAAAGCAAGATTGGCACAATAATTGGTTGTAGCATAAAAGATTTCTACTATTTAAGTTTCTTTTAAAAGAATTTCAACTAGAAAACTAGAATGAAATTAAGTTGATAAACCAATTGATACAAGAATTAGAAAACAATACAAACACTACAAGAAAATCATCAAATAGAAATCAATATTTAGAGACCAAAATAATTAGTTGCAATAGTAACTAAATTAGAGACTGATCTTGCCGATGACTTGATCGTTGAAGGTCTCGCCACGTCAAACTCCGTCTTCCGCAAATACGTTCCAATTAGTCCGAGCGAACCTGCGAAAACACTACAAACGGCGCCTCTAGCGGCCGATTGCACTCCGACGCTCAAGTCAGTCAAACAAGACCACCAAAGAATCGTGTACTGAATCTCAGTGAGACCCGTGCACTCTATGATTCTCTCTCTCCTCTCTATGCGAAAACTAGTCACTTGTCAGTATGAAAACGTACCTTCGTAATGAGCGTAGAACGCCTTTATATACCCTGCCGCGCGCCCAAGTTATTCGTGTACGAAGTAACTTAGCGTGTTTCATTCATTGGGCGTCTCGGGCAGCCTCAGCGTGAGTACCAGGTGCGACTTGGACAAGCGCGCATACCAGGCATCACCTAACGCGTGAACGATCACCCCTGTTTTGCCCCATGCACGTTATGGGCTAAGAGAGCACCAATCACTGACCGACTGTTGGCTCCCTTAGACCACTCTCATGCATGGTACTGCAAAGCGCCTAACCTCTCTGATCCTTGATACTCTGCCACCCAAGACTCGTATGCAACGCTCTTGCCGGGAATCACTTGCTGAAGGGCGTGAGACCAGGGGTGACAAGAAGAGAAAACGGTTGATGAAGGCCCCCACCACCGTTATAACTGTTGAAGAGGAGAGCTCTGGATCCCCCTTGGTCCAAAGAAAAAGGAGGGGAGCCGAGGGCCCTGAGGGTGATGTCAACCCGATCCCTCAGGCATAGGCCTCCCCTAAGCGTCCTCCATCACCAACCCCCCTGATATCCCCACCCCCAGCAAAGTCGCCCCCTACCATCACCGCGCCCCCAAGACTCTGCCACCTCAACTGAGGGCGGTGGTGAGAGTTCCTTCCACGCAACGGGCCCCAGCTCCGAGGGGCTCCCCAAGGTTCTCCGCCTGACCAAACAACTGCTCCAGAATCAAGAGCTGGTCAAGTGGAGCTCTAGCGAGGTGGACCTCCATCTGGCCCGTTAGATGGTGCTTTCTTTGGAATTCTCCACGCAACATCGCTGCCTCGAAAAGCTAGAGGGCAAGGTAAAGGAGCTGCTTGGCCAACAGGAGTCGCTGCAAAGTGACTATGAGGCTTTGCAAGACACCAATGGCATGCTGAAGGACATGCTGGAGGAAACCAAATTGGCGCGTATCCAACAAGTCCAAGAGACCATAAAAACTGAGATGCTGATGGGGGATGATGTCGCCGCCCTTGATTCTGAGCTGCTGGAGACCACTGGTAAGGCCATCCAACTCGAGGCTGAGAACGTCTATATGCGCCAACAGAATGCGAATTGGGCGGAGGCTCTCGCCGCGAGCGATCAGAAGCTTAAAGAAGACGAGTCGGCCATTGCCACCCTGACCACCGAGAAGGTTGTGCTTGAGACCGACAAGGCTGGGTTCGAGGCCGAGAAGGCCAAGCTATGGGAAGAGGCGGCCGACACCTTCGCTGAGGGTTTTGACTTCGCTCTCGAGCAACTCAAGTGTGTCTTCCCAGAGGTCGACCGTTCCCAACTATCTATAGAATTTGAGGTGGTGGACGGCAAGGTCGTTCGTCCCTGATCACCTGCTGTTTTACTTTCTCTTTTCTTCAAATTTTCTAATGTAAAGGACTTTTTACTGCATGTATTCAATGCCTTCTTTCTTCCTTTTGCGAGGTGTCTTTTTCATCTCTTGCTATATATGTTTATAGCTGTTTACTTAGCGCGATTCCCCTCATGCTATGTATGCTCCATTCGCCGATAGCCGACCAGGGACCGGTCATCCTGCTCCCCTTTCCCTCCTTATACCTTTCTGGATTTCTCGTCGCTCCAGCGCTAAATGCATAGAGGACTTCCACACCGATCGTTCTAGGATGATGCCTTGCTTTGGGAGAAAGAGTGTTTCTCGACAAACCCTCTTGCCTGCCCCAAGGCCATCGACCCTCAGAACTTCGGGTGGTACTCCCACCTTCTCAATCCTTGGGTGAGAAGGGGTTTGACTGAGAGTTCTACCGAGCCAATATTGACGTTATGCCACTTGGGTAAAGGCGTTTCTTGAATCCTTCCTTTCCCTTATTTGGGCTTACTAGCGCCCCTGGCGTTTCGAACCTTAGTTGCCTGTACTCACACCTGGGGTGAGGAGGACCTTGAACCGGTTGCCTACCCTCGCACCTGGGGCGAGGGAGGCCTAACCGATCACCTGTGCTCGCGCCTGGGGCGAGGAGGATTTTAATTCAAAAACTTACAAACTTTATACTGATAACCTCGTTTTATTCCTGGGAAAAGGGCTTCCCCTTGAACTTGTTCACATTGTTTGCCCTGGCGCGAAAGCGCGACTTCACTACAATATTTTAACTAAAGTAGAGTTTTAAGTGCGTGGCGTTCCATGTCCGGGGGATCGCCCCTCCATCCAAGGTCTCCGTCCGATAAGCGCCGTTCTCCAACGCCTCCACTACTCTGAACGGGCCGGTCCACTTGGGAGACAACTTATTTTCTATCTCGTGCTGATGCGCTTTCCTCATCACCAGATTTCCCTCCTGGAACTGCCTCTACCTCACCTTGGAGTTGTGCCTTCGCTCCACCCTTCTCTTTACAGCTTCAGCGCTGACCCTAGCTTCTTCTCGTATCTCGTCCTCCACCCACCCCTCAGTTGGGTGGGGTCTTCTCTCTCTGGCGATGACCGCCCTCGCAATCCCAAACTCGCGAGGCGCGATCTCTCTCGCCCTCTCGGCTTCATCCTGGGCACTTCCCGAGCCCCCAAGCATTGCTTCTTCCATCTCCACGTCGCCGTGCGTGCCTCTTACCAACGTCGCGACTTCCGCTCTTCCTTCGTTCAACCTTGGTGGCGGCGTCGTGGTAACATGGCACACACTTCTCCGCTGCTTGAGACTGTTTTCGTAGCAGCGGTGGGCTTCCTTTTGGTCCGATTTTATGGTAACCACTACCCCCTCCATCGAAGGCATCTTTAGCTTCATGTGCCTTGTCAATGTTACGGCTCCTAACCTGTTGAGCGTCGATCTTCCCAACAGTATGTTGTAAGCGGACGGAGCATTGACCACCAAGTACTTAATTTTCTCAGTGCGGGCTGTGGCACCATCCGTGAATGTGGTCCTCAGCTCCACATAGCCCCGCACCTCTACCTGGTCCCCTGCGAAACCATACAAACACCCCGAGTATGGCTTCAGATGGTCAGGGGACAGCTGCAGCTTGCTGAACGTCGGCCAGAACATCACGTCTGCCGAGCTTCCCTGGTCCGCGAGGACCCTGTGCACCTTCCTCCCTGCCATGACAAGGGAGATAACTATTGGGTCGTTGTCGTGAGGCACAACGTCCCGGAGATCGGCTTTGGTAAAGACGATGTCAACGTCGGAGGAGTGATCCTCCTCCGCCGAGTCGACTGCCATCACCGACCGCGCGTACTTCTTTCTCTGAGAGGCCGTACATCCTCCCCCAGAGAAACCTCCCGCGATCGTGTGCACCTCCCCGTGCACCGGTACTTCGTGCTGCGGATCCCCTGCTGGGGCCCCCGATGCCTGATCACCTTGCGGCTCTCGCAAGTAATCGCTCAGAAAACCACTTTTCACCAACTCCGCGAGTTGGTGTCCCAACGCCAAGCACGTGCGGAGTGGGTGGCCATAAGCCTGATGGAACTCACACCATACGTCTTTCTTTCGCTCCAGCACCCTGTCGGTCTTCTCCGGTGCTCGCAGCCTTGCTGCTATGTCTGGAATGTCGATCAGCTCTGTCAGCTCCACCACAACCTCAAACCTGAGGGGTGCGTTGCTCTCCCTCGTGCGCCCCCCATTCTGGTCCCTTCGAGGCTCGTAAGGGCGAGGTTTTCCCTGAGCCCTCTTTCCCTCTTTGGCCTCGTGCACCCTCATCGGCTGCTGAGTCCTGCTCGGTCCTGCGCGCGATTTGTTAAGGATCGGGCTTTCCCTATTCTCAGAAACCGCTGTTTCTGCAGTGATGTGCACCACAACACGACGCCTAATCTCCGCGAAAGTGCTGGGGCGATGCCTAATCAGAGATTCACTAAAGGGGCCTGCAAGAACCCCTTTCTTGAACGCGTGCACCAGCATATCTTCATCTTTGCTGGGCAGCCTCACCACCTGCGCCCCAAAACGGCTAAGGTAATCCCGGAGGGACTCACCTTGGTTCTGGCGCACATCGAAGAGATCGTACGACACCACTGGGGTGCCCTGTTCACGATATACTGCTCCATGAACAGCTTTGAGAATTGTTGAAACGAAGTGATGTGGCCGTCTGGCAGGCTCACGAACCACTCTAGCGCAATCCCGCTCAGGGTGCTCATGAATAGCTTGCAGTATACGGCATCTGAGCCTCCAGAAAGCATCATCTGGGTGTGGAAGGCCATCAGGTGCGCTTCTGGATCCTCTACCCCCGTGAACGAGGCCTTCACCCCCACCAAGCCTGGTGGCACCACTCCACCCATTATTTCAGATGAGAATGGCATGGGGAAGGTCCTAGGGGGAGATGGTGGTGGCGCCACTCCTTCCTCCGCCACCCCCTCTTTCTGCGCCTGTAAAGACTTGCGCAGTTCTTCGTTAACCTGGTTCAAATCTTCGTTCCTGCCTTGCGATGCAGCCAAGTCCGCTTGCATCCTTTCTTGCGCCATTCTTGACGCCGCCACATCATCTTGTAGTGCGCGCATTATCTCCAAGACTTGCGCCATTGTCACATCTCCTTCTTCGACGGATGGCGCGGGTGAAGTTTGCCTTGTCTTCCTCATTCTTGCAGCAAAGAATCTCAAGAACACACGAAATCTGGCAGCACAGTGGATGGTATCACAATTTCACACGGGCCCCACGGTGGGCGCCAAATGATCTTGCCGGTGACTTGATCTTGAAGGTCTCGCCACGTGAAACTCCGTCTTTCGCAAATACGTTCCAATTAGTCTGAGCGAACCTGCGAAAACACTACAAACGGCGCCTCTAGCGGCCGATTGCACTCCGACGCTCAAGTCAGTCAAACAAGACCACCAAAGAATCGTGTACTGAATCTCAGTGAGACCCGTGCACTCTATGATTCTCTCTCTCCTCTCTATGCGAAAACTAGTCACTTGTCAGTATGAAAACGTACCTTCGTAATGAGCGTGGAACGCCTTTATATACCCTGTCGCGCGCCCAAGTTATTCGTGTACGAAGTAACTTAGCGTGTTTCATTCATTGGGCGTCTCGAGCAGCCTCAGCGTGAGTACCAGGTGCGACTTGGACAAGCGCGCATACCAGGCATCACCTAACGCGTGAACAATCCCCCCTGTTTTGCCCCATGCACGTTATGGGCTAAGAGAGCACCAATCACCGACCGACTGCTAGCTCCCTTAGACCACTCTCATGCATGGTACTGCAAAGCGCCTAACCTCTCTGATCCTTGATACTCTACCACCCAAGACTCGTATGCAACGCTCTTGCCGGGAATCACTTCTCGTTCCTAGCTTAACTGTGTGTGATACGACAACCGATCGCCCTCTGATCACCGATCTCCACCTGATCATCGATCACCCTCCAGGTGACCCTCTTCAAGGCACATCAGCTTCCCCGGCCCACATGGCCCACTAAGAACGGCCCACGTGGCCATCAGTCGCTGACGTCACCCTAGACCGATGACCGACCGGATCAGAGACCATTTTAGAAACTAAAAAATAATGATTTCTAAATTAGTTTCTATTGTTGTGAAATAGTTTCTAAATTGGTATCTAATTAGCTACCAAGGTTTTAACTACCAATTATTTAAATTCTATTTGGTAGCAAAAATCTTAGTTGCTAATTAGATACCTATTTAGAAACAATTTAACACTAATATAAGCTAATTTAGAAACCAAAAATTTATTTAGTCCCTAAAATAGTCTCTAATTTAATCACTATAGCAACTAATCATTTTTTGTCTCTAAAATTGGTTTCTATTTCATGATTTTCTTGTAGTGAAAGAAAGAGATAAAACAAGAAAAAGATCACATAACGTATTTATACTAGTTCAAATTCAAGCAATCCTACATCTAGTCCTCAGTTTTTTATCCTTAAAAAGTTGGTTCATACTAATCAAATGTTTGTATAAAGCAATACAAAAGTTACAAACATCGAGAGAATATCAACCTCAATCAACTATCGATAACAAAAAGGGTATATGCACTATCGACTCTTGAACTACTTCAAGAGGATCTACCCTTATCCACTCTTTAATCACCCAAGAAGAGTTTTGCCTCATCAACTCTTGTAACAACAACCAACAATAAACACTGAAAACATTCTTGTAAAGACAATCTCAATACAATACTTGAAACACTCCACTACAAAAAAAATTGAAAAGAGATTACCAAATAACAGTAGAAACATACAAGGGAACAACAACACGACATTTATCAAATCTTTGACTTTCTTTAAATCGTGATGGATCAAAATAGTATTTCAAAACTCTTAGTTTTTATTACTTAAAATACTTTTTTTCAATTTGTGATTCTTCTTTAAAAAAGCAAGTGAAAAACTTTATTTATAAATTTCCGAAAGCACTAATTAAAAACTATAACTTACACTTTTAATCGATTATCTAAATTGTTAATCCATTATTGTTTGAAAATAATAATAAAATAATTTATTTTAATCAATTCAATCTAATGATAATCGATTAAATAACTATGACATAATTTCAGAACTCTCTCAAGTTTAATTGATTAAAAACCATAAATAATCAATTATCCAATTTTGAACATATTCAATGAGAGTTTAATATAAAATTTATGAAACCTTCTTCAAAATATTTTTCATTTTTCAAAAATATTATAATTCACTTTTATATTTGACGTTATGCTTCCCTTGATAGCACCTTGTATGGATGACTTAAATAAATTATTGGGTTAAATATGTTTTTCGTTCTTGTACTATAACACAAAATTGATTTTCGTCCTTGGTCCAAACTCTAGACCATTCAGGTACTTGTAGTATGGAAATAATTGGAATGAGTCATTTTGTATGTGGAATTTGTTCAATTTGAGGTTCCACTTCATTAACCCATTGGAGGTTGATGCTCACTATAACTACTTCCAATGGGTTGATGAAGTGGAACCTCAAATTGAACCAATTCCACATACAAAAGAATCCATTCCAATCCTTTTCATACTACAAGTACTTGGATAGTCTAAAGTTTTGACCAGAAATGAAAACAAATTTCATATTATAGTACAAGGACCAAAAACATTTAACCCTAAATTATTCAAAGAAAGTTAAAACACTCTAAATACATATCTTCATGTTCAAACTTCGTTATCATAAAAAACACTTCACTTAGAACTTTAACATCTTCAAGTTTAGCACGTCGATGCCTTGGTTTGGTAACCGATAGTGAGCTTTTTCAGGGTGGTTGTTTTGCACAGAAGTTCATTAACGAATGCAAAGCTACATTTGTACCTACAGACAAACTAAATGGACTTGTGGGACCAGTGGCAACATTGCATAATGGGTTTTGCAAAAATATAAACTAAACGTGACTGACTAATGACCATTTTACGACAAGTGTACCGAGTCAGAAGTAATAATTTGTCCCTAAGGACGGATATCAAATCCACAAGCAACAATTATTAAAAATCTTAATAGTAACATTCACTAAGTATTAAAATATGTATAATAATTAAATTTAATTTGATATTGACAATAGTTTGCATGAAAATTAAATAAAAGTAAAGTAAATAAGTAAAGGATTTTAATTAAGAAAATTGGGAATGAGGTTAATCATTCTCACTCGTCTGTAATTTTAAGCATATAACATTCCATCTTGATTGACATTGATGCACATAACAAAAAACAATCATATTGATTCCTCGCATATTTATAAAAACTTCTTATCATTACAAACAAATGTTATAAAGCAATTAACATTTCAAATTTATTCCTAGTATTGAAATATGTTAAGCATTATCATTTAGGTCAAATACTTAGAAGTACTTTCCAGTCAAGTCTAAGGGTAACAATCATGAATAGTTTCAAGCTTTAAGAATAAAATGATAATATCAATCAACAATGAAGAACTTAATATTATAGGTAAATATCATCTCAATACATAAGAGTTCGAACAAATTTCTCCTTAAGAGTTGTCTCCTTTAGGGTTTCCTTCCTTCATCTCTTCCATTTGTCCATTACTCCATTTATCTTTGTGTTCTTATGTTATTATTTTCCCTCCATTATCAATTAGGTTTCTACCATGATTTTATGTTTCCTTTCATATTCATTTAATTTTCACCCTTCATCATTAATCACCATATACTTGTATTTTTCCTTTGCCCTCTAGAAGTGAACCTTCACACTTACTTAATCACTTGGTTAAGTTCGTGTCTAGTGGGGATCTTCTTTGGATTCTCACCACATAATTGATAAAAATCTCAATCCTAAGTTAAGTGTCACATTTAAAATGGCTAAATCTAAAATCAACTCACATCACTTATCAACTCTCCTAACCTAGAATCTTGCTTGTCCTCAAGCAAAGTAAATGAATACAAATAAATTACATTTGGGTTCCAAAAATCAAAACAACTTTATTTCCTAAACAACATATTAAGTTAGAAAATTATGGTGCTTCCAACTTCAAATACAATAAGATATAGATACAATCAACTTCCAAGACAACAACTAAAAACATGAAATGAAAATTTATCAAGGAATTTATGCTCATATTCTCATAGGTAAGTGTTTCTCTCTATTTCCTCTTAATCCTAACAAATCATAATTGTTTTTCATTTCATCTTCATATCACAATCACATTAGAAGCATGAATCTTAAGGTCTTCTGCTAGATTATAATGAGGTTAGGCTTCCAAAAAATATGGTTTTTTTCATATATCAAAATGCACATTTAGAAGAAGAAAAACATACTTACAAACTAAATACAGTACATATGCGCTATCAAATCACCAATTTCTTTCACTACCTCTATCTGATCTAACATTTTTCACTTTTTCGTCTAATTGCCTTTCCACTTCATTTATATACATTTCCAAGGCATTCACTGCTTGAGATTTCTCATGCAATAGATAGACAAAATCATAACATGAAAAATCATCAATAAAGGTGATAAAATGAATACCTTTCTTTATTGAAGGAATTTGCATCAAAAGGTCCACATATATCTGTTTGTACAATTTCAAAAGTTGAATGCTTATTGTGGCTCCTTTCTTTGTGTATTTTATTTGTCTTCCTTTAATACAATCCACACATAAATTCAGATAAGTAAAATCTAAATTCTGAAATATTTTATTCTTTACTAATCTTTACATCCTTTCTTTGGAAATGTGCTCCAAATGCTTATGCCACAAGTAAGCAAAACATTTATTCACTAAACTACGTTTAGTACCAATATTATGATGCAAGGTCATAAAAGTTTCAACATATAAATTATAAAGATTCAATTTATATAAATCATCATAAAGTGTACCAGATCCAACCATACAAGTATGTTTATACAAACTGAAATAATTATTCTCAAACTTAAAATATTATGCAGCAACATCCAATTTACAAAGAAACTAAATTCCTATAAATACTAGGTATATAAAAAGTATCAAACAAGTCTAAATGAAATCCAGTGTCAAGGATTAAATAATAAGTCTTGAAAGCTTCCACTGGAACCTTCACTCTATTCCCCATGAAAACAAACTTCTCATTTGGGTTTATAAACCGGGTTTAAAGGAATCCATGCATCATATTAGAAACATGAGTTGTCAATCCAAAATCAATCCACCAAGTATTATGTGGAACTTCAGTTAAGTTTAACTCAAAACATACAAAAGCATTATGCTCATCTTTCTTTTTGAACCAAGCTTTATGTTTATAGCAGTCCTTCTGGAAATGTCCAGATTTCCCACAAAAATGACATTTGTCATTTTTATTCTGGATTTTAGTAGAGAACTCGTTAATCTTTGATGGTATTTTATCCTTTTTATGTTTCTTATGAAATTTCTTGTCACCTCCTTGATTGTTCACATAATGAATAAAGTGATTTCCTTGATTCTTAAGTTTGATATCTTCCTGAACTAACATATTGTGTAATTCATGCACATTTCATTTATCTTTAATGGTATTATAGTTCATTTGAAAGGGACCATACTCTGGCAGTAATGAGTTCAAAATGAACTGCACCAAAAAAATCATCCACTGTCATTCCAAGAGACTTAAGTCTTGATGCAATATTTGTCATCTCAATGACATGTTCATGCATAGTACAAGAACCATCAAATTTCATGATAGTTAAGGTACTTATTAATGTCCCGGCAAGAGACTTATCAACATTTTAGGAGCGCTCTTCTACAAATCTCAAATTCTTTTGCACTCTCATTTTTGGCAAGAATTGACTTAATATTACTTGCTATGCTCATTCGCATAAACATCAAGCTAAGTCTATTTATCTTTTCCAAGCCTTATAATGAGCTTTATCTTTATTTCTACTAGTATTAATAGTAGCAGCAAGTTTCTCAATTTGAAAAGCCAAATCAAGATCCAATATGCCTAAGTGAAATTGGACATGTTCACTCCAATCATAAAAATTTAATCCATTAAAGATGGGAACAAATAGCATGCGAATGTAAAGATACAGGAATGGATACTACAATTAATACATGCTTAACATTAATACTTTGATTCATAAATTAGACATACAACACATATTCAGATAACAAACAAACAATTCATACTAATCTTCACCTTTGATTGATACATTAATACACAAAACATCATGACGTTAATAATATTAACATTATTCGATAAGACATATGTATTAATTAGAAATATTTATTATCTTTTGATATGTAAATAAAGCTAATAATGCATGTTTACTACCAACAATCATATTTATTGATTATAAAAAACAACTAATCAACCTTTGGCTGATCCATAAATGTTTTATAATAATGAATTTCAATTTGCCTATAAATCAATCATTTATAATTTAGCATCCATTTGATAGGCAATTGAAATAAAATTCATCATTAATTTAGAATTAAATAAAACATAAAGATTTGATCACTTTAGTGATTACAAGTCTATCATACAATTAATTCCAAATATTATGCCATGAAATTAATTTTACGTTTGGTCATAAAAGTTATTTATAAAGGAATACATAAAGAATTCAATAAAAAAATCGGTCATTCACGTGGGCCCCATATTGAGTTTTAAGACATATTACAATAACCTAAGTGTAAGGTGCACTAAAGAATAAAAAAAACAATTAGAGATCATTCTTTACATTCACTGCATGTGGACGACATAAATTGTTCTTAATCAGGTTGAACCTTTATAAGACATAGTGCGCTAACAGTTTTTGCCAATCATGTAAACTGCATCTTTTTTTTATAAAATCTTTCATGTTAGGCATCACTGTACAACTTGACATCTCAACTAGGCTGACACCTCAAGTAACAACAATCATCTACCATCACATGAAAAAAAATATTATTAAAAAAAAGAAAAAAGAAAGAAAATTGTACCGTCCCGTCCTCGGTCATTGACCAAAGTCAAAGTCAACATATGGTGGGACCCCTCAAGGGGGCCCTAGGGAAGAAAGTCAACAGTTTGACCGCTTAAGGCGTCGCCAGGTGTAGTCGTCGCCAAGATGAGGCGCTGCAAGGTTAAGGCGTCGACGGTGTCGCCTCCGATACCCATGGGTAGGAAAGACCGTGGAGGGGGCGACACCGTGAGAGGCCTCAGTACCTCAGAACGGTAATAAAGAGAAGAGAAAGGTGGCTTCAAGGCCATAGTTCTAGTACCAGTAAGGGGTAACCTGACTCGTGAAGTACCCACACCACCGCTGGGAGACCCTAGGACAGATACGACCCATGAGAGGGCCACGCTCAGGGGAGAACCACGTGCATGGTACGAGAGAAAGGTAGATACGCTCCCAGGGTGAGTGACTAGAGGTTGGGGCACATGAGTTGGCACCAAGAAAGTCACCCTTTGCGCTTGATGCACTTCGAGAAAGGAGGACTTGCACGATGGATTATCCCTAAGTTAGGTTATGACGCTATAAGGCCCTCCACGAATAGTAACGATCAAGTCAGAAGAATACGTGGTAGTAATCATTGGAACATCAATGATTTCCTGAAAGTTCGCTAAGGTACGCATTGATTCAGTTTACGTTTCGAACGCTTTAAAGCACTTTAAATGCTTTAAATGCTTTAAACGTTTTAAACGCGTTGAACGTTTTTATACGCTTTAAATGTGCTTTAAGACGCTTTAAATGCGGGAGGCATTTAAAAGGGGCTTTAGGCGTTTGAGACAGAGATCTGAGTTTTGACCTAATTGTCGCAGTTTTACACACACAGAAACCCTAATTGTCTTGTTGGCGCACCCACTGTACGCACAGGTAGTTAGGGCAGAAAGCACTAGTTATTCAGTTACTCGGTTTTTGGACCACCTTCAGAGCATCCGTTCACGGTGTTTCGATACGGATGTGTGTCCCCTTTGATGTTTCTCACTAGCTGACTTGATCGTCGGAGTGCAAACGGCTGCGAGGGCGCCCCTTTTTCCACTTTTTTTCAGGTACTCGCAGACGGAGCAGAACGAAGGTGCCCTAGCTCGCGTAGACAAGCCACGCACAAAGACGACCCTCGCCAACCGGCGGGAACAAAAGTACAAAAAAAAACATGGGGAGACTAGACCAAAACCCATATGTTAACAAAAACGATACATAGGTAGACTATACCTATTCATAAAGAATTATAAGAATAGACTAAATGAAAGCCTATTATACCAATGAAATGATTCTCTATGAATAAATCCTAAATTATCCAACTTATCAACACATGCATTCCTTTCACGAAAAATATGAGTAACCCTAAACCTGATTTTCCCACATTAATTAACACAAGTATTCCATCGATCACGAAGCATCCACGAAATATTATTCCTAGTAGTAAACGCATCACAAACAAAGGAAAAATCACATTCCAGCCATACATTAGTAAGCCCCATCTTTGGAGCTTCCTCTATAGCATGTATAACTCCATAAAACTCAACAACCATGGCAGACTGAACTTCAAAAAACACAGAGAAAGCACCAATAAACTCCCCCATACTCCCTTGAAAAATACCTCCACACGTAGCTGTTGAAGATGGATGAAGCCTCTTCTCTACCTAGAGTTAGTGTGTGTTTGATGTAGAAAAATAGCTAGTTTGTTGTAATGTTTGTAATAGGTTTAGATGATCTTGTATGTAGGCTTGTATTTGTGTAAGGTTGTCTTTTGCTACATGATCTATCCTAGATGCCTAACCAAGCCTAGATCAAGCACATGATGTGGTTAAAGGGTTTTTGAAAAGCTTTTAAAAGTGCTCTTAAAAGTTTTAAATCAGTACAAACAATAAATCTGTTTTATGGAGAAAGAATCGGTTTATTTCTTCTCTGTTAAAAGGCTTTTCTAAAATTCTGTTAAGGCACCACAGGTAAAGCTTAGTCAGTTATTTCAGTTAAAGCTGAGCTGGCCTGTTTGCTATATTTTAATCTGTTTCACTGTGAAAGAACAGGTTTACTCTTTGGTCAGCTGAAAGGTTTTTCACAAGTTAGTTAGGGCACCAAAGGTACAACTCAGACAGTTATTTCTATTAGCTGAGTTGGCGGCTTTCACAAAATAAATCTGTTAAGTTCAAAAATGAATCTGTTGTTTTCATATCTGCTTTTCAACTGTTTTTTGAAAAGAAGTTAGAAACTGTTTTCTATATAAAGAAAAGTCTTTCCCACGTGAAAGGAGTTGAGCAATTACGTTTTTGACAGAAATCAAACAATTTCCATGTGAGAAGAAGGATTGAAAGATTTTTGAAAGGTTTTCCAAAGAGATTTTCAAGTGTGCTTGTTCTAGGAAACCTTTGATCTTGGTGAAGGTGCTGGTGCAGTTCTGCAGCAAATTGAACTACTGGTTTTGAGTTCTTGCATCTTCTTTTCAGGTGTAATATTTCCTTTATTCTGTTTTGTAAAGGTGTAAATGTTAGTCACTCCTTGATAGGGTTTCTTGGAGTGCAAGGTGTGCTGAAATAGGGTTTTTCAGCATTGTTGGTGTTGTTCTTGTAGTGTTCAAGAACTGCTGAGTTCAAGAACTGCTGTTCTTGTATGACTCCTTAGCCAAGAATATCATCACCTCTGCACTGAACATGGATGAGTTCTTTAGAGTCTCTCAATGTAACTCAGCCAAAGAGATGTGGGATGTACTAGAGGTGACTCATGAAGGAACTGATGATGTGAAACGGGCAAGGAAGCACTCACTAATTCAGGGGTACGAGCTGTTCATAATGCAATCTGAAGAAAGTATTGCAGATGTGCAGAAACGATTTACACACATTGTAAATCACCTCACTGGCCTTGGTAAAGTCTTTGACAAGGAAGAGCTTAACATAAAGGTACTAAAATGCCTTGATAGGAGCTGGCAGCCTAAGGTAACAGCAATCTCAGAATCCAGAGATTTATCCAAGATGTCCACTGCTGCACTTTTTGGAAAGCTGATAGAGCATGAAATAAAGCTGAAAAGATTGAAAGAACAAGAAACTGTGGAGAAGAAGGCCAAAGGAAGTACTCTAAAAACTACCATGGAACATGATACAAGTGAAGAAGAAGTTGATCCTGAACATGATGAGACCATGAGTCTGCTCACCAGAAAATTCAGCAGGTTTCTTAGAAAGAAAAACCGTGACAGAACTCAACAAAGAAAGAGGTACTCTAAACAACCTAATGATTCAAATTCTTCCAATTACACGTGTTTTGGATGTGGTAAACCAGGTCATATAAAAGTTGATTGTCCAAACAATCAACATAAAGAAAAATCAGCAAGCAAGAAGAGTGATAAAGACAAAGGTAGAAGAGCATACATCTCATGGGAAGAAAATGATGTATCCTCATCCAGTAATTCCTCAACTGAAAGTGAAGAAGCAAATCTGTGCTTCATCGTGAATGATGAAGGATCCAACTCTGACTCAGTAAGTGATTGTTCCACTGATTTTGAGAATTATGATCAACTTAATAGCTTTTAAGGAAACACATGATGAACAAACAGGTTGGCTATAATGTGCAACAGATTGAATAGAATAAATAGGGTACTTGAACCTAAGGTCAAAGCTCTTGAAGAAGAATTGCACAAAGCTAAAACTAAATTGGTTAGCCTTGAATTAACATGTTTGCATGCATCAATTAAAACCTGTGATAATTGTAAGAAGCTGGAAAAATAAGTTGAATATTTGTTAAAAACTCTCTCAAATTTCACTAAAGGAAGAGAAAATCTTCAAACCTTATTAGGTTCACAGAATGCTGTTTTCAATAAAAATGGTCTAGGATATAATCCTGGAATGAAAAGTAATGTGAAAAAGTTGTCTAATTTCTTTGTTCCTTCCGAAACAGGTTTTTCCTCTCTTAGTTATTCAAAAACAATGCATAGTGCAACATGTTTTTATTGTATGAAGTCTGGTCATGTATCTAGAACATGTAAAGCTAGGAGGTACCTTGTTCCTAAAGGATTGGCCAAATGGCTTCCTAAGGAAAGGTATTAATCATGCTGGACCTTAGACTAAAGGGGTACCATATGTGCTAAATCTGTTTTGTTGTAGAAAAACAGCATGAGAAACCAGTGGTACCTTGACAGTGGCTGCTCAAAGCACATGACTGGTGATGTGACTCAGTTCATAAATCTGAAACTCAAAGCGGAAGGGCATGTCACATATGGAGATAACAATAGAGGAAAACTTCTTGGAAGAGGAGATGTTGGTACTAAAGACTCAACCACTATTGAGAATGTATTGTATGTTGAAGGGCTAAAACATAGTCTTCTAGTTTAGCTGGAAATTACTATGCTTTGGTGATTGTTGATGACTTTTCAAGATATACATGGACTTTGTTTCTTGCTTCTAAAAATGATGCATATAGAGCCTTTAAGAAACTAGCTAAGGTTCTGCATAATGAAAATGAAAATAGGATAAAACAGATTCGTAGTGATCATGGAGGAGAATTTCAAAGTGCAAAGTTTGATCAATATTGTGAAAAACATGGGATCATACATAGTTTTTGTGCTCCTAGGACACCTCAACAAAATGGTGTTGTTGAAAGAAAGAATAGATCACTAGAAGAGTTAGCTAGGACTATGCTAAATGAATCTGGTTTACCTAAATACTTTTGGGCTGATGTTGTATACACTGCTTCTTATGTGCTTAACAGAACATTGATTAGACCAATTCTTAAGAAAACTCCCTATGAATTGTATAAAGGTAGGAAGCCTAGCATTAGTCATCTTAGGGTGTTTGGCTGCAAATGCTTTGTTTTAAATAATGGTAAAGATAATCTAGGGAAATTTGATCCTAAATCAGATGAAGGAATACATATTGGATATGCTATAAATGGTCATGCTTATAGAGTGTATAACAAAAAATTGCTTGCAGTTGAAGAATCTATACATGTTGTATTTGATGAAACAGATTTTTCTGTGCCCAAATCTGTTCTGGATGAACCTGGTATGGATGATTTAAGAACCATTATGCAACATAATCAATCTAGTGAGCTTGATACAACTAATTCAAATTCTATCAAAGAATCTACTGTGAATGCAGGACTGCCTAAAGAATGGAAGACTCCAAGGGACCTCACTCTTGACAATGTAATTGGTAAAATTGAGAAAGGAGTCTCAACAAGGAATTCACTCAACAATTTCTGCAGAACAGTGGCTTTTGTGTCACAGATTGAGCCTAAAAGCCTGGAAGAAGCACTGCAAGACAACAATTGGATAACAGCAATGCAGGAAGAGCTGAACCAGTTTGAATACAATGAAATGTGGACTTTGGTTCCAAGAAAGCATGAGACGAACATCATAGGAACCAAATGGGTGTACAGGAACAAGATGGATGAACATGGAGCTATCACTAGAAATAAAGCAAGGCTGGTTGCTAAAGGGTATAACCAAGAAGAAGGTATTGATTTTGGTGAAACCTATGCACCAGTAGCACGTCTTGAAGCTGTCAAACTACTTCTAGCATTTTCCAGCATACAAGGTTTCAAGCTGTTTCAGATGGATGTCAAGAGTGCATTTCTAAATGGCTACATCAATGAAGAGGTGTTTGTATCTCAGCCTCCAGGGTTTGAAGATCACAAAAATCCAGAACATGTGTACATGCTTAAGAAGGCCTTATATGGATTGAAGCAAGCACCTAGGCAATGGTATGAAAGGCTAAGTGAATTTCTGCTCTCTCAAGGATATAGCCGTGGCAATTCTGATAAAACTCTCTTTCTAAAGAAGAAAAGAGAAGATATCATACTTGTGCAAGTCTATGTAGATGATATTATCTTTGGATCCACAAATGAAGAGATGTGTGAAGACTTTGTGAAAACCATGAAAAGTGAGTTTGAGATGTCAATGTTAGGAGAAATGAATTTCTTCCTTGGACTACAAGTTAAGCAACTCAAGGATGGAATTTTCATAAGCCAAGAAAAATACTGCAAGGAACTGCTTAAGAGGTTTGATATGGATCAATGCAAAGCAATCAGCACTCCTATTGAAACAAGCTGCCAGCTGGATCAAGATTTTGCAGGAAAATCAGTGGATCAAACCAAGTACAGGGGTTTAATTGGTTCCTTATTATACCTAACTGCCAGCAGGCCTGACATTATGTTTGTTGTGTGTTTATGTGCTAGATATCAATCTGATCCAAAGGAATCACACTACAATGCAGCAAAGAGAATTCTGAAATATTTGCAAGGATCTAAGGATGTTGGATTATGGTATCCTAACAAGGTATCCTTAAATTTAACTGGTTTTTCATATTCTGACTTTGCAGGTTGTAAAGTGGATAGGAAAAGCACAAGTGGAACTTGTCACATGCTTGGATCAAGTCTAATCTCTTGGCATTGCAAGAAACAAGCTTGTGTTGCTCTCTCCACAACAGAGGCAGAATACATAGCTGTTGGAAGTTGTTGTGCTCAAACCTTATGGCTAAGGCAGCAGCTAAGTGATTTTGGAATTTTGTTAAACAAGATACCTATAAATTGTGATAATACTAGTGCCATAAATCTGTATAAGAATCCTGTCATGCACTCAAGGACTAAACATATTGAAATTAGACATCACTTTCTAAGAGAACATATAGCTAATGGAACTTGTGATATACAATTCATTGCTACTGAATTTCAACTAGCTGATCTATTCACTAAACCACTTGTTAAAGACAGGTTTTATTTTCTTCTAAATGAATTGGGTATTATTAGCTTAAATTGTCCTCTGCAGTGAAAATTTCAATTTGTTGTTTTATGATTTAACATGTTTTGTTCCCTGTTTCAGAAATCACAGCTGTGACTAGGAAAGAGAAAGATTTACTTTTCTCTCTCTCACTTTATCTTTGACTGCTTTTTCGGTTATTAACCAGCAGGCCTATGGCAATTAGTGTGTGGGTATCCTAATTGATTGGATATTGTGGAGGTGCAACAGATTTGGTTTGCCAAAATCAGGTTCCAAGATATTCTTACGTGAATCCACACCTGAACCTACTGCACCATTGGAATAAAATCTGTAGCATATCTAATAGATTTGATTTTTCTTCAAAACCCATAATTCCTAAAATCTGATCAAATCGTTCTTCTTTAAAATCTGTGATTTTCAAAATTTGGTTTAAGGTTCTATATAAACCTAGCACAAATCAGCTATTCTCTCACACCTTTTCATTTGTGCTGTAAGTTGTCCAGGTTCACACTTGCTTCACCACATGTTTCATTTCTGTTCTAAGTGATAATCTGTACTGCATTTTTTTTCTAGAATTGTATATTAATAAACTGGTGCAGGGAAAAACAGATTGAGCATGGCATCCTCATCACACAGAAGGAAGAAATCCAAGGAGCAATCCAGCAGTAACCAAGGTATTCTGGAGAAATGGTTTGCTGGAGATTCTGAAGCAATGACAAGGTACATCCATGAGACAAGCAGAAAGCAAGTCAATGCGCCCAAAGTGCTGGAATTCTCTTGGTTGAGAGAAGAAAATCTGACTGAAGCAAAAACCTTGCTCAAGCATCAAAAGCTGAAGAACTTCCTAGAAATGACTAGAATGTCTATCCAAACTTGGTGAAAGTCTTCTACAGCAACTTGGTTCAAGATGGCAAAAATTTGGTCTCCCATGTGAAAGGTGTGAAGCTGAAGATTACTAGAGAAATATGGAGTAATGTGGGAGGAATCAAGTATTCTGGAATGAAGGTAAGCAAAGGTAACACTGCTCGAATTCAGGGATTCAACAAGATGCAGTTTTACATAAGTTGTGTGAGAAACCCTGCTGAACCAGTGGCTAGATTCCATGCTGGATATCTCACAATCATTCCAAGACTCCTTGCCTACATAATTGCTTGGCAGCTTACTCCAAGAGGAAGTAATCATGCAACTCTCCATGAAGAAGATTTGATTCTGCTATACTGTATCATGAACCAACTCAAGGTAAATTGGGTGAGTACAATGGTTGAGCATATGCTCAAATCCACAAGGTTACCAGACTATCATTTTCCATATGTTATTTTTGTGTCAAAGCTAATTGATTACTTTGAAGTTGACACTACAAATGAGAGAAATGACACCATTAAGGCAGCCAGTGAAATAGACAACTCTACTCTCTTGAAGATGGGCTTTCAAAAGGAAGATGACAGCTGGATATTCAGAAGGAATGCTGCAAACAGAGCTGAAAATGAAGCTGCTGATCCAGAAAATGAAGAAGAAAATGCTGATGGAGTGCAGAACATGGATGCATCACCAATACACTCTGCTGGACATGAAGATGTTGCTGCTACAAGTCAAAATGCAATGGTTGCATATGAGGAACCTGAGTACAGAGGTGAACCTCTGTCTATGTTTGAAAGACAAGTGCTGAGCAGGCTGGACACACTCACATATGAGCAGAAAGCACACTATGAAATGACTTACGCCAGGTTTCAACACTTGGATGACCAACTTGAAGGAGTTCAAGTGCAGCTAGCTGAGCTCTACTACACTGACAAGTGATCCTATATCTAAGTCTTTAGCTTTTATATGTTGAACTTTTTGGAATTAATCTATTTTTCTTTATTCTGCACTGGTTTTTAGTTGATTTCATTGAGGTTTGTAATAGAACTTAATACTGGATTTATAGTTTGAACTATGATGAATGGCTTGTATGTTTTATCCCATGCTTTATTCTGTTTGATGAATCCAAAGGGGGAGAAGAACAGCCACAGAAAGCTACATGGTACATGAAGGTAGCACAAAACTCACAACTGCTATATTATGGTTTTATGTCTAAAAATTCTGTGCAGGTTTTGGCAACTAGTCTAATACAGATTGTGACCATCAAACTATGTTGTGCAAAGGGGATTTGTCTCCATCAAACAGGGGGAGATTGTTGAAGATGGATGAAGCCTCTTCTCTACCTAGAGTTAGTGTGTGTTTGATGTAGAAAAATAGCTAGTTTGTTGTAATGTTTGTAATAGGTTTAGATGATCTTGTATGTAGGCTTGTATTTGTGTAAGGTTGCCTTTTGCTACATGATTTATCCTAGATGCCTAACCAAGCCTAGATCAAGCACATGATGTGGTTAAAGGGTTTTTGAAAAGCTTTTAAAAGTGCTCTTAAAAGTTTTAAATCAGTACAAAAAATAAATCTGTTTTATGGAGAAAGAATCGGTTTATTTCTTCTCTGTTAAAAGGCTTTTCTAAAATTCTGTTAAGGCACCACAGGTAAAGCTTAGTCAGTTATTTCAGTTAAAGCTGAGCTGGCCTGTTTGCTATATTTTAACCTGTTTCACTGTGAAAGAATAGGTTTACTCTTTGGTCAGCTGAAAGGTTTTTCACAAGTTAGTTAGGGCACCAAAGGTACAACTCAGACAGTTATTTCTATTAGCTGAGTTGGCGGCTTTCACAAAATAAATCTGTTAAGTTCAAAAATGAATCTGTTGTTTTCATATCTGCTTTTCAACTGTTTTTTGAAAAGAAGTTAGAAACTGTTTTCTATATAAAGAAAAGTCTTTCTCACATGAAAGGCGTTGAGCAATTACGTTTTTGACAGAAATCAAACAATTTCCATGTGAGAAGAAGGATTGAAAGATTTTTGAAAGGTTTTCCAAAGAGATTTTCAAGTGTGCTTGTTCTAGGAAACCTTTGATCTTGGTGAAGGTGCTGGTGCAGTTCTGCAGCAAATTGAACTACTGGTTTTGAGTTCTTGCATCTTCTTTTCAGGTGTAATCTTTCCTTTATTCTGTTTTGTAAAGGTGTAAGTGTTAGTCACTCCTTGATAGGGTTTCTTGGAGTGCAAGGTGTGCTGAAATAGGGTTTTTCAGCATTGTTGGTGTTGTTCTTGTAGTGTTCAAGAACTGCTGAGTTTGTAAGTAATTGGTACTGTTTTTAGTGGATTCCACCTTGGGGTAAGGTGAGACTGGACGTAGCTCTGTATGAGTGAACCAGTATAAAAACTTGTGTGCCTTTCTTCTCATCCCTACACTCATTTATGGTTTTGCTTAATTCTGTCAATAACTAAATCTGTTCTTTTGAAATTGAATCTGTTAATTCTGGGTTTAAGTAAAAACTGTTCTTCCTGATTTGTTAAAGCTTTCTAATCACAAACAAGGCAGTTGTATATGATGGTTTAAGTGATCTGTGAACAAACAGTCTATTCATTAAAATCTGAGAAAGAACCATTCTCCTTAGAACCTTGTGTTGAGTAAATTTGTTTGGTTTCTAAGCATAACTGTATCCTTCATCCTCGTAATATTCAGCTGATCTGACTCTGTTGTAATTCTCTGTTAATCACAATTCTACATTGAACAAATTCAAATTGTGCTAGACTGCTCTAAAGAATCAATCTGTTTCATGTAAAAACAATCTGTTCTTTTTGCCTCTGGTATACTGAAAATTGTGTGTTCCTGCGAAAATTTTATAAGCTCAATTCACCCCTCCCCTCTTGAACGTAGACACTAATAGACCCAATAGTAGCAAGGCCAGGATATCCCCTAGCAGCCCCATCAATGTTAATTTTAACCCAGCCTGGTGAAGGAAACTCTCATCTAACAGGAAGAGGATGAAGAACTTTACCATTACAAGTATTAATACCAAAAAACTTAATCACGTTAAAATCCAACATATCATTCTTCATTGAAGCTTTAGACGAATTTCCCACTAGACAACTTAAATCTTTAATTATTGAAATACGCCATATCATCCAAATAGAAAAAGTTATCACAACAAGCTCAATCAATTTAACAAAAGGACTACCATCACTCTTAATAAAAGAAAGAAGATCATCCTTACTAAAGAAATGATAATTAAGAAAAATATATCGAACCCAACTCCAAATATGCAAAGCATTAGAACATTCAAAAAATAAAAGTTGGATAGATTCCTCATGCTTTCACAAAAGTGTACACATAAAACATATATGCAAACCATTATTCTAAATATGTTGATCTGTAGGAAGTCGCCCATGAAAAACTTTCCAGAGTACTAGAGAATTGGAAGGCAGAATAGATGAAAACCTAATTAATTTACCCCAATCACATGGAACTCTTGGTTCCATGAAAAAAGTCCTAGCCAATTTAAGAGTGAAACGACCAGACTCATCTAGAATCCAATTAGGAATATCCTATTCCTCTCTAACCATGATATGATTAAAAACAATGAGGCATTTGCTGTAAAGACAAGGGAATATTCCAATCACAACCTGTCCAAAACTGAGAGATTGTATCCGCAATGCTAGCACCATCAGATAACCTTGCAATATTTCCTAAAGAATCAGTAGAACACCATTTATCATTCCAAAAATTGATAAAAGTACTTGTACCAACAATCCAAGTATAAGCAAGTATAGTAGAATAAAACTACTTAATTCCACGCCAAAGAGATGAGGATCTATAAAACATTATAAACTCGTATTTTGATTTAAAAACCCTGGCTTTCTAGAGAAAAGACCAAGGCCTGTTTCTATAAGAAAAGTTTAAAGCAAGTTTAAAACGATATGCATTGTTTTCATGATGAAGATTAATAATCTTCAAACCTCCATTCTCAAGATATAAGCTAGAAATCCAGTAATCACTGTATTGACCAACTGAATCTGACCCATCATGCTAAGAGATTTACCTTTCCAAGATGTTAGCTTCAATTTGACTTTATCAGTCAAAGGTTGAAGAAATCAACACTTTGGAACACTAACAAGGATAGACACTCCTAAATAATTGAAAGGCAAACAACTCATAGAATACGTTGAATACGTTGAATTTTGGTGACAAATCTAGCAGAATTATCCATGGTGAAAAAACTACTCGTAGAATTATTAACATATTGACCAGAAAAATCATCATATGTTTTAAGAAAAATACTCAAATTTCTAAGAGACTTATTATCCCCCCTCCCCCTACAGAACACAAATATGTCATCATTGTATAAAATATGAGAGGGAGTGAGATAAACTTGTGGACTAGCCATGTGTAGAATTTTCTTATCATTCACAAGCTTAGAGATGCATCTACTAAGAACTTCCTCTGCAAAACAGAAAAGTAAAGGAGACAAAGGATCACCTTGTCTAACACCTCTACTGCAAGGAAAAAAACCCCAACAAACTGCCATTTATTCTAAAAGAAAGGATAATTGAACGGAGAATTGTACTAATCCAACCTACAAACGAGGGGTGAAAACCAAAGTGTCTCAAAACTAATAATAAGAACTTAAAACTCAGAGTGTCAAAGGATTTATGAATATCAACTTTGTAAGCCACATAACCTCCTCTAACCTTTTTAGAAAACATGTTAATAGCTTTAGAAGCAAAACCAATGCAATCCTAAATTTGTCTACCCTGCACAAACCCATATTGATTAGGAGAAATGATTGTAGCAGCCACAAGTGCAAGCCTATCCACTAGTATCTTGGAAATAATCCTAGATTTAAAATTAGCAACAGCAATTGGCCTGTAATCTTTAATGGAGTCAGCACTCTGAATCTTATGAATAAGAGATACCACATTACTATTCATTCCAGGGAGAACCCAGTTTTGTTTATAAAACGGGTGAACAACATTGCAAACATTTGTCCTAATAATTTCTCAGTAAGAATGATAGAAAACACCACCAAAACTATCAGGACTAAGAACACTATTACCATTAAGATTAAAAACAACACTCTTGATTTCCAAAAAAAACAAGACATTTAATCAATATTATATTCTCCTCAGAGGAAACTAGCTCAGGAATATAAGTACCAATAAAATTTTCCATATTACTTGTATCTGGAACATTAAAAATAGACTCAGCATAAATTTTTTATAAAAGTTCAAAATATGATCCTTAATAAGTTTAAGATCCTCAATAACCTCATTATTAATCTATTGACGATGAATCCCACTAGAATTATTTCTCCTATTGACCACAGCATAGAAAAAGGCAGTATTTCAATCCCAATCTTTAAACCATAACATCTTAGCCCTTTCTTTCCAAAAAAAATATTGATAGTGAAGAGCATGATCAAGGTCCTCCTTAGCAATCTTTTCTTGATAGAGAAGTCCATCAATTTCAGACAAACTAGCAGTCTCTAAGTTTTGTTGAATACCAAGGACGAGACCCTGCTTAAGAAGAACTACATTGTGAACATTACCAAAAAAAAATTTATTCCAATCTCGAAGCTCAATTTTAAACCTTTTTAACTTATGTTGCAAAATAAACATAGGACAACCAACAACCTTATTAGCCCAAGTATCATGAATAAAATTCATACATGAAATGTCTTGAAGCCACATAGAAAAGAAAAGAAAATTAGTAACCTTCCTTAAAAAATTAGTAGCAAGACTAACAAGAATAGGGGAATGATCAAAACAATTTTTAACAAGAACTTGATAAGTACAAGAATCCCATTCATCCAGACACACTCTATTACATAAAGCCCTATCCATTCATCTATGAATTTTATGCAACTTTCTCCTTCCATTACACCAAGTATAACAAGATCCAATAAAAGGCATACAAGAAAGATCATTAGTATTAATCCAATCAAGGAATTCATTACAAGAAACCTGATTAGGAGCCACCCCACTCTGCAGTTATCCGTCGAGAGAACAACATTAAAATCTCCCAGAATACACCAAGGCCCTGTGAAGAAACTAAGATTCCTCCACGAAAATCGTCTAACAAAGTATGTATTAGCACCATAAACACCTGCAAAGCTAAAGCATTTATCATGCAGAAAGCATGTTACAAAAATAAACTAATCATTGACCAAGAAATTTTGGACAAGATTAGGAACGGACAAACACCAAAGCTTAGCAGCTTTCTTAACAATAAGAGACATAGCCACCAAATGCATATTAACAAAATTTTAAAAGGACATCGAAAGCATCAATGTACGACATCATAGGTTCAGCAAAGAAAACCAGGAGGGGTTTGTATAGTTTAAGTAAACTAATCAACATATCCAAAGTTTTGTGGTTTCCTAGTCCTCTAACATTCCAGAAAAATGAAGAGACCTTTATTGTGACGTTGTAGAGAGAACTGCCTTACCAGTTTTTTTGGATTTACTAGTCCCCTTAGGTGGTCTCCCTGGTTTTCTTTTAGTGCGAACTATTTCCTCCCCATTATCACTTGTATGCACCTCTATCTCATTAGGATCAGTCCAAAATTTTGAGACGACACGATTTTCACTAGTGATATGGTTAAAATTAAATTCAACAATAGAAATCGAAATAATTAACGCACCAATATGAGGATCACCTTCCACATCTGTAGTTTCCAAACCATCTAGAGAGGAAAAGTGATTTTGTAGGACAAACATGTCATTATCTGGGAGTAGTGATTTAACATCCTCAAGATATTTAGGCTTTCGAGGGGAGGTATGACGCGACGGAGATGGTGTAGTCACAATACCAGAGACTTCCACATGATGAACATCAATAAGAGTCTTAATTGGTGCTTTAGTATCCCCATGTGATTTAGCCCTCTAAGGAGAGGTAGGACACCACGTAGATGGTACAACCACAGTAGCAGAGACCTCCACATGATGATCATCAATAGGAGTTGTAACTGAATGTACTACAAGTTGTGACTCTGAGCCCTTGGCTTACATAACAGCAGGTGAATTCCTTACCATTCCCGATTCTGAAATATCCGAAGTGGGAGTGAACAACTCCTGCCTAGGTGAGGACCTATCATGATTCGAGACATCCTCGAGAGGAGGCATATTAGCAAAATCATCCTCCCCTCCATTTGTTTTATCAGAAGCAAGGTGACCCAAGAATGACCATGCATTAGCCCTGCTAGGAGCATCAGTTGTCAATTTAACAATAGGGCCTTCCACGAGCTTCGACTGTGGATCTTTCTTCCGACACTCTTTACGTTGTTTAGGAACCGCGACCCTCCCCTGTTCCCGTTCATCAGGAGTTGTCTTCTGAGAAGGTTTATGTTGAGGTCCATGAACACGACCCTGATCATGAATGACGTGGCACTGAGCAAGCTCATGCCCAATCATCTTACAATGAGAGTAAAATAGAGGGAGCCATTCATATTCCACATCAGCTACAAAAGCAAAGTTTGGACGTTCAACCAAGAGGTTATCGGGAAGAGGGGACAACAGATCAATATCCATCAACACTCTAGCAAATAAACCCCTATTCTTTCTCATGGTATGATCATCCAATGACAAAGGAGTACTAAGACCTCCGGTGATGGAAAATGGTAGATTCTAACTCGGGCCTGAGTTTTAGTACTCTTCATAGTAGCTGGAACAAAGTCTCTTGTCCAGGCAAACAATCTCAAGAAACCAAGAGAAAACTGCAATGAACCCATCATGAGGGCCCATCACATGTCTTCTAAAGAACTGAACTCAAACTCATAGAAACCCTTCTCAAGAGGAATTGCTTTCCGCAATCCAAGAGCCTTGCACACCGACTATAACTTTTTAGTTAAATCAAGGTGTGTGAGGGTTTATCCCCCTTAGATAGAATAATCTGACCATGTAAATGGGTCTTGCAATCCTCAAGACCAACCAAGTAATCTACCTCATCAACCCGGATAGCAACCATGTCTCCATTAACACAAGGAGTAGGTAGTTGGGACAAAGGAATGTCACATATATTTCCCAAAGGCTGAGCAAAAGTCTTCCTTTGGCCTAGCATAGCAGACGCTGTCTTATTAGGGAACACTTTTCAATCCATCAAACAAGCCCATGGGATGAGGAAACCCGTAATGCCCTCCGCCATTCCCAAAGGATAACAAGATGTCGACCTGCCCACACTAGCTTCCATCGTCCCACTAGCCGCACCACCTAAAATTTTTGACTTTACAACCAATGTTGATAAAAATCGTGACTTTACCACAAATTTTGATAAAAATCGTGATTTTACCAAAAATTAGAATTGGCTACATGAAAAAGGTGACAACTTCGGTTGGGTGCAATAGAATTTACAAGAAGAAATTTAAGGAAAGAATACCACCTTGGATGCAAACGTAGAGAGTTGTCGCGCCACCATCAGCGTCTAGGCAAACTGCCACCGACCCACAACCCCTGCGCCACCACCATCCACCACCAAACTGGAGAATGAATGACCACCCACACAAACCCTGACCGCACCAAAACCCTTCGGAGAAAAGAGAACAGAGAAAAAATCTTATCTCCAAATAAATTAAACTACATCTTAATCATATAATAATTTCGTAAATTATACCTTAACCGAATAATTATGTAGTCTATATTTTTTTTCAATAATTTAATTATTAAAAATAAAACTGTCATTTATAAATTCTTAATTTTAAAAATTAGGATTCATAGAATTGGAAACTTTGTTCATGGAGCATCATAGTTTAGACCATTCAAGATAAAGCTTTCATGTATTGTTTCCATAGTGTTTATGTTCCGTACTCTCCCAATATGTAGCTATTTTGAACTCTATTCTTCGTCACGTTTGATCTGACTCCACGTTCCTATACTACCCTTTTTACTACTTGAGCATATGTTTGTGCAATCCTTTTTCTCCTCTATTCCTTTTTATGTATCACCGTTATTTTTTATGGTTTCCTTCAGTTATCCTCGTTTTGGCTTCAATTATTATGTTGCTTGACGTTTTCAATGTATACTCATGTCGATGATACTTGGGTTTGTTGAAATGAATCTTCATGGTTCTATCCATATATTATCCAACTGCTGGTCCAACCTCCTTGAAACAAAAATGTTTACACGTAGCTGGATGGCATATGAGAGAAAAAGAAAAGGTTTACATTGAATCTCATGTTCAAAATAACAGCCACAGGTCTTTTAAGATTTTTTGTTTGGATGTGCTTGTTAAATCTCTTTTATCTTATTAATTTTCTAGATATTGGGATTATGTATAACTCACAATACCTTGATGATGTAGGGTTGAATGTTGTATTCCTTTATTTAGTAATTATAATGTTTTTATTCAATTCTTATCTAGGTTTATTCACGGTAACTTATTTATATTTCCTAAACATTTAGTAAAGTTTCCTTTTTTTCATTTTCTTTTATGTTAATAAACATGTTGCGTATAATTTTTTAATATTGATGTATCAAACCTTTTAAGATATCAATTTCCATATTGATGTAAAATAAATTTTCATTTTTTTAAAAAACTATAATAGGTATAATCCATTTATCATAATGAGTGACACAATGTTATTTTTTAATAAATGATAAATTTAGTTCGTTGTAATTAAAACTAATATAGTCAAGATTTACAATCTTAATTTTATTTGTAACTTACATAGTAAGTGTAAGTGCACTTTTAGGGTGCTTTGGATTAGAGGGAGATTTGTAAAGATTCGAAGGAGTAGCATTACAAGAAAAACATGAAATAGAAATCAATTTTTAGAGACTAAAATAATTAGTTGCAATAGTAACTAAATTAGAGACCATTTTAGAAACTAAAAAAAAAATTGGTTTCTAAATTAGTTTCTATTATTGTTAAATAGTTTCTAAATTGGTATCTGATTAGCAACCAAAGTTTTAACTACCAATTATTTAGTTTCTACATTTGGTCTCTAAAACCTTGGTTGCTAATTAGATGCCAATTTAGAAACTATTTAACAATAATAAACTAATTTAGAAACCAATTTTTTTTTTAGTTTCTAAAATGGTCTCTAATTTAGTTACTTGTAACTAATTATTTTAGTCTCTACAAATTGGTTTCTATTTCATGATTTTCTTGTAATGATGTGTAAAGATTTGAGATGATGTGTGAAGTTATTTGAATAGAGGAATGTGAGAAGAGATTTATAAGGATTGTTTATTGAAAGTTATGTGAATAATGTAATAATTAGGAAATAATTTATAAACTATTTTAAAGGTGTAAAATGTAAGTTTATAGATTTGTCTTTGTTATTAAATATTTAGAATTGTCAATATTTTTGAATGAAAAAATAGAGTTATATATGTAAAAATTGAAAATTGTTACATAAAAATAGATAATTGAAATATTTAAAATTTTAAAAAATATAATACAAAATAATTTTATATTAAATTAAATAATGTTATTAAATATATTAAAATTTATCAAAATTATTATTATTATATTTTTTTATTTTATATGATTATATATATTTCGTTGATTTTATATTTTATTTTATTATTTATTATGTATAATTATATTATTTTATATAAATATATATTTTACTAGTATTATAATTTTATTTTATTATTTATAATTATATGTTGTTATTAATAGTATAATTAAATATTTTTATTACATAAATTTATGTAATATAATATATTAATTTTACATATTATATATTGTATATATATAATTATATTAATAATAATAGTAATAAATATTATTTTTGTAAGGATCTAGAAAATTAATTTAGAGTAGAAGTAGTATATTTTAAATGATTCCTGAATATTTTATTATTAAAATGAAAATGACATATAAATAGAAAATTCAGTAATTCAAGTTTCATTTTAAAAGAACCACCATCTCTCTAGAAGTTGTTGATCAAGAGTGATCAAAGGCTTTGAAGAATCCAAATCCAAGTGTTTGATGTAAGGCTGGAGTTGTTGTTGTGTTTAAGATAGGATCTGGATAGTTTATTTGTGTAATTCACTCTTTGTTGAATCTAAAGCTAATGTGTTTAAAACCTTTTTGAGTTTAAAGTGTTTTTCAAACTAAGTGAAAAACAACCTGTTGTTTTATCGAAACAACCGATTGTTTTACTCTTAGGTGTTTTTGAAAAGGTTGAAAGTTGTTTTGGTTGGTTGACTTGTTGTCACACCAAAACAATCGATTGTTTCGTGGTTTCAATCGATTGTTTGTTTGAAAATCCTAACAGAATTTTGTTTTGTTAGTTAAGTGTGCTTTAAATGATTTCCAACTGAATACGCTCCTCTATTGAATGCTTTGACCAATCTTTGAAAGCTATAAATAGTTTGTTTATGTTTTATAACAAACAAGAAAAAACATATTTGAGTTTTTCAGTTGAGAAAGATTGCTTTCAAGTTTGTGAATATTCACATTCAGCTTTAGGTTTTCTCAAGAGAATGTGGAATAGGATTACATCTGTATTGATTTCAGATTGTTCTGTAAACAAGTGTAATTCATTCTGAACATTTTGTATTTTCGGGTGTTGTTGCCAAGGAGTGTTGTGTGTTCTTGAGGTTGTCAAGATCAACATTCTTGGTGTGTGTTGTGCCAAAGGACGTGTGTTTCTTGAAGAGTTCAAGGTCACTTCTTTGGTGGTTTGTGTGTAATCTGTTTTGATTGCTTAGTGGATTGCCTAGTGGCTTCTGCGAACTGGATGTAGCTCTTGGTTTAAGAGTGAACCAGTATAAACTGATTGTGTATCTTTTTCTTCCCTTAAACTCATTTAAATTCAGTTGTTATTGCTTTGCTAGTATAAACAACCGATTGTTTCGAAGAAACAACCGTTTTTTTTTTCTGGTGCTTTACTGTTTTGTGCTTTATATCTTGGCTAACTGAATTTCTGATTGAGTTTCATACAAAGGATTTTTGTTCTAGCTGAAAAAGTTTTCAAAACCCCCTTTAACTAATTCACCCCCCCTCTCGTTTAAGGCCATCTATTCTAACATAAGTTTCCTTTTCTTTTCCTCTGCCTTCTCAACAAATTTATAACTTTCTCACTCATCAGTTTGACGGGCGGAGTCCACCATTAGACTCCTGGCAATGAGATCTACAAGACTGCCTGATCAGAATCTCTAATAGAGTAAGTTCAATTTTTACTCTTCTCTCAGTCAAATTTTTAACTTGTAGGTATGTCCCGATCTAAGTTTATGCATGTACCTCTTTTAGTTTTAGGATTAGTCTTTGTTAGATTAGAGTCCTAGAGATATAGTTAGATTTTTTATCAGCACTCTATGGTGTAGGTTAAGCTACTTTTGAAGCTTTTCGTAGGTTTGAAGCTCTTCGTGAGCATCTGCTCAAGTAAAGGGAAGGGAAGCTAGTTTAAATTGTCAATAGAATCCTAGGTTAGAAGATCTGGATGTGAATTCCAAATTTTTGTTGCAGGATTTCTTGCTTTGAGTATATGGTAGTTTGATTGAAATTGAAAGTGTTGTGATTGAGAATTGATTGTTTGATTTTAAATGGTTTTGGATTTAGAAACCATATATATGTATAGATGGACATAATAACTCAATGATTCAATGAGGGTGATTGTATCATGCTGAGCAAGAACTGTCAATGTAATGTGTAGATTTATAAATTTATGAGTTTAATGAAATGTTGATTTAGAATCTAACAGGTATAACAAGTTATGCAGAATTTTTTGCATATTTTTCTCAAGCTAGCAAATTCTAGCTCAAGCTAAAATTATGGATGCTCTTGGGTTGATTTTAGCTCAAGCCAGCAAATTCTAGCTCAATCTAAAATTTTGGGTGCTCTTGGGTTGATTCTAGCTCAAGCTAGCAAATTCTAGCTCAAGCTAGCAAATTCTAGCTCAAGCTAGACTCTCTAAAAATAATTTAAAAAAAATTCTGAATATTTTTTAAAAGGTTGATTTATTTCTTTTTGTATACTCATAAATTATATAGACTTTTATTTCATGTATATTTAATTGAAAATCTCTTTAATTAGACATTTATATGATTAGTAGATGAAATGTGGTATGCTTTGGAAATTCTAAAATTTTGTATGATTTGATTCTTTGATGTTGGATTTTTGTGAGGTTCAAAATATGAATTTTAATCAAGACATAGTATTTTCAGGAAAGAAAATACTGTGTTAAGATTGTTTAGGATGTGCATTGACTTGGAATTCGTCTAGAAGGAGATATCCTGACTCTACTGAGATAATAGAATCATATAGATGAAGTTATTCAGGTCGTGAGAGTCGAAGGAGGTTCATATGAATGGGTTAGTTGTTTGAAAGATAACTAACTTGACCTGTAATATGAGTTAACCCTGTCATACTAGTAGAGAGAAGATATTGAGATTATTTATGCGCATAGTTGTGTGGATTTCACAGTGATATAGTATGACAGGTGCAGATCTCTAAGTCTGAGTCAACGCACGAGTCTTCTGGAAGTAGAGTCAAGTGTCTATGTGTTATGAGTCGATAGAAGTCTGACATGTGAAAGATGAATTATGAAATTTTAATAGACACTTGATGGTTTGAGAAATTGTATAAAACTTGATGAATTATGTTGATTAATTTGACATTGAAATTATATAAAAAAAAAATTATAGTTAGTTTACCTTGTTATTCGTTTGTGTTTGTTTCTTTATTTGTGATGATCGTGTTTTACACAGAAGCATATGAGATTTCAGGTAATAGAGCTTCTCAATGAGCCACTGTTGTATTGGATAGATTTACTTTTGAATGCTTTTTATTTTTGTTTTTATACTTTTGATGTATATATTAAATCCTTATGAATAGGGATATCTTTTTGAGATACAAATATGATAAAATAATATATGTTTACATGTTAATTAGTTATTGGATGCATAATATATTACCAATTATGGTTAAAAATAGGGATATTACAATTTTTATATATTTGATACATATAATAATATTAATAATAAATAATTATTATTATAAAAAAGTTAATATATTTTAAAATTATTTTAATATACAAAATATATTTATAAAATAAAATTACTATATTATCTTTTATAATCATTATTATTATTATTATATAAATTTAAATGTTTATTATAAATAATTATATACATTATTAATTATTAAATTTTATTATTAATAATATTATTTAATATTATTTTATTAGTTTAGTTCGTCAAACGAGCAATCTTATTTAGGAATTTTGCAAAGACATTTAGAGTGGAAAACATTTGAAGTTATAAGCTTCATGTCTACGAATAAGATTAATTAGTAGTAATCAGAGACATTTGTTCGCGTTTTATCTTTCAGATTGTGTTTTTGTCATGCTAGTCAAGTTATAGTAAATATATTAACTATGAATTTAGAAATTACATTGAATCGTAATGAAAAATAATTTATTATAAGTTTTATAGGCACGATATTATGCATAATAATGATAATACTAAAAAAATTATTAAATAAAAAATTAATTATTATATATAATTTAGAAACTAAACTAATTATTAATATTTAAATAGTTTCTATTATTACTGAAATTAGTTTTAAACTGGGATATATAATTAATAATAAAAATTATATAATTATTTATAATAAATAATATTTATAGTCAATTAAATATTAATTTAAAAATTATTTATTAATAATAAAAATTAATTTAAATATTAATAATTTTTTAATCTTTAAAATAATATATAATTTAATTAACATAGTTATTAATTATTTTTTGTCTTTAAAATTAGTTTTTATAGAAAGATTTTATATTTTTTTCAAGTATATGAAATATAATCTTAAAAAAATAACTTTGTATTTGCTTATAATAATTTGTTTTCAAATATAATATTTTTTAACGTTATTGAAATTGTTATTTTTCTTATATGAAAAAGTAGTGGATTACACATTGAGGATTATGTTAAACATATGTAATAAAAAAAAAAAAAACTCACGCTTTATATTTTTTCGTATTTTCTTATGTAGAAATAATACACAAACAACTATAAATAAAATTGAAAAAATATTAGATTTGAACTTATATTTATAAGGTCTCATGGTACTACAACTTCATAGAACACAGTTAAGAGGATCATAAACATAATATGATATCATATAATAACACTTGATGATTTGTTTATATTTGTTATAACTCAAAACTTTATTTACTTTGTTTCGTGATTCTAGATATTAGTAAATCGTATAATCTAATTACCATGAAACCATTTTGTAATTTTATTTGAGAGTGACTTTTACTTGTTGTGAAATAAAAATCAACAATCAATATGCAAAACTTATTTTCTTAATAAACAATATAGTTATTTATCTTTATTTTATGTTATTTGTTTTGTGTCTCTTATTGGTGTGATTTTTTTTTTATAAAATATTTTATGTTAGATACAGGCAAATTCTTCCTGCACATATCAATTTTAACCTCCACCATATCAATTTTTTAAATTTCCAAAACTACCCTCCTCCACCATATCAATTTTAACCTCCACCATATCAATTTTTTAAAATTTCCAAAACTACCCTTATTCTAAATTAAAGAATTGAAAATAATAATTATAATTGAGAAATAAAAAAATACATGCTGGAAAAAAAATTCTGAACACAAAACTAAAAATACATTCTGGATAAAAAATTTCAGAATTTAAAAATATGTTTGGAAAATTGAAATCCAAAATATTTTAGATAAAAGTTTCAAAAATAATTTTCATTTTTGTGTAAGGTTATTTTCGTCATTTAGAAAGGATAATTTTGTCATTTTTTAGAGCTGGTTGGGTGCATGTTTAAATTGATATGGTGGAGGGAGAAATTGCCTAGATATCATTATGCAACTTGATATCTCTGCTAGTCTGACACCTCAAATAACAACAATTATCTGTCACCACATAAAAAAAGCATTATTAAGAAAAAAAATATGGGAGCACTAGACCAAAATTCATATGTTAACAAAAAAATATATAGGTAGATTATACATATTCATAAAGAATTCTAAGAACAGACTATATGGAAGTCTATTATACCAATGAAATGATTCTCTATGAATAAATCGTAAATTAACCAACTTATCAGCACACGCATTCCCTTCACGAAAAATATGAGTAACCCCTAAACTTGATTTTCCCACAGTAATTAAGACAATTATTCCATCGATTACGAAGCATCCACGAAACATTAGTTCTAGTAGTAAATGCAACATAAATCAAAGCATAATCACATTCAAGTCATACATTAGTAAGCCCCATCTTTTGAACTTCTTCCATAACATGTATAACTCCATAAAAGTCAGCAACCATAGCAATATGAACTTTAAGAAACACAAAGAAAGCACCAATAAACTCCTTCATACTCCCACGAAAAATACCTCCACAAGTAGCAAAACCAGGATATCTCCTAGTAGTCCCATCAATGTTAATTTTAACCCAGCCTGGTGAAGAGAACTCCCATATAACAGGAAGAGGGCGAAGAACTTTACCAGTACGAGTATTAATACTGTACCGTCCCGTTCCCAGGCGTTGCCCAGAAGTCAAAGTCAACACATGGTGGGACCCCTCAAGGGACCCAAGGAAAAGTCAGCAGGTCGTCCGCTCGAGGCATCGCCCAAGAGAAGACATCGCCCAGAAAGACGTCGCCTAAGCAAAGACATCGCCCAAGCGAGGACGTCGCCTAAGTAAAGACATCGCCCAAGCGAAGACATCGCCCAAGCGAGGACGTCGCCTAAGTAAAGACATCGCCAAGCAGAGAGACATCGCCCAAGAGGGGCATCGCCCAAGAAAGACATCGGGCCTCGACAGTTCAGAACAGTAGCAAGGAGAAGAGAAAGGTGGCTTCAAGGCCATAAGTTCTAGTACCAGAAGGGGGTAAACCTGACTCGTGAAGTATCCACGCCACTGCTAGGAGACCCTGGGACAGATACAACCCATGAGAGGGCCATGACCAGGGCAGAACCACGTGCATGATACGAGAGAAAGGTAGATACACCCCTAGGGCGAGTGACTAGTGATTGGGACGCATGAGTTGGCACCCAAAAAGTCAACCCACGTGACAGAAGCACTTCGCAGAAAAGAGGGCTCACACGATGGAAAAACCCTAAGTTGGGTGGCGGCGCTGTGGGACCCTCTGCACAGAATAACGATCAAGTCAGAGGGGCACGTGGCAATGCATACGTGCTCATTAAAGGTTTCAGTGAAAGTTTGCCAAGGTACGCGTTAATTCAGTTAAGATTCGAATATTCCAAGGAATGTTTTTATATGCTTTCAATGTGCTTTAATGCGCTTTAATGATGAGAGGTGTATAAAAAGGAACCTTGGGAGCATTTGAAAAGGGGGAGAGTTTTAACCTAATTCTCATAGTCACACAGAGCACAAACCCTAATTGTTCTTGGTGGCGCACCCACTGTGAGCACAAGGCAATTAGGGCAACACAGTTTTAGCCCTTCAGTACAGTTTTCGACCACCTTCAGAGCATTCGTTCAAGTGTTCCGATACAGGGGTGCGTCGCCTTTGATGTTTATCGCTAGCTGACTTGATCGTCGGAGTGCAAACGGCCGTGAGGGCGCCCCTTTGTTCACTTCTTTTCAGGTACTCACAAACGGAGCAAAACGAAGGTGCCCTAGCTCGCGAGGACAAGCCACGCGCAAAGACGATCCCGGTCAACCGGCGGGAACAAATACAAAAAAACTTAATCACGTTGAAATCCAACATATCATTCTTCATTGAAGCTTTAGACAAATTTCCCACTAGACAAGTTAAATCTTTAATTACCGAAATAGTCCTAAAAACATCAATCTTATCCTGGAATCTAGTATAATTCCTCATACGTCATATCATCCAAATAGAAAAAGTTATCACAATAAGTTTAATCAATTTAATCAAAGGACTACCATCACTATAAAAGAAAAAAGATCATCCTTATTAGATAAATGAGAAGTAAGAAAAATCTGCCAAACCTAACTCCAAATATGCAAAGCATTAGAACATTCAAAAAATAAATGTTGAATAGATTCCTCGTGCTTTTCAGAAAGCGTACACATATAACATATTGCAGACCTTTATTCTGAATATGTTGATTTGTAGGAAGCCACCCATGAAAAAATTTCTAGAGTACTAGAGTTCTGGAAAGCGGAATGAATAGATGAAGACCAAATGAATTTACCCCAACCACATGGAACTCCTTGTTCCAAAAAAAATTCCTAGCCGATTTAAAAGTGAAACAACCAGACTCATCTAGAATCCAATTAAGAATATCATATTCCTTCATAACCATGATAAGATTAAAACAAATGGTGCATCTGTTGTAAAGACAAGGGAATATCATATTCCTTCATAACCATGATATGATTAAAACAAATGATGCATCTATTGTAAAGACAAGGGAATATTCCAATCACAATCTGTCCAAAATTGAGAGATTGTATCCGGAATGCTAGCGCCATCAGATAACCCTGGAATATTTGCTAAAGAAGTAGTAGAACACCATTTATCATTCCAGAAATTAATAAAAGTACTTGTACCAACAGTCCAAGAAGTATAATAAAGTATAATAGAATAAAACTACTTAATTTCAGGTCAAAGAGATGAGGATCTATAAACCATTATAAACTCGTATTTTGATTTAAGAACCCTGACTTTCAGGTGAAAAGACCAAGTTTTGTTGCTATAAGAAAAGTTCCAAGCAAGCTTAAGAAGATATGCATTATTTTTATGATGAAGATTAATAATCTTCAAATCTCCATTCTCAAGAGGAGAACAAACCATATCCCAATTCACGGTAACTATGCCTTTTTTAATAATATCACCAATCCAAATAAAATTTTGACACCACTGCTCAACTTGCTTAAAAAGTGAAACAGACCATTTATACATATTAAAGTTATAAGCTAGAAATCCAATAATCACCATATTAAATAATTGAATCCAACCCATCAAGCTAAGAGATTTACTTTTCCAATATGCTAGCTTCAATTTGACTTTATTAGCCAAAGGTTGAAGAAATCAAAACTTTGGAGCACCAGCAAAGATAGGCACTCCTAAATAACTGAAAGGAAAACAACCATGACTACAAGAAAGAATACGTTGAATTTTGGTGACAAATCTTGCAGAATTATCCATGGTGAAAAAACTACTCTTAATATTATTAAAATATTGACTAGAAAAATAACCATATGTTTTAAAGAAATATACTCAAACTTCTAAGAGACTTATTATCTCTCCTAGAAAACAAATATGTCATCAACATATAAGATACGAGAGGGAGTGAGATAACCTTGCGGACTAGCCATATGTAGAATTTTCTTATCATTCACAAGCTTAGAGATACCTCTACTAAGAACTTCCTCTGCAAGACAGAAAAGTAAAGGAGACAAAAGATCACCTTCTCTGACACCTCTACTGCAAGGAAAAAAAAAAACCTACTAAACTGCCATTTATTCTGATAGAAAGCATAACTGAACGGAGAATTGTACTAATACAACCGACTAACGAGGGGTGAAAACCAAAGCATGTTAAAACTAATAAAAAGAACTTCCAACCTAGAGTGTCAAAAGCTTTATGAATATCAACTTTGTAAGTCACATTACCTCCTCTAACCTTTTGAGAAAGCATGTTAATAGCTTCAAAAGCAATACTAATGCAATCCTGAATTTGTCTACCATACACAAACTCATATTGATTAGGAGAAATGATTATAGCAGCCACAAGTGCAAGCCTATCCGCTAGTAACTTGGAAATAATCTTAAATTTGAACTTAGCAACAACAATTGGCTTGTAATTTTTAATGCAGTCAACACCCTGAATCTTATGAATAAGAGATACTACATTACTGTTTATTCCAAAGAGAACCCAGTTTTCTTTAAAATACTGTTGAACAACATTGCAAACATCTATCCCAATAATTTCCCAGCAAGAATGATAGAAAACACCACCAAAACCATCAGGACCAGGATCACTATTACCATTAACAATAAAAACAACATTCTTGAGTTCCAAAAAATCAGGACATTTAATCAACATCATATTCTCCTCAAAGGAAACTAGCTCAGGAATATAAGTACCGATAAAATATTTCATATTACTTGTATCTGGAACATTAGAAATAGACTCAGCATAAAGATTTTTATAAAAGTCCAAAATATAATCCTCAATGAGTTCAATAACCTTATTTATCAATTCGTAGACGATGAATCTCACTAGAATTATTTCTCCTCTTGAGCACAACATGGAAAAAAGCAGTATTTCAATCCCCATCTTTAAACCATAACACCTTAGCCTTTTGTTTCCAAAACAAATATTGACATTGAAGAGCATGATCAAGCTCCTCTTTGGCAATCTTTTCTCGTTAGAGAAGCCCATCAATATCAAACAAGCTAATAGTCTCTAAGTTTTGTTGAATACCAAGGACAAGACCCTGCTTAAGAAGAACTGCATTGTGAACATTACCAAAAGAAATTTTATTCTAGTCTCGGAGCTCAATTTTCAACCTTTTTAACTTATGTTGCAAAATAAACATAGAACAACCAACAACCTTATTAGTCCAAGAATCATGAATAAGCTTCATACACGAAGTGTCCTGAAGCCACATAGAAAGGAAACCAAAATTGTTAACCTTCCTTAAAGAATTACTAGCAAGACTAGCAAGCATAAAGGAATGAACATAACAATTTTTAACAAGAACCTAATAAGTACAAGAATCTTATTCATCTAGACACACTCGATTACATAAATCCCTATCCAGTCTTCTATGAATTCTATGCAATCCTCTCCTTCCATTACACCAAGTATAACAAGATCCAATAAAGGCATACAAGAAAGATCATTAGTATTAATCCAATCAAGGAATTCATTACAAGAAACCTGATTAGGAGCCACCCCCCCTGCAATCATCCACCGAGAGCACAACATTAAAATCTCACAAAATACATCTAGGCCCTGTGAAGAAACTAAGATCCTTCCACAAAAACCATATAACCAAGTATGTGTTAACACCATAAACACCTACAAAGGTAAAGCATTTATCATGTAGAAGGAAAGTTACAGAAATAAATTGATCATTGACCAAGAAATTTTAGACAAGATAAGGAACTGACAAACACCAAAGCTTAGCAGCTTTATTAACAATAGAAGTTGTAGCCACCAAATGCATATTAATAGATTTGAAAAGAACATTGAAAGCATCAGTGTACGACATCATAGGTTCAGCAAGAAAAACCAAGAAGGGTTTATGTAGTTTAAGTAAACTAATCAACATTACCATAGTTTTGTGATTTCCCAGTCCTCTAATATTCCAGAAAAATGAAGAGACCTTCATTGTGACGTTGTAGAGAGAACTTCCTTAACAGTTTTTTTAGATTTACTAGTTCCCTTAGGTGGTCTTCCTGGTTTTCTTTTAGTACGAACTATTTCCTCCCTATTATCATTGGCATGCTCCTCCATCTCATTAGGATCAACCCAAAATTTTGGAGACAACCCGATTTTCAAAAGTGATATGGTCATAATTAAATTCAACAATGGCAGTCGAAATAATTGACGCATCAATATGAGGATCACCTCCCACATCTGTAGTTTTCAAACCATCAAGAGAGGACAAATGATTTTGCAGGACCAACATATTATTATTGGGAAGTGGTGCTTTAACATCTTCAAGAGATTTAGCCTTCCAAGGGGAGGTATGACGCAACAGAGATGTTACAGTCACAATAGCAGAGACGTCCACATGATGACCATCAATAGGAGTCTTAATTGGTGCTTTAGTATCCCCAGGTGATTTAGCCCTCCTAGGAGAGGTAGGACGTGACGAAGATGGTACAACCACAACAACTGAGACCTCCACATGATGATCATCAATAAAGTCGTAACTGAATGTACTACAAGTTGTGACTCTAAGCCCTTGGCTTGTATAACAGCAGGTGAATTCCTTACCATCCCCGGTTATGAAATATTCAAAGTGGAAGTGAACAACCCCTGCCTAGGTGAGGACCTATCATGATCCGAGGCATCCTCGAGAGGAAGCATATTGAAAAATCGTCCTCCCCACCATATATTTTATTAGAAAGCAAGGTGACCTAGGAGTGACCCTGCATTAGTCTCGTCAGGAGCATCAATTGTCAATTTATCAATAGGGCCTTCCACGAGCTTCGATTGTAGATCTTTATTTCGATATTGTTTACGTTGGTTAGGAACTGCAACCCTCCCCTGTTCCCATTCATTAGGAGTTGTCTTCTGAGAAGGTTTATCTTGAGGTCTAGGAACACGACATTGATCATGAATCACGCGGCATTGAGAAAGCTCATGCCCAATCATCTTACAATGAGAGCAAAATGGAGGGAGCCATTCATATTCCACATCAACTACAAAAGCAAAGTATGGACGTTCAACCAAGAGGTGATCGGGAAAATGGGACAACAGATCAATATCCACCAACACTTTAGCAAACAAAACCCTATTCTTTCTCATGGTATGATCATCCAAAGACAAAGGGGTACAAAGACCTTTGGTGATGGAAAATATCACCCTTGGTCTCCAATAATCCAAAGGCAAATGGTAGATTCTAACCCAGGCCTGAGTTTTAGTACTCTTCTTAGTAGCTGGAACAAAGTCTTTTGTCCAGGCAAACTATCTCAAGAAATTATGAGATAACTGCAATGAACTCATCCTGATGGCCCATCACATGTCTTCTAAAGAAGCAAACTCAAACTCATAAAAATGCTTCCCAAGAGGGATTGGTTTCCACGGTCCAAGAGCCTTCCACACCGGCTGCAACAATTTAGTCAAGTCAAGGTGTGTGAGAGGTTTATCCCCCTTAGATACAATAATCCGACCATGCAAATGGGTCTTGCAATCCTCAAGACCAGCCAAGTAATTTGCCTCATCAACGGGGACAACAACCATGTATCCCTTAATACAAGGATTAGGTAGTTTGGACAAAGGAATGTCACATGTATTTCCCAAAGGCTGAGCAAAAGTCTTACTTTGGCCTGGCATAACAGACGCTTTCTTATTAGGAAACTCTTCTCGGTCCATCAAATAAGCCCATGGGATGAGGAAACCCGTAGAGCCCTCCTTCATACTCAAAAGGCTAACAACAGCTCACTCCAGTCGCCAACGTCCCACTGGCCGCACCACCTAAAAATCTTGACTTTACCACAAATGTTGATAAAAACTGTGATTTTACCACAAATTTCGATAAAAATCGTGATTTTACCACAAATTTTGATAAAAAAAACTTGACTTTACCGCAAATTTTGATAAAAATCTTAACTTTACCACAAATTAGAATTGACTACATGAAAAAGGTGGCAACTTTGGTTGTGTGCAATATAATTTCCAAGAAAAAATTTAAGGAAAGAATACACCTTGGATGTAGACGTAGATAGTCACCACACCACAACCAGCGTCTCAACGGACTGTCGCGCTGCCACAACTAGCACCACGACCCCTGTGCCACCATCGTCCACCACCAAACTAGAGAACGAACGATCACCCACACAAATTCTAACCGTACCAAAATCCTTCGGAGTGTGATTTATAATAAGTATTACAATACTTATTTGTTATCCTTTAAATTTGTTTCAATATTTAGTCCACAACAACAATAACTTTTGTACTTTCTTCATTCTATAGCATACCCTTTTATGTAAAGATTTTGTGCATGAATATTCTTATTATTTCTATCATCACACTTTCATACATTAAAAAAATATCCTAAAAAACTTCTAATAACAAACCCAAACCATTAAAAAAAATATTGTTCTCCACAATTACCGATTGGAATAATTTTTTTTTAAAAATGTCTAAATAAATAAATCACATTTAGAAAATATAAATGTATAAGATATAAATTTACAAAGAAATAATCGTGTTTTTTTTAGCTTGATTTAGTTTTTTCTTTCTTAAATTAATGTAGAAATTCATAACTTTAGTTTTTTAAATTGAAATTGAAATTATATTTGTAGGCACACCTTTATGTAAGTTAATTTAAACCAAAGTCAAACTTACTTCAACTTAACTTAAAAAATAAAAATACAAATTTACATTAATTTTTAAAATATTTTAAACTTCAATATGAAAATTAAAAAGAAATAAGATTGTGTTTAGGAATACTTTTTTCATCCAAAAACAAATTATCTATATACATTTAGATTTTTCCAAATTAATAATTTTGCAAAAAAGTTGCCCTTCATAGGAACTTGTCATGAAGGATGAAACCGTTTGAGTTCTTTGTCGACGAAATAATGGGTTTTGTCAATATCTAGTGCCATATATATCCTTATGTGCCTCAACTATTCACGCCAACCAAAACAATTAATTATGAAAATTAATTTTTAGAACAATTTATTTTATTTCTCAATCAATTTTTTAGTTTTTATTATTATAAGAAACTATCTCTAATGATATAAAAGATATAAACTATTTTTACAGTATAACTATAACAACTAATAAAAATAAATTGTTTTTACACATATTTTATTATAATTTTACTTTTTACGTTTTAACAATTATGTTTTATTATATATCAAAATTTAATTGCATTAACTATTTCTTATCGTTATAAAAATGTGGATATGCATACTATCAAGAAGATATATATACTTGTTCTTTTTAATTTATTTATTTTTATTGATAATAAAATAAATAAAATAAACCGTAAAAAAAGGGTTTCGTAAAGAATTGAACTAGTAAAGAATAAAAATAAATAAAAGTTTTATTATTTACCAGTAATAAATAAGATGTTAAGTAGCTAAAAGAAGTTGTTTTTGCAATTTAAGGCTTCTTATCAAACTCCTAGGCAGTTATTACGAGAATGCCAGCCACATGCTTTGCTTCTTTGGTAGTGTAATAAATATATTAACTAGAAGTAGGTTAGTTGAACTAATGGCTTCTCTTTTCTATCTTTATTTGACAACATCTTTTTAAAATGAAAAACAAAATAAAACTATTTATAAATTTAACTTTTTAGAACTAAATAAAATGTTTTATGTAGCTTTAACAAGAATTAATTATATCTAACGGTAATAGATATAGTAGTTGGTAAATAACAGTCCACATGAGTGAGGTTTCTCACTCTCTCCTCCATGTCTAGCATTAATTGGTGTGTCCCTTGAATAACATTATAAACCAACTATTTACTCACACAAAAGTAAAATATCTGATAGATTTGTATTTGAAAATAAGAAGCCTTTACAGGATGGCAAAACTCAAAAATGGTTGTCTAATTAAAAAACTTTTTTCATGTTTTTTTTCATCTACTTATCTAATAAATACTTGTTTAGAAATTATTTATATTTTTTAAAGGCTTATTTTCCTTATATTTTCATTGGTTTCTTCAATATCTCCATATAAAATGTGAAATGTCATTTTTTTACTTTTTAAAAATTTTAAATATTGTAATTCTTTTTTAATTTTACATCACATTCCTACTTTTTGTTATTTTTTGGAGTTGATGCATCATCTTAGTTCTCCTGAGGGTAACACCTCTATGGTTGTCTAAAAGCATTTATGTAAGAGAGAGTTTCGTTGTTTGAGAGAGGTTGAAGCATGTTGAAAGAGTTGCATTGTACTGGAAGACAAGTTTATTTTTTTTTGTTTTGTATTGGAATTGTTGCACTATTTTTGCACCTTGTATTTTATGTTGTGTTGATATCACATTGTATAGTTTGATAGGTATATCCTGATCCAGTAATACCTACCAGATTGTACAATCCGATATTTATTTTATAATAACATACCAGATTGTACAATCTGGAAGGTATAACTGAATCCAGGATGACCTTTAGAATTGTACAAGGCATAATGTATTTCTAAAATGTATTTCAGATTGTACAATTCTAAACGTATATTACACAATGAAGGTGTTACGGATTGTACAATCTGGTATAGACGAACAAAATGAAAAAAAAATACATAAAAGAAAATAGTGCAAAACAACACATAACTTATAACAACCTCCAACATTCATCACTATCAACCACCACCAAAACTCATAAGCACCCACAAACAATCACCACAATGAACCAACACACCTTCAAAATGAAAAACAAGTCACACACAAAACTAAAACCCTAACATATATTGGTAAGGGTAGGATTGAAATTATAAAAATATATGGAGGTATGGGGAGAAGCATTGAAGGTGTAAGGAGAAACTTCTTTTTTTTAAATAACTATTTTATGATATTTTTAAAGATAAAATTTTATGTCTTCTCTTTTGCAATAATATATGTGTGTGTAAGCAAGAAGATAATATAAGACACAAATGTTTTTTTTTCTGATAGACAGTATAATACTTTCTAGTTTTTTGCTTTGTTTGATAAGCAAAATCTTGATCAGATGATAAACACAATATTAAGTTGACGGTGTACTTAACAAATATATTCTCCAAACTTATTATGTGAAATGTTTTTGTCATTAGTCTACCGAGATTATTCGCTAAAGCTTATGTTAACATTATAAGTTTTTGGGATATGACCTAAAACTGCTTTGCATCAACTACCATCCTGATACAAGCATATGTCAACTCTAACAAAGCTATATTGCGCGTATGATTTTCACTTTTACCCTTATTTGGGTAACAATGTATCTGACTAGGTCTCATAAGTATTGTCAACTATTGAAATGTTATTTGAAGATGAGATAAGCATTTAAAGTCACATAGAGCACATTTAATGCATATTTACGTTCTCGTTAGTTCTAACACATAAAAATGGTTATATCTGAGTGTGAAACTCTCAACAACAAGAAAATGATTTACAATGATTCTTTCTTTTACACTCTATATAAAGCTACTTTTCAAGAAAAAGAAAAAAATGAACAAATTAGAAAGTGTTGAAATGTTAGTGAAATCCTCCTCTACTTTAAAATCTTTGTATCAACATTGTTATCTTCAATAAAAACCTAAAAAATCTTTGAATGAACATTGTTATAAACATTTTATGAACATTGTTATGTGTGTTGTTATAAGCATGATATGATATGAAATTTAACAATATACATTGTACAAACTCTCGTACTAGTGTTCAATTTTTACTCAATAAACAAATTAATTATTTTTTTTACTTAACCAATATTATAATAATTTCTATTTGGTTTTTATCTTAAAACATTTTTATACAAACTCTTATACTAGTGGTCTATTTTTACTCAATAAACAAACTAATTATTGTTTTGTACTTAACCAATATTATAATATTATCTATTTAGTTTTTACCTTAAATATTTTTATCATGTCACTTATTCCTTTTAAATTAATGTTTTAATCAAAGTTGATGTTTTAATTGATTAAATTGACATTTTAATCAATTAAAATTATTTAAATTTCACATTTGAGTGATTTTAATGGATTAAAATGAAAAAATTTAAACAATGCACTAGAGTTTATTTCAATGGATTAAAAAATTTAATTCATTAAAAATAATAGTTATATAAGAAAGTTAGTTAAACAATCTTAAAATAATCCATTTAAAGGTTTTGAAACTTTTCTAAATTTTGAGATAACCTCTGGAAGTGAAAAAAAAAAAGACTTCTTTAAATTATTCAAGCAAATAGGGGTTTCAAGATCATTGATTAGGCTAATAGGATAGTGGATTACCTTCATTTTCTTTTTATATCTTGAATTGAAGTATGTCCAAATGTCTAATTTTGAATGAGTATTTAGATATTGGTTAAGTGTTTCAATGATGTTAGTTTGTGATACGATTTTACAAGTAGACTAGGAGATATAGTTATGTGAATCCAATAAAATTTGAAAAGTAATGGATAGGCTTAATTAGAGTGAAATAACAAGATGTAGCACTAATGTAAAATTAAACCTATATAAATTCTTGAGTTTTTTTCTTTTATCTCCTACAATCTATATCTAAAATGCACATTAATAATGTTCCGGCCGGTTGACCTGGGTCGTCTCTACGAGTGGCTTGTACTCACGAGCTAGAGCACCTTCGTTCCCTCTTGTGTATGAGTACCTGAAAAAGAAGAACAAAGGGGCGCCCTCGCGACCGTTTGCACTCCGACGCTCAAGTCAGCCAGCGAGAAACATCAAAGGTGACGCACCCCCGTATCGGAGCACTTGAACGAATGCTCTGAGGGTGGTCGAAAACTGTACTGAAGGACTAAAACTGTGTTGCCCTAATTGCCTTATGCTCACAGCTGGGTGCGCCGTCAAGAACCACTAGGGTTTAGTGTTCTGTGTAATTATGAAAGCGTACCTCTGCAAATTCTGTTGAGGTTACCTTTATAGCTAGGTTTCTTCTCTCTCCAGGCCGTTATGCTTTTGGACGCGTGGCTCGCATCCAGCCCTGCACGTGTCGCCATCTAGGCTGGGCTAGCAGGTAGCGCCCAGCCCTACACGTGTCGTCATCTGAGCTAAGGCAACTTGAGCGTCATTCTTTGTGTAGTAACCAGCCGCACAGCTAAGTCCTCAACTCAAGGAGCAACCTATCACGTAATGCGCTGTGAAACACCACCCGACAAGGCGAGTATCGGATGCAACAAGGTGCATCATCTCTATGATATCGTTCGTCGCGAATGGCACCCTCCTTACTGCTACGCCATGCATGTTCTAGCTGGGGAAACCCTGCCACCAACGAATGTCCACTTTGGGAATCCTGTCGCTGATGTGCAAGGTGTTTCCCCCAACCCACTCGACTTTCATGCCCCAAGCTGGTGCCACCATCGTCTTACTGAACTTACACGCTTGGAATTACCCTTCTGAGCCTTCGACAGCCTTAACTAAGTTCGCTGGGAGACCCAGCGACGTGCTCCTTGTGGCGGTGTGTAAACCACCCGATCTCCTAGTCATTCTCATATGGCGACTGCGACGCAAATCTGGTGACCGTCGGTTACGCACACTAGAGATCGGAGAACGCCAATACACCGATCGACGACTATGCCCACTTTCGAGCCATTCATCTTTTCTAGCCTACGCGTTCCATTGAGCGCGCCCCACTCGAGCGCGTGCAAGACACGTCATCACGCCTGATGACCTGGTCGGTACAGCCACTTGGGCTCTAACTTGAGCGCTGTATCTCTCGCGCCATCATACTCCGTGGGTGCCCCTTTGACTCGATCACTTATTCTGTGCGGAGGGTCCCACAGTGCCGCCACCCAACTTTAGGGCGATGTCTACACTCGGCGACGTCTTACTTCTGCGCGATGCTTCTCTTGGGCGATGGGCGGTGATCCATCTTGGCGGCAACACATCTCGGCGATAACCGATTATTTATACTGCAGAACGCCGCTTCTACATACGGCGACTACTTTGACTTCTTGACCACCTACCTTTCTCTTGTCCACGTCATCACACCCAATGACCTGGTCGGTACACAAGCCCCCCAGTCTTGAGCTGATAACTTGTTTTCAGCAAAAAGACTAAGAAGTTCACCGTTTCATTTTCTTCTTCAATACATATAAATGTGCGCATGGTTTTGCTTTTATCTGCTAAGGCGTCCTCTAGGGAGCGGCCTCATACCTTGAGCTATCAATTCTGCTCATTCTGGGAGGAGAGCTGCCTTTAACGGACCTCCCTCTGCCTTCTCTGAGCCTTTAATCTGAAACAACTTGATCTCAGTAGTGAGGTGTCTTTTACGAACCTACCTCAGCCACCCTGTGACTTCTTCCACCCTGATAACTTATCTGTTGTGCGATCACCTGATAACTTGGTTGGTTTTTACTAAACCCAATTAACTTAGCATAAACTGATGCTTAATTTCCTGGAAATCAACTTATCTTGAACAAACGGTTAGTCCATAGCAATAACATTTGACACGAAATTACTTACTGAGCAGTAGGCGGGAGTCATTTTTAGTATCTGAAATCTTGCTTGCCTGATCTGCCAAGTGAAATGTGTATTTCTAGGTCATCGCCTAAAACTTTGTTGGCCTGGTTCTGCACTGAGGACTTTCGAACTTGCCTCAATTTGCTTACGCAAAGAGGTCTTGCATTCTGTTCTGGCCTGCACCCGCTCTAGGCGAGGAGAATTTATCTCATAACTATTTAACTGACCTCAGCTTCGCTCGAGGGCGAGGAGGATTTATCTGATATCTGACCTCAGCTTCGCCCGAGGGCGAGGAGGATTTAACTGATAACTATTAACTGACCTCAACTTCGCTTGAGGGCGAGGAGGATTTTCTCTGGTGCCTCAACTTGCCCAGGGGCTACCTTTTCCCTGGATGCACTGAGGACTTTTAAACTTGCCTCAATTTGCTTAAGCAAAGAGGTCTTGTAATCTGTTCTTGCCTGAACTCGCTCAAGGCGAGGAGGACTTTTAATCTCTTCTCGCCTATTCTCGCTCACGGCGAGTAGGTCTTTTTAATCTTTTCTCGCCCACACTCGCTCGAGGCGAGGAGGTCTTTTTAATCTCTTCTCGCCTACACTCGCAACGGCGAGTAGGGTTTTTTAATCTCTTCTCGCCTACACTCGCAACGGCGAGTAGGGCTTTTTAATCTTTTCTCGCCTACACTCGCTCGAAGCGAGGAGGTCTTTCTCTAGTGCCTCAACTTGCCCAGGGGCTACCTGGATGCACTGAGGACTTTTTCCTAAACTCACTCGAGGGTGAGGAGGACTTTCTCTGGTGCCTCAACTTGCCCAGGGGTTACATCTCCTCTTCCCCTGGATGCACTGAGGACTTTTAATCTCATCTCGTACCGGGGCTAGCTATTCATACTTGAGGAGGGGGCGTCCCGAAGGAATCCCTTAACCCCTGCTCAAGGACTAGGTGCCCGGATTTTAACTGTTATCTGGTACCGGGGCTAGCTATTCATACTTGAGGAAGGGGCGTCCCGAAGGAATCCCTTAACCCCTGCTCAAGGACTAAGCGCCCGGATTTTAACTGTTATCTGGTACCGGGGCTAGCTATTCATACTTGAGGAGGGGGCGTCCCGAAGGAATCCCTTAACCCCTGCTCAAGGACTAGGCGCCCGGATTTTAACTCATACTGGACATACCTGTCATCTTGCTCTGAACTCCCGCCTATACTCGTTCTTGGCTCTGAACTTTCGCCTAAACTCGTTCTTGGCGAGTAGGACTTCTTAATCTGTTCTCGCCTATACTCGTTCTTGGCGAGTAGGACTTTTGATATGTTCTCGCCTATACTCGCTCTAGGCGAGTAAGACTTTTTATTCTGTTCTCGCCTATACTCGTTCTAGGCGAGTAGGACTTAAAACTTAACTTTCACCTCCGATTGCCAGGTGGCGATGAGGGTTTCTAAAACCTTTAACTACTGCCACCGATCGCCGTAAAACGACAGGGACTTTAAAACTTTAACTATTGCCACCGATCGCCGAAAAACGATGGGGACTTTAAAACTTTAACTATTGTCACCGATCGCCGAAAAACGATGGGGACTTTAAAACTTTTACTATTGCCACCGATCGTCGAAAAACGATGGGGACTTTAAAACTTTAACTATTGCCACCGATCGCCGAAGAACGATGGGGACTTTAAAACTTTACTTGTGCCTCCAATCGCCAGATGGCGATGAGGACTTAAAAACTTTTATGCTCGTGCCTGCGATCGCTAGGTGGCGATGAGGACTTAAAACTTTTATGCTCATGCCTGCGATCGCCAGGTGGCGATGAGGACTTAAAAACTTTATGCTCGTGCCCGCAATCGTCAGGTGGCGATGAGGGCTTAAAACTTTTATGCTCGTGCCTGCGATCGCCAGGTGGCGATGAGGACTTAAAACTTTATACTAGTGCCTACGATCGCTGAGTGGCGATGAGGACTTAAAACTTATGCTTTAAAACCTTGTACTGAATGCATGCCATAATCTTTAAACTGTTGCCTTAAATCTCGTAAAAGCGATAAGGTCTTTTTTCTGAAAACTTAAAACGATAAGCATGCGAACTTAAATAACTTGGAAACTTTGATAAAACTGTTTTAACTGAAACTACTTCTTAAAGAGTGCCCCTTGAAAAACTGCTTTAACTGAAATTACTTCTAATTATTACCTTGGCGATCTGGTCTTGTGTTTCGCCGTCTAAAGTTTTCCCCAACTCAAAACGTCTTGTCGTTGATCTCCTTCTCAAGCCACATCTCGACTGGCCGAGGCCTCTTCTTGCTGGTTGACTCTGACGGTAGACTTTAGCCCTTCTATCTCCGTCTGTTCAAAGGCTCGAACCACACCGGTGGCGAGCTGCGATCTAGGGTGCCCATGTCCAGATTGTCTCTGAGCCAAGGTTCAGTGCACATGAGTCGTAATGTACCTTTTAGAGGAGTTGTCCTGATGGCTTGACTTTTCATCGACAGGCTTCGTCGTCCAACACTTCCATGACCCTTTTCTGGGCCGACCAACATCTGAGTTGAGCTCACGACTCACCTCTTGTGCCCAATCACCGATGACCTCCCCCGAACCCTTGGGTCGAGCTGACGGGCTCTCCTGCATGGTGCTCACGCCCCTATCTTACCTGGCACTAGGTAACCATTTGCTCACGGGGCGGCTATACTCGGGTGGTTGCACTGACACCGAGCTAGGTTGACTTTACCTGTGTTGTGCTTAAACAAATCAACAAACAGATTAATTCCACAGAGCGTCTATGCTCGTACTTATACCGAGCTAGGTCAACTTATCATGTGCCAATTAAGATAAATCAACAAAGTTAAATGCATCATCTTCCAAGAACAAATTTATCACACATTGTTCAAAGAGAAAACATTAAGCACGAATATCTTAGCTGAAATACAACTAAGGTTTGCCACATTCCGCGCTCAAGGAATGGCCTTAACTGGTCAGCCTTGGCTTCTTCATTCATTGATTGGAGGGCTTCTCCACGATTTGTTGTATGGTCATCTCTTCGCTCCTAGTGCGTGTGGGTCTCTGTTCGTGGTTTCTGGAAGCCCCCCTTGACTATCTACGATTCGAGGGCTGGAACTAGGTTGGAAACTGCAACTGAAACTGAAAAACTTGTGTGGTGGGACTGATGTTTTATATCGTGCCCCACGGTGGGCGCCAAATGTTCCGGCCGGTTGACCTAGGTCGTCTCTACGAGTGGTTTGTACTCACGAGCTAGAGCACCTTCGTTCCCTCTTGTGTATGAGTACCTGAAAAAGAAGAACAAAGGGGCGCCCTCGCGGCCGTTTGCACTCCGACGCTCAAGTCAGCCAGCGAGAAACATCAAAGGTGACGCACCCCCGTATCGGAGCACTTGAACGAATGCTCTGAGGGTGGTCGAAAACTGTACTGAAGGACTAAAACTGTGTTGCCCTAATTGCCTTGTGCTCACAACTGGGTGCGCCGTCAAGAACCACTAGGGTTTAGTGTTCTGTGTAATTATGAAAGTGTACCTCTGCAAATTCTGTTGAGGTTACCTTTATAGCTAGGTTTCTTCTCTCTCCAGGCCGTTATGCTTTTGGACGCGTGGCTCGCATCCAGCCCTGCACGTGTCGCCATCTAGGCTGGGCTAGAAGGTAGCGCCCAGCCCTACACGTGTCGTCATCTGAGCTAAGGCAACTTGAGCGTCATTCTTTGTGTAGTAACCAGCCGCACAGCTAAGTCCTCAACTCAAGGAGCAACCTATCACGTAATGCGCTGTGAAACACCACCCGACAAGGTGAGTATCGGATGCAACAAGGTGCATCATCTCTATGATATCGTTCATGGCGAATGGCACCCTCCTTACTACTACGCCATGCATGTTCTAGCTGGGGAAACCCTGCCACCAACGAATGTCCACTTTGGGAATCCTGTCGCTGATGTGCAAGGTGTTTCCCCCAACCCACTCGACTTTCATGCCCCAAGCTGGTGCCACCATCGTCTTACTGAACTTACACGCTTGGAATTACCCTTCTGAGCCTTCGACAGCCTTAACTAAGTTCGTTGGGAGACCCGGCGACGTGCTCCTTGTGGCGGTGTGTAAACCACCCGATCTCCTAGTCATTCTCATACTGCGACTGCGACGCCACTCTGGTGACCGCCGGTTACGCACAATAGAGATCGGAGAACGCCAATACACCGATCGGCGACTATGCCCACTTCCGAGCCATTCATCTTTTCTAGCCTACGCGTTCCATTGAGCGCGCCCCACTCGAGCGCGTGCAAGACACGTCATCACGCCTGATGACCTGGTCGGTACAGCCACTTGGGCTCTAACTTGAGCGCTGTATCTCTCGCGCCATCATACTCCGTGGGTGCCCCTTTGACTCGATCATTTATTCTGTGCGGAGGGTCCCACAGTGCCGCCACCCAACTTTAGGGCGATGTCTTACTTTGGGGCGATGTCTACACTCGGGGACGTCTTACTTCTGCGCGATGCTTCTCTTGGGCGATGGGCGGTGATCCATCTTGGCGGCGACACATCTCGCGATAATCGATTATTTATACTGCAGAACGCCGCTTCTACATACGACGACTACGTTGACTTCTTGACCACCTACCTTTCTCTTGTCCACGTCATCACACCCGATGACCTGGTCGGTACAAATAATATGATAATGGAAAAAGTAAACAACATTTACATTGACCATTTCTTGAATTTTAAATTTGTTTTACTTTAAAGGAGACATTCATTAATGAAAAATCATTCATCTATTTGTAAAAAAAAATTAAACTTGAATTCATTCTTATGAAAAGTCATTAATAATTTTCAACGAAAACTAAATAAGATATAGAAAAATATTAAACTAATTTAAATAAATACAATCACTAGTGCAAAAAGGACTTTCTATGACAATTCTACATGACTTTTTATGTTGGTTCTGATGGCGATATAGATTCAAGTGATATAAAAAATTTGCACTTTCTATATCAGTTGAAAAATTGACATAGTAAGTTGACTTACTATAACTATTGTATATAAACTATCATAAAATGTGCCAAAATATTTGTCATAGTATGTTCAGATGAAACTTTCTTTGACTGGTATTTCTAGAACAGTCATAGAAAAGAAAATGTGACTTAGTTCATTGTTCTCATTAGAATCGTCATAATAAGTGGTTTTCTACCACCCGAATAGTAAATCAAACTTTTATGTCATATATTGCAATAACCGTTATAGTAAGTTTGTTATTTTTTTAAAATGTTTGTTTTATCTGTTCATTAATAACAATCATATGCATATCAATATTATCTAGATAATTGCATACAATTTCCAAACAAACTCATTCATTAACCAATTTTCCCTCATTCATTAATAACAATCACCTGCATATCAATGTTATATAAACAATTACATACAATTTATAGACAAACTCATTCATTGACCAATTTTCCTCTATTCGTTAATAACAATCACGTGCATATCAATGTTATCCAGACAATTGCATACAATTTACATGCAAACCCATTCAATGATCAATTTTCCTCCATTTAATAACAATCACCTACATATCAATGTTACCTAGATAATTGCATACAATTTTCAGACAAACTCATTCATTGATCAATTTTCTTCCAGTCATTAATAACAATCACCAGCATATCAATGTTATCCAAACAACTGCATATAATTTACAAACAAACATATGCATTGATCAATTTTCCCGAATTCATTAATAGCAATCACCTGCATATCAATGTTATCCAAATAATTGCATACAATTTTCAGACAAACTCATTCATTGATAATTCAATGATATATCCCATCAACATTGTGCAAAAAAGATAAATATAACACTCATTGTATATTTAAATAAATTAACGAATTTTATATCTTATTAGAAACACTTAAAAAGAATGAAGTCTAGTGCATTCCAATGTCTTGCATATCTTTATTCTTGAATGAAGATGGATCATTGAATAACTACAAAAAAAATGACTTAATCAATAAAAAGTGAAATTCACAACTAAATAATTAAGGTATTTGAGTAAATTTTGTATTACCTATCTCCATGAGTCAGTAATGTTTGCAGATATGATTATGTGCATGTGCTTCATTACATAATATTCACACTCATAACTTCTCGATTGATGTGAACATTGTAAATTAAAATACAAATATAAGATATATTTTATATCATAATTAAATAATGGTGAGACAAATAAGTTACATTAGGAACAATTAATTGTATCTTCTTCTTAGCTACATGTGGAAGGCCTTGCAATCTTGAATGAGCCTCGAGAGCCCTATAAAAAATAGACACTTGTTAATTCATATTAATCATTAAGGTAGGAAATATAGTACAATAAAAAAAAAACTTGCGCGTCTAGTAAATGTTTGATGGCCAAAGTGTTAGTTTTCTTATGCAATGAACACAAGAGAACCAGAAGGAAATGACGAGAAATAATGACCACTGACTACCAATGACTCCTACAAGTTTTAATAATATTAATAATAAATAATTTATAAATTAATTAACTATAATTTAAAATTATATACTTATTGATGCTAATAAGGTGCTAAATACACTTATTTGTCTGCATTTTGAAATGTCTTTATTAAGTATGTTTGCACTTCACTCGCTTTATTCCCTACACTCTGAATGGCAACTAGGTCAATAAATCCATAAATATAAGCATTCTTCTTCTCGATGCAGAGGTGGTGTAAATACCTTGAACATTGAAAAAATAATGTTAAAGTAAAGTATGAATATATTCAACTATTTTAAAGGTTAATGAAAGTATACTTACAACAACCAAAGTTGTAGAACATATATAGATAAATAATCAGTACCAGTAACAATCTCACAAATATCCTTATGACATAAAAAAAAGAACTTGAATATGTTACTAACATGTGAGTAAAATGCATTATAAAATATAAAAATACATTAAATACATTACATTTCATCTCAATAATAAAGGTGTTGAATTAAATTATAAGTTACATGTTAATATAATTTTAAAACAAATATATCACTAAAACAAAATATCACCACCTCACCTAATTTGTCACCTTCTAATCAACCCCTTCAATCTTCATCATCTCATTATAATTTCATTCAACATTTGCATCATTACTGGAAAATAAACAAAATAACATCTAATATATATATAATTCCTGCTGCACCAATGGATTAGTCATGAATTATTGAATTGTCTTTCTTCAAATCCTTAAAACATTAAATGTATAAATCTTCTATTTCATTTCCATTTGTCATGAATGTATAAATTATTACACCTTCTCCCTTCAGCATCTTCAGATAACACTTTTTTACACAAAACTAATAATCACATTTACTCTAGAGTTCAACAATTCAAGAAAATGGCTTAGAACAGCCAAACAATTCTACTAGTACGCAAAAGTGGAATATAAATATAATCAATGACGTAGCGAATTGGTTGGACTATAAAACGAATTGCATTTTGCAGTTTTAGTTGAAAACCTAAAAAACAATATAATTGCTAAGAGGTTGTGTCTAAATATAAATTAGCAAAAATAAATAAAAAAATATAAGAAACAATTCAATGTGAAAAGCTTTTTTTTTTTTTTATCAGCAAAGAATAGAATTTAATTAAAGGGGATACAAAGGGGTATCCCAACCCTCTTACACAAACATATTGAAGATATAAATCTTCTATCTGCAAAAACAAGCTACTGCTACAACAAGGAGACCCTGCTGTAATGTGTATCCTGCCATTACTAAGCTGCTTTAGGATTAACCATCTGTGCTTTTCGACAGCAGCCCCTCCATGAGTTGTCGACACCATTCTCATTTGATTCTCTACCATTCAAAACCACATCATCATGACCATTTGTTTCTCATTCCATAACAGCATCCTCCGAATTTGTAAATGACGCAAGCTCCTTCAACCAACCACTCCATCATAAGCACGCCCCTGGTCCTTCCTCCCTCTTGATAGCCAGTGGGCATAAATAACAGCATTTTCCACTCCTACACCGTAGGACCTGACTTCATTTGCGTCACACAGTACCAGCCCAACCTTGCTTCTAAGCTCAATCCTAGCTAGCAACAAAGTTTAGCCATTCGCACGAAACATCACCAAGATTCAACTCTATCGTACCGAACCTGCGATCATCAAACTTCTCCAACAAAGCCAAGGTTACTATGCATTAAACCATACTTCTGCCTCTGCATCATCCATGGGATGAACACAACAGCCTGCTTGTTACTTAACACTTCTAAGACAGATGACTGGTTAAGGACCCAATCAGAAAACGAGTAGTTAAAAGAATGCGTCCTGTGCTTCAGCCAGAGCCAAGATTTGAGCTGGGCTTTCTGAAAAATCTCATCCGCATCTACTACCCCTTGCTGGAATACGATTAAATTCCGTTGGTCCCAAATGCATCTGATCACGTTCACCCAAACACCTTTCCAAATCAGATTTTGTTTATTTGTGGCTTGGAACAAATAAAAGTTCAGAAAATGCATCTTAAGGTCGTTATGTTGGACTGTAGATGTACCTACCCACTTAAAGCATTCTGACCATACCCGTTGGGCATATTTGCAAAGTAGAAAAATGTGCTGGCTGGATTCCTCCTCTAGCTGGCACATAGGGCATAGCATTGAGTTCATCGACACCCCTCTTCTGCTCAAACATTGTCTAGTGGGCATTCTCCCCCTCAACGCCCTCCATGCTGTCATTAACACGTTCGGAAAGGCCTTTGTTTTCCATAAAATGTTATACACTTCGGATTGCGGATCTGCACTATGCTTGGTTAGGCATTCGTAGGCAGCACTTACAGAAAACATTCCAGAATCCTCCTTCCCCCACACCTGTATGTCCTCCATATTCTTCTTTAGTGTGACTCTGGAGATGAGCAAGTTAAGATCAGCTTCCAATTGGGACTCCCACTCAAATCTGATACGCTAACTCCAATTAATAGGTATACTTGCTTCTTTGTCGGGACCTTCGCAAACTCCAATTACAATCTGGCACTTTGCCACTTCCATAGAAGCCTGCACACAAGTTTCAAACTTTCACATTTTTATTTAAATAAGAAATGAAAATAAAAATTAAAAGAATAAAGGAAAATGAAGACAATAAGAAACATGGTCTTCTTCTTTATGCAATCTTAATGTGTCAATGTTGGTGTCACAATAACAACAATTGAAGAACGAAAAAGAGAAGAAAAGAATAAGAGAAGAAGGAAGCCACAATGATTGGCAAAGCCATTATCTCCTGTTTCTCTCATCCTTCAACTTCTCGCTCCATTCCATTATCGCACCGAACCCACTTCGCACATGCACCTCCATAGTTGTTGGCATGCAATCGATCAAAGGTGCCACTGATAACGACATCCTGGTAGGTGTTGGGCAGAAAGAGAGAACTAAATACCATGAGCATAAAATAAAATCTAAGCCACAAAAATCTTAATCATTAAAGGGAAAAAAAAAGTGAAAGTGACTTCGTTATTTATACCTATATATAAAAAAGATTCCCCATTATAACTGTTTTTTTGGTGTATACAATTTTTTTCCGATTCTATCTTTATTTAATATATCTCATTTTATTAATACAATGAATTATTTTGTCATTTCGTATAAATTACTTAAAAAATAAAATTAATTTTTAATTTTTAAATTAATATTAATGTACCGTTTTTATATGTTGATTCTTCACTCTTTCCTTAATTTCTTATTTTAAGGCGACAATGGGAAGAGAGAACATACTCTCACACAAGAGAAAAAACTTGAAGAATAAGAGAGACTCAAACCAGAGAAGAAGAAAAGAGTTTGTTTAATCAATTCACCATTTTTCTTTTATATGTTATTTTTTGCTTTTCAATTACGACTCATCCAAAATTATTTATGTATGTATGTAAGATTATTTTTGTATGTATATTAAATTTCTATCATCATGAAAATTGAGTAAAACAGAAAAATATGGATATACAAGCGAACAACGCCTATATTTCCGCTAGTGTGAATAAATGTATTATGGGAGATAAGGAGCGAATAACCCAATAAGAGACGAGCAATGGATAAAGAACATGTAGTGCTTGTGGAGATTGTGAAACCCTAGACCAAACAACGTGGGATTGTGAAAGAAAAAAAAAACTTATTATGTCAGGTCTAACTAGATCCAACAGAAGCATTTTTTTATATCATTTGTAATAACATAGTAAATTTCATATTTTTTACAATGTTTCCACCACCAAATTTATTATGACATGAATATTAAACTTATCATACTAAATCGTCATTGATTCTCATTTTTTACTAATGAATGGTAATATTTTTAATCAATAATGCATCTTAATATAAGAATAAAATTATGTTTGACTTAAAACTTCATTTTTCAGCTCATTTTGAGACCTCATTCTGAGATACTAATGCAAAATGTATAAACAAGTGCAGTTTATTTAGTGCGGTTTTACGCTCAAACGCTTTCGTAAAAAACGCGGTGGCATTTTTGTAATTAAATTCATTTACAAGGGCGATTATTTGTACAGCCGCCCTTGTAAATCAAAACGCTTGATTTACGAATGCGGCTTTACAAATAGCCGCCTTCTTAAAACTTTTTTAACCCTAATTCAGAAACACGCCACTTACGTTTTGATACTCTCTTTTCTCTCGCGCTTCGTTTCTCTTATGTGCTTCCTCCATTTAACTATGCTTCCTTTTTTCTTCCTCTCTTCTTTGCATTGTCTTCATGCCATCAGTAAGCATTGTCTTCCTCTCTTCTTCTTCACCATTGATTTTTGTATGTTTTGTGTTTCTCTTATGTTTTGTCTTATCCCATTGCTAAGGTCATGCTTGGGAAGGTTTTTGTTTGCACTTTCTGTTGTGCCTTCCTCGTCGTTGTTGCCGCCTTGCTCCGTCATATATTTGCGTTTTATTGGAGAATTTTTATTTGCATTTTTTGGAATTCCATTGAGATGAAATATGAAGATGTATAATATGGATGCACTAAGAGATCAAAAGAAATGCTAAAATAATGACCATGTTCTTCATAAAAGATCAAAGTTGAAAACATTGATTAGAAACTCAATCAACAGCGAAAAAAAAGAACCCTAAACGTCTCTCGTAAATGCGATTTATAAATGCGGTTATATAGTCGCCCTTATAAATGTAAAATAGCCGCACTCGTTTTGCTTTTTTACACTAATGAAAAAAAAATGCATACATTAAATTAATGTAATTAATATACTTACTTCTATTAAGTTATTTTATGTTTTTAATATGAATTTTACTATTATTTATTTGGTATAACTTCCAAGTTAAATAAGAAAATAATTAAAATATAATGACTGTTTTCTTAATTTTAAATTAATAAATATAATTGTTTTTAAAACTTGAACAAATTAAAAAAAATGTGAGGCCTTCCACCTTAAATATTTTATCTTAACGCTAAAATATGAAAAATAAAAAATAAAATAATTCACATATATCACCTCTCTAAATGAAACTCAAATAAAGAAATAGAGGTTTAAAAAAACTAAAAAGTAAAAATACTTTTCCAATTTTTTAATAATTAAAAGAATTAGTTTTAAAACATTAATTTAAGATAAAACTAAAAAAAATAAACATTTAATGCTTTGATGTTATACCTAATCAGAACATCCAAAAATAATAATAATGAAGTTTAAGTTTTGTCTCCAAAAATCTCTCTATGCCCCCTCAATCTCATTTTTATCTGCATGGACATTCAATCCAACGTTCATTCAAACAAATAATACAAATAAAAAGATAAGAAATATAATTAAAGAAACATAAAAAAGTTACACATAGTTAAACACAAAAAAGTTGCGCATATTTAAAGACGGACAAATATAAAAAAAACTAACATACTTTCAATCACAACTTAAACTCTTAATTCAAATACATTAATATTTTATCTCTAAAATCATATGTGATATAATTCTCAAATGTTGGCATAAAATACTTGCATAAGAAATAATCTAGGAATATGTTAAATATAATGTAATCTGTTATAAGTTAGTCGAGATAATATTTATCTCATTCATATAAAAAAAATCTCTTACTACAAAACTTCAAAGATCAAGGTAAAAGACGAGAGAGACGTCATAAAGACTAGAATTCACCTCCAATGAAATGAATGAATGAACATATAGACTGCGGAGAGAGGGTACGGAGGGGCTGCGGAGAGGTTATGGAGAGGTCGTGAAGGAGGAAGTAGAAGCAAATGGCATGGAGACCATGGTGCGTCTCAAAACTTCACTACATTCTTCTTCTCCAACTTTCCCAATGAGTACGGAGAAGTGGAGATGTTTAAGGTGTTTCAAAGCTGGGCCAGGGTGAAAGAGGTTTTCGTGTCCCGCAGGCTAAACAAATGGGGGAGAAGGTTTGGGTTCGTGCGTTTCTTCGACGTGAGAAATGTGAAGTGGTTGGAGAGCGAGTTAGACCAACTTTATGTTGGCAACAAGAAGTTATATGTCAATGTGCCAAAATATCGCAGACAGCAGATGGAAGCAGAAAGTTTTGAGAGAAAGGAGCCGAGGAAATATGAAGCGGGGTGCTCGAAGGATGCAGGGGTGGAGGCAAAAAATGACTATGGGGCACAACAAAAGAGGAACAAAAAGGAGGTTTGGGTGGAGAAGAAAGGAAACAAGACCTTTGCTGAAGTTGTAAAAGGAGCACAGGAAGGGAGATGGAGGGGTCTAATTGTCAAAACACTACAAAAGTCTCTCCCTTGGATGGAAAGAAGCATCATTGGCCAGTTTAAAGAAGACTTAAGCTTCGAACAGTTGGGGGAGGAGTTTCTGAAAGGGGGTTTGAACATGGTACGAGTGAGATACCTCGGGGATAATTTTGCTTTGTTGACCCCGATAGAAGGGGAGGACATGAATGCAATCATCTTGTGCCATAAACAATGGTTTGATAGTACTTTCTACAACTTTAAGCCTTGGACGCCAGAATTTGCAGCAGATCACAAGTATGTATGGGTGAGGTGTTATGGATTGCCTCTATCTCTTTGGAACAAGGACTGTTTTACGAAGGTGTTGGGAGAGGAGACATCGGTGGTGTCTATTGATCAAGATACTTTAGCATGGGAAAACCTTGAGTTTGCTAGATTGCAAATACGCATTCCACAAAGACGAAGTTGTAGGTGGATGAAAAACATGAAGATTAATGATGTTATGTATAGCATTGTTATGGAGGAGTTGATGTTAACATATGGGGGAGGCAAATGTAAGTGTTATAGCTGGGATTCATCGGATAGTATATCTTCATCCGAAACTTATGTTGATGAAACATCGTTATCTGTTAAGAGCTGCGAGGAGGTGAACCGGCAAGGGGAAGGGGAGTCCCTCTGGCCAAACTGGGAGGAGGCCGATGGCCAGACAAAGGACAGGGGCAAATTGGGGATAAGTATGTCCAAAGTGGTGTTTAAGGAATCAAGTACAAAAAGCAGAGACGATAAAGGGGTTAGTTGTTTCTCTTACACGAAAGAAGAATGTAGGAGTTAGAAGCCTAGGGGAGGCGTTGACTTAGGTGTCTTATCTGCCTCTGCATGCACCCCTACCTACATTAGTAGACCCGCACTTGATGAGATGGCCAAAATAGTTGTAGATGTTGAGTCTGATATTGCTATGAAGGTCAATCACCCCGGGTCAGGTCATGGGGGTCTTATGGAGGCCCAATGTGGGCTGGGATGGGAACCCATTCTTGCCAAGTCTCACGAGGATGGGCCAAGGCCCACGATGGAATCTGGTGAGCGGGAGGAAGGAACCGATTCGCAAGAGAGGGAGATGTTAGGGGACCAAACAGAGGGGAAGGAGTGCAACAGTGGACGAAGCGAAGAGGATTGGGTAGGCAAATCGTCAACGGAGAAGGATGAGGTGCCGAAGAAGGAAGAGAACAACGAAGGTGAGGATTTAGCCGAGCACCAAAGCTACAACGAGAGCGGGGCTAAACAACAAAGAAGATCCCTGTGTGCACATCTCAAGTCCGCCTAAATCCCCATGTCGCCAGAGGAAGGAGAAGGGACTCGTTGATCTGGGGGATATATCCACACTCCAAAGGCGGCGATCCGCGCGACTAAGTGAGAAGGTACTTGCTCCTCCTCAATCTCTGGGTTATTTATAATTGCAATCATCGGTTATGTGTTACAGGCATCAGGGTTAAACCACTGGAATTGTGGGAAATTGGGAAGGAAGCAGGGCTAAGATGCCATAAGGAAGAAGGGGAAGTGGTTAAAGAATACACGTGTATGGAGGACAAAGATGTGGAGATTGTGAAAGGGGAGCAGGAGGGTGATAAGGATGGTCCCTCGTGTTAATTATAAATCTGAACATAAGAGGGTTGGGGGGGAGGAACAAAAGCTAAGTATCTGAGACATATCATAGCTAGAGAGGAAGCGATGTTTGTATGCATTCAAGAAACCAAAGCAATACAGTTCTCGGATGCCAGATGCTACTCACTATGGGGAGAGAACAAAGTTGGATGGTTGCATTTTGAAGGTGATAATGGGGGTGGAAGTCTTTTATCTATGTGGCACAAAGACGCTTTCTCATATGAAAGCCGTGAGATGGGGAAGGGGTTTATAGTCGTTTATGGGAAGCATATCAAAACAAATCGGAGGTGTGTGGTGGCTAACATTTATGTCGCATGCTCTTTGAGGGAGAAGAAGGTCTTATGGGGGAACTGACGCGCATTAAATCGGTATCCCAAGATAAGATATGGTGTTTGTGCGGTGATTTCAATGTTGTAAGAAGGGTAACTGAAAGGCAAGGTGCAAGGGCAAGGGATACTCAATCAAGTGAGATTAGAGACTTTAATGGGTTCATCGAAGCTAACCTTTTGTTTGAATTACCTTTTGTTGGAATGGAATTCACTTGGTTTAATTCCAATGGTTCGACCAAGAGTAGGCTTGATAGAGCACTGGTAACTGAAGACTGGATGGAAGTTTGGCCCATGTGCAAACAGTATGTGCAACGTAGGGAAGTCTCTGATCATTGTGCATTGGTTATAAAGTTTGTGGAGAAGGATTGGGGTCCCAAACCGTTTAGAACCATTGATGCTTGGCTGTCAGAGAAAGGTTTTCTGGAGATGGTGAAGGTAAGATGGTTGTCGTATCCAGGTCAGGGGTGTAGCTTTACGAAGGCCAAAGACAAATTGAAACGCTTGAAGGGCGATCTAAAAGAATGAAACAGGGACGTCTTTGGTAATATTGAGAGTACAAAAAAGAGGATTCTACAGGAAATTGAGGTCCTGGATAATCAAGATTGCAACGAAGGCCTAGTGGTAACCGAAAGGATAAAAAGGGCGGAATTGGTTAGCTGTCTGAAGGAAACGGATAAAAAGCTTGAATCCCTATTCCGCCAAAAAGCCAGAATAAGCTGGCTTAAGAACGGGGACTCTTGTACAAAGTTTTTTCACTCAACTCTGAGATGGAGACGTAGGAGGAACGAAGTTAAAGGTGTGGAGGTGGGGGGCTTATGGAGTGAGGAACCAAGTACAGTGCGCTATGAAGCAAAAAAGTTGTTTGACAATAGGTTTAAAGCAAGGAAGGACTTAGGGGTAAGACTTGATGCGGTTGAATTTAAGTCCTTATCTGAGTCAGATAACTTGGGTTTGCTAGAAGGGTTTACCGAGAAGGAAATAAGGGATGCGGTGTGGCAGTGTGAAGGTTCAAAAAGCCCCGGACCTGACGGATTCAACTTCAATTTCATTAAGAAGAGTTGGGAGTTTGTGAAGGAAGAGGTTATGGCAGTGATGAAGCAGTTTCACGAAACAGGGTATATTCCGAAGGGATGCAATGCATCTTTCATTGCACTTGTACCTAAAGTAAGAAATCCTGTCAATCTTGACCAATACAGACCCATTTCTCTAGTGGGAGCCATTTACAAGATTATATCCAAAGTGCTAGCCGGAAGGATCAAGAAAGTACTCCCCTTGGTCATAGACGAGTGTCAGTCGGCTTTCTTGAAGAACAGAGGGATTTTAGACAGTGTGTTGATGGCTAATGAAGTGATTGAGGATATCAGAAGGGGTGGAAGGAGTGGACTGTGCCTAAAAGTGGATTTTGAAAAAGCTTATGACTCGGTTAAATGGGAGTTCCTATATGATATGTTACAGAAGATGGGATTTCATAGTAAGTGGATTAGTTGGATCAGAGGCTGTTTGGAAAGTGCGTCTATCTCAGTACTAGTTAATGGGAGCCCGACAGAAGAATTCAAACCAAAAAGAGGGCTGAGACAAGGTGACCCGCTTGCTCCTTTTCTTTTCTTGATTGTAGCCGAAGGCTTGGCCGATTTAGTTAGGCAAGCTAAGAAGGCTAACATCCTCTCTGGGCTTAAGATTGGTAGAAAAGAGGTGGAGATTAGTATCCTTCAATTCGCTGATGACACTTTGTTTCTCTGTGAGGATTCATTCAGCAATGTAGTAACCTTAAAGGCTATTCTCAGGGGGTTTGAGTTAGCCTCAGGCTTAAAGAATAATTTCCACAAGTCTAAGCTTGCTGGAATTAATGTGCATAGAAACAATCTCCTATGTTACACAAAGACTTTGAATTGTGCTCAGATGGTAGTACCGTTTAAGTATTTGGGGCTCGAGGTGGGAGGCAACCCAAGGAGGAAAAAATTTTGGGAACCGGTTATTAAAAAGCTGGAAGGTAGTACATGGAGAGGGAGGTACCTATCACTGGCAAGGCGTATCTGTGTAATTAAATCGGTTCTCACAGCAGTTCCTCTATACTACCTATCTTTATTCAGAGCACCAGAATCGGTCTGCAAGAACAGTACCAGTATTCAAAGAAGGTTCTTATGGGGATGGGGGAAAGAGAAGAAACCGATCTCTTGGGTGAGTTGGAAAGTCATATGTAAATCAAAAGAGGAGGGAGGGCTAGGTCTTACAGACATTCGTGAGTTTAATTATGCTTTACTAGCCAAGTGGAGGTGGAGGTGGGAGGAAGGGAGATGGAAGGATATTCTAGAGTCAAAATATGGAGAAGGAAGACAGGTCACACAATCAGCTCTAAAATTGTAGTCATGGTGATGGAGGGATCTTGATAAAGTGTGTAAGGAGGGAGGAGGAGAAGGTTGGTTCCAAACAGAAATTGGGTGGAGATTAGGTTGTGGTGATAAAGAAAAATTTTGGGAGGACGTATGGGTTGGGAACACTAATCTCAAAACTGTCTTCCCTAGACTGTTCTCAATTTCTAGTAATCAGGGACAGAAGGTTGCAGAGGTAGGTGTGTGGGAAGGGTCTGAACAGAAATGGAATCTAAGGTGGAGGCGTGCCAGGTTCGAGTGGAAATCGGTGATGGAAATGGATCTTGCAGTGTATATCTCTAGGACTACTATGAAAAAGGAAGAGCAAGACACTAGGGTGTGGGGGAATATCGAACAGGGGTGCTTTTCTGTGAAATCAGCTTATGCGACTTTAGCCAAGAGAGGTAGTGGTCGTAGTGTTGAAGTTTTCCAGTTGTTGTGGAAGGCTAAGGCCTTTCCCAATGTCTTAACTACCGCATGGAGGGCCTTGCTGGATAGACTACCAACTAGAGAATGCTTGAGTAGGAGAGGAGTGACGCTGGATTCCACCCTTTGTGTACTTTGCCAAATCAAGGTCGAATCTTGTCAACACCTCTTTATGGAGAGTGATGTGGTTGTGCGGGTGTGGGAGTTATGTTATAGGTGGATTGGCATCTTATCTGCTCAGCATAATGTGTTGAACAACCATTTTGAAAGCTTCTGTCGGGTTCAGCTTAACAAAAAGCAAAATATGGTTTGGAAAGGAATTTGGGCAGCTCTTGTATGATGCATTTGGGAACATAGGAATGCGGTTGTCTTCAAACAAAGTGTAGTAGACGCAGAAGAGGTATTACAACAAGCACAACTCAAATCGTGGCTTTGGATGAAGAATAAAGCTCACAGGTTTAACTACTCTTTCACATATTGGATCTAAAATCCAATGCTTTGTATCAAGAGTTATAAATAATAGGGATCCCAAGATAAGGGGTCGGTGAACAATCAGATGGTTGCTGGTCTACTCTGTGTTGGGAGGCTTGTATCTGGTTTCTTACTAAAAAAAAGGTGGTCCTTATCACTGCTGTTCTGGTATACATATTCTTGGCTACAGGTGTGGAATTACAGACTGGACAAAGCTGCGTTGGCTCGGGTTCTTTTGTAGTCACTGTGAAGAAGCGACAAGGAAGTGCTTTTACTTTTGTAGCTTTGGCAATACGTAAGGAATGAAGGAATAAAAATTTCGTGTTGTTGCAAAGGTTGGGTACTGATAAGGCTGCAAGTGTTAAAGTGGGATGCTAGTTCCGTTGGATTAGATGGTTAATGGGTCTTGGAGGATGCCACCTAATTGAAACCATGAACGTGGCAGCGTGGTGAGGTGCAGGAGTGTTAAGGGAGAGTTGATGCATATCACCAACCCTGTTGTAGCAACACTGAACCATGCAGGGGCGGTTGTTGGACAGTACCTGAACAGATTTTGGGTTCGTTGTTGCTGATAGGTGGCTTATTAGTTTGCTTGTTCACTATGGATGGGGTTTGTGCTGGCTGGAGTAGGGTGAGTAACCACATGTTGCATACAAGGGCCATACTAGACTTAGTGGATACGAGGTAGGAGCATGGGTATACGAAAGGTGCATATGGTGTGATGCCAACTTTGGGTTGGGCAGGGTAGAAGGATGACGCAACAATGGGTCCTGAAGGAATGCAGAGGAAAAAGAAGAATTGATACACTGATAATAGTAAGCTGGTTGATTGCATTGGTGTTGGAGTTCTTGATGGTTGGTTTCCAATTGACTGGTTCGAATTTAAAGCAGCAACTGATGAACAACAGAAGCAGGGAGTTGCTGTTATTTTTGTCTTGATGTGCGAAACATTGGAATTGGCCGTGAAGATATACCCAGGTGCCTACACTCTAGCGTGGTCACCAGTTGGTTTTGTGAAGTGAACATAAGCAAGATTGTATAGGGTGGAATCATTATCCAACAACGTGTTACAGGAAATCATAGAGGAAGATACTATGAGGGAGCGTTGGAGGTCTTTCATGCTATTGGTTGTTTTCCTTTTTAGTTGTTCGATAGAGCCAATCACTAGTGTAAGGCTTCTAGTTTTCTGTAATTATCAGCATTGCATATTTTCCCTTTGTGGGATGTTGTGTTAAGTGTAAAAGGGTTGGGATACCCCTTTTGTATCCTTTTAATTTATATTCATTCTTTGCTGATAAAAAAAAATATAGACTTCTCAATTGAACAGTAATACCAGGTTCTTTAGGCTATACTTAAACTTGACCAGTAAAGAAGCAACAATTAGAGAGCTAGGGAGGTGTAGTGATGGTAATTGGGTATGGAACTTATCTAGGAGAAGGAATTGATTTGAATCAAAAAAATGGAAGAAAACTTTTATTGAAAGGAAGAACACTTGGGAATGGTTAGATGACGATTCAAAAGGGCACTCACTCAAATCCTCATATGAAAAATTACAAAGACAATCATAAGGAGGAATACATTGATATGTAAAAAGCTTCTACAGCATTAAGGTTTTCCCATCTCCACAACACTTTGCTTAGAGGGTCTTGCTATATAGGGTGGCAACAAAGGAAAAACTTATACGTAGGGGAGTTTTAAGTGATAGTATAATGTTCACACTCAGGTGTTTTATATCCCTTTCAAGATTCTTGTAATTGTACTTTCATTAACTTGTAAAGTGTGTGAAATCCTGGAAAGTAGAGGGTGTTCTGACTTGAGGTGTGTGGTGTTGCAAAGAAGGTGAGTGGGTCTTGTGGTTTTCAAGGTCACCTTTTTGTGATGTGTTGGTGTAATCTGGATTTGATTACTAGTGAAACTCAGAGGTTGTTCTGAGAACTGGATGTAGCTCAAGGTTGAGTGAACCAGTATAAAATTGTTGTGTAAATCTCTCTATCTCTATCTCCTTATAATTGTTTGTGTTAATTTTGTTTTTACTGCTGATATAAACAACCGATTAAAATGCAATTTCAATCGGTTAAAATTTTGAATCATTGGTTGATTGCTTTCCTTAATTGCTTATCTGTGATTGTTTGATAATGGTTCATTCTTAATCAATCTTTGCGAAAATCTTTGACAAACATAACTCACATTTCACACTACTAGACCACCATATAGACTTCTCAATTGAACAAGGATAACTTGCATTTCATATTGTTAAACTAGTGTCTAGACTTTAAACTAAACAAGTTACTCAAGGACATCAAGACAAAATGCTATAACTCACATTATTATAACATCACAAGCACATCAAAATACCCACTTTGTTAGCCAATCATTAAGAGAATAGAAAGAACTTCCTGTAAGAGAAACCTAAACACCACAACCACAACCAAAATATGAATCTTGTGATAGAAGGACCTCAAAGAAGTACGTGGGTGTAAGCTGGGTGTTATTTTGATGAAAATATATAGTGAAAATTAGGATCAAAGGCTAATATATTATTTTGGGAGGATAAATGGATTGGAGAAATACCACTTAAAGATAGGTTCCTTAGGCTATACTTAAACTTGACCAGTAAAGAAGCAACAATTACAGAGCTAGGGAGGTGTAGTGATGGTAATTGGGTATGGAACTTATCTAGGAGAAGGAATTGGTTTTAATCAAAAAATGGAAGAAAAATTTTATTGAAAGGAAGAACACTTGGGAATGGTTAGATGACGATTCAAAAGGGCACTCACTCAAATCCTCATATGAAAAATTACAAAGACAATCATAGGGAGGAATACATTGATATGTAAAAAGCTTCTACAACATTAAGGTTTTCCCATGTCCACAACACTTTGCTTAGAAGGTCTTGCTATATAGGGTGGCAACAAAGGAAAAACTTATACGTAGGGGAGTTTTAAGTGATAGTATAATGTTCACACTCAGGTGTTTTCTATCCCTTTCAAGATTTTTGTAATTGTACTTTCATTAACTTGTAAAGTGTGTGAAATCCTGGAAAGTAGAGAGTGTTCTGACTTGAGGTGTGTGGTGTTGCAAAGAAGGTGAGTGGGTCTTGTGGTTTACAAGGTCACCTTTTTGTGATGTGTTGGTGTAATCTGGATTTGATTACTAGTGAAACTCAGAGGTTGTTCTGAGAACTGGATGTAGCTCAAGGTTGAGTGAACCAGTATAAAATTGTTGTGTAAATATTTTTATCTCTATCTCCTTATAACTGTTTGTGTTAATTTTGTTTTTGCTGCTGATATAAACAACCGATTAAAACGCAATTTCAATCGGTTAAAATTTTGAATCATTGGTTGATTGCTTTCCTTAATTGCTTATCTGTGATTGTTTGAAAATGGTTCATTCTTAATCAATCTTTGTGAAATCTTTGACAAACAATTCACCCCCCCCCCCCTCTCTTGTTTAAGCCATCAATTCTTACATTAGTCACCTTTTCATTTTCTATAGGATAACTCATAAAGTTTGGAGCATGTGTGAGAGGTGGGTAGGATAAATACAATACGCTCTAACTAACCTCGAGTCCATTTTAACATTTTTACTTATTAGGCCTTAGTGAGAGAAGAAACATGTTTAGGAGGTTTATGTTGATATTTATTATTTGGAGTATATGGTACTAAAGAAACAATGTGTTATTTAGTTAAGGGAAAGTTGGTGCAAAAGAGATGTTTTACATGGCCCAATTGAGCGCTTGTGTATGGATGTGTCACAAATTCTTAATGCAACCTTTTCATTGACAATATGGTACCAATGTCCAATTATGTGTTTGGAATAATTGAAATAGCATACAAGAGAACTAAAGGGTCATAAGGACTTGTGTAGTTAAATACATCTTTCTATAGTAAGACCTTGTTTGATTATGTAAGGAAAACCATATAACAAGGAGTGAGTTGGAAAATAATATTAGGACATAGTGCTAAATGGAGGATCTTACTATAAACGAATAAAACATATAATCCTACGATGGATTAATTTTTAAGTTGCACGGGTAGAAAGTTGTGTGTTAGAAATGAACATTAGGGCACAAGTCCATATATGATCTAGATAGGTAAGCTAGTGTGAAAAAACTAAAAATAGGAAGATGTAGTAAATGAGGTTTGATGTAGGTATAGTGAACATGAAGATATAATCATTTGGGTTGATATAGCAGGAGTAAAGTATAAGGGGGCTAATAGGCGAGAGGTTACAATGGTACAATGGATAGTGTATGTTCTCTAGATCTATTTTGTAGGTACTCATACATAAATTGGATGACAAAAACTAACCATTCCTCATGTAAAAGAGGAATAGAGGAGTGTTGTGTCATTAAATAAGGAATAACTTCATTAAACCAAGAGAGGGGTGAATTGGTTTTAAAATCTTTTTCAAAAAAATCTCCTATCTTGAAATTCATTTATAACTTCTTTAAGATATAAAAATTGAACGCAATTATTAGTTGAAACAAGACTGAAACAAGAATTGGTTGTAGTATAAAAAAATTCTCTTATTTAAGTTTCTTTTAAAACAGTTTCAACTATGCAATTAATTTGAGAATCCAATTGATATAAGAATTAGAAAACAATACAAAGAAAGAGATAAAGCAAGAGAAAGATCACACAACACACACACACATATATATATATAGTTTTAGATTCAAGTTCAATCCTTAGTTTTTCATCCTTAAAAATTTGGTTCCTACTAATCAAATGTTTGAATAAAGCAACACAACAATAATATCAACCTCAATCAACTCTTGATAACAAAGAGGATATATGCATTATCCACTTTTGAACTACTTCAAGAGGATCTAGCCTTATCCACTCTTTAATCACTCAAGAAGATTTTTGCCTCATCAACTCTTGCAAAAACAACCAACAATAAACACTCCAACAAAAACAATCTCAATACAATACTGAAAAGACTCCAGTAAGTGTACTGAGTGAGAAGTAATAATTTGTCCTTAAGGATTGATATCGAACCCACAAGGACCATTATTTAAAATCCTAATAATAGCATTCACTAAGTATAAGAATATGTACAATAATTTGATTTGATTTGATAATGACAATAGTTTGCATGAAAATTAAATAAAAGAAAAGTAAAGTAGTAAAAGATTTCAATTAAGAAAATTGGGAATGGGGTTAATCCTTCTCACTCGTATGTAATTTTAAACATAAAATATTCCATCTTGATTGACATTGATAGACATATAAAAATCATTCATATCAATTCCTCACATACAAAATTATTAAGAGAGTCTCCTAAGTATCGATTCCTCGCATATTTATAAAAACTCCTTATCATTACGAGCAAATGTTATAAAGCAATTAACATTTCAAATTTTTTCCTAGTATTAAATATGTTAAGCATTATCATTTAGGTCAGATGCTTGGAAGTACTTTCCAGTCAAATTTAAGGATCAAACTCATGAATAATTTCAAGCTTTGAGAATAAAATGATAATATCAATCATCAATCAAGAACTAAATAATATAGATAAATATCACCTCAATACATAAGAGTTTGAACAAATTACTCCCAACCGTAAAGAAAATAATTAGCCACTCTCCATTATAAGCATGGACCGCAAGAAAAGAAGATCCAGAGCGTTTCTCCTTAACGGTTGCCTTCTTTAAGGTTTCCTTCCTTTGGTTCCTCCCAATTATGTCTAGACTTTTTCCTCACGCCTTCTATTTAACCTAATTGGGCTTGGGTTAAGTGACATCTCGCTCAAGCGAAAAATTGCCTGCTTAAAGAGTTTCACGAGAAAAAGCCCAACTTTATATTTTCATCTTGTCTTTAACTTGTCCATTCTCCTTTAGTCCTTTTATCTCCATTTTCCCCTAGATTCATGAAATTAATACAAAATTGGGAATAAATCATTCTTATTCATCTTATAATCCAAAAATATGTAAAAATATTCAAATTCCTAAATTAGAGGTTGAATTATAACACTATTAACAATTGAAGCTCATAAGGGTTTATCTTTTTGCATGAAATATTACTGAATTATGACACTTATCAACTCCCCCAACCTAAAATCTTGCTTGTCCTCATGCAAAGTAAATGAATATAAATAAATCATATTTGAGTTCAAAAAATCAAAAACAACTTTATTTACTAAACAACCGGTTAAATTAGAAACTTATGGTGCTTCTAACTTCAAATATTTCATCTTTATTGACATCGATACACATATAAAAGTCATTCATATTGTTCTTGCCGGTTGACTCCGAAGACAAGCTCTAGCTTCGTCTATCTTTGTTAGAATCTAGTCTTCCCTTTGTTACGTTGGAATGCGGCTTCGTTGAGACAGAGGGGACCCTACCTGTTGATTGCATTCCGACGATCAAGTTAGTACATGGATTATAAGAAACAAGAAGTAACTAGTTTCAGTCTTAGAAACAACCTCCCTTTAAACTGGGATCTCAAGTCTCTTTGATAGCCTACCTTTTGTAACAACTTTCTATGACGAGAATCTCATCTCAACTGAAAGCGTACTCAATAGGAAAATATTATGTTCAAGAGCACATTCTCTTAGTATCGCAATCGAACACAATTTTTCCTCACTAGAGTGCATAAAATCATAACAAAATAACCACCAGGGTACCAACTCATGTACTAGCATCAGGGGTCCAATCTGTTTCACATAGGCACCATCAGCGTGTCGCTACACATCATACATGCAACCTAGCTTATCGTTCCCTAACACACATGGGCTCAGGTTTAGAGAGAACGTTTTACTTGTACTAGACCCATATGCATTAAGCGCACCCCTAGGTCCATTACTACCCCTTGCTGGCCGCCTAGGCCTTGCACACGAAGGGTTACATTAAGTATACAAAAGAGAGTTAACACACATATCTGGAGCCAAATCACATGGACCATCAACTTGCCCAAAAGCCGAGCTGACCTGTCTAATGCAGATGCTGAGCTCCGACCAGCGAGCACTGAGCTCTAAGCGCTCTGGTCCAGTACACATATCGATTCTTCGCATACAAAATTATTAAAAAAGACTCTGAAATATTGATTTCTCGCATATTTATAAAAACTTTTTATCATTACGAACAAATGTTATAAATATGTTAAGCATTACCATTTAGGTTAGATGCTTAGAAGTACTTTCCAATCAAATCTAAGGATCAGAATCATGAATAGTTTCAAGCTTTAAGAATAAAATGATAATACAAATCATCAAGCAAGAACTGAATATTATAGATAAATATCACCTCAATACATAAGATTTTGAACAAATTACTTTCAATCCCAAAGAACTGAATATCCAAAGTGTTTCTCCTTGACAACAACCTTTTTTAGGGTTTTCTTCCTTTAGTTTCTCCCAATTATGTCTAGGATTTTGTCTCACGTCTTCTATTTAACCTAATTGGGTTTAGGTTAAGTGACATCTCGCTTAAGCGAAAAATTGTTTACTTAGAAGAATTTCACGAGAAAAAGCCCAATGTTATCTTTTCATATTATCTTTAACTTGTCCATTCTCCTTTAGCCCTTTTGTCTCCATCTTCCTCTAGATTTTTGAAACAAATTTTGAATAAATCGTTTCTACTCATCATATAATCCAAAGATATGTAAAAAGGTTCAAATTCTTAAATTAGAGGTTGAATTATAATTCTATTAACAATTAAAGTCCTTATGTCCTTATGTGCCTATCTTTTTTCAAGAAATATTACAAAATTATGACACTTATTATTGACTACACTTACAAGTTCAGCTAATGAAAATAATTCCTCATAAGTAACTACTGCTATTGCACTAGTTGAGCAGCATTTGGTGAGAAAAGTTATTGTTGTTATACTGCACTCATGGTTTTGTGTAATTATGGAACTTCACCTATGTGATATATAGGAATATTTTCTTGTTCATAGCACAACTTCTTATTCATATAGATTTTTCACCATCACACATCTTAAGATATACATAAATGTAATTACTATATTAATATTTTTAATTTTAAATAATGTATTTTATTCATTTTGATTAATAAGACAAAATTAATTTTTACCAATAATAATTTCGAAAAACGTATTCAGATATGTAATCTAAAATAATGTAAGAAAAAAACTTATATTTAATCATGTTTTTTTAAAAAAAAATAGATAATAAATAACAAAAATAAGCTAACAATTTTTAACCTCGGATAATTAATTTATTGATATAATTATTCAATTTGAAATGAAATATTTTCATCTCAAAATTCAAATATGTAATTAATTTAAATTATAACTAACTTTCAATACATAAATATAACTTCAAATTTAAATATATATCAACTAATAATTTTTAAAACATATCAATTAAAAACACATTCAACTTAAACTACAAACATATTCAACTAAATTACAAACTTATTCACATAAACAACTGTAAAATAAATTAAAAAAATTAAATTTATAATAAATAAACACATAATAAATAAAGAAAAACAAAGTATAAATTTAAATTACGAATTTAAAACATAAACAAAATATAAATTGAAAAAAAAAACATACTTGGAGAAGAGAAGAACAAGAACACAACAAGGGAGGAAGAAGAAGTTCTGCCTAAACAATTTCCACCAACAAAACACCTGAAAACACCACATTTTATTAAAAAACAAAGGAACAATCAAGAAAAACACAACCTGCAAAATCTGAAGAAAAAAAACTATGAACATAACGGATTATGCTATGCCTTAAAAACACAACTTAATCGAATAGTCAAAGTTTTCAACACCATAACTGATTATGCCTTCTATTACAAAACAAACCTAATCGATTATGTACATAAGTTTTACAACATAATCGATTAAGCTCAATTTAACACACCACAAATAACCGATTAGACTCTAAAAAATAGCACATAATCGATTATGTATTCTACTTAATTGATTATCAACTATTTCTCATGACATAACCGATTAAGTGTCCTATGATTTTTCAATGGTAATCGATTAGGCAACGTAAAAAATCATCTCATGGCTAACCTGATATCGAAGTTGCAATTTCAACTTAGTGTCGTTCGCACTCTACTAACTCACGAAACTCTCCAAGGTCATTGAAGCATGCATATGTATGTTTGAATGCAGATGTGTGTTAATGCAACATGTGTTTCATAGAAGCATGCTTATATAACAGGTCTCGTGAATCATCTAAGTTATCTATGACCTAACCTATCTAGACATGCATTCATCACGTTTAACTTGGTCAAAGAGATTACATGTGCCAAAGTCGGGAATCTTTGAATGGAATCACTATGGTGCATGGCAGTGTATGCATGGCAACAATCTGATATCAATGAAAAAAAAGTGAAGAAAAGGGAGGGCACAATGGTAAAACACTGATGTATATGTGGCTTTCTCTTTTCTCACTAACAAAAATCACCACTCCATCGCTTATATTTTAGATGTTAATTCTATCAATTTCTATCATCTCATTCCTAAGATTGCTCTCATGCTTTGTTTGAATTAAAGAGTGAAAAGTTGAGGGTGTGAGGGAGTGGAAGAGTGAGGGTTTGAAAAAAAGTGTAAAGAAAATTTGATGTGTTTGAATTGAGGTATGTTAGAGTGGATGTAAGAAGAAAATTTATTGAAATAGGTGAGTAATCTGATAGTTGTGAGAGTATTTTGAATTATTTTTAAAGGTATAAAATGTAAGTTTACAAATTTATCATTTTAAAAAAAAATATTTGAATAATGAAATATAAAATATTTTTGTGTAGATTTGATTTAATTAAAACTTTATATATTATTCTCTTTGAATAATTTAAAAAAAAATACAAGTTTCTTATTATTTTTACAAATTTATTCTTATATTTAAAAAGTAATTAAGTTATTTTTTATTTTTATAATTAATAATAAAATTATTATAAAATTTATTTATTTTATATAAATAACTATACTTATTTTTATTATATTATATTAATAATATAATATTTGATAAAAATAAAAATATTAAAATAAAAATTATTAATAATAATATTATTTAATAAGTTTATTTAATTATTATTAATTTATTTAATTTGTATTATTATTTTTAATTAATATTATTATTTTATAAATTAATTTTAAATATTATTGTTATTTTAATATTTAATTATTTATATTATTAATATTAATACATCTTGTTATAATATAGTTATAATATTATTATTTATTTTATTATTATATTATATAATTAAATTATATTATTATAATTAATTATATAAATTTTATAAAATTATTAGTATAATTAATTTTTTTAATAATTTTAGTTATATATTTTTATGTTTTATTGTAAGTGCAGTGGATAGTTTAAAAATAATAATAAATGTGGAGTGTGACAAACAACTTTCAGTCTCCTTTCATTCACTTCTTTCCTTTCCCGCCCTTCTCCTTCCTCCCCCTTCTCCGTCTGCTGATTCAAATAGGAAATACTAATACACACTCACTTCCTTCTGCAGAAAGATGCCCCAACTAACAAAAAAAAGAACATAAAATGTAAAACATTGATTAAAAAATGGCTATGAAAATTGCTTGCATATCATCTCTCTTCTAATTTTTCTTAAATGGTAGAAACCGAAGAACCTTAATTCCAATACCATTATTCGTCAAACCCTTAATGAAAAATCTTCCACCTTTTCAAATCACCATTTTCAAACAAATACCTTAGAATCTTAATTCAATTCTTAGGATGTAAGGTTTAAGATTTAAACACAAATTTAAAATTTATCAAACAATTTCATTTTGTTTAAACTTGCTGAGTAGGAGTATTGTAAAAAAAAAACAAAATGAAGTACTAAAATTCATTTTAAAAAGCGAGAGACCAAACTAAAAAAAGAAAAACACAAATAATAAAACGACGTTTTGTTTTAGCAATTCGGCCAAAAATTCATAAGACAGGTTTTGCTTATCACTTTAAATTCTTTTAAAAAATTAGCTAAAATTTACTGTTTGCGTGTCTCACATTTCCTCCAACATTTGTAGTCTGACCAGCCACCCTGCCAACCCCTACTTCTGTCCAAATTAACTAAGCTTGAGCGCAACAAAAAAATTAAAAAATGGAATGACAAAAAAGAATAAAAAAAGTTGGTTTGCTAAAAAATAAATATGAAAGATTATAAAAATAGACATTATTTAATTAAAAGAAGTAAAAGGGAAATAAAATAAAAATATTTTTTAGTGTATTTAATTTTAAAATTATTTTGCATTATTAATATTTATTTTATCGTTAATAATTATTTATTTTCATTAGTGATATTATTAATTATTATTATTAGAAAGTTATTAAAAGAAAATTGATTAAAAATTATGATTTAATAATAGATATTTATATAAAAAAACTAAAATATTTATTGTATAATTACATAAAAATACACTATTAAATTATTGTTAAGTAGACTTTTGGAAATATTTTACTGTATATGAAAAATATCCCATCTGTTCTTTTAAAATATTTTCATTTTTTTCTTTCTACCTGTGTTTGTATCACACCAAACTGAGAAGTTTGATAAAATAATAGGTTCTTAGGGATCCACGTAAAACCCTTCTTATCCATTCAACCCAACTCTATTATTTTTATTTTTCTTCATGATTAAGAAAATATTTAATTTAATAATAAATATACCACACTTTTACATAGAAAGCAGCTTTTTAAATCTTTACAAGACTTCGATAACGTTAAATTAATTAGAAGTTATTTAAACATCTTAAAGGATGAAATTATAAAACTGTAACAAAATAGGGAAGTTCAATTTTATCACGTCTTCCCTTGTTTTTACCATTCATTTCGATTGTATACTTGGGTTGTATAAAAAGAGTGATTATACACCGAGACTGCTCTCTCTTTTTTATATTTATCCTACAATTTTTTTTAAAATATTTTATAATAAAAAATGGATGTAAGATAAATGTAAATTTTGAACAATAATATAAATTGTAAAAAAGAAAAAAAATTATATGCATACATGGCTTACACGTCGCATGTGCTCCAGTGGCGCCTATATCAAACACGTACGTAACGTAAAATTTATGACTTGAAAACGACGTGAAGCAGTATCTGCTCAAACTTTAAGTATTTGCATTGGAAGACGATACTATTTAATACTATCACTTTTTTACACTCTTACTTAAGAATCAATAATATTATTATTTTATTTTAAAATTTTATTTGCTTTTATTTTATTAATTAAATATAATATTTTATTATTAAAAAAGTTGTAAAGTAAAAGTCAGACCTAAAAATGTTCTAAAACAATTATTATTTTTTCATATTTGTTCCATTTTTGAAACCTTAGCACTTAGCAGACACTCGGTTGTTTGTTGTTTTTTTTTTTATTGAAGTCACGTGAAGACTTTATATATAAAACCAAAAGTTCTAGGCTATACTCATTCACTCTCTCCTTGGCTTTGGCTTTGTTCTTCCTTACACTAGCTCTTGAACCAAACCAAAGAAATGGAGGGAGATCAAGAGGAGAAGTTGCTCATCAAAGAGAAAACATCAGAAGAGGAATCATCGTTGGTGAACAAGGTGTGGGAAGAGAGCAAGTTGATGTGGACAGTGGCAGCACCAGCCATATTCACTAGGTTTTCAAGCTTTGGTGTCACTATTATAAGCCAGGCTTATGTTGGTCATATTGGTTCAAGAGAACTCGCTGCTTTTGCTCTTGTTTTCACTGTTCTCATACGCTTTGCCAATGGTATTCTGGTACGTTTTTTGGTTAAATCTTCTTCTAACTGTTGTGGATATAGATCTTGAAAGTTGAAAGTACAAATTTTCAAAAACGGAGATGAAAAAATGTTTGATGGAGAGAGAAAGAGGGGATAGGTGTGAAGTGAATACTTTTACACATAAGTACTTAATTTTGGAAATGAAACAACAAAATAAAATGTTGTCTCTGCCACTAATTATCTATTTTTTCTACATGGATACTTAATTAATATTTCAGTAACATAATCACTCTGTTCGTTTTGAATATTAAGAAAAAAACAGTTTTGATTTCAAAATGAATTTTAACTAATTCTATATTTTATTTACTGGGCCTACTCTTAGATGTTCTTAGTTTACCTGAAGTTTATTGTAAGTAACCATCTTTTGTTTTTGCATAAGTTTAGACAAAAGTTAAATAGAATATTATTAATTCCCTTCTTAGATTGATCTATGTTATAGTAGATTTTTAAAGTTTATTTAATTTTGTGAATTGTGTAAAAAAATTTATTTTTTTAAAATGAATAAAATGTAAATTTATAAATTTATTTTTATCTTTAAAAATATACGAATAATAAAAATAATTAATTAATTTATATATTTACTTTTATAATTAATAATAATAATATTATTATATAAATAACTATATTTATTATTATTATTATTAATTATTATTTATTTTTATTAATAATATTATTAAATATTTGATACAAATAAATTAACAGTAATTTTAACTTTTTAATTGTATTATGTAAATTTTTAATAATTACAAAATATATTATAAATTAATTTTAATTTTATTTTTAATTATTTTGATCGTTATTAATTATTAATTATAATTTCTTAATTATTGTTATTATTTTATAAATTTATTATTTATATTTTTTTATTATCATTTATATGTTTATTAATATTTTAGTAATTGTTCTCGTCCGTTTGGATCGAATGGAACGATTTTCGTTTTTGACTTGTCTCCAATTAGTCCTTCGAGGTACTTGGTACTCTACTAGGATAAAGGGAACTCTACTTGTTGATCACACTCCGACGATCAAGTCAGTGAGAACATATAAAATAAATATTTTGTTTCAGTCTTAAGTATGGAGAAACAATGTATCTTTTATCCCGGGTCTCAAGTCCCTTTTTATAGATATCCCTCCAATAGCTTTATCTGATGAGTGTATATACTGAACAGAAAGCATATAATCATAATAGATAAACATTTTGCTTACGTGCATATTTATTTTCGAGTGCTAACAACAAAAAAATACTCTACTCGTAGGCCACCTTTAATCTCGGGTGTTTGCTACTTTATTCCCAACAACTTTTATTTAAATTTAATTAGCATATATATTATAACCAATTTGAATGTTCTCTCTATTTTTAATTTTTTTTTTTGAGCTGACCACTAATATCTGGGTCGAACTCATGACCCGTTTTTTGGGTCCAAAACTGAGCTGATCATACCTAAATGTTTAGACTGAGGTCTCGAGCACTCCTGTCCAAAACACAAGTTCCCCAGGCTCGAGTCAAGTTCGACTAGGTGAAGAGGCTTACCAGCATTTGGCGGCTAACATGACGTTTTCCTAGTGGGTAGGTGAGGTGCGTTATCGAAGCGTTTCTTGACAAAACATTTCACCACATTAAATCTAAGACATCCACGTGGCATGCGCATCAACGACTAGGAAGCATTAACACTTCATCTCCTTCTTTCAAACAATTAAAAATCCATGTCTACCTCATTTACTTGCTACGCAATCTCTCTTCTCCCCGGAACTCTCGTGCTCTAAAAACCTCTCTTTCTTTCGCACTTTTTCTCCTCCATCATCATATAATGTATTTTCCTCCACTAATCTCTATTGGCAGATATTTATTCATCTTACCGATTACATTGCTTGAACTGTGATTTCTTGTCAATTCGTCTTCTCTGCTTGGCTTGAACTATGCTTGTATCTTATTTGTGTTTATGCTTTTGTTCTAGCTATTTTTGCAATGGATTACGGTTTATTGTGTCCCTCGACCAAAAAAGAGCTTCTAAAAGAGGTCTCTTATCACACCACCCATTTACGTCTTAGAGTTAAGAGAAAATGGGTGTAACATGAGCAAAAGATACGAGGGTAATGTAAAAAACGTAGAGTGTAGGGAGGGTGAGCGCATCTGCTGTGACAAGTGCGGATCCTGGTGGTCCATTTTGTTTCTTTTATGCCACGTTTTTCAAAAGGTTCTCTTGCGTCTCCCTTTCCTGAACCTCTCCAGTAGGTCCATGTATCTCTTATTGACGACATCTGCCTCCGTAATACATTCTGGCTCTCATGCCGGGATAACGATTGTGTAAGTTCTCCTTTGATTCTTCAAACTACTCTCGTAGCATTTTCGTGCCGTCTTCTAATCGGACTTTATGGTAATCACCCCTCCTTCAGGAGAAGGCAGCTTCATCTTCATATGGGTTGTTGAGGCTACCCACCCAAACTATTCAGGGAAGGTTGCCCCTAAAACAAGTTGTAAGAAGAAGACGCGTTAACAATGATGTATTTGATGGTAATCGTCCGCTTTTATCGGAGAAGGTCATCCTCAACCTACCCTCACACTTCTACCTGATCTCCCGCGAAGTCGACCAAACATCCATCGTATGGCCTCAACTGGTTAGGGGATAACTGCAAGTTAGTGAACGTTCCCCAAAACATTACATCAACTTAGCTCCCCTGATCAACTAAGACTTTGTGCACCTTCCGCCCTATAGTGACAACAAATATCACCTCCAAATCATCCCCGTCTGGAACCATGTCTTCTAGGTCATAACTCATGAAGTAGAAAATGGGCTAAAATATATTTATAATAAATATAAAATTATTCAATAAAAATAAATATTTTTTTTACATCAAATATTTTAAATAACTTAAATATATATATATATATATATTATTCAAATATTTTTAAAAATAAGAATAAATTTGTAAATTTATATTTTATACATTTTAAATAAACTTTTCTAACAAATTCACTCTAACCTACTTTAATTCAAACAACCTCAATTTCTTTATTTTTTCTTTCAAATCATTTCAAATTGACTCAGTCAAATCTTCACCGAATCCAAATCACAACCTTAATGATTTTAACCATTATAATTAGTCAGTCAGGAGTTGTAACGAAAACAAGTAGATTAATTATTGAAATGGGATTATAGTACATTAAAAAGTTTGAGCAGAAGGTTGCGACCACCTGCTATGACAATATTCAAATATTCACGTGTTTCCCCCAACAACAGTTTGGCTGCAAATGCAATATATTCAACAAAAATGTTTTGGAACCTTATTGTTATGGCAATTACAAAATAAATTTTTATGATAATAACTTCAGTTATTTGTGTGTGTTAACTGGCTATTGCAGTTAGGAATGGCGAGTGCATTGTCAACACTTTGTGGACAAGCATTCGGTGCAAAAGAATTTGATATGATGGGAGTGTATCTTCAAAGATCATGGATAGTTTTATTCTCAACTGCTTTCTGTCTTCTTCCGTTGTTCTTATTCACGAGCCCAATTTTGAAGCTCCTGGGTCAAGATGAGAACATAGCAGAAGTGGCGGAAACCATTTCTCTTTGGTCAATTCCAATCTTATTTTCTTTTATTGTTTCCTTCACTACCCAAACGTTTCTGCAATCTCAAAGCAGGAATACCATCATTGCATTCTTGGCAGCTTTCTCATTAATCACTCATGTTTCACTCTCTTGGCTTTTGACAATGAATTTCAAGCTGGGAATTCCTGGTGCAATGCTTTCAACAATTTTGGCATCCTGGATTCCCAACATTGGTCAAGTAATATTTATCACCTGTGGTTGGTGCTCTGATACATGGAAAGGTTTATCATTTTTAGCATTCAAAGATCTTTGGCCTGTTGTCAAGCTTTCCCTTTCATCTGGGGTCATGTTATGGTGAGCTTTCTTCTTATGAACTACTGGGTTAAGCTCTTTACAAATGCCATGATTGCTAGGTTTTATTTTTCAAAACAAAGTTCCTACATTTCTGTCAGACAATTTATCCTGAAAAAATAATCGTAAACATTTATATGTCTTCCTAATTTGAAGCTATGGAATGTTTTACAGTCTTGAGTTGTGGTACAACACAATATTGGTTCTTCTAACGGGCAACTTGAATGATGCAGAGGTCCAAATTGATGCTCTATCTATATGGTATCCATTTTCTATTAAGCATTATTTACTTCATTTGAATTCACGAAATTACGAGTGATACGCTAATACTCATCAAATGGGGAATGTTATTTCTATGTATTTTGTATAATAATAAAGGATTATTGAAAAAGCTTTTCTCTTTGATTTCTTAAGATCAATTTTCATTTTTTGCAGCCTCAATATTTCTGGATGGGAAATGATGATATCACTTGGTTTCATGGCTGCTGCAAGGTAATCATATTCTTTCCTCTTTCTTGTGTTCTGATCAAACACTCTTTATTCTTATGTTGTTTGTTTACCATGAAATATTAACTTCATCTGCAGTGTTCGAGTGGCAAACGAGCTTGGGAAAGGAAGCTCCAAAGCTGCAAAGTTCTCTATACTCGTGTCAGTGCTTACATCGTTAGCCATTGGATTCTTTCTCTTCTTATTTTTCTTACTCTTAAGGGAAAAGCTTGCATACATATTTACCTCAAATGAAGAAGTGGCCAATGCTGTTGCGGACTTGTCACCTTTGTTGGCAATCTCCATTCTCCTCAACAGTGTTCAACCTGTACTCTCAGGTTCTCTTCATCAACATTTGGTTTAAGACTAGAGTTCCCATACGAAAAAAAAATCAAAATTGAATACTGAAAACGGACAGAAAAGCAAAAGTTAGAAAAGGTTGATCTTGAACTTTGAAATTGTGTGATTTGAACAGGAGTGGCTATTGGAGCAGGGTGGCAAAGCTCTGTAGCATATGTGAACATAGGGTGTTATTATGTCATAGGTATTCCTGTTGGAATGGTGCTTGGTGAGATTCTCCATTTGCAAGTCAAGGTTGGTATTGTTCTCATTCTCATGCTGCATTTGATTGGTGTTTCATCTGTTTAACGAAACTTATTTCATCTTTTGTAGGGTATTTGGATCGGAATGTTGTTCGGAACATTTATCCAAACTCTACTGTTAATTATAATAACATACAAAACTAATTGGGACGACCAGGTATTTGATTCATTACCTCTTCATGATTCTTAATTCTAGATTGTCTCCTAAGAACTTGTAATTATACACATGATGGATGAATCATTATGTCACTGCACAGGTAATTATAGCTCGTCATCGAGTTAACAGGTGGTCGAAGGAGAGTGCTGATCCTGAAAGAATTACATCAAATAATTAGTAGTGATATTAACCATCAGTATTAGTTATAAGAAACTTATTGATAACACTATTTTATATAATTTAAATCGTTAATAATGTTTTTACAATTATAAAGGAAATGAAGGTATTGGTTAGGGTTATCTAACTACTATTGATGGTTAAATCCAAAACCTTGGATTCAGTTTTGTAGTACTTTTTTGTTGAAATGTTGTTTACTCGTAAGAATGCCAATTTGCTTCGATAAGATCCTTGAATTTATCTATCACTACAACTACTACTTTTACTTCTTTGTCTACACATAATTTGTATTCTTTCACTGATATGATATCATATAAAGCTAATAATACTCATTAAATAAATTTATTAAAACTCACATGATTTGTATCATTATAAAGCGTTTTTCATTTATTTTTTCTAATTTAAATAATTTTACTTTTCAAGTTTTTAAATTTTTAAAGTAAAGGATATAAGGATGTTGAAGTTGTGATAAATCAGATTTAGCATTTGTAAGAAATAACTAGAGAAGAAAAACACCATAAAATGACAATGACATTGTTAATGCATTGACACATGACAGCTAAAACACATAAATATTCCAAATCAGAACGAGAATCTCAATTCTTATTACTATTAATCATTCCAACTTCTTGAAAAAAATGACAGCCACATGCCACTCATGAATTAACTCACTCCAATGTGTTGATTTCTATAATATTATAAACTCAAAAATGATTTTAAAAAACTTTAATAAATGATTTCAATTAATCTTCCCTTATCAGAAGTTCCAGCCTGCGACTACTTTTTAATATACTTTTTTATTTTTATTTATTCAATTAACTTTTTTTCCCTTTATTTACTAAAATATACCATAAAGTGTTGAGATAATTTGTAAGGACATTCCAAGGGCTTTCAAGCTTGGATAGAATTGTTGTTATTTTGTTTTAGCTGTACTTCTCTTCAACTATTACAACACCTTTTATTCCCTTGTTCATCCCCTCCCACCTACACAAGGTTGAGAGGTGAAAATTTGGTTGTATACAAACCAACTTTTTATTTCAATATTCCAAATTTTATTAATGATATATTGTCTTTTTTACAGTCGATTTACTGCTTTTTTTTTATATATTTTAAAATATTTTTTATTTATTTTGAGGTCTTTTTTGTTTCTTTTAAAATATTTTAAATTAAATTAATATTTTATACTATAGATATTCTAATATATTTATACTTTTAATGTTAGAATTAATGGCCTAAAAAAGACGCGGGCCAGTTTTAAGAACAACCGCTGGGTATTTCACTAGTAATCGTAGATTACAAACACACAAAACCACAAAGAGGTGATTTTGATAACCTAAGAAGACTCACCCTCTTTTCCTTTCACACAACCACAGTCAGAGCTGTTGACCCAAGTGTGTTCAAGCTTTGAAGAATCCAAACCCTTTGAAGGTTGATGAAAGACTAGATGTGCTTGTTGTTGCTGAGCTGTCTTTAGATAGGATCTGGGGTAGAATTTATATGTAAATCCACTCTTGATTGAATCAAAAGTATAAGCACTCTCAAACCTTTTAATTGAAATGTGTTTTTCAAACTAAGTGAAAAACAACCTGTTGTTTTATCGAAACAACTGATTGTTTTATACTTAGGTGTTTTTAGAAAGGTTGAAAACTATTTTTGATGGTTGACTTGCTGTCAAACCAAAACAACCGATTGATTCGTGGAAACAACCGATTGTTTGTTTTGGGACCATAATATAAAACTGTTTTGTGCTTTGATTGAGCATTAAATGTTTTTCTAACTGTTTACGCTCCAGTTTTTAATGCTTTGACCAATCTTTGAATGCAATGAATAGTTTGTTAAGATTTTGTAACAAACAACAACTTTGATTTAATACAGAAAAACAAATTTGAGTTTTTCACAGATTGAGATTTTGAAAAGTTGAGAATTGCTTAGAGATTGCATTGATCAAAGAGTGTGAGATAGGATTTTCATCTTGTATTGATTTCAGATTTGTTCTATAATAAGTGTAATCCTTTGTACCTTTGAAAGAAACTCTGTGTGTATAGCTGAAAAGTGTTGTGTTCTTGAGGGGATCAAGATCAGCATTCTTAGTGGTGTTGTGCTGAACCAAAGGAAGTGTGTGTCTTGAGGGGATAAAGGTCACTTCTTTTGTTCACTACAAAAAAAATTTGTATTATCTATGGATTTTTACCCACGGATCTGAGTCCGTAGGTAAATTCAGTATTACCTACGGACATTACCCACAGATTCTGAATCCGTAGGTAAATTCAGCATTACCTACCAACTATTACCCACAGCTCTTATTACCTACCAACTTTTACCTACGAATCTCTATTACCTACCAACTATTACCCACAAATCTTATTACCTACCAACTTTTACTTATGGATCTCTATTACCTACCAACTATTACCCACGAATCACTATTACCTACGAATCTCTATTACCTACCACCCATTTTCATAATAATTATATACATAATATTAAAAATATTAATATAATACGAAGAACTATAAAATCATAATTCATAATATTAATTATATCTAATAATATTAATTAATATTTAATAGTATTAATAGTATTTAATAGTATTAATAGTATTTAATAGTATTAATAGTATTTAATAGTATTAATAGTATTTAATAGTATTAATAGTATTTAATAGTATTAATAGTATTTAATAGTATTAATAGTATTTAATAGTATTAATAGTATTTAATAGTATTAATAGTATTAATAGTATTTAATAGTATTAATAGTATTTAATAGTATTAATAGTATTTAATAGTATTAATAGTATTTAATAGTATTAATAGTATTTAATAATATTAATAGTATTTAATAGTATTAATAGTATTTAATAATATTAATAGTATTTAATAGTATTAATAGTATTTAATAATATTAATAGTATTTAATAGTATTAATAGTATTTAATAATATTAATAGTATTTAATAGTATTAATAGTATTTAATAATATTAATAGTATTTAATAGTATTAATAGTATTTAATAATATTAATAGTATTTAATAGTATTAATAGTATTTAATAATATTAATAGTATTTAATAGTATTAATAGTATTTAATAATATTAATAGTATTTAATAGTATTAATAGTATTTAATAATATTAATAGTATTTAATAATAATATTTAATAATATTAATAATAATAATATTTAATAATAGTTAATAATACTAAGAATATATAATAATTTTAAGAATATTTATTAATATTAAGAATATTTAATAATATTAAGAATATTTAATAATATTAAGAATATTTAACAATATTAATAATAATAATATATTAAATATATGAATATTGTTATTAATTTTTATTTTATTAATTATATTAATATTGATAATTATACTCATAAGTATAATAATAATCATAACATCACAACAAAACTTAAGTGGTGTAATGGTTAAAGCTTCTATAGACATTCCTCAATGGACTTGGCTTCGAGTCCACCTGTTGCAGTTTAGTTCTAACATTACAGACTTGGAGTCAGTGGATATTACTCAATGACACATTATCCGTAGGTAAATTTCTGACGCCCACATTACATATGAATTTTTATCCTTAATCTCTTTAAATTCAGTTTTTATATCTGTGAACTGGTATAAACAACTTCTTAATCAAGTTATTCTCGAAGTGTTTTCATTCTAGACTCAAAAGTTTGCGAAAACCCTATTTAAACCATTCACCCCCTCTAGTTTAAAGCCATACATTCTAACAATTGGCATCAAAAGCTTGGTTTTTGAAATTTATTCAAGAGTGATCCTAAAACTGTTTTTTTATGGCTGATAGACTACCTTTTGGAGAAGGTGCTTCAATCAACAGACCACCTCTGTTTTGTGGTTTGAACTATGAATTTTGGAAAGTCATAATGAAAATCTTTGTGGAATCACTTGGCAAAGGTATTTGGGATGCAATTGAAAATGACCCTTTTGTCCCAAAATTTGAAAAAGATGGATCTTCCATTAAAAGCCTTGGTCTCAATAGATTGATTCTGAAAGCAAGAAGGCCAAATTTGATTGCATTGCTAAAAACATAATAACCTCTGCCTTGAATTCAGATGAGTTTTTCAAGGTCTCTCAATGCAAATCAGCAAAAGAAATGTGGGACACCTTGGAGGTAACTCATGAAGGTACCAATGAGGTGAAGAGAGCTAGAAAGCATACTCTAATCCAAGAGTATGACATGTTCATAATGATCAAGGGTGAAACAATTGCTGAAGTCCAGAAAAGATTCACACACATCATCAATTATCTCATTAGCCTTGACAAGATTTTTGAAAAGGAAAAACTAAACATCAAGATTCTCAAATGTCTTGATAGATCTTGGCAACCTAAGGTAACTACAATATCTGAATCTAAAGATCTAACATCATTGAGTATGGCTTCTTTGTTTGGCAAGCTTAGGGAACATGAGTTAGAGATGAATCGACTCAATGTTCAAGAAAGCGAAGACAAGCATGTGAGGAGTATTGTCTTGAAAGCTATCAAGCACAAAGGCAAGCAAGAATCCAGTGATGATAGTGATGAAGAGAACCTTAGTTTGCTATCAAGAAAGTTTAGCAAATTCTTGAAAAGGAACCGCAACAAAGATAACAACAAAGAAAGGTATGGAAACAAAAAATCCAATTATCTTAATTCCAATAACTATACTTGTTTTGGTTGTGGTGAGCTAGGGCACATAAAGGCAGATTGCCCAAACAAAGAAGGCAAGGAGAAAAAGTCTAGCTACAAGGAAAAGAAGGGCAAAACAAAAAGAGCCTACATAGCTTGGGATGAGAATGAAGTATCCTCATCAAGTTCATCATCAAGTGAAGAAGAAAGAGCAAACATATGTTTGATTGCTGAAGGAGATGATGAATCTTGCAGCTCATGTGATGTAAGTTCATGTGCTTCTTTAAATGAACAAAATTATAGTGAATTGCTTGAAGCTTTTCAAGAAACACATGATGAAGCTAATCGATTGGTTCTTTCAAAAACCGATTGAAAGATCTTAACAGCTGGCTTGAAAAGAGAGTGAAGGCACTTGAAGAAGAGCTGGAAAAATCAAAAAGGGATTTTAAATTTTTTGAAACACATTTCAAAAACTCTTCTTGCAAGTGTGACACTCTCATTTGTGAAAATTATGAAAACCTTGAAAAGAAAGTGCATTATCTTGTAAGTACTGTGGATAAACTTTCTAAAGGAAAATCCAACTTTGAGAATGTCTTGGCATCTCAAAACTGTGTTTTTGGAAAGGCTGGTTTAGGTTTTAATCCACAAAACAAACAAGATAAGTTTTTAATTTTTTTTTCAAGAAAGCTAGTAAAACAACCGATTGTTAAGTCGAAACAACCGGTTGTTACATGCTTTTACTGCATGAAAAGGGCTATTCGGTTAGATTCTGCAAAATAAGAAAGTTTTCAGTTCCCAGAGGCTTCATGGAATGGATTCCTAAAGGTTGTGAGGTTTCAAAAGAGAAAAAGAAACCAAATGGACCCACATTTGTAAGGGGACCAAACCTTGGCGCTTGAATTTATGTTTATGCAGGAAATCTAAAGAAATAGGAGGGACTGAGTCATCTGATCAAGTTCTTGGAAGAAAAAGTTTAACTTTGAAGCTGAATCAATGTTCTGTATCTGTCCAAAGGCTCTCAATGGTCAAAAGAGGCTTCTTGATAAAAAGCATAAGGCTCATTGAAGGAACATCACAAAGGATAAAACCTTCCTTATCTCTATTCTCTATTCCTGTTCAAAGTTCATAATCATGCTTATTTATATCTTTTAAAATGTTCAAATATATTTGTTTTGAATCCTTTCTGCCCATGTTTAAAAATTCAAAAATCAGTTTTTTTACTGCTGCAGAAAAACAACCAATTGTTTCCTCGAAACAACTGATTGTTTTGTGTCTTACAACACTGTGAAAAGAATGGATTTAATTCTTTTTGAATTTCTGTCTGTTGCAGATCACATTTATGAAAGAATCATTGGTCAATGAAGTAGTGTTGAAAGCTGATCACGTTCAGAAAGAAGTTACAACATGTCATAAAGGAATATATTCCAAAATCTTGAAAATTTAAGAGCTTTTATGACTAGTCAAAGATCACATGTGATGACCATGTGATTTTTTGCTTTTTCTGACGTTTTCTGTGCAGGCCTGGTCAAGTCTTTTCTCTCTGAAAATCTGAAACCCACTCACGTCCTTGAATGCTGTTTGGTTCTGTTTGTGCTTTAAAAATCTGTTGCAGCTGCTCTCTCTCACAAGAACAACCAATTGAGCCATCTCTTGCGACATCTCTTGCTCTTCTTGTGTGAGTTTTCTCTACTCCTTTTTCTGCTGTCATGGAATCAACTCCTCCTACTTCCAAGAGAGTTAAAACCAGAGCAGTGAGGTCTGGAGGGAGATTAGAAGGATGGTTTTCTGGAGACAATGAGCTCATTGAAAGGTATAGGTTTGAAACTAGCACAAAAGTGATAAATAACCCCAAAGTTGTTTCTTTTGATTGGCTGAAAAGCCAAAAGCTAGATAATGTGAGGAGGCTGCTCAAAGATCAATCACTCAGAAAGTTCTTGGAGATGAAGGGGAACATCTACCCAGATTTGATTAGGGTGTTCGACACCAATCTCAAGTTTGAGGGAAACAACCTTGTATCTCATGTGAAAGGGGTTGATATGGAGATCACCTATGATGTGTGGACTGCAGTTGCGGGTCTGAAGTATGCTGGCCATAGAATCAACAAGGGAAACCTTGGAGTAGTAGAGGATTTCAATAAAGTCCAATACTACAAGAGCTGCTTGAAGAATCAAAATGCTCAAGTGAGGACCTGTTCGGTTGGAGGCCTAAAGCTTGATGAAAGGTTGCTAGCCCTTATTGTCACTTGGATTCTTACTCCAAGGGGGAGCAATCATTTTGTTCTTATATAAGAGGACCTTGTGTATATCTACTGCATAATGAAGAAGATCAGAATCAATTGGATCCACATCATCAAGGAACACATGCAAAAGGCCATAAGGTTAAGTGATTATCACTATCCATATGCTGTTTTGATTTCTAAATTTTTGTTGTATTTTGAAGTGAATCTGGAAGATGAGTCATCTGAGTTGGTTAAATCAACTCAAGAGATGAACAATAGCTCTCTTAGCAAGATGGGATTCACCAAAATAGGTGGCAAATGGGTGAGCAAAGATGGTGACCATGGTGCCTCATCAAGTGTTGCAGCTGATCTTGATGAAGAAAAACATGCTGCTGACATGGATTTTCACCATGAAGAGCAACCTGAAACATATCAAGGTGCTGGAACCAGTGCAGGGAATCAGGGAGATGAAATGCCATCCATGTCTTCTTTTGAAAGATACATGGTCAATAGGCTTGATGGATTTGCGGAGAATAAGAGAAATCTCAATGATTTGTGTGTAAGCAACTTCCAGAGCATAGATAACAGGTTCAACAACATGAACACACGTCTTATGACCTTGGATGAACAAATAGAAGTTGTTCAGAATCAAATCTTTGAACTCCAGTATGGAAACGAAGATTAGAGGAAAAACAACCGGTTGATATCACGGAACAACTGATTGTTTTTTGAGCTTGTATCATTATTTCTTCTTCTGCTATTTCAATCTGTATTATCTAAAACTTTTATCTTTCTATCTCTTCTTTTTGTCTATTTGTGAAGACAAATAGGGGGAGATTTATGCCGTGTGTTGTTTTCGTTATCCTTATTTCTACAAAACTCTATAATGTGTATGGATGTTTAAGTAAGCCTTTTTATTTCTGCTGGTTTATCCTGCTCTGATATAATGCTCTGATATACTGTTTTTATTCTAATCCTATACCAGAAGTATTGTGCTTTGCTTAAACTGTGTCTTGCAGAAACTGCTTCAGATTCAATCAGATCTAACATAAGCACCAGAGATTTGTCTTCATTAAATAGGGGGAGATTGTTGAACCAAGTGTGTTCAAGCTTTGAAGAATCCAAACCCTTTGAAGGTTGATGAAAGGCTGGATGTGCTTGCTGTTGCTGAGTTGTCTTTAGATAGGATCTAGGGTACAATTTATATGTAAATCCACTCTTGATTGAATCCAAAGTATAAACACTCTCAAACCTTTTAATTGAAATGTGTTTTTCAAACTAAGTGAAAAACAACTTGTTGTTTTATCGAAACAACCGATTGTTTTATACTTAGGTGTTTTTAGAAAGGTTGAAAACTGTTTTTGATGGTTGACTTGCTGTCAAACCAAAACAACCGATTGATTCGTGGAAACAACCGATTGTTTGTTTTGGGACCATAACAGAAAACTGTTTTGTGCTTTGACTGAGCATTAAATGTTTTTCTAACTGTTTACGCTCTAGTTTTTAATGCTTTGATCAATCTTTAAATGCAATGAATAGATTGTTAAGATTTTGTAACAAACAACAACGTTGATTTAATACAGAAAAACAGATTTGAGTTTTTCACAGATTGAGATTTTGAAAAGTTGAGAATTGCTTAGAGATTGCATTGATCAAAGAGTGTGAGATAGGATTTTCATCTTGTATTGATTTCAGATTTGTTCTGTAGCAAGTGTAATCCTTTGTACCTTTGAAAGAAACTCTGTGTGTATAGTTGAGAAGTGTTGTGTGTTCTTGAGGGGATCAAGATCAACAGTCTTAGTGGTGTTGTGCTGAACCAAAGGAAGTGTGTGTCTTGAGGGGATCAAGGTCACTTTTTTGGTTGTGTTGTAAGTAATCTATGGTTGATTGCTTAGTGGATTCCCTAGTGGTTTCTGGGAAGACAGGATGTAGCTCTGGGTTTAGAGTGAACCAGTATAAACCTCTGTGTGCATTCTCTCTATCCTTAATCTCTTTAAATTCAGTTTTTATATTTGTGAACTGGTATAAACAACCGATTGTTTCTGTGAAACAACTGATTATTTTTTTGGTGCTGTGCTTATTTGCTTTGTGTTTTAGCAAACTGATTTCTTAATCAAGTTATTCTCGAAGTGTTTTCATTCTAGACTCAAAAGTTTGTGAAAACCCTCTTTAAACCATTCAACCCCCCTCTAGTTTAAAGCCATACATTCTAACAACAGCACCCTCTCACCTTACAGGTTTACAATCTTTACAAGTATAGAAAATAAACAATTACAAGAATCAGAAAGGAACAAGTTACACCTTGTATTTCAGGAATCACAAAGCTCTTAAGATCAGTTCTTGAACCAATGCACAACCTTTAGGCAATCTTGCAAAACTTTGAATCAAAACTCTTCTAAAAAATGTTTTCAATCTCACTTTCTGTATTTTTTGAATACTGTACCGCCCTGGTAGTCGGGAGTGATGACGTGGCATCCTGCTACAGTATAGGCGTGTTGGCAAGGCGCCAGGGTGGCAGAAGGGAAGGAAGTCGGGGGGCTCGTGTAGTCGCCAGTTGTTAAATTGGCGTGTTCCGATCACCAGGTTAAAGATGAAGTCGCCAGATGTAGATTCAGGCGACCTAGTCATTGGAGATCGCCAGAGCAAGCACATCGCCAAAGATGAAGGAGAAGCAGATTATGAAGGCGGCCGGCGAGACCACAGGGAAGGTGTATGAAGGCCCCTAACTCGCCAGTTCCAGTAGAGATCGCACTCCCAAGTTAGCTATGCACTGGGCAGTACCATGCGTAGGTAACTTAGCCAAAATGAGAGTAGAAGCAGCGCCAAGTCAAGGAGCCTCTAGATGATGGCACGTGTACAGTTGGATGCGAGCCACGTGTCCAAGTCTGTAACTGCCAGGAGAGAGAAAGCCACCAGGTATATAAGAGTTCTTAACGAACTTTCTGAGGTACGCACGTTCAGATTATACTCTTTACGCTTGCGAGTGATAGAGCTTACTGTGAGAGAGGATTTGCACGGTTCTTGTTCTCTTAGTATTTGGTGATACCGTCACTGACTTGGGCGTTGGAGTGCGATCGGCCGCAGCGGCGCCGCTCTGTTTCTGTGCAGGTTCTTGAGGTGGATCTCGAAGAGGAACGGAGGTTCGAAGCGGTGCACACGTCGATCCTTTGACGAGGCAGTTTCCAGCGTTCCGGTCAACAGGCAGGATCAAATACAAAGAGAAACCATATTTATAACTCTTAAATCTAGCCGATTTAGGCAGTTAATCATGAGCCAAATCAGTTTTAATTCAACCGAAAACAGATTTAACAGGTTTTTAAAAAGCTGTTAAGAAATGTGACAATCAACCAGTTGAAATGTCATTTTAACCAGTTGAATTGGTTTTGACAGTTAGTCAACCAAGTCAAAAACAATTTTGAAAACCTTCAAACAAGCTAAGTGTAAAACAATCGATTATATCGTGAATTCAACCGGTTGTTTTTCTCTTTGCTTAGAAAAACATTTTTCTCTTTAAAAACATTTTTCTCTTTAAAAACAGATTGATTCAGCTTGTGCATAAGATTAAGGATGATCTTTACAAGAATTCTAAACACCCTAGAGCTAAGCTTCAATCAAAGCAGCAAACCATCAAGCCTTCATCACAGATTTGGTTCATCAAAGCTTCCATGTTCTACATTTAATTCTTCCTCAATGGATATAAATATTTTAATATTTGTAATTAATTTAATTATTTAATTTGTGTTTAATAAATATAGATATTTCAAAAAAATAATAATTAAGTTTTATGGAAATATTATCTTATAAATAATATTATTTTATATAATTTTTATAAAAATAAATAAATAATGATTATTATTATTTTAGTTTTAATTCAAATTCAAATATAAATGTATTTAATTTTTCTTTGATAAATACAAATACTTTTAATATTTATAATTTATTTAATTATTTAATTTTTATTTAGGGTTTTTAATTTAAAAAGTAGATGTAAAAAATATTTTTTTAACTTTAAATAAATGATATTAAAAAATGTTAATCATTGAATATATTAATAAAATTAATATGCAATTTTAATTATTTAAAATCAACTAAAATAACTTTATGATTTTTATAAAGAAAATGTATTAATAGTATATTATTTTAAAAAGTTAATATTACATTTATAACAAGAAAAAATGGTTTTAACGGGGTTTAATTTTACATTATCCATGATTTTTTATTTTTTTTTTTACATTATCCATGGTTAAAACTCCTATTAAGTCATTTATCTAGAGTTACAGTTTTTCCCGCTAAACCATCCCTGTGGAACGTGTTCCCCAGAGTTTTTTTAAACCTTAGGAAAAGTTTTTCAAAACCCCTATTAAATATCATGGATTTAAGAACCTCTGTTAAAATATCATGGGTTTCAAAAACCTCCGTTAAATACCACGAGTTTAAGAACCTACGTAAAATACCACGAGTTTGAAAATTTTTGTAAAATGACTTACCGTCTGAAATAACCTTCAACTCCATTTTCCACCATATCTAACGATCCTTCTAACTTCTCTCTTCCACCATAGACATACTACTCTCTGGCACGGGCTTAGTGGCCGCCAACAACAATCCTAACAAGGAATTACAATTTAGCCACACTTATGTCTATTATATCTAAGGAGAAGAAACACTAAATAAGGCATTATGTTCTTCTTACTCCAATATTGCTTCTTCCACCACCTTACTATCCCAATTTTATATATCCTAAATAATTGCATTCTTTGTTAGATGTGGGTTTCAAAGCCATGTGTGTTCTTGGCTACAAGGGCTTCAAAGATTGCAAAAACATATTACGAGGAAAAATTAATTTTATTACGTCTTACTTTCATAGTGAATTAATTACTGGATGCATTTTAAAATAAAAGCCTCAATTTAAAATATTTCAAAATTATGATAAATAAAGACCTTATTTTAAAATATTTCAAAATTATGAGAATTAAATATTAACAATTATAACTAAAACTAAAATTGTAGATAAAATATACGTACATTAAAAGCTAAAACAACACAAGTCAGGTTTTTTGAAGTATGAGCTCATAACAAAAAAAAAACTAGGAATTATATAAACCAACTACCATCAATCATAAGAAATATGCAAATACTGTTGAAATACTTATTATTCAAGATTAGTTGTTGAGATAGTTATTATCCAAGGTTATTTTTCTTTTAAAATAAAGTTTTGAAACTTTAGAAAACTTATTTGTAATGTAAAGTTACTATTTCAAAATTTTAGAGAATTCGGTTATAAAATATATTAAAACTATATAGTTTTTAATTATTTTTTTATAAATAGATTTAATTATATTTTTTATTGAAGTTTGAATAATCTGGAATGTTTTATTGAGATTCCACAATAAATCTTTGAAATTTAACGGAGGTTAAAATAACCTTCCTTATTTTGTTGAGGTTTTAGAATAAACCTTTAAAACTTAACAAAGGTTAAAAAGACTTCTGTTAATTTGCTGGGGTTGTAGAATAAACCTTTGGAACTTACTGAATGTGAAAAAAATCTATGCTATTTTGGTGAGGTTTTAGAATAAACCTATGAAATTTAACGAAGGTTAAAAAAACATCAATTATTTTGCTGAGGTTTTTAAAGAAACCTTTGGAATTTAACGAAGGTTAAAAAAACCTCCATTATTTTGCCAAGGTTTTAAAATAAACCTTTGAAATTTAACGGAGGTTAAGAAACTTCTTTTATTTTGCTGAGGTATTAAAATAACCTTTCGAACTTAACGAAGATTAAAAAAATCTCCGTTAATTAAATCAATTTCTAAGATATATTAACCTTCGCTAAATAACCTTCGTTAATTTTTTTTTCTTGTATCGATATTATATATTTACATTTAATTTTTATTATATTGTAATTAAATAAATACTATTGTTACTAGTATATTTACTAGAATTGTTAGTATTTTATGATTAGAAATATTAAAACTTTGTGGGCAATACGATATCATTAGTGTATCTAACTTCTCAAATCTTTTTGTTTTATACTTTTCATTTAAATACTCAAGTGGTATAAGACCATAAGGGAGATTACTTTCAAGATAAAAATTTCAAAATGTTTAAGATACCTAATCAATGTCTTTGAAAGGTTTGTTAGATACAATACTGCTAGTCTAGTTACATAGTTAGTATTTTCTGTTATAATAGCTTCTTTACATAGGTCTTTCCCTTTTATAAATACAGGTTCTGACCCTATGTAAAACCTCTGAATAAAGAATAATATTTCTTTTACTTTTTCTCCCTCACTCTTCTTGTTACATTTACATGGTATCACGAGCACCTTCGTTTTTTTTTAATCTGATAATGTTTTCTTCCTCTTCTCCTGCTTTCGCTTAAGAAATACCTTTGTCTTCTTCATCTCCTGCCTCTCAACTTCATACACTTTCTACACCTCTCACCCTTAAACTCACCGATGACAACTTCCGGATTTGGCGTCAACAAGTTCTTGCGCAAGTCGAGGGTCTCAACTTGCTCAATTTTTTGGAATCTTCTTCCGCTCCCCTTCTGTTTCTCTCTGCCGGTAATGAAACCCCTAATCCTCTTTCTCTTGTACATAAACAACAAGATAACCTTCTGGTTGCCTAGCTGTTGGCTTCTATGTCCAATTACTTGTTAACCAAAATGGTTGGTTTACAACCGGCTTATCAAATTTGGGACAAGCTAAATGTCTACTTTGCATCCAATACCCATGTGAAAATTCGTAAGCTCAAAACCCATTTGAAAACTCCCAAGTGGGATCGGTCTATCAGTGTTTATCTTCTTGACATTAAGCGAGTTATCGATTCTCTTTCACCTGTTGGCTCAAATGTTTCCACAGAAGATCATCTTGAAGCTATCTTGGATGGTCTCCCTGATGAGTATGATGCTTTCATCACCTTTATCACGTCCTGTCATGATCCATATACTGTTGAGGACATTGAAACATTATTCTTGGCTCAAGAAGAAAGGTTTGACAAACATAGGTCTCTTGATCGTTCTTTCATTCAAGCTAACACTGTATCTACTCAATGGAACCCTTCGTCCTCTTCAAGACCTCTGTTTCGTGGAACCAATCTGTGTGGTGGTCATGACTATGCATGTCATTTCTTCAATAAACAACGACAACAGTTTCGGGATCCACAAAAGAATTTGTGAAATGAGGTTTTGGATTCTTCTTTTTCTCAACCTCTTTGGGTTCAATGTCAATTGTGTTTCAAATTTAGCCACACTGCTCTTCATTGTTGGCACTGTATGCTCTTCTTTTACCATCCAGTGTTTATGCTAATACTGCTTTTTTCCAGCCTTCTCTGTAGGTGACCCTGAACCATCAATTTTAGGAACCCCCTTCCTCCGTTACTGATCCTCTGTAGTATCTTGATAGCGGCGCCACTCATCATATCACGCATGATTCTTCTGTCTTCTCCAAGAAAATGAACTACTTTGATAATGATATTGTGCAACTAGGTAATAGGTCAGGTATGAATATTCAGCATCTTAGTTATGCTTCTCTCTGTTCTTCTGATTCTGATACTTCTTTTCTTTTACATATCTTTTGCATGTTCCTTCCATTAATAAAAATCTTATTAGTGTTTCTCAATTTGCACGTGACAATAATGTGTTCTCTGAATTTTATCGTAATAAGTGCTTTGTTAAAAATCAAGCTACCAAGGAGATACTTCTCCAAGGAAACATACGTTATGGCTTATATGTTTTTCTCTCATTACACAAATCTTTGCCACCCTCTGTTAATACTAGTTCTCACAACTCTGTTATAACGCTGTATGAATTGTGGCATAAAAGACTTGGTCATGCTTCATCTAGAATAACACAAAGTGTAATGCGAATGAACAATATATTTTGCAATAAAAAATCTTCTTTTTGTGATTTGTGTGTTATTTCCAAAAGTCATCAATTGCATTTTTCACTTTCACACATTGTCTATACTTTTCCTCTTCAGTTAGTTTTTGTAGACATCTTGGGGTCCCTCATATATAACTGCTAGTGATGGATCCATGTATTACATTGTCTTTCTTGATGCATTTTCTAGGTACACTTGGTTATATCTCATAACTTTTAAATCTCAAGCTACTACTGTTTTTTTGCGTTTCAAATTACTTGCTGAAAAACAAATTGGTTTTCTCATTAAATGTCTTTAATCTGATAATGCTAAAGAGTTTATTTCTTTAACAAAAATCTTGCATGATCATGGTATTACTCATAGATTTTGCTGTTCACACACGAACAAAAATGGGTTTGTCGAATGCAAACATTGTCACGTTGCTAACATAGGTTTGACCCTTCTTTCTACTGCTTCTCTTCCTCTTAAATTTTGGGGTGAGACGTTTGTCTCTATTGTTCATATTATCAATCTTTTACCAACTCCTGTTTTAGATAATGTTAGTCCTCATGAAAAGTTGTTTTCCTCTAATTCTGATTATAACTTTCTTCATTTTTTTGGGTGTGCATGCTATCCTCTTTTGAGACCTTACAATCAACATAGGTTTGATTTTAAGTCGTCTTTGTGCTTATTTCTTGGTTATAACAATACACACAAAGGATATGTTTGCCTAACTCTTTATGGAAAGACTATTATCTCAAGACATATGATTTTAAATGAATATTTGTTTTCTTTTTCCAAGCATAATAATCCTTTCGTTCTTCATAATGATAGTAATACTACTAATTCTTCCTCTTCTTCTTTACCTATAACTATGGTTTTAGTTCCTAATTGTTCTTCTCCTATAACTACAAACAATCAGTCATCGCCTATATCTATTGTTGATAATCACTGCCAGATTACTTCTCCTATTCCTGTTACCATTCTTCATCCCATGATAACTCGTGCTAAGGAAGGTATATCTCTAAACCCAAAGTTCTCCATACTTTTGTGACTAATGATTCAGTTGAATCGTCATCTTACAAACAAGCTATGAATCATTCTCAATGGTTGAATACAATGCAATTTGAATATCATGCTCTTGTTCAAAACAACACCCGGACTCTTAATTCATTGCCTGCTGGTGCAAATTTAGTTGGTTGGCCTAAGGTTTTCAACAATTTGAAGGTTATGACTTTACTAATACTTTTAGCCATGTCATCAAGCCTACCACTATTGTGCTGACGTCACGGTGGCCAATTCATCAAATTGATATTAACAATGCCTTCCTCCATGGTGATATGTGGTCCTGTAATATAATTCAATGGGAAGAGGATAGAGTACCGAGTACGAGAGCCAGTTAGTACATGCAACAACCACTAGGATTCTCTACTGACTCTACTCTTGTTTGCTGATTGAATAAAGCCATATATGGTCTCAAACAAGCACCTCGCTCCTGGTTTCAAAACTCTCTACAACTCTTCTTCATTTGGGCTTCGTTGCTGCCTAGAGTGACACTTCTCTCTTCACACGATTTACTCAATCTCACACTATTTTTTATAGCAACTTATGTTGATGATATCTGAGTTACTGATAGTTCTTTCGTCTTAGTGTAGGATTTCATCAAACAGTTAGACTCATAGTTTTCCCTGAAGGATCTTGGACCGCTGCATTACATCTTAGGAATCGAAGTTTCTTGGATTAAAGACAATTCTATTCATCTATCTCAAGCGAAATATATTAAAGATATTATACACACCAACATTGATGGAGGAGGGCCAAGCACACCTCACCATGGAGGCGAAGACCCAAGACTAGACCGTGATGAGCGTCTAGACTCAAGGAGAGAGCGTCTAGGACATTTAAAGGGAAGGCTACACATGAAGCATCTAGGAGGAGGCCTAGACCGTCTAGGCCCTATTACAAGGTCAATGGCTAAGCATATTCACGCCCAAATGGACCTAGCCACGGATGGAAGAGAGAAGACCTTGTATATGTTACATGGAGGCCCATTAGGGGTGGCTTAGTAATTATGATAGTGTTAGAAAGCACAAATTTGTCTTATATGTGATTTACCCTAGATTTGTGCACTTTCTAGAACCTTAGCACACATGACCGGCCATGTGCCATGTGCCTTGTCATTTGCATTTCATTTTGCTCCCATTTCATGTGTAATTAGCTTAGCTTTTACGGCCCATTAGCCTATAAAAGGGAAGGCCATCTCTTGTATTTTTAAAAAGATTAATGAGAGTAAAGTTATGCTGCCAACATTGTGCCATGCTTTGCTTCTACCTAGTTTCTAGGCTCTAATCTTCATCTTCCTCACTTACCATAGGGCTGGTCGAACCTCCCTACTTCCATACATATCATGCACCTTCAAGATCACCATAGCTCCTAGGAGGATCTTGCACATCTACATCCATGGCTTCCGCACCATTTTTCACATGATTCTAAGAAGAGCTTCATGAATTTGCCATCAAACATGGGCAACTCTAAGTACCAACCTTTTCCAATGCTTTCTTCTTTACGACTTACTATTGATGAATCCGTCTCCGTCGATAGGCTCTAATCTTCATCTTCCTCACTTACCATAGGGCTGGTCGAACCTCCCTACTTCCATACATATCATGCACCTTCAAGATCACCATAGCTCCTAGGAGGATCTTGCACATCTACATCCATGGCTTCCGCACCATTTTTCACATGATTCTAAGAAGAGCTTCATGAATTTGCCATCAAACATGGGCAACTCTAAGTACCAACCTTTTCCAATGCTTTCTTCTTTACGACTTACTATTGATGAATCCGTCTCCGTCGATGATCCAACTTTATATCGGTCCATTGTTGGTGCCTTGCAATATGCTACTATTACCAGACCTGAAATCTCCTTCTCGGTTAATCGGGTTTGTCAGTACATGCATAAACCACAAATTCATCACTGGAAATTTGTGAAACATATTCTGCGATACTTGGCTAGCACTTCCACTCATGATCTTCTCTTAAATCCTTCACCAACCTAATCTATCACTAGTTTCAGTGATTCTGACTGGGCCACTGACTTGGATGATCGCAAATCTGCCATTGGATATTGCATCTTTGTGGGTCGCAATCTTGTGTCTTGGTCCTCAAAGAAACAAAAAGTTGTCTCCAGAAGCAGTATTGAGGCTGAGTATAGAAGCATTGCCGCTGCCCATGCTGATATTATTTGGATTCAGTCACTGATGATCGAACTACGCATCACTTCTTCCACTCCAACAATCCATTATGATAATCTCGGTGTTGTTCATATTGTTGTCAATCCTGTCTTGCATTCACGTTCTAAACACTTTGAGCTAGATTTGCATTTCGTTCGTGATCAAAATGCGATCATATATCACAAAATTTATTAACTACACAACTTTTTTATACAAAAATTATATATTACAAATCTACTTAAACAATTCAAATATATTTCAATCATTCTATTAGCCATTATTTGAAAATTTAAAAGTATCCATATATTTTTAAATTAAATACATATTTTATTTATATATGTACATATTTTTATTACAAAAGTTGTAAAGTATTAACAATTTCAACTAATATAATCAACATTTTCATTAATTTCAACGCAATAAAATTATTAAGTAAAATTAACTTAATATTTTTTTTTAATTTTAATATAATTTTCTTAAAAAATAATTGTTTAATTCATTTAATTATTTATTTTTTTCTACATTTCTTAAATTATTTAATTTTATATAAATTATTATTGATAAAATAATTTAATTAAACAAAAAATTATAAAGAACGCTTAATTGTTATAGTTTTTTTGTTTTAAATTTACCTTTTTATATTTTCAGATTTTCCAATAAATAAATATTTTTTTTAATAATACAAATTATTTGTATATGATTTATTACATAAATAATTTTAAAAATAATTTCCATTCTCTAATTTTGTTTTTAAAGAAATTCATCAAATTAAACCAAATTTCGTTTTTCAAAAACAAATTTCAGCAGATTTCTTTAAGAGTTCAGTCAAAGAAAGGCTAAAATTTGGCTTTTGAATATCGAATTATATACAGTAAATCGTAATTATTTGGTATGTTCTGTGGGTAAGTGTTTTGTGCTACTATCGAGTTGAAAAAAAAATTAGAAAAAATGACAAAAGCATAAGTCATGAAGAAAATCATCTTGTCTCTTTCTCATAAGGGTGTGTCAAAGAAAATTTTCCACTCTCATAATTGTACATCCAATGCGTCAGAAAAGTGAGTAAAGTAAAGAAAATGGAAATTATGTGTACCTCTTTACACCATGACAAAGTTACTACTTAAAAAATATCCTATAGGTTTTGTTGTCAAAGGAAGAAAAAAAGAGAAACTGACATTATTTCGTTTCAGGAAAAAAATAAAAAAATTTATAGTAGATGTAATTGAATAAATTATTTTACATATTTTAAAAGTAATTTGTAAAATAGATTTTTATAATAATTTATTATAAAAATAATTTTTAAAACATAAAAGGGGTCATATAAAATTTAAAATAAAATAAAAAATTATATCAAATATTAATATATAAAAAAATTATATTTCAAAATAATAATATATTAAGGTAATCTTTTTGTACCGTCCCGTACTCGGGCGTTGACTAAGTCAAGGTCAAAGTCAACACAAGGCGTCGCCTAGGTGGAGGCGTCGCCTAACCAGGGCGTCGCCAGATCAAACATTACTAAAGCAAGGCAATCACAGTGTGGTTCCCCGATACCCATGGGTAGGAAAGACCATGGAGGGAGCGACGCCGTGGGGAGGCCTCAAGTCTCGATAACCCGGGGCAGTGATAAAGAGAAGGAAAAGGTGGCTTCAAGGCCATATGCATAGTGATAGCACCAGTGTAGGGCAGCCTGACTCATGAAGTACCCCTGCCGCCCCAGAGACGCCTTTGGGACAGATACGACTCAAGAGGAAGGTCACGCCCAGGGTAGCCGGGTGCAGGGTATGAGAGGAAGGCAGATACGCTCTCAAAGTGAGTGACTAGATGATTGGGGGCATGAGTTGGCACCCAAAAAGTCACCCCTAGCGCAGTAGCACTCCCAGGCAGGAGGACTCACACGTAGAAACGTCCCCAGATGGGCAGAAACGCCCCCAGATGGGGTCACGGTGTCGTGAGGCCCTCCACGTGTACGACAGCCATGTCAGAATAGAAACACCCTTTAGTCAGGTGCCAGGTAATTAAAGTCATTCAATACAGTTTCCGTTTCGAGCGTTCAGCTACTATAATGGCTCCCAAGCGTTTCAACGTCTTAAATGCGCTACGTTTTCTAATTAGATACGCTGATTGAGTGCGTTACATTTGTAATTAAAGGCGCTTTAAGGCGCTTTAAATGCTTGGGTAGTTTAAATAGCGCTGGGAATGTTGGGAACGGGGTTGGAACCTTTGGCAAATTTACCAGAACTCTCTAGTTGCTTGCTCGTGCCTTGAGGTTACGTACAAGGGACTGGGGAAGATCTTTGCCTGAGGGAGAAAACACACACAATACACAGTTCTTTTACCACCTTCAGAGTGCCATACGCGGTGCTCAGAGACGGAGGTGCACAATTTTGGTGTTTCTTGCTAGCTGACTTGAGCGTCGGAGTGCAAACGGCCGCTAGGGCGCCCCTTTGTCCTCTTCTTTGCAGGAATCCACAGGTAACCTGTGGGAAGGAGTCCCTAGCAGACAGTTGAGGTCGCGCACGAAGACGTCCCAGTCAACCGGACGGAACACTTTTTATAAAATTTTATTAATTTTATTACATTATGATAATATATATATTAATAAAATATTATTATTTTAATTATTTATAACATAGAACATAATTAATAAAATAAAATAATTTTATTTTATTTATTATTTTAAATATAATATAAAAACAATTGAAATTTGATATATATATATATATATATATATATACGTAAATAACAAATAAAATTGATTAAATAAAGACAAGAAGGGGAACAAAAATAATTTTATCTAATGCATAGTTCACAAAGACAAAAAAAAAAAAAAAAATTGAATCTATTATTTTCAGACACATAATTATCATTATTTTATTTAGATTGACCTATTTTAGAGATCGTATTGATTTTTATTTCAGTTTTAGGAGAACGTCTTCTTGCATATTTGAACAAATTCATCTTAATTATCTATAAATATGATGATTTCTCTTTAAAACTGTTTTGATGTACGTAAATTGATCTAATGGTGACACTTAGACTTTTTTATCCATAAATTTATATTGTTTTAAAATTCAATTATAAAAATTGCTTTTATATTCACGCCCTACTTTCATTTAGTATAGTATAGTTGCATTTTTAATGTCTAAAACATGTTATATTTTTAATTTCATTAGTATTATTTCATTTTTCTACCATTTTAGAATTTTTTTTATTGTCATTAGTTTTTGTACCGATAGGCACCGGACGAACGCACGCGGCCGACCGACCGAACGCATAATAAATGTAAGGATATTTATGTAACAAGATAAGGTGGTTAAGATACACCTCCGAAGAATAAGGAATACGCATTTAAAGATATATTGATATTTATGTAACAAGATAAGGTGGTTAAGATACACCTCCGAAGAATAAGGAATACGCATTTAAAGATATATTGATATTTATGTAACAAGATAAGGTGGTTAAGATACACCCCGAAGAATAAGGAATACGCATTTAAAGATATATTCCCCGGGTATTCTGGAGCACAACTGGCAAAGACCTATCCATAACCACCCTGAGCCCAAAGGGGTAGAAAGCCCATTAGGTAAGCCAGAGAAAGGTACGTTCTCACTCACTCACTAAACCACACTTAGAATCTCATACTCACTTGAGCGTCGGAGTGCCTTCGCAGGTACCCTCCCCCGCCCGACCGAAGGAGACACCAAGAAGGAACGACCGACCGAAGGAGAAGAAGATCGACACGTCAACAATTACACTACGTCAACCGACCGTGCCTGGGTCCCATCTCTCCACAACAGGTACAATTGGCGCCCACCGTGGGGCCGAGGCAAAGTTTCAATTTTTAAAGCTATAATGGTTGCAACAAGGAACAACAACGACGCCATGGCAGAACAGATGACCATGATTCAAACCCTCCAAACTCAGATGGAGGAACTGCGGCAAAAGGGGATGGACGATCGTCGTCAATACGAAGAGGATAGACACCGCCAAGAGGAAGAAATCGCCTTATTGAGAGAGCAGAACGCGCGACTCCAGCGACAGGTCGATAATCCTGAACGAGAAGGACAATCCCATGCAGCCGACCGAACCGCCTCTCGCATACCTACGCCGGCCGAAACCAATCCTGCTTCCACAGCTGAAACAATCGAAAGAAAGTCAAGTAAAAGGGCTCATCCTTTTACAGACGAAATTATCGCTACTCCACTTCCTAACAAATGGAGGGGTCTCACCATAAAACTCTATGACGGCTCGACCGACCCAGATGAGCATTTAAATGTTTATAAAACACAGATGACCTTGTACACCACAGATAACAATGTGTGGTGTAAAGTTTTCCCAACGTCACTACAAGGAGAACCTCTTACTTGGTTTACAGAGCTGCCTCCGAACTCCATCGATGACTTTGACGTCCTAGCCGCAAAATTTTCTACCCAACATGCCACCAGCCGACCATATCATATGTCTTCCATGTCTCTCCTATCGGTGCAACAAGAGAAAGGTGAACCTCTTAGAACCTTTCTAGACAGGTTCAACAAAGCATGTATGAATATCCGAGGACTCAAACAGGACGTTGCATTACACCATTTGGTCTCGGCCATCCGGCCGGGTCGTTTTGCCGACAGTCTCATCAAGAAACCACCTCAAGACATGGAAGATCTCCGCACTCGAGCAACCAAATTCATGCAAATCGAAGAACACATCGACTATCACCAACGGTTCAAGGCCGTCGGATCCGGAGTCCTCAAAGATCAAATCCCGAGTAAGGAAAGAGAAATCGAAGCCGAACGGACCGTCCGAACCACTCAGAGGCCCGATCGGAATAGAGGAGGCCGTATGCCCAGATTCAACAGTTACACCCCTTTAACTGTTCCGCGGGGACGAGCCCTAGATGAAGCACTACAAACGGACTTAATCCCGACACTGAAGCGATATCAAACGCCACCGAACGCAGATACCGCTAAGCATTGTCAATACCATCGAAACTTCGGCCACACAACCGAAGGATGTCAGGCGTTGAAGGACAAAATCGAAGAGCTCATCCAGGCTGGCCATTTGTGACAATTCGTCAAGAGGACAAGGAATTCAAGATCCCCACCACGGAGTACCGACCGTCCATCCCGTGGTGTCGACCGGTCATACCATAACGATTACAAACGCCGAACTGACCAAAGCCAAGCTTTGCGGAAACGCAGTGAAAGCCCCGTTCGGCGTACACGCGCCCGTAGCACAAGTCCCGACCGAAACGCCCGCCCACGCCAACGAGTTCGCGAAGTCATCAACATGATTGCTGGACCCGTTACCCTGGGCGAACCGAGCCACGAAGCAAATTATATAGCCGGAGGCTTTGCCGGTGGCGGGTGCTCAAATTTCGCCCGAAAGAAACATCTTCGGGACATCCAGTCCGCTCATGCCACTACGAGGAGGCGTCCACACATACCTCCGATTACTTTCACTAACGACAACTTCACAGCCATAGATCCAACCCAGGACGACCCTATGGTAATCACCGTGGAAATTGACAAGTTCGCAATTGCCAAGACTTTGGTAGACCAAGGAAGCTCGGTCGACATATTATACTGGGAAATCTTCAAGAAAATGCACATCCCAGAAGCAGACATTCAACCCTATAACGAACAAATCGTAGGGTTCTCAGGCGAACGGGTCGACACTAAGGGGTATATAGACTTATATACAACCTTTGGTGAAGAAGACGGTCTCCACAAAACAATAAACGTACGATATCTTCTGGTTAACGCCCAGACTTCCTACAACATCTTGCTCGGTCGTCCGTCCATCAACAGGTTAAAAGCCATTGTTTCCACCCCACACTTAGCCATGAAATTCCCTTCGGCAAATAACGACATTGCAACAATCCATGTCGATCAAAAAACCGCTAGAGAATGTTATGTCGCAAGTTTGAAAAATGAGCCAACTCGACGGTTCTACACAACCAATCCGGACGACCGACTCCCGCAAAAAAGAGGACGATCCCCGACCCGACATTCCGGACGACGCATGTCCCGTCGACAAATGATAGCCCTTGTTGATCTCGACCCTCGCATGGACGATCCCCGTATGGAGGCAGGAGAAGACTTGCATCCGTTCCCCCTTCGTGATGATCGCCACGCTACACATATCGGCACTTCACTAAAGTCGGACGACCGAATGGCCATTGGCACGACACTTGTTAAAAATGCCGACCTGTTCGCATGGACGGCCGCTGACATGCCTGGCGTAGACCCACAGGTAATCACTCACCGATTATCACTGTATAAAGAAGCTAGGCGAATAGCCCAAAAGAAAAGACATCTAGGCGAAGAACGACGCCAAGCCGCACGTGACGAAGCCGATAAATTGTTACAAGCTGGATTCATTCGGAAAGCCCGCTACACCACATGGCTAGCCAACGTGGTTATGGTAAAGAAAGCGAACGGAAAATGGCGAATGTGCGTTGACTACACGGACCTCAATAAGGCATGCCCAAAAGACTCTTACCCTCTGCCTAACATTGATCGTCTTGTTGATGGGGCGGCCGGACATCACATCCTCAGCTTCCTTGATGCCTACTCAGGTTATAATCAAATCCAAATGCACCCGGCCGACCGAAAGAAGACAGCCTTCATGATTGATTCCGATAATTTCTACTATGAAGTTATGCCCTTCGGACTCAAAAATGCCGGGGCCACTTATCAAAGACTAATGGACCATGTATTCCATGACATAATCGGAATTATTTATGCCTCGTTCGGCATCAGAATTATCATTACTTTAACGTAATCAGAATTATTTATGCCTCGTTCGGCATCAGAATCATTACTTTAACGTAATCAAAATTATTTATGCCTCGTTCGGCATCAGAATTATCATTACTTTAACGTAATCGGAATTATTTATGCCTCGTTCGGCATCAGAATTATCATTAACGTAATCAGAATTATTTATGCCTCGTTCGGCATCAGAATCATTACTTTAACGTAATCAGAATTATTTATGCCTCGTTCGGCATCAGAATTATCATTACTTTAACGTAATCGGATTATTTATGCCTCGTTCGGCATCAGAATTATCATTAACGTAATCAGAATTATTTATGCCTCGTTCGGCATCAGAATTATTACTACTTTAACGTAATCGAAATTATTTATGCCTCGTTCGGCATCAGAATTATCATTACTTTAACGTAATCGGAATTATTTATGCCTCGTTCGGCACCAGAATTATCATTACTTTAACGTAATCAGAATTATTTATGCCTCGTTCGGCATCAGAATTATCATTAACGTAATCAGAATTATTTATGCCTCGTTCGGCATCAAAATCATTACTTTAACGTAATCAGAATTATTTATGCCTCGTTCGGCATCAGAATTATCATTACTTGAACGTGATCGGAGCATAAAGCCGCCTGTTGAAGACCCAGCCGGAAGTACTCCTCACTTATGCGGAGCATAAAGTCTTGGCATTTTTTCACTTCAGCTTTGAGGGCCTCCTCCCGGTCGGCCCCATCCTTCAATTGCACCTCAAACCCTCTTTTTTGCTCTTCACACGCCCTTACGGCCGCCCGCTCCTCCTCCAGTTGGCCTTTTAGCTTCTCGACCATCCCGGCCGACGCCTTTGAAGCTTGGTTTGCTTCCGTCACTTCCTTCTTCAAGCGAGGAACGGTGACGGTCATAACTCTCTCAAGTTCCTCGATCACCGTTCGGCTCGCCACGAGCGCCCGGCTTTGCAGTTCTAAAGTCTCCACCATCAACTTCGTTGTAGGGATGGTGGAGAGTAGGTGGGAAGCAATCTCCAAACCGGTCGTCAATAAATGCGAACGCTATTTATAGCATTCCTCTTCTTCCCTCAACCGTCAGATGCACATTCATCCTACGACCTCAGCCAGTCGGAAGTCGAACCGTCACTCGATCTCCACCGTCGGATCGATCTCTGTCCCATCCGACCAAAAGAGCACGTCCCGTCATTCCGTTACATTTAATGCCTGACACATCGAAATGCACAACAATCATTACGACTCTTCGGCTTTTATTCCCCTCGAGCCTGGGGGGCAAGTGTACCGATAGGCACCGGACGAACGCACGCGGCCGACTGACCGAACGCATAATAAATGTAAGGATATTTATGTAACAAGATAAGGTGGTTAAGATACACCTCCGAAGAATAAGGAATACGCATTTAAAGATATATTGATATTTATGTAACAAGATAAGGTGGTTAAGATACACCTCCGAAGAATAAGGAATACGCATTTAAAGATATATTGATATTTATGTAACAAGATAAGGTGGTTAAGATACACCTCCGAAGAATAAGGAATACGCATTTAAAGATATATTCCCCGGGTATTCTGGAGCACAACTGGCAAAGACCTATCCATAACCACCCTGAGCCCAAAGGGGTAGAAAGCCCATTAGGTAATCCTATAAATACCGTGCTCAAGCCAGAGAAAGGTACGTTCTCACTCACTAAACCACACTTAGAATCTCATACTCACTTGAGCGTCGGAGTGCCTTCGCAGGTACCCTCCCCCGCCCGACCGAAGGAGACACCAAGAAGGAACGACCGACCGAAGGAGAAGAAGATCGACACGTCAACAATTACACTACGTCAACCGACCGTGCCTGGGTCCCATCTCTCCACAACAGGTACAGTTTTCAATTCCAAATTTTAAAGTTTTTGTTCAGTCCTTTACTTAATGGAAGTTAATGTCGATTTCGACTTATATTTCTTGTATGCTCTATTTTCTGTTTTCATTTGTTATGTGTATTCACATTTGCCTTTCTTTTCTTTCAAGTTTAACTTGATTAGTTGTGGAGGTGTTAACTTGGGAATTTAAAGGAGAATTGAATAAGATAGAATTAATTTATACTGGTCTACAAGAAAAAATGAGAGTACAATTTAAACTCCATATTAGTATGATATTTAACTATATATCATTAATATATTTTTATGGTATTTATTCTATTTTCTCTATGTTCCATGTAAATGATAATATAAAACTCCAAAGAATATATGACCTTCCATATATAGGATACAAGCGAGAAATACAATGGAGTGTGGATGCTTAGAATAACACCACCTTTAGAGGACAAGGTTCAACATTCCTAATCCTCCAAGACAACACAACCACAATCTATCTGATAGGTCTCATCAGTGTAACGTTTGCAATCTCTACTACTTTTATCTTGTGAAAAATTGGATGAGCCTCCTTTATCTTGACTAGTCACTATAGAATTACCCACATCAACTCACTATATACCATGCCCTTGGACTGAGAAGACTTAAAAAGAAGAGAAAAGTGTACTATATTTTGACGGTAAGTAGAACCAAAAAAAAAATGTATGAATACAGTATCTAAAAGTAAAAAGATGATCCGCAATAACAAAATTGTATAAAATCTGTAAACTTTTTTTTTATCAATTTAATTAAGGTACAATTAAAGTTACGTTTACGTATATGATATTTGGTAAAAAATAAAAGAGGACGTCACCAAAATTGATTAAGAATAATATGTCATGATAAAACTCAAACAAAATAAAATAAGACTCACGGTCTAACAATTACTATACTCTTAGATTTAATTATTTTATATTATTTATTTATTTTATTCAATTAAATCCTAAGTCAAAGATTTGATCATTTCTTCAATTAAAAAAAAAATACAAACTGTTCTTACAATTTCGATACCAAATGTTCCCTATCGAATAGTTTTGTCTTCTCTTCAATTCTATTTTTTCTCTTTGGATGTTCGAGAAGGAAGGTACCTCAAAGATACTCCAACAGTCAAGTTAGAAGAGGTCAATTTCAGGAATATATTGAGTGTTCCGGCCGGTTGACCTGGGACGTCTTTGTGCGCAACCTTGTCCGTCAACTAGGGACACCTTCCCTCTGTCTACTTGTGAATACCTACAAAGAAGGACAAAAGGGCGCCCTAGCGGTCGTTTGCACTCTGACGCTCAAGTCAGCTAGCGAGAAACACCAAAAACTCTGCACCTCCGTATCAGAGCACCATGAATGGCACTCTGAAGGTGGTAAACGAAATTGTGTATTGTGTATCTTTTCTCCTTCTGGCAAACAACCTTTCTCTAGTCCCTTGTGCGTAGCCTCAAGACTCGAGCAAGCAACTAGAGTGTATTCTGGGAAAATTCGCCAAAAGTCCGAACCCTGTTTCCCACGTCCAAGGTTCCATTTAAACTACTCTAACATTTAAAGCGTCTTAAAGCGCATTTAAGGTTATGAAACGTTCAGCGCCTTTAAGACGTTTAAACCGCTTGGAGCATTTAAAGTACCTTAAACGCTCAAAACGTAAACTTTATTAAATAGCTTTAATTACCTTATACCTGACAAATTGATGTTTCTATTCTGACTTGGTTGCTATTACACGTGGAGGGCCTCACAGCACCGTGACCCCACTTGGGGGTATTTCCTCGTGTGAGCCCTCCTTCCTGGGAGTGCATCTGCGCAAGGGGTGACTCTTTGGGTGCCAACTCATGCCCCCAAACCTCTAGTCACTCGCTTTGAGAGCGTATCTACCTCCCTCTCGTACCCTGCACCTGGCTACCCCTGGGCGTGACCCTTCTCATGAGTCGTAACTATCCCAAGGGCTTCTCTGGGGCGACATGGGCACTTCGCGAGTCAGATTGCTCTCCACTGGCGCTAGTACTATGGCCTTGAAGCCACCTTTCTCTTCCCTTTATTGCTACCCCGGGTTATCGGGGTTTGAGGCCTCCCCATGGCGTCACTCCCTCCATGGTCTTTCCTACCCATGGGTATCGGGGAGCAACACTGTGGTTGCCTTGCTTTTGTGACATTTTACCTTGGCGACGCCCTACCTTGGCGACACCTGCGCTAGACGACGTCTTATCTTGGCGGCGCTTCCTCTTGGCGATGCCTTGCCTCTTGGTGACGCCTTGCCTTGGCGACGCTTGCCCTTGGCGTCGCCTCACCTAGGCGGCGCCTTATGTTGACTTCGACCTCGACGCTGACTTTGACCTTGACTTTGTCAACGCCCGGGTACGGGACGGTACATTGAGTTTAAAGCAACATTACCTTTCACTATGAGTGTTCCCTCTTATTTATGTTGAAGATGAGAAGCTTTGATGTATCAAATCCTCACAAAGCCTGAAATTGTGTTGTGTTTTAGGTTTAGGTTCTGTTATGAGGTTTAAAATCTTTGTAAGATCAATCTTGATTCTCAAACAAAGCTTATTTCAATCTATTTTAAAGATTAAAGTGTTTTTCCATGCAAAGGGAAAACAACCGATTAAAGTTTCGAGATAATCGGTTGTTTGTCACTTAACTGGAAAAGGTGTTTGAAACTATTTTTTTGAATCAGTTTATAACTGTCATAACCATTCAACCGGTTAAATAGCAGTTTTAACCGATTAAATGTAAGTTTTCATAACAGTTTTTTGAAAACCTGTTTTAACTAATTTGGATGTTCAAATCTACCTTCAACGGTAGCTTCTCAAGTAATATAAAACTAGTCTTCTTTCAAATGTGAAAAGATTGATAAAACAGAAAATTTTGATACTCTGATTTGAGAGATTACCAACTGTTTGTGAAAAGGTGTTTTACCAAGTTTTAGCAAGATTGCTTTTGAGCTTTGCTGTGATTCAAGAACTGATCAATAGGGTTTCTGGTGTATTGTGATTCCAGGTGTTTTCTACCCTTGTTTAGGTTCTTGTAATTGATCATATTACTCTCTGTAAAACTGTTGTAAAATCCTGTAAAGTCAGTGTGATTCTGGCTTGAGGTGTTGGCTGTGTGAGTAGGCTTTGTGGGATTCAAAGTCACCTCTTTGTGTTGTGTGTTTGTAATCTGTGATTGGTTACATAGTGAAATACTCAGTGGTTTGACTGAGGACTGGATGTAGCTCTGGGATAGAGTGAACCAATATAAACCTTTTATGTAATTCTCTCTATCTCTTCTCTCCATAATTGTTTGATATTTTCCGCTGCCATAAACAACCAGTTAAATCGTTATTTTAACCGATTATAATTCTGATATCTGTTTTTGTTTGGTAATTTGTTTGGCTTTCTGAATTGATTTTCTGAGTTGATTGTTAAAGTTTCATTCTAAGCAAAGTATTTGTGAAAATCTTTTGAAAACAATTTGATCCTGCCTGTTGACCGGAACGCTGGAAACTGCCTCGTCAAAGGATCGACGTGCGCACCGCTTCTCACCTCCGTTCCTCTTCGGGATCTACCTCAAGAACCTGCAAAGAAACAGTACGGCGCCGCTGCGGCCGATCGCACTCCAACGCTCAAGTCAATGACGGTATCACCAAATACTAAGAGAACAAGAACCGTGCAAATCCTCTCTCACAGTCAGCTCTAACTCGCAAGCGTAAAGTGTATGAACTGAACGTGTGTACCTCAGAAAGTTCGTTAAGAACTCTTATATACCTGGTGGCTTTCTCTCTCCTGGCAGTTACAGATTTGGACATGTGGCTCGCATCCAACTGTACACGTGCCATCATCTGGAGGCTCCTTGACTTGGCGCTGCTTCTACTCTCATTTTGGCTAAGTTACTTATGCATGGTACTGCCCAGTGCATAGCTAACTTGGGAGTGCGATCTCTACTGGAACTGGCGAGTTAGGGGCCTTCATACACCTTCCCTGTGGTCTCGTCGGCCGCCTTCATAATCTGCCTCTTCTTCATGTTTGGCGATGTGCTTGCTCTGGCGATCTCCGATGACTAGGTCGCCTGAATCTACATCTGGCGACTTCATCCTTAACCTGCCGATCGCCGATTCTGGTACGCTGGAAATCGGAACACGCCAATATAACAACTGACGACTACACGAGCCCCCCGACTTCCTTCCCTTCTGCCAACCTGGCGCCTTGTCCACACGCCTATACTGTAGCAGGATGCCACGTCATCACACCCGACCACCAGGGCGGTACACAATTCACCCCCTGTTTTAGCCATCGATCCTAACAATTGGCATCAAGAGCAAGGTTCTTGAAAGTGATCCTGCCTGTTGACCGGAGCGCTGGAGAATGCCTCGTCAAAGGATCGACGTGCGCGCCGCTTCTCACCTCTGTTCCTCCTCTGGATCTATCTCAAGAACCTGCAAAGAAACGATACGGCGCCGCTGCGGCCGATCGCACTCCGACGCTCAAGTCAGTGACGGTATCACCAAATACTAAGAACTGGAACCGTGCAAATCTCTCTCACAAACAGCTCTGTCACTCGCAAGCGTAGAGTGTATGAACTGAACGTGCGTACCTTAGAAAATCTGTTAGGAACTCTTATATACCTGATGGTTTTCTCTCTCCTGGCAGTTACAGACTTGGACACGTGGCTCGTATCCAACTGTACACGTGCCATCATCTGGGGTTCCCTGACTTGGCACTGATTCTTCTCTCATTTTGGCTAAGTTACCTATGCATGGTACTGCCCAGTGCATAGCTAACTCAGGAGTGCGATCTCTACTGAAACTGGCGAGGTAGGGCCTTCATACACCTTCCCTGTGGTCTCGCCGGCCGCCTTCATAATCTGCTTCTCCTTCATCTTCGGCGATGTGCTCGTTCTGGCGATCTCCGACTGCCTGGTCGCCCGAGTCTGCATCTGGCGACTTCATCCCCAACCTGGCGATCGCCTGTTCTGGTAAGCTGGAGATCGGAACACGCCAACCTAACTATCGGCGACTACACGTGCCTCCCGACTTCCTTCCCAACTGTCAACCTGGCGCCTTGTCACCACGCCTATACCGTAGCAGGATGCCACGTCATCGCACCCGACCACCAGGGCGGTACACAAGCCCCCCAGTCTTAAGCGAAGACTTGTCTTAGCGAAAAGACTGAAAAAGCCTTCGTTAACACCGGTCTACGTGGCATGGGCGCAGAATTCCAAGCGATAGTACTTTCTGCTGCTCTGACGCTCCACCAAACCCTTCGCGCATCGTTCGACACGTGGCTCTCACCAACGGCTATCTTCATCTGCCGTTAGCGTTTCCCAAAACCGTTTCGAAAACCCTTAAACCCCTTACGCTCCTACTGTTCCATCACTTCTTCACACTTGCATACGCTCTTATTTCCTTCTGCGAAAGCTCTCGACGTTCCTCGACGCTCTAGATCACTACCTCCCTTTAACATTCTCCCGATCATCGAAAGGTAACTACTTTCCTTCATCTGCTGGGTTTTCTTGCATTTTCACCGTTTTGCATCATCCTGTAACTGCCTGGTGCATACGCTGTGGGCTGTTTTTCCATTTCTCCTTCTGCGTGACTTAGGGCTTTGTCGATCGTCGCAACGAACTCACATTCGTTCGTCTTTCACCTTCCTTTCATGATCGAGTCAGCCTTTGTAACCCTCCTGATTATTTTTTCTTCCACCTTCGTTTGCAGTTGCTATCATGACTCGCACGAAGATCACCCCGAATCCCCCTCCATCAGCGCGAAACCCTCCTTCACAAGCACACGACTCTACGCAAGTTCGTGGTGCTCCCTCTTCGCAGGCTGTGAGGCCTGCGTCTTCTCAAACCGCTCTGGCCCAGGCGACTCCACCAAACGCTGGAGGAGCCCCCATCCCACTGCCAGACTTCAAGACGCTATACCCATGGGCTAACTCAACCCTCTTAAAGGAAACGTCGTCGGTGAACACCGCAGGAGCGGTTCTGCGATTGACCAATGGGGACGAGGCCCACCAATCGTTCCACAAGGAGCATGATGAGAGAATGATGGTGCTGCCTTGCCCCGCCACTCTGCCAGTGTGCGCCGATGATAAAGTGAGCGCCGACGGGCCCTTCTGCTTCGTCTACGCCACTTTCTTCAAGAAGGTCAAACTCAGGTTCCCTCTCACTCGATTTGAGAGGGAACTCTTAACCGAGCTCAATATCGCTGCCGCCCAGCTTCACCCCAACAGCTGGGCGTTTGTCCGAGCTTTCGAGATAACGTGCGCCCACCTGGGGTTGCCCGCGTCAGTGGACGTGTTTTTATTCTTGTTCGAGGCCAAGCACCCAGGAGATCGCCTGTGGGTCAGCCTGAACGCCATTGCTGGGAGGTCCATTTTCACCATCTTCCAGCAGTCGTACAAGGATTGGAAGGGGAAGTTCATTCAGGTTCGCGCAAATGACAAAGACACTTCCCTTCTCGACGGTTTCCCCTTGTACTGGGTGGACAAGGGGAAAAAGGAGTCCAAGAGCTGCTTCAGGAGGCCCAGAAGTCCTGATAGCATGGGAGCTTTGGACAAAGACCTTTGTCTCTTCTGGAAGAGGGTGGCAGATGCCCATATAACATTCTTGACCCCCACCCTGATTTCCTTCGAGTTCTTTGAGGACCAGTTGGAATTCCAAATAGGTTAGGACGCTACATCTTTGTCTTGACATTGCTTCTGATATTGTTTCTGGGCGTCTTGTGCGACACACACAAGACTTTGGTTCTATCTTTTCTGCATATGCCTGCTTTTGCTGTCTCATTGTCTTGTACACTTACCCCTTTCTCCTTTGAGCTAACTTATGCACTTTCATTTCATGCAGACACCATGTTGGGTAAGAACATGCTCGCCGATTTGAAGGCGCTCGCCCGCAACCACGGGTTGGCGACCGGCTCCCAGACGGTTCCCAACTCGGCGGTCGAGAAGGCCATCATCCAGGGGCGATCACCGCCTAAGGCGCCCACCCAACGAAAGAAACTGGTCCTTAAAAGGCCAAAGCGGAAAGCCCCCCAAGTTGTCCAAGAGGATGAGGAAGAGGACGACGAGGTCACAGAGGATGGCCTTGTCACGAAAAGGAAGAGGGTGGCACCATCTTCTCCACCTGCCCCGCCCCCTCTTCCAGCTTCAACACCACCATCAACACCCGCTCCTCCTCCCTCATCACCAGCACCACAAGCCCCTTCACCACCAGTCCAAGCAGTTCCATTGGCCACTGCGCCACCTGCAACTGAGGCCCCAGAGCCAAATTTCTTGGAGGACCCCCCGAGCGCCTCCACACCACATATATCAGCAGGAGGGGGCCCTCCTTCCAACACTTCAGCTGCAGGAATCGTTCCAATCGGGGATGAGGTCGCTCACACCTCTCCAATCCTAATCACCGAGTCCCCGATTGCGTCGCCACGCTAGGAAACAACCACTGAAAATGTTGCTAAGGAAGGTGGCGACGAGAACCCTCAACAAGCCCCCCTGGCGCCTCTCCAAGCCGCGAACCTTTCCCTCGAGGTTACAAGGATGTGGGAACCTCTGACCGCCAAACTCAAAACCATAGCAGAGGATATCCCATCGATCATAACGAGGGCTGTGGAGAGCTCCACCAGGCGGCTTCAAGACGATGTCTACCACCTCAAGACCGAAAACAACACAATGAAGGTTGAGGTAGAGAAGGTGGCATTCAGCCTGACGCTCGCGGAAATGGAACATTCCCGAGTAGAGGATGCCCTCAGCACCGAGCTTAGGCTTGCGCGCAAGGAAGCTGCTGACCTTCGCCGCAAAGTCCATGAACTTGCCCAAGAAAAAGTTGAACTTGAAAGCAGAATCGTGCCTCTGCGCACCAAGGCGAGCGACCTGGAGGCTCACATTCAAGCTAATGCCGATAAGGTACAAAAACTGGAGCAAAGGTCAATCGACCGCGAGAAGCTGCTTGGGCAAGTAGAAAAAGCAAGGGATGACGCCATGGCTGATCTCACCGAGGCGAACAAGGAAAAAGAGAAGATGGCTGCCGAGTTGACCCAAGCTCGAACAGAATCCAAGAAGGTTACTGACGACCTTCTCCATCTCAAGAGACCAACAAACAACTCCAAAAACAGATTGAAGAGCAGGAGCAGCAGAACAAGGAGCTCAAGAAACAAGCCGAAGAGCTGGGACAGCAGAACGAGGAGCTCAAGAAACAAGTTGAAGAGCTTCAAGGACAATTTGAAGAACTTAAGCTAAATTCTGCCCAGATTCTGACTGCTGGATTCGAAGCCGCTCGGGAGCAATTCGCATGCCTATTCCCTGATCTCGACCTCAGCATGGTGTCATTAAACAATGAAGTAGTAGATGGAAAGGTCGTTCCCGCCGAAGGCTCAACCAATTCCACCCCATCTGCTTCTTTATAAATTCACCTGTATTTACCTTGTAAAAACTCTTGCACACGTGTTTTGAACAGTTACTCATTTCAATAGCGAAACTTGGATATTCTTCCGACTTCTTTTGAGCGCTTTTACCTTCTTTGTATGTTTAACTCTGCTGCGTTTAACTTAGCGATTTTGCAAACATGACCTTTGGCGTAACTGCTTCGAGCCGATTCAAACTTAAGCAATGATCGCTTTAAGCAACTTGTACCCTTGAGGCACTAACCTGATCATAAGAAAAGTGTCCAAGCAACGAACTGTGACCCAATTATCGGTTCAAACAACGTCCCACTTGACCTGCTTTATCAAACAAGTCTTTCAACCTTCTCACCGTCGCTTGAACTTTTCCCGATCGCCAAAACCTCTTGGTAACACCAGCTTTTTCCAGCCTCATGCTTTGGCAGTCATTTCCTTATCTGAGGAAGAAATGCCCTTTGGGATCTTCCTTTACCTCCCTGAACTTCAGAGCTAGAGACTGGCTGGCTAGGCGTTCTCTTCGAACCTACCTTAGCCACCTTTCAAGCTTCTTCCACCCTCTTCGCCATACCTGAACTCGTTCAAGACGAGAAGGATTTTATCTTGCCTATACTCGCACATAAGCGAGAAGGTCTTTTAACTCGCCTGAACTCGCTCATCGGCGAGAAGGACTTTTACTCGCCTGAACTCGCTCATCGGCGAGAAGGACTTTAAACGGCCTTAACTCGCTCGACGGCGAGAAGGACTTTGTCTGGTGCCTCAACTTGCCCAGGGCGTACATCTCCTCCCCCCTGGATGCACTGAGGACCTTTTCTTCCTCACGCCTGCACTCGCTCGACGGCGAGGAGGTCTTTGATGGGCCTTAGTTCGCACAACGGCGATAAGGACTTTATCCGGTGCCTCAACTTGCCCAGGGCGTACATCTCCTCCCCCCTGGATGCACTGAGGACCTTTCTCGCCTGCACTCGCTCGACGGCGAGGAGGTCTTTCATCTGGTGCCTCCGATCGCCGATAAACGATGAGGACTTAAAAACTTAACTGGTGCCTCTAATCGCCGAAAAACGATGAGGACTTTAAAAACTTAACTGATACCTCTAATCGCCGAAAAACGATGAGGACTTTAAAAACTTAGCTGGTGCCTCTAATCGCCGAAAAACGATGAGGACTTTAAAACTTTAGAAAACACGCGACATATCTTTTCGTGCCTTAAATCATGTACGAATGACAAGGTCTTTCTTCGAAACTTTTGGAAATAACACATATGCAATCTGAAAACACCTTATACTTCGAAAACTCTTCTTTTATTGGGTGGCCTCATTAAAAACCCTCCTTAGGGAAAAAAGAGTGCCCCCTTGAAACTGTTTTAACAGAAACATTGCAATATAACATTTGTGTTTGTCTTTACTTACAAAGCTCTTAGCTATAGTACAACTTCAGGTGTGTGGCGTTCCAGGTACGAGGGATCGCTCCTCCTTCCAGCGTCTCTAAGCGGTAGGCCCCGTTCCCGAGCGCCTCGGTTATTCTGAACGGTCCAGTCCACTTGGGTGACAGTTTATTCTCCATCTCGTACTGGTGGGCCTTCCTCATCACCAGATCGCCTTCTCTAAACTGCCTTGGCATCACCTTGGAGTTGTACCTTCGCTCGACCCTTCTCTTCACCGCCTCAGCCTTCAGCCTTGCCTCCTCCCTGACTTCATCCAGCAGATCCAGGTTCAGCCTTCTCTCTTCATTCGAGTCTTCCTCTACGAAGTTCTAGAATCTCGGCGAGCTTTCCTGGATCTCCACTGGAATCATGGCGTCACACCCATAGACCAAGCTAAACGGGGTCTCATGGGTCCCGGACTGCTCGGTGGTGTGGTACGCCCAGACTATACGGGGCACCTCCTCAGCCCAACTTCCCTTGGCTTTCTTGAGCCTTCTCTTCAAACCTCTCAGCAACACCCGATTAGCTGATTCCACCTGGCCATTAGTTTGAGGGTGCTCGACGGATGCAAACACTTGCTGTATTCCAACCCCTTCGCAAAGCTTCTTCAATAGGTGGCTTGCAAACTGAGTCCAATTATCCGATACCAGGCGCTTAGGGACTCCAAACCGGCACACAATGTTCTTCCATACAAAGCCTTCGATCTTGTGCGCGGTGATCTGGGCCACTGGTTCTGCTTCAATCCATTTGGTGAAATACTCAATCGCCACCACCAAGTACTTCATCTGCCTGATCGCCAGTGGAAAAGGTCCCAGGATGTCGATTCCCCAAGTATGAAACGGCCAAGGGCTATAGATCGACTTCAACTCCTCGGGAGGTGCCTTGTGCCAATCGGCCTGCTGCTGGCATTGTTTGCAGCACTGGGCATACTTCTTGCAATCTTCTCTCATGGATGGCCAATAGTAGCCTGCACGGAGAGTCCTCGCGGCCAGAGCTCGACCCCCGACGTGACTTCCACATATTCCTTCGTGGAGCTCTGCCATAATTCTCGTGCACTTTTCGCCGTGTATACATTCCAGGAGTGGGTGAGTGAATCCAAACCTGTACAGATCGCCATCAATCAATGTATACTTGCTGGAATTTTTCTTTACCTTCCTAGCTTCTGTTGGATCTAGCGGGAGGAGACCATCCGCCAGGCACCGCTTGTACTGTGTTATCCAAGTGTCTGGCTCATGGGTGGCACAGACCTGCATCACGTCCACTTTCTCTCCTCGACATGCTCTAATTCTCGGCGATCTCAGAGTTTCTTGCGTCAAAGACTTATGGCTTCTCGCTGCTCTCTCCGTCGACCTGCTTATCTGAAGGACCAGGTGATCTGCTACAAATGCCCTCGGCGTCTTCAAAGTTTCTTGAATCACTGTCCTCTGCCTACCCCCCTTGCCTGAGCTGGCGAGCTTAGCAAGCAAGTCAGCTCGGGCATTCTGTTCTCGGGGCACATGCACCACTTCAAAAGAGGCAAAGGAACTCTTCAATTCCTGCACATACGCCAAGTAAGCCGCCATTTGTGGATCTTTAGCCTGGAACTCGCCTGTTACTTGCCCTGTGACTAGCAGCGAGTCACTCTTAGCCATCAGCACTCTGGCTCCCATTTCCTTAGCCAGCAGAATCCCGGCGATCAGCGCCTCATACTCTGCTTGATTGTTGCTGGCTTTGAAGGCGAATCTCAACGATTGTTCGATCAGCACGCCGTTGGGTCCTTCCAATATGACTCCAGCACCGCTACCCTGCTGGTTTGACGATCCATCCACCGAGAGTACCCAACGGAAATCGTCTCCTTCAACCCGCGTCGCCTCTGAAGAGAGCTCGACTACAAAATCTGCAAAGATTTGCCCTTTGATCGGGCCTCGAGGCTCATATTTAATGTCAAACTCTGACAACTCCACTGCCAACTTCACCATTCTTCCTGCAACGTCAGGCTTCTTCAAGACCTTCTGGATGGGCAGGTCAGTCATCACCAGTATTGTGAAGCTGTGGAAGTAGTGGCGCAACCTCCTCGCCGAAAACACCACAGCCAGCGCCGCCTTCTCCAGGGCCTGATATCTCATTTCTGGGCCCTGCAACACCTTGCTCACAAAATAGATAGGCTTCTGAGCCTGATCTTGGTCCTGGGCGAGCACCGCACTCACCGCCCTCTCAGTCACAGCAAAATACAATCTGAGAGGGATTCCCGCCAGTGGTTTGCACAGAACCGGCGGGCTCGCCAAATATTCCTTCAGCTTGACGAAAGCTTCCTCGCACTCTTTCGTCCAAGCGAACTTGTTATTGCGCCGCAGACACTGGAAATAGGGATGTCCCTTTTCTCCGCTTGCTGACACGAAGCGGGATAGGGCTGCCATCCGACCTGTCAGCTGCTGGACCTCTTTCACTGTAGCCGGGCTTCTCATCGCCAAGATGGCGGCACACTTGTCCGGATTGGCTTCTATTCCTCTTTCAGTCAAGAGAAAACCCAAAAATTTTCCAGCCTCCACGCCGAAAATGCATTTCTCCGGGTTGAGCTTCAACTTGAACTTGGCGATCGTCGTGAACAATTCTTCCAAGTCTGCAACGTGCTTGCTTTTCTCCTGCGAGGTCACGACCATGTCATCGACGTAAGCTTGCACGTTCCTTCCCAGCATTGGTGCAAGTACTCGGTCCATCAGCCTCTGGTACGTGGCCCCCGCATTCTTCAGCCCAAACGGCATCACCTTATAGCAGTAGCACGACCTCTCCGTCATGAAGGCTGTCTTTTCTTCATCCATGGGATGCATCTTGATCTGATTATAGCCCGAGAAGGCATCCAGGAAACTCAGCAGCTTGCACCCTGCAGCACTATCAACCAGGGCATCAATGCTTGGTAAAGGATACGAATCCTTTGGGCAAGCCTTATTCAGATCGGTGAAATCGACGCACATGCGCCATTTCCCGTTGCTCTTCTTCACCAGCACGACATTTGCCAACCACTCAGGGTACTGGACTTCCCTGATGTGGCCTGCAGCGAGGAGTTTCTGGGTCTCATCCTTGATCGCCTGCCTCCTCTCTTCATTAAATTTCCTCCTTCTTTGCCGCACCGGTCTCACCATGCTGTCCATCGCCAGATGATGGCACAAGAAGTCGGGATCGATCCCGGGCATGTCCGAAGCGGACCAGGCAAACGCGTCCAGATGCCGTTCAATCACCTTGGCGATCTGGTCCTGGAGATCGACCTCCAGAGATCTTCCGAGCTTGAAAACTTTCCCCCCGATCTCCTTCTCGAGCCACTGCTCGACGGGCTTGGGCCTTGATTCCCTGGCGATCACCGCCTTGGCGATTCCGAGCTCCCTTGCTTCCTCCGGGCGATTCCGCGCCTCTTCTTCCTCCAGGCCAGCATTCCTCTCCCCCAGCTCAGCATCTACCATCTCTACGTCCCTTCCGGCGGCCTCCTCCATTATCGGCGGTCTGGGCTTCACACCGGGAGGTGGGGTGGTTGTAACATAACTCACTGATCTTTTATTTTTCAGGCTGTTTTCATAGCACCTTTTCGCTTCCTTCTGATCAGACTTTATCGTGATTACCACCCCTTCCATGGACGGCAGCTTCACCTTCATGTGCCGAGTCGATGGAATTGCGCCTATCCTGTTAAGGGTGGGCCTTCCCAGCAGGATGTTATATGCTGAAGGGGCGTTTACGATGAGGTACTTGATTTTCTCCGTCCTCGACCCAGCCTCATCGGTAAACGTGGTTCTCAGCTCAATGTACCCCCTGACTTCCACCTGGTCGCCAGCGAACCCATACAAGCACCCTCCATAGGGCCTTAGCTGGTCAAGGGGCAATTCTAGCTGCCTGAAAGTCGGCCAGAACATCACGTCTGCCGAACTTCCTTGGTCCACCAGAACTCGGTGAACCTTCCTCCCCGCCGTGATCAACGAAATAACAATGGGATCGTTGTCATGAGGCACAACGTCCCGAAGATCCTGCTTGGTGAACGTAATGTCCACTTCGGGCGAGTGATCTTCAAACATGTCCACTGACATCACCGATCGCGCGTACTTTTTCCTCTGCGATGCGGTGCATCCCCCACCTGAGAAACCCCCTGCAATGGTGTGGATCTCCCCATGGATAGGCATCTCGTGTTGCTGGGCTTCTCCACCTGCCGGCTGGGAACTCGACGCTCCTCCGGTTCTTCTGTCCAGCAGCTAGTCGTTTAGGAACCCGCTCTTAACCAGATCGTCGAGCTGGTACCCTAGAGACAAACACGAGTCCAGGTTGTGGCCAAAGCACTGGTGAAACTCGCACCAGACGTCCGGCTTCGACCCTAGCACCTTGTCGCCCACCTTCTCGGGCGCCTTCAATCTAGCAGATATGTTAGGGATAGCAATCAGGTCCGCTAGTCCCATGACGAATTTGTGCTTAGGCGGGCGATTGTATTCCCGGCGTGCTGGTTGTTGGCGTGCTGGCGGTTGGCGCGCTTGGCTTCTTCCCTTATTTCTCCTATCGTAAGGATAGCGAGTCCTTTGGTCCTTTCTGGCCGCCGCTGCCGTTTCCAGCACCCTCTGTGGCTGGATCCTGGTCTGGGCGCGTGGCCTGGCGGGAGCCACGCTGCCTCTCTTCTCGGCGACCTCACTCTCGTCGGCGATGTGGGCCACCGCAAGTCGCCTGACTTCAGCAAACGTCGCTGGATGAGCCCTGATCAAGGCTTCGCAGAATGGCCCTGGCTGCACGCCCTTCTTGAAGGCATAAACCAGCATTTCTTCATCCTTGGCCGGCGATCTGACCATCTGTGCTCCGAAGCGATTGAGGTAGTCTCTGAGGGACTCCCCATGGTACTGCCTTATATCAAACAGATCATAGGACACTCTGGGCGGTGCCTTGTTCACAATATACTGCTCGACAAAGATCTTCGAGAATTGTTGAAAATTAGTTATGTGGCCATTAGGCAGGCTCACAAACCACTCCATCGCCGTTCCCTGGAGCGTGCTCACGAACATCTTACAATAGACAGCGTCCGACCCTCCTAACAGCATCATCTGTGTGTGGAACGTGGTCAGATGAGCCTCTGGATCCTCCACGCCAGTAAAAACAGCTTTAACCGGGACCACGCTCGTGGGAATTGGCGTGTCGGTAATCGCCTGAATGAAAGGCATTGGGAAAACACGAGGCGGCGTCGACGGTGCCACCTCTTCAGCGGAAGAACGAACCTGCTGCTCTTGGAGAGCTCGACGTAGCTCCTCAGCTACCTTGCTGAGCTCCTCGTTCCTGGCGCGAGAGGCGACCAGGTCCTCATGTATCCTTGCCTGCTCGACGCGCGAGGCTTCTACAGTGGCCTGCAATGAGCGCATCATTTCTGCCATCTGCGCCATGGTCATGGCGGCGTCGCCTTCAGCTGCGACGGGAGCCACGGGGCTGGAACGATTGCTTCTCATCTTTCTCATTAACTTCAGCGAACCACAGAAATACAGCAAATAACACTTCAACCACGAACGAATCAGCGATCGATCGGAGAAGATTCAAGAAACTGCGCAAGAACTTCAAGAACACCGCAAACCTTCGAAGAAAATCGCAGCTTTACCAAAAACCACTGTTTCCCCGCGAACCAAACAACCAAACGAAAGAACTCGAATCCACCGATCGAAAAGCCAAGCGAACGGTTTAAAACACAAACTTCACCGAACGAAACTCAAAGAAACCAAGAACGACGGTTGCACCAGCACACAACCGCGCAGAAAACCTCGAAAACCTCCACGAACTCACGCTGTGGATGGGAGCACGTTTTACACGGCCCCACGGTGGGCGCCTGATGATCCTGCCTGTTGACCAGAGCGCTGGAGAATGCCTCGTCAAAGGATCGACGTGCGCGCCGCTTCTCACCTCCGTTCCTCCTCTGGATCTATCTCAAGAACCTGCAAAGAAACGATACATAGCTTGGGATGAAAATGAAGTGTCATCGTCAAGTTCTTCATCAAGTGAAGATGAAAAAGCCAACATTTGCTTAGTTGTTGAGGATGATGATGATGATTCATGCAGTTCAAGTGAGGTAAGTTCATGTGCTTCCTTAAATGAACAAAACTATAGTGAATTGCTTGAAGCTCTTCAAGAAACACATGATGAAGCTAATAGATTGGTTCTTTCAAACAACCGATTGAAAGATCTTAACAATGGGCTTGAAAAGAAAGTTAGATCACTTGAAGAGGAACTGAGAAAAGCAAAAAGTGATTTTGAAAAACTGGAAAAAGATTTCAAAAATGCCTCTTGCAAGTGTGATACTCTCAATTGCACAAATTGTGAAAATCTTGAGAAAAAGGTTCACTATCTTGTTGAAACTGTGGAAAAACTTTCAAAAGGAAAGTCAAACTTTGAGACTGTTCTAGCATCTCAAAGCTGTGTTTTTGGAAAGGCTGGTTTAGGCTTCAATCCACAGAACAAGCAAGATAGATTTTCAAAAAGTTTTTTGAGAAAATCAGAAAAAAACCGATTGTTAAGATGAAACAACTGGTTGTTACATGCTTTTACTACATGAAGAAAGGCCACTCTGTTAGATTCTGCAAAATTAGAAAATATTATGTTCCTAAAGGTTTTATGAAATGGATTCCTAAGGGATGTGATGTTTCTAACAGCAAAGAAAAGCCAAGTGGACCAAAATTTGTAAGGGGACTAAATCTTGCAACTTGAATTTGTTTATGCAGGAAAAATGAAGAGAAAAGGAAGATTTGAGCCTTCTGATCAAGCTGTTGAAGAAAAAGGGCAATCATTGAAGCTGAATCAATGCTGTGCAAAAGGTCAAAACAGTGAAAAGAAGTTTTCTTGATCAACAAGCAATTGGCTCATTGAAGAAACTGTTGAAGCTGGAGGAAGCTTCTTCCCTACCAAGGCTTGATGTGTGTTTGATGAAGAAAACGGCTTGAGTGCTTTGAAGATTGTAATAGGTTTTTTTGATTCATTTGTAATTAGGCTTGTAAGTGTGTGTGATTGCCTTTTGCTGTATAACCTATCCTAGATGCCTAACCAAGTCTAGATCAAGCACATGATGTGGTTAAATGGGTTTTGAAAAGTTTTTAAAATGTTTTTAAAAGTTTTAAATCAGTACACAAATAAATCTGTTTTATGGAGAAAGAATCTGTTTATTTCTTCTCTGTTAAAAGGCTTTTCTAAAAGTTCTGTTTGAGACCACAGGCAAAGCTTAGTTCGTTATTTCAGTTAAAGCTGAGCTGGCCTATTTGCCTTCATTTAATCTGTTTCACTGTGAAAGAATTAGTTTGCCCTTTGGTCAGTTGAAAGTTTTTTCACAAGTTAGTTAGGGCACCAAAGGTACAACTCAGACAGTTATTTCAGTTAGCTGAGTTGGCGGTTTTCACAAAATAAATCTGTTAAGTTCAAAAATGAATCTGTTGTTTTCATAACTGCTTTTCAACTGTTTTTTGAAAAGAAGTTAGAAACTGTTTTCTATATAAAGAAAAGTCTATCTCACATGAGAGTGTGCTGAGCAATTACGTTTTTGACAGAGATCAAACACTTTCCATGTGAGATGAAGGATTGAAAGATTTTTGAAAGGTTTTCCAAAGAGATTTTCAAGTGTGCTTGTTCTAGGAAACCTTTGATCTTGGTGAAGGTGCTAGTGCAGTTCTGCAGCAAATTGAACTACTGGTTTTGAGTTCTTGCATCTTCTTTTCAGGTGTAATCTTTCCTTTATTCTGTTTTGTAAAGGTGTAAGTGTTAGTCACTCCTTGATAGGGTTTCTTGGAGTGCAAGGTGTGCTGAAATAGGGTTTTTCAGCATTGTGCGTGTTGTTCTTGTAGTGTTCAAGAACTGTTGTGTTTGTAAGTGATTGGTACTGTTTTTAGTGAATTCCACCTTGGGGTAAGGTGAGGCTGGATGTAGCTCTGTATGAGTGAACCAGTATAAAAACTTGTGTGCCTTGTCTTCTCATCCCTGCATTCATTTCTGGTTTTTGCTTAATTCTGTCAAGAACTAAATCTGTTCTTTTGAAATTGAATCTGTTAATTCTGGGTTTAAATGAAAACTGTTCTTCCTGATTTGTTAAAGTTCTCTGATCATAAACAAGGCTGTTGTATATAATGGTTTAAGTGATTTGTGAACAAACTGTCCATTCATTAAAACCTGAGAAATGATCATTCCTCTTAAAACCTTGTGTTGAGTAATTTTGTTTGATTTCTAAGCATAGCTGTATCCTTCATCCTCACAATATTAAGCTGATCTGATTTTGTTATAATTCTCTGTTGATCACAATTTTACATTGAACAAATTCAAATTGTGCCAAGACTGCTCTGAAGAATCAATCTGTTTCATGTAAAAACAATCTGTTCTTTTTGCCTCTGGAATACTGAAAAATTGTGTGTTCTTGCGAAAATTTTATAAGCTCAATTCACCCCTCCCCTCTTGAACTTAGACACTAATAGACCCAACAGAAACAACACAAGGATAAGACCTTCCTTTTATTTGCTCTCAATTTCTGTTTCAAAGTTCTTTCTTATGATTAATTGTCTTTCAATCAATGTCATGTGCCTTAATTTGTTTCTGTTTATGGTTAAAAATTGAAAAATCAAGTTTTTAATTGCTGCAGAAAAACAACCGATTGTTTCTTCGAAACAACCGATTGTTTTGAGTCTGACAGCACTGTGTAGAAATTGATTTAACTGATTTTTGAATTTCTAGCTGTTGCAAATATTTTTCAAAGGGAGAATCTTGGTCAAAGGATCTGTGTTGAAAGCTGATCACGTTCAGAAAGGATTTACAACAGTCATAAAGGATTATATTCCAAAATCTTGGAAAATCAAAAGCCTTAATGACTAGTCAAAGATCACATGTGAAGACCATGTGATTTTCAGCTTTTTCTGACATTTTCAGTGCAGAACAGAGTAAAGTCCTCTCTCTGAAAATCAGGTACCCATTGAATGAAATTAAATTCAATTTGATTCTCTTACTGCTATAAAATCAGGTGCAGTTTTCTTTCATCAAGAACAACCAATTGCAACATCTCTTGCTCTATCTCTTGAAAAATCTGGGTTTTGTGCTCTCCTCTGTTTTCGTCTCTGCTATCATGGAATCAACTTGATGTGATTCCACTAGCCATATAGAGAATGATTCTTGACATTCTTAGGAATCACCTTGAGCTGGACATTATAGAGGCACTTTTCTTAGAGTTGGATCATTGTTCTAAGACAAGAACTCACCAAAAACTAGTACCAAATCCCAAACTCATTTGGATGCTCCACATATTGTCAAATTGAACCAACAAAGAGAGGTAAAATTGAAAGGACCGAACAGAATTGAATAAGCAAACATATGAACCGAACAAAATTGAAATTAAAAGACAAGAACAGAATATAGGTGCTGGAAAAACAGAAAAACTGAACCTAACAACTCAAGAACACAAGACAACATGAACAATTGAAAGAGAAGAAAGGAAGAAGAAGAGAATGCTCATGAAGATGGAAGAATGTTGGATGATCTCGCCACTAGAAGTGTGGAATGCTGCTAGATGAGAGTGATGCCGCCACTTGAGGACTCCAATGATCCATCAAGATAAGACTAGAGAAGAAGGCTCCAAAAGCTCTCCAAAGTTCACTCAAAATTTGAGTAGAGTTTTCTTAGATTAATTCCAATCTGAATTTTACAAAGAGAGCACCTCTATTTATAGCCTAAGGTGCTGAAAAGTAAGCTACACAAATTCAAAAACTCCCTCCTAAAAAGCTTCTAGAATTTGCGCCTAAAACAAAGCATGAGGAAGGTGTGATCCCTTCTCTCACTTTGGCACCTCCTTATTTACTCCTACACCTATCTACTAATACACCCCCCTCCTAAAGCTCCTAACTAAAGCCTAAAAGATGCTAAAACAAAAGAGGTTTCTAATGTTTCCTCTAAGCACCTTCAACTAAAGAAATTACAAAAAGAGAAAATAAATGTCCTCTAGCTCCCAAAGCTTTGAACATGCTTCTTGTAATCCTTTGAGGTGGACTTTGACCTCCATGGGCGTCCTCCATTTGTGCCTCCACCTCTTCTTGATCTTGTTGATTGGCCTCCATGTCCTCTTGAGCTTGATCTCCATCGCAACTCCTCCCACTGCTAAAAGAGTCAAAACCAGAGTTGTAAGGTCTGGAGGAAGGCTTGAAAGCTGGTTTTCTGGTGACACCAAGCTCATTGAGAAGTATAGATATGAAACAAGTGTCAAGAAGATAAACAACCCCAAGGTTGTGTGCTTCAACTGGCTGAAGGATCAAAAGCTTGACAATGTGCGGAAGCTTCTCAAGGACCAGTCACTTAGAAAGTTTTTGGAGCTCAAAGGTAACATATATCCAGATTTGGTGAGAATTTTCTACACCAACTTGAAGTTTGAGGGAAACAACTTGGTCTCTCATGTAAAAGGCGTGGAGATGGAGATAACCCATGAGGTTTGGGCTGCTGTAGCTGGACTCAAGTTCTCTGGACTGAGAATTAACAAAGGAAACCTTGGTGTGGTAGAAGCTTTCAACAAGCTTTCAACAACCTTGCTTGAAGAATAATCAAACTCAAGTTAGCACTTGTTCGGTTGGTGGCTTGAAGCTAGATGAGAGGCTGCTTGCTCTCATTGTAACGTGGATCCTAACTCCTAGGGGGAGCAATCACTCAGTGTTGACTGAAGAAGATCTGGTTTACATCTTCTGCATTACCAAGAAAGTGAAGATCAATTGGATTCACATAATCAAAGAACATATGGAAAAAGCCATGAGGTTAGGTGATTACCATTATCCCTATGCTGTTTTAATATCTAAGTTTCTACTCTATTTTGAAGTTAATTTTGAAGATGAAACTTCTGAGCTGGTCAAGTCAACTCAAGAGTTGAACAATGGATCACTCAGCAAGATGGGCTTCACAAAAATAGGTGGAAAGTGGTTAAGTAAGGATGGTGATCATGGTGCCTCATCAAGTGGTGCTGCCAATCTTGAACCAGATGAAGCCGCTGATATGGATGTTCAACATGAAGATCCAACTGAAGATTTTCAAGATGCTGGACCTAGCACTGAAGATGGAACTCAAAGAGAAAGAATGCAAACCATGTCACCTTTTGAAAGACTCATGGTGAATAGGCTTGATAGCTTTGTTGAAAATCAAAGGAGCCTTCATGATCTGTGTGTTAGCAACTTTCAAAGGATTGATACAAGGTTTGACAACATGGATGCAAGGTTTATGACTCTGGATGAACAGATTGAAGCTGTCCAGAATCAGATCTTTGATCTTCAGTTTGCTGATGAAGAAGATTGAAGAAAAACAGCCGATTGAAAATCGAAACAATCGATTGTTTTTGGCTGTTCTCGTTTCTGGTTTTTAAAATTTCTTTCCTTCTGCTGTTGCTGGTTTATTCTGATGTAATGTGAACAATGTCTTATTTTATCTCTTATCTTTGTCTATTTGTGAAGACAACTAGGGGGAGATATATGCTGTGTTTGAAGTTTGTTAATTTTCTGTTTTTCATAGTGTTAAAAACATGAGTAACATGAATTTTGGCTCTGATATTAACTGTTTTAAGCTTTAATTGTTTATCTGTATACTAACAGAATATCAGAAAGTTCAAAATATTGCTCAAAGTTCTTTTGCAGAAATTGCTTCAGATTTAATCAAGAACAACACAAGCATCAAGGATTTGTTTTCATCAAATAGGGGGAGATTGTTGAACCAAGTGGTGTTCAATGTTTTGAAGAATCCAAACCCTTTGAAGGCTGATGAAGCCTCTGCTGTGCTTGATGCTGCTGTGCTGTTTTAGTCTTGTTCTGGGGTAGTTCTATGTTGTAATCAACACTTAGATTAAATCTCAAAGCAATTAGCATCTCAATTTTATCAAAGCAAAATGTTTTTCAAACTAAGTTGAAACAACCGATTGTTTTGTCGAAACAATCGATTGTTTACACTTAAGTGTTTTGAGAAAGTTTGAAAACTGTTTTTGAATGGTGGATTTTGTTAAGTAACAAAACAACCGATTGATTCGAGGAAACAATCGATTGTTTGTTTTAAAACCATAACAGAAAAACTGTTTTCTTTGACTGAGCTTTAAATGCTTTAACTGAATACGCTCCAGTCATTAAATGCTTTGACAAATATATTTTAAATGCAATTAAGAGTTTGTTAAGATTTGATAACAAACTATATTCTTAGATATATTCTGAAAAACAGTTTTTGATATATTAAGAATCTTGAAACAAAGTTTTCATCTAAGAGTTTTATAAAATATTCTGAGATTGCAAAAGAGTTGAGAGATTGATCAAGGTGCTGAATAGGATTCTCTTGTATTGATTTCAGATATTCATCTGTAACAAGTGTAATCTGTGTAAACTGCTGAACAATTCTGTTTGTATGTGTTGCTGAGATTGGCTGTGTGTTCTTGAGGTGTTCAAGATCAACAATCTTAGTGTTGGCCAAGTAGAGTGTGTTTCTTGAGGTTTTCAAGGTCATTCTCTTGGTTGTGGTGTAAGTGATCAAGTGGTGATTGCTTAGTGGATATCCTCAGGGTTTCTGAGAAGACTGGATGTAGCTCTAGTTGGAGTGAACCAGTATAAATATCTGTGTACAATCTTTCTATCCCTAACTCTTTAATTTCAGTTTGTTTGTTGTTTGCTGGTATAAACAACCGATTGTTTCGAAGAAACAACCGATTGTTTTTTCTGGTATTACAGTTTTGCTTGCTGTTTTGGCTAACTGAATTGCTGAATCAATTGGTTTTTGAAATAAGTTCATTCTAGCTTTGAAAAGTTTGCAAAAACCCCTTTAAACCATTCACCCCCCCTCTAGTTTAAAGCCATCTTTTCTAACATGACTGACTATGTCAGCTTTATGATTCAGATTTTATTCGTTTTAATGTTGAATGCAACCAACTTTGACCAAGTGTTCTCTGCTATAAAACCCAAGGCTTGTAGTTGCTGTTTTGACTCACAAATAACCGGTTGATATAGAACTGTTATTTCTATCTCTCTCTAAAAGCTTTCTTTGCAGAAATTGTTTTTGATTTAAGCAATGGCTGGAACTCCTCCATCTACAAAAAGGATGAAATCCAAGGGTGTCAAAAGCTCTGGAAAGCTTGAAGGGTGGTTTGCAGGAGATATCAATCTCATCAACAAGTATCTACTTGAGACTAGTAGAAAGAATGTGAATACCCCAAAAGTTGTTTCCTTCACATGGATGAAACAGCAGAAGTTGAATTTTGTGAGGAGTATTCTCAAATAACAAAAGTTGAAGAGATTCCTAAAACTTACAGGGAACATCTATCCTGATCTTGTAAAAGTATTATACACTAACCTTCATTTTGATGGTGACTCACTTGTTTCTCATGTAAAAGGTGTAGATATGATCATCACAAGTGAGGTATTGATGTGAATGTAACTACAAGAGCACATGATTCTTGACATTCTTAGGAACAACTTGAGCTGGATTTGAAAGGCACTTTACTTTAGAATTGGATCAATGTTCTAAATTCAAGAACTCACCAAAACTAAGCACCAACCAAGACTCATATTGAAGTCCATGTATTGTCAAATTGAATCAAAACAAAAGGAAAGAAGAACAAGAATTAAAACTTGTACCGCCCTGGTGGTCGGGTGTGATGACGTGGCATCTTGCTACAGTGTAGGTGTGTTGACAAGGCGCCAGGTTGGCGGATGGGAAGGAAGTCGGGAGGCACGTGTAGTCGCCAGTTGTTGAGTTGGCGTGTTCCGATTTCCAGCTTACCAGAATAGGCGATCGCCAGGTTGAAGATGAAGTCGCCAGATGTAGACTCAGGCGACCAAGCAGTCGGAGATCGCCAGAACAAGCACATCGCCGAAGATGAAGGAGAAGCAGATTATGAAGGCGGCCGGCGAGACCACAGGGAAGGTGTATGAAAGTCCCCAACTCGCCAGTTCCAGTAGAGATCGCACTCCTAAGTTTGCTATGCACTGGGCAGTACCATGCATACGTAACTTAGCCAAAATGAGAGCAGAAGCGGCGCCAAGTCAGGGAGCCTCCAGATGATGGCACGTGTACAGTTGGATGCGAGCCACGTGTCCAAGTCTGTAACTGCCAGGAGAGAGAAAACCACCAGGTATATAAGAGTTCTTAACAGACTTTCTGAGGTACGCACGTTCAGTTCATACACTTTACGCTTGCGAGTGACAAAGCTGTTTGTGAGAGGATTTGCACGGTTCTAGTTCTTAGTATTTGGTGATACCGTCACTGACTTTTGCGTCGGAGTGCGATCGGCCGCAGCGGCGCCGTGTCGTTTCTTTGCAGGTTCTTGAAGTAGATCCAGGGGAGGAACGAAGGTGAGAAGCGGTGCGCACGTCGATCCTTTGACGAGGCATTCTCCAGCGCTCCGGTCAACAGGCAGGATCATCAGGCGCCCACCGTGGTGCCGTGTAAAACTTGCTCCCATCCACAGCGTGAGTTCGTGGAAGTTTTTGAGGTTTTCTGCGCGGTTGTGTGCTGGTGCAACCGTCGTTCGCAGTTTCTTTGAGTTTCATTCGGTGAAGTTTGCGTTTTGAACCGTTCGTTTGGCTTTTCGATCGGTGGATTCGAGTTCTTTCGTTTGTTTGGTTGTCCGCGGGGAAACGGTGGTTTTTGGTGAAGCTGTGATTTTCTGCGAAGGTTTGCGGTGTTCTTGAAGTTCTTGCGCAGTTTCTTGAGTTTTCTCCGGTTAATCGCTGATTCGATCGTGGTTGAAGTGTTGTTTGCTGTATTTCTGTGGTTCACTGAAGTTAATGAGAAAAATGAGAAGCAATCGTTCCAGTCCCGTGGCGCCTGTCGCAGCTGAAGGCGACGCCGCCATGACCATGGCGCAGATGGCAGAGATGATGCGCACGTTGCAGGCAACTGTGGAAGCCTCGCGCGTCGAGCAGGCAAGGATACATGAGGACCTGGTCGCCTCTCGCGCCAGGAACGAGGAGCTCAGCAAGGTAACTGAGGAGCTGCGTCGAGCTCTTCAGGAGCAGCAGGGACGTTCTTCTGCTGAAGAGGTGGCACCGTCGACGCCACCTCGTGTGTTCCCAATGCCTTTCGTTCAGGCGATTACCGACACGCCTATTCCCACGAGCGTGGTTCCGGTTAAAGCTGTTTTTACCGGCGTGGAGGATCCAGAGGCTCATCTGACCACGTTCCACACGCAGATGATGCTGTCGGGAGGGTCAGACGCCGTCTACTGCAAGATGTTCGTGAGCACGCTCCAGGGAACGGCGATGGAGTGGTTTGTGAGCCTGCCTAATGGCCACATAACCAATTTTCAACAATTCTCGAAAATCTTTGTCGAGCAGTACATTGTGAATAAGGCACCGCCGAGGGTGTCCTATGATCTGTTTGATATAAGGCAGTACCATGGGGAGTCCCTCAGAGACTACCTCAATCGCTTCGGAGCGCAGATGGTCAGATCGCCGGCCAAGGATGAAGAAATGCTGGTCTATGCCTTCAAGAAGGGCGTGCAGCCAGGGCCATTCTGCGAGGCCTTGATCAGGGCTCATCCAGCGACGTTTGCTGAAGTCAGGCGACTTGCGGTGGCCCACATCGCCGACGAGAGTGAAGTCGCCGAGAAGAGGGGCAGCGTGGCTCCCGCCAGACCACGCGCACAGACCAGGATCCAACCGCAGAGGGTGCTGGAAACGGCGGCGGCGGCCAGGAAGGACCAAAGGACTCGCTATCCTTACGATAGGAGAAATAAGGGAAGAAGCCAAGCGCGCCAACCACCAGCACGCCGGGAGTACAATCGCCCGCCTAAGCACAAATTCGTCATGGGACTAGCGGACCAGATCGCTATCCCTAACATATCTGCTAGGTTGAAGGCGCCCGAGAAGGTGGGAGACAAGGTGCTGGGGTCAAAGCTGGACGCCTGGTGCAAGTTCCACCAGTGTTTTGGCCATAACCTGGACTCGTGTTTGTCTTTAGGATACCAGCTCGACGATCTGGTTAAGAGCGGGTTCCTAAATGACTATCTGCTGGATAGAAGGACGGGGGGAGCGTCGAGTTCCCAGCCAGCAGGTGGAGAAGCCCAGCAACACGAGATGCCTATCCACGGGGAGATCCACACCATTGCAGGGGGTTTCTCAGGTGGGGGATGCACCGCATCGCAGAGGAAAAAGTATGCGCGATCGGTGATGGCAGTGGACATGTTCGAAGATCACTCGCCGGAAGTGGACATTACGTTCACAAAGCAGGATCTTCGGGACGTTGTGCCTCATGACAACGATCCCATAGTTATTTCGTTGATAACAGCAGGGAGGAAGGTTCACCGAGTTCTGGTGGACCAAGGAAGCTCGGCAGACGTGATGTTCTGGCCGACTTTCACGCAGCTGGAATTGCCCTTTGACCAGCTAAGGCCCTATGGAGGGTGCTTATATGGGTTCGCTGGTGACCAGGTGGAGGTCAGGGGGTACATTGAGCTGAGAACCACGTTTACAGATGAGGCTGGGTTGAGGACGGAGAAAATCAAGTACCTCATCGTAAACGCCCCTTCAGCATATAACATCCTGTTGGGTAGGCCCACTCTTAACAGGATAGGCGCCATTCCATCGACTCGGCACATGAAGGTGAAGCTACCGTCCATGGAAGGGGTGGTGATCACGATCAAGTCGGATCAGAAAGAAGCGAAAAGGTGCTATGAGAATAGCCTGAAAAACAAAAGATCAGTGAGCTATGTAACAACCACCCCACCTCCCGGCGTGAAGCCCAGACCGCCGGTATCAGAGGAGGCCGCCGGAAGGGATGTAGAGATGATAGACGCCGAGCTGGGGGAGAGGAATGCTGGCCTGGAGGAGGAAGAGGCGCGGAATCGCCCCGAGGAAGCGAGAGAACTGGGAATCGCCAAGGCGGTGATCGCCAGAGAATCCAGGCCCAAACCTGTCGAGCAGTGGCTCGAGAAGGAGATCGGAGGGAAAGTTTTCAAGCTCGGAAGATCTCTGGAGGTCGATCTCCAGGACCAGATCGCCAAGGTGATTGAGCGGCATCTGGACGCGTTTGCTTGGTCCGCTTCGGACATGCCCGGGATCAATCCCGACTTCTTGTGCCATCATCTGGCGATGGACAACATGGTGAGACCGGTGCGACAAAGGAGAAGAAAATTCAATGAAGAGAGGAGACAGGCGATCAGGGACGAAACACAGAAACTCCTCGCTGCAGGCCACATCAGGGAAGTCCAGTACCCTGAATGGTTGGCGAATGTCGTACTGGTGAAGAAGAGTAACGGGAAATGGCGCATGTGCGTCGATTTCACCGATCTGAACAAAGCTTGCCCAAAGGATTCGTATCCTTTACCAAGCATTGATGCCCTGGTTGATAGTGCTGCAGGGTGCAAGCTGCTGAGTTTCCTGGATGCCTTCTCGGGCTATAATTAGATCAAGATGCATCCCATGGATGAAGAAAAGACAGCCTTCATGACGGAGAGGTCGTGCTACTGCTATAAGGTGATGCCGTTTGGGCTGAAGAACGCGGGGGCCACGTACCAGAGGTTGATGGACCGAGTACTTGCACCAATGCTGGGAAGGAACGTGCAAGCCTACGTCGATGACATGGTCGTGACCTCGCAGGAGAAGAGCAAGCACGTTGCAGACTTGGAAGAATTGTTCACGACGATCGCCAAGTTCAAGTTAAAGCTCAACCCGGAGAAATGCATTTTCGGCGTGGAGGCTGGAAAGTTTTTGGGTTTTCTCTTGACTGAAAGAGGAATAGAAGCTAACCCGGACAAGTGTGCCGCCATCTTGGCGATGAGAAGCCCGGCTACGGTGAAAGAAGTCCAGCAGCTGACAGGTCGGATGGCAGCCCTATCTCACTTCGTGTCAGCTAGCGGAGAAAAGGGGCATCCCTATTTCCAATGTCTGCGGCGCAATAACAAGTTCGCTTGGACGAAAGAATGCGAGGAAGCTTTCGTCAAGCTAAAAGAGTATCTGGCGAGCCCGTCGGTTCTGTGCAAACCGCTGGCGGGTACCCCTCTCAGGTTGTATTTCGCTGTGACTGAGAGGGCGGTGAGTGCGGTGCTCGCCCAGGATCAAGATCAGGCTCAGAAGCCTATTTATTTTGTGAGCAAAGTGTTGTAGGGCCCAGAAACGAGATATCAGGCCCTGGAGAAGGCTGCGCTAGCTGTGGTGTTTTCGGCGAGGAGGTTGCGCCACTACTTCCACAGTTTCACAATACTGGTGATGACTGACCTGCCCATCCAGAAGGTCTTGAAGAAACCCGACGTTGCGGGAAGAATGGTGAAGTGGGCAGTGGAGTTGTCAGAGTTTGACATTAAATATGAGCTTCGAGGCCCGATCAAGGGGCAAATCTTTGCAGATTTTGTGGTCGAGCTCTCATCAGAGGCGACGCGGGTTGAGGGAGATGATTTCCGTTGGGTACTCTCGGTGGATGGATCGTCGAACCAGCAGGGTACCGGTGCTGGAGTCATATTGGAAGGACCCAACGGCGTGCTGATTGAGCAATCTTTGAGGTTTGCCTTTAAAGCCAGCAACAATCAAGCAGAATATGAGGCGCTGATCGCCGGGATTTTGCTGGCCAAAGAGATGGGAGCCAGGGTGTTAATGGCTAAGAGTGACTCGCTGCTAGTCACAGGGCAAGTAACAGGCGAGTTCCAGGCTAAAGATCCACAAATGGCGGCTTACTTGGCGTATGTGCAGGAATTGAAGAGTTCCTTTGCCTCTTTTGAAGTAGTGCATGTGCCCCGAGAGCAGAATGCCCGAGCTGACTTGCTTGCTAAGCTCGCCAGCTCAGGCAAGGGGGGAAGGCAGAGGACGGTGATTCAAGAAACTCTGAAGACGCCGAGGGCATTTGTAGCAGATCACCTAGTCCTTCAGATAAGCAAGTCGACGGAGAGAGCAGCGAGTAGCCATAAGTCTTTGACGCAAGAAACCCTGAGATCACCGAGAGTTAGAGCATGTCGAGGAGAGAAGGTGGACGTGATGCAGGTCTGCGCCGCCCATGAGCCAGACACTTGGATAACACAGTACAAGCGGTGCTTGGCTGATGGCCTCCTCCCGCTAGATCCAACAGAAGCTAGGAAGGTAAAGAAAAATTCCAGCAAGTATACATTGATTGATGGCGATTTGTACAGATTTGGGTTCACTCACCCACTCCTGGAATGTATACACGGCGAGAAGTGCACGAGAATTATGGCGGAGCTCCACGAAGGAATATGTGGAAGCCACGTCGGGGGTCGAGCTCTGGCCGCGAGGACTCTCCGTGCAGGCTACTATTGGCCATCTATGAGAGAAGATTGCAAGAAGTATGCCCAGTGCTGCAAACAATGCCAGCAGCACGCCGATTGGCACAAGGCACCTCCCGAGGAGTTGAAGTCGATCTATAGCCCTTGGCCGTTTCATACTTGGGGAATCGACATCCTGGGACCTTTCCCGCTGGCGATCAGGCAGATGAAGTACTTGGTGGTGGCGATTGAGTACTTCACCAAGTGGATTGAAGCAGAACCAGTGGCCCAGATCACCGCACACAAGATCGAAGGTTTTGTGTGGAAGAACATTGTGTGCCGGCTTGGAGTGCCTAAGCGCCTGGTGTCAGATAATGGGACGCAGTTTGCAAGCCACCTGTTGAAGAAGCTTTGCGAAGGGGTGGGAATTCAACAAGTGTTTGCATCCGTCGAGCACCCTCAAACAAATGGCCAGGTGGAATCAGCTAATCGGGTGTTGTTGAGGGGCTTGAAGAGAAGGCTTGAGAAAGCCAAGGGAAGTTGGGCTGAGGAGGTGCCCCGTATAGTTTGGGCGTACCACACCACCGAGCAGTCAGGAACCCATGAGACCCCGTTTAGCTTGGTCTATGGGTGTGACGCCATGATTCCGGTGGAGATCCAGGAGAGCTCGCCGAGATTCCAGAACTTTGTGGAGGAAGACTCGAATGAAGAGAGAAGGCTGAACCTGGATCTGCTGGATGAAGTCAGGGAAGAGGCGAGGCTGAAGGCTGAGGCGGTGAAGAGGAGGATCGAGCGAAGATACAACTCAAAGGTGATGCCAAGGCAGTTTAGAGAAGGCGATCTGGTGATGAGGAAGGCCCACCAGTACGAGATGGAGAATAAACTATCACCCAAGTGGACTGGACCGTTCAGAATAACCGAGGCGCTCGGGAACGGGGCCTACCGCTTAGAGACGCTGGAGGGAGGGGCGATTCCTCGCACCTGGAACGCCACACACCTGAAGTTGTACTATAGTTAAGAGCTTTGTAAGTAAAGACAAACACAATGTTATGTTACAATGTCTCTGTTAAAACAGTTTGAAGGGGGCACTCTTTTTTCCCTAAGGAGGGTTTTTAATGAGGCTACCCAATAAAAGAAGAGTTTTCGAAGCATAAGGTGTTTTCAGATTGCATGTGTGCTATTTTCAAAAGTTTTGAAGAAAGACCTTGTCATTTGTACATGATTTAAGGCAAGAAAAGATATATCGCGTGCTTTCTAAAAGGTTTTAAGTCCTCATCGTTTTCGGCGATTAGAGGCACCAGTTAAGTTTTAAGTCCTCATCGTTTTCGGCGATTAGAGGCACCAGTTAAGTTTTAAGTCCTCACCGTTTTTCGGCGATTGGAGGCACCAGTTAAGTTTTAAAGTCCTCATCGTCTTTCGGCGATCGGAGGCACCAGATGAAAGACCGCAACGCCCTCGCGCGTCTTGAGGCAAGTAAAAGACCCCCTCGCCGTCGAGCGAGTGCAGGCGAGAAAGGTCCTCAGTGCATCCAGGGGGGAGGAGATGTACACCCTGGGCAAGTTGAGGCACCGGATAAAGTCCTTATCGCCGTTGTGCGAGCTAAGGCCAGTTAAAGACCTCCTCGCCGTCGAGCGAGTGCAGGCGAGAAAGGTCCTCAGTGCATCCACGGGGGAGGAGATGTACACCCTGGGCAAGTTGAGGCACCGGATAAAGTCCTTATCGCCGTTGTGCGAGCTAAGGCCAGTTAAAGACCTCCTCGCCGTCGAGCGGGTGCAGGCGAGAAAGGTCCTCAGTGCATCCAGGGGGGAGGAGATGTACACCCTGGGCAAGTTGAGGCACCAGATAAAGTCCTTCTCGCCGTTGAGCGAGTTCAGGCGAGTAAAAAGTCCTTCTCGCCGATGAGCGAGTTCAGGCGAGTTAAAGACCTTCTCGCTTACGTGCGAGCATAGGCAAGATAAAACCCTTCTCGTCTCGAACGAGTTCAGGTATGGCGAAGAGGGTGGAAGAAGCTTGAAAGGTGGCTAAGGGAGGTTCGAAGAGAACGCCTAGCCAGCCGGTCTTTTGCTCTGAAGTTCAGGAGGGCAAAGGAAGATCCCAAAGGGCGTTTCTACCCCAGATAAAGAAACGATTGCCAAAGCATGAGGCTGGGAAAAGCTGGTGTTGCCAAGAGGTCTTGGCGATCGGGAAAAGTTCAAACACGGCGAGAAGATTGAAAGACTTGTTTTACAAAGCAGGTCGAGTGGGACGTTGTTTGAGCCAATGATTGAGTTACAGTTTGTTGCTTGGAAGCTATTCTTATGATCAGGTTAGTGCCTCAAGAGTACAAGTTGTTTAAAGCGATTATTGCTTAAGTTTGAATTGGCTCGAGGCAGTTACGTCAAAGGTCGCGTTTGCAAAATCGCTAAGTTAAAATCGACAAAGTTAAACATACAAAGAAGGCTAAAGCAAACACGGCGAGAAGATTGAAAGACTTGTTTTACAAAGCAGGTCGAGTGGGACGTTGTTTGAGCCAATGATTGAGTTACAGTTTGTTGCTTGGAAGCTATTCTTATGATCAGGTTAGTGCCTCAAGAGTACAAGTTGTTTAAAGCGATTATTGCTTAAGTTTGAATTGGCTCGAGGCAGTTACGTCAAAGGTCGCGTTTGCAAAATCGCTAAGTTAAAATCGACAAAGTTAAACATACAAAGAAGGCTAAAGCGCTAAAAAGAAGTCAGAAGAAAGAGTATCCCAGTTTTGTGATTGAAATAAGTAACTGTTCAAAACACATATGCACGAGTTTTTGCTACAAGGTATATACAAGCGAAATTATAAAGTAGCAGATGGGGTGGAGTTGGTTGAGCCTTCGGCGGGAACGACCTTTCCATCTACTACTTCGTTGTTTAACGACACCATGCTGAGGTCGAGATCAGGGAATAGGCATGCGAATTGCTCCCGAGCGGCTTCGAATCCAGCAACCAGAATCTGAGCGGAGCTTAGCTTAAGTTCTTCAATTTGCCCTTGAAGTTCTTCAACCTGTTTCTTGAGCTCCTTGTTCTGCTGCTCCAGCTCTTCAACCTGTTTTCGGAGTTGTTCGTTGGTTTCTTGAGCATGGAGAAGGTCGTCAGCAACCTTCTTGGATTCCGTTTGAGCTTGGGCCAACTCGGCAGCCATCTTCCCTTTCTCCTTGTTTGCCTCGGCGAGATCAGCCATGGCGTCGTCCCTCGCTTTCTCTACTTGCCCAAGTAGCTTCTCGCGTTCGACCGACCTCTGCTCCAGTTTTTTCAACTTGGCGGCATCAGCTTGAATGTGAGCCTCCAGGTCGCTCGCCTTGGTGCGGAGAGGCACGATCTTGCTTTCTAGCTCAACTTTCTCTTGGGCAAGATCATGAATTTTGCGGCGAAGGTCAGCAGCTTCCTTGCGCGCCAGCCTGAGCTCGGTACTCAGGGCATCCTCCACTCGGGAGTGTTCCATTTCCGCGAGCGTCAGGCTGAATGACACCTTCTCCACCTCAACCTTCATAGTGCTATTTTCGGTCTTGAGGTTGTAGAGATCGTCTTGAAGCCGCCTGGTGGAGCTCTCCACAGCCCTCATTATAATCGATGGGATATCCTCTGCTATGGTTTTGAGTTTGGCAGTCAGAGGTTCCCACATCCTTGTGACTTCAAGGGAAAGGTTTGATGCTTGGAGAGGCGCCAGGGGGGCTTGTTGAGGGTTCTCGCCGCCACCTTCCTTAGCAGGATTTTCAGTGTTTGCTTCCTGGCGTGGCGACACAATTGGGGATTCGGTAATTAGAATTGGAGAGGTGTGAGCAACCTCATCCCCGATTGGAACGTTCTCCGCAGCTGAAGCGTTTGAAGGGGGGCCCCCTCCAGCTGAGATATGAGGCGTAGAGGCACTTGGGGGGTCCTCCAGAAAATTTGGCTCTTGAGCCTCAGCTGCTGGCGGCGCAGTGGCCAGTGGAGTTGCTTGGACTGGTGATGAAGGGGCTTGTGGTGTTGGCGATGAGGGAGGAGGAGCGGGCGTTGATGGTGGTGATGAGGTTGGAAGAAGGGGTGGAGCAGGTGGAGAAGATGGTGCCACCCTCTTCCTTTTCGTGACAAGGCCATCCTCTGTGACCTCGTCGTCCTCTTCTTCCTCCTCTTGGACGATTTGGGGGGCTTTCCGTTTTGGCCTCTTAAGGACCAGTTTCTTGCGCTGGGTGGGTTCCTTGGGCGGTGATCGCCCATGAACGATAGCCTTCTCGACCGCCGAGTTGGGAACCGTCTGGGAACCGGTCGCCAACCCGTGATTTCGGGCGAGCGCCTTTAAGTCGGCGAGCATGTTCTTACCCAACATGGTGTCTGCATGAAAAGAAAGTGCATGAGTTAGCTCAGAGAAGAAAAAGATAAGTGCATGAGGTAATGAAACAGCAAAGCAGGTATATGCAGAAAAGGTAAAACCAAAGTCTTGTGCGTATCGCACAAGACGCCCAGAAGCAGTATCAGAAGCAATATCAACACAAGAGTGTAGCGTCCTAACCTATTTGGAATTCCAACTGGTCCTCAAAGAACTCGAAGGAGATCAGGGTGGGGGTCAGGAATGTTATGTTGGCATCTGCCACCCTCTTCCAGAATAGACAGAGGTCTCGGTCCAAAGCTCCCATGCTATCAGGACTTCTGGGCCTCCTGAAGCAGCTCTTGGACTCCTTTTTCCCCTTGTCCACCCAGTACAAGGGGAAGCCGTCGAGAAGGGAAGTGTCTTTATCGTTTGCGCGTACTTGGATGAACTTCCCCTTCCAGTCCTTGTACGATTGCTGGAAGATGGTAAAAATGGATCTCCCAGCAATTGCATTTAAGCTAACCCACAGGCGGTCGCCTGGGTGCTTCGCCTCAAAAAGAAACAAAAACACGTCCACCGACGCGGGCAGCCCCAGGTGGTCGCACGTTATTTGAAAGGCTCGAACAAACGCCCAGCTGTTGGGGTGAAGCTGGGCGGCAGCAATGTTGAGCTCGGTCAAGAGTTCCCTCTCGAATCGGGTGAGGGGAAATCTGAGCTTGACCTTCTTGAAGAAAGTTGTGTAAACGAAGCAAAAGGGCCCGTCGGCGCTTACTTTGTCATCAGCGCACACTGGCAGAGCGGCGGGGCAAGGCAGCACCATCATCCTCTCGTCGTGCTCCTTGTGAAACGATTGGTAGGCCTCGTCCCCCTTTGTCAACCGCAGAACTGCTCCCGCAGTGTTCACCGACGAGGTCTCCTTCAGAAGGGTTGGGTTAGCCCAGGGGTATAGAGTTTTGAAGTCTGGCAGAGGGACGGGGGCTCCTCCAGCATTAGGTGGAGTCGCCTGGGCCAGAGCAGATTGGGAAGATGCAGGCCTCTCAGCCTGCGAAGAGGAAGCACCACGAACTTGTGTTGGGTCGTGTGCTTGTGAAGAAGGGTTTCGCGCTGAAGGAGGGGGGTTCGGGGTGATCTTTGTGCGAGTCATGATAGCAACTGCAAAGGAAGAAGAAAGAAAAAAAATAGTCAGGAGGGTTACAAAGGCTGACTCGATCAGAGAAGGAAGGTGAAAGACGAACGAATGTGAGTTCGTTGCGACGATCGACAAAGCCCTAAGTTACGCAGAAGGAGAAATGGAAAAACAACCCACAGCGTATGCACCAGGCTGTTACAGGATGATGCAAATCGGTGAAAATGCGAGGAAACCCAGCAGATGAAGGAAAGTAATTACCTTTCGATGATTAGGAAGACGATGGGGGAGGATGGTGATCTGGAGCGTTGAGGAGCGTTGAGAGTTTTCGCAGAGGGAAGTTGGAGCGTTTGCAAGCGCGAAGGAAAGTGATGAAACAGTGGAGCGTAATGGGTTTAAGGGTTTTCGAAATAGTTTTGAGAAGCGCTAACGGCAGATGAAGATAGCCGTTGATGAAAGCCACGTGTCGAACGATGGGTGAAGGGTTTGGTGGAGCGTCAGAGCAGCAGAAAGTACAATCGCTTGGAATTCTGCGTCAGTGCCACGTAGATCGGTGTTAACGAAGGCTCTTTCAGTCTTTTCGCTAGACAAGTCTTCGCTTAAGACTGGGGGGCTTGTGTACCGCCCTGGTGGTCGGGTGTGATGACGTGGCATCTTGCTACAGTGTAGGTGTGTTGACAAGGCGCCAGGTTGGCGGATGGGAAGGAACTCGGGAGGCACGTGTAGTCGCCAGTGTTTGAGTTGGCGTGTTCCGATTTCCAGCTTACCAGAATAGGCGATCGCCAGGTTGAAGATGAAGTCGCCAGATGTAGACTCAGGCGACCAAGCAGTCGGAGATCGCCAGAACAAGCACATCGCCGAAGATGAAGGAGAAGCAGATTATGAAGGCGGCCGGCGAGACCACAGGGAAGGTGTATGAAAGTCCCCAACTCGCCAGTTCCAGTAGAGATCGCACTCCTAAGTTTGCTATGCACTGGGCAGTACCATGCATACGTAACTTAGCCAAAATGAGAGCAGAAGCGGCGCCAAGTCAGGGAGCCTCCAGATGATGGCACGTGTACAGTTGGATGCGAGCCACGTGTCCAAGTCTGTAACTGCCAGGAGAGAGAAAACCACTAGGTATATAAGAGTTCTTAACAGACTATCTGAGGTACGCACGTTCAGTTCATACACTTTACGCTTGCGAGTGACAGAGCTGTTTGTGAGAGGATTTGCACGGTTCTAGTTCTTAGTATTTGGTGATACCGTCACTGACTTGAGCGTCGGAGTGCGATCGGCCGCAGCGGCGCCGTGTCGTTTCTTTGCAGGTTCTTGAAGTACATCCAGGGGAGGAACGAAGGTGAGAAGCGGTGCGCACGTCGATCCTTTGACGAGGCATTCTCCAGCGCTCCGGTCAACAGGCAGGATCAAAACTGGACAGAATTTAAAAGATAGCTACTGAACCAAAACAGAATTAAAAACACCATGCTGGAAACACAAAATTAAACGGTAGAAAAAGAAGTAAACTCTAGGAATCAAAACTACCGAATGGAAAATTGGAGAAAAGGGAAGAAGAACACTTATAGAAGAAGATGCTTGCTGGATTTTGAGAATTGGAAGAAGCCATTCACGCCACTTGGAACCTTGAACCAAGATAAGTGATGGAGTGCCACCACTTGAAGCTCACCATAGCTCACAAGATAAGGCAAAGAAGAGGAAGACTCAAAACTCACAAATTCTCTCCAAAATTGAGTATAGTCTCTCTACTATAAAATTCCAATCTGAATTGTGAAGGACCTAAGCCCTCCTTATATAGGAGTAAGGGCTGGTCATTTACATAGCTTATTCCCTAAGCTACCCAAAAAACTCCTAAGATCACACCCCCCTTACTAAGCTCACTCCCCAAGCTTCTAGAATTTGCTAAACTAAAGCCTAAAGATGCTTTTACAAAAGAGGTGTCTCATGTTTCCCTCTAAGCACCTTTCTAAACATTATTCTATATTATTTACAATTTAAAAGAAAATATAAAGAGAGATATTTAATATGAAGCCTATTATTTGAGAGTTTGTAGACTTCTTTATCTTTAGGCTTGATCTTCTCTTTGACTTCTTTTAATTTGTGAGAAGACTAGAAGGAAGAACTTCAAATGTGTAGGTGAAAATCCTCTTCCTTCATTAATAAAATCCTCTCCTAGTGGATATCCATCATACTCCCCGAGTTGGAGAGAATTCGTCCACGAATTCAGTACTCCTGCATAAAACAAAGTCAGTTTGCTATTATATAAGAGAAGACAAGAAGAAATGGGCAAACATGACTTATCACTTTGTGATCCTGCCTGTTGACCAAAACGCTGGAGCTTTGCCTCGTCAAACTTGGATCGACGTGTGCGCCGTGTTAGCCTCCGCCCTTCGCCGCGATCCACCTCAAGAACCTGCAAAAGACGAAACAGCGCCGCTGCGGCCGATCGCGCTCCGACGCCCAAGTCAGCGACTGAACCACCAACACTCAAGAGTAAAACTCAAGAACTCTAAGGAACCGTGACCAGTTCTCTCTCAGTGTACTCAAGACTCGCAAGCGTAAAGAATAATCTGAACGTGCGTACCTCAGAAGTTCGTTGGGAACTCCTATATACCTTGGCACTTTCTCTCTCCTGGCAGTTACACATCTGGACACGTGGCTCGCATCCAGCTGTACACGTGCCTTCATCTGGAGCATCCTGGACTTGGGCGCTACTTCTGACTCTTCTTTGGCTAAGTTACTTATGCATGATACTACTCAGTGCATAGTTGCCTTGGAGCGCGATCTCTTCTGGATGGCGAGTTCGGGTGCCTTCGTATACACCTTCCCTGTCTCGCCGGCCGCCTACATGATCTGCACCACCTGTTTCACCGTACACGCTCGAGTAAGCTGTCCCCCGACCTCATCCTTTGTTTCAGTGATCTCTAATCACTTGGTCGCCTGGATTCATATCTGGCGACTTCATCTTCAACTTGGTGACCGCCGGTATTGGTATGATGGAGATCGGAGCACGCCAACTTAATAACTAGCGAGTACGCGAACCCCCCGACCTCCTTCCCTTCTGCCAACCACGTCATTACTCCCGACTACCAGGGCGGTACACAAGCCCCCAGTCTTAAGCGAAGACTTGTCCAGCGAAAAGACTAGAGGAGTCACGTCACTACCGATCTACGTGGCGCTGGCACAGAATTCCAAACGTTTGTACTTTCTGCTTTCCTGACGCTCCACCAAACATTCTCCTAATCGCTCGACACGTGGCCTCATCAACGGTTGCCTTCAGTTGTCGTTTGCGCTTCCAAAACCCGTTCGAAAAACTCTTAAACCCATTTCACTTCTACTGTTCCATCATCTCTTTGCTTTCTCAAACGCTCCAAGCTTCTTCTGCGAACACCCACGACGCTCTTCAACCTTCTGGATTCTCAACTTCCTCCATCGCTCTTCCGATCATAAAAAGGTACGCCCTTTACTTCTTCTGCTGAGTTTTCCTGCATTTTAACCGATTCGCATCATCCAATAAACTGTCTGGTGCATACGCTGTGGGCTGTTTTTTTTGTTTCTCCCTTCTCGTAACTTAGGGCTTCGTCTTCATTACAACGAACCTTCGTTCGTTCGTTTCTTCATCCTTCTTTCACGATTGAGTCAGCCTCTGCGAACCCTGCTCACCTTTCCCTTTCTTTTTCCCTTGCATTTTCCGCGATGGCTCGCTCAAAGATCACCCCAAATCCTCCTCCCTCGTCACGTAACCCTCCGTCTCAAGCACACAACCCCCCACGAGCACCTGGTGCTTCTTCTTCCCAGGCTGAGAGGCCTGCAGCCCCTCGTCCTGACCTGGCTCAGGCTACGCCACCGGTTGCTGGAGGTGCCTCCATTCCTTCCCCCGACTTCAAAAAGTTATACCCATGGGCCACCCCGACTTTGCTGAAGGAAACTTCCTTAGTGAATTCTGCTGGAACAGTTCTTCGACTGAAGAAAGGGGAGGACCCCCACCTGTCGTTCCACAAGGAGCATGACGACAAGATGATGGTGCTACCCTGCCCCCCCGATGTGCCAGTGTGCGCTGACGACAAGGGGAACAACGGCGGGTTGTTCTGCTTCATATACACCACCCTGTTCAAGAAGGTGAAACTTAGGTTTCCCTTCACTCGTTTTGAAAGGGAGCTACTTACCGAGCTCGACATCGCCGCCGCCCAGCTCCATCACAACTGCTGGGCTTTCGTGCGGGAGTTCCAAATCATGTGCACCCATCTGGGACTGCCAGCGTCAGTGGACGTTTTTCTTTTCTTGTTTGAAGCTAAACACCCAGGAGATCGCCTGTGGGTGAGTCTGAACGGGATTGCTGGAAGGTCGATCTTCTCCATCTTCCAGCAATCCTATAAGGATTGGAAAGGCAAGTTCGTCCAGGTGCGCCCAAACGACAAGGACGCCTCGCTGCTCGACGGTTTCCCCTTGTATTGGGTAAACAAGGGGAATAAAGAGTCCAAGGGAAGCTTCAGGAGGCCAAGGAGCCCCGACAACATGGGAGCCTTGGACAAAGATCTGTGCCTCTTCTGGAAGAGCGTGGCAGATCTTAACATCACCTTCCTTACCACTGCGCTCATCTCCTTCGAGTTCTTCGCAGATCAACTCGAGGCTCGCATAGGTTAGTGCTTCAACGTTTAAGTCTTTGCCTTGTGCCATTCTTCTGTTAACTGTTGCTGAGCGTCTTGTCTGTCGTGCACAAGACTTTGGTTTTATTTTCTGCACTACTTATCTGCTTTCCTTGCATACTGACTTATGCGTTTTTCTTTCTCTCTAAGCTGACCCATGTTCCTTTGCATCATGCAGACCTTATGTTGGGCAAGGGAAAGCTGGCTGAGTTGAGGGCACTCGCCCGGGCCCATGGGTTGGCGTCGGGTTCCCAAACCGTGCCAAATTCGGTGGTGGAGATCGCCGCCGCCCAGGGGAGATCGCCGCCCAAAGGCCCTGCTCCTTCCGAGGCCAGGCCCGCCCAACAGCGCAAGAAGCTCATCCTCAGAAAGCCAAAGAGGAAAGCCCCTCAGGTGATCCAAGAGGATGAAGAAGAAGACGATGAGGCAACCGAAGACGGCCTCATCACTAAGAGGAAAAGGGTGGCGCCTTCCTCACCGCCTGCCCCACCTCCTCTTCCAACGTCAACACCACCTTCCACGCCGGCTCCACCTCCAACACTTCTTCCTTCTTCAGCTTCCACCTCGCCAGTCCAAGCGGTTCCTCTAGCGGCTGCACTTCCTGTGGTTGAGGCTGCCGAGCCCAACTTTATGGAGAACCCCCGAGTGCCTCCACGCCCTATGTATCAGCTGGAGGGGGTCCCCCTTCAAACACCTCAACCGAAAACGCTGCACCCGGCGGGGATGAAGGCGCTCACAATTCGCCTATCATCATCACTGAATCCCCGCCGTCGCCACCACGTCAAGAAACTCCCCTTCAACAACAAACTCAAGAAGGTGGTGGCGAGAACCAACAACAAGCCCCCCCGGTGCCTCCACAAGCAAGCCTCTCTCTTGAGGTCAAAAGGGTGTGGGAGCCCTTCTCAGCAAAACTGAAGATGATGGCGGAGGATTTCCCCTCCATCATATCCAAAGCTGTGGAGAGTTCCACCAAGAAGCTCCAGGATGACATCTTCACACTCCGAGAGGAGAATCGCACCATAAGGATTGAGGCGGAGAGGTTATCCTGCAATCTAACACTCGCGGAGATCGATCACTCCCGAGTGGAAGATGCTATGAGCACCGAGCTCCGGGTGGCACGCAAGGAGGCCACCGATCTACGCCATAAGGTGCAGCTCTTAGCTCAAGAAAAGATCGAGCTGGAGAGCAAGTTGGTGCCTTATCGCGTCAAAGTGGCTGACCTGGAGGCATCGATCAAAGCAGATGCCGCCAAGGTAAAAACCCTCGAGAAGAGGTCAGCCGATCGGGAGGTCTTCTTGGGGAAAGTCGAGAAGGAGAGAGACGACATCATGGCCAAACTCGCCGAGGCCAAAGAGGAAAATGGGAAGATCACCACGCAGCTGGCCCAGGCGCAGGCGGAATCCAAGAAGGTTACTGAAGACCTTCTTCAAGCTCGGGAAACAATTGAAGAACTCAAGAAACAAGCTGAAGAGCTAAAGCAGCAGAACGAGGGGCTCAAGAAACAGATAGAAGAACTTGAGCTGAGCTCCGCCCAGATTCTCGCTGCTGGATTCGACGCCGCCCTGGAGCAGTTCGCCTGCCTGTACCCCGACTTGGATCTCTCCATGGTGTCTCTCAACAACGAAGTGGTGGACGGGAAGGTTGTTCCTTCTGAAGACTAGTTGCTTCCCTCCATCCACTATTCCTTTGCTTTCCCCTTTACACATACTTGTAATAAACTTTTCCCCCTTTTTTTTTCTTTTTTCTCTTGTACATGTATCTTGAACTAATGCCACTTATGTTATGACATTTCCCGCTTTTCCTTATACTCTCTTCTTGTTAACTTTATCTTCCTCGTGTAATTCTCTTTAACGAAATTAACTTAGTAACTTCGCGAGCGCGATTGTATACTTAACTGCTTCAAACCACTGACTTCCGAACAATAACATCTTAACAACTTGTAACCTCAAGGTAATGAACCTTAGCGTGAAATCGCTTTTCAAGTAACGAACTTCAACCCAACTAATGGATTAAGACACAGCTCACCCGACCTGCCTTATCAAAACGGGCCTTGGCTTTCTCGCCATCGCTTGAATTTCTCCTGGTCGCCAAAGACTCTTGGCGATACCAGCTTCCCCCTGCCTTCACAACTAGGCCATTGTTCCTTTATCTGGGGTAGAGGCGCCTTTCGGATCCTTCTCTACCTCCCTGAGCTTCAGAACAACAGACTGGGTGGCTAGGCGTTCTCTTCGAACCTACCTTAGCCACCCTCCAAACTTCTTCCACCCTTTACACCATACCTGAACTCGTTCGAGACGAGAAGGATTTTATCTTGCCTGAACTCGCTCGTCGGCGAGGAGGTCTTTAACTCGCCTGAACTCGCTCGTCGGCGAGAAGGTCTTTAACTCGTGCCTCTACACTGCCCCAGGGGTTACATCTTCTCTCCCCCAGAAACACTGAGGACTTTTTGCTGGTGCCTCTACATTGCCCCAGAGGCTACATCTTCTCTCCTCTGGGAGCACTGAGGACTTTTTACTGGTGCCTCTACATTGCCCCAGAGGCTACATCTTCTCTCCTCTGGGAGCACTGAGGACTTTTTACTGGTGCCTCTACATTGCCCCAGGGGCTACATCTTCTCTCCCCCAGAAACACTGAGGACTTTTCATTCTAACTCGCCTGCACTCGCTCGACGGCGAGGAGGTCTTTATCTCTTTCTCGCCTCAGGACGTGCGAGGGCGTTGAGGTCTTTTAACTGGTGCCTCCGATCGCCTAAAAACGACGAGGACTTGAAACTTTAACTGATGCCGCCAGTCGCCGGAAGACGATGGGGACTTAGCAACTTTTTAGAAAGCATGCAACATAACATCAACTTGCCTTAAATCACGCATAAGTGACAAGGTCTTTCTTCAAAACTTTTCGGAAAACAACAAGCATGCAATCTAAAACACTTTAAACTTTGAAAACTCTTCTTTATTGGGCGGCCTCATTAAAAACCCTCCTTAGGGAAAAAAGAGTGCCCCCTCCGAACTGTTTTAACAGAAACATTGTAAAGCTCTTCGTGTTCGTTTTTACTTACAAAGTTCTTAACTGTAATATAACTTGAGGTGCGTGGCGTTCCAAGTGCGTGGAATCGCCCCTCCTTCCAAAGTTTCTAAGCGGTAGGCGCCGTTCCCGAGTGCCTCGGTTATTCTGAACGGCCCCGTCCACTTAGGCGACAGCTTGTTCTCCATCTCGTATTGGTGAGCCTTCCTCATCACCAGGTCGCCTTCTCTGAACTGCCTTGGCATCACCTTCGAGTTATATCTTCGTTCAATCCTTCTTTTAACCGCCTCAGCTTTTAATCTTGCCTCTTCCCTGACCTCATCCAGTAAGTCCAGGTTCATCCTTCTTTCCTCATTCGAGTCTTCCTCCACGAAGTTCTGGAATCTCGGCGAGCTCTCCTGGATCTCCACTGGAATCATTGCGTCGCATCCGTAGACCAGGCTGAACGGGGTCTCATGGATTCCTGACTGCTCGGTGGTGTGGTACGCCCAGACTATACGGGGTACCTCCTCAGCCCAGCTTCCTTTGGCTTTCTCTAGCCTTCTCTTCAACCCTCTCAGCAACACCCGATTGGCTGACTCTACTTGGCCATTCGTTTGAGGGTGCTCGACGGATGCAAATACCTCTTGAATTCCCACCCCTTCGCACAGCTTCTTCAACAGGTGACTTGCAAACTGAGTCCCATTGTCCGACACCAGGTGCTTGGGCACACCAAACCGGCACACAATGTTCTTCCATACGAAACCCTCGATCTTGTGTGTGGTGATCTGGGCCACTGGTTCTGCTTCAATCCACTTGGTGAAATATTCAATCGCCACCACCAAGTACTTCATCTGCCTGATCGCCAGCGGGAATGGTCCCAGGATGTCGATTCCCCATGTGTGAAACGGCCAAGGGCTGTAAATCGACTTCAACTCTTCAGGAGGCGCCTTGTGCCAATCGGCGTGCTGCTGGCATTGCTTGCAGCACTGTGCATAATTCTTGCAGTCTTCTCTCATTGTTGGCCAGTAGTAACCTGCACGGAGAGTCCTTGCGGCCAGAGCTCGACCCCCGACGTGGCTTCCGCATATCCCTTCATGGAGCTCTGCCATAATCCTTGTACATTTCTCGCCGTGCACACATTCCAGGAGTGGATGAGTGAACCCAAACCGGTACAACTCACCGTCAATCATTGTGAACTTGCTAGAATTCTTCTTTATCCTCCTAGCCTCTGTCGGATCCAGCGGGAGAAGGCCATCCGCCAGGCATCGCTTGTACTGCGTTACCCAGGTGTCTGGCTCATGGGTCGTGCAGACCTGCGTCATGTTCACCTTCTCTCCCCGACGTGCTCTTATTCTTGGCGACCTCAAGGTCTCTTGGGTCAAGGATCTGTGACTCCTCGCCGCTTTCTCCGTCGACTTGCTTATCTGAAGAACCAGGTGATCTGCCACAAATGCTCTCGGCGTCTTCAGAGTTTCTTGAATCACCGTCCTCTGCCTACCCCCCTTGCCTGAACTGGCGAGCTTAGCTAGCAAGTCAGCTCGGGCATTCTGCTCCCTGGGCACATGCACCACTTCAAAGGAGGCAAAGGAACTCTTCAATTCCTGCACATACTCCAGGTAAGCCGCTATTTGTGGATCTTTAGCCTGGAACTCGCCTGTTACTTGTCCCGTGACTAACAGCGAGTCACTCTTAGCCATCAGCACCCTGGCTCCCATCTCCTTAGCCAGCAAGATACCGGCGATCAGCGCCTCATACTCTGCTTGATTGTTGCTGGCTTTGAAGGCAAACCTCAAAGATTGTTCGATCAGCACGCCGTTGGGTCCCTCCAAGATGACTCCAGCACCGCTACCCTGCTGGTTCGACGATCCGTCCACTGAAAGCACCCAACGGAAGTCATTCCCCTCAACTCGTGTCGCCTCAGACGAGAGCTCGACCACGAAGTCTGCGAAGATCTGCCCCTTGATCGGACCTCGGGGCTCATATTTAATATCAAATTTCGACAGCTCCACTGCCTATTTTACCATCCTCTCAGCGACGTCAGGCTTCTTCAAGACCTTCTGGATGGGCAGGTCGTATCGTGAAGCTATGGAAATAGTGGCGTAACCTCCTTGCTGAAAAGACTACTGCCAGTGCAGCCTTCTCCAGGGCCTGATACCTCGTTTCGGGGCCCTGCAGCACCTTACTAACAAAATAAATAGGCTTTTGAGCCTGATCTTGGTCCTGGGCGAGCACCGCACTCACCGCCTTCTCAGTTACAGCAAAATACAACCTGAGAGGGGTTCCCACCAGCAGTTTGCACAAAACCGGCGGGCTCGCCAGGTACTGCTTAAGCTTAACGAAGGCCTCTTCGCACTCCTTCGTCCAGGTAAACTTGTTGTTCCGTCTTAAGCACTGAAAATACGGATGGCCCTTCTCTCCACTAGCTGACACGAAACGAGACAGGGCGGCCATCCGACCTGTAAGTTGTTGCACCTCCTTCACGGTAGCCGGGCTCCTCATCGCCAAAATGGCAGCGCACTTATCAGGGTTGGCTTCTATTCCTCTCTCGGTTAAGAGAAATCCCAGGAACTTCCCAGCCTCCACGTCGAAGATGCACTTCTCGGGATTCAGCTTCAACTTAAACTTGGCGATCGTAGTGAACAACTCCTCCAAATCTGCGACGTGCTTGCTCTTCTCCGGCGAGGTCACGACCATGTCATCTACTTATGCTTGCACATTTCTTCCCAGCACGGGCGCGAGTACCCTATCCATCAACCTCTGGTACGTGGCCCCCGCGTTCTTCAGCCCAAACGGCATCACCTTATAGCAGTAGCACGATCTCTCGGTCATGAAGGCAGTCTTTTCTTCATCCATGGGATGCATCTTGATCTGGTTATACCCCGAGAAGGCATCCAGGAAACTCAACAGCTTACACCCTGCAGTGTTGTCCACCAGGGCGTCTATGCTGGGCAAAGGATACGAATCCTTCGGGCAGGCCTTGTTCAGATCAGTGAAATCGACGCACATGCGCCATTTCCCATTGCTCTTCTTCACCAGCACGACATTGGCCAGCCACTCAGGGTACTGCACCTCCCTGATATGGCCTGCAGCGAGGAGTTTCTGGGTTTCGTCTCTAATCGCCTGCCTCCTCTCCTCATTGAACTTCCTCCTCCGCTGGCGTACCGGTCTGACCTGACTGTCCATCGCCAAATGATGGCACAGGAAGTCGGGATCGATCCCGGGCATGTCCGAGGCGGACCATGCAAACGCATCCAGATGCCGCTCCATCACCTTGGCGATCTGGTCCCGGAGCTCAACTTCTAGGGATCTTCCCAGCTTGACGATCTTTCCCCCGATCTCCCTTTCGAGCCACTGCTCGACGGGTTTTGGTCTGATTTCTCTAGCGATCACCGCCCTGGCGATTCCCAGCTCCCTCGCTTCCTCAGGGCGATTCCGCGCCTTGTCTTCCTCCAGACCGGCGTTCCCCACCCCTAGCTCAGCATCCACCATCACCACGTCACTTCCGGCGGTCTCTTCTATTACCGTCGGCCTGGTCTTCACACCAGGAGGCGGGGTGGTTGTCACGTAACTCACCGACCTCTTGTTCTTCAGGCTATTCTCATAGCACTTCTTCGCTTCTTTCTGGTCGGACTTGATGGTGATCACCACCCCTTCCATTGACGGCAACTTCACCTTCATGTGCCGGGTCGACGGTATAGCGCCTATTCTGTTGAGCGTGGGTCTTCCCAGCAGAATGTTGTATGCTGAGGGAGCATTTACAACAAGGTACTTGATCTTCTCTGTTCTCGAACCAGCCTCATCTGTAAACGTAGTCCTCAACTCGATGTACCCCCTGACCTCCACCTGGTCACCAGCGAAACCATACAAACACCCTCCATAAGGCCTCAGCTGGTCAAGGGGTAGCTCCAACTGCGTGAAATTCGGCCATAACATCACGTCTGCCGAGCTTCCTTGGTCCACCAGAACCTTGTGGACCTTCCTTCCTGCTGTGATAAGCGAGATGACTATGGGGTCGTTGTCATGAGGCACAACGTCCCGAAGATCTTGCTTTGTGAACGTAATGTCCACATTCGGCGAGTGGTCCTCAAACATATTCACCGTCATCACGGACCTCGCATACCTCTTCCTCTGCAATGGTGTGAATTTCTCCGTGGGTGGGCATCTCGTGTTGCTGAGCTTCACCGCCTGCTGGTTCGGAGCTCGACGCGCCCCCCGTCCTTCTATCCAGCAAGTAGTCGTTTAGGAACCCGCTCTTGACCAAATCGTCGAGCTGGTATCCTAAAGCCAAGCATGAATCCACGGTGTGGCCAAAGCCCTGGTGGAACTCGCACCAGGCGTCTGGCTTTGGTCCCAGCACCTTGTCACCCACCTTCTCGGGCGCCTTCAGCCTAGCTGCTATATTGGGAATGGCGATCAGGTCCGCCAATCCCATGACAAACTTGTGCTTTGACGGGCGATTGTACTCCCGGCGTGCTGGTTGGGGGCGCCCTTGGCCCCTGCCCTTGTTCTTCCTTGGATCGTAAGGATGGCGAGTCCTCTGATCCCTCCTGGCCGCCGCTGCCTCCAGCACCCTCTGTGGCTGGATCCTGGTCTGGGCACGTGGCCTAGCGGGAGCCACACTTCCCCTCTTCTCGGCGACCTCACTTTCATCGGCGATGTGGGCCACCGCAAGTTGCCTGACCTCAGCAAATGTGGCAGGGTGAGCCCTGATCAATGCTTCGCAGAATGGTCCCGGCAGCACGCCCTTCTTGAATGCGTAGACCAGCATCTCTTCGTCTTTGGCTGGCGAGCGGACCATCGGCGCCCCAAAACGATTCAAGTAGTCCCTCAGGGACTCTCCCTGATACTGCCTTATGTCGAACAAATCATAAGACACCCTGGGCGGTGCCTTGTTCACTATGTACTGCTCGACGAAGATCTTTGAAAACTGTTGGATGTTGGTTATGTGACCCGTAGGCAGACTCACAAACCACTCCAGCGCCGTTCCCTGGAGCGTGCTCACGAACATCTTGCAGTATACGGCGTCTGATCCTCCTGACAGCATCATCTGCGTATGGAACGTGGTGAGATGTGCCTCAGGATCCTCCACGTCGGTAAAAACAGCCTTCACAGGTACCACACTCGCAGGGATAGTCGTGTCGGTAATCGCCTGAGCGAAAGGCATAGGGAAAACGCGAGGCGGCGTTGACGGCGCGACCTCCTCAGCAACTGGACGCCCTCGCTGCTCCTGGAGAGCTTGACGCAGCTCTTCAGTCACTCTGCTAAGCTCATCATTCCTGGCCCGAGAGGCGACCAGGTCCTCGTGCATTCTTGCCTGCTCTATACGCGAGGCTTCCACATTCGCCTGCAGCGAACGCATGATTTCCACCATCTGCGCCATAGTCATGGTGCCTTCAGCAGCAACGGGCGCAACTGGACTTGAACGGTTGCTTCTCATTTTTCTCATGAAATCTTGACGAATCACAGAGAGCGATGAACAACGCCTTCTTCAGCGACGATCGATTCAGCAATCAATCGGTCAAAAATTCGCAGAAACTTCAAGAACCTCAAGAACACAGCAAACCTTCACAGAAACTCACAACTCCACCAAAAACCAACGCTCCTTCCACGAAAATCCGAACGAGCAACAAAACTCAGATCTCACCGATTAAAAATCGCGCCAACGGCAAGAAACCTCACCTCACCGAACAAAAACCCAAACGAACGGTGGAAAACGCGAAACTACCGAACAAAACTTAGACGAACAACGAACAATGGTTGCACCAGCACACAACCACACAGAGACTGCAGAAACCTCCAAGAACTCACGCTGTGGATGGGAACAGGTTTTACACGGCCCCACGGTGGGCGCCTGATGATCCTGCTTGTTGACCAAAACGCTAGAGCTTTGCCTCGTCAAACTTGGATCGACGTGTGCGCCGTGTTAGCCTCCGCCCTTCGCCGCGATCCACCTCAAGAACCTGCAAAAGACGAAACGGCGCCGCTGCGGCCGATCGCGCTCCGACGCCCAAGTCAGCGACTGAACCACCAACACTCAAGAGTAAAACTCAAGAACTCTAAGGAACCGTGACCAGTTCTCTCTCAGTGTACTCAAGACTCGCAAGCGTAAAGAATAATCTGAACGTGCGTACCTCAGAAGTTCGTTGGGAACTCTTATATACCTTGGCACTTTCTCTCTCCTGGCAGTTACACATCTGGACACGTGGCTCGCATCCAGCTGTACACGTGCCTTCATCTGGAGCATCCTGGACTTGGGCGCTACTTCTGACTCTTCTTTGGCTAAGTTACTTATGCATGATACTACTCAGTGCATAGTTGCCTTGGAGCGCGATCTCTTCTGGATGGCGAGTTCGGGTGCCTTCGTATACACCTTCCCTGTCTCGCCGGCCGCCTACATGATCTGCACCACCTGTTTCACCGTACACGCTCGAGTAAGCTGTCCCCCGACCTCATCCTTTGTTTCAGTGATCTCTAATCACTTGGTCGCCTGGATTCATATCTGGCGACTTCATCTTCAACTTGGTGACCGCCGGTATTGGTATGATGGAGATCGGAGCACGCCAACTTAATAACTAGCGAGTACGCAACCCCCCGACCTCCTTCCCTTCTGCCAACCAGGTGTACCATCCAACACGCCTATATCACAGCTCGACGCCACGTCATTACTCCCGACTACCAGGGCGGTACACTTTGAAATGTTGGGAGTTCAGAAAAAGATGGTCTATACACAAACCATGTTGGAAAAGATTGTTTAGGAATGATATTATTTGGTAAAATAGGAGATATGAAAAAGTCATCCTTAACATTCTTTATCCAATATGGTGTGGAAGTAGGAACCTTAGGTAATGAAAATGACAAAGAAGAAGAAGACCTTGTAGGCGTAGCACGAGTCAACAAAAGTGATTGAGTTGAGAAGGTATTAAGACCCGGTTTATCATGTACTTCAATTTCCTTTTCATTTTCTTTTTGTGTTTCTTTGGGATTGGTCCTATATGCTAGACGATGTGGTAAAGAAACCCTGGGCATTAAGTCTATTTGGTGTTCAATCCCTCTTAGAGGTGGTAAGCCTTTAGGAGGATCTTGAATCACATCTTCATAGTCCTTTACCAAATTGTCCAAACATATGGGACTATCCTTAGCCGACTCACAGTCAATAGTCCTAGGAATAGCTAAAAAAATAGGCTTTTGAGTAACTATTACCCTTTTAACTTGTTGTGTGGACATGAGAAGGCTTCTCTTGGAATTTTTTATATCATTTTCTTTCTCTCTTTTTTCTCTCATTTTAACTTGGTCCTCATGTACTTCCTTTGGAGAGAGAGACTTAAGAGTGACTTTGTGTCCATGGAAGTGAAAAGACATTTTGTTGGTAAAGCCATCATGAAAAACTTTTCTGTCAAATTGCCATGGCCTACCTAAAAGAATATGTGTGGCTTCCATTGGGACAACATCACACAAGACCTCATCTTTATATTTACCAATAGAAAATGTAATGAGGACTTGCTTGTTAACAACTATCTCACCCACCTCACTCAACCATTGTAACTTGTAGGGCTTGGCATGAGAGATGGTAGGCAATCCAAGTTTGTCTACCACTCTTGTGCTTGCCACATTCGCACAACTCCCCCCATCCACAATCAAAGAGCATACTCTATCACTAATAAGACACCTTGAATGAAAAATATTTTCTCTTTGAGTTTCATCAAAAGGTTTTAAAACTTGTCCAAGCATGCGTCTTATTACTAATAGGTCACCCTCATGTGGGCTTTCACTTTCACTCTCACTTGGGGATCTAGAAGGTGAGGAATGTCTAGAAGATTCAGACCCATGCTCACTACTATCTACCCCATCATGCATATACATAGCTCGTTTAGAAGGGCAATTAGAAGCAATATGTCCATAGCTTAAGCATTTAAAACACTTCTTACTAGACGATTTAGGTGGTGATTTAGGCCTAGAATTGGAAGTGGAAGGCTTAGACTCTCTAAGTTTGAAAGTAGAGTCCTTAGAAGGGATATTTGAAAAAGAGTTATTTTTATTTTTCCAAGAAGAGTGGTAGTAGTTATCCTTAGAAGAATTTTTGAAAGCATTTTTCCTTGCAAGTTGATTTTCAATTTTGCTAGCAAGGTGCACCATATTTTCCAAAGAAGAATATTCTTGTAACTCTACCACGTCTTGAATGTCCCTTCGAAGGCCACTCACAAACCTAGCAATCTTAGCTTCCTCACTCTCATCCATATTAAGTCGAATTAAAAGCGTGTCTAGTTGTTTAAAGTAATCATCCACACTTAGCGTGCCTTGATGAAACCGTTGGAGTTTCAACATTAGGTCTTTCCTAAAGTGTGGGGGTACGAATCTAGCGCGTAAACATGCTTTCAAATCGTTCCAAGAGACCACGGGCGGCCTCTTGTGTAGGTCAATGTCCATGAGGTATTGATGCCACCATTGCATGGCATAGTCCAAAAATTCTAAAGAAGCTAACTTAACCCTATGCTCATCCCTAACCCCATTTACATCAAAAATTTTGTCAACCTTAGCCTCCCATCCTAAGTATACATTGGGATCACTTTCACCACTAAAACTAGGAAGTTTTACATTAGGAGAACAAGGGCCAGCCACATGTTGGCGCCTCTCTTCATGGTGATGATGTCTTGGCCTTGGATTGTCTTCATAATAACCATGAGAAGAATGGGAGTGCCTTGAAGAATGCCGAGTAGGAGGAGGAGTTCTTCTCTCACGGTTTTGATGCATTTCTTCTCGGTTTAATTCCAAAATTTGGAGTCGTGCTTCCATCTTCCTTATCACCTCAAGATAGTGAGCATTGGATTGCTTGGCATTCTTTAAGTCTTCATAAAGGACTGCCTTTTGTGGTGAGCACGGTTTGGAGGACTCTCCACTAGAGAAATGAGCCATGATCAAAAAATACAAAAAACAGAAAACAAACAGTGAAAGAAACTTGTTAGACAACAAAAACAGTGAGATATAGGTTGCTGGAAAATGCCCAAGAAAGCACTCAAACCACTCCAAGAAAATATTCTGTCCTCAACCAAGCCTTGCTTGTGGAATGGAGTAGCTTCAAGTGAAATATGTCACAGCAAACCAACTTACTTAAGAACAAGTCTCCACACAACTTTTAAGAAGAACAAAAAGACAAGCAAGAAAAAGGTGTAAACAATAAAAGCTAAACCAAAAACAGAGAGTAATGTATGACAAACTAGAAAGAATATGAATGAAAGACAATCAAGAAAAATAAGGAACTCAATGAATAAAGAAGGCACACAAAAAGAGTCCTAAAGAAAAATGCTAGAGTAGATTAAAGAAAACAGAAAACAGCTACTGGAATTTTTTTTATTTTTTTTTAAAGCAAACTGTGCTATGTTTACAGATTTAACTGTACCGATTGAAAGCGAACTGGAATGTGAAAAATTAACCACAGAAACTTCAATGTCTTAACTCAAAAATGGAACTGGAATGAGGTAAAAACAGTTAGCCAGTTGAGAGAAATAAATTTTTCAAAATGGCTGCCCAATTACCGTATTCTTTTCGGCAGTATTGTACACTTTTCGTATTTTATTTATCATTTTTTGTGTACTTGGAATTTTTGAATGATTCTTTTTTCTATGCTTTTGTAACACTTTGAAGTATGTAAATCCAAATTTTCACAAATTTCCTATGAGCCAATTAATTGCAGTAAATTGAAAACAGTAGCACGTTTGTAAGAAAACAGAGGAGCCTATTTAGGAATGAAAAACAGTATGATGAACTAGCAAAGACATAATGGAAATTGTGTAAAGGAACTTGTATAGAATGAAAATACAAGCATGAACTCAAATCTAAAAATGAAAATGCACAAAGGATCAAGCAATAAACTCAAAAACAGAATGTAAACCAAAGCAAGAAACAATCAAAGCAATAAAAGTACTACTAGAAGTAATGACAATTATGGAATAACATGACTAAGACAAAACTTGACATGATTACAAAATTAAAAGACATATAACAAGATATAACCACAAGTGAAAGGAAGCTTAAGGTCAGCTCTAGGAAGGAGAATGCCATTCCAAAAGAGCAGTCATACTCATATGAACAATGAGTGCTAGAATCCTTTTCACAAACACATGGTGTAGCAAAAGAAAACAGCAAGAAAACTCAAAATAAAGCCTAAAACAGAATGGTAAACAACTTGAATTAAAGAGCTCTTGAAAGTAAAATGCAATACAACTCAAAATTTAACAAGAAACAAGCCTAGACTCTAGATACCACATGATGTGAATGTAACTACAAGAACACATGATTCTTGACATTCTTAGGAACAACTTGAGCTGGATTTGAAAGGCACTTTACTTTAGAATTGGATCAATGTTCTAAATTCAAGAACTCACCAAAACTAAGCACCAACCAAGACTCATATTGAAGTCCATGCATTGTCAAATTGAATCAAAACAAAAGGAAAGAAGAACAAGAATTAAAACTGGACAGAATTTAAAAGATAGCTACTGAACCAAAAAAGAATTAAAAACACCATGCTGGAAACACAAAATTAAACGGTAGAAAAAGAAGTAAACTCTTGGAATCAAAACTACCGAATGGAAAATTGGAGAAAAGGGAAGAAGAACACTTATAGAAGAAGATGCTTGCTGGATTTTGAGAATTGGAAGAAGCCATTCACGCCACTTGGAACCTTGAACCAAGATAAGTGATGGAGTGCCACCACTTGAAGCTCACCATAGCTCACAAGATAAGGCAAAGAAGAGGAAGACTCAAAACTCACAAATTCTCTCCAAAATTGAGTATAGTCTCTCTACTATAAAATTCCAATCTGAATTGTGAAGGACCTAAGCCCTCCTTATATAGGAGTAAGGGCTGGTCATTTACATAGCTTATTCCCTAAGCTACCCAAAAAACTCCTAAGATCACACCCCCCTTACTAAGCTCACTCCCCAAGCTTCTAGAATTTGCTAAACTAAAGCCTAAAGATGCTTTTACAAAAGAGGTGTCTCATGTTTCCCTCTAAGCACCTTTCTAAACATTATTCTATATTATTTACAATTTAAAAGAAACTATAAAGAGAGATATTTAATATGAAGCCTATTATTTGAGAGTTTGTAGACTTCTTTATCTTTAGGCTTGATCTTCTCTTTGACTTCTTTTAATTTGTGAGAAGACTAGAAGGAAGAACTTCAAATGTGTAGGTGAAAATCCTCTTCCTTCATTAATAAAATCCTCTCCTAGTGGATATCCATCAGGTATGGTCTGCTGTGACCGGGCTGAAGTCTTCTGGACTAAGAATTAATAGGGGAAACCTTGGAGTAGTGGAAGATTTCAACAAATTCCAGTTTTACAAAGGTTGTCTCAAGAATCCCCACTCCAAAGTGAGGAATTTTTCTGTTAGAGGGTTGAAGCTTGATGAAAGGCTTGTGGCCTTCATAGTTTCATGGATTCTCACACCTAGGGGGATCAACCATTCAACTCTATCTGAAGAAGATCTTCTCTTGATCTACTGCATTATGAATAAAGTGAAGATCAACTGGATTCACACCATCAAAGAGCACATGCAAAAAGATATGAGGTTATGTGACTTTCACTATCCCTATGACATTCTGATTTCTAAGTTCCTTCACTATTTTGAAGTGGATATAGAAGGGGAGCTAGCAGAAGTAATCAAGCCCTCCAGTGAAATCAATAGTGGATCCCTAAGCAAGATGGGATTTACTAAAATTGGTGGAAGATGGGTAAGCAAGGATGGTGATTAAGCTGGCCCAAGTGGAACTAATGAAGGAGATGAAACTGAAGAGGCAGCAATGCAAGATGAACCTACTGCTGCAACTCAAGAAGGTGTGCATCATAACATCAATGTCGAAGAAAGGATGCCAAACATGTCATCCTTTGGAATGCAAATGATCAATAGAATGGATACCTTTGCTGACAATCAAAGGAACCTCTATGCAATGTGCGAGTCAAGGTTTACCAACATGGATACACAGTTCTCTACTCTGGATGAACAAATTGAAGAAGTTCAGAGACAGATTCTGGAACTGCAATTTCAAAGGGAGGATAACCCTTCTTTTTCAAAGTCAAGGTTTAATAATTTTTTTCTCATGTTGTTTTTAATCCTACCATTTGTCTATTTGATGAGACAAATAGGGGGAGAAATGTTGTTGGGAGCTGTAATGTTCTCAATTGTGTTAAACTGCTTTAATTTTTTTTTTTTTTGAGTTTTAAAACTTTTGTTTTCTGGCTTACAAAATTTTAACAGGTTATCTATGTGAAATAACTGATTGTTCTTATGCAGCTCTGCTTATTTGAAATATGATATATGGTACATATCTGTTTTGGACTAGGTTTTTCTGTGTTTGTTCAGTGAATGCAGAATTCAACAAATTCTAAACAAAGAACATTCCTAACAGCATCCCAAGGATTTGTCTCCATCAAATAGGGGGAGATTGTTTAAGATGGGAAGCTTTGATGTATCAAATCCTCGTGAAGCCTGAAGCTGTGTTGTGTTTTAGGTTTAGGTTCTGTTATGGGGTTCAGAATCTCTGTAAGATCAGTCTTGATTCTCAAACAAAACTTATTTCAATCCATTTTAAAGATTAAAGTGTTTTTCCATGCAAAGGGAAAAACAACCGATTAAAGTTTCGAGATAATTGGTTGTTTGTCACTTAGCTGGCAAAGGTGTTTGAAACTATTTTTTGAATCAGTTGTATAACTGTCAAAACCATTCAACCGGTTAAATCGCAGTTTTAACCGATTAAATATAAGTTTTCATAACAGTTTTTTGAAAACCTGTTTTAACTGATTTGGATGTTCAAATCTGCCTTCAACAGTAGTTTCTCAAGTAATATAAAACTAGTATTCTTTCAAATGTGAAAAGATTGATAAAACAGAAAAGTTTGATACTCTGATTTGAGAGATTACCAACTGTTTGTGAAAAGGTGTTTTAACAAGTTTTAGCAAGATTGCTTTTGAGCTTTGCTGTGATTCAATAACTGATCAATAGGGTTTCTGGTGTATTGTGATTCCAGGTGTTTTCTACCCTTGTTTAGGTTCTTGTAATTGTTCATATTACTCTCTGTAAAACTGTTGTAAAATCCTGTAAAGTCAATGTGATTCTGGCAAAGAGGGTGAGTAGGCTTTGTGGGATTCAAAGTGACCTCTTTGTGTTGTGTGTTTGTAGTCTGTGATTGGTTACATAGTGAAATACTCAGTGGTTTGACTGAGGACTGGATGTAGCTTTGTGATAGAGTGAACCAATATAAACCTTTTGTGTAATTCTCTCTATCTCTTCTCTCCATAACTGTTTGATATTTTCTGCTGTCATAAACAACCGGTTAAATTGTTATTTTAACCGATTATAATTCTAATATTTGTTTTTGTTTGGTAATTTGTTTGGCTTTCGAATTGATTTTCTGAGTTGATTGTTAAAGTTTCATTCTAAGCAAAGTATTTGTGAAAATCTTTTGAAAACAATTCACCCCCTCTTGTTTTAGCCATCGATCCTAACAATTTATACTGTTCTATTGGGCGTTACCCTGTCAGAATGACTAAGGTAGACTCAATAGACGTTTAATCCTTCTTTATAATCCCTAATTGGGATTAATGCTCTTAATTTGTGATGTGATGTGGACATTGGTTTTCATCGAGAGGCCGCTAGGCCGTTTGGATAGCCGACCATTCGGACTTCCAGTTTCGTGGTATAACACTTACCCTCCTTGCTTGAGCTTTTGTGAGAAAGCGAAAAGTCATAACAAGTTTTTTGTTTGTTTGAAAGATGTGTCGTGTTGCCAATCATTAACTGTTTGGTCGTGGGGTAGGGTGCTCTATCTATGTTGGTATGTGATGGGTGATTGACATGTTACATAAGCTCATGCACAGTCGCAACATCTGAGTCGTTGCCTTCGTCTTGATCTGACGCTCGAGATTTGTGCAACATTTGGATTTCCTTCCCTTTTCCTGATATTCTCTAATTATCTTCTCAACCCAAGTCTAGGTAACCAACCATGTCTTCCTCTGTGTCTTATAGCTTTACTCTGAGAGAGTCTAAGCTTGCCAACACCATGTTGTATCACGAGGTTGTCCATCTCTCGAATACTAATTCGTTTAGTTTCGAGTGTTCCTTTGAGTCTTCTCGCATCAGTGGCAACGCTATCGTGGGTGAGGTTGCCACAGACTTCTTCCTTCGGCTGTTCCTATTGCCGACACTGTCGAACATGATGCTCCTCCTACCCGGGTTGTCGGGTATAAGTGGGTTGACTTTAATGTCTGAAAACATACTTATCATTTTGGCACAAATGCTTTGTTGAAGTCATTTAGCGCTAGTATGGATATGTTGGATTTGGATGCGCCGAATGAGACTGTTTCCATTTGAAGGTGCTTACTATCCGACATTGTATATTTTGGCAGGGATCCAAAATTAGGTGATTCTTTTTTCTTTTATTCATGCATAATAACTGACGTCCATGTCTGTTTTCCTTTGGACGAGTTTTCAATGGGTGTATTACGGTCTTTAAACGTAGTGCCATTGCAACTTCCTCCGAATAGTTGGTCCTACATACAAGCTTTTCGGTTGTTATGCATGTCGCTATATTTAAAGCCGACTCCCCCAACTTTTCTGCAAATGTATAGTACCTGGTTAGGCAACCGAGTAGAGTGGTTGTTCTTGATAAGCCAACCGAGGTCGTGCTTGTTGACTCCTTTTACCTCTTCGTATAAGAACTTTAAAGGGAGTTTCTTCAAGGTTGTGGTTGGGGAGAAGGGTCATCACTTTTTTTATGATGGTGACTCTCCTTGGTATCCCTTCTACTAGACTCGTGAACTGGCACGCTTTCGCACATGGTCAAGGTCGTCACTAACCCGAGAAGACTTGGAAACCTTGTCAATTTTAGACAAACTTCCCTGGAAAATCCCTACTTAGCAATTGTTGCGGGTTTTCTTGTCACCTACTCTGCTTCACGATGTTGAGGGTATGCTTTCGTTTTTATCTTTATGTTCATCTTTGTTTTTGTTGCTTGTTGACTTGTGCTTTTCGCAGCTATCATGACCACTGTCACTCTGGAAGAGGGGAAGCTTTTCTACAAAGATCTTAGGAGACAAAGGCGCGTGTTGCTGCCGACCAAGCCCCCCTGTGCATGCCGAGGTGGTGGAACTGCTGCGCACGGTTCCATTTGGTGAGATGTTGCGCGCCTTGAACCCATCAAAGAAGGTTCGACGAGAGAAGGACCATAAGAAATCATCCTTTCACCGTTTCGAAGCAGGGGGGAAAGGATCGACAACATCCATCCCCCATATTGTAAAAGGCCATGGATAGCTGATGCTTTGGAGTTTTTATGCCGATAAGTGTATGAGGGGCCCATTCTCTTGGTAACTTTTGCACATTTTGCTGAAGTTCGCACAATCGACCCGTTCTTCGGAATGCATTTCACACGCTTCATTGTGTAATTCATTCATCACGTACTTGACTTTCGTTTTGTTTAAACACTTTAGAAGAGGGGTGGAGAAACCTCTTTTATAGAGGTCTTGTCCGATCAAGATGAACTGCGAAAAATTTCGTCGTGAGGCGGGATTGGTTATCTCCATACCGACATCTTAGTCTTCATCGATCTTCTTCATTGTAGTTGTTTCGGCCGGTTGACCTGGGTACGTCTTTGTGCGCAACCTTGCCCGTCAGCTAGGGACACCTTCCCTCTGGCAATCTGTGGATACCTGCAATGAAGGACAAATGGGCGCCCTAGCGGCCGTTTGCACTCCGACGCTCAAGTCAGCTAGCAAGAAACTTCCTTTTCATTGTGTGCCAAAGGAAGTGTGTGTCTTGAGGTGTTCAAGGTCACTTCTTTGGTGGTGTGTTTGTAATATGGATTTTGATTGCATAGTAGATACCTAGTGGATTCTGGGGACTGGATGTAGCTCGTGGGATAAGAGTGAATCAATTTAAATTTCGCTTTTAAGTTGTTTTTAATTCTGCTGATATAAACAACCGGTTGAATTGGAAAAACAACCGGTTGATTTCTGTAAATCAACTTAAACAATTTTAATTGATTGCTTTATGGATTTCTATTTTGAACTTCATTATACCTTCAATGTTTGCGAAAATCTTTCATAAACAATTCACCCCATTTTGTTTAAGGCCATATATTCTAACAATTGGGATCAAGGGCTTGGTACTTGAAGAACACTGAAGTTTGATCCTAAATTTTTTTTTCTTATGGCTGAAAAATTACCCTTTGGGAAAGGTGCATCCATAAACAGACCACCTTTGTTCTATGGTTTGACGTGGAAGTTTCCTTCAACAAAGTCGGGGTGGCCCATGGGTATAACTTTTTGAAGTCTGGGGAAGGAATGGAGGCACCTCCGGCGACCGGTGGAGTAGCCTGAGCCAGGTCAGGGCGAGAGGCTGCAGGCCTCTCAGCCTGGGAAGAAGAAGCACCAGGTGCTCGTGGGGGGTTATGTGCTTGAGACGGAGGGTTACGTGACGAGGGAGGAGGATTTGGGGTGATCTTTGAGCGAGCCATCGCGGAAACTGCAAAGGAAAAAGAAAGGGAAAGGTGAGCAGGGTTCGCAGAGGCTAACTCGATCGTGAAAGAAGGATGAAGAAACGAACGAACGAAGGTTCGTTGTAATGGAGACGAAGCCCTAAGTTACGAGAAGGGAGAAACAAAAGAAACAACCCACAGCGTATGCACCAGACAGTTAATGGATGATGCGAATCGGTTAAAATGCAGGAAAACTCAGCATAAGAAGCAAAGGGAGTACCTTTCTATGATCGGAAGAACGATGAAGGAAGTTGAGAATCCAGAAGGTTGAAGAGCGTAGTGGGTTTTTGCAGAAGAAGCTTGAAGCGTTTGAGAAAGCAAAGAGGTGATGGAACAATAGAAGTGAAATGGGTTTAAGGGTTTTTCGAATGGGTTTTGGAAGCGCAAACGACAATTAAAGGTAACCGTTGATGAAGCCACGTGTCGAGCGATTGGAAGAGTGTTTGGTGGAGCGTCAGGAAAGCAGAAAGTACAAACGTTTGGAATTCTACGCCAGCGCCACGTAGATTGGTAGTGACGTGACTCCTTTAGTCTTTTCGCTGGACAAGTCTTCGCTTAAGACTGGAGGGCTTGTGTACCGCCCTGGTAGTCGGGAGTAATGACGTGGCGTCGAGCTATTATATAGGCGTGTTGGATGGGATGCCTGGCTGGCAGAAGGGGAGGAAGTCGGGGGGTTCGCGTAGTCGCCAGTTATTAAGTTGGCGTGCTCCGATCTCCATCATGCCTAAACCGGCGGTCACCGAGTTGAAGATGAAGTCGCCAGATGTGAACCCAGGCGACCAAGTGATTAGAGATCGCCGAAACAAGGACATCACCGAAGATGAAGGCAGATAGACACTTCCCAGCTGGCCAGAGGATGAGGTCGGGGGACAGCTTACTTGAGCATATATGGTGAAACAGGTGGTGCAGATCATGAAGGCGGCCGGCGAGACCACAGGGAAGGTGTGTACGAAGGCACCCGAACTCGCCATCCAGAAGAGATCACGCTCCAAGGCAACTATGCACTGAGTAGTATCATGCATAAGTAACTTAGCCAAAGAAGAGTCAGAAGTAGCGCCCAAGTCAAGGATGCTCCAGATGAAGGCACGTGTACAGCTGGATACGAGCCACGTGTCCAGATGTGTAACTGCCAGGAGAGAGAAAGTGCCCAGGTATATAAGAGTTTCCAACGAACTTCTGAGGTACGCATGTTCAGATTGTTTTCTTTACGCTTGCGAGTCTTGAGTGCACTGAGAGAGAACTTGATGTGATTCCAATAGCTACATAGAACAAGATTCTTGACATTCTTAGGAATCACCTTGAGCTGGAAAATATAGAGGCACTTTTCTTAGAGTTGGATCATTGTTCTAAGACAAGAACTCACCAAAAACTAGTACCAAATCCCAAACTCATTTGGATGAACCAAATATTGTCAAATTGAATCAACAAAGAGAATGAAAGCTGGAATGACCGAACAGAATTAAACAACTAAACATAAGAACCGAACAGAATTAAAAACAAAACAGAACATAGTGCTGGAAAATAGAAAAACCGAAACTGAAAAACTCAAGAACAGAAAGCAACATGAACAATTGAAGAAGAAGAAAGGAAGGAAAAGAGAATGCTCATGAAGATGGAAGGAGGATGGATGATCTCGCCACTAGAAGTGTGGAATGCTCCTAGATGAGAGTGATGCCGCCACTTGAGGACTCCATTGATCCATCAAGATAAGACTAGAGAAGAAGGCTCCAAAAGCTCTCCAAAGGTCACTCAAAATTTGAGTAGAGTTTTCTTAGATTAATTCCAATCTGAATTTTACAAAGGAAGCACCTCTATTTATAGCCTAAGGTGCTGAAAAATAGGTGGGAAATTTCAAATAAACTCATTTGAAATTCCCACCAAAATCAAGTCACATGGGAGGTGTGACCTTTTTCTACTATGACACCTCCCAAAAACTACACCTACACCACTCTCCTTAGTCACATGGGTAATGTGACTTTATTTTACATTTTCACACTATTTTATTTAATAACCACACCTCCTAAAACTATAGAAGAGTATTTCAAAGCTTGGCCTTGCCCCTCATGGGATGGACTTGGGCTCTTTGGGCTTTGGTCTTCTTGGGCTTGGGCTTGGGCTTTGGGCTTGGGCTTGGGCCTCATCTTTATTTTATGTCTTCTTTTAATTTTGAGAAGACTAGAAGGAAGAACTTCAAATGTGAGGGTGGATGTCCTCTTCCTCCATTAATAAAAGCCTCCTTTATTTGATTCTCATCATACTCCTCGAGTTGGAGAGAATTCGTCCACGAATTCTGAATCCCTGCATATAACAAAGTCAGTTTAGTTTTACAATTAAAAGTGGAAGAAAAATGTAAACATGACTTAGCATTTGTAAATAATGGGATTTCAGAAAAGGAGGTTCTATAAATCGACCAAGTTGGAAAAATTTGTTTGGGAATGATGTGATGTTTTGGAAAAAGACCTCTTAAATGGTGACAACCATTAGGAGGTATGAACAAATTATCCCTAACAGTTTTTAACCAAGATGGTGGTGAAATAGGAACCTTGGGTAAGGAAAAAGATAAGGAAGGAAAACACCTTAGAGGTGAAAGGATTAGATCCATGTCAACTTGGCCTTCTTTGTCTTTTTCTTTTTTACTTGTGGTAGGTGGGTGAGGTAGGTCTTGTTTTACCTTTTTTATCATTAAGATTTTCTTTTGTGGACAATGAAGAGCTATGTGCCCAAAACCTAAACATTTAAAACATTTGATATTTGAAGGTTGGGTAGGTGACTTAGGATTAGAAGGATTTGTAGTAGAAACTTTCTTTGGAAACATGGTTTGTTTGGAAAAATTGGAAGGACAATTTTGAGTAGACATTTTGTTGGCATCCTTCCTAGAAGAGTTGTAGAAATTATAATCATGAGTATTTTTGAAAGTTGTTTTCAAAAGATAGGATTCTACCTTGATGGCTTGGCGAAACACTTTCTTTAAAGAAGAGTACTCATTTAATTCTACAATTTCTCTAATATCTCTTCTCAAACCACGTACAAACCATTTTAGCTTTGACTCTTCATTAGCATGCATATTCATTTTAGTCAAAGTTGTTTCAAAATCTTTAATGTATTCTTCTACCATCCTATGTCCATGAGGAAGCCTTTGGAACTTCAACAAGTGTTCCTTCCTAGAAGGAGGAACAAACCTCGCGCGCATACACTCTTTCAAAGCATTCCAAGAAACCACGGGAGGTTTCTTGCGATATATAATGTCCATTACAATTTTATGCCACCATTCTTTGGCATAGCCCAAAAAGGATGAAGAAACTATCCTAAGTTTATCGTCATCTTGGACCCTATACACATGAAAATAATGGTCAACCTTAGTCTCCCAATCTAAATACACATTAGGATCACTATCACCATTAAAACTAGGGACTTTTTTACAAGATATGGTGAACACTTGGTGATATCTTTGGTCACGGTTATAGCTCTCTTCATGAGAATGATGGTGATGCCTCCTTCTTCTATGTTCTTCTTCACCAAGGACTGAAGCTTTGGAAGGAGAATGCTGTTTGTAAGATGCACCACTTGAATAGCCAGCCATTTTGCAAATAAAAAACAGCAAACACACAAAAACAGCAAACACACAAAAACAGCAAACAAGTTAAGAAACAAAATTAGCAAAAACAGTGAGTTTGGCAATGAAATTGCCGAAGTGAATTGAGGTAGAAAAAGAGGTCACTCTCAAAGAAAATAATGTTCTTGCACCAATCTGATCTTGAGGCCTTGGAATCCTCAAATGAAAGATGTCAAAGCAAGCACACCAATCTCAAAAGCAACCACCACAAAACCAATGAAACAATAAAGACAAACAAGAAAAGGTATAAGCAAAGAAAGGTAATTGCAAAAGGAAAACTATATGTGAGACAAACTCAAAGAGTAAGAATGAAGACAATCAAGAAAATAAAGAACTCAATGAGAAAAGTAGGCACACAAAAGAATACTTAAGGAAAAGTTCTAGAGTAGATGAAGAAAACAAAAAATTAGCTACTGGAAATTTTTTTTTAAAAGGCAAACTGTTCTTGATATTCATTGATTTAACTGGAATGACGTAGAGCTAACTGGATTATGAAATTTAAACCACAGAAACTTCAAGATGTTAACTCAATAATGGCACTGGAATCAATTAAAAACAGTAAGCCAATTGAGATAAATAAATTTTTCAAAATCGCTGCCAGATTACCGTATTTTTTTCGGCAGAATTGTACACTTTTTTTATTTTATTTATCAATTTTTGTGTACTTCGTATTTTTGAATGATTCTTTTTTCTATTATTTTCTAACACTTTGAATATCTCCAATCCAGAATTTCAGAATTTTCCAGTAAGTAAATCAATTGAAATAAGGAAAAACAGTAAGCACTTTTTTTCAGAAACAGAGGAATCCTAATAGGAATAAAAAACAGGATTATGAACTAGCAAAGACATAATGGAAAATGATGTATTGGAACTTGTATAGGTCTAGAATACAAGTATGAACTCAATTCTAAAAAGAAAATGCACAAAGGATCAACATCAATTCAGAAAATTATATGACACCAAAGCAAGAAACAATCAAAACAATAAAAGTACTACTAGAAGTAATGACAAATATGGAATAACACGACTAAGACAAAACTTGACATGATTACAAAATTAAAAGACACATCACAAATTTTAACAACAAGTGAAAGGAAGCTTAAGGTAAACTCTAGGAAGGATAATGCCATTCCAAAAGAGCAACCATACTCATAAGAATTATGAGTGCCATAAACCTTTTCACAAGCACTTGGTGTAAAAGAAAAACAGCAAGAATACTCAATTAAAATTCTAAAACAGAAACTTAAATTGCAAGAAATTAAAGAGCTCTTGAAATAAAGTGCTACACAACTCAAAAATTAAACAAGAAGAACCTAAGACTCATGATACCACATGATGTGATTCCAATAGCCACATAGAACAAGATTCTTGACATTCTTAGGAATCACCTTGAGCTGGAAAATATAGAGGCACTTTTCTTAGAGTTGGATCATTGTTCTAAGACAAGAACTCACCAAAAACTAGTACCAAATCCCAAACTCATTTGGATGAACCAAATATTGTCAAATTGAATCAACAAAGAGAATGAAAGCTGGAATGACCGAACAGAATTAAACAACTAAACATAAGAACCGAACAGAATTAAAAACAAAACAGAACATAGTGCTGGAAAATAGAAAAACCGAAACTGAAAAACTCAAGAACAGAAAGCAACATGAACAATTGAAGAAGAAGAAAGGAAGGAAAAGAGAATGCTCATGAAGATGGAAGGAGGATGGATGATCTCGCCACTAGAAGTGTGGAATGCTCCTAGATGAGAGTGATGCCGCCACTTGAGGACTCCATTGATCCATCAAGATAAGACTAGAGAAGAAGGCTCCAAAAGCTCTCCAAAGGTCACTCAAAATTTGAGTAGAGTTTTCTTAGATTAATTCCAATCTGAATTTTACAAAGGAAGCACCTCTATTTATAGCCTAAGGTGCTGAAAAATAGGTGGGAAATTTCAAATAAACTCATTTGAAATTCCCACCAAAATCAAGTCACATGGGAGGTGTGACCTTTTTCTACTATGACACCTCCCAAAAACTACACCTACACCACTCTCCTTAGTCACATGGGTAATGTGACTTTATTTTACATTTTCACACTATTTTATTTAATAACCACACCTCCTAAAACTATAGAAGAGTATTTCAAAGCTTGGCCTTGCCCCTCATGGGATGGACTTGGGCTCTTTGGGCTTTGGTCTTCTTGGGCTTGGGCTTGGGCTTTGGGCTTGGGCTTGGGCCTCATCTTTATTTTATGTCTTCTTTTAATTTTGAGAAGACTAGAAGGAAGAACTTCAAATGTGAGGGTGGATGTCCTCTTCCTCCATTAATAAAAGCCTCATTTATTTGATTCTCATCAGAACTGGTCACGGTTCCTTAGAGTTCTTGAGTTTTACTCTTAAGTAATTGGTGATTCGTCTTTTGCAGGTTCTCGAGGTGGATCGCGGTGAAGGACGGAGGCAAACACGGCGCATACGTCGATCCAAGTTTGACGAGGCAAAGCTCCAGCGTTTTGGTCAACAGGCAGGATCAGATGTAGCTCGTGGGATAAGAGTGAATCAATTTAAATTTCGCTTTTAAGTTGTTTTTAATTCTGCTGATATAAACAACCGGTTGAATTGCAAAAACAACCGGTTGATTTTTTGTAAATCAACTTAAACAATTTTAATTGATTGCTTTATGGATTTCTATTTTGAACTTCATTATACCATCAATGTTTGCGAAAATCTTTCATAAACAATTTACCCCATTTTGTTTAAGGCCATATATTCTAACAATTGGGATCAAGGGCTTGGTACTTGAAAAATACTGAAGTTTGATCCTAAATTTTTTTTTCTTATGGCTGAAAAATTACCCTTTGGGAAAGGTGCATCCATAAACAGACCACCTTTGTTCTATGGTTTGAATTACCAATTTTGGAAGGTACGTATGAAGATCTTTGTTGAATCTCTTGATAAAGGAATATGAGATGCAATTGAAAATGACCTTTTTATTCCTAAGCTTGAAAAGGATGATGTTTCTATTGAAAAGCCTTGGTCCCAATAGACTAATGCAGAAAACAAAAGAGCAAAGTTTGATTGCATTGCAAAAAATATTATCACCTCTGCCTTAAATTTTGATGAGTTTTTCAAGGTCTCTCAATGCAGATCTTCTAAGGTCAACGCCGCCTCGCGTTTCCCTATGCCTTTCGCTCAGGCGATTACAGACACGCCTATCCCTGCGAGTGTCGTACCTGTGAAGGCTGTCTTTACCGGCGTGGAAGATCCTGAGGCACATCTCACCACGTTCCATACGCAGATGATGCTATCAGGAGGATCAGACGCCGTGTACTGCAAGATGTTTGTGAGCACACTCCAGGGAACGACGCTGGAATGGTTTGTGAGCCTGCCTACAGGTCACATAACCAATTTCCAACAGTTTTCGAAGATCTTCGTCGAGCAATACATAGTGAACAAGGCGCCGCCTAGGGTGTCCTGTGATCTGTTTGACATAAGGCAGTACCAGGGAGAGTCCCTCAGGGATTACTTGAATCGTTTTGGGGCGCAGATGGTTCGCTCGCCGGCCAAAGACGAAGAGATGTTGGTCTACGCGTTCAAGAAGGGCGTGCTGCCGGGACCCTTCTGCGAGGCGTTGATCAGGGCTCACCCCGCCACATTTGCTGAGGTTAGGCGACTTGCGGTGGCCCACATCGCCGATGAAAGTGAGGTCGCCGAGAAGAGGGTAAGCGTGGCTCCCGCTAGGCCACGTGCCCAGACCAGGATCCAGCCACAGAGGGTGCTGGAGACAGCGGCGGCCAAGAGGGATCAGAGGACCCGCCATCCTTATGATCCAAGGAAGAACAAAGGCAGGGGCCCAGGCCGCTCCCAACCAGCACGCCGGGAGTACAATCGCCCGCTAAAGCACAAGTTTGTCATGGGATTGGCGGACCTGATCGCCATTCCCAATATATCAGCTAGGCTGCAGGCGCCCAAGAAGGTGGGTGATAAGGTGTTGGGACCAAAGCCAGACGCCTGGTGCGAATTCCACCAGGGCTTTGGCCACACCGTGGACTCATGTTTGGCCTTAGGGTACCAGCTCGACGACCTGGTCAAGAGCGGGTTCCTGAATGATTATTTGCTGGACAGCAGGGCAGGGGGCGCGTCGAGTTCCCATCCAGCAGGAGGTGAGGCTCAGCAGCACGAGATGCCTACCCACGGAGAAATCCACACCATTGCAGGAGGTTTCTCGGGTGGTGGATGCACCGCATCACAGAGGAAGAAGTATGCGAGGTTTGTGATGACAGTGGATATGTTTGAGGACCACTCGCCGGATGTGGACATTACGTTCACAAAGCAAGATCTTCGGGACGTTGTGCCTCATGACAACGACCCCATAGTCATCTCGCTGATCACAGCGGGAAGGAAGGTCCACAGAATTCTGGTGGACCAAGGAAGCTCGGCAGACGTGATGTTCTGGCCGACTTTCACGCAGTTGGAGCTACCCCTTGACCAGCTGAGGCCCTATGGAGGGTGTTTGTATGGTTTCGCTGGTGACCAGGTGGAGGTCAGGGGGTACATTGAGTTGAGGACTACGTTTACAGATGAGGCGGGTTTGAGAACAGAGAAAATCAAGTACCTTGTCGTGAATGCTCCTTCAGCATACAACATTCTGCTGGGAAGGCCCATGCTCAACAGAATAGGCGCTATACCGTCGACCTGGCACATGAAGGTGAAGCTGCCGTCTATGGAGGGGGTGGTGATCACCATCAAATCCGACCAGAAAGAAGCGAAGAGGTGCTATGAGAATAGCCTGAAGAACAAGAGGTCGGTGAGTTACGTGACAACCACCCCACCTCCTGGTATGAAGCCCAGGCCGACAGTAATAGAAGAGACCGCCGGAAGTGACGTGGTGATGGTGGATGCTGAGCTGGGGGAGGGGAACGCCGGTCTAAAGGAAGAAGAGGCGAGGAATCACCCTGAGGAAGCGAGGGAGCTGGGAATCGCCAGGGCGGTGATCGCCAGAGAAACCAGACCAAAACCCGTCGAGCAGTGGCTCGAAAGAGAGATCGGGGGAAAGATCTTCAAGCTGGGAAGATCTCTGGAGGTTGAGCTCCAGGACCAGATAGCCAAGGTGATAGAGCGGCATCTGGATGCGTTTGCACGGTCCGCTTCGGACATGCCCGGGATCGATCCCGACTTCTTGTGCCATCATTTGGCGATGGACAATCAGGTCAGACCGGTACGCCAGAGGAGAAGGAAGTTCAACGAGGAGAGGAGGCAAGCGATTAGAGACGAAACCCAGAAGCTCCTCGCTGCGGGCCATATCAAGGAGGTGCAGTACCCTGAGTGGCTGGCCAATGTCGTGCTGGTGAAGAAGAGCAATGGGAAGTGGCGAATGTGCGTCGACTTCACTGATCTGAACAAGGCTTGCCCAAAGGATTCGTATCCTTTGCCAAGCATAGACGCCCTGGTTGACAGTGCTGCAGGGTGTAAGTTGCTGAGTTTTCTAGATGCCTTCTCGGGGTACAACCAGATAAAGATGCATCCCATGGATGAAGAGAAGACCGCCTTCATGACCGAGGTGATGCCTTTTGGGCTGAAGAACGCGGGGGCCACGTACCAGAGGTTGATGGATCGGGTACTTGCACCAATGTTGGGAAGGAATGTGCAAGCCTACGTAGATGACATGGTCGTGACCTCGCCGGAGAAGAGCAAGCACGTCGAGGACTTGGAGGAGTTGTTCACCACGATCGCCAAGTTCAGGTTAAAGCTGAATCCCAAGAAGTGCATCTTTGGCGTGGAGGCTGGGAAGTTCTTGGGTTTCCTCTTAACTGAGAGAGGAATAGAAGCCAACCCTGATAAGTGTGCCGCCATCTTGGTGATGAGGAGCCCGACCACCGTGAAGGAAGTACAACAGCTTACAGGTCGGATGGCCGCCCTGTCTCGCTTCGTGTCGGCCAGCGGAGAGAAGGGCCATCCATATTTCCAGTGTTTAAGGCGGAATAACAAATTTGTCTGGACGAAGGAGTGTGAAGAAGCCTTCGTCAAGCTTAAGGAGTATCTGGCGAGCCCGCCGATTTTGTGCAAACCGCTGGTGGGAACCCCTCTCAGGTTGTATTTTGCTGTAACTGAGAGGGCGGTGAGTGCGGTGCTCGCCCAGGACCAAGATCAGGCTCAAAAGCCCATTTATTTTGTTAGTAAGGTGCTGCAAGGCCCCGAAGTAAGATATCAGGCCCTGGAGAAGGCTGCACTGGCAGTAGTCTTTTCGGCAAGGAGGTTACGCCACTATTTCCATTGCTTCACGATACTGGTAATGACCGAGTTGCCCATTCAGAAGGTCTTGAAGAAGCCCGACGTTGCTGGGAGGATGCTGAAGTGGGCGGTGGAGCTGTCAGAATTCGACATCAAGTATGAGCCCCGAGGTCCGATCAAGGGGCAGATCTTCGCAGACTTCGTGGTCGAGCTCTCGTCTGAAGCGACACGAGTTGAAGGGGATGACTTCCGTTGGGTGCTTTCAGTGGACGGGTCGTCGAACCAGCAGGGTAGCGGTGCTGGAGTCATCTTGGAGGGACCCAACGGCGTGCTGATCGAACAATCTTTGAGGTTTGCCTTCAAGGCCAGCAGCAATCAAGCAGAATATGAGGCGCTGAAGGCCGGTATCTTGCTGGCTAAGGAGATGGGAGCCAGGGTGCTGATGGCTAAGAGTGACTCGCTGTTAGTCACGGGACAAGTAACAGGCGAGTTCCAGGCTAAAGATCCACAAATGGCGGCTTACCTGGAGTATATGCAGGAATTGAAGAGTTCCTTTGTCTCCTTTGAAGTGGTGCATGTGCCCAGGGAGCAGAATGCCCGAGCCGACTTGCTAGCTAAGCTCGCCAGTTCGGGCAAGGGGGGTAGGCAGAGGACGGTGATTCAAGAAACTCTGAAGACGCCTAGAGCATTTGTGGCAGATCACCTGGTTCTTCAGATAAGCAAATCGACGGAGAAAGCGGCAAGGAGTCACAGGTCTTTGACTCAAGAAACCTTGAGATCGCCGAGAATAAGAGCATGTCGGGGGGAGAGGGTGAACATGACGCAGGTCTGCGCTACGCATGAGCCAGACACCTGGGTAACGCAGTACAAGCGATGCCTGGCGGATGGCCTTCTCTCGCTGGATCCGACAGAGGCTAGGAAGATAAAGAAGAATTCTAGCAAGTTCACAATGATTGATGGCGAGCTGTACAGGTTTGGGTTCACTCACCCACTCCTGGAATGTGTGCATGGCGAGAAATGTACAAGAATTATGGCAGAGCTCCGTGAAGGGATATGCGGAAGCCACGTCGGGGGTCGAGTTCTGGCCGCAAGGACTCTCCGTGCAGGTTACTACTGGCCAACAATGAGAGAAGACTGCAAGAAGTATGCGCAGTGCTGCAAACAATGCCAGCAGCACGCCGATTGGCACAAGGTGCTTCCCGAGGAGTTGAAGTCGATTTACAGCCCTTGGCCGTTTCATACATGGGGAATCGACATCCTGGGACCTTTCCCGCTGGAGATCAGGCAGATGAAGTACTTGGTGGTGGCGATTGAATATTTCACCAAGTGGATCGAAGCAGAACCAGTGGCCCAGATCACCGCACACAAGATCGAGGGTTTCGTGTGGAAGAACATTGTGTGCCGGTTTGGTGTGCCCAAGCGCCTGGTGTCGGACAATGGGACTCAGTTTGCAAGTCACCTGATGAAGAAGCTGTGCGAAGGGGTGGGAATTCAACAAGTATTTGCATCCGTCGAGGACCCTCAGACGAATGGCCAAGTAGAGTCAGCCAATCGGGTGTTACTCAGAGGCTTGAAGAGAAGACTAGAGAAAGCCAAAGGAAGTTGGGCTGAGGAGGTACCCCGTATAGTCTGGGCGTACCACACCACCGAGCAGTCAGGAACCCATGAGACCCCGTTCAGCCTGGTCTATGGATGCGACGCAATGATTCTAGTGGAGATCCAGGAGAGCTCGTCGAGATTCCAGAACTTCGTGGAGGAAGACACGAATGAGGAAAGAAGGTTGAATCTGGACTTACTGGATGAGGTCAGAGAGGAGGCAAGGTTGAAAGCTGAGGCGGTGAAAAGAAGGATTGAACGAAGATATAACTCGAAGGTGATGCCAAGACAGTTCAGAGAAGGCGACTTGGTGATGAGGAAGGCCCACCAGTACGAGATGGAGAACAAGCTGTCGCCTAAGTGGACGGGACCGTTCAGAATAACCGAGGCGCTCGGGAACGGCGCCTACCGCTTAGAAACTTTGGAAGGAGGGGCGATTCCTCGCACTTGGAACGCCACACACCTCAAGTTATATTACAGTTAAGAACTTTGTAAGTAAAAACAAACACGAAGAGCTTTACAATGTTTCTGTTAAAACAGTTTGGAGGGGGCACTCTTTTTTCCCTAAGGAGGGTTTTTAATGAGGCCGCCCAATAAAGAAGAGTTTTCAAAGTTTAAAGTGTTTTAGATTGCATGCTTGTTGTTTTCCGAAAGTTTTGAAGAAAGACCTTGTCACTTATATGTGATTTAAGGCAAGTTGAAGTTATGTTGCATGCTTTCTAAAAAGTTTCTAAGTCCCCATCGTCTTTCGGCAATTGGCGGCATCAGTTAAAGTTAAAGTCCTCATCGTCTTTCGGCGATCGGAGGCACCAGTTAAAAGACCTCAACGCCCTCGCGCGTCCTGAGGCGAGATAAAGACCTCCTTGCCGTCGAGCGAGTGCAGGCGAGGAAGAGTAAAAAGTCCTCAGTGCTCCCAGAGGAGAGAAGATGTAGCCTCTGGGGCAATGTAGAGGCACCAGTAAAAAGTCCTCAGTGCTTCCAGAGGAGAGAAGATGTAGCCTCTGGGGCAATGTAGAGGCACCAGCAAAAAGTCCTCAGTGTTTCTGGGGGAGAGAAGATGTAACCCCTGGGGCAATGTAGAGGTACGAGATAAAGACTTCTCGCCGATGAGCGAGTTCAGGCGAGTTAAAGACCTTCTCCCCGATGAGCGAGTTCAGGCGAGTTAAAGACCTTCTCGCCGATGAGCGAGTTCAGGCAAGATAAAATCCTTCTCGTCTCGAACGAGTTCAGGTATGGTGTAAAGGGTGGAAGAAGTTCGGAGGGTGGCTAAGGTAGGTTCGAAGAGAACGCCTAGCCACCCGGTCCCTTGTTCTGAAGCTCAGGGAGGTAGAGAAGGACCCGAAAGGCGCCTCTACCCCCAGATAAAGGAACAATGGCCAAGTTGTGAAGGCAAGAGGAAGCTGGTATCGCCAAAAGTCTTTGGCGACCAGGAGAAATTCAAGCGATGGCGAGAAAGCCAAGGCCCGTTTTGATAAGGCAGATCAGATGAGCTGTGTCTTAAGCCATTAGTTGGGTTGAAGTTCGTTATTTGAAGAGCGATTTCACGCTAAGGTTCATTACCTTGAGGTTACAAGTTGTTAGAATGTTATTGTTCGAAAGCTGATGGTTCGAGGCAGTTAGTATACAATTGCGCTCGCGGAGTTACTAAGTTAATTTGTCTAAGAGATTTATGGAAGGAAGATAAAGTTAACGAGAAGAGATTATAAAAGGAAGCGGGAAATGTCATAACATAAGTAGCATCAGTTCAAAATACATGTGCAGAAAAAGGAAAAATTTATTACAAGTAAATATGTGTGTAAAGGAGAAAGCATAGGAATAATGGATGGAGGGAAGCAACTAGTCTTCAACAGGAACAATCTTCCCGTCCACCACTTCGTTGTTGAGAGACACCATGGAGAGGTCCAGATCAGGATATTGGCAGGCGAACTGCTCCAAGGCGGCATCGAATCCAGCAGCGAGAATTTGGGCAGAGCTCAGCTCGAGTTCTTCAATCTGCTTCTTGAGCCCCTCATTCTGCTGCTTCAGTTCTTCAGCTCCCTCCCGAGCTTGAAGAAGGTCTTCAATAACCTTCTTGTTCTCCGCCTGCGCTTGGACCAGCTCTGCGGCGATTCCTTCGTTTTCCTTTCTGGCCTCGGCGAGCTTGGCCATGGTATCGTCTCTCTCCTTTTCGACTTTCCCCAAGAAAACCTCCCGATCTGCTGACCTCTTCTCAAGGTTTTTTACCTTGGCGGCATCTGCTTTGATCGACGCCTCCAGGTCAGCCACCTTGACGCGATAAGGGACCAGCTTGCTCTCCAGCTCGATCTTCTCTTGAGCTAAGAGCTGCACCTTACGGCCTAGATCGGTGGCCTCCTTGCGTGCCACCCGAAGCTCGGTGTTCATAGCATCCTCCACTCGGGAGTGGTCGATCTCCGCGAGCATGAGGTTGTAGGATAACTTCTCCGCCTCGATCCTTATTAGGCGATTCTCCTCTTGGAGCACGGAGATGTCATCCTGGAGCTTCTTGCTGGAACTCTCCACAGCTTTGGATATGATGGAAGGGAAATCCTCCGCCATCATCTTGAGTTTCGCTGAGAAGGGTTCCCACACCCTTTTTACCTCAAGGGAGAGGTTTTCTCGTGGAGGCACCAGGGGAGCCTGTTGTTGGTTCTCGCCACCACCTTCTTGAGTTGGCTATTGAATGGGAGCTTCTTGGCGTGGTGGCGACGGCGGGGATTCGGTGATGATGATAGGTGAGTTGTGAGCACCTTCATCCCCGCCTGGTGCGGCTTCCGCGATTGAGGCGGTTGAAGGAGGACCCCCTCCAGCAGATACATATGGCGTGGAGGCGCTCGGGGGGTTCTCCATAAAGTTGGGCTCGGCAGCCTCAGTCACAGGAAATGCCGCCGCCAAGGGAACCGTTTGGACTGGCGATGTGAGAGCTGGGGGAGGAAGCAGTGTTGGAGGTGGAACCGGCGTGGAAGGTGGTGTTGACGTTGGAAGAGGAGGTGGAGCAGGTGGTGAAGAAGGCGCCACCCTCTTCCTCTTGGTGATAAGGCCATCTTCGGTTGCCTCATCGTCTTCTTCTTCATCCTAGTGGACCACCTGAGGGGTTTTCCTCTTTGGCTTCCTGAGGATGAGCTTTTTGCGTTGTTGGGCGGGCTGGGCCTCTGAAGGGGCTGGGCCTTTCGGGGGCGATCTGCCCTGGGCAGCGGCGATCTCCACCACTGAATTTGGCACGGTCTGGGAACCCGACGCCAACCCATGGGCTCGGGCGAGCGCCCTCAACTCAGCCAGTTTTCCCTTGCCCAACATGAGATCTGCATAATGCAAAGGTACATGGGTCAGCTTAGAGAGAAAGATAAACACATAAGTCAGTATGCAAGAAAAGCAAACAAATGATGCAGAAAATAAAACCCAAGTCTTGTGCACAACCGACAAGACGCCCAATAGCAGTTAACAGAGGAACAGCACAGGGCAAAGACTTAAACGTTGAAGCACTAACCTATGCGAGCCTCGAGTTGATCTTCGAAGAACTCGAAGGAGATGAGCGCAGTGGTGAGGAAAGTGATGTTGGTGTCTGCCACGCTCTTCCAGAAGAGGCACAGATCTTTGTCCAAGGCTCCCATGTTGTCGGGGCTCCTTGGCCTCCTGAAGCTTCCCTTGGATTCTTTATTTCCCTTGTTTACCCAATACAAGGGAAAGCCGTCGAGCAGCGAGGCGTCCTGGTCGTTGGGCGCACTTGGACAAATTTGCCTTTCCAATCCTTGTAGGATTGCTGGAAGATAGAGAAGATCGACCTCCCAGCAATCCCGGTGAAGCGATCTCCTGGATGCTTAGCTTCAAACAGGAAAAGGAAAACGTCCACTGACGCTGGCAGTCCCAAATGTGCGCACATGATTTGAAACGCCCGCACGAATGCCCAGCTGTTGGGATGGAGCTGGGCGACGGCGATGTCAAGCTCGGTGAGTAGCTCCCTTTCGAAACGAGTGAAGGGAAACCTAAGTTTCACCTTCTTGAATAAGGTGGTGTATATGAAGCAAAACAACTCGCCGTTATTCCCTTTGTCGTCTGCACAAACTGGCACATCGGGGGGGCAAGGTAGCACTATCATCTTGTCGTCGTGCTCCTTGTGGAACGACAGGTGGGGCTCGTCCCCTTTCTTCAATCGAAGAACTGTCCCAGCAGAATTTACTGAGGAAGTTTCCTTCAACAAAGTCGGGGTGGCCCATGGGTATAGCTTTTTGAAGTCTGGGGAAGGAATGGAGGCTCCTCCGGCGACCGGTGGAGTAGCCTGAGCCAGGTCAGGGCGAGAGGCTGCAGGCCTCTCAACCTGGGAAGAAGAAGCACCAGGTGCTCGTGGGGGGTTATGTGCTTGAGACGGAGGGTTACGTGACGAGGGAGGAGGATTTGGGGTGATCTTTGAGCGAGCCATCGCGGAAACTGCAAAGGAAAAAGAAAGGGAAAGGTGAGCAGGGTTCGTAGAGGCTGACTCGATCGTGAAAGAAGGATAAAGAAACGAACGAACGAAGGTTCGTTGTAATGGAGACGAAGCCCTAAGTTACGAGAAGGGAGAAACAAAAGAAACAGCCCACAGCGTATGCACCAGACAGTTAATGGATGATGCGAATCGGTTAAAATGCAGGAAAACTCAGCATAAGAAGCAAAGGGAGTACCTTTCTATGATCGGAAGAACGATGAAGGAAGTTGAGAATCTAGAAGGTTGAAGAGTGTAGTGGGTTTTTGCAGAAGAAGCTTGAAGCGTTTGGGAAAGCAAAGAGGTGATGGAACAGTAGAAGTGAAATGGGTTTAAGGGTTTTTCGAATGGGTTTTGGAAGCGCAAACGACAATTAAAGGTAACCGTTGATGAAGCCACGTGTCGAGCGATTGGAAGAGTGTTTGGTGGAGCGTCAGGAAAGCAGAAAGTACAAACGTTTGGAATTCTGCGCCAGCGCCACGTAGATCGGTAGTGACGTGACTCCTTTAGTCTTTTCGCTGGACAAGTCTTCGCTTAAGACTGGGGGCTTGTGTACCGCCCTGGTAGTCGGGAGTAATGACGTGGCGTCGAGCTATTATATAGGCGTGTTGGATGGGACGCCTGACTGGCAGAAGGGGAGGAAGTCGGGGGGTTCGCGTAGTCGCCAGTTATTAAGTTGGCGTGCTCCGATCTCCATCATGCCTAAACCGGCGGTCACCGAGTTGAAGATGAAGTCGCCAGATGTGAACCCAGGCGACCAAGTGATTAGAGATCGCCGAAACAAGGACATTGCCGAAGATGAAGGCAGATAGACACTTCCCAGCTGGCCAGAGGATGAGGTCGGGGGACAGCTAACTTGAGCATATACGGTGAAACAGGTGGTGCAGATCATGAAGACGGTCGGCGAGACCACAGGGAAGGTGTGTACGAAGGCACCCGAACTCGCCATCCAGAAGAGATCACGTTCCAAGGCAACTATGCACTGAGTAGTATCATGCATAAGTAACTTAGCCAAAGAAGAGTCAGAAATAGCGCCCAAGTCAAGGATGCTCCAGATGAAGGCACGTGTACAGCTGGATGCGAGCCACGTGTCCAGATGTGTAACTGCCAGGAGAGAGAAAGTGCCTAGGTATATAAGAGTTTCCAACGAACTTCTAAGGTACGCATGTTCAGATTGTTTTCTTTACGCTTGCGAGTCTTGAGTGCACTGAGAGAGAACTGGTCACGGTTCCTTAGAGTTCTTGAGTTTTACTCTTAAGTAATTGGTGATTTAGTCGGTGACTTGGGCGTCGGAGCGTGATCGGCCGCAGCGGCGCCGTTTCGTCTTTTGCAGGTTCTCGAGGTGGATCGCGGTGAAGGACGGAGGCAAACACGGCGCATACATCGATCCAAGTTTGACGACGCAAAGCTCCAGCGTTTTGGTCAACAGGCAGGATCAGATGTAGCTCGTGGGATAAGAGTGAATCAATTTAAATTTCGCTTTTAAGTTGTTTTTAATTCTGTTGATATAAACAACCGGTTGAATTGCAAAAACAACTGGTTGATTTTCTGTAAATCAACTTAAACAATTTTAATTGATTGCTTTATGGATTTCAATTTTGAACTTCATTATACCATCAATGTTTGCGAAAATCTTTCATAAACAATTCACCCCATTTTGTTTAAGGCCATATATTCTAACAATTGGGATCAAGGGCTTGGTACTTGAAAAATACTGAAGTTTGATCCTAAATTTTTTTTTCTTATGGCTGAAAAATTACCCTTTGGGAAAGGTGCATCCATAAACAGACCACCTTTGTTCTATGGTTTGAATTACCAATTTTGGAAGGTACGTATGAAGATCTTTGTTGAATCTCTTGATAAAGGAATATGAGATGCAATTGAAAATGACCCTTTTATTCCTAAGCTTGAAAAGGATGATGTTTCTATTGAAAAGCCTTGGTCCCAATAGACTAATGCAGAAAACAAAAGAGCAAAGTTTGATTGCATTGCAAAAAATATTATCACCTCTGCCTTAAATTTTGATGAGTTTTTCAAGGTCTCTCAATGCGGATCTTCTAAGGAGATGTGGGATATTCTAGAGGTAACTCATGAAGGAACAAACGATGTAAAGAGGGCAAGGAAACATACTTTAATCCAAGAGTATGAGATGTTTAGAATGCTCAAGGGAGAATCAATTGCGGATGTGCAAAAGTGGTTCACTCACATTGACAATCACCTCATGAGTCTTGGAAAAGTCTTTGACAAAGAAGAGTTGAATATCAAGATTCTCAAATGTCTTGATAGATCTTAGCAAGCTAAAGTCACGACTATCTCAGAATCAAGGGACTTGACATCTTTGACTACAACCTCGTTGTTTGGAAAGCTTAGGGAGCATGAGTTGGAGATGAATAGACTCAACATTCAAGAGAGTGAAGATAAGCATGTAAGAAACATTTCCTTGAAAACTACCAAGCACAAGAACAATCAAGTTTCAAGTGATGAAAGTGAAGGAGAAACTCTTAGTTTGTTGTCCAAAAAGTTTAGCAAATTCTTGAAGAAGAACCGCAATAAAGACTCCAATTAAGAAAGGTATGGCAACAAGAAAACTAGTGATTTTAATGCTAACAATTATACTTATTATGGTTGTGGAGAGGAGGGGGACATAAAGGCTGAATGCCCAAATAAAGATAAGAAGTCAAGCAAGAAGGAAAAGAATGTAAAATAAAAATGAGCCTACATTGCTTGGGATGAAAATGATGTCTCTTCATCTAGCTCCTCATCAAGTGAAGATGAAGAAGCTAATCTATGTTTGACAGCCAAGGAAGAGGATGATGCAAGTAGTGTAAGTTCTTGTACTTCTTTAAATGCTGAAAATTATAGTCAACTTCTTCAAGCTCTTAAAGAAACACACGAGGAAGCTAATCGTTTGGCACTTTTAAACAAACGATTGAAAGGGTTGAATAACTGACTTGAAAACAGAGTCAACGCATTGGAAAAAGAGTTGGAGAATTCAAAAACTGATTTTGAAAATCTAGAAATGATTTACAAGAACTCTTCTTGCAAGTGTGACTCTCTTGTTTGTGAAAATTGTGAATCTCTTGAAAAGAAGGTTCACTACCTTGTGAAAACTGTGGATAAGCTTTCAAAGGGTAAATCCAACTTTGAGAATGTCTTGGCATCTTAAAATTGTGTTTTTGGAAAAGCAGGTTTAAGTTTTAATCCATAAAGCAAGAAGAATGAGTTTTCAAAGTCTTTTTCAAAACTGCCAGAAAAACAACCGGTTGAAAAATCGAAACAACCGGTTGTTACATGCTTTTATTGCATGAAGAGAGGCCACTCTGATAGATTCTGCAATATTAGGAAATATTTTGTTCCTAAAGGTATTATGAGATGGATTCCCAAGAATTCTGAGGTTCCTCATGATAAAGTTAATGTCAAAGGACCCACATTCATAAGGAGACCAAATCTTGTTGCTTGAATTTCTCTTTTGTAGGTGAGCTTGATGGAAAACATGGAGATGTGATACCTAGATAGTGGTTGTTCCAAACACATGACTGCAGATAAATCTAAGTTTGCGAACATCAATTTCAAGCAAGAAGGACATGTGACTTATGGAGACAACAACAAAGGAAAGATTCTTGGAAGAGACACCGTTGGAGACAAGAACAACTTCCTGGTTCATGATGTCCTTTATGTGGAAGGTCTCAAGCACATTCTTCTTAGCATTAGCCAGCTATGTGACAAGGGGTATCAAGTAACGTTCAAGACAAACTATTGTGAGATATGCCTACCCAATTCAAAGGAAGTAGTGTTGATTGGTAAAAGGATCAACAATGTTTATCTTTTAGATATCTCTTCTCCTACATCTATTGGCTTTCTTCTTTCCAAAGATGATGAGTCATGGCTATGGCATAGAAGAATAGCTCATATTCATATGCATCATTTGAATAAATTGATATCTAAAGATCTTGTAATAGGGTTACCCAAACTCAAGTTTGAGAAAGACCACTTATGTGAAACATGTCAAAAGGGGAAACAAATCAAGCATTCTTTCAAATTGAAAAAATATTGTTTCCACTAAAAAACCATTGAGCTGCTGCACATGGATCTATTTGGTCCTTCAAGAACCATGAGTCTTGGTGGAAACTACTCTGCACTTGTTGTTGTTGATGACTTTTCTAGGTATACATAGACGTTGTTCTTCGAGAAAAAAAGTGAGGAATTATCTGCATTCAAGAAGCTTGCCAGAAGATTGAAAAACTCTTGCTGCAGCAACATCATTCCAATTAGAAGTGATCAAGAAGGGGAGTTCCAAAATGAAAAATTCAGCACCTTTTGTGAAAAGCTGGGAATTTTTCACAACTTCTCCGCACCTAGAACTCCTCAACAGAATGGGGTAGTGGTGAGGAAGAACAAGTCTCTTGAAGAACTAGCAAGAACCATGATAAGTGAATCTTTCTTACCCAAGTATTTTTGGGCTGATGCAGTGAACATTTCTTGCTTTGTGATGAAGAGAGTGCTTATAAGGCCAATCTTGAAGAAAACCCCTTATGAGCCTTTTTAATGGAAGGAAGTGAAACATTAGTCACCTAAAAGTGTTTGAATGCATATGTTTCATTCTGAATAATGGGAAAGAAAATCTGGGGAAGCTTGATGAGAAAACCGACAATGGAATCTTCATTGGTTATTCTTCAACTAGCCATGCCTATAGAGTCTACAACAAGAGACTCATGACTGTGGAGGGGTTTGTCCACGCGGTGTTTGATGAAATCATTCATACTGATCAGGGTTCACAAAGGACTATGTAGAAGAAGATGAGAAGAACATCATTTTGCAGAAGCTGGAATCACGCCCAGAAAAACAACCGATTGATTCTATGAAACAATCGGTTGAAATTCTACAACAGGAAGAGTTACCAAAGGAATGGAGAATTCTAAGGGATCTTTCAGTGGAAAACATCATTGGCCAGATCCAGAAGGGTGTTTCTACACGTAGTGTTGTCTCTAACTACTGCAAGCATATGACTTTTGTCTCACAAGTTGAACCTAAGCCAATTGAAGAAGCCATCAAGGATGATAAATGGGTTGCTGCCATGCATGAGGAACTACATCAATTTTAAAAATGATGTTTGGTTTCTTGTTCCAAGGTCTAACCAAATGAACATCATTGGATGAAAATGGGTTTTCAGAAACAAGCTGGATGAATCTGGGGTAATTACAAGGAACAAGGCAAGGCTTGTGGCTAAAGGTTATAATAAAGAAGAAGGCATAAATTATATTGAAACCTTTGCTCCAGTTGCAAGATTAGAAGCTGTAAGGTTGCTTCTGGCCTTTGCTTGTATGAGTGGATTCAAACTGTTCCAAATGGATGTTAAGAGTGCTTTCCTCAATGGAATCATCAATGAGCAAGTCTATGTTGAACAACCACCAGGCTTTGAAGACCATTAACATCCTAACCATGTATACAAGCTGAAAAAAGGCATTGTATGGGCTTAAGCAAGCTCCAAGGCAGTGGTATGAGAGACTTAGTAACTTTCTTTTATCCAATGGCTATGAGAGAGGGATGACTGACAAGACTCTCTTTATTAAGAAGTCAAATTCTGAAATTATCTTGGTCCAAATCTATGTTGATGACATCATTTTTGGTGCTACCAAAGATAGTTTGTGTAAAGAATTTATGGTTGCCATACAAGGTGAGTTTGAAATGTCAATGATGAGGGAGCTTTCATTCTTTCTTGGACTGTAGGTCAAGCAATCCAAAGATGGCATTTTTCTAAGTCAATCAAAGTATTGCAAAGAAATTGTCAAGAAGTTTGAAATGGAAAGTTGCAAAGAAGCTAGCATACATATGCCATTAAGTTGTTATATGGATGTTGATATGGCTGGAAAAGAGGTAGATCAAACCAAATATAGAGGGTTGATTGGTACCCTACTCTATCTCACAACAAGTAGATCGGATATCATGTTTGTCGTGTGTCTTTGTGCAAGATTCCAAGCAAATCTAAAGGAATCTCATCTCAAGGCTGCAAAATGAATTCTAAAATATCTCAAGGGGACAACCAATGTTGGTATATGATATCCTTCTCACTCTCCTATACACTTAATTGGATATTCTGATTTTGCAGGGTGTAAGCTGGACTGGAAAAACACAAATGGCACTTGTCATCTTCTTGGATCAAGTCTTATTTCTTGGCATAGCAAGAAACAAGATTATGTGGCTCTTTCCACTGTAGAGGCTGAATACATTGCTACTGGAAGTTGTGGTGCACAAATTCTTTGGCTCAAACAACAACTAGAAGATTTTGGTTTAAAGATTAGCAAGGTGCCTTTGCTTTGTGACAACACAAGTGCTATAAATCTCACCAAAAATCAGATTCAGCACTCAAGAACAAAGCACATTGAGATCTGTCATCACTTTATAAGTGATCATGTGAACAATGGAGAGTGTGAGATGAAATTCATTGAGACAAGATTGCAGCTTGCTGATATATTCACAAAGCCTTTGCCAAAGGACATGTTTTTCTTTTTAAGAAATGAGTTAGGTATTCTTGATTCACAAACTCTTTCTTAATTCTGTTTTTATCCCTTTCTTCATTCTATTTGTGAAGACAAATAGAGGGAGAAAGTGTTGGTTTATGTGTTGTGTATGCTGCTACTACAAACTCTGATTTGAAGTTTCTAATTCTGCTGCATTGCTTTTGTATCTTTTCTAATTTTAAAGTGTTGTGTATGCTGCTACTACACTCACTGTTTTTGGATCTTTTTGGACTGGTTTTTCTGTTGTTTTGATTATGCAAAAAACTAGTGAGTGTGCCTTGATAACCTGCTACTATATATGCTCTATGTTTGTATAGTTTCTGTTTTGTAGGTACAGGTTTAGATTCAAACAGATCTATAGAAGCCAACATGGATTTGTCTTCATTAAATAGGGGGAGATTGTTGATCAAGGATGATCTTGAAGCTTTGATGTCTCCAAATCCATGGTGATGGAAGGCTGGAGTTGTTGTGCGTGTGGGTGGGTTTTGGGTAGAATGATGTGTAATCCACGCTTTGTTTGAATCTAAAACGGTTTGGAATCAAAACCTTCTTGAAAAAGATTATTTTATGAAGAAGTGGAAAAACAACCTGTTGTTTTGTCATTTCAATCAGTTGTTTATCACTTAAAGGTTTTTGAAAAGGGTTTGAAACTGTTTGACTTGGTTGACTTTGCTTTCAAACAAATTCAATCGGTTGTTTCTAGAATTGAACTCATTGTTTGTTGAAAATCCATAACAGAATTTCTGTTATGTTTGCAAATCATCTTTAAATGTTTTCTAACTGAATAGGCTCATGATTTAAATGTTTTTAACAGTTTTTGGAGTATTTAAAGAGGTTGTTATACTCTCTTAAAGTTGGATAACAGTTTTGAGACATTTTGTGAAAGAGTGAAAACATATTTGAGTTTTCAAGATTCGCATTCAAGCTTTTTGGGTTTTCTCAAAGAAGTGGAATAAGATTGTTGTAATCTTTTGATTTGATCTTCATTAGGTGTAATACTTTATGAAACTATTGTATTTCTAAATAATGGTGTGTAAGTGCAGAATCATAGGGTGTTGTGATTTTTGTGGTGTTTGTGTGCCAAAGGAAGTGTGTGTCTTGAGGTGTTCAAGGTCTCTTCTTTGGTGGTGTGTTTGTAATATGGATTTTGATTGCATAGTAGATACCCAGTGGTTTCTAGAGACTGGATCTAGCTCTTGGGATAAGAGTGAACCAATATAAATTGCTTGTGTTCTTTTCTCTTACCCTTAACTCATTTAAATTATGCTTTTAAGTTGTTTTTAATTTTGCTGATATAAACAACCGGTTGAATTGCAAAAACAACCGGTTGATTTTTTGTAAATCAACTTAAACAGTTTTAACTGATTGCTTTCTGGATTTCTATATTTGTGATTCTACTTTGTGTTGAACATGGGAGCTTTGATGTTTGAAATCCACATGGAGCTTGAAGATATGCTGCTCTTTGGTTTGGGTTTAGATTAGGTTGTTTAGAATCTAAATTACATTCTTTCAGCTTTGTAGTTTTACTTCAATCAAACAAAATGAAGAAACCTTAGGAGTTTTTTGAGAAAATGGAGAGGGAGAGGGAGAGAGAGAGTGTGGCACACCATGAGGAAGAGGGGTTTAGGGTCGAAGAAAGTTAAGTTCTTCTTCACAAATTTTCCTCTGGAGTATGAAGAAAAGGACATGTGGAAAGTGTTTCAAAGATGGGGAAGAGTTGCTGATGTGTTTATTTCTAGAAGACTGAATAACAAAAATTAGAGATTTGGCTTTGTTCAGTTTCAAGATGTGATAGACGTGGTAGAGCTGGAAAGGAAATTGGATGTTGTCTGGATCGGCTACTGTAAAGTAAGGGTAAACAGACCGAAATACAGCAAAGACAAAAAGCCAAGACACGGGAGGAATGTTGATGAGAATAAAAAAGATGTTCTTAATAGGAAGAATGGACAAGGGCCAAATCATTTAAAGTTCTTCTTATTAGTCTTTTCAAAAGATGAGGCCCAAGCCCAAAGCCCAAGCCCAAGAAGGCCCAAGCCCAAGTCCAAACCATGAGGGGCAAGGCCAAGCATTAAATAAAAGAGCATCATTTGAATTAATTTTTTATAGTTGTAGGAGGTGTGAATTTTAAATAAAAAGTGTGAATAGTTAGGGGGTGTAGACGCATTTTAGGAGGTGCTGAAAATAGGAAGTGGATCACACTTACTTCATGACTAGGTGGCATCATTTTGCATTTGAATTTGGAGGGAACTTTGAGTTTCATTTGTGTTTCATTTCAGCCCCCTTCTATTATAAATAGAGAGGTTGGGTTCTTGTAAATTCAGATTTGGATAATTGATATAGAGAAACTCTACTCATTTTGAGATAGCCTTTTGTGAGATTTTGATCTCTTTAGCATAGTCTCATCTTGTGAGCTTTTGGAGAGCTTCAAGTGGCAGCTTCCTTCACTCATCTTGGGACTCCATCACCAAGTGGCGTGATCATTCTCCTAATCCATTCCAGTCGGTTCTTCAACCATCTAAGTTCCATTTCTTTCATCTCCTTGCTGTTTTCATTCGTAATCTAGAGTTTTTCATCTTTTTCACAGATTATTTTGTGTTTTATGTGCTGTCTTAAGATTTTGTTCGGTTCATCTTATTCATTTGGTGTTTTCAATCGGTGCAACTTGTTATAGATTCAGTTTTGTCCAGTTTGATATATTACATGTAGCAATTGTGTTTCTATTTGTGTTCTTGATTTGTTCTTGCTTTCCTTTCAATTCCGCCAAGTGTTTGTGATAAGGACATGGCACTCATTGTTCAATGAGTTTGGCTTCTCTCTTGGATGGCATTATCCTCCATTGAGATGACCTTAAGCCTCCTTAATTGTTGTGTCAATCCAACTCATATCATGTGGTATCTAGAGCTATGGTTGTGTGCAAAAAAAAAATTGAATTGCTGGACACTTTGATTCTGTTTTGTGTTAGTGATTCTGCTTTTTGTGTTTATTTGAGTATTTATTGCTGTTTTAATTGGTACAATTCATTGTCCTTGAGTCATTTTAATTTTTGAATCCCTACTTGTTTTGTCTAGTCATGTTTTTTCCTATAATGTCATCAATTCCTTGTAGTACTTTTCTTGCTATCTTTGGTTGATTGCTTTTATTTGAGTACAAATTTTGGTTTCTGTATTTTCTTGATCCTTAGGTGCATTTTCTTTTTAGTATTGAGTTCATGCTTGTGTATTAGATCCATACAAGTTCTTATTCATCGTTTCTATTGTGTCTTTGTAGTTTCTTTAATTCTGTTTTTCATTCCAGTATAGGTTCCTCTGTTTTTCATAAAAACGTGCTGACTGTTTGGTTTATCAAAATTTCTGTGATTAATGGAAAATTCTAAACTTATGGATTTAAGTAGTTTGAGGTGTTACAAAAGAGTGAAAAAAAGAAGTACATCAAAATTCAATATACGAAAAAAATGATATACGTACCGTGTGTAAAATTCTGACGCTGGAGAACGGTGATTCGGCAGTAATTTTCGGAAATTTATCACAATTAATTGGCTTACGATTTTTGAGTGATTCCAGTGCCAATTTTTCGATAACATCTTGAATTTCTAGTGGTTAAAATTTGACATTCCAGTTCGCTTTCTACAGTTACAGTTAAATATTTTAAGTCACGCACAGTTTTAACAAAAAAAAAATCCAGTAACATTGTTTTTGTTTTCTTCATCTATTCTAGTACTATTCTTTAGGATTCCTTTGTGTACTATCTGTACCGCCCTGGAAGTCGGAAGTGATGACGTGGCACCAAGCCACAGAGTAGGCGTGTGGATAAGGCGCCAGAGTGGCAGAAGGTAAGGAAGTCGGGTGGTTCGTGTAATCGCCAGTTATTAAGTTGGCGTGCTTCGATCTTCAGCATGCCAGGCGATCGCCCAGTTGAAGATGAAGTCGCCAGATGCGAACTTAGGCGACCAAGCGATTGGATATCGCCAGAACAAAGCACATCGCCAAAGGTGAAGGTGGTGCAGATTATGAAGGCGGCCGGCGAGACCACACGGAAGGTGTACGAGAGCACCCTAACTCGCCCGTTCCAGTAGAGATCGCACTCTCAAGTTAGCTATGCACTGGGCAAAACCATGCATAAGTAACTTAGCCAAAAGGAGAGTCAGAAGCAGCGCCCACGTCAAGGAGGCTCCAGATGGTGGCACGTGTACGACCGGATGCGAGCCACGTGTCCAGGTCTGTAACTGCCAGGAGAGAGAAAGTGACCAGGTATATAAGAGTTCTCAACGAACTTTCTGAGGTACGCACGTTCAGAATATACTCTTTACGCTTGCGAGTTCGAGAGCACACTGTGAGAGAGAACATTGCACGGTTCCTTGAGAGTTCTTGAGTGTTCTTGCTCTTAGTATTTGGTGGTGCTGTCACTGACTTGGGCGTTGGAGTGCGATCGGCCGCAGCGGCGCCGCTCTGTTCTTTTGCAGGTTCTTGAGGTGGATCTCGAAGAAGGACGAAAGTTTGAAGCGGTGCGCACGTCGATCCTTTGACGAGGCAGTTCCCAGCGTTCTGGTCAATAGGCAGGATCATCAGGCGCCCACCGTGGGGCCGTGTAAAACTTGCTCCCATCCACAGCGTGAGTTCTTGGAGGTTTTCGAAGTTTTCTGCGTGGTTGTGTGCTGGTGCAACCATCGTTCGCTGTTTGCTTGAGATTCGTTCGGTGAATTCGCGTTTTATACTATTCGTTTGGGTTTTTGATCGACGAAGTGAGGTTTTCTTGCTGTTTACGCGTGATTTGTTCGGTGGAGTTGAGTTCTTTCGATCGTCTGGTTATCCACGGGAAAAGCAGTGGTTTCTGGTGGAGTTGTAAGTTTGTTTGAAGGTTTGCGGTGTTTTTTGAGTTTTCTTGCGGAGTTTCGCACAGTTTTTCCGATTGATCGCTGAGTCGATCGTAGCTGAAGTAAGTGTTGTTCGCTGCATTCTGTGATTCGCTGAGTTTCATGAGAAAAATGAGAAGCAATCGTTCAAGTCCAGTTGCGCCCGTCGCTGCTGAAGGCGCCGCAGCCATGACCATGGCACAGATGGCAGAGATGATGCGTTCGTTGCAGGCAACTGTGGAAGCCTCGCGCATAGAACAGGCGAGAATGCATGAGGACCTGGTCGCCTCTCGCGCCAGGAATGAGGAGCTCAGCAAGGTGACTGAGGAGCTGCGTCAAGCTCTTCAGGAGCAGCAAGGGCGTTCTTCTGCTGAAGAGGTTGCGCCATCGTCGCCACCTCGTGTCTTTCCTATGCCTTTTGTTCAGGCGATTACTGACACGCCTATTCCTGCAAGCGTGGTTCCGGTTAAGGCTGTTTTCACCGGCGTGGAGGATCCTGAAGCTCATCTCACCACGTTCCATACGCAGATGATGTTGTCAGGGGGATCAGACGCCGTGTACTGCAAGATGTTTGTGAGCACGCTCCAGGGAACGGCGCTGGAATGGTTTGTGAGCCTGCCCAACGGTCACATAACCAGTTTTCAACAGTTCTCGAAGATTTTCGTCGAGCAGTACATTGTGAATAAGGCACCGCCCAGGGTGTCTTATGATTTGTTCGATATAAGGTAATATCAGGGAGAGTCCCTCAGAGACTACCTGAATCGCTTTGGGGCGCAGATGGTCAGATCGCCGGCCAAAGATGAAGAAATGCTGGTCTATGCATTCAAGAAGGGCGTGCTGCCGGGACCATTCTGCGAGGCGTTGATCAGGGCACACCCCGCCACGTTTGCTGAGGTTAGGCGACTTGTGGTGGCCCACATCGCCAACGAGAGCGAAGTCGCCGAGAAGAGATGAAGCGTGGCTCCTGCTAGGCCACGCGCTCAGACGAGGATCCAGCCGCAGAGGGTGCTGGAGACAGCGGCGGCCAGGAGGGATCAGAGGACTCGCCATCCTTATGATCCAAGGAAGAACAAGGGTAGGGGCCAAGGACGCCAGCAACCAGCACGCCGGGAATACAATCGCCCGCCTAAGCACAAGTTTGTCATGGGATTGGCGGATCTGATCGCCATTCCCAATATATCCGCGAGGTTGAAAGCGCCAGAAAAGGTGGGCGACAAGGTGCTGGGACCAAAACCAGACGCCTGGTGTGAGTTTCACCAGGGCTTTGGCCATACGGTGGACTCGTGCTTAGCATTAGGATACCAGCTCCACGATCTGGTAAAGAGCGGGTTCCTAAATGATTATTTGCTGGACAGAAGGACGGGGGGTGCGTCGAGCTCCCAGCCAGCAGGTGCTGAAGCTCAGTAGCACGAGATGCCTACGCACGGAGAAATCCATACCATTGCAGGGGGTTTCTCAGGAGGTGGATGCACCGCATCACAGAGGAAGAAGTATGCAAGGTCTGTGATGACGGTGGATATGTTTGAAGACCACTCGCCGGAAGTGGATATCACATTCACCAAGCAAGATCTCCGGGATGTTGTGCCTCATGACAACGATCCCATAGTAATTTCGCTGATAACAGCAGGAAGAAAGGTCCACAGGGTGCTGGTGGACCAAGGAAGCTCGGCAGATGTGATGTTTTGGCCGACTTTCACGTAGCTAGAACTGCCCCTTGACCAGCTTAGGCCCTATGGAGGGTGTTTGTATGGGTTCGCTGGTGACCAGGTGGAGGTCAGGGGGTACATAGAACTAAGGACAACGTTTACAGATGTGGCGGGTTCAAGAACGGAGAAAATCAAGTACCTCGTTGTAAACGCTCCTTCAGCATACAACATCCTGTTGGGAAGGCCCACACTCAATAGGATAGGTGCCATACCATCGACCCGGCACATGAAGGTGAAGTTGCCGTCCATGGAGGGGGTGGTTATCACCATCAAATCCGATCAGAAGGAAGCAAAGAAGTGCTATGAGAATAGCCTGAAAAACAAGAGATCGCTGAGTTACGTAACAACCACCCCGCCTCCTGGCGTGAAGCCCAGATCGACGGTAACAGAAGAGACCGCCGGAAGGGACGTGGAGATGGTGGATGCTGAGCTAGGGGATGGGAATGCCGATCTGGAAGAGGAAGAGGCAAGGAATCTCCCTGAGGAAGCGAGAGAACTGGGAATCGTCAGGGCGGTGATCGCCAGAGAAACCAGACCAAAACCCGTCGAGCAGTGGCTCGAGAGAGAAATCGGGGGAAAGATCTTCAAGCTGGGAAGATCCCTGGAGGTTGAGCTCCAGGACCAGATCGCCAAGGTGATTGTGCGGCATCTGGACGCATTTGCATGGTCCGCTTCGGATATGCCCGGGATCGACCCCGACTTCTTGTGCCATCATCTGGCGATGGATAATTTGGTGAGACCAGTGCGACAAAGAAGAAGAAAGTTCAACGAGGAGAGGAGGCAGGCGATCAGGGACGAAACACAGAAACTCCTCGCTGCGGGCCACATCAGGGAAGTCCAGTACCCTGAATGGCTGGCAAATGTCGTGCTGGTGAAGAAGAGTAACGGGAAATGGCGCATGTGCGTCGATTTCACCGACCTGAACAAAGCTTGCCCAAAGGATTCGTATCCTTTACCAAGCATAGACGCCCTGGTAGATAGTGCTGCAGGGTGTAAGTTGCTGAGCTTCCTGGATGCCTTCTCGGGGTATAATCAGATCAAGATGCATCCCATGGATGAAGAGAAGACAACCTTCATGACGGAGAGATCGTGCTATTGTTATAAGGTGATGCCGTTTGGGCTGAAGAACGCGGGGGCCACGTACCAGAGGCTGATGGATCGTGTACTTGCACCAATGCTGGGAAGGAACGTGCAAGTGTACGTCGACGACATGGTCGTGACCTCGCCGGAAAAGAGCAAGCACGTTGCAGACTTGGAAGAATTGTTCACGACGATCGCCAAGTTCAGATTAAAGCTCAATCCAGAGAAATGCATTTTCGGCGTGGAGGCTGGAAAGTTTTTGGGATTCCTCTTGACTGAAAGAGGCATAGAGGCCAACCCTGATAAGTGTGCCGCCATCTTGGCGATGAGGAGCCCAGCTACGGTGAAAGAAGTCCAGCAGCTAACAGGTCGGATGGCAGCCCTGTCTCGCTTCGTGTCAGCTAGCGGAGAAAAGGGCCATCCCTATTTTCAGTGCCTGAGGCGCAATAATAAGTTTGTTTGGACGAAAGAGTGCGAGGAAGCTTTCGTCAGGCTGAAGGAGTATCTGGCGAGCCCGCCAGTTCTGTGCAAACCGCTGGTGGGAACCCTCTCAGGTTGTATTTTGCTGTAACGGAGAGGGCGGTGAGTGCGGTGCTCGCCCAGGATCAAGATCAGGCTCAGAAGCCTATTTATTTTGTGAGTAAGGTGTTGCAGGGCCCCGAGACGAGATATCAGGCCCTAGAAAAGGCTGCGCTGGCTGTGGTATTTTCGGCGAGGAGGTTGCGCCACTACTTCCATAGCTTCACAATACTGGTGATGACTGACCTGCCCATCCAGAAGGTCTTGAAGAAGCCTGACGTTGCAGGAAGGATGGTGAAGTGGGCAGTAGAATTGTCAGAGTTTGATATTAAATATGAGCCCCGAGGCCCGATTAAGGGGCAGTAGAATTGCAGATTTCATGGTCGAGCTCTCATCTGAGGCAACGCGAGTTGAAGGGGACGATTTCCGCTGGGTACTCTCGGTGGATGGATCGTCGAACCAGCAGGGTAGCGGTGCTGGAGTCATTTTGGAAGGACCCAACGGCGTGCTGATCGAACAATCTCTGAGGTTTGCCTTCAAAGCCAGTAACAATCAAGCAGAATATGAAGCGCTGATCGCCGGGATTTTGCTGGCTAAAGAGATGGGAGCCAGGGTGCTGATGGCTAAGAGTGACTTGCTGTTGGTCACGGGGCAAGTAGCAGGCGAGTTCCAGGCTAAAGATCCACAAATGGCGGCTTACTTGGAGTATGTGCAGGAATTGAAGAGTTCCTTTGCCTCCTTTGAAGTAGTGCATGTGCCCAGAGAGCAGAATGCCCGAGCTGACTTGCTAGCCAAGCTCGCCAGTTCAGGCAAGGGGGGTAGACAGAGGACGGTGATTCAAGAAACTCTGAAGACGCCAAGAGCATTTGTGGCAGATCACCTGGTTCTTCAGATAAGCAAGTCGACGGAGAAGGCAGCGAGAAGTCATAAGTCCCTGACGCAAGAAACTCTGAGATCGCCGAGAATTAGAGCGTGTCGAGGAGAGAAGGTGAACATGACACAGGTTTGCGCTATCCATGAACCAGACACCTGGATAACACAGTACAAGCGGTGCCTGGCAGATGGCCTTCTCCCACTGGATCCGACAGAGGCTAGGAAGGTAAAGAAAAATTCTAGCAAGTACACGTTGATTGATGGCGATCTGTACAAGTTTGGGTTCACTCACCCACTCCTGGAATGTGTACATGGCGAGAAATGCACGAGAATCATGGTAGAGCTCCACGAAGGTATATGCGGAAGCCACGTCGGGGATCGAGCTCTTGCCGCGAGGACTCTCCGTGCAGGTTACTACTGGCCATCGATGAGAGAAGATTGCAAGAAGTATGCCCAATGTTGCAAACAATGCCAACAGCACGCCGATTGGCATAAAGCGCCTCCCGAGGAGTTGAAGTCGATCTATAGCCCTTGGCCGTTTCATACCTGGGGAATCGACATCCTGGGGCCTTTCCCGCTGGCGATCAGGCAGATGAAGTACTTGGTGGTGGCGATTGAATATTTCACCAAGTGGATCGAAGCAGAGCCAGTGGCCCAGATCACCGCACACAAGATCGAAGGTTTCGTGTGGAAAAACATTGTGTGCCGGTTTGGAGTGCCTAAGCGCCTGGTGTCGGACAATGGGACTCAGTTTGCGAGCCATTTGTTGAAGAAGCTTTGCAAAGGGGTGGGAATTCAACAAGTGTTTGCATCCGTCGAGCACCCTCAGACAAATGGCCAGGTGGAGTCAGTTAATCGGGTGTTGCTGAGAGGATTGAAGAGAAGGCTAGAGAAAGCCAAGGGAAGCTGGGCTGAGGAAGTGCCCCGTATAGTCTGGGCATACCACACCACCGAGCAGTCAGGAACCCATGAGACCCCGTTCAGCTTGGTCTATGGGTGTGATGCGATGATTCCAGTAGAGATTCTGGAGAGCTCGCCGAGATTCCAGAACTTTGTAGAGGAAGACTCGAATGAAGAGAGAAGAGGTCAGAGAAGAGGCGAGATTGAAGGCTGAGGCGGTAAAGAGGAGGATTGAACGAAGATATAACTCGAAGGTAATGCCAAGGCAGTTCAGAGAAGGCGACCTGGTGATGAGAAAGGCCCACCAGTACGAGATGGAGAATAAATTGTCGCCCAAGTGGACTGGGCCGTTCAGAATAACCGAGGCGCTCAAGAACGGCACCTACCGCTTAGAGACATTGGAAGGAGGGGCGATTCCTCGCACTTGGAACGCCACGCACTTGAAGTTGTATTACAGTTGAGAACTTTGTAAGTAAAGATAAACACGAGTTACATTGCAATGTCTCTGTTAAAACAGTTTGAAGGGGGCACTCTTTTTTCCCTAAGGAGGGTTTTTAACGAGGCCACCCAATAAAAGAAGAGTTTTCAAAGTACAAGTTGTTTTAGATTGCGTGCCTGTTGTTTTTAGAAAGTTTTGAAGAAAGACCTTGTCACTTATATGCGACTCAAGGCAAGTTAAAGATATGTAGCATGCTTTCTAAAAAGTTTTAAGCCCTCATCGTCTTTCGGCGATTGGAGGCATCAGTTAAAGTTTTTAAGTCCTCATCGTTTTTCGGCTATTGGAGGCATCAGTTAAAGTTTTTTAAGTCCTCATCGTCTTTCGGCGATCGGAGGCACTAGTTAAAAGACCTCAACGCCCTCGCGCGTCCTGAGGCAAATTAAAGACCTCCTCGTCGTTGAGCGAGTGCAGGCAAGGAAGAGTGAAAAGTCCTCAGTGTTTCTGGGGGCGAGAAGATGTAACCCCTGGGGCAATGTAGAGGCACCAGTGAAAAGTCCTCAGTGTTTCTGGGGGCGAGAAGATGTAACCCCTGGGGCAATGTAGAGGCACCAGTAAAAAGTCCTCAGTGTTTCTGGGGGCGAGAAGATGAAACCCCTGGGGCAATGTAGAGGCAAGTAAAAGACCTTCTCGCCTATGAGCGAGTTCAGGCGAGTTAAAGACCTTCTCGCCTATGAGCGAGCTCAGGCAAGATAAAATCCTTCTCGTCTCGAACGAGTTCAGGTACGGTGTTAAGGGTGGACGAAGTTTGGAGGGTGGCTAAGGCAGGTTCGAAGAGAGCGCCTAGCCACCCGGCCTGTGGTCCTGAAGTTCAGAAAGGTAGAGGAGGATCTGAAAGGCGCCTCTACCCCAGATCAAAGAACAATGGCCAAGGCGTGAAGCCAGAAAGAAGCTGATCACCAAGAGTCTTTGGCGACCAGGAAAAATTCAAACAGTGGCGAGAAGGCTAAAAGACCCATTTTGATGAAGCAGATCGGGTGAAGCAGTGTTTAAGCCAGTAGCTGATTTAAAGTTTGTTGCTTGAAGAATATAAGGTTAATTGCCTTAAGATTACGAGTTGTTAAAGTGATTGTTGCTTAAGGTTGAAGTGGTTCGAAGCAGTTAAGTCAAAGATCGTGCCTACAATTTCGCTAAGTCATTTCCTTGGAATTAAACACGCAAGGAAAGTTGAAGCATTTGAAGAAGTTATAAGAGGAAAAACGTAGACTTTTGTCATTAACAGTAAATATCAGGTTAAAACATATGTACGAAAAGACATGAAGTTTGTTACAAATTATATACAAGGGAAAGTAAAAAGCGGTGGATGGATTAAATTGATCAGTCTTCGGCGGGCACCACTTTCCCATCCACCACTTCATTGTTCAGAGACACCATGCTGAGATCCAGATCAGGGAACAAGCAGGCGAACTGTTCCCGTGCAGCCTCGAATCCGGCAGCCAGAATTTGGGCGGAACTCAGATTGAGATCTTCAATTTGCTTCTTAAGCTCTTCAATCTGTTTCTCGAGTCCTTCAGCTTGTTCTTTCAGTCCCTTATTCTGCTGCTCCAGCTCCTCAACTTGCTTCTTGAGTTGCTCGTTGAGTTCTTGAGCTTGGAGAAGGTCTTCAGCAACCTTCTTGGATTCCACTTGCACTTGGCCCAATTCAGCAGCTATCTTTCCCTTCTCTTTGTTGGCCTCGGCAAGTTCAGCCATGGCGTCGTCCCTCGCCTTTTCCACCTTTCCGAGGAGGGTCTCCCGGTCGGCTGACCTTTGCTCTAGCTTCTTCACCTTGACGGCGTCGGCCTTTATGAGAGCCTTCAGGTCAGCCACCCTGACGCGGTAAGGCACAATCTTGCTCTCTAGTTCGATCTTTTCTTGAGCAAGTTGTTGCACTTTATGGTGGAGTTCAGTGGCCTCCTTGCGCGCCAGCCTGAGCTCGGTGCTCATTGCGTCCTCCACTCGGGAGTGTTCAATTTCCGCGAGCGTCAGGTTGAAGGACAATTTCTCCACCTCGACCCTCATGGTGCTGTTTTCAGTTTTGAGGTTGAAGAGGTCGTCCTGGAGTTTCCTGGTGGAGCCCTCCACGGCTCTGGTTATGATGGCGGGGATGTCTTCCGCTATCGTCTTCAGTTTAGCAGATAGAGGCTCCCACATCCTTGTAACCTCGAGAGGGAGGTTTGCTGCTTGAAGAGGCACTGTGGGGGCCTGTTGTTGGTTCTCGTCGCCACCTTCCTTAGCAGGTTCTTCAGTAGGCGCTTCTTGGCGTGGTGACGGAATCGGGGATTCAGTGATCAGAATCGGAGAAGTATGAGCAACCTCATCCCCGATTGGAGCAACCTCCGCGGCTGAGGCATTTGAAGGGGGACCCCCTCCAGCTGATACATATGGTGTGGAGGCGCTCGGGGGGTCCTCCATGAAATTTGGTTCTTGGGCCTCAACCGCAGGTGGCGCAGTGGCCAGCGGGATCGCTTGGACTGGTGAAACAGGAGCTTGTGGGGGTGGTGATGATGGAGGTGGAGCAGGCGTGGATGGTGGCGTTGACGTGGGAAGAGGGGGTGGTGCAGGTGGTGAAGAAGGTGCCACCCTCTTCCTCTTCGTGACAAGGCCATCTTCAGTGGCCTCGCCGTCCTCCTCTTCCTCTTCGTGGATCACTTGAGGAGCTTTCCTCTTAGGCCTTTTGAGGACTAGTTTCTTACGTTGGGCGGTGGGTTGGACATCAGAGGGAGCCGGGCCCTTAGGTGGCGATCGTCCGTGGGCGATGGCTTTCTCCACCACCGAGTTGGGCACTGTTTGAGAGCCCGTCGCCAACCCGTGGGTTCGGGCGAGCGCCCTCAATTCCGTGAGCTTGCCTTGGCCCAACATGTCATCTGCACAGAGCGAAAATGCAGGAGTTAGTTCAAAGAAAAAGTCAATGCACAAGGCAGTATGAAACAGCAAAGCAGATAAAGAGTGCAGAAAAATAAAACCAAAGTCTTGCGCGCAGCGCACAAGACGCCCAGAAGCAGTTGGCAAAAGCAGTATTAAAGCAACAGTTTAAATGTTCTAACCTATTCGAATTTCGAGTTGGTCCTCGTAGAATTCGAAGCAGATCAGGGTGGTGGTGAGGAAGGTGATGTTGGCCTCCGCCACACTCTTCCAAAAGAGACAGAGGTCTCTGTCCAATGCACCCATGCTGTCAGGACTTCTGGGTCTCCTGAAACAGCTCTTGGACTCTTTCTTTCCCTTGTCCACCCAGTACAAGGGGAAGCCGTCGAGTAGGGAGGCGTCCTTGTCGTTGGGGCGCACTTGGACAAACTTCCCTTTCCAATCTTTATAGGATTGCTGGAAGATGGAGAAGATCGACCTCCCAGCGGTCCCATTTAAGCTAACCCATAGGCGGTCTCCCGGGTGTTTGGCTTCGAAGAGAAACAAAAATACGTCCACGGATGCGGGCAACCCCAGGTGGTCGCACATCACTTGGAATGCTCGCACAAACGCCCAGCTGTTGGGGTGAAGCTGGGCGGCGACAATGTTGAGCTCAGTGAGGAGTTCCCTCTCGAATCGGGTAAAGGGAAACTTCAGTTTCACCTTCTTGAATAGTGTTGTGTAGACGAAGCAGAAGGGCCCGTCAGCACTCGCCTTATCATCAGCACAAACGGGCAGATCGGGGGGGCAAGGTAGCACTATCATCTTCTCATCGTGCTCCTTATGAAACGTTTGGTTAGGTTCATCCCCCTTAGTCAGTCGCAAAACTGCCCCAGCAGTGTTCACGGAAGACGTTTCCCTCAACAGGGTCGAGTTGGCCCAGGGGTAGAGGTTTTTGAAGTCTGGTGGGGGAACGGGGGTTCCTCCGGTGGTAGGTGGAGTCGCCTGGGCCAGGTTCGGGCGGGAGGGTGCAGGCCTCTCAGCCTGGGAAGATGAAGCACCGCGCGCTCGCGGTTGTGGGTTGAGTGCTTGAGAAGAAGGGTTTCACGATGAAGGAGGAGGATTCGGGGTGATCTTTGAGCGAGTCATTCTCGAAGATGCAAAGGAAGAAGAAAAGGAGAAACGATCAGGGTTCGCAAAGGCTGACTCGATCATGGGAGGAGGGTGAAAAACGAACGAACGAAGGTTCGTTGTAACGGTAGACGAAGCCCTAAGTAACGAGAAAGGAGAAAAGGAAAAACAACACACAACGTATGCACCAGACAGTTACAGGATGATGCGAATCGGTTAAAATGCAAGAAAAACCAGCAGAAGAAGGAAAGTAGGTACCTTTTGATGATCAGGAAGACGATGAAGGATGATGGTGGTTCAGAATGTTGAAGAGCGCTGAGAGAGTTTTTTTTGCAGAAGAAGGTGAGAGCGTTTGAGAATACGAAGAAAAGTGATGGAACAGTAGAGTGAAAATGGGTTTAAGAGTTTTTTCGAAATGGGTTTGGGAAGCACAAACGGTAACTGAAGGTAACCGTTGATGAAGCCACGTGTCGAGTGATGGGTGAGGGGTTTGGTGGAGCGTCAGAGAAGCAGAAGGTACAACCGCTTGGAATTCTGCGTCAGTGCCACGTAGACCGGTGTTGACGTGACTCTTTCAGTCTTTTCGCTGGACAAGTCTTCGCTTAAGACTGGGGGGCTTGTGTACCGCCCTGGAAGTCGGAAGTGATGACGTGGCACCAAGCCACAGAGTAGGCGTGTGGATAAGGCGCCAGAGTGGCAGAAGGGAAGGAAGTCGGGTGGTTCGTGAAATCGCCAGTTATTAAGTTGGCGTGCTCCGATCTTCAGCATGCCAGGCGATCGCCCAGTTGAAGATGAAGTCGCCAGATGCGAACTTAGGCGACCAAGCGATTGGAGATCGCCAGAACAAAGCACATCGCCAAAGGTGAAGGTGGTGCAGATTATGAAGGCGGCCGGCGAGACCACAGGGAAGGTGTACGAGAGCACCCTAACTCGCCCGTTCCAGTAGAGATCGCACTCTCAAGTTAGCTATGCACTAGGCAAAACCATGCATAAGTAACTTAGCCAAAAGGAGAGTCAGAAGCAGCGCCCAAGTCAAGGAGGCTCCAGATGGTGGCACGTGTACGACCGGATGCGAGCCACGTGTCCAGGTCTGTAACTGCCAGGAGAGAGAAAGTGACCAGGTATATAAGAGTTCTCAACGAACTTTCTGAGGTACGCACGTTCAGAATATACTCTTTACGCTTGCGAGTTCGAGAGCACACTGTGAGAGAGAACATTGCACGGTTCCTTGAGAGTTCTTGAGTGTTCTTGCTCTTAGTATTTGGTGGTGTTGTCACTGACTTGGGCGTTGGAGTGCGATCGGCCGCAGCGGCGCCGCTCTGTTCTTTTGCAGGTTCTTGAGGTGGATCTCGAAGAAGGACGGAAGTTTGAAGCGGTGCACACGTCGATCCTTTGACGAGGCAGTTCCCAGCGTTCTGGTCAACAGGCAGGATCACTATCCTTTCATTGTGTGCCTTAATTTTATTGTTTGTCTTTTAATTCATATTCTTTTCCAGTTTTTTCATATATTGCATTCTGTTTTGGTTTCGCTTTTCTTGCTTATATCTTTTCTTGATTGTCTTCTTGTTTCCTCTAAGTTTTGGGGTGACTTGTTCTTAAGTAAGTGTGGTTTTCTTTGACATTTTTCATTTGAAGCTCATCCAATCCACAAGAGAGGCTTGGCTAAGGAAAGAATACTTTTCTTAGAGTGGTTTGAGTACATTCTTTTGGCCTTTTCCAGCAAGCTACATTTTGCTTTATTCTGCTAACAAGTTTCCTTAATTGTTTGTTTCTATTTTTGTGCCTTTTATTATCATGGATAATTTTTCTAGCAGCGAATCTTGTAAGCCTCACTCACCTCAAAAGGCAGCTCTCATTGAAGATTTAAAAAATGCTAGAAAATCAAATGCACAATATCTTGAGATGATGAGACAAATGGAGGCAAGGCTGCAGAGTTTAGAGTTGGACCGTGAAGCAAATCATAACAACCGAGAGAGAAGACAACACCATAGAAATTCTTCAAGGACTTCTCACAACTCTCATGGAGGCAATGACTGTAGGAGGCCCCATCATCATGAAGAAAGGCGCCAGCATGTGGCTATGCCTTATTTACCTTGTGTAAAGTTGCCTAGTTTTAGTGGTGAGGGTGATCCTAATGTGTACTTAGGGTGGGAAGCCAAGGTTGAGCAAATATTTGATGTAAATGGGGTTTTAGATGATCAAAGGGTTAGACTAGCATCCTTAGAATTCTTAGACTATGCCATGCAATGGTGGCATCAAACTCTCGTGGACATTGGGCTAAACAAGAGACCGCCCGTGGTCTCTTGGAACGATTTAAAAGCTTGTATGCGCGATAGATTTGTTCCTCCACACTTTAGGAAAGACCTATTGTTGAAACTCCAAAGGTTTCATCAAGGTACGCTAAGGGTGGATGATTATTTTAAAGAACTCGACACGCTTTTAATTAAAGTTAATATGAATGAGAGTGAAGATGCTAAGATGGCTAGATTTGTTAGTGGTCTTAGAAGGGACATTCAAGATGTGGTAGAGCTTCAAGAATACTCTTCTCTACAAACTTTAGTTCACCTTGCTACCAAAATTGAAAATCAAATTGCAAGGAAAAAGGCTTTCAAAAATTCTTCTAAAGATAGCTACTACCACTCTTCTTCGAAAAGCAAAAATACATCTTTTTCAAAGTTTCCTTCTAAAGACACTCCTTTCAAACCTAGAGAATCTAAGCCTTCTACTTCCACTTCCGCGCCTAAATCACCAACTAAATCGTCTAGTAAGAAATGGTTTAAATGCTTAGGCTATGGACATATTGCTTCTAATTGCCCTTCTAAACGAAATATGTATATGCATGATGGGGTAGTGGTTAGTGAGCATGAGTCCGAAAACTCTAGACATTCCTCACCTTCTAGATCCCCAAGTGAGCAAGAGAGTGAAAGTCCACATGAAGGTGACCTATTAGTAGTAAGACGAATGCTTGGTCAAATTTTGAAACCCTTTGATGAAAGTCAAAGAGAAAATATGTTTCATTTAAGATGTCTTATTAATGATAGGCTATGCTCTTTGATTGTGGATGGGGGGGGGGGGGGGGGGGGGGGGGAGGGGGAGTTGTGCTAATGTGGCAAGCACAAGAGTGGTAGACAAGCTTGGATTGTGTACCATCTCTCATGCCAAATCCTACAAATTACAATGGTTAAGTGAGGTAGGTGAGATTATTGTTAATAAGCAAGTCCTCATTGCATTTTCTATTGGTAAATATAAAGATGAGGTCTTATGTGATGTTGTTCCAATGGAAGCCACACATATTCTTTTAGGTAGGCCATGGCAATTTGATAGACAAATTTTTCATGATGGCTTTAACAACAAAATTTCTTTTAACTTCCATGGACACAAGGTCGTACTTAAGTCTCTCTCTCCAAAGGAAGTCCATGAGGACCAAGTCAAAATGAGAGAAAAGAGAGAAAAAGAACATGATAAAAAAAGTTCAAAGAGAAGCCTTCTCATATCCACACACCAAGTCAAAAAGGTAATAGTTGTTCAAAAGCCTATATTTTTAGCTATTCCTAGAATTATTGATTGAGTTGGTGTTCTGGCCGGTTGACCAGGGATGTCTTTGCGCGTGGCCTATCCCGCGAGCTAGGGCACCTTCGTTCTGCACTGCCTGTGTGTACCTGAAAAAGAAGTGAACAAAGGGGCGCCCTCGCGGCCGTTTGCACTCCGACGATCAAGTCAGCTGGCGAGAAACATCAAAGTGACACACCCCCGTATCGGAGCACCGCAAATGAATGCTCTGAAGGTGGTCTAATCACTGAGTAACTAATGCTTTTTTTTCCTAATTGCCTGTGCGTACCGTGGGTGTGCGAGCAAGCAAATAGAGTGTATCTGTGTATGTTCTCCCAAAAACTCTCGATCCATTTTTCCCACCTCTAAAGCCCCCTATAAACGTCTCTAGCATTTAAAGCGTCTTAAAGCGCATTTAAGGATAAAACGTTCAGCGCCTTTAAGACGTTCAAAACGCTTAAGGTGTTTAAAGTGCTTTAAAGCGTTCGAAACGTAAAATTAAGTACTTTGAAATAATCTTAATTACCTCATACCTGACAAACTATCTGGAAAACATTGATGTTTCTGTTCTTCCCGCCACGTGTCCTCCTGGCTTGACCGTTATTCTACGTGGAGGACCTCACAGCACTGTAACCCAACTTAGGGATATTTCATCGTGTGAGTCCTCATTCCTTGGAGTGCATCTGGCGCAAGGGGTGACTTTTTAGGTGCCAACTCATGCGCCCCAACCTCTAGTCACTTGCCCTGGAAGTGTATCCACCTTCCTCTCGCACCCTGCACCTGGTTTCCCCTGGGCATGACCTTCTCTTGAGTCGTATCTATCCCAAAGGCCTCCCTGAGGTGGCATGAATACTTCACGAGTCAGGCTACTCCCTACTAGCGCTAGTACTATGGCCTTGAAGCTACCTTACTCTCTTCTTTATCACTGTTCTGAGCTGTCGAGGCCTGAGGCCTTCCCGTGGTGTCACTTCCTCCATGGTCTTTCCTACCCATGGGTATCGGGGAGTAACACTGTCGACGCCTCTCTAGGCGACGCCCAATCTTGGCGACGCCTTGTTTTGGCGACGCCTTCTCTAGGCGACGCCTTGTTTTGGCGACGCCTTCTGCGGTCAATCTGTTGACTTTTGGCCTTGACTTTGACTTCCTAACTTTGACTTTAGTCAGCGCCCGGGGACGGGACGGTACACAAGCCCCACAGTCTTGAGCTGATGACTTGTCTTCAGCGAAAAGACTAAGGCCTCGCCCACGCCATCCACGTGGCACTCTGGTGACGTGTCATTCTTGCTGACGTGACAGACGTGACATCCTTTTAATGGCTGATGGGACATTCTCTGAGCGGAAAAGTGATGATTTGGATCAGTCTTAATCTCTCGCCACGTGGCTCATCATGCGGTAACCATCCTTTGCCTCTTGCGCTCCCAGTGAGCGCCTAATCCTGTGACACGTGGCTTCATCAAATGATCACCATCTGTTGCCTTTTGCACTCTCTCGTAACGTTTAAGTTACTCAACTCCACGCTCAAAGCCATTGTTTCATTCACTCTCTTCGCATTCTCGCACTGTTCATCTTCTCGAGTTCTCTCTCTGCGATCTCAGTTCCCTCCTTCGCACTTCCACTCTTCAACCACCCCAATACTCAAAGGTATGGTTTTTGCCCCCCTCGATGACTCTCCCTCTTTACTGCATTATTATGAAGTATGGATGAACTGCCTGGGACTGTTTATCTTCTTGCACTGTTGTACTGTTCTTGTGTTTCCGTGTTCCCTCGTCGTTCTTCTCGTTCTAGCGTGGGTAGGGTTGGTCTAGGGCTTCCTCTTTTTCCCCCTTTCCCCTCTTCGATTCCCCCTTTCACTAAACCCTTTCTTTTTCCTTCGTTCTTCAGCTCTTGATTTGATGGCACGAAACAAGACTACTGCTAATCCTCCGCTCCCCAGGTCCAACTACAAAGAGGAATACCGCTGGGACTCCGATGAACTTCTGGCGGAGTGCTCTGCCTTAACCTCTGTCGAAGATGTTGAAGCCCACAGGGGGGACCCCACCCTCTACAACTTCAACGAGTTCCACAAGACCCAAGACTCCCATATCTTTGTATGTCGTTCAAGGCCCGGGGAGCCCGTTTGCGTAGACGAGAGGGCGACTGGGGAAGCCCTTTCTTCTTCGTCTACCAAATGGTGTTCAGGCGAGTGGGTCTGCGCCTGCCCCTCACTCCCTTCGAAAGGGAGTTGCTAACTAAGATTAACATTGCCCCTGCTCAACTTCACCCCAAAGCTGGGCCTTCGTAAGGGGTTTCCAGATTCTTTGCGGGTACTTGGGCATCCTCCCCTCTGTGGATATATTTCTTCATTTCTTCGAAGTGAAGAAACAGGGTAAGAGTCTCTGGACAAGCTTCTCCGGCGTCGCCAGCCGCATCATTCTCACCCTCTTCCAAAATTCATTCAAGGGGTGGAGGGGAAAGTTCTTCAAGGTGCGAGCCACCAAATTCGACCCCACTGCACTGGAGGGCTTTCCCCTATACTGGACGGAGAAACCCAAATTGACAAAGCCCAAGGCGTTGGATGAGCTTGTCGCTGCTGACAGGGAGGTATGCAAGGCCTTGGCTGGCATCGGAGTGGTCTTCGACACTGCCAAGCTTATTGCCAACGAGTTCAATGCTCACGGCCTCTCCACCTACTTTGGTACTGGCCCTTGGTTGCCTTTGCTTGAACTTGTTTGAATATACATGAATTGCTTGAACAGCTTTCCTGTCGTCTCAACGTGTTTCCTTTATTGCTAAGCTTTTTGATTATCCTCTTTAATATTCATTTAAATGCATGCATTGTTGATCTGTGAATCTGCGTCAGTGGTGGGATTGGTATTCTGTTCTTTCGGGTGTATTTGATGCCTTGTGCTTGACTTGGGGTGGTTTTGACCTCTGTTCTTTGGTTTGCAGGATCAGTAATGGATTCATCGACAAGGATTGCCCTGGCCAAGGCCTTGAAGGCTCGTGCTCCGAAGGCTGGCGCATCCACCACTCCCCCTACTGAACCCCATCTTCCCCTGTCATCAACCTCACCAACACCAACCACCACTGAAACTCCACTAGGCCCATCTTCACCACCTCCACCTAGTCCCCAAACGCTTCAATCCCCCAGCTCTCCTCCACCCATTGCCACAGTTCCACTGGCTGTGGCATCAACACATGCTCCAGCACCCCAATGTAAAGGGAAAAGGGTGTTGGTGATACCCTCGGACAGCGAAGATTCAGATGGCGGCTTGGTCTTCAAAAAGGGGAGGGCTACTAGGCCCCCTACCCCACCAACCGCGTCTCCAGGTGGTGTGGACTCTCTTAGGGACAACCCTCCAAGTGCCACGTCGCCTCCACCTCAAACAGTCCAAGAGGAAAGGGGTGATGGGGTCGAGTCTGCACCGCCGCCACTGCTAATTGAAACTTCCACTGCCCCTGTTTCTGCCCCTGCTGCTCCAGAACTCATTGCCATTCCTCCTCCTATCCTGACTCTGATGAGGGGCTTCAACGGAGGGTTGGTGCCAGAGGGCTCCAACAGGAGAGAAGGAATGCCCTATTACATGGGAGCCTTCTTGGCTATTACCCTCGACTGGCGCGCTCAAGCCCAAAATACCGCTTCCAATGCTCGTGCCCTTCAAGCCCTGAAGGAGGAAGTAGCCGCTCTGAAGGGAAGGAAAGAGGTTTGGGAGCGCCAAGATGAGGCCTACCTAGCCTCTCTGAAGATGGCCCAAAATGCCAAAGAGGAGGTCGACAGGTAGTTGGATGACGCCCTGGGAATCCAAGCTGAGCTCTACGTTCAGGTGGTGTCTCTCCAGGTCCAAATAACGGATCTTGAGGACATGGCCGAGGCTTCCAAGGAGCATCAGGAGGACCTGGAAAATCAATGCTGCGAATGGGAGGAGAGGCTGAAGAAAATGGAGGGGGAATTGGCTGCTAAGGTCAAGGCACTTGGCTTTCTCCAAGTTGGACATGACAAACTCCAAACTGAGGTCAGCAGGCTCCAGGTGGAGAAGGAGGCTCTGGAGAAGCTGGTGGCCTCCGGAGACTCTACCATCGAGGAGCTGGAGAAGGTCAGGAAAAAGCTCATCGACAACATGGCCGGCACCTTCGAAGAGGGGTTCAAGTAAGCCCTGACCCAAGTCGCTTGTGAGAATCCGGAGTTTAATACTTCCAATTGCGACCCTGGCAATCACATCATCGATGGGAAAGTCGTGCCCCTCAACCTTGGGGAATGAAGAATGCTTAATTGATACATCTTTTTGAATTTTTCCCTCAATTTTGTACATACATTTGAACTTGTTGGTAATTCTGACAATTTACCTTGCTTATTTAACTCCCTTTTGAATTTTGTCTTTACACCTGTATGCTTTTATCTTCTCTCGTCTTTTCATCTGTTTCTACTTTCTTTACCATAATGAATGCGTTATCCACTCTACACCTCTTCGAAGCTTTGATCATAACCCCTTAGGTAGCACGCTCCCTTCTCTCTTTACTTTCCTTCTGAGTCGCGATGCATCCCCTTCTCCTGATCTTTTCTCTTAGAACTTCCCTTGGCCCTCGTATTTTCCTTGCCTTTGGCATCTCACGCTTTCACGCTTCTTCTTACTCTTTGATTCTCCCTGGCCTTCTGGGCTCATGAAAGCCTTCAACCGGCTTTCTACTTACATGTTTCGAGCCCTCAGGCACTTACTGCCCAAAGCACAGCTGGCTTTTCCATCCCTTCAAGATGGAAAGGGGGGTCTCGTCTCTTCTCTGGCCTCGACGTCACTCAAGGGCGAGGGAGGACGTATCTATTTTTATGTGGCCTCGACATCGCTCGAGGGCGTGGAGGGCTTATCTCTCCTGTGATGTGTGTTCACGCTTGAGGAGAGACCTGCTCTGGGTGTCCTTAGCGTGTCTAACACTTGGGACAAAAGTCGCGCTTCGGGGCCCACGCACATGGAGAGGCCTGTGTAACAGCACGTATCGTCCATGGAGTGTCTCAAACACCAAGGCAACTTGTCCCTTATCTCTTCGTGCTTGGTGCCCACGCCTGAGGAGAGGCCTATTACAGCAGCGCCGTATCGTCCTCAGGGTGTCTACAAACACCAAGGCGAAGTGTTCACATCTGATACCGGGGCTAGCTATTCATACTTAAGGAGGGGGCGTCCTGAAGCAATCCCTTAAGCCCTGCTCAAGGATTAAGCTCTCGGATTTTAGCTCACCAAATGCCTGATACCGGGCTAGCTATTCATACCCGAGGAGGGGGCGTCCCGAAGGAATCCCTTAACCCCTGCTCAAGGACTAAGCTCTCGGATTTTAGCTCACCAAATGCCTGATACCGGGGCTAGCTATTCATACCCGAGGAGGGGGCGTCCCGAAGGAATCCCTTAACCCCTGCTCAAGGACTAGGCTCCCGGATCGCACCTTATGTTGGACATACCTCTCATCTTGACCTCTAGGTGCACGCGTGTGCTCTTACTGCTTGCTTCGAATTCTGATGTGTGCTCCCTGCTCGGCGATGCCTATGTTTGGCGACGCCCAATCTTGGCGACGCCTTGTTTTGGCGACGCCCCAATCTTGGCTATGCCTCATCTTAGCGACGCCTGACGCTACTTTGAGTCTTTGTCTTTTGTTTCTTTAGCCTTTGGTCTTACACTTTGAGTGGGAGGAGACAAAACTGAGACAAAGCTTTCTTGAACTTCTTTTTTACTTAGGTGACCTCATTAAAAAACCCCCGAGAGGGAAAAAGAGTGTCCCCTTTACAACTTGTATTTCATTATTCTCAACTGACATAACTTAACTGAAATAAAATTTCAAATTGGCCGCGTCCCAGCTGCGCGAAATGCGACCTCCTTCCAAAGTCTCTAGATTGTATGAACCATTCCCCTTGGCTTCGGTGACTCTGAAGGGTTCGGTCCATTTGGGAGACAACTTATTCTCCAGCTCATATGGGTGAGCCTTCCTCATGACTGAGTTACCAACCTGGAATTGCCGCGGTTTCACCTTGGAGCTATACTGTCGCTCCACTCTTCTCTTTACTGCCTCAGCCTTTATTCTTGCTTCCTCCCTGGCTTCGTCTAGTAAGTCCATATTAACTCGCCTTTCGTCATTGGATTCTTCAGCCACGAAATTCTGGTAACGTGGCGAGCTTTCGTGGATCTCGACTGGGATCATCGCGTTTGACCCGTATACTAGACTGAAAGGCGTCTCCATGGTGGCAGATTGGGGTGTGGTGTGGTACGCCCACACAATCCTTGGCACTTCTTCTGCCCACGCCCCTTTAGCTTTCTCTAATCTTCTCTTCAGTCCTTTCAGCAAAACTCTACTTGCCCATTTGTCTGGGGGTGTTCGACTGATGCGAACACCTGCTTGATGCCTACCTCTGCGCACAGGTTTCTCAGTTGTTGGCTTGCAAACTGGGTACCATTGTCGGACACCAGCCGCTTAGGCACACCGAAGCGACATACGATGTTCTTCCAAACAAAGTGCTGCACCTTGTGCGCGGTAATCTGGGCCACGGGCTCCGCCTCTATCCACTTGGTGAAGTATTCAATGGCGACAATCAAGTACTTCATTTGTCTTACCACTAGTGGGAACGGGCCTAGGATGTCGATTCCCCACGTATGAAAGGGCCATGGACTATATATGGATCTCAACTCCTCTGGCAGCGTCTTGTGCCAATCAGCGTGCCTCTGACACTGCTTGCAACACTGGGCGTGCCGCACGCAATCCTCTTTCACTGTTGGCCAGTAGAAGCCGGCACGTATCACTTTAGAAGCTAAAGACCTTCCTCCTACGTGGCTCCCACAGATACCTTCGTGGAGTTCAGCCATTATCCTGGTGCACTCGTCGCCGCTTACGCATGTCAGGATAGGGTGCGTGAACCTGTGCCTGAACAACATCCCATCTACCAGGGTATACCTTGCAGCGTTCCTCTTGATCTTTTTACCTTCTTCTGGTTCCGCTGGGAGAATCCCGTCTGCCAGGTACCGCCTGTATGGTGTCATCCAAGTGTCTCCCTCGACCAAAGTGCATACTTGCACATGTTTTCCTTCTGCGGGTACGTCTGCATATGTGCTGATGCGAGGTGCCTTCATCGTATCTTGGGTCAAAGAACGATGACTCCTCGGTCTCCCTTTTGCTGCACAAACATGGAGGACGTCCACCCTGTTATCTTCCACGAATTTCCACGGAGCTTTGAGCGTCTCTTGGATTATTGTCCTATGTCTACCCCTCTTGCCTGAGCTGGCAAGCTTGGCAAGCAGGTCAGCTTTGGCATTCTGCTCTCTTGGGACATGTACTAGCTCAAAGGCGACAAAAGCCCCCCTTAGCATCTCCACATACTTTAGGTACGTCGCCATCTGGGGGTCCTTTGCATGAAACTCCCCTGTCACCTGTCCCGTTATTAACTGCGAATCACTCTTTACCACAAGGCTCTGCGCACCCATCTCTTTGGCTAAGAGCATTCCGGCGATCAGCGCCTCATATTCAGCCTGATTGTTGCTTGCTTTGAAGGCGAAGCGTAGGGCTTGCTCAATTAACACCCCGTTGGGTCCCTCCAAGACTATGCCCGCACCACTCCCTTGCTGATTGGAGGACTCATCCACTGGGAGCCTGCCTCCGCCTCTTGAACGCCTCCTGGTGAGAGCTCTGCAACAAAATCTGCAAACACCTGCCCTTTGATGGAACCCCTGGGCTCATACTGAATATCGAACTCTGACAACTCCACTGCCTAGTGAACCATCCTTCCAGCAACGTCAGGTTTCTGTAGTATCCTTTGGATGGGCAAGTTCGTCATCACCACTACTGTAAAACTATGAAAGTAGTGGCGGAGCCTCCTGGCCGAGAATACCACGGCCAATGCTGCCTTCTCCAGCGTACTTGGTCTTACGAAATAGATGGGCCTCTGTACTTGGTCTTGCTCTTGGACTAGCACAGAGCTGATGGCCCGCTCTGTTACCGCAAAGTACAGTCGGAGGGGCATGCCTGCCACTGGTTTGCAAAGCACTGGTGGTGTCACCAAGTATTCTTTCAACTTGAGGAATGCTGCTTCACACTCGTCAGGCCACGCAAAACGGCTATTTCTCTTGAGGCACTGGAAATAGGGATGCCCCTTCTCTCCTCCTGTGGAAACGAACCTTGATAATGCTGCCATTCGCCCTGTCAGTTGTTGCACTTCTTTCACTGATGTCGGGCTCCTCATAGCGATGATGGCTGCGCACTTATCAAGGTTTGCCTCAATTCCCCTCTCCGTAAGCATGAAGCCTAAAAACTTTCCCGCCTCAACCCCAAAGACACACTTCTCAGGGTTTAGTTTGAGGCGATACTTTGAGATGGTGGCAAACAATTCTTCCAGATCTGTTGTATGTTGCCTCCTATCGCAGGAAGCTACCACCATGTCATCCACGTAGGCTTGTACGTTCCTGCCTAACATAGGCGCCAGGACCTTATCCATTAACCTCTGGTAGGTGGCGCCTGCATTCTTTATCCCAAACGGCATTACCTTGTAGTAGTAGCTACATGTCTCTGTCATGAATGTTGTTTTACCCTCGTCCCTTGGGTGCATCTTGATCTGGTTGTAACCTGAAAAAGCGTCCAAAAAGCTCAGCATCTCGCAACCCGAGGCACTATCCACCAGGGCGTCGATGCTGGGTAGTGGATAGGAATCCTTGGGGCGCGCCTTGTTCAAATCTATGAAGTCCACACACATCCTCCATTTTCCGTTTGCTTTCTTCACCAGAACAATGTTGGCCAGCCACTCGGGGTATTGTATTTCCCGGATGTGTCCGACACTCAACAACTTCTGTGTCTCTTTCTTTACCACGAGGCGCCTCTCTTCGTTAAACTTTCTCCTCCTCTGTCGCACAGGGTGAACCGTGGCGTCCATGCTAAGATGGTGGCATAAAAAGTCGGGGTCGATGCCCGGCATGTCTGAGGCGGACCACGCAAAAGCGTCTAAGTGGCGTGAAATCACCTCCACCACTCCGTCCTGTTCTTCTTGGCTCAACAAGCGCCCCAGCTTGAACGTTTTGCCGCCAATCTGTGCTAATCTCCCGACACGTGGCATGATCCTATGGCTGGGGATGAGTGTCGTTAGCGCTTCAAGTTAACGTTACATCTTTCAAAAACGCGCGCTTCAAACCACTGTTTTCTTTCACTCTTTGCATTCCTTCTTACTGTTCATCTTCTCTGTAACCTCTGCATCTTTTGCGCTCTTCCTCTTTACGAAAGCTCGCGCCTTTCCCACTTCCAATCACAAAGGTACGATTTTTCTACTCCGATCCTCCTTACACTTTACTGTATTGATCTCATAACTGCCTGGGACTATTTATTTTTGTTCCAGCCGGTTGACCTGGGACGTCTTTGTGCGCAACCTTGCCCGTCAGCTAGGGACACATTCCCTCTGGCTACCTGTGGATACCTGCAAAGAAGGACAAAAGGGCGCCCTAGCGGCCTTTTGCACTCCGACGCTCAAGTCAGCTGGCGAGAAACACCAAAAACTCTACACCTCCGTATCGGAGCACCGTGAATGGAACTCTAAAGGTGGTAAACGAAACTGTGCGTTGTGTGTCTTTTCTCCCTCTGGCAAACAACCTCTCTCCAGTCCCTTGTGCGTAGCCTCAAGACTCGAGCAAGCAACTAGAGTGTATTCTGGGAAAGTATGCCAAAAGTTCGAACCCTGTTTCCCACGTCCAAGGTTCTATTTAAACTACTCTAGCATTTAAAGCGCATTTAAGGTTATGAAACGTTCAGCGCCTTTAAGACGTTTAAACCGCTTGGAGCATTTAAAGTACCTTAAACGCTCGAAATGTAAACTTTATTAAATAACTTTAATTACCTTATACCTGACAAATTGATGTTTCTATTCTGACTTGGCTGCTATTACACGTGGAGGGCCTCACAGCACCGTGACCCTACTTGGGGGTATTTCCTCGTGTGAGTCCTCCATCCAGGGAGTGCATCTGCGCGAGGGGTGACTTTTTGGGTGCCAACTCATGCCCCCAAACCTCTAGTCACTCGCTTTGAGAGCGTATCTACCTTCCTCTCGTACCCTGCACCTGGCTACCCCTGGGCGTGACCCTTCTCATGAGTCGCAACTATCCCAAGGGCCTATCTGGGGCGACATGGGCACTTCACGAGTCAGATTGCTCTCCACTGGCGCTAGTACTATGGCTTTGAAGCGACCTTTCTCTTCCCTTTATGGCTGCCCCGGGTTATCGGGGTTTGAGGCCTTCGCACGGCGTCACTCCCTCCATGGTCTTTCCTACCCATGGGTATCGGGGAGCAACACTGTGGTTGCCTTGCTCTTGTGACATTTTACCTTGGCGACGCCCTACCTTGTCGACGCCCGCCCTAGGCGACTTCTTATCTTGGCGACGCTTCCTCTTGGCGACGCCTGCACTTGGCGTTGCCTGACCTAGGCGACGCCTTATGTTGACTTTGACCTCGACGCTAACTTTGACCTTGACTTTGTCAACGCCCGGGTACGGGACGGTACACAAGCCCCCCAGTCTTAAGCTGATGACTTGTTTTCAGCGAAAAGACTAAGGCCTCGCCCACGCCATCCACGTGGCATCCTAGTGACGTGTCATTCTTGCTGACGTGACACTCCTCAAACTATTGACGTGACATTCTCTGAACCATTGGGTGCTCTTTATGGTTGATTGGACATCCCCTGAAACGGGGAAAGCCACCTTTTTGGGGCCACGCTTAATCGCTCGCCACGTGGTTCATCATGCGGTCAGCCTCAAGAGTCTCTTGCGCTCCCACTGAGCGCCTAATCCTTTGACACGCGGCTCAATCGCACGGTCCCAAATTAGCGCCTCTTGGATTGCAAGTGTAACGTTTAAGACTTCGAAATCCTGCGCCCCAAACACTGTTCTATTCACTCTTTCGCATTGGGCGCTACTGTTCATCTCTCTTTCTCTGGAATTCTAGCGATCGCTGCTCCCTCTGCGCTTCCTCAACAACCACCGACCCACACGTTCAAAGGTATGATTTTTCTACCTTCATGGCTCTTCTTCTTCATTGCGTTACATTGTTGTGTATGAACTGCCTGTGACTGTTTATGTTTCTGCATTTCTGTATTCTTTTCGCTCCTTCGTTCTTCTACGCTCTCTTCACCCCCTTTCTGGGTTTCTTCGCGTGGGTGGCATTTTCTAGGGTTTCTCTTCCCCTTTCTGCCTTGGCATCGCTTGTTAAAACCCTTTTCCTTTCTTCTCTCTTCAGCTATTTATCCGCATCATGGTGCGCTCGAAACCGAAGTCCAATTCTCCCCCCAAGACCAACTACAAGGCCTTCAATAAATGGGCCTCTGACGATCTCTTAAATGAATGCACCACCTTGACAACCTTTGAGGATCTGGAGAACCATCGGGGTGACCCTCATTTATACAACTTCAACGCCTTTTGCCGCACCCATGATGCTCACATCTCCGTCCGCCCCGGCACACCGGGGGAACCCGTTTGTGTGGATGACAGACCCAGGGGTAGGGCCCCCTTTTTCTTCATGTACCAAACTGTATTCAAACGCGTTGGTGTGCGCCTTCCATTTACACCCTTCGAGAGGGAACTCCTCACGGAGATCAACACGGCCCCCGCCCAGCTATATCCTAATAGCTGGGCCTTCGTTCGGGCCTTTCAAATTCTCTGTGGATATCTAGGCGTTCTTCCTTTTGTGGACGTCTTTCTACATTTCTTCGAGGTGAAGAAGCAAGGGAAAAGCCTCTGGGTGAGCTTTCCCGGGATCGCTGGCAGGATCATCCTCTCCCTCTTCCAGAACTCGTACAAAGGCTGGAAAGGAAAATTCTTCAGGGTGTGCTGCGCCAAACAGGACCCCACAGCCTTGGATGGCTTCCCCCTATACTGGACAGAGCATCCCAAGCTGCTCAAGCCTAAGGCCCTGGATGAACTGTCTTCCGCTGATAGAGGGGGGTATGTGAGGCCTTGGATGGCCTGGGGATTGTTTTTGACACGCTGAAGCTCATAGCGTGTGAGTACAACGCGTACACCCTGTCCACCTATTTTGGTAGGGAGGCTCATTCCTTGTTGCCTTTTGTCCTTCCTTTCTTATCTGTGCTTTATTGCATCATGCTTGTACTGTTGGCCTTCTCCACATGTCTCCCTCATTGCTAAGTGTTCATTTGTACTCTTTCTATTTCATTTACCTGCCTGCCTTGTGGATCTGTATAACTGCGTTGGTAGTGGGATTGGTACGCTGTGCTTTGTGTGTAACTGACGCCTTGTTCTTGGTCTGGCGTGGCTTTAACTCCTGTTCTTTGGTTTGTCTGAATGCAGGATCAGTGATGGATTCATCTAAGAGGATGGTCATGGCGAGAGCACTGAAGGCTGCTCGCGCCTCCAAGGCTGGTGCTTCCACCACCCCCACTGCTGACCCAAACCTCCCATTATCCTCGCCCTCACCAACACCAACCACCACCGAGACTCCACTAGGCCCATCTTCACCACCCCCACGTAGCCCCCAAATACTTCAAACACCCAATTCACCTCCACCCATCCCTGCAGTCCCACTGGCTGTGGCCTCATCACCTGTTCCAACCCCCCTTGACAAAGGGAAAAGGGTGTTTGAGGTCCTCTCCGATGACGAGAACTTTGACGGTGGGGTAGTCTTCAAGAGGAGAAAGGCTGTTAGGGTTCCCATCCTACCAGCAGCATCACCCCATGGAGGGGATTCCTTCAGGGACAATCCCCCTAGTGATACCTCTCCCCAACCCATAATAGTCCAAGAGGAAAAAGGCGAAGGGGCCGAGTCTGCTGCACCTCCACCACCAGCAGAGGCTTCTGCTGTTCCTGCCTCCGTTTCTGCTGCCCCCGATCTTATTGCCATTCCTCCTCCAATCATGCACCTGATGAGGGGCTTCAACGGAGGATTGATGCCAGAAGGCTCCGACAGGAAAGAAGGAATGCCCTTCTACTTGGGAGCCTTCTTGGCGGTGGCCCTTGATTGGCGCGTCCAAGCTAGAAATGCCGCTTCAAACACACATGCCCTCCAGGCCCTAAAAGAAAAAGTGGTCGCTCTGGAGGAGGAGAAGGAAGCTTTGGGACGCCAAAATGAGGCCTATCAAGCCTCTTTGAAGTTGGCCCAAGAGGCCAAAGAGGAGGCTGACAGGCAACTAGGCGAGGCGATGGAACTTCAGGCTGACTTCTACGTCTAGGAAGTGTCTCTCCAAGTTCAAATAACGGATCTCCAGGACATGGCTGAGGCCTTCGAAGAGCTTCAGAAGGACTTGGAGGATCAGTGCTATGGGCAGGCGGAAAGACTGGAGTGGATGGAGGAGGAAATGGCTACCCAGGCCAAGACATTGGGCCTTCTCCAGGTTGACCATGACAAGCTGCAAACTGAGGTCAACAGGCTCCGAGTGGAGAAGGAGGCTCTGGAGAAGTAGGTGGCCTCCGGGGACTCTACCATCAAGGAGTTGGAGAAGGTCAAGAAGGCACTCATCAATGACATGGCTGACACCTTCGAGGAGGGATTCAAGGAGGCTTTGGCCCAGGCCGCCTGCGAGAACCCGGGGATTAATGTTTCTAATTGCGATCCCACCCACCATGTCGTCAACGGACGTGTCGTGCCCCTCGAATTGGATGACTGAAACGCCAACTTTCATCCGCCACCTTTACCTTTTGTGCTTTATATTTGTTCTTGCCAACCTTTGATAAACTTGTAAATCTTTTGAAACATTTGCACTTGTGTAACGCTTGCATACTTCTGAGGCGTTGAGCGCTGTTTTGCAGATATTTTCACCTTCGCTCTCTATTTTTGTAAGCTTCAATTGCTTTACCTGTACTTTTACCTGTTTCTTACGCTGTGTCGGGTGATCACGCCTCACTTCTAACGCGCCCCTCAAACCTGTTCAGCCTTCGTATCTATGAGGCCTCTGCCTCGTGAAGGCGCTAGCCACTCCGCCCTTGCTGCAAACGCAAAAGTCGAGACCTGCTCTGGGTCCTAAACACTTGGGACAAGGTCGCGCTTCAGTCCCACGTCCATAGAGAGGCCTGTCTAACAGCGCCGTATCGTCCATGGAGTGTCTCAAACACCAAGGCGATTTGTCCCTTGATTCTGGGTGCTTGGCGCCCACGCCTAAGGAGAGGCCTACTACCGCAGTGCCGTATCGTCCTCAGGGTGTCTAGAAACGCCAAGCACCGGGAAGGCTCGAAGCCCCCCATGGGGTCGCTCCCTCCATGGTCTTTCTCTCCCATGGGTATCGGGGAGCACCCCTGCCGATGGCTTACTTAGCTTCTGGCGATCTCATCTCCCTCCAGGGCCTCGCGCGAGCTCCTCGACGAATGCTCCAGCTTACTCTCCACCAGGGCCGTAAGGGAACACATGGGAGATCCGTGCTCCTACGATCATCGTGCCTTCGCGAAGAGGCATGATGAGGATATCACTGTGCTCCCTTGCACCTTAGGGGAGCCGGTGTGCGGAGACGAACGAGCCAACGACGGGGTCCCCTTCTTCTACTTCTACCAAGTGGTCTTCAAAAGCATCGGCGTGCGCCTGCCCTTCTCCAGGTATGAGAGGGAACTACTGACAGAGATTAACGCTACTCCAGCCCAGTTGTACCCTAATAGCTGGGCTTTCGTCAAAGCCTTCGACATACTCTTTGGCTTTCTGGGGTGCGCACCCTCGGTTGACATCTTTCTTCACTTCTTTGAGGTGAAGAGGCAAAGGAACAACCTCTGGGTGACCCTCAGCAACGTTCCCGGCAGGGTTCTGCTAACTCCCTTCCAGAACTCCTTCACAGGGTGGAAGGGTAGATTTTTCAAAGTCTGCTGTTCCGATCTCGTGTCTTCCGGGTGGTTTTCCACTGTACTGGGTAAGGGAGACGAGAGCCTTGAAGTCCAAGCCTTTCAAGAGGCTACCCTTGAACGACCAGGTGGTATGCCGGATCTTGGCTGAGGCGGGAGGCTTTGACACTGCCGCTTTGATTAGCTTGGAGTACAACGCCGAAGCCTTGGAGAAGTATATATGTATGAGAGATTATCTTAGAAATTCCCGCTTTTCATCTTTACTAGGTCTTTACGTGTCCTGTCTTGTGGTGTCTTCACCATGCTTGTTTTCTTCGGTGCAGGTTCGAAGATAAACCGGCAACAGAGGTCACAACTTACTCAGGCGCTGAGGGCTGAGAACGGAGCTTCGTCCTCCTCCCATCCAGACTCCGGAGGCCATTGAAAAGTGGTCTGTTTGCACTTTTCGCACGAGCATAGAGCATGTACCTGTTCGCCTCATTTGTCTCATTCACCTTTATCTCAAACTCTATTTGTAATCTTAACTCTTTGGTGCCATGTTTTGATTTCTGTAACGCCGCTCCTTTATTTTTGAGCACCCTTGTCTGCATTCGCTTCTTCTAACATACTGTGCACGTTTTCTCCGTTATGTTTCTTGGCGACGCCCGTGTCTGGCGACGACCCTTTCTTGGCGATGTGTACGCTTGGCGACACGTATGTTTGGCGACGCGTATGTTTGGCGACGCGTACGCTCGGCGACGCCTGTCGCCACTTCGAGTCTTTGTCTTTTATCTCTTTACCCCTTGGTCTTGCACTTCGAGTGGGAAGAAGATAAAATTTGAGGCAAGGTTTTTCTTGAACTTCTTTTTCTTTTTATTTGGGTGACCTCGTTAAAACCCCCCGAGAGGGAAAAAAAGTGTCCCCTACGATAAGATTGTTACATGGTTGCTCACTTACATAATTCAACTAAAATAAAACTTCAAATTGGCCGCGTTCCAGCTGCGCGGAATGGGGCCCCCCTCCAAAGTCTCTAAGTTGTACGAACCATTCCCCTTAGCCTCGGTAATTCTGAAGGGTCCGGTCCACTTGGGAGACAATTTATTTTCTAGCTCATAAGGGTGAGCCTTCCTCATAACTAAGTCACCAACCTGAAACTGTCGTGGCTTCACCTTAGAGCTATATTGTCGCTCTACTCTTCTCTTCACTGCCTCGGCCCTTATTTTTGCTTCTTCCCTGGCTTCGTCCAGGAGGTCCAGGTTCACTCGCCTTTCTTCGTTGGATTCTTCAGCCACGAAATTCTGGTACGTGGTGAGCTTTCGTGAATCTCAACTGGGATCATCGCATCCGACCCATATACTAAGCTGAAAGGCGTCTCCATGGTGGAAGATTGGGGCGTGGTGTGGTATGCCCATACAATCCTTGGCACTTCCTCTGCCCACGCTCCTTTAGCCTTTTCTAGCCTTCTCTTTAGTCCTCTCAGCAAAACACTATTCGCTGACTCCACTTGCCCATTAGTCTGGGGTGTTCGACTGATGCGAACACTTGCTTGATGCCTACCTCTGCGCACAGGTTTCTCAACTGTTGGCTGGCGAACTGGGTTCCATTGTCGGATACCAGCCGCTTAGGCACGCCAAAGCGACACACAATGTTCATCCAAACAAAGTGTTGCACCTCGTGCACAGTAATCTGGGCCACGGGCTCCGCCTCTATCCACTTGGTGAAGTATTCAATGGCGACGATCAAATACTTCATCTGCCTTATCGCTAATGGGAATGGACCTAGGATGTCAATCCCCCACGTATGGAAAGGCCACGGGCTGTATATGGATCTCAGCTCCTCTGGCGGCGCCTTGTGCCAATCAGCGTGTTTCTGACACTGCTTGCAACGCTGGGCATGGCGCACGCAATCCTCTTTTAGTGTTGGCCAGTAGAACCCTGTGCGTATCACCTTAGAAGCTAGAGACCTTCCCCCAACGTGACTCCCACAAATGCCTTCGTGTAGCTCCGCCATTATTCTGGTGCACTCGTCGCCGCTTACGCATGTTAGGATAGGGTGGGTGAACCCGTGTCTAAACAATACTCCATCCACTAGGGTGTATCTTGCGGCATTCCTCTTAAGCTTCTTGCCCTCCTATGGTTCCGCTGGGAGAACCCCATCCGCAAGATACCGTCTGTATGGCGTCATGTAGGTGTCTCCTTCGGCTAAAGCACATATCTGCGCATGCCTTCCTCCTTCGGGCGTGTCCGCGTATGTGCTAATATGGGGCGTCTTTACCGTATCTTGAGTCATGGAACGATGACTCCTTGGCCTCCCTCTTGCAGTGCTAATATGGAGGACATCCACCCTGTTGTCTTCTATGAATTTTCTCAGAGCTTTGAGTGTCTCTTGGATTACTGTCCTCTGCCTGCCCCCCTTGCCTGAGCTGGCTAGCTTGGCCAACAGGTCAGCTCTGGCATTTTATTCTCGTGGGACATGTATTAACTCAAGAGCGCTAAATGCTCCCTTCAGCAGTTGGACGTACCTTAAATACGCCGCCATCTGTGGGTCTTTTGCTTGGAACTCACCTGATACTTGTCCTGTAATCAGCTGGGAATCACTTTTCACCAAGAGGTTCTGCGCGCCCATCTCCTTAGCCAGGAGCATCCCTGCAATCAGTGCTTCGTACTCAGCCTGATTGTTACTTGCTTTAAAGGCGAAACGCAGAGCTTGCTCAATCAGCACCCCATTGGGTCCCTCCAACACTATCCCTGCACCACTTCCTTGCTGATTGGAAGAGCCGTCGACCGAGAGCAACCGCTGCGAACCCTCCTCCACCTCTTGTTCGCCTCCGGGCGAGAGTTCTGCCACAAAATCTGCATATACCTGCCCTTTGATGGATCCTCTGGGCTCATATTGGATGTCAAACTCTAACAATTCCACCGCCCAGCGCACCATCCTTCCCGCTACATCAGGTTTCTGCAATACCTTCTGTATAGGGAGGTTCATCATCACCACTACTGTAAAACTGTGGAAGTAGTGGCGGAGCCTCCTGGCCGAAAATACCACGGCCAACGCTGCCTTCTCCAGCGACTGGTATCTCGTCTCTGGGCCTTGTAAAGCCTTGCTCATGAAATAGATGGGCTTTTGAATTTGGTCCTGCTCCTGGACCAGCACAGAACTGATAGATCGCTCTGTTACTGCGAAGTATAGCCGGAGGGGCACGCCTGCTAGTGGTTTGCAAAGGACCGGTGGCGTCGCCAAATACTCTTTCAACTTGATGAAAGCCGCTTCGCATTCGTCAGTCCATGAAAGCGACTATTTCTTTTAAGGCACTGGAAATAGGGGTGCCCCTTTTCTCCTCCCGCAGAAACGAACCTTGATAAAGCTGCCATTCGCCCCGTCAGCTGCTGCACTTCCTTTACTGATGTCGGGCTCCGCATGGCAATAATTGCTGCGCATTTGTCAGGGTTCGCCTCTATTCCCCGCTCCGTGAGCATGAATCCTAGGAACTTACCGGCTTCCACCCCGAAGACACACTTCTCGAGGTTCAGCTTGAGGCGGTATTTTGATATGGTGACGAACAACTCCTCTAGGTCCGTCACGTGCTGCGTCCTTCCCTTCGACACCACTACCATATCATCCACGTAGACGTACACATTCCTCTCTAACATGGGTGCTAGGACCTTGTCCATCAGCCTTTGGTAGGTGGCGCCTGCGTTTTTTAGCCCAAAGGGCATTACCTTGTAACAGTAACTGCAAGTCTCTGTCATAAACGCAGTTTTACTCTCGTCTCTTGGGTGCATTTTGATCTGGTTGTATCCCGAGAATGCATCCAAAAAGCTAAGAACCTTGCAATCGGAGGCACTGTCCACGAGTGCGTCAATGCTGGGTAGTGGGTACGAGTCTTTCGGGCACGCTTTGTTCAAGTCCGTGAAGTCCACGCACATCCTCCATTTCCCATTCGCCTTTTTCACTAGGACGACGTTGGCCAACCACTCAGGGTATTGGATCTCCCTTATGTAACCAGCACTCAGCAGCTTTTGTGTCTCTACCCTTATGACAAGTTGCCTCTCTTCATTAAACTTTCTCCTTCTTTGCCGCACGGGGCGGACCGTGGCGTCCATGCTAAGGTGATGGCATAGAAAGTCAGGGTCGATACCCGGCATATCTGAGGCAGACCATGCAAAAGCATCTAAATGACGTGAAATCACCTCCGCCACGTCATCCTGCTCTTCTTGGCTCAACAAACGCCCCAGCTTAAACGTTTTGCCGCCAATCTGCCTCTCCACCACGTTGGTCGGCGGCTGATCCCTGCTATCTTCCCTAAGGGTCGTCGCCCGGTAGTACTTTCCAGGCGTCGACTCTTCTACGGGCGTGGCCTTGCTAGGCGTTGGCTCCGTGGGCGTCGCCCCATTCGAGGGTTCTATCTCCATAGCCGTGTCTGCACTTGGCGGACGCTCAAACACCATAAACACGCCTCTCTTCGTTTTCAGGCTATTCTCATAACATTTTCGTGCTTCCTCTTGATCCGACTTGATGACAATCACTTTGCCACTGAGATCCGGCAGCTTCATCTTCATATGGCGCGTGGAGGCTATTGCGTTCAGCCTGTTCAACGCCGATCTGCCCAACAAGATGTTGTAGGCGGATTTGGCGTTTACGACCAAGTACCGGATGCTTTCGGTACACGAGGCCGTTCCATCTGTGAATGTTGTCCTCAATTCAAAGTAGCCTCGTACTTCCACCTGGTTGTCAGCAAACCCATATAAGCACCCTGTGTAGGGTCTCAAAAGGTCGGGAGACAACCAAAACTTGTTGAATGTCAACCAGAACATAACATCTGCAGAGCTTCCTTGGTCGAGTAGAACCCGGTGCACCTTTCTGTCAGCCGTGACGACCGAAATGACCACGGGGTCATTGTCGTGCGGAACAACATCCAGTAGATCTGCCCTCCTGAACACAAGGTCTGACTCCCACGGGTCACCTGAGATTCTTTCTTCAATGGAATTGACCCCCCTTGCATATTTTTTCCGTTGGGAGGCAGTGGGTCCTCCCCCTGAGAAGCCACCAGCAATGGTGTGGACTTCGCCATGGACAAGCATCTCGTGCGCTTGTTCTTCCCCTGGTGCTGGCAGGGTCGCGGTCGCGGCGGGCTCTGCGACATAATCCTTCAGAAACTCGCTTCTCACTAACTCATCTAGCTGGTAACCCAGCGACAAGCAGTTGTCGATGTGATGACCGAAAACTTCGTGGAACTCGCACCAAGAGTCCTTGCGAGGCCCTAACACCTTGTCAGTCTTTGTCGGTCGCCTCAACCTTTCAGCTATATTGGGCACGACAATTAGATCCTTCAATTCCACCACAAAGTTGTACCTCGCCGGCCTTGCCCTTTCCCTAGCCGGGCGATCCCCTCCTGCTGGACCCCAGGGCTGGGGTTTTCTGGTCTCATAGGGGCGTCTCCCCTCTGGCTTCTTTCTCCCCATCGTGGTCTCGTTGACCCTGACGGGTTGAGCCCACGTCTGCGCTCTCGCTCTCGTCTCGTTGACCCTCACACACCTCTCCCTCGGAGGCGATATGCTCCACCGCCCGATGTCGTATTTCAGCGAAGGTCCTAGGGCGACTGCGAATAATGGATTCGCAAAAAGGGCCGGGACATACGCCTTTTCTGAATGCCTACACGATCATAGGCTCCTCTGAAGTACCAACTTTTACTACTTGGGCCCCGAAACGGTTGATGTATTCCTTCAAGGTCTCCCTTGATACTGTTTTACATCAAACAGGTCGTAGGAAACTGGCGGCGGAGCCCTGTTCGCAAGTACTGCTCTCTAAACAACTGCGCCAACTGCTGAAAGGAGGTGATATGGCCGTTTGGAAGGCTGATGAACCAATCCATTGCTATCCCTGTCAGGGTGCTCATAAAGAGCTTGCATCTCGCGGCATCGGAGCCGCCTACCAACACCATCTACGTGTGGAATGCAGTGAGATGTGCCTCGGGATCCTCCATCCCAGTGAAGATCGCCTTGGGTCTCACAAACGTGTTGGTGATTACTGCATCCAGGATCTCCTGCGAGAAGGGTGTGGAAAACTCCCTTGGTGGGGTGAGACGCTCGGTCTCATCTTGTTCACGTTGCCCTTGGTTGTTGCTCAAACCTCGGCGCAACTCTTCATTTACACGATGGAGCTCTTCGTTTCTCGCACGCGAGTCTGTGAGATCCGCCTGCATGCATTCTTGTTCCACCCTCGATTCCGCCATCTCATCCTGCAGCCCCCGCATCATTTCCATGACCTGCTGCATGGACATTTCCTCACTCGCAGCGCGTGCGGAACCTTGTCTCGTACCCCTCATTCTTCATTGTTTCCTCGAACTTTGCTAACGTTATGGTAGCTCCGATAGATCTTCGTTGCTTGTGATGGGACTGATGTTTTAAATCGGCCCCACGGTGGACGCCAAATGTTCCGGCCGGTTGACCTGGGACGTCTTTGTGCGCAACCTTGCCCGTGAGCTAGGGACACCTTCCCTCTGGCTACCTGTGGATACCTGCAAAGAAGGACAAAAGGGCGCCCTAGCGGCCGTTTGCACTCCGTCGCTCAAGTCAGCTAGCGAGAAACACAAAAAACTCTACACCTCCGTATCGGAGCACCGTGAATGGAACTGTAAAGGTGGTAAACGAAACTGTGCGTTGTGTATCTTTTCTCCCTCTGGCAAACAACCTCTCTCTAGTCCCTTGTGCGTAGCCTCAAGACTCGAGCAAGCAACTAGAGTGTATTCTGGGAAAGTATGCCAAAAGTTCGAACCCTGTTTCCCACGTCCAAGGTTCTATTTAAACTACTCTAGCATTTAAAGCGTCTTAAAGCGCATTTAAGGTTATGAAACGTTCAGCGCCTTTAAGACGTTTAAACCGCTTGGAGCATTTAAAGTACCTTAAACGCTCGAAACGTAAACTTTATTAAATAGCTTTAATTACCTTATACCTGACAAATTGATGTTTCTATTCTGACTTGGCTGCTATTACACGTGGAGGGCCTCACTGCCCCGTGACCCTACTTGGGGGTATTTCCTCGTGTGAGTCCTCCATCCAGGGAGTGCATCTGCGCGAGGGGTGACTTTTTGGGTGCCAACTCATGCCCCCAAACCTCTAGTCACTCGCTTTGAGAGCGTATCTACCTTCCTCTCGTACCCTGCACCTGGCTACCCCTGGACGTGACCCTTCTCATGAGTCGCAACTATCCCAAGGGCCTCTCTGGGGCAACATGGGCACTTCACGAGTCAGATGGCTCTCCACTGGCGCTAGTACTATGGCCTTGCAGCCACCTTTCTCTTCCCTTTATGGCTGCCCCGGGTTATCGGGGTTTGAGGCCTTCCCATGGCGTCACTCCCTCCATGGTCTTTCCTCGCCATGGGTATCGGGGAGCAACACTGTGGTTGCCTTGCTCTTGTGACATTTTACCTTGGCAACGCCCACCCTAGGCGACGTCTTATCTTGGCGACGCTTCCTCTTGGCGACGCCTGCACTTGGCGTTGCCTCACCTAGGCGACGCCTTATGTTGACTTTGACCTCGACGCTGACTTTGACCTTGACTTTGTCAACGCCCGGGTACGGGACGGTACAATTTTTCTTACATTTCTCTGTGTTCTTCCCCTTTTCCCCTCATCTCCTCATTCTCTCCTTTTCTCTGGGTTTCTCGCGTGGGTAGGGGCTTTCTTAGGGCTTCTTCCCCCTTCTCTTCCTAACCCCATTCGCTAAACCTTTTCTCTTCTTTATTCTCCAATTCCTTCATCAATGGCGCGCACCAAAACAACGGCCAACCCTCCACCCCCCAAAGTCAACCATAGGGCTCTTTACCCATGGGCTCCAGACGAACTGCTCGACGAGTACTCGAGGCATGATGACGACATTGCAGTGCTCCCTTGTACCTTAGGGGAGCCTGTATGTGGGGTCCCCTTCTTCTATTTCTACCAGGTGGTTTTCAAGCATATAGGCATGCGCTTGCGCTTCTCCAGGTTTGAGAGGGAACTGCTAACGCAGATCAACATTGCCCCAGCCTAGCTGCACCCTAACGGCTGGGCCTTTTACATATTGTGCGAGTTCTTCGGGCGCGCTCCCTCCGTCGACATCTTCCTTCATTTCTTCGAAGTGAAGAAGCAGGGGAAGAGCCTCTAGGTGAGCCTCAACAACATCCCTGGGAGGGTCCTCCTAACTCTATTCCAACAATCTTTCAAGGGGTGGAAGGGCAAATTCTTCAAGGTTTGTTGTTCCGACTTTGACCCCTCCGCCCTTAACGGTTTCCCCCTGTACTGGGTGAAGGAGGTGAAGACCGTGAAGCCCAAATCTCTGGACGAGTTGCCCTCGAATGATCGAGAGGCTTGTCAAATTCTGAGTAGCGCGGGGGGCTTCGACACCGCCACCCTGATAAGCCTAGTGTACAACGTTGAGGATCTAGCAAATACATAAGTATGGGAGTCATCCCTACAACTCTTCCTCCGCTGTACTTTCTTGTTTTTTCTTAGTGTATGAATTATCTCCTTCCTTTGTATAGTGTTTGACTTGTGCTTAACCCCTACTATATTTATCTTCTTGGTGCAGATTAAAAAATGGATAGACAACGAAGGCTGAGACTGGCTCATGTCCTGAAGTCCAAGGACGGGGCTTCGGCGTCCCCCCTTCCAACTTCTGCCGCCCCCCCATCTTCTCCCAACCTTCACCCTCAACCTGCCACGACGCCATCAACTCCACCAACCCAACACTCTCCTAGCCAACCTCCAAGCTCGCCACCTCCCATCGCGGCCATGCCCCTAGCCCTGGTCGAGGCTGCTACTTCATCAGCCCCCGTTGACAAAGGGGAAAGGGTAGTGGAGGTGGTCTTTGATGATGAAGACTCCGCTGGGGGGCAAGTCTTCAAACGACAAAGAACTCAACGTGCCCCTTAGACAGTCACTTATGCTACGTCCTCCTCGCATGGGGCTGAATCTTTGAGGGAGGACCCTCCAAGTGCCACTTCCCCCCCTCAACCGATGGATCTGGAGGGAGGGGTCAAAGCTGAGCCTACAATCGTTCCTACACCTGCCCCAGAACTCCCCCTTCCCATGCAAGATTCATTGAGGGGTTTCTTGGGTAGGTCGTCCCCTCGTGGTCAGGCTGAAGGACCCCAGAGGGAAAGCCTTTATTACTATATGGGAGCCTTCATGTCCTGCGCCCACTCCTGGCATGCGCAGGCCAGTGCTAAGGCTGTCAAAGCTTCTGCCTTCTAAGCACTGGAGAAGGAAGTTGCTTCTCTAAAGGAGGAGAAGGAGAGGCTAGCCACCCACTGGGGGCGTCAGGAGGACGCATACAAGACCTATCTGAGGGTGGCGCAAAAAGCAAAAGAGGAGGCTAACAAACGATTGCACGAGGTGTCTCAAGACAACGCTGAGCTCCTCAACCAGGTGGTGCCCCTACGAGTAAAGATCGTCGATCTCGAGGAGGTGGCCAGGACCTCCGAGGTGCAACAGAAGAAGCTTGAAAACCAGTGCATTGATCGGGAGCAAACACTGGGGAAGACCAAAGTTGCGCTCGAGAAAAGACTGGTGAGTGCTCCCGACTAGCCGCCGAGAACGCCACCCTCCAAGCCAAAGTCCAAGAGCTAATTTCTGCCTTGGCCTCCAAGGACTAATAGATGGCCACTCAAGCTGCTAACTTCAAGGTTGCTGAGGAGAAGCTTATAGGGGAGGCTGCCACCGGTTTCGTCGATGGGTTCGCAGAGGCTCTTGTTCAAGCTGCCTGTGCGAACCCTGGCATCGACGTCTTTGGGTGTGGCCCCCTGAACGAAGTGGTCGATGGAAAGCTCGTGCCTTTGGAGGGCTCTGAAGAATAGCCTATACTTTGTGCTTCAACAAAAACATTTGATAGTTACCTTTTGCTTAACTTGTAATTATCGTGAACCTTATTAGTAATTATAACCTTTGATTTGCTTCAATGCCTATTCAAATTTTATCTTCACATTCTTGTCCGCTTCTAACTTCTCTTACACTTTTATCTGTTTCTACTTTCTTTTCTATATTAAAGGCACAATTGGTACTTGCCTTCGATGTGTTTCTTCGTTGCTTCGCCTTTAACTCTTTAGGTAGCACGTGACTCTCCCTCTTATTCCTTCTTCTTAAGCTGCGAGGCACACCCTTCTCTTGGCCCTTTCGCTTAGAACCTTGCTTGGCCTTCATATCTGTAAGGAATCTTCCTCATGAAGGCGTCGCCTTCCTGGTCATTGCCCAAGGGCAAAGGAGGATTTTACCTTTGCATATTTCTCTTATCTCTATTGACTCACGCTTTTACGCCTCTTCCTCTTAATCTTTGAATTTCTCTCTCTCTCTGAACTTATAAGATCTTCAACCTGCTTCTTACTTACCTTTCTTGGGCCCGAGGCACTCGTAGCCGAAGGCAGTACTGACTTTCTCATCGCTTTAGGATAAAAAGGGGAGTCCCTTCTTTTTTGGCCTCGACATCGCTCAAGGGCGAGGAGGACTTATCTGTTCTTCTGTGGCCTCGACATCGCTCGAAGGCGTGGAGGTCTTATCCTGCCTGTACTAGGTGTCTACGCTTGAGGAGAGACCTGCTCTGGGTATCCTCACCGCTGCTCAAGGACTAAGCATCCGGATTTTTAACTTATACTGAACATACATGTTATCTTGCTTTGCATCTGACCTCCGCTCCTTTATCTGGCGATGCCTACTTCTGGCGACACCTTGTCCCGGCGACGCCTTATCTTGGCGACGCTTTATCTTGGCGACGCCTCATCTTGGCGACGCCTTATCTTGGCGACGCCTCATCTTGGCGACGCCTTGAATCTTTGTCTTTGTTTCTTTAATCTTTTGATCTTACAAGAGAGGGAAAAACTAAGGCAGAAATATCTTAAATTTCTCTTCTCTTTATTTGGGTGACCTCGTTAAAAAACCCACGAGAGGGAAAAAGAGTGTCCCCTTTACAAAATTTCAACTGAAATAAAACTTTAAATTCGCCGCATTCCAATTACGTGGGATGGGGCCTCCTTCTAGAGTCTCTAACTTATATGAACCATTCCCTTTGGCTTTGATTACTCTGAATGGTCCAGTCCACTTGGGAGAAAACTTGTTTTCCAACTCGTAAGGGTGAGCCTTCCTCATGACCAGATCACCAACCTGGAATTGTCGCAGCTTCACCTTAGAGCTGTACTGACGCTCCACTCTTCTTTTCACAGCCTCAGCCTTAATTCTCGCCTCTTCTCTAGCTTCGTCTATCAGATCCAGGTTCACTTTCCTTTCTTCGTTGGATTCTTCTGCCACAAAACCTAGGAAGCAAGGCGAGCTCTCGTGGATCTCCACTGGGATCATGGCGTCTGACCCATACACTAGGCTGAAAGGCGTCTCCATCGTGGAAGATTGAGGCGTGGCGTGGTAAGCCCATACGAGCCATGGTACTTCTTCTACCCATGCCCCTTTAGCCTTCTCTAATTTGCGTTTCAAACCCCTCAACAAAACTCTGTTTGCTGACTCGACCTGCCCATTCGTCTAGGGGTGTTCAACTGATGCAAACACCTGCTTGATTCCTACTTCTGTACACAGCTTCCCCAACTGTTGGCTCGCGAACTGGGTGCCATTGTCTGAAATGAGACGCCTCGGCACCCCAAAACGACACACAATGTTCTTCCAAACAAAGTGTTGTACCTTGTGCGCAGTGATCTGAGCCACTGGTTCTACCTCTATCCACTTGGTGAAGTACTAGATGGCAACGATTAAGTACTTCATCTGCCTTATTGCCAGTGGGAATGGGCCTAAGATATCAATCCCCCAAGTATGGAAAGGCCATGTATGGATCTCAGTTCCTCTGGCGGCGCCCTGTGCCAATAAGCGTGCATCTGACACTGCTTGCAGCGCTGGGCTTATCGAACACAGTCTTCTCTCACCGTTGGCCAGTAAAAACCTGCACGTACTACCTTGGATGCCAAGGATCTTCCTCCCACGTGGCTCCAACAAATACCTTCGTGGAGTTCAGCCATTATCCTGGTGCACTCGTCGCCACTTACGCACGTCAAGATAGGGTGCGTAAACCCATGTCTCAATAATATCCCATCCACTAAGGTGTACCTTGTGGCGTTCCTCTTGACCTTCTTGCCTTATTCTGGTTCCGCTGGGAGGATCTCATCCGTGAGGTATCGCCTGTAAGGGGTCATGCAGGTGTCTCCTTCCTCCAAGGCGCATACTCGTACGCCATTCTCTTCTTCCGGCAAGGTCGTGTAAGTACTGATGCAGGGTGACCTCGCTGTATCTTGACTCAGAGATCGATGGCTCCTTGGCTTTCCCCTTGCTGTACTAATGTGAAAGACATCCATCCTAGTGTCTGCCACAAACTTTCGCGACGTTTTGAGGGTCTCTTGGATGACAGCCCTCTGCCTTCCCCCCTTGCCTGAGCTGGCCAACTTGGCAAGCAGGTCAACTCTGGCATTCTGCTCCCTAGGGACATGCACCAGCTCAAACGCAGCGAAGGCTCCCCTCAACACCTCGACGTACCTCAAGTATGCGGCCATCTGTGGATCCTTTGCCTGATACTCCCCTGTTACTTGCCTTGTGACTAATTGTGAGTCACTCTTTGCTAAGAGGCTCTGAGCACCCATTTCTTTAGCCAAAAGCATCCCAGCAATCAACGCCTCGTACTCCGCCTGGTTATTGCTTGCTTTGAAGGCGAAGCGTAAAGCTTGCTCGATCAACACTCCGTTAGGCCCCTCCAAGATTATTCCAGTGCCACTCCCCTGCTGATTGGAGGACCCATCCACTGAGAGCATCCACTGTGACCCTAACTCCACCTCTTGAGGGTCTCCTCCTGGTGAGAGCTCTGCCACGAAGTCAGCATAGACTTGCCCTTTGATGGATCCCCTGGGTTCATATTGGATATCAAACTCTGACAACTCCACCGCCCAGCGAACCATCCTCCCCGCTACATCCGGCTTCCGAAGTATTTTCTGGATGGGGAGGTTCGTCATCACCACCAGTGTGAAACTGTGGAAATAGTGGAGGAGCCTTCTGACTGAGAACACCACTGCTAACGTCGCCTTCTCTAGTGACTGGTACCTCAATTCTGGGCCTTGCAAGGCCTTGCTCACGAAGTAAATGGGCTTCTGCTTTTGGTCTTGCTCAGGACCAACACAAAGCTGATGGCCCACTTTGTTACCGCAAAGTATCATTGGAGAGGGACGCCTACTTGTGGTTTGCAAAGCACAGGTGGAGTTACCAAGTATTCCTTCAACTCGAGGAACGCTGCTTCACACTCATTTGTCCATGCAAAACGGCTATTCCTATTGAGGCATTGGAAATAGGGGTGGCATTTCTCCCCTCCAGCAGACACAAACCTTGACAAAGCTGCCATCCTCCCAGTCAATTGCTGAACTTCTTTGACTGATTTTGGGCTTCTCATGGTGATGATAGTTGCACACTTATCGGGGTTCGCCTCTATCCCTCTCTCGGTGAGCATAAATCCCAAGAACTTCCCTGCTTCCACGGCAAAAACGCACTTTTCTGGGTTTAATTTGAGGCGATACTTTGATATGGTAGCAAACAGCTCTTCCAGATCCGCTGCGTGCTGCCCTCTCTCGTGTGAAGTCACCACCATGTCATCTACGTAGGCCTGCATGTTCCTTCCCAGCAAGGGTGCAAGGACCTTGTCCATCAACCTCTGGTAGGTGGCGCTTACATTCTTCAACCCAAATGGCATCACCTTGTAACAGTAGCTACTTGTCTCTATCATGAACGTCGTTTTACTCTCATCCCTTGGATGCATCTTGATTTGATTGTAACCTGAGAATGCATCCAAGAAACTTAGCATCTTGCAACCCGAGGCGCTATCCACTAACGCGTCAATGTTGGGTAGCGAATACGAGTCCTTTGGGCATGCCTTGTTCAAATTTGTGAAATCGACGCACATCGTCCACTTCCCATTCGCCTTCTTCACTAGAATTACGTTGGCCAACTACTCAGGGTATTGTGTCTCCCTGATGTGCCCGACATTTAGCAGCTTCCGTGTCTCTTCCTTCACGATGAGGCATCGTTATTCGTTGAACTTCTTCCTTCTCTGTCGCACAGGGCGAACCTTGGCGTCCATGGTAAGATGGTGGCACAAAAAGTCTGGGTCGATGCCTGGCATGTCCGCCGCAGTCCACACGAATGCATCTAGGTGGCGCGAGATCACTGCAGCTACCTCTTCTCGTTCTTCCTGGCTCAAGAAGCGTCCTAATTTGAACACTTTACCCCCTATCGGCCTTTCTACTACGTTGTCTATTGGTTGGGGTTTCTCATTCTGCACGTTCTCTGCACGAGGCTCATTCATGTGGTCCTCTTCTATAGACGTCACCCTATCGGGTGCATCGGGCATCACCTTTTCCGATGCTTCTTCCATGGGCGAGGCCCCTTGGTATACTCCTTCCATCGGCGAGGCATCACCTCCATTTTGTTCTGTGCACACATCCTTTATAGGTGTCACCCTTATGGGCGTGACCTCAACAGGCGTGGACTCCACGGGCATCGCTTCCTCTGACTCTTCTTCCATGGGCGAGGCGTCACCGTATCTTCCTTCTGTGCGTGCATCTTCTATAGGCGTCGCCTCGCAGGTACGGCCTCGACAAGCATGAACTCCACGGGCGTCGCCTCTTTCAATGGTTCTAACTCCATTCGCGAATATGAAACGGGTGGTCGTTCAATCACCATGACCACGCCTCTCTTTGTCTTCAAGCTATTTTCATAGCACTTTCGGGCCTCTTCCTGATCTGACTTGATAACTATCACCTTGCCACTAAGGTCTTGTAACTTTATCTTCATGTGGCGTGTGGAGGATACTGCCCTTAATCTGTTCAGGGCGGGTCTGCCTAATAAGATGTTATAGGCTGAGTTGGCGTTAACCACCAAGTACCGAATGCTCTCGGTGCGCGACGCCGCTCCATCAGTGAACGTCGTTCTTAGCTCCAGGTAGCCACGTACTTCCACTGGGTTATCTGCGAACCCATACAAGCATCCAGTATACGGTCTCAGTAGGTCAAGGGATAACTGTAGCTTGTTGAAGGTCGACCAAAACATGACGTCTTCAGAATTGCCCTGGTGAACGAGAACCCTGTGTACTTTCCTTCCCGCTATGACTATTGAAATGACCACAGGGTCATTATCGTGTGGGACAACATCCCGTAGGTCAGCCCTTGTGAAGACGAGGTCGGACTCCCACGGGTCATCCGGAAACTCCTCAACAACTGAACTTACTAACCTCACATATTTCTTACGTTGAGAGGCAGTGGGTCCTCCTCCGGAAAAGCCTCCAGAAATGGTGTGTACTTCTCCGTGAGTCGGTATTTCGTGTGCTTGACCTTCTTCTGGTGTCGCCATGGCTGTGGTTGTAGTGGACCCAACGAGATAATCTTTTAGGAAACCAGTCTTCACAAGCTCATCCAACTGATAGCCCAGCGCCAAGCAGTTGTTAATATGGTGCCCGAACGCCTCGTGAAACTCGCACCACGACTCCTTGTGGGGCCCCAGCCCCTTGTCAGTCTTCACTGGTGGCCTAAACCTGTCAGCTATGTTGGGCACAACAATGAGGTCTTTAAGCTCTAACACAAAGTTGTGCCTCAGGGGTCTATTTCCTTCTCTTTTTCCCTCTGCTCGTCCCCTGGGCTGGGTTCTCCTTGCCTCGTAGGGGCGCTTCCTATCTTGGTCCTTCCTTCCTATCTTGGTCATTCGAGACGAGAAGGATTTTATCTTGCCTATGCTCGCATGTAAGCGAGAAGGTCTTTAACTCGCCTGAACTCGCTCATCGGCGAGAAGGACTTTATCTGGTGCCTCACCTTGCCCAGGGTGTACATCTCCTCCCCCCTGGATGCACTGAGGACCTTTTCTCTTTCTCGCCTGCGCTCGCTCGACGGCGAGGAGGTCTTTATCTTGCCTGTACTCGCTCATCGGCGAGAAGGACTTTAACTAGCCTGAACTCGCTCATCGGCGAGAAGGACTTTATCTGGTGCCTCAACTTGCCCAGGGTGTACATCTCCTCCCCCCTGGATGCACTGAGGACCTTTTCTCTTTCTCGCCTGCACTCGCTCGACGGCGAGGAGGTCTTTAACTTGCCTCTACATTGCCCCAGGGGTTACATCTTCTCGCCCCCAGAAACACGGAGGACTTTTACTGTTTCTCGCCTGCACTCGCTCGACGGCGAGGAGGTCTTTAACTTGCCTCAAAACGCGCGAGGGCGTTGAGGTCTTCCATCTGGTGCCTCCGATCGCCGAAAGACTATGAGGACTTTGAAAACTTAACTGATGCCTCCAATCGCCGAAAAACGATGAGGACTTAAAAACTTTAGCTGGAAAACATGCGACATATCTTTTCTTGCCTTAAATCACTTACAAGTGACAAGGTCTTTCTTCAAAACTTTTGGAAAACAGCAAACATGCAACCAAAAAACGCCTTATACTTCGAAAACTCTTCTTTTATTGGGTGGCCTCATTAAAAACCCTCCTTAGGGAAAAAAGAGTGCCCCCTTTCAAACTGTTTCATCAGAGACATTGTATTATGACTTTGTGTTTGTCTTTACTTACAAAGCTCTTAACTATAGTACAACTTCAGGTGTGTGGCGTTCCAGGTGCGAGGAATCGCCCCTCCTTCCAGCGTTTCTAAGCGGTAGGCTCCGTTCCCGAGCGCCTCGGTTATTCTGAACGGTCCAGTCCACTTGGGTGATAGTTTATTCTCCATCTCGTACTGGTGGGCCTTTCTCATCACCAGATCGCCTTCTCTAAACTGCCTTGGCATCACCTTTGAATTGTATCTTCGTTCGATCCTCCTCTTCACCGCCTCAGCCTTCAGCCTCGCCTCTTCCCTGACTTCATCCAGTAGATCCAGGTTCAGCCTTCTCTCTTCATTCGAGTCTTCCTCTACGAAGTTCTGGAATCTCGGCGAGCTCTCCTGGATCTCCACCGGAATCATGGCGTCACACCCATAGACCAAGCTAAACGGGGTCTCATGGGTTCCTGACTGCTCGGTGGTGTGGTACGCCCAGACTATACGGGGCACCTCCTCAGCCCAACTTCCCTTGGCTTTCTCAAGCCTTCTCTTCAAACCTCTCAACAACACCCGATTAGCTGACTCCACCTGGCCATTTGTCTGAGGGTGCTCGACGGATGCAAACACTTGTTGAATTCCAACCTCTTCACAAAGCTTCTTCAACAGGTGGCTTGCAAACTGCGTCCCATTATCTGACACCAGGCGTTTAGGCACTCCAAACCGGCACACGATGTTCTTCCATACAAAACCTTCGATCTTGTGCGCGGTGATCTGGGCCACTGGTTCTGCTTCAATCCACTTGGTGAAATACTCAATCGCCACCACCAAGTACTTCATCTGCCTGATTGCCAGCGGGAAAGGTCCCAGGATGTCGATTCCCCAAGTATGAAACGGCCAAGGGCTATAGATCGACTTCAACTCCTCGGGAGGTGCCTTATGCCAATCGGCGTGCTGCTGGCATTGTTTACAACATTGGGCATATTTCTTGCAATCTTCTCTCATGGATGGCCAGTAGTAGCGTGCACGGAGAGTCCTTGCGGCCAGAGCTCGACCCCCGACGTGGCTTCCGCATATACCTTCGTGGAGCTCTGCCATGATTCTCGTGCACTTCTCGCCGTGTATACATTCCAGGAGTGGGTGAGTGAACCCAAACCTGTACAGATCGCCATCAATCAATGTGTACTTCCCGGAATTTTTCTTTACCTTCCTAGCTTCTGACGGATCCAGCGGGAGGAGACCATCTGCCAGGCACCGCTTGTACTGTGTTATCCAAGTGTCTGGCTCATGGGCGGCGCAGACCTGCATCACGTCCGCCTTCTCTCCTCGACATGCTCTAATTCTCGGCGATCTCAGAGTTTCTTGCGTCAAAGACTTATGGCTTCTCGCTGCTCTCTCCGTCGACTTGCTTATCTGAAGGACCAGGTGATCTGCTACAAATGCCCTTGGCGTCTTCAAAGTTTCTTGGATCACCGTCCTCTGCCTACCCCCCTTGCCTGAGCTGGTGAGCTTAGCAAGCAAGTCAGCTCGGGCATTTTGCTCTCTGGGCACATGTACTACTTCAAAGGAGGCAAAGGAACTCTTCAATTCCTGCACATACGCCAAGTAAGCCGCCATTTGTGGATCTTTAGCCTGGAACTCGCCTGTTACTTGCCCCGTGACTAGCAGCGAGTCACTCTTTGCCATTAACACCCTAGCTCCCATTTCCTTGGCCAGCAAAATCCCGGCGATTAGCGCCTCATACTCTGCTTGATTGTTGCTGGCTTTGAAGGCAAACCTCAAAGATTGTTCAATCAGCACGCCGTTGGGCCCTTCCAATATGACTCCAGCACCGCTACCTTGCTGGTTCGACGATCCATCCACCGAGAGTACCCAACGGAAATCGTCTCCTTCAACCCGCGTCGCCTCTGATGAGAGCTCAACCACGAAATCTGCAAAGATTTGCCCCTTGATCGGGCCTCGAGGCTCGTACTTAATATCAAACCCTGACAACTCTACCGCCCACTTCACCATCCTTCCCGCAACGTCGGGTTTCTTCAAGACCTTCTGGATGGGCAGGTCAGTCATCACCAGTATTGTGAAACTGTGGAAGTAGTGGCACAACCTCCTCGCCGAAAACACCACAGCCAGCGCAGCCTTCTCCAGGGCCTGATATCTCGTTTCTGGGCCCTGCAACACCTTTCTCACAAAATAAATAGGCTTCTGAGCCTGATCTTGATCCTGGGCGAGCACCGCACTCACCGTCCTCTCAGTTACAGCAAAATACAACCTGAGAGGGATCCCCACCAGCGGTTTGCACAGAACCGGCGGGCTCGCCAGATACTCCTTCAGCTTGACGAAAGCTTCCTCGCATTCTTTCGTCCAAGCGAACTTGCTATTGTGCCGCAGACACTGAAAATAGGGATGCCCCTTTTCTCCGCTAGCTGACACGAAGCGAGATAGGGCTGCCATCCGACCTGTTAGCTGCTATACTTCTTTCACCGTAGCCGGGCTCCTCATCGCCAGGATGGCGGCGCACTTGTCTGGGTTGGCTTCAATTCCTCTTTCAGTCAAGAGGAAACCCAAAAACTTTCCAGCCTCCACGCCGAAAATGCATTTCTCCGGGTTCAGCTTCAATCTGAACTTGGCGATCGTCGTGAACAATTCTTCCAAGTCCGCCACGTGCTTGCTTTTTTCCGGGGAGGTCACAACCATGTCATCGATGTAAGCTTGCACGTTCCTTCCCAGCATTGGTGCAAGTACTCGATCCATCAGCCTCTGGTACGTGGCCCCCACGTTCTTCAGCCCAAACGGCATCACCTTATAGCAGTAGCACGATCTCTCCGTCATGAAGGCTGTTTTCTCTTCATTCATGGGATGCATCTTGATCTGATTATATCCTGAGAAGGCATCCAGGAAACTCAGCAACTTACACCCTGCAGCACTATCAACCAGGGCATCAATGCTTGGCAAAGGATACGAATCCTTTGGGCAAGATTTGTTCAGGTCGGTGAAGTCGACGCACATGCGCCACTTCCCGTTACTCTTCTTCACCAGCACGACATTTGCCAACCATTCAGGGTACTGGACTTCCCTGATGTGGCCTGCAGCGAGGAGTTTCTGCGTTTCATCTCTAATCGCCTGCCTCCTCTCCTCGTTGAACTTCCTTCTTCTCTGTCGCACCGGTCTCACCATGTTGTCCATCGCCAGATGATGGCACAAGAAGTCGGGATCAATCCCGGGCATGTCCGAAGCGGACCATGCAAACGCGTCCAGATGCCGCTCAATCACCTTGGCGATCTGGTCCTGGAGATCGACCTCCAGAGATCTTCCCAGCTTGAAGATTTTCCCTCCGATCTCCTTTTCGAGCCACTGCTCGACAGGTTTAGGCCTGGATTCTCTGGCGATCACCGCCCTGGCGATTCCCTGCTCTCTCGCTTCTTCAGGGCGATTCCGCGCCTCTTCCTTCTCCAGACCAGCATTCCTCTCCCCAAGCTCAACGTCTACCATCTCTACATCCCTTCCGGCGGCCTCCTCTGTTACCGGCGGTCTGGGCTTCACACCGGGAGGCGGGGTGGTTGTTACATAACTCACTGATCTTTTGTTTTTCAGGCTATTCTCATAACACCTTTTCGCTTCTTTCTGATCAGACTTGATCGTAATCACCACCCCTTCCATGGACGGCAGCTTTACCTTCATGTGCTGAGTCGACGGAATGGCGCCTATCCTGTTAAGCGTGGGCCTTCCCAACAGGATGTTATACGCTGAGGGTGCGTTTACGATGAGGTACTTGATTTTCTCCGTTCTCGAACCAGCCTCATCAGTAAACGTGGTTCTCAGCTCTATGTACCCCCTGACCTCCACCTGGTGAGCCCTGATTAAGGCTTCGCAGAATGGTCCTGGCTGCACGCCCTTCTTGAAGGCATAGACCAGCATTTCTTCATCCTTGGCCGGCGATCTGACCATCTGCGCTCCAAAGCGATTCAGGTACTCTCTGAGGGACTCTCCCTGGTACTGCCTTATATCAAACAGGTCATAAGACACCCTGGGCGGTGCCTTATTCACGATGTACTGCTCGACAAAAATCTTCGAGAATTGTTGGAAATTGGTTACGTGGCCGTTAGGCAGGCTCACGAACCACTCTAACGCCGTTCCCTGGAGCGTACTCACGAACATCTTACAGTAGACGGCGTCTGACCCTCCTGACAGCATCATCTGCGTATGGAACGTGGTGAGATGAGCCTCAGGATCCTCCACGCCGGTGAAAACAGCCTTAACCGGAACCACGCTCGTGGGAATGGGCGTGTCCGTGATCGCCTGAATAAAAGGCATGGGAAAAACACGAGGTGGCGACGATGGCGCAACCTCTTCCGCGGCAGAACGCCCTTGCTGCTCCTGAAGAGCTTGACGCAGCTCCTCAGTCATCTTGCTGAGCTCCTCATTCCTGGCGCGAGAGGCGACCAGGTCCTCATGCATTCTCGCCTGCTCCACGCGTGAGGCTTCCACAGTTGCCTGCAACGCGCGCATCATCTCCGCCATCTGCGCCATGGTCATGGCAGCGGCACCTTCGGCAGCGGCAGGCACCACGGGCGCAACCGGACTTGATCGATTGCTTCTCATTTTTCTCATGAATTTCAGCGAATCACAGGAATGCAGCGAACAACACTTCAGCCTCGATCGAATCGGCGATCAATCGGAGAAAATAGCGCGAAACTGCGCAAGAAAACTCAAGAACACCGTACGCCTTCAAAGAAGACCACAACTTCACCAGAAATCCTTCGAACAACCGATCGAGCGAAAGAACTAAAACTCCACCGAACGAATCGTGCGCGAACAGCAGGAAACCTCACTCCACCGATCGAAAAGCCAAACGAACGGTACAAAACGCAAATTCACCGAACGAAACTCAGACAAACCGTGAATGATGGTTGCACCAGCACACAACCACGCAGAAACCTTCGAAAACCTCCACGAACTCACGTTGTGGATGGGAGCAAGTTTTACACGGCACCACGGTGGGCGCTTGATGATCCTGCCTGTTGACCGGAACGCTGGAGACTGCCTCGTCAAAGGATCGACGTGCGCACCGCTTCTCACCTCCGTTCCTCTCCGGGATCTACCTCAAGAACCTGCAAAGAAACAGTACGGCGCCACTGCGGCCGATCGCACTCCGACGCTCAAGTCAGTGACGGTATCACCAAATACTAAGAACAAGAACCGTGCAAATCCTCTCTCACAGTCAGCTCTATCACTCGCAAGCGTAAAGTGTATAAACTGAACGTGCGTACCTCAGAAAGTTGTTAAGAACTCTTATATACCTGGTAGCTTTCTCTCTCCTGACAGTTACAGACTTGGACACGTGGCTCGCATCCAACTGTACACGTGCCATCATCTGGAGGTTCCCTGACTTGGCGCTGCTTCTACTCTCATTTTGGCTAAGTTACTTATGCATGGTACTGCCCAGCGCATAGCTAACTTGGGAGTGCGATCTCTACTGGAACTGGCGAGTTAGGGGCCTTCATACTCCTTCCCTGTGGTCTCGCCGGCCGCCTTCATAATCTACTTCTCCTTCATCTTCGGCGATGTGCTCGCTCTGGCGATCTCCAACGACTAGGTCGCCTTGAATCTACATCTGGCGACTTCATCTTCAACCTGGCGATCGCCGATTCTGGTACGCTGGTGATCGGAACATGCCAATATAACAACTGGCGACTACACGGGCCCCCCGACTTCCTTCCCTTCTGCCAACCTGGCGTCTTGTCAACACGCCTATACTGTAGCAGGATGCCACGTCATCACACCCGACCACCAGGGCGGTACATGCGCGTATATGCGCTTTCGGGCGTGTGGGTGCAGCAATCGTGCATTTCTCGTATACCTCACCCTCAGAGGCAATGTGCTCTACCGCCCAACGCCTTATTTCAGCAAAAGTCTTGGGGCGGCTGCGATTGAGTGACTTTCTGAAAGGCCCAGGACACACCCCTTTCCTGAATGCGTACACGATCATGGGCTCGTCTGTGGTACCCACCTTCACCACCTACACCCCGAAACGGCTTATGTACTCTTTCAGGGTCTCGCCTTGATACTGCTTCACATCAAACAGGTCGTATGAAACTGGGGGTGGGGCCCTGTTGATGTGATTCCAATAGCCACATAGAACAAGATTCTTGACACTTTGAGGAATCACCTTGAGCTGGAAAATGTAGAGGCACTTTCTTAGAAGTTGGATCATGGTTCTAAGATCAAGAACTCACCAATAACAAGTACCAAATCCCAAACTCATTTGGATGAACCAAATATTGTCAAATTGAATCAACAAAGGAGAATGAAAAGAAGAGACCGAACAGAATTGAATTAAAAACAAAAGTACCGAACAGAATTAAGAAGCAAACAGAATATAGGTGCTGGAAAATTAAAGGAACCGAAACAAAAACAACTCAAAACTCAAAGCTACATGAACAAATTGAAGAAGAAGAAAGGAAGGAGAAGAGAATGCTCATGAAGATGGAGGAATGGTTGGATGATCACGCCACTAGAAGAATGGATGCTCCTAGATGAGTGTGGAAGCCGCCACTTGAGGAAACCATGGTCCTTCAAGATAAGACTAGAGAAGAAGCTCAAAGCTCTCCAAATGCTCACTCCAATTTTGAGTATAGTTTCTTTAGATAAAATTCAAATCTCCATTTTACAAAGGAAGCACCTCTATTTTTAGCCTAAGGTGCTGAAAAATAGGTGGGAAATTTCAAATAAACTCATTTGAAATTCCCACCAAAAACAAGTCACATGGGAGGTGTGACCTTTTTCTACTATGACACCTCCCAAAAACTACACCTACACCACTCTCCTAAGTCACATGGACAATGTGACTTTATTTTACATTTTCACACACCTTTATTTAATAACCAAACCTCCTAAAACTATACAAGAGTATTTCAAAGCTTGGCCTTGCCCCTCATGGGATGGACTTGGGCTCTTTGGGCTTTGGCCTTCTTGGGCTTGGGCTTGGGCTTTGGGCTTGGGCCTCATCTTTATTTTATTTCTTCTTTTAATTTTGAGAAGACTAGAAGGAAGAACTTCAAATGTGAGGGTGGATGTCCTCTTCCTCCATTAATAAAAGCCTCCTTTATTTGATTCTCATCATACTCCTCGAGTTGGAGAGAATTCGTCCACGAATTCTGAATCCCTGCATATAACAAAGTCAGTTTAGTTTTACAATTAAAAGTGGAAGAAAAATGTAAACATGACTTAGCATTTGTAAATAATGGGATTTCAGAAAAGGAGGTTCTATAAATCGACCAAGTTGGAAAAATTTGTTTGGGAATGATGTGATGTTTTGGAAAAAGACCTCTTAAATGGTGACAACCATTAGGAGGTATGAACAAATCATCCCTAACATTTTTTAACCAAGATGGTGGTGAAATAGGAACCTTGGGTAATGAAAAAGATAAGGAAGGAAAACACCTTGGAGGTGAAAGGATAAGACCCATGTCAACTTGGCCTTCTTTGTCTTTTTCTTGTTTACTTGTGGTAGGTGGGTGAGTTAGGTCTTGTTTTACCTTGTTGATCTTTAAGATTTGCTTTTGTGGACAATGAAGAGCTATGTGCCCAAAACCTAAACATTTAAAACATTTGATATTTGAAGTTTTGGTAGGTGACTTAGGAGTAGAAAGATTTGTAGTAGAAACTTTGTTTGGAAACATGGTTTGTTTGGAAAAATTGGAAGGAGAAATTTTGTTTGCATCCTTCCTAGAAGAGTTGTAGAAATCATCATCATGAGTATTTTTGAAAGTTTTGTTCAAAAGATATGATTCTACCTTGATGGCTTTGCGAAACACGCTCTTTAAAGAAGAATATTCTTTTAATTCTACAAAATCTCTAATATCTCTTTTCAAACCACGTACAAACCATTTAATCTTTGACTCTTCATTAGCATGCATATTCATTTTAGTCAAAGTTGTTTCAAAATCTTTAAAGTATTCTTCTACCATCCTATGTCCTTGAGGAAGCCTTTGGAACTTCAACAAGTGTTCCTTCCTAGAAGGAGGAACAAACCTCGCGCGCATACACTCTTTCAAAGCATTCCAAGAAACCACGGGAGGTTTCTTGCGATACATAATGTCCATTACAATTTTATGCCACCATTCTTTGGCATAGCCCAAAAAGGATAAAGAAACTAATCTAAGTTTTTGGTCATCTTGGACCTTATACACATGAAAATAATGGTCAACCTTAGTCTCCCTTTCTAAATACACATTAGGATCACTATCACCATTAAAACTAGGGACTTTTTTACAAGCAATGTTGAACACTTGGTGATATCTTTGGTCACGGTTATAGCTCTCTTCATGAGAATGATGGTGATGCCACCTTCTTCTATGTTCTTCTTCACCAAGGACTGAAACTTTGCAAGGAGAATGCTGCTTGTAATATGCACCACTTGAATAGCCAGCCATTTTGCAAATAAAAAACAGCAAACACACAAAAACAGCAAACAAGTTAAGAAACAAAATTAGCAAAAACAGTGAGCTTGGCAATGAAACTGCCGAAGTGAAATGAGGCTGAAAAAAGAGATCACTCTCAAAGAAATAATGTTCTTGCACCAATCTGATCTTGAGGCCTTGGAATCCTCAAATGAAAGATATCAAAGCAAGCACACCAATCTCAAAAGCAACCACCACAAAACCAATGAAACAATAAAGACAAACAAGAAAAGGTATAAGCAAAGAAAGGTAATTGCAAAAGGAAAACTATATGTGAGACAAACTCAAAGAGTAAGAATGAAAGACAATCAAGAAAATAAAGAACTCAATGAGAAAAGTAGGCACACAAAAGAATACTTAAGGAAAAGTTCTAGAGTAGATGAAGAAAACAAAAATTAGCTACTGGAAAAAAAAAAATTTAAAAGGCAAACTGTGCTTGATATTCACGGATTTAACTGGAATGATGTAGAGCGAACTGGATTATGAAATTTAAACCACAGAAACTTCAAGATGTTAACTCAATAATGGCACTGGAATCAATTAAAAACAGTAAGCCAATTGAGAGAAATAAATTTTTTAAAATCACTGCCAGATTACCGTATTTTTTTCGGCAGGAATGTACACTTTTTTTATTTTATTTATCATTTTTTGTGTACTTCATATTTTTGAATGATTCTTTTTTCTATTCTTTTCTAACACTTTGAATATCTCAAATCCAGAATTTCAGAATTTTACAGTACGTAAATCAGTTGCAATAAGGAAAAACAGTAAGCACTTTTTTTCAGAAACAGAGGAATCCTAATAGGAATAAAAAAACAGGATGATGAACTAGCAAAGACATAATAGAAAATGATGTATTGGAACTTGTATAGGTCTAGAATACAAGTATGAACTCAAATCTAAAAAGAAAATGCACAAAGGATCAACATCAAATCAGAAAATTATATGACACCAAAGCAAGAAACAATCAAAACAATAAAAGTACTACTAGAAGTAATGACATATATGGAATAACATGACTAAGACAAAACTTGACATGATTCAAAAATTAAAAGACACAACACAAATTGTAACAAGTGAAAGGAAGCTTAAGGTAAACTCTAGGAAGGATAATGCCATTCCAAAAGAGCAACCATACTCATAAGAATTATGAGTGCCATAAACCTTTCCACAAACACTTGGAGCAAAAGAAAAACAGCAAGAATACTCAATTAAAATTCTAAAACAGAAACTTAAATTGCAAGAAATTAAAGAGCTCTTGAAATTAAAGTGCACACAACTCAACAATTAAACAAGAAGAACCTAAGACTCATGATACCACATGATGTGATGTGAATAGCCGCGAAAGCTGTGTGAAAGACGTGATGTGACCATCTCGGAGGTTGATGAACCAATCCATAGCCATTGCAGTCAAAGTGCTCATGAAGAGCTTGCACCTTACGGCATCAGAGCCGCCTACCAGCATCATCTGCGTGTGGAACGCAGTGAGGTGCGCCTTAGGGTCCTCCATCTCTGTGAAGGTTACTTTGGGCACCGTGAATGTGTTGGGGATCACTGTCTCTAGGATCGCCTGTGAGAATGGCCTTGAGAATTCTCTTGGTTGGGTGGCAGTCTCAGGCTCGTCTACGTCGCGCCATCCGCGACGTAGTTCCTCGTTGGTGCGGTGGAGCTCATCGTTTCTCGCCTGAGATGCTGTGAGATCCGCCTGCGTGCGCTCTTGCTCCGCTTTTCATGCTGCCATGGCTTCTTGCAATCCTTGCATCATGCCCATGAGTTGCTGCATGATCATCTCTTCACTCCTAGCGCGTGCAGGTCTCATTTTCGTGGTTTCTAGAAGCCTTCCTGACTATCGTGCGATTTGAGAACTGGGACTGGGTTGGAAACTGCAACTGGAACTGGAAAACTGTGTGATGGGATTGACGTTTCATATCGGCCCCACGGTGGGCGCCAAATGTTCCCGCCGGTTGACCAGCATCGTCTTTATGCGTGGCTCGTCCTTGCGAGCTAGGGCACCTTCGTTCTGCTCCGTCTATGAGTACCTGAAAAGAAGTGAACAAAGGGGCGCCCTCACGGCCATTTGCACTCCGACGATCAAGTAAGCTAGCGAGAAACATCAAAGGTGACACGCCTCCGTATCGGAACACCGTGATTGTGCGTTCTGAAGGTGGTCCAATAGTACTGAGTGGCTAATACTGTGTTGCCCTAATTGTCTCTGCATACAGTGGGTGCGCAGCTAAACAACTAGGGTTTACGTGTGTCTAAAAACTGCGAGAATTAGGTCAAAACTCGGATCCCCTTTCAAAAGTCCCAAGGCCCCTTTTTATACACCTCCCACATTTAAAGCGCGTTTAAGCGCATTGAAAGCGTATAAAAATATCCCTTGAAATGTTCGAAACTTAACTGAATTAACACGTTCCTTAGCGAACTTTTAGGAAAGCCTTGATGTTTTCAGTGCTTATTTTCCACGTGTTCTTCCGACTTGATCATTTATTCTACACAGAGAGCCTCACAGCATCGTAACCCCACTTAGGGTTATTCCATTGTGCGAGTCCTCTTCCCTTGAAGTGCATCTAGCGCGTGGGATGACTTTCTGGGTGCCAACTCATGCGCCCCAGCCTCTAGTCATTCGCCCTGAGAGTGTATCTACCCTTCTCTCGTATCATGCACGTGGTTCTCCCCTGGGCGTGGCCCTCTCATGGGTCGTATCGGCCCCAGGGTCTCCCAACCGTGGCATGGGTACTTCACGAGTCAGGTTACTCTCTAATGGTACTAGAACTATGGCCTTGAAGCCACCTTTCTCTTCTTTCTATTACTGTTCTGGGCTACATCTTAACCCGACGATGCTTGAACCTGGCGATACCCTCTCCTAGCGACGCCTTACTTTGGCGACGCGTTCTCTTGGCGACGCCTCAAGCGGTCAGTCTGTTGACTTCCTTCCATGGACTCCTCGAGTGGTCCCACTATATGTTGGCTTTGACTTAATCATTGTCTTTGAATTTGGTCAACGCCCGGGGACGGGACAGTACAGAGAAGAAGGTGAACAATAGAGAGAATGTGAAAGGGTGAATGAAACAGTGCCTCGAGCGTGCGTTTTGGAAAGGTTATAACGTTAACTTGAAGAAGCGCTAGCGGCACTCATCCCCAACCGTAGGATCGTGCCACGTGTCAAGATATTAGCGAGCAAATTCAAGCGTTACATCTTCAACACAGAAAATGTCACGTCAGCAGCGCAGAGAATGCCACGTCAACTGTTCAAGGGAATGTAACGTCAGCAAGAATGCCACGTGGATGATAGGGTGAGGCCTTCGTCTTTTTGCTGAAACAAGTGTCACCTCAAGACTAGGGGGCTTGTGTACTGTCCCATCCCCTGGCGTTGACCAAAGTCAAAGTCAAAGTCAAAGTCAAAGTCAAATATATGGTGGGACCCATCCAGGGGGCCCAAGGAGGAAAGTCAACAGGTTGACCGCTTAAGGCGTCGCTAGGATGAGGCGTCGCCAGATGGAGGCGTCGCCAAGATAAGGCGTCGCCAGGTTAGGGTGTCGCCAAGATGAGGCGTCGCCAGGTCGCCAGGTTAAGGCATCGACGGTGTCACCCCCGATACCCATGGGTAGGAAAGACCGTGGAGGGGGCGACACCTCGAGGGGCCACAGTACCTCAGAATAGTAATAAAGAGAAGAGAAAGGTGGCTTCAAGGCCATATTCCCAGTACCAGTGAGGAGTAACCTGACTTGTGAAGTACCCACGCCACCTCTGGGAGACCCCTGCGACAGATACGACCCATGAGAGAGCCAAGCCCAGGGGCGAACCATGTGCGTGGTACGAGAGGAAGGTAGATACACTCCCAGGGCGAGTGACTAGAGGTTGGGATGCATGAGTTGGCACCTAGAAAGTCACCCCTTGCGCCAGACGCACTTCGAGGAAGGAGGACTTACACGATGGATTATCCCTAAGTTGGGTTACGACGTTGTAACGCCCTCCACGTAGAATAGCGATCAAGTCAGAAGAACACATGGCAGTAAACATTGAAACGTTAAGGTATATAAGTTTCCCTGAAAGTTTGTTAAGGTACGTCTTTATTCAGTTTACGTTTCGAACGCTTTAAAGCACTTTAAACGCTTTAAATGCTTTGAACGTTTTAAATGCGTTGAATGTTTTTAAACGCCTTAAATGCGCTTTAAGACGCTTTAAATGCACTTTAAGACGCTTTGAATGCTTTAGATGTTTAAAAGAGGCTTTAGATGTTTGAAACGGGGATTCAGTTTCATTTTTACACACACTCTAGTTGCTTGCAAGCGAACCCACTGTACGCACAGACAATTAGAGAGAAATCAGTTACTCAGTTATTTCACCACCTTCAGAGCATCCATTCACAGTGCTCCGATACGGAGGTGTGTTCTTTGATGTTTCTTGCTAACTGACTTGATCGTCGGAGTGAAAATGGCCGCGAGGGCGCCCCTTTGTTCACTTCTTTTCAAGTATGCACGGTGGCCCAGGGAGGAGACAAGGAACGAAGACGAGGGAGTCCTAGACACGCGGGTCTTAGCTATGCACGAAGCACGATCTGGTCAACCGGCGGGAACAGAAGTGTTGATCAAAGAGTGTGAGATAGGATTTTCTCTTGTATTGATTTCAGATTCGTTCTGTAACAAGTGTAATCCTTTGTACTGTTGAAAGAAACTTTTTGTGTGTTGCTGAGAAGTGTTCTGTGTTCTTGAGGGGATCAAGATCAACATTCTTAGTGTTGGTGTCTTTGACCAAAGGAAGTGTGTGTCTTGAGGGGATCAAGGTCACTTCTTTGGTTGTGTTGTAAGTGATCTGTGTGCATTTTCTCTATCCTTGATCTCTTTAAATTCAGTTTTAATATTTGTAAACTGGTATAAACAACCGATTGTTTTTCTGGTGCTGTGTTTTTCTTTGTGTTTTGAAAACCTGATTTCTTAATCAAGATATTCTCGAAGTAATTTCATTCAAGGCTTAAAAGTTTTCGAAAATCCACTTTAAATCATTCACCCCCCCCCCCCCCCTCTAGTTTAAAGCCATACATTCTAACAATTGGCAGTTTGGTTCTTGAAAGTTATTCAAGTTGATCCAAAAATCTTTTTTCTATGGCTGGAAAACAATCTTTTGAGGAATGTGCTTCAATCTATAAACCACCTTTATTCTGTGGATTGAATTACAAGTATTGGGAGGCCAGAATGAAAATCTTTGTGGAATCTATTGATCAAGGAATTTGGGATTCAATTGAGAATGGTCCTTTCATTCCAAAGTTTAAAAAGAATGGTTCTTTAATTGCAAAACCTTGGTCTCAATGGACCAATGATGAATGTAAAATGGCCAAGCTTGATTGTACTGCTCAAAACATAATAACTTCTGCACTAGATACTAATGAGTTTTTCAGGGTATCAAAATGCAAAACTGCTAAAGAGATGTGGGACACACTCAAGGTTGCTCATGGAAACATCAATGAACCAAAGGAGACAAGGTCAAAAAGTCAAGCAAGAAGGAAAAGAAGGCAAAACAAGAAAAGCCTCAACCTCTGCTTCATGGCCAGAAAGGAAGATGACTCAAGTAGTGTAAGTTCATCTAACTCCTCAAACTCTGAAAATTATAGTCAATTGCTTCAAGCCTTTCAAGAAACACTTGAAGAAGCCAACCGATTGGCCCTCTTGAACAATCAGTTAAAGGGAATGAATAGTTGGCTAGAAAACAGAGTCAAATCACTGGAAGAGGAATTAGAAAATTCAAAAAGAGATTTTGAAATCTTGAAATTGTTAACAAAAACTCCTCTTGCAAGTGTGATACTCTTGTTTGTGAAAATTGCGAAAATCTTGAAAAGAAGGTCCACTATCTTGTTAAAATTGTGGATAAGCTTTCTAAAGGTCAATCCAACTTTGAGAATGTCCTGGCATCTCAAAAATGTGTTTTTGGAAAAGCTGGATTGGGTTTTAACCCAAAAGACAAACAAGATAGATTTTCAAAGTCATTTTCGAAAATGCTAGAAAAACAACTGATTGGACCATCGAAACAACCAATTGTTACATGCTTCTATTGCATCAAAATAGACCATTCTGTGAGGTTCTGCAAAATCAGAAAATATGTTGTTCCTAGGGGCTTTATGAAGTGGATTCCTAAGTGTAGTAAAGGTTCAATTGATGAATGTAAACCAAATGGACCCACATTCATAAGGGGACCAAATCTTTGTACTTGAAAATCTTCTTTGTAGGAAAACTTGGAGGAGAGCAAGCAACAATGGTACTTGGACAGTGGATGCTCCAAGCATATGACAGGGGACAAATCAAAGTTCCTGAGTATCTCCTTTAAGCAAGAAGGGCATGTCACCTATGGGGATAACAACAAGGGAAGGATTCTTGGGAGAGGATCCATAGGAGACAAAGACATCTTGGTAATCCATGATGTGCTCTATGTAGAAGGACTAAAGCACAATCTGCTGAGCATTAGCCAACTATGTGACAAGGGATATCAAGTGATGTTCAAGACAAACACATGTGAAATCTGTCTACCCAACACCAAAGAGGTAATGTTGGCAGGTAAGAGAATCAATAATGTTTATCTTCTAGATATCTCTTCACCGTGTAAAATTGGTTGTCTTCTATCCAAGCAAGATGAATCTTGGCTTTGGCATAGAAGAATTGCTCATATTCACATGAATCACTTGAACAAGTTAATTTCAAGGGATCTTGTGATTGGGCTACCAAAGCTCAAGTTTGAAAGGGATCACATTTGTGAAGCTTGCCAAAAAGGGAAACAACTGAAAAGCTCTTTCAAAATAAAAAATGTTGTTTCTTCTTTAAAACCTCTTGAGCTACTTCACATCAATCTCTTTGACCCTCAAGAACTATGAGCCTTGGTGGAAATTACTATGCTCTGTTAGAATGGATGGCTTTAAACTAGAGGGAGGTGAATTGTTTAAAGAAGATTTTCGCAAACTTTTAAAACAAGAATGAAATAATTACAAGAAACAATTGATAAGAAATTCAGTTTGCCAAAACAGCAATTAAAAACAACAGTACCAGAAAAATAATCGGTTGTTTCACAGAAACAATCGGTTGATTATACCAGTAAACAACAAACAAAACTGAATTTAAAGAGTTAAGGATAGAGAGATTGCACACATATGTTTATACTGGTTCACTCCAAACCCAGAGCTACATCCATTCTTCTCAGAAACCCTGAGGAAATCCACTAAGCAATCACAACTTTGATCACTTACACCACAACCAAGAAAGTGACCTTGAACACCTCAAGACACACACTCTTCTTGGCCAACACAAAGATTGCTGATCTTGATCCCCTCAAGAACACACAGCAAACACAGAAATGAAACTTGTTTCACAGAGTACAAGGATTACACTTGTTACAGAAGATAATCTGAAATCAATACAAGCAGAATCCTATTCCACAACTTTGATTAATCACAAACTTTCAGCAATCTCAGCTCTTTGAAAAACCTAACAACTCTTAGCAAAAACTTGTCAAAGATTGATTCTCAAATCTGTTTTTCTGAATTTATTCAAAGATGTAGTTTGTTATCAAATCTTAACAAACTCTTAAATTGCATTAAAAGATTAGTCAAAGCATTTAATGACTGGAGCGTAATCAGTTAAAACATTTAAAGCTCAGCCAAAGATAAAACAGTTTTTCGGTTATGGTCCCAAAACAAACAATCGGTTGTTTCCTCGAATCAATCGGTTGTTTTGGTTTTAACAGCTTAACCATTTAAAAAACAGTTTTCAAATCTTTTCTCAAAACATCTAAGTATAAACAATTTGTTGTTTCGACAAAACAATCGGTTGTTTTAACTTAGTTTGAAAACATTTTACTTTCACAAAGATTGAGAATGCCTATGCTTTAGATTCGATCAAGGGGTGGATTACAACACTCAAACTACCCCAGAACTAGACTATAACAGCACAGCAACAGCAAGCCCAGCCAAGGCTTCATCATCCTTCAAAGGGTTTGGATTCTTTAAAGCTTGAACACCATTTGGTTCAACAATCTCCCCCTATTTGATGAAGACAAATCCTTTATGCTTGTGTTGTACCTGGTTGAATCTGAAGCAGTTCCTGCAAGATACAGTTTTGAACAAAGCATAGAACTTCTAATATTTGGCTAGCACAGATATAAGATTTAAATATCAGAGCTAAATATTAGAAACAAAAAAATACTCATCCAAACTGTTTTAACAAAACACGAATTTAAACACAACATATATATCTCCCCCTATTTGTCTTCACAAATAGACAAAGAGAAGAGATAAAACAAGTGTACCGTCCCGTACCCGGGCGTTGACTAAGTGAAGGTCAAAGTCAAAGTCAACACCAGAGGTCAAAGCCAACACAAGGCGTTGCCTAGGTGAATAGACGCTAAGTGCCAGCGTCGTCAAGAAGAGGCGTCGCCAAGGCAAGGCGTTGCCTAGGTGAAGGCGCCGCCCAACCAGGGCGTCGCCAGATCAAACAGTACTAAAGCAAGGCAATCACAGTGTGGTTCCCCGATACCCATGGGTAGGAAAGACCATGGAGGGAGCGACGCCGTGGGAAGGCCTCAGGTCCCGATAACCCGGGGCAGCGATAAAGAGAAGGAAAAGGTGGCTTCAAGGCCATAGTGATAGCACCAGTGTAGGGCAGCCTGACTCGTGAAGTACCCCTGCCGCCCCAGAGACGCCTTTGGGACAGATACGACTCAAGAGGAAGGTCACACCCAGGGTAGGGTGCAGGGTACGAGAGGAAGGCAGATACGCTCTCAAAGTAAGTGACTAGATGATTGGGGGCATGAGTTGGCGCCGAAAAAGTCACCCCTAGCGCAGTAGCACTCCCAAGCAGGAGGACTCACACGTAGAAACGTCCCCAGATGGGCAGAAACGCCCCCAGATGGGGTCACGACGTCATGAGGCCTTCCACGTGTACGACAGCCATGTCAGAATAGGAACACCCTTTAGTCAGGTGCCAGGTAATTAAAGTCATTCAATACAGTTTCCATTTCGAGCGTTCAGGTACTATAATGGCTCCCAAGCGTTTCAACGTCTTAAATGCGCTACGTTTTCTAATTAGATACGCTGATTGAGTGCGTTACATTTGTAATTAAAGGCGCTTTAAGGCGCTTTAAATGCTTGGGTAGTTTAAATAGCGCTGAGAATGTTGGAAACAGGGTTCGAACTTTTGGCAAATTTACCAGAACTCTCTAGTTGCTTGCTCGTGCTTTGAGGTTACGTACAAGGGACTGGGGAAAGATCTTTGCCTGAGGGAGATAACACACACACAATACACAGTTCTTTTTACCACCTTCAAAGTGCCATACGCGGTGCTCAGAGACGGAGGTGCACAATTTTGGTGTTTCTTGCTGGCTGACTTGAGCGTCGGAGTGCAAACGGCCGCTAGGGCGCCTTTTTTGTCCTATTTTTTGCAGGAATCCACAGGTAACCAGTGGGAAGGAGTCCCTAGCCGACGGTTGAGGTCGCGCACGAAGACGTCCCAGTCAACCGGACGGAACAACAAGATATTGTTTTTATTACATCAGAATTAAAGCAGTAACAGCAGAAGGAAAGAAAATTTAAAACACCAGATATAGCCACCAAAAACAATCGGTTGTTCCGATAATTCAACAGGTTGTTTTTCTTCATTCATCATCATCATCAAAGTGAAGATCAAAGATTTGGTTCTAGACAGCTTCAATCTGTTGATCTAGAGTCATGAAACGCGCATCCATATTGTCAAACCTGTTGTCAATCCTCTGGAAATTACTAACACAGAGATCATGGAGGTTTCTTTGATTTTCAGCAAAGCTATCAAGCCTATTCATCATTAGTCTTTCAAAAGGAGACATGGTTTGCATCCTTTCTTCTTGATTTCCAGCACCAGCACTTGGTCCAGCATCTTGATAATCTTTAGGTGGATCTTCATGTTGAACATCCATATCAGCAGGTTCATCTTGTTCAAGATCAGCAACACCACTAGATGAGGCACCAAGGTCACCATCCTTACTAATCCATTTTCCACCTACTTTGGTAAAACCCATCTTGCTGAGTGATCCATTTTTCAACTCTTGAGTTGACTTGACCAACTCAGAAGTTTCATCTTCAAGGTTCACTTCAAAATAGAGTAGAAATTTAGATACTAAAACAGCATATGGATAGTGATAGTCACTTAACCTCATAGCCTTTTGCATGTGCTCTTTGATGATGTGGATTCAATTGATTTTGATCTTCTTCATGATATAGAAAATATATACCAGATCTTCCTCAGTAAGAACAGAATGATTACTCCCCCTTGGAGTTAGAATCCAAGTCACAATGAGAGCAAGCAATCTTTCATCAAGCTTTAGACCTCCAACCGAGCATGTTCTTACTTGAGCATGTCGATTCTTCAAGCAACTTTTGTAGTATTGGATTTTGTTAAAATCCTCCACTACTCCAAGATTTCCTTTGTTGATTCTAAGGCCATAGAACTTGAGACCAGCAACAACAGTCCATACATCATGAGTTATCTCCATTTCTACACCTTTCACATGAGAAACTAGATTGTTTCCCTCAAACTTTAAATTTGTGTAGAACACCCTTACCAGATCTAGATAAATGTTTCCCTTCATCTCCAGGAACTTTCTGAGAGATTGATCCTTGAGCAACCTTCTTACATTGTTAAGCTTTTGACTTTTCAGCCAATCAAAGCATACAACCTTGGGGTTGTTTATCTTTTTGATACTTGTTTCATACCTATACCTCTCAATAAGATAATTGTCTCCAGAAAACCAGCCTTCTAGCCTTCCTCCAGACCTTACAACCCTGGTTTTGACTCTCTTTAAGGTCGGAGGAGTTGATTCCATAATGGCAGAGAAGAGCTCACTTCACAAATTTTTGCAAGAGTTGTTGCAAGAGATGTTGCAATTGGTTGTTTTTGTGAAAGAGATCAGCTGCACCAAATTTTATAGCAAAAAAAAATCAATTAGCATCAATTTTATTTACTGGGTACCTGATTTTTCAGAGAGAGAGGACTTGACTCTGCCCTGCACAAAAAACGTCAGAAAAAGCTGAAAATCACATGGTCTTCACATGTGATCTTTGACTAGTTATTAAGGCTGTTGAATTTCCAAGATTTTGGAATATTTTCCTTTATGACAGATGTAACTTCTCTCTAAATGTGATCAGCTTTCAATCACAGGTTCTTTGACCAAGATTCTCTCTTTGAATTGATCTGCAACGGATAGAAATTCAAAATATCAATTAAAAAGATTTCTTCATAGTGCTGTCAGACCCAAAACAATCGGTTGTTTTTCTGCAGCAATTTAAACTGATTTTGAATTTTAACTATGAGCAGAAAGAGTTCAAAGCAGATGACACTAAGCATATTAAAAGGATTTTTATTCCATGAGAAAGACTTATAAAACACAGATTAAGAACAAGTAAAGGGAAGTCTTATCCTTATGTTAATTCTTCAATGAGCCACGTGCTTTATGATCAAGAAGCCTTTTTTCACTGTTGAGGTCCTTCGGACAGATGCATAGCATTCAATGATTGTCTTTTTCTTCCAAGAACTTGATCACATGACTTAGTCCTTCACACTTCTTTAGAATTCCTGCAAAAACATGAATTCAAGCAACAAGATTTGGTTCTTTCACAAATGTGGGTCCAATAGATTTCTTTTTCTCACTTGGAACCTCACATCCTTTTGGAATCCATTTCATGTAGCCTCTAGGAACAAAGAATTTTCTTATATTGCAAAATCTTACCGAATGGCCCTTTTTCATGCAATAAAAGCATGTAACAACCGGTTGTTTCGATTTAACAATCGGTTGTTTCACTGGCTTTCTTAAAAAAAAATTTGAAAACTTATCTTGTTGGTTCTGTGGATTGAAACCCAAACCAGCCTTTCCAAAAACACAGCTTTGAGATGCCAAGACATTCTCAAAGTTAGATTTTCCCTTTGAAAGCTTGTCCACAGTTTGAACAAGGTAGTGAACATTTTTCTCAAGATTTTCACAATTTTCGCAAATGAGAGTGTCTCACATGCAAAAAGCATTTTTGAAATGGTTTTCCAGATTTTTGAAATCATATTTAGATTTTTCAATCTCATCTTCAAGTGATTTCACTCTCTTTTCTAGTCAGCTATTAAGATCTTTCAATCGGTTGTTTGAAAGAACCAATCAATTAGCTTCATCATGAGTTTTTTGAAAAGCTTCAAGTAATTCACTGTAATTTTGTTCATTCAAGGAAGCACATGAACTTACCTCACTTGAGCTGCAAGATTCATCATCATCTTTAGCAACCAAGCAGATGTTTGCTTTCTCATCTTCACTTGATGAAGAACTTGATGATGACTCCTCATTTTCATCCCAAGTTGTGTAGGCTCTTTTTGTCTTGCCTTTCTTTTCCTTGTAGCTAGACTTTTTCTCCTTGCTTTTGTTTGGACAGTCTGCCTTTATATGACCTTGCTCACCAAAACCAAAAAAAGTATAGTTATTGGAATTAAAATTATTGGATTTTTTGTTTCCATACCTTTCTTTGTTGTTGTCTTTGTTGCAGTTTCTGTTTAGGAATTTGCTAAACTTTCTTGACAGCAAGCTAAGGTTTTCCTCATCACTTTCATCACTGGATTTTTGTTTTCCTTTGTGCTTGGAAGCTTTTAAGGCTATTGATCCTGTACCGCCCTGGTAGTCGGAAGTGATGACGTGGCATCAAGCTATTGTATAGGCGTGTTGCATGCAACACCTGGCTAGCAAAAGGGAAGGAAGTCGGGGGGCTCGTGTAGTCCCCAGTTATTAAGTTGGCGTGCTCCGATCTCCAGCATACCTAAACCGGCGGTCACCGGGTTGAAGATGAAGTCGCCAGATGTGAACCCAGGTGACCAAGTGATTAGAGATCGCCGAAACGAGGACATCGCCGAAGATGAAGGCAGATAGTCATTTCCCAGCTGGCCAGAGGATGAGGCCGGGAGACAGCTTACCTGAACATGCACGGTGAAGCTAGTAAAGTAGGTCATGAAGGCGGCCGGCGAGACCACAGGGAAGGTGTGTACGAAGGCACCCGAACTCGCCACCCAGAAGAGATCACGCTCCAACGCAGCTATGCACTGAGTTGTATCATGGATAAGTAACTTAGCCAAAAAACCCGAAGAGTAAGAAGTAGCGCCCAAGTCAAGGATGCTCCAGATGATGGCACGTGTACAGCTGAATGCGAGCCACGTGTCCAGATGTGTAACGGCCAGGAGAGAGAAAGTGCCCAGGTATATAAGAGTTTCCAACGAACTTTGAGGTACGCACGCGTTTAGATTACTTCTTTACAACTGCGAGAATGAGGAGAGAGAGCTTTTGCACGGTTCCTTAGAGTTCTTGAGTTTTTCTCTTAAGAAATTGGTGGTTCTGTCGCTGACTTGGGCGTCGGAGCGTGATCGGCCGCAGCGGCGCCGTTCCGTCTTTTGCAGGTTCTTGAGGTGGATCGCGGTGAAGGACGGAGGCTAACACGGCGCAGGAGTCGATCCAGGTTTGACGAGGCAAAGCTCCAGCGTTTTGGTCTACAGGCAGGATCATCAGGCACCCACCGTGGGGCCGTGTAAAACCTGTTCCCATCCACAGCGTGAGTTCTTGGAGGTTTCTGCGGTTTCTGTTTGGTTGTGTGCTGGTGCAACCATCTTCCACCGTTCGTTTGAGTTTTTGTTCGGTGAGGTGAGGCTTTTTGCTGCTGACGCGAGTTTTAATCGGTGAGATCTGAGTTCTGTTGCTCGTTTGGATTTTCGTGGAAGAAGCGTTGGTTTTTGGTGGAGTTGCGAGTTTCTGTGAAGGTTTGCTGTGTTCTTGAGGCTTTTTGAAGTTTCGCGAAGTTCTGACTGATTGATCGCTGAATCGATCATCGCTGAAGAAGGTGTTGTTCATCGCTCTTTGTGATTTGTCAAGTTTTCATGAGAAAGATGAGAAGCAACCGTTCAAGTCCAGTTGCGCCCGTTGCTACTGAAGGCGCCATGACTGTGGCGCAGATGGTGGAAATCATGCGTTCGCTGCAGGCGAATGTGGAAGCCTCGCGTATAGAGCAGGCAAGAATGCACGAGGACCTGGTCGCCTCTCGGGCCAGGAATGAAGAGCTTAGCAGAGTGACTGAGGAACTGCGTCAAGGTCTTCAGGAGCAGCGAGGGCGTCCAGTCGCTGAAGAGGTCGCGCCGTCAACGCCGCCTCTCGTTTTCCCTATGCCTTTCGCTCAGGCGATTACAGACACGCCAATCCCTGCGAGTGTGGTACCCGTGAAGGCTGTTTTTACCGGCGTGGAGGATCCTGAGGCACATCTCACCACCTTCCACACGCAGATGATGCTGTCAGGAGGGTCGGATGCCGTGTACTGCATGATGTTTGTGAGCACACTCCAGGGAACGGCGCTGGAATGGTTTGTGAGCCTGCCTACAGGTCACATAACCAACTTCCAACAGTTTTCGAAGATCTTCGTCGAGCAGTATATAGTGAACAAGGCGCCGCCTAGGGTGTCTTATGATCTGTTCGACATAAGGCAGTACCATGGAGAGTCCCTCAGGGACTACTTGAATCGTTTTGGGGGCGCAGATGGTCCGCTCACCGGCCAAGGACGAAGAGATGTTGGTCTACGCGTTCAAGAAGGGCGTGCTGCCGGGACCCTTCTGCGAGGCGTTGATTAGGGCCCACCCCGCCACGTTTGCTGAGGTTAGGCGACTTGCGGTGGCCCACATCGCCGATGAAAGTGAGGTCGCCGAGAAGAGGGGAAGCGTGGCCCCCTCCAGCCCACGTGCCCAGACCAGGATCCAGCCACAGAGGGTGCTGGAGACAGCGGCGCCTAAGAGGGATCAGAGGACTCGCCATCCTTATGATCCAAGGAAGAACAAGGGCAGGGGCCCAGGGCGCCCTCAACCAGCACGCCGGGAGTACAATCGCCGGCCAAAGCACAAGTTTGTCATGGGATTGGCGGACCTGATCGCCATTCCCAATATATCAACTAGGCTGAAGGCGCCCGAGAAGGTGGACGACAAGGTGTTGGGACCAAAGCCAGACGCCTGGTGTGAGTTCCACCGGGCTTTGGCCACACCGTGGACTCATGTTTGGCTTTAGGATACCAGCTTGACGACCTGGTCAAGAGCGGGTTCCTAAACGACTACTTGCTGGATAGAAGGATGGGGGGCGCGTCGAGCTCCCAGCCCGCAGGTGGTGAGGCTCAGCAGAACGAGATACCCACTCACGGAGAAATCCACACCATTGCAGGAGGTTTCTCGGGTGGTGGATGCACCGCATCACAGAGGAAGAAGTATGCGAGGTCTGTGATGACGGTGGACATGTTCGAAGACCACTCGCCGGATGTGGACATTACGTTCACAAAGCAAGATCTTCGGGACGTTGTGCCTCATGACAACGACCCCATAGTCATCTCGCTGATCACGGCAGGAAGGAAGGTCCACAGGGTTCTGGTGGACCAAGGCAGCTCGGCAGACGTGATGTTCTGGCCGACTTTCACGCAGTTGGAGCTACCCCTTGACCAGCTGAGGCCCTATGGAGGGTGTTTGTATGGTTTCGCTGGCGACCAGGTGGAGGTCAGGGGGTACATTGATTTGAGGACTACGTTTACGGATGAGGCGGGTTCGAGAACAGAGAAAATCAAGTACCTTGTCGGGAACGCTCCTTCAGCATACAACATTCTGTTGGGAAGACCCACGCTCAACAGAATAGGCGCCATACCTTCGACCCGGCACATGAAGGTGAAGCTGCCATCTATGGAGGGGCTGGTGATCACCATCAAATCCGACCAGAAAGAAGCAAAGAAGTGCTATGAGAATAGCCTGAAGAACAAGAGGTCCGTGAGTTATGTGACGACCACCCCGCCTCCCGGTGTGAAGCCCAGGCAGACGGTAATAGAGGAGACCGCCGGAAGCGACGTGGTGATGGTAGAAGCTGAGTCGGGGGAGGAGAACGCCGAGCGGGAAGAAGAGGCGAGGAATCGCCCTGAAGAAGCGAGGGAGCTGGGAATCGCCAGGGCAGTGATTGCCAGAGAAACCACACCAAAACCTGTCGAGCAGTGGCTCGAAAGGGAAATCGGGGGAAAGATCTTCAAGCTGGGAAGATCTTCTGGAGGCTGAGCTCCAGGACCAGATCGCCAAGGTGATAGAGCGGCATCTGGATGCTTTCGCATGGTCCGCTTCGGACATGCCCGGGATCGATCCCGACTTCTTGTGCCATCATTTGGTGATGGACAACCAGGTCAGACCAGTACGACAGAGGAGGAGGAAATTCAACGAGGAGAGAAGGCAAACGATTAGAGACGAAACCCAGAAGATCCTCGCTGCAGGCCATATCAGGGAGGTGCAGTACCCTGAGTGGCTGGCCAATGTCGTGCTGGTGAAGAAGAGCAATGGGAAGTGGCGCATGTGCGTCGATTTCACTGATTTGAACAAGGCCTGCCCAAAGGATTCATATCCTTTGCCAAGTATAGATGCCCTGGTAGACAATGCTGCGGGGTGTAAGTTGTTGAGCTTCCTGGATGCCTTCTCGGGGTATAACCAGATAAGGATGCAGCATAGGGATGAAGAGAAGACCGCCTTCATGACCGAGAGGTCGTGCTACTGCTACACGGTGATGCAATTTGGGCTGAAGAACGCGGGGGCCATGTACTAGAGGTTGATGGATCGAGTACTTGCACCAATGCTGGGAAGGAATGTGCAAGCGTACGTGGATGACATGGTCGTGACCTCGCCGGAGAAGAGCAAGCACGTTGCGGACTTGGAGGAGTTGTTCACTACGATCGCCAAGTTTAGGTTAAAGCTGAATCCCGAGAAGTGCATCTTTGGCGTGGAGGCAGGAAAGTTCCTGGGATTTCTCTTAACTGAAAGAGGAATAGAAGCCAACCCTGATAAGTGCGCTGCCATCTTGGCGATGAGGAGCCCGGCTACCGTGAAGGAAGTGCAGCAGCTTACAGGTCGGATGGCCGCCCTGTCTCGTTTCGTGTCAGCCAGCGGAGAGAAGGGCCATCCGTATTTCCAGTGTTTAAGGCGGAATAACAAATTTGCCTGGACGAAGGAGTGTGAAGAAGCCTTCGTCAAGCTTAAAAGTACCTGGCGAGCCCGCCGGTTTTGTGCAAACCGCTGATGGGGACCCCTCTCAGGTTGTATTTCGCTGTGACTGAGAGGGCGGTGAGTGCGGTGCTCGCCCAAGACCAAGACCAGGCTCAAAGGCCTATTTATTTTGTCAGTAAGGTATTGCAGGGCCCGGAGGTGAGATATCAGGCCTTGGAGAAAGCTGCACTGGCAGTGGTTTTTTCGGCGAGAAGGTTACGCCACTATTTCCACAGTTTCACGATCCTGGTGATGACCGACTTGCCCATCCAGAAGGTTCTGAAGAAACCCGACGTAGCTGGGAGGATGGTGAAGTGGGCGGTGGAGCTGTCGGAGTTCGACATCAAGTATGAGCCCCGAGGTCCGATTAAGGGACAGATCTTTGCAGATTTCGTGGTCGAGCTCTCGTCAGAAGCCACGCGAGTTGAGGGGGATGACTTTCGTTGGGTGCTTTCGGTGGATGGATCGTCAAACCAGCAGGGCAGTGGTGCTGGAGTCATTTTGGAAGGGCCCAACGGCGTGCTGATCGAGCAGTCCCTGAGGTTTGCCTTCAAGGCCAGCAATAATCAAGCAGAATATGAGGCGCTGATCGTCGGTATCTTGCTGGCCAAGGAGATGGGAGCTAGGGTGTTGATGGCTAAGAGTGACTCGCTGTTGGTCACGGGGCAAGTAACAGGCGAGTTCCAGGCTAAAGATCCACAAATGGCGGCTTACCTAGAGTATGTCCAGGAGTTGAAGAGTTCCTTTGTCTCCTTTGAAGTGGTGAATGTGCCCCGAGAACAGAATGCCCGAGTTGACTTGCTAGCCAAGCTCGCCAGTTCAGGCAAGGGGGGTAGGCAGAGGACGGTGATCCAAGAAACTCTGAAGACACCTAGAGCATTTGTGGCAGATCACCTGGTTCTTCAGATAAGCAAATCGACGAAGAAAGCGGCGAGGAGTCACAGGTCTTTGACCTAGGAGACCTTGAGATCGCCAAGAATAAGGGCACGTCGGGGAGAGAAGGTGAACATGACGCAGGTCTGCACGACCCATGAGCCAGACACCTGGGTAACACAGTACAAGCGATGCCTGGCGGATGGCCTTCTCCCGCTGGATCCGATGGAGGCCAGGAAGATAAAGAAGAACTCCAGCAAGTTCACGATGATTGATGGCGAGTTGTACAGGTTTGGGTTCACTCACCCACTCCTGGAATGTGTGCACGGAGAGAAATGTACGAGAATCATGGCAGAGCTCCATGAAGGGATATGTGGAAGCCACGTCGGGGGTCGAGCTCTTACCACAAGAACCCTCCGTGCAGGTTATTATTGGCCTACAATGAGAGAAGACTGCAAGAAATATGCACAGTGTTGTAAGCAATGTCAGCAGCACGCCGATTGGCACAAGGCGCCTCCCGAGGAGTTGAAGTCGATTTACAGCCCTTGACCGTTTCATACATGGGGAATCGACATCCTAGGACCTTTCCCTCTGGCGATCAGGCAGATGAAGTACTTGGTGGTGGCGATTGAATATTTCACCAAGTGGATCGAAGCAGAACCAGTGGCCCAGATCACCGCACACAAGATCGAGGGTTTCGTGTGGAAGAACATTGTGTGCCGGTTTGGTGTGCCCAAGCGCCTGGTGTCGGACAACGGGACTCAGTTTGCAAGTCACCTGTTGAAGAAGCTGTGCGAAGGGGTGGGAATTCAACAAGTATTTGCATCTGTCGAGCACCCTCAGACGAATGGCCAAGTAGAGTCAGCCAATCGGGTATTACTCAGAGGCTTGAAGAGAAGACTAGAGAAAGCCAAGGGGTCGTGGGCTGAGGAGGTACCCCGTATAGTTTGGGCGTACCACACCACTGAGCAGTCGGGAACCCATGAGACCCCGTTCAGCTTGGTTTACGGGTGCGACGCAATGATTCCAGTGGAGATCCAGGAGAGCTCGCCGAGATTTCAGAACTTTGTGGCGGAAGACTCGAACGAGGAAAGAAGGTTGAATCTGGACTTACTGGATGAGGTCAGGGAGGAGGTGAGATTGAAAGCTGAGGCAGTGAAAAGAAGGATTGAACGAAGATATAGCTCGAAGGTGATACCAAGGCAGTTCTAAGAAGGCGACCTGGTGATGAGGAAGGCCCACCAGTACGAGATGGAGAACAAGTTGTCACCTAAGTGGATGGGACCGTTCAGGATAACCGAGGCGCTCGGGAACGACGCTTACCATTTAGAAACGTTGGAAGGAGGGGCGATTCCTCGCACTTGGAACGCCACGCACCTCAAGTTATATTACAGTTAAAAGCTTTGTAAGTAAAAACAAACACGTAGAGTTTGCAAGCTTTCTGTTAAAACAGTTAGAAGGGGGCACTCTTTTTACCATAAGGAGGGTTTTTAATGAGGCCACCCAATAAAAGAAGAGTTTTCGAAAGTTTAAAGTTTTTTAGATTGCATGCTTGTTGTTTTCCGAAAGTTTTGAAGAAAGACCTTGTCACTTATATGTGATTTAAGGCGAGTTGAAGTTATGTTGCATGCTTTCTAAAAAGTTTTTAAGTCCCCATCGTCTTTCGGCGATTGGCGGCATCAGTTAAAGTTTAAAGTCCTCATCGTCTTTCGGCGATCGGAGGCACCAGTTAAAAGACCTCAACGCCCTCGTGCGTCCTAAGGCGAGATAAAGACCTCCTCGCCGTTGAGCGAGTGCAGGCTAGAAAGAGTAAAAAGTCCTCAGTGCTTCCAGAGGAGAGAAGATGTAGCCTCTGGGGCAATGTAGAGGCACCAGTAAAAAGTCCTCAGTGATTCTAGAGGAGAGAAGATGTAGCCTCTGGGGCAATGTAGAGGCACCAGTAAAAAGTCCTTAGTGCTTCCAGAGGAGAGAAGATGTAGCCTCTGCGGCAATGTAGAGGCACCAGTAAAAAGTCCTCAGTGCTTCCAGAGGAGAGAAGATGTAGCCTCTGGGGCAATGTAGAGGCACCAGCAAAAAGTCCTCAGTGCTTCCGGGGGAGAGAAGATGTAGAGTTAAAGACCTTCTCGCCGATGAGCGAGTTCAGGCGAGTTAAAGACCTTCTCGCCGATGAGCGAGTTCAGGCGAGTTAAAGACCTTCTCGTTGTCGAGCGAGTTCAGGCAAGATAAAATCCTTCTCGTCTTGAACGAGTTCAGGTATGGTGAAAAGGGTGGAAGAAGTTCTGAGGGTGGCTAAGGTAGGTTCGAAGAGAACGCCCAGCCACCCGGTTCCTTGTTCTGAAGCTCAGGGAGGTAGAGAAGGATCCGAAAGGCGCCTCTACCCCCAGATGAGGGAACAATGGCCAAGTTGTGAGGGGAAGAGGAAGCCTACATCGCCGAGACCCTCTGGCGATCAGATTCGGGCGGTGGCACGAGCAAAGGCCCATTTGATGGAGCAGATCAGGTAAGTTGTGCCTTAAGCTGTCAGTTGAAGTGAAACTTGCTGTTTAGTGAGTAGTTTTACGACGAAGTTCGCTGCTTTTAAAAGTTTACGAGTTATTAGAATGCTGTTATTCGAAAGTTGATAGTTTAAGCAGCAAATAAACAAGTTGCGCCCGCCAAATTGCCAAGTTAATCTCGTTGAAGTGAATTGTACAAGGAGAGATAAGGCAAATAGAGAAGTTGTAAGAAGAAGCACAAAGACTTTATAATAAAGTGGTATCAGTTCAAAATACATATACAAAGAGGAAAGTTATTACAAGAAGTTTGCGCAAGAGAAAACAAATGAATGAGTGAATGGAGGGAATCAGCTAGTCTTCAGAAGGAACGATCTTCCCATCCACCACTTCGTTGTTTAGAGACACCATGGAGAGGTCCAGATCAGGGTATTGGCAGGCGAACTGCTCCAGGGCGGCGTCAAACCCAGCAGCGAGGATTTGGGCAGAGCTCAGCTCGAGTTCTTCAATCTGCTTCTTGAGCCCCTCGTTCTGCTGCTTCAGTTCTTCAGCCCTCTCCCGAGCTTGAAGAAGGTCTTCAGTAACCCTCTTGTTCTCCGCCTGCGCTTGGGCCAGCTCTGCGGCGATCCCTTCGTTTTCCTTCTTGGCCTCGGCGAGCTTGGCCATGGTGTCATCTCTCTCTTTTTCAGTTTTCCCTAAGAGGACCTCCCGATCTACGGACCTCTTCTCAAGGTTTTCTACCTTGGCGGCATCTGCTTTAATCGACGCCTCCAGGCTAGCCACCTTGAGACGATAGGGGACCAACTTGCTCTCCAGCTCGATCTTCTCTTGAGCTAAGAGGTGCACCCTATGGCGTAGATCGGTGCTCATGGCATCCTCCACTCGCGAATGATCGATCTCCGCCAGCATAAGGTTGCAGGACAACTTCTCCGCCTTGATCCTTATTAGGCGATTCTCCTCTTGGAGCACGGAGATGTCATCCTGGAGTTTCTTGCTGGAACTCTCCACAGCTTTTGATATGATGGAAGGGAAATCCTCTGCCATCATCTTGAGTTTTGCTGAGAAGGGTTCCCACACCCTTTTGACCTCAAGGGAAAGGTTTGCTCGTGGAAGCGCTGGGGGAGCCTGTTGCTGGTTCTCGCCACCACCTTCTTGAATGGCTGTTGAGTTGGAGCTTCTTGGCGTGGTGGCAACGAGGGGACTTGGTGATGATGATGGGCGAGTTGTGAGCCCCTTCATCCCCACCTGCCGCAGTTTCGGCAATTGAGGCGGTTGAAGGAGGACCCCCTCCAGCAGATACAAATGGCGTGGAGGCGCTCGGGGGGTTCTCCATAAAGTTGGGCTCAGTCGCCTCAACCACGGGGAATGCAGCTGCCAAGGGAATTGCTTGGACTGGCGATGTTGCAGCTGGCGGAGAAGGCGGTGTTGGGGTGGGAGCTGGTGGTGAGGACGGTGTTGATGTTGGAAGAGGAGGTGGAGCAGGTAGTGAAGAAGGCACCACCCTCCTTCTTTTTGTGATGAGACCGTCCTCAGTCGCCTCATCGTCTTCTTCTTCATCCTCATGAACCACCTGAGGGGTTTTCCTCTTTGGCTTCCTGAGGACGAGTTTTTTGCGTTGTGGGGCAGGCAGGGCCTCTGAAGGAGCTGGGCCTTTAGGGGGCGATCTGCCTTGGGCAGCGGCGATCTCCACCACTGAGTTGGGCACGGTCTAGGAGCCCGACGCCAACCCATGGGCTCGGGCGAGCGCCCTCAATTCAGCCAGTTTTCCTTTGCCCAACATGAGATCTGCATAATACAAAGGTGTACAGGTCAGCTCAAAGAGAAAGATAAACGCATGAGCAAGTATGCAGATGAGACAAACAAGTGATGCAGAAAATAAAACCCAAGTCTTGTGCACAACAGACAAGACGCCCAGCAACAGTTAACAGAGGTATCGCCAAGAGCAATAACTTAGATATTGTGGTGAGCTCTAACCTATGCGAGCCTCGAGTTGGCCTTCGAAGAATTTGAAGGAGATGATCGCAGAGGTAAGGAAGGTAATGTTGGCGTCTGCCACGCTCTTCCAGAAGAGGCACAGATCTTTGTCCAAAGCGCCCATGTTGTCAGGGCTTCTTGGCCTCCTGAAGCTTCCCTTGGATTCTTTATTTCCCTTGTTTACCCAGTACAAGGGAAAGCCGTCGAGCAGCGAAGCGTCCTGGTCGTTTTGGCGCACTTGGACAAATTTGCCTTTCCAATCCTTGTAAGATTGCTGAAAGATAGAGAGGATCGACCTCCCAACAATCCCGTTCAGACTCACCCAAAGGCGATCTCCTGGATGCTTAGCTTCAAAAAGGAAAAGGAAAACGTCCACTGACGCTGGCAGTCCCAGATGTGCGCATAGGATTTGAAACGCCCGCACGAATGCCAAGCTGTTGGGATGGAGCTGGGCGGTGGCGATGTCGAGCTCGGTTAGTAGCTCCCTTTCAAAACGAGTGAATGGAAACCTAAGTTTCACCTTCTTGAATAAGGTAGTGTATACAAAGCAGAACAACTCGTCGTTGTTCCCTTTGTCGTCTGCACAAACTGGCACGTCGGGGGGGCAAGGTAGCACCATCAGCTTGTCATCATGCTCGTTGTGGAATGAAAGGTTGGGCTCGTCCCCTTTCTTCAATCGAAGCACTGCTAGGGGAGAGTTTACTGAAGAGGTCTCCTTCAGCAAAGTCGAGGTGGCCCATGGGTATAGCTTCTTGTAGTCTGGGGAAGGAATGGGGGCACCTCCGGCGATGGGTGGAGTTGCCTGAGCAAGGTTGGGATGAGAGGTTGCAGGCCTCTCAGCCTGTGAGGAGGAAGCACCAGGTGCTCGCGGTGGGTTATGAGCTTGAGACGGAGGGTTTCGTGACGAGGGAGGAGGATTCGGGGTGATCTTTGAACGAACCATCGCGGAAACTGCAAAGGAAAAAGAAAGGGAAAGGTGAGCGGAGGTTGCAGAGGCTGACTCGATTGTGAAAGAAGGATGAAAAACGAACGAACGAAAGTTCGTTGTAATGGAGACGAAGCCCTAAGTTACGAGAAGGAAGAAGCAGAAGAAACAACCCACAGCGTATGCACCAGGCAGTTAATGGATGATGCGAATCGGTTAAAATGCAGGAAAACTCAACAGAAGAAGTAAAGGGAGTACCTTTCGATGATCGGAAGAACGCTGAAGGAAGTTGAGGATCAAGAAGGTTGAAGAGCGTCGTGGGTTTTTGCAGAAGAAACTCAGAGCGTTTGAGAAGGCAAAGAGGTGATGGAACAGTAGTAATGAAATGGGTTTAAGGGTTTTATTTCAAATGATTTTTGGAAGCGTAAACGACAACTAAAGACAACCGTTGATGAAGCCACGTGTCGAGCGATTCGAAGAATGTTTGGTGGAGCGTCAGGAAAGCAGAAAGTACAAACGCTTGGGATTCTGTGCCAGCGCCACGTAGATCGGTATTGACGTGACTCCTTTAGTCTTTTCGCTGGACAAGTCTTCGCTTAAGACTGGGGGGCTTGTGTACCGCCCTGGTAGTCGGAAGTGATGACGTGGCATCAAGCTATTGTATAGGCGTGTTGGATGTGACACCTAGCTGGCAGAAGGGAAGGAAGTCGGGGGGTTCGTGTGGTCGTCGGTTATTAAGTTGGCGTGCTCCGATCTCCAGCATACCTAAACCGGCGGTCACCGGGTTGAAGATGAAGTCGCCAGATGTGAACCCAGGCGACCAAGTGATTAGAGATCGCCTGGGTTCACATCTGGCGACTTCATCTTCAACCCGGTGATCGCCGGTTTAGGTATGCTGGAGATCGGAGCACGCCAACTTAATAACCGGCGACTACACGAGCCCCCCGACTTCCTTCCCTTCTGCCAGCCAGGTGTCGCATCCAACACGCCTATACAATAGCTTGATGCCACGTCATCACTTCCGACTACCAGGGCGGTACAGATCCTGCCGGTTGACCTGAGTGCAAGATCCTTGCCACGTCAAAGGTTTCTCCTTCTGGATCAGCTTCGCACCACGTTAGCTTCCGTCCTTCACACCTCAATTCTCCGCAAGAACCTGAAAAAGACAGAGTGGCGCCGCTGCGGCCGATCGCGCTCCGACGCTCAAGTCAGTGACGGAATCACCAAATACTAGGAGAGAAAATCTCAACTCAAGGAACCGTGCAAGAATTCTCTCAGCGTACTCAAGAGTTCTGGAAAAACGTACCTCAAAATCTGTTAAGAGTTCCTTATATACCTGAGCGTTTCTCTCTCCTGACGGTTACACCTCTGGACACGTGGCTCACATCTGACTGTACATGTGTCACCATCTGGATCCCTCTCCACTTGAGCGTCACTTCTTCTCTTCAAGCTATTCGACTAAGTTACCCATGCGAGGAGTAACTACGGCTTCCTTGGAGTGCGACCCCTTAAGCGGCGAGTACGGGGTGTCACCATGCACACCTTCTCTGTGGTCTCGCCTGCCGCTATCACGATCTGCTTCACTTGCACATCGTGCATGTTCTGGTAAATTGTTCCCTTGCCTCGACCTCTGGCTAGGGAATGATCATCTGATAACTTCGTCCTTCGTACTAGTACCCCTTGAAAGTCCTAAGCAAGCCTTCTTGATCTTTCAGCGATGTGCCCCTTTCGGCAGTCTCTAACCACTTGATCGCCTAAACTCACATACGACGACTATGACGCAAGCCCGGTGACCGCCGGTTATACATACTAGAGATCGGAGAACGCCAACTAAACGGTTGGCGACTACACAGACTTCTCGACGTACTTCCCTTATGTCAGCCAGGTGTTCCGCTCAACACGTCTATATTATCGCTTGCTGCCACGTCGTCACTTCCGACTACCTGATCGGTACACAAGCCCCCCAGTCTTAAGCTGAGACTTGACCAGCGAAAAGACTAAGAGGTCACGTCACCGTCGATCTACGTGGCACTGGTGCAGATTTCTGTACGCTCGTACCCTCTGCTTTTCTGACGCTCCACCAACCCCTTTTTCAATCACACGACACGTGGCTTCATCAATGGTCGTCTTTAACTGTCGTTTGCGCTTCTGAAAACGTTCGAAAAACCCTTAAACCCTCGCGCTCTTCACTGTTCCATCATCTTTCTTCACTCTCAAGCATTCCAAGCGTTTTCTCTGTGAACCACGAAGCTTCTCGTCCCTCTCAATCTCCAACTTTCTTCATCGTTCTTCCAATCACAAAAAGGTACCCCTTTTACTCCTTTTATTGGTATTTGCTACATTTTAATCGGTCTGCATCATCCATTAACTGTCTGAAGCATACGTTGTGGGCTGTTTTTTCCTTTTCTCTTTTTCTCGTAACCTAGGGCTTCGTCCTTCGTAACGTTTATCCCAGCGAACCCTTATTCATTCGTTCCGTCTTCTTCGTCCTCAATCGAGTCGTTCTCTGTTATCCTCATTTCATCCCTTTCTCTTTCCTTTGCAGTTCCTGCGATGGCTCACACGAAGTCCATCGCTAAACCTCCTCCTTCATCGCGAAACCCTCCACCCCAAACGCGTAGGGTTGCCCCTGGGGCAAATCCTCCACCAGCGCGCAACCCATCACGAGCCTCTGGTGCTCCCTCTACTCAGGCTGAGAGGCCTACCTCGTCTCACGCCAATCCTACTCAGGCAACTCCACCAGTCGCCGGAGGAGCCCCCCTTCTTCCGCAAGACTATAAAGAACTCTATCCCTGGGCCACCCCAACTCTGCTGAAGGAGACCTCTTCGATAAACACTGAGTTGGGCTGCACCGATTGAGGAAAGGAGATCAGCCCGACCTTTCCTTCCATAAAGAGCATGATAGCAAAGTGGCTGTGCTGCCCTGCTTCCCGGGTGAACCAAATATGCGTAGACTATAAGGGGAACAACGGCGAGTTGTTCTGCTTCATCTACACCACTTTGTTGAAGAAAGTGAAGCTAAGGCTTCCTTTTACCGGTTTCGAGAGAGAGCTGCTAACTGAGCTCAATATCGCCCCCGCCCAGCTTCATCCCAACAGCTGGGCGTTTATAAGGGCGTTCCAAATTCTTTGTGCGCACCTATTGCTGTCGGCCTCAGTCGACGTCTTCCTCTTCCTGTTTGAGGCAAAGAATCCCGGAGATCGCCTCTGGGTCAGCTTGAACGGGATTGCTGGGAGATCCATCTTCTCAATCTTCCAGCAGTCTTACAAAGACTGGAAAGGGAAGTTCGTGAGGGTGTGCCAAAACGACCAAGACCCCTCACTGCTTGACGGCTTCCCCTTGTATTGGGTACATAAGGGGGACAAGGACTCTAAGGACAACTTCAGAAGACCAAGGAGCCCTGACAACATGGGGGAGTTAGACAAGGATCTTTGCCTCTTTTGGAAAAGCGTGGCCGCTGCCAACATCACCTTCCCCACTGCCTCAATCATTCCCTACGAGTTTTTCGAGAGCCAACTCGAAATACACATAGGTTAGCTCCTACCTCCACACCAAGTCTTTCACTTTGAGCTAATACTAACTGTACCATCCCGTATCAGGGCGTTGACTAAGTCAAGGTCAAAGTCAACAACTGGAAAGTCCAAGTCAGCTCGAGGTGTCGCCCAGATGCAGAGACGCCAAGAGGAAGCGTCGCCAAGGTAGGACAAGACGTCGCTAAGGCAAGGCGTCGCCTAAGCGAAGGCGTCGCCTAGAGGAAGGCGTCGCCTAGGAGAAGGCGTCGCCTAGGTGAAGGCGTCGCCTAGGTGAAGGCGTCGCCTAGGTGAAGGCGTCGCCTAGGTGAAGGCGTCGCCCAGGTGGGGGCGTCGCCAGATTAAACAGTGTAAAAGCAAGGCAATCACGGTGTGGTTCCCCGATACCCATGGGTAGGAAAGACCATGGAGGGAGCGACGTCGTGGGAAAGCCTCAGGTCCCGATATCTCGGGAAAGTGATAAAGAGAAGGAAAAGGTGGCTCCAAGGCCATAGTAATAGTACCAGTGAAGGGCAGCCTGACTCGCGAAGTACCCCTGCCGCCCCAGAGACGCCTTCGGGACAGATACGACCCAAGAGGAAGGTCACGCCCAGGATAACCGGGTGCAGGGTGTGAGAGGAAGGCAGATACGCTCTCAGAGTAAGTGGCTAGATACTTGGGGGCATGAGTTGGCACCCAAAAAGCCACCCCTAGCGCAGTAGCACTCCCAAGCAGGAGGACCCACACGTAGAAACGTCCCCAGATGGCAGAAACGCCCCCAGATGGGGTCAAGGGGTCGTGAGGCCCTCCACGTATATGACAGCAATGCCGGAATAGAAACACCCTCTAGTCAGGTGCCAGGTAATTAAAGATATTCAATACAGTTTCCCTTTTTGGCATTCAGGTACTATTATGGCTCCCAAGCGTTTCAACGTCTTAAATGCGCTACGTTTCATAATTAAGCGCTTTAATGAGCGCGTTACGTTTGAGTTTAAAGCGCTTTAAATGCTGGGGGCAGTTTAAATAGCGCTGAGAATGTCGGAAAAAGGGTTGGAACCTTTGGCAAATTTACGAGAGACTCTCTGGTTGCTTGCCCGTGCTTTAGGACTACGTACAAGTGACTGGAGAATATTTTTGCCTGAAGGAGACAACACACACACATATACACAGTTCTTTTACCACCCTTCAGAGTGCTACACGCGGTGCTCAGATACGTGGGTGGACAGTTTTTTGGTGTTTCTTGCTGGCTGACTTGAGCGTCGGAGTGCAAACGGCCGCTAGGGCGCCTCTTTGTCCTCTTTTTTGCAGGAATTTGCAGGCAATTAGCGGGAAGGAGATCTTAGCTGACGATTGAGGCCACGCACGAAGACGTCCCGGTCAACCGGACGGAACACTAACTTAGCGTCTTCACCACTCTGTTTTGGCATTCCATTATTCTGTGTTGACCCTAATCTTTCATCCATGTATTGCTTGTGTTGTCTCTGCATAAATACGCTTGTATTTTCTGTTTCTGTTTTGGTTGCTCACCTATTCTTTACCTTGTGCAGATAACATGTTGGGAAAACTGAGGGCGATCGCCCGATCCCACAAGCTCGCGGCGGGCTCCCAAGCCGTGCCTAACCCGGTTGTGGCGATCGCCTCTTCCCAAGGCAAAACTCCTCCCCGAGGTCCAGCTTCTTCTGGGGTACTACCCGCCCCTCAAAGGAAAAAGCTGATCTTGAGGAAACCAAAAAGGAAATCTCCTCAAGTGGTGCAAGAGGAAGAAGAGGATGATGAGGAGACTAAGGATGGCCTCGTCACCAAGAGAACAAGGGCGGCTCCCTCTTCACCACCTGCACTCCCAACACCAACACCGCCCTCACCTCCAGCTCCATCACAACCAGTCCAAGCAACACCCTTGGCCGCCGCACCCCCCGTGGTTGAAAGCAGCGACCCCAACTTCATAGAGAACCTTCCAAGCGCCTCCACACCGTTCGTATCTGTTGGAGAGGGTCCTCCTTCTACCACGTCTATTGTTGGGGCCGCACCAGGAGCAGATGAGGGCGCTCATAACTCGCCGATACTCATAACAGAATCTCCGACCTCACCACCACGCCAAGAAGCCCCCCTTGCCCTTCAAACTCAAGAGGGTGGTGGTGAAAGTCAGCACCAAACTCCTCCAGCACCTCCACCAGCAACAACCTCAAGCCTCCCAACCTCCTTCGAAGAGATCTTGGGGCCCTTCACAGCTAAACTGAAGATGATGGCGGAGGATGTCTCCTTGAGCCGTGAAGGACTCCCTCAAGAAGCTCCAAGAGGAGAACTCAGCGCTCAAGGAGTCAAATCTGATGACAAGGGCTGAGGCTGAAAAGCTCACGTGCAACCTGCTGATGGTTGAGTTGGAGCACTCAAGGCTAGAGGACGCCATGGATGCTGAGCTAAGGAGCACGCGCAAAGAAGCCTCCGATCTGCGCCAAAAACTACACCTCCAAGTACAAGAGAAGATCGACTTGGAAAGCAAGTTGGTCCCTTATAGGCTCAAAGTGGCAGACTTGGAGGCTGCAAAAAAGGCGGATGCGACCAAGGTGGAAAACCTTGAGAAAAGGTCAGCAGATCGGGAGGTTCTCCTTGGAAAGGTCGAAAAGGAAAGGGATGGTGCTCTTGCTGAGCTCGCCAAAGCTCGAGAGGAGGCCAAAACGATTGCTGCAGAGTCGGCCCAGGCTCAGGACGAAGGCAAAAAGGCTGCTGAAGAACTTGCTCGAGCTCGCGAGGAAACCGAAGAGCTGAAGAAACAAACACAAGAGCTCGAGCAGAGCACTGCCCAAGTCCTCACCGCCGGGTTTGACGCCGCTCTGGAGCAAGTAGCATGTCAATACCCCGAGCTCGACCTCTCCATGGTGTCAATCTGCAACGAGGTGGTGGATGGGAGGATTGTACCCTCTGAAGACTAGCTGCATTCCCCCATCTCCCTGTTTTTGTAAAACCTTTATCTATAATTACTGCTTATTTAATTGTTTACATTTGTATGCGAACTCGAACAGCCACTTTTTGTATAACTTTCAATGCCGAAGAGCTGTTTTCTAATACTTCTCTTTAAATTCTTCTTACTCGCTGTGTGGTTAATCAACATAATCTGTGAAACTTGCTTAAACAAATTAACTCAGCAGTACATCGGGCTTAACCATTCACTCACTGCTTTGAACTTGAGCAAACTGTTAATCTTATAACAATTTATCGAACTGTTAACTCAAAGTAAAACTTGAGCAACTATTAATTCTTAAGCGATGACATTCAATATAACTTGTGAACTTAAGGCAACAAACTTTAACATAAGTTACTTACTAGGCAGCAGGTTTTAACTTAAACTAGTATCACAATACAGTTTACCTGATCTGCCCAGCAAAGTGAGCCCTTATTCCTGTCATCACCTGGAATTCTTCTGATCGCCGTAGGGTTCTGGCGATGTGAACTCTCTTGCCTTCATGCGTTGACCATTGTTCCCTCATCTGGACATGATGTGATTCCAATAGCCACATAGAACAAGATTCTTGACACTTTGAGGAATCACCTTGAGCTGGAAAATATAGAGGCACTTTCTTAGAAGTTGGATCATGGTTCTAAAATCAAGAACTCACCAATAACAAGTACCAAATCCCAAACTCATTTGGATGAACCAAATATTGTCAAATTGAATCAACAAAGGAGAAGGAAAAGAAGAAACCGAACAGAATTGAACTTAAAACAAAAGTACCGAACAGAAATTAAGAAGCAAACAGAAAATAGGTGCTGGAAAATTAAAGGAACCGAAACAACTACAACTCAAAACTCAAAGCTACATGAACAAATTGAAGAAGAAGAAAGGAAGGAGAAGAGAATGCTCATGAAGATGGAAGATAGGTTGGATGATCACGCCACTAGAAGTATGGATGCTCCTAGATGAGTGTGGAAGCCGCCACTTGAGGAAACCATGGTCCTTCAAGATAAGACTAGAGAAGAAGCTCAAAGCTCTCCAAATGCTCACTCCAATTTTGAGTATAGTTTCTTTAGATAAAATTCAAATCTGAATTTTACAAAGGAAGCACCTCTATTTATAGCCTAAGGTGCTGAAAAATAGGTGGGAAATTTCAAATAAACTCATTTGAAATTCCCACCAAAAACAAGTCACATGGGAGGTGTGACCTTTTTCTACTATGACACCTCCCAAAAACTACACCAACACCACTCTCCTAAGTCACATGGACAATGTGACTTTATTTTACATTTTCACACACCTTTATTTAATAACCACACCTCCTAAAACTATACAAGAGTATTTCAAAGCTTGGCCTTGCCCCTCATGGGATGGATTTGGGCTCTTTGGGCTTTGGCCTTCTTGGGCTTGGGCTTGGGCTTTGGGCTTGGGCCTCATCTTTATTTTATGTCTTCTTTTAATTTTGAGAAGACTAGAAGGAAGAACTTCAAATGTGAGGGTGGATGTCCTCTTCCTCCATTAATAAAAGCCTCCTTTATTTGATTCTCATCATACTCCTCGAGTTGGAGAGAATTCGTCCACGAATTCTGAATCCCTGCATATAACAAAGTCAGTTTAGTTTTACAATTAAAAGTGGAAGAAAAATGTAAACATGACTTAGCATTTGTAAATAATGGGATTTCAGAAAAGGAGGTTCTATAAATCGACCAAGTTGGAAAAATTTGTTTGGGAATGATGTGATGTTTTGGAAAAAGACCTCTTAAATGGTGACAACCATTAGGAGGTATGAACAAATCATCCCTAACATTTTTTAACCAAGATGGTGGTGAAATAGGAACCTTGGGTAATGAAAAAGATAAGGAAGGAAAACACCTTGGAGGTGAAAGGATAAGACCCATGTCAACTTGGCCTTCTTTGTCTTTTTCTTGTTTACTTGTGGTAGGTGGGTGAGTTAGGTCTTGTTTTACTTTGTTGATCTTTAAGATTTGCTTTTGTGGACAATGAAGAGCTATGTGCCCAAAACTTAAACATTTAAAACATTTGGTATTTGAAGTTTTGGTAGGCGACTTAGGAGTAGAAGGTTTTGTAGTTGAAACGTTTTTTGGAAATATGGTTTGTTTGGAAAAATTGGAAGGAGAATTTTGAGTAGACATTTTGTTGGCATCCTTCCTAGAAGAGTTGTAGAAATCATCATCATGAGTATTTTTGAAAGTTGTTTTCAAAAGATAGGATTCCACCTTGATGGCTTGGCGAAACACTTTCTTTAAAGAAGAGTACTCATTTAATTCTACAATTTCTCTAATATCTCTTCTCAAACCACGTACAAACCATTTTATCTTTGACTCTTCATTAGCATGCATATTCATTTTAGTCAAAGTTGTTTCAAAATCTTTAAAGTATTCTTCTACCATCCTATGTCCTTGAGGAAGCCTTTGGAACTTCAACAAGTGTTCCTTCCTAGAAGGAGGAACAAACCTCGCGCGCATACACTCTTTCAAAGCATTCCAAGAAACCACGGGAGGTTTCTTGCGATACATAATGTCCATTACAATTTTATGCCACCATTCTTTGGCATAGCCCAAAAAGGATAAAGAAACTAATCTAAGTTTTTGGTCATCTTGGACCTTATACACATGAAAATAATGGTCAACCTTAGTCTCCCATTCTAAATACACATTAGGATCACTATCACCATTAAAACTAGGGACTTTTTTACAAGCAATGTTGAACACTTGGTGATATCTTTGGTCACGGTTATAGCTCTCTTCATGAGAATGATGGTGATGCCACCTTCTTCTATGTTCTTCTTCACCAAGGACTGAAACTTTGCAAGGAGAATGCTGCTTGTAATATGCACCACTTGAATAGCCAGCCATTTTGCAAATAAAAAACAGCAAACACACAAAAACAGCAAACAAGTTAAGAAACAAAATTAGCAAAAACAGTGAGCTTGGCAATGAAACTGCCGAAGTGAAATGAGGCTGAAAAAAGAGATCACTCTCAAAGAAATAATGTTCTTGCACCAATCTGATCTTGAGGCCTTGGAATCCTCAAATGAAATATGTCAAAGCAAGCACACCAATCTTAAGAGCAAACCACCACAAAACCAAAGAAACAATAAAGACAAACAAGAAAAGGTATAAGCAAGGAAAGGTAATTGCAAAAGGAATACTATATGTAAGACAAACTCAAAGAGTAAGAATGAAAGACAATCAAGAAAATAAAGAACTCAATGAGAAAAGTAGGCACACAAAAGAAAACCTAAGGAAAAGCACTAGAGGAGATGAAGAAAACAAAAAATTTAGCTACTGGAAAATTTTTTTTTATGCAAACTGTGTTTGATATTCACTGATTTAACTGGAACGTTGTAGAGCGAACTGGATTATGAAATTTATACCACAGAAACTTCAAGATGTTAACTCAATAATGGCACTGGAATCAATTAAAAACAGTAAGCCAATTGAGAGAAATAAATTTTTTAAAATCACTGCCAGATTACCGTATTTTTTTCGGCAGGAATGTACACTTTTTTTATTTTATTTATCATTTTTTGTGTACTTCATATTTTTGAATGATTCTTTTTTCTATTCTTTTCTAACACTTTGAATATCTCAAATCCAGAATTTCAGAATTTTACAGTACGTAAATCAGTTGCAATAAGGAAAAACAGTAAGCACTTTTTTCAGAAACAGAGGAATCCTAATAGGAATAAAAAACAGGATGATGAACTATCAAAGACATAATAGAAAATGATGTATTGGAACTTGTATAGGTCTAGAATACAAGTATGAACTCAATTCTAAAAAGAAAATGCACAAAGGATCAACATCAATTCAGAAAATTATATGACATCAAAGCAAGAAACAATCAAAACAATAAAAGTATTACTAGAAGTAATGACATATATGGAATAACATGACTAAGACAAAACTTGACATGATTCAAAAATTAAAAGACACATCACAAATTGTAACAAGTGAAAGGAAGCTTAAGGTAAACTCTAGGAAGGATAATGCCATTCCAAAAGAGCAACCATACTCATAAGAATTATGAGTGCCATAAACCTTTTCACAAGCACTTGGTGTAAAAGAAAAAAAACAGCAAGATAACTCAATTAAAATTCTAAAACAGAAACTTAAATTGCAAGAAAATTAAAAGAGCTCTTGAAATAAAGTGCACACAACTCAACAATTAAACAAGAATGAACCTAAGACTCATGATACCACATGATGTGATTCCAATAGCCACATAGAACAAGATTCTTGACACTTTGAGGAATCACCTTGAGCTGGAAAATATAGAGGCACTTTCTTAGAAGTTGGATCATGGTTCTAAAATCAAGAACTCACCAATAACAAGTACCAAATCCCAAACTCATTTGGATGAACCAAATATTGTCAAATTGAATCAACAAAGGAGAAGGAAAAGAAGAAACCGAACAGAATTGAACTTAAAACAAAAGTACCGAACAGAAATTAAGAAGCAAACAGAAAATAGGTGCTGGAAAATTAAAGGAACCGAAACAACTACAACTCAAAACTCAAAGCTACATGAACAAATTGAAGAAGAAGAAAGGAAGGAGAAGAGAATGCTCATGAAGATGGAAGATAGGTTGGATGATCACGCCACTAGAAGTATGGATGCTCCTAGATGAGTGTGGAAGCCGCCACTTGAGGAAACCATGGTCCTTCAAGATAAGACTAGAGAAGAAGCTCAAAGCTCTCCAAATGCTCACTCCAATTTTGAGTATAGTTTCTTTAGATAAAATTCAAATCTGAATTTTACAAAGGAAGCACCTCTATTTATAGCCTAAGGTGCTGAAAAATAGGTGGGAAATTTCAAATAAACTCATTTGAAATTCCCACCAAAAACAAGTCACATGGGAGGTGTGACCTTTTTCTACTATGACACCTCCCAAAAACTACACCAACACCACTCTCCTAAGTCACATGGACAATGTGACTTTATTTTACATTTTCACACACCTTTATTTAATAACCACACCTCCTAAAACTATACAAGAGTATTTCAAAGCTTGGCCTTGCCCCTCATGGGATGGATTTGGGCTCTTTGGGCTTTGGCCTTCTTGGGCTTGGGCTTGGGCTTTGGGCTTGGGCCTCATCTTTATTTTATGTCTTCTTTTAATTTTGAGAAGACTAGAAGGAAGAACTTCAAATGTGAGGGTGGATGTCCTCTTCCTCCATTAATAAAAGCCTCCTTTATTTGATTCTCATCAGGAGGTAAAGGAGCCTTTCGGATCCTTCTCTACCTCCCTGAGTTTTAGAGCAATGAGCTGGATAGTGAGGTGTTCTCTTTGAACCTACCTTAGCTATCTTTTTAACTTCTTTCACCCTTCACGCCGTACCTGAACTCGTTCAAGACGAGAAGGATTTTATCTGTCTTCGCACCGCCTACAAGCGTGGAAGCTTTCTCTGGTCTTACTAAGTCAATATTGATGTTTCACTTAAAGGGGGAAAGGCGTTTTCCTTCCTTCCCCACCGTTTAAGGTCACAAACACCCCTGACTTTTCAGTTCATCTAGCCTGAACTCACTCTGAGGTGAGAAGGACTTTTTCTGGTGCCTCAACTTGCCCAGGGTGTACATCTCCTCCCCCCTGGATGCACTGAGGACTTTTAATCTTGCCTCTATCTGCTGGTGCAGAGAGGTCTTTCAATCTGTTCTTGCCTGCACTCGCTCAAAGGCGAGGAGGACTTCTTCTATTCTCGCCTGCACTCGCTCAACGGCGAGGAGGTCATCTTCTATTCTCGCCTGCACTCGCTCAAAGGCGAGGAGGTCTTCTTCTAGCCTGCACTCGCTCAAAGTCGAGGAGGACTTTTTCTCTTCTCGCCTGCACTCGCTCAAAGGCGAGGAGGACTTCTTCTCTTCTCGCCTCAAGACGCACGAGAGGGTTGAGGTCTTTAATCATCACTGGTGCCTCCAATCGCCGAAAGATGATGAGGACTTTAAAACTTTGACTACTGCCGCCGATCGCCGGAAAGCGATGGGGGACTTTAAAACTTTTAACTGATGTCGCCAATCGCCAAAAAAAAACGATGGGGACTTTAAAACTTTAAACTAAAAAGCATGCAGCATAACTTTGCCTTAGATCACGTACGAGTGATAAGGTCTCTTTCCTAAAACTTTCGAAACAAACAAGCATGAAATCTGAGAAACTTTAAACTTTGAAAACTCTTCTTTATTGGGTGGCCTCATTAAAAACCCTCCTTAGGGAAAAAAGAGTGCCCTTTTCAAACTGTTTTAACAGAAAGCTTGTAAATCTCTTCATGTTCGTTTTTACTTACAAAGCTTTAACTGTAATATAACTTGAGGTGTGTGGCGTTCCAAGTGTGAGGAATCGCCCCTCCTTCTAACGTCTCTAAGCGGTAGGCGCCGTTCTCGAGCACCTCGGTTATTCTGAACGGTCCCGTCCACTTAGGCGATAACTTGTTCTCCATCTCGTACTGGTGGGCCTTCCTCATCACCAGGTCGCCCTCTCTAAACTGCCTTGGCATCGCTTTAGAGTTATACCTTCGCTCAATCCTCCTTTTTACTGCCTCGGCCTTTACTCTTGCATCCTCCCTGACCTCATCCAGTAAATCCAGATTCAATCTTCTTTCTTCGTTCGAGTCTTCCGCCACAAAGTTCTGGAATCTCGGCGAGCTTTCCTGGATTTCAACCGGAATCATTGCATCACATCCATAAACCAAGCTGAACGGGGTCTCGTGGGTTCCTGACTGCTCAGTGGTATGGTACGCCCAAACTATGTGGGGTACCTCTTCAACCCACGATCCCTTAGCTTTTTCCAGTCTCCTCTTCAAACCTCTCAGCAACACCCGATTGGCAGACTCTACTTCGCCATTTGTCTGTGGGTGCTCGACGGATGCAAACACCTGCTGTATTCCCACCTCTTCGCATAGCTTCTTCAACAAGTGACTTGCAAACTGAGTTCCATTGTCCGACACCAGGCGCTTAGGCACACCAAACCGGCACACGATATTCTTCCACACAAAACCTTCGATCTTATGTGCGGTGATCTGGGCTACTGGCTCCGCTTCGACCCACTTGGTGAAGTATTCAATCGCCACCACCAAGTACTTCATCTTCCTGACCGCCAATGGGAAAGGTCCCAGAATGTTAATTCCCCAAGTATGAAACGGCCACGGGCTGTAAATTGACTTTAGCTCTTCTGGAGGTGCCTTGTGCCAATCGGCGTGCTGCTGACATTGCTTGCAACATTGTGCATACTTCATGCAGTCCTCCCTCATCATTGGCAAGTAATAACCTGCACGGAGAGTTCTTGCAGCCAGAGCTCGACCCCCGACGTGACTCCCACATATACCTTCACGGAGCTCGGCCATAATTCTAGTGCATTTTTCTCCGTGCACACATTCTAGGAGTGGGTGTGTAAACCCAAACCTGTACAGCTCGCCGTCGATCATGGTGAACTTGTTGGAATTCTTCTTTATCTTCCAAGCCTCCGTCGGATCTAGCGGGAGAACGCCATCTGCCAGGCAGCGCTGGTATTGCGTTATCCATGTGTCTGGCTTATGCGTAGCGCAAACCTGTGCCACGTTCACCCTCTCCCCTCGACATGCTCTTATTCTCGGCGATCTCAAGGTCTCCTGGGTCAAGGACCTATGACTCCTCGTCGCCTTCTCCGTCGACTTGCTTATCTGAAGAACCAGGTGGTCTGCCACAAACGCCCTGGGCGTCTTCAGAGTTTCTTGAATAACTGTCCTCTGCCTACCCCCCTTGCCTGAACTGGCGAGCTTGGCTAGCATGTCAGCTCGGGCATTTTGCTCTCTGGGTACATGCACCACCTCAAACGAGGCAAAGGAACCCTTCAACTCCTGCACATACTCCAAGTAAGCCGCCATTTGTGGATCCTTGGCCTGGAACTCGCCTGTTACTTGTCCCGTGACCAACAATGAGTCACTCTTGGCCACCAACACCCTAGCCCCCATCTCCTTAGCCAACAAGATGTCGGCGATCAGCGCCTCATACTCTGCTTGATTGTTGCTAGCTGTAAGGGCAAACCTCAGGGACTGTTCTATCAGCACGCCGTTGGGTCCTTCTAGAATGACTCCAGCACCGCTGCCCTGCTGGTTAGACGATCCGTCCACCGAAAGTACCCAACGAAAATCGTCTCCTTCAACCCGTGCTGCTTCCGACGAGAGCTCGACCACAAAATCAGCGAAAATCTGCCCCTTGATCGGTCCTCGAGGCTCGTATTTGATGTCGAACTCCGACAGTTCCACCGCCCTCTTTACCATTCTCCCAGCTACATCAGGCTTCTTCAAGACTTTCTGGATAGGCAAGTCGGTCATCACCAGCACCGTAAAGCTGTGAAAATAGTGGCGCAACCTCCTCACCGAGAATACGACCGCCAGTGCAGCTTTCTCCAAGGTCTGATACCTGACTTCTGGGCCTTGCAACACCTTGCTAACGAAGTAAATAGGCTTCTGAGCCTGGTCTTGATCTTGGGCGAGCACCGCACTCACCGCCCTCTCAGTTACAGCAAAATACAACCTGAGAGGGGTTCCCACCAAAGGTTTGCACAAAACCGGCGGGCTCGCCAGGTACTCTTTAAGCTTCACGAAAGCTTCTTCGCATTCCTTCGACCAGACAAACTTGTTGTTTCGCCTCAAGCATTGGAAATACGAATGGCCTTTCTCTCCACTAGCTGACACGAAACATGACAGGGCGGCCATCCGACCTGTAAGCTGCTGCACCTCCTTCACGGTAGCCGGGCTCTTCATCGCCAAGATGGCAGCACACTTATCAGGATTTGCCTCTATTCCTCTTTCAGTTAAGAGGAAACCCAAGAACTTCCCCGCCTCCACGCCAAAAATGCACTACTCGGGGTTTAGCTTTAATCTGAACTTGGCGATTGGGGTAAACAGCTCCTCCAGATCTGAGACGTGCTTGCTTTTCTCTAACGAGGTCACGACCATATCATCTACATACGCTTGCACATTCCTTCCCATCATCGGTGCAAGTACCTTATCCATCAACCTTTGGTACGTGGCCCCTGCGTTCTTCAGCCCGAAGGGCATCACCTTGTAGCAGTAGCACGATCTCTCAGTCATGAAGGCGGTTTTCTCTTCATCCATGGGATGCATCTTTATCTGGTTGTACCTCGAGAAGGCGTCCAGAAACTCAGCAACTTGCACCCTGCTGCGCTGTCGACCAGGGCATCTATGCTTGGCAAAGGGTATGAATCCTTTGGACAAGCCTTGTTCAGGTCTGTGAAGTCGACGCACATGCGCCACTTCCCGTTGCTCTTCTTTACCAGCACGACATTAGCTAACCATTCAGGGTATTGGACCTCCCTGATATGGCCTGCGGCGAGGAGCTTCTGCGTTTCATCCCTAATCGCTTGTCTCCTCTCCTCATTAAACTTCCTTCTTCTCTGTCGCACTGGTCTGACCTGTGTGTCCATTGCCAAATGGTGACACAAGAAGTCGGGGTCGATTCCCGGCATGTCTGAAGCAGACCATGCAAAAGCGTCCAGATGTCGTTCTATCACCTTGGCGATTTGGTCTTGGAGCTCACCTTCCAAAGATCTTCCCAACTTGAAGACCTTGCCCCCGATCTCCCTTTTGAGCCACTCCTCGACGGGTTTGGGCCTGGTTTCCCTGGCGATTATCGCCCTGGCGATTCCCGACTCCCTCGCTTCCTCTAGGCGGTTTCTCGCTTCTTCCCAATCAGCGTTCTCTCCCCTTGCTTCAGCATCTATCATGACGACATCGCCGTCGGCGGTCACCTCCATCGTCGAATCAACAACTCGCCTCTCTGCTGGCCTGGGCTCCACACCGGGAGGCGGCGTCGTTGTGATGTAGCTTACTGACCTCTTATTCTTGAGGCTATTCTCGTAGCACTTCTTCGCCTCCTTCTGGTCAGATCTGATGGTGATCACCACCCCCTCCATCGATGGCAACTTAACCTTCATGATGTGATTCCACTAGCCATATAGAGAATGATTCTTGACATTCTTAGGAATCACCTTGAGCTGGACCTTTTTGAGGCACTTTTCTTAGAGTTTGATCATTGTTCTAAGACAAGAACTCACCAAACACTAGTACCAAATCCCAAACTCATTTGGATGTTCCACATATTGTCAAATTGAACCAAAAGAGATGGAGGAAAGGCAAAAACACTAATTATCAACAAAAAACAGTAAGGAACCGAATCAAATTGCTGGAATGGAAGAAGAAAAGATGAAAAACAGCCAAGAACATAAATGAACCAAAGCTACACAAAACAAGCTGAAATTGCCGAACCAAAACAACTAGAAAACAAGCTAAGACAAGGAAATTAACAAGAGAAGAAAGAAAGGAGAAGAGAATGCTCATGAAGATGGAAGAATGGTTGGATGATCACGCCACTAGAAGTATGGATGCTCCTAGATGAGTGTGCAAGCCGCCACTTGAGGAAACCATGATCCTTCAAGATAAAACTAGAGAAGAAGGCTCAAAAGCTCTCCAATGCTCACTCTAATTTTGAGTATAGTTTCTTTAGATAAATTCAAAATCTGAAATTTACAAAGAGAGCACCTCTATTTATAGCCTAAGGTGCTGAAATATAAGCTACACAAATTCAACAACTCCCTCCCAAAAAGCTTCTAGAATTTGCGCCTAAAACAAAACATGACGAAGGTGTGACCTCTTCCTTCACTTTCGCACCTCCTTATTTACTCCTACACCTATCTACTAACACCCCCCCTAAGACTCCTAACTAAAGACTAAAAGATGCTTTAACAATAGAGGTTTCTAATGTTTCCCTCTAAGCACCTTCAACAATATTCTTTATTATTTAATACTTAGCCTTGCCCTTTATAGGATGGACTTGGGCTTGGGCTTGGGCTTTGGGCTTGGGCCTCTCTTTATTTTATGTCTTCTTTTAATTTTGAGAAGACTAGAAGGAAGAACTTCAAGTGTGATGGTGAATGGCCTCTTCCTTCATTAATAAAATCCTCTTTTACTTGATTCTCATGACTTCATGTGCCTGGTTGAGGGCACAACTCCTATTCTGTTGAGGGTTGGCCTTCCCAACAGAATGTTATACGCTGAGGGGGCATTCACGACGAGGTACTTGATTTTCTCCGTCCTCGAGGCCGCCTCGTCTGTGAACATAGTTCTCAACTCAATGTACCCCCTGACCTCCACCTGGTTGCCAGCGAACCCATATAAGCATCCTCCATAGGGCCTTAGCTGTTCAAGGGGTAGTTGCAAGTTGGTGAAAGTCGGCCAGAACATTACATCTGCTGAGCTTCCTTAGTCCACCAGTACTCTGTGGACCTTCCTTCCCGCCGTGATCAGCGAGACAACTATGGGATCGTTGTCATGAGGCACAACGTCCCTGAGATCCTCCTTTGTGAACGTAATGTCCACATCTGGCGAGTGATCTTCGAAAACATCCACTGCCATCACAGACCTTGCATACTTCTTCCGCTGTGATGCAGTGCATCCACCACCTGAGAAGCCTCCAACGATGGTGTGGATCTCACCATGGGTGGGCACTTCATGCTGCTGGCCTTCACCGCTCGCCGGCTGAGAGCTCGACGCACCCCCCGTCCTCTTGTCCAGCAGGTAGTCATTCAAGAAGCCGTTCTTGACCAGATCGTCGAGCTGGTAACCCAGGGCCAAACACGAATCAAGGGTGTGACCAAAACTCTGGTGGAACTGGCACCATGCGTTTGGTTTTGGTCCTAACACCTTGTCGCCAACTTTCTCAGGTGCTTTAAGCCTGGCTGCTATGTTGGGAATGGCGATCAGGTCTGCCAATCCCATGACGAACTTGTACCTGGGTGGGCGATTAAACTCCCTAGGGCGCCCTGGGCCCCTTCCCTTGTTTTTCTTTGGATCGTAAGGATGGCGAGTCCTTTGATCCTTCTTGGCCGCCATCGTCTCCAGCACCCTCTGCGGCTGAATTCTAGCATGGGCCCGCGGCCTAGCAGGAACCACACTCCCTCTCTTTTTGGCGACCTCGCTCTCGTTCAGAGCTACATCCAGCCTTCTCAGAAACCCTGAGGAAATCCACTAAGCAATCACAACTTTGATCACTTACACCACAACCAAGAAAGTGACCTTGAACACCTCAAGACACACACTCTTCTTGGCCAACACACCAACACTAAGATTGCTGATCTTGATCCCCTCAAGAACACACAGCCAATCTCAGCAAAAACAGAAATGAAACTTGTTTCATAGAGTACAGGATTACACTTGTTACAGAAGATAATCTAAAATCAATACAAGCAGAATCCTATTCCACAACTTTGATTAATCACAAACTTTCAGCAATCTCAGCTCTTTGAAAAACACAAAAACTCTTAGCAAAAACTTGTCAAAGATTGATTCTCAAATCTGTTTTTCTGAATTTATTCAAAGATGTAGTTTGTTGTCAAATCTTAACAAACTCTTAAATTGAATTAAAAGATTAGTCAAAACATTTAATGACTGGAGCGTAATTAGTTAATACATTTAAAGCTCAGTCAAAGATAAAACAGTTTTTCTGTTATGGTCCCAAAAGAAACAATCGGTTGTTTCCTCGAATCAATCGGTTGTTTTGGTTTTAACAGCTTAACCATTTGAAAAACAGTTTTCAAATCTTTTCTCAAAACATCTAAGTATAAACAATCGGTTGTTCCGACAAAACAATCGGTTGTTTTAACTTAGTTTGAAAACATTTTACTTTCACAAAGATTGAGAATGCCTATGCTTTAGATTTGATCAAGGGGTGGATTACAACACTCAAACTACCCCAGAACTAGACTATAACAGCACAGCAACAACAAGCCCAGCCAAGGCTTCATCATCCTTCAAAGGGTTTGGACTCTTCAAAGCTTGATATTGTTGATGACGTTCTTCAGAACTAGATTATAACTTGCTCTTGTTATTGTTGATGACTTTTCTAGGTTCACTTGGACTCTCTTCTTGGAATCAAAGAGTGATGCCTTTTCGGCATTCAAGAAGCTAGAAAGAAGGTTGCAAAATACAAAGAACAGCAACATAGGCTCTATTAGAAGTGATCATGGAGGAGAATTCCAAAATGAAAAGTTCAGCAAGTTCTGTGAAAAGATGGGGATTCTGCATAATTTCTCTACTCCAAGAACTCCACAACAGAATGGAGTGGTATAGAGGAAAAACAGGTCTCTTGAAGAGCTAGCAAGGACAATGCTTAGTGAATCATGTCTTCCTAAGTACTTTTGGGCTGATGCAGTGAGCACTTCTTTTTATGTGATGAATAGAGTGCTTATTAGGCCTATTCTGAAGAAGACTCCCTATGAACTCTTCAATGGAAGGAAGCCTAACATCAATCATCTCAGAGTTTTTGGTTGCAGCTGTTTCGTTCTCAATAATGGAAAGGAAAACTTGGGGAAGTTTGATGAGAAAGCTGATCTTGGCATCTTCATAGCGTATTCTCTCACAAGTCATGCATACAAAATTTACAACAAGAGGTTGATGACTGTAGAAGAGTCAGTTCACGTTGTCTTTGATGAGGTAGATCGCAGAAACATCCAAATCCCGAAGACCTGTGCTGAAGAGGATGAACAGAGCATCAGTTTGGAGAAGCTGGAAATTTGTGCAGAAAAACAACCGATTGAAATTCTACAACAGAGTAAGTTGTCTAAAGAGTGGAGGATTCCTAGAGATCTGTCAGTGAAAAACATCATAGGGCAGATAAAGGAAGCTGTCTCCACACGTAGCTCCATCTCAAACTACTGCAGACACACAACTTTCATCTCACAAATTGAACCAAAGTCAATTGATGAAGCTCTCAGGGAGGAAAAGTGGGTTGAAGCTATGCATGAAGAGTTGAATCAGTATGCAAGGAATAAGGTATGGTTTCTTGTCCCTAGAACAGTTGAGATGAACATCATAGGTTCGAAGTGAATGTTCAGGAACAAGTTGGATGAAAATGGTATGATCACAAGGAACAAAGCAAGGCTAGTTGCCAAAGGCTACAATCAAGAGGAGGGCATAGATTATGGTGAAACTTTTGCTCGTGTTGCAAGGTTGGAGGCTGTGAGGGTGCTGTTGGCTTTTGCTTGTATGAGTGGTTTCAAACTCTTCCAAATGGATGTCAAGAGTGCCTTCTTGAATGGCTACATCAATGAGGAAGTGTATGTAGATCAACCACCGGGCTTTGAAGATCATCAACATCCCAACCATGTCTTCAAGTTGAAGAAGGCTTTGTATGGACTGAAGCAAGCTCCAAGGCAGTGGTATGAGAGGCTTAGCAACTTTCTGCTATCTCATGATTATGAAAGGGGAATGGTAGACAAGACTCTCTTCATCAAAAAGTCAAATTCAGAAATTATTCTTGTGCAAATCTATGTTGATGACATCATCTTTGGTGCTACACAAAATAGTTTGTGTGAAGAATTTGTGGCTGCAATGAAAGGTGAGTTTGAAATGTCTATGATGGGAGAATTGTCTTTCTTTCTTGGATTGCAGGTTAAGCAAACAGAGGATGGGATCTTTCTATGTCAATCAAAGTATTGCAAGGAGATTCTCAAGAAATTTGAAATGGAAAATTGCAAAGAAGCAAGCACTCCAATACCATCAAGCTGCTACATGGATGTTGATGCTGCTGGAAAGAGAGTAAATCAAACCAAATACATGGCTCTTTGCTATATCTAACAGCTAGTAGGTCGGACATCATGTTTGCGGTGTGTCTTTGTGCAAGATATCAAGCAAATCCTAAAGAGTCACACTTCAAAGCTGCAAAAAGAATTCTGAAATATCTCAAAGGAACATCAACTGTTGGGTTATGGTATCCTTCTCACTCTCCAATTCATTTAATTGGTTATTCAGATTCTGACTTTGCAGGTTGCAAGCTAGATAGGAAGAGCACAAGTGGCACTTGCCACCTTCTTGGATCAAGTCTAATCTCATGGCATAGCAAGAAGCTAGCATGTGTTGCTCTCTCTACTGCTGAGGCTGAGTATATAGCTGTTGGAAGCTGTTGTGCACAGATTTTGTGGCTCAAACAACAACTTGCAGACTTTGGATTACAAACCAGCAAAGTTCCTTTGATGTGTGATAACACAAGTGCCATCAATCTTACCAAAAATCAGATTCAACACTCAACGACCAAACATATTGAGATAAGGCATCATTTCATCAGGGATCATGTAAGCAATGAGAACTGTGAAGTGAAGTTTGTGGAGACCAAACTGCAGTTAGATGATATCTTCACTAAGTCACTACCAAAAGAGAGGTTCTTCTTTCTAAGAAATGAGTTAGGTATCCTTGATCTTAATAATCTCTCCTAAATCTGTTTTGATGTTAAAATCTATTTGTGAAGACAAATAGGGGGAGAATTAATTGGTTCTTGTGTATCTTTCTCTAAAACTGTTTAATTTTGTTAAAATCTATGATATAAAACTGTTTTCTGCTGCTGCTGATAGAAACAACCGATTGTTTCATGTAAATAACCGATTGTTTATCAGGAAATATGCATTCAAAGTGTGAAAATCTAACTTGCTGCTGTAAGAAGCATTGGAATGTATATATGCTATTTTTGCAGGTACTGCTTCAGATTCAATCAGATCAAACACAAGCACCAGGGATTTGTCTTCATCAAATAGGGGGAGATTGTTGAACTAGGTGTGTTCAAGCTTTGAAGAATCCAAACCCTTTGAAGGATGATGAAAGGCTGGTTGTGCTTGTTGTTGCTGAGCTGTCCTTTTAGATAGGATCTGGGGTAGATTTAATATGTAATCCACTCTTGATTGAATCCAAAGCATAGGCATTCTCAATCTTTTTAAAAGAAAAATGTTTTTCAAACTAAGTGAAAAACAACCTGTTGTTTTGTCGAAACAACCGATTATTTTATACTTAGGTGTTTTTAGAAAAGGTTGAAAACTGTTTTTGTGGTTGACTTGCTGTCAAAACCAAAACAACCAATTGATTCGTGGAAACAACCGATTGTTTGTTTTGGTACCATAACAGAAAACTGTTTTGTGCTTTGACTGAGCATTAAATGATTTTCCAACTGTTTACGCTTTAGTTTTTAATGCTTTGACCAATGTTTAAATGCAATGAATAGTTTGTTAAGATTTGATAACAAACAACATCTTTGAATATGTACCGCCCTGGTGGTCGGGTGCGATGACGTGGCACCCTGCTACAGTGTAGGCGTGTTGACAAGGCGCCAGGTTGGCAGTTAGGAAGGAAGTCGGGAGGCACGTGTAGTCGCCGATTGTTAAGTTGGAGTGTTCCGATCTCCAGCTTACCAGAATAGGCGATCGCCAGGTTGAGGATGAAGTCGCCAGATGCAGACTCAGGCGACCAAGCAGTCGGAGATCGCCAGAACAAGCACATCGCCGAAGATAAAGGAGAAGCAGATTATGAAGGCGGCCGGCGAGACCACAGGGAAGGTGTATGAAGACCCTAACTCGCCAGTTTCAGTAGGGATCGCACTCCTAAGTTAGCTATGCACTGGGCAGTACCATGCATAGGTAACTTAGCCAAAATGAGAGTAGAAGCAGCGCCAAGTCAGGGAGCCTCCAGATGATGGCACGTGTACAGTTGGATACGAGCCACGTGTCCAAGTCTGTAACTGCCAGGAGAGAGAAAATCACCAGGTATATAAGAGCTCTTAACGAACTTTCTGAGGTACGCACGTTCAGTTAATACACTTTACGCTTGCGAGTGACAGAGCTGTTTGTGAGAGAGAGAGTTTGCACGGTTCCAGTTCTTAGTATTTGGTGATACCGTCACTGACTTGAGCGTCGGAGTGCGATCGGCCGCAGCGGCGCCGTATCGTTTCTTTGCAGGTTCTTGAGATAGATCCAGAGGAGGAACGAAAGTGAGAAGCGGCGCGCACGTCGATCCTTTGACGAGGCATTCTCCAGCGCTCCGGTCAACAGGCAGGATCAGAATATATACAGAAAAACATATATGAGTTTTTCACTGATTTTGCTTAAGAGAAAAAGTTGAGATTGCTTAGAGTTTGAAGTGTTGATCAAAGAGCTATGCTTTTTGCTTTGTGTTTTGAAAAACTAATTTCTTAATCAAGATATTCTCGAAGTAATTTCATTTAAGGCTTAAAGGTTTTTGAAAACCCTCTTTAAACCATTCACCCCCCCTCTAGTTTAAAGCCATACATTCTAACAGTACACCCTCCTGGTTGGAGAGCTGTTCAGCGGTTTCACTCACCTGATCCTGGTGTGCGTGAGTGGAGAGCTGTGCACGCCTATAATGGCAGAGCTTCATGAGGGGATCTGCGGTAGTCATGTGGGAGGACGCTCTTTGGCGTCGAAGGTAGTCCGTGCGGGTTATTATTGGCCCACAATGAGAGAAGATTGCATAAGGCACGCCCAGCGGTGCAAGCAGTGCCAACAGCACGCCGATTGGCACAAGGCGCCTCCAGAAGAGCTGAGGTCGATTTAAAGCCCGTGGCCTTTTCACACGTGGGGAATCGACATTCTGGGACCCTTCCCTTTAGCAATAAGGCAGATGAAGTATCTGGTAGTGGCCATCCAGTATGCTGTTTTGGCATGCCAAGGCACCTTGTCTCTGAAAATGGTACACAGTTCACAAGCCAGCAACTGGGCAAGCTGTGTACAGAGGTCGAGATAAAGCAGGTGTTCGCATCAGTCAAGCACCCTTAGACAAATGGGCAGGTAGAGTCCGCTAACAGAATCTTGCTCAGGGGTCTGAAGAGGAGACTCGAGAAAGCTAAAGGGACCTGGGCGGAGGAGGTTTCTAGAATAGTGTGGGCCTAACACACCACTCCTCAGTCCACCACTGGAGAGACACCTTTCAGCTTGGTGTACGGGTCAGACGCAATGATCCCAATTGAGATTCAGGAGAGTTCGCCACGCTTCCACAGCTTTGTGGCTGAAGAGTCCAATGAAGAGAGAAGGGTGAACATGGATCTGCTGGACGAGGTGAGGGAGGAGGCGAGGATAAGGCTGAACCAGTAAAGAGAAGGGTGGAGCATAAGCACAGTTCTAAGCTGAAACCCAGACAGTTCCAAGTCGTTAACCTGGTAATGCAGAAGGCTCACCCATACTAGTTGGAGAACAAGTTGCCCTCCAAGTGGACTGACCCCTTTAGGGTGACAGAAGCTCTAGGAAACGGGGCGTACAGGCTTGAGACTTTGGAGGGAGGCCCCATTCCTCGGACCTGGAATGCAGCCAACCTCAAGTTTTATTTCAGTTAAAAACTCTTGCATTGTATACAGTTTCAGGGGACACTCTTTTTCCCTTACAAGGGTTTTTTAATGAGGTCACCCAATAAAATTACATTCTCAAGTATTCCAGAGTTTTTGTACAATGCAGGGGAGAACGCCATCACTCTGGTGTTTAGACACCTCGAGAGGGAGGGGCAACCTTGTCCGAGGCACCTCCTCCTCGAGCGTGGGCACTAGGCGCAGACAGCACGGTTCAGTAAGAAACGAACCCGTTGCCTTGATGTTTAGACACTTCAAGGAGGAATGGTCGCTCCCTCTAGGAACGCCGCCTCCTCGAACGTGGGCACCAAGCGTGACTAGCAAAATTCGACTGGTGATGAACGGGTTGCCTTGGTGTTTAGACACCTCGAGAGGGAGTGGGCACCAAGTGCACCTGTCGTCTTGGTGTTTAGACACCTCGACAAGGGCGACAACTCCCTTTGGGACGCCTCCTCCTTGAGCGTGGGCACCAAGTGCACCAGTCGTCTAGGTGTTTAGACACCTCGAGGGGGAACGACGGCATCCTTCGGGACGCCTCCTCCTTGAGCGTGGGCACCAAGTGCACCAGTCGTCTAGGTGTTTAGACACCTCGAGGGGGAACGACGGCATCCTTCAGGACGCCTCCTCCTCGAGCGTGGGCACCAAGTATGAACAGTAGGCTTCGGCCAGATAAGTCATCCTTCGCCTCTAAGCGAAGATGAGGCCAGAAACGCGCTTTGAGGGTAAGCACCCCAAGATCGCAAGGTACAAACAAGTTCCAAAGCAAAAGGATCCTTGTCCAAAGCAAGAGGTAAAGACAAGGGGAGTCGAAAAGGTCATGCATGCTTGTTACCTTCACAAAGAGTTAAGCAAGTTAAAGGTGAGGGGTGAGACAGCGTGCTACCTAAGGATCAAAGTCCTAGAGAATCGTAAAAGTACAGTATGAAGTTAGCATCAGAAGTGTTGTTAGTAAAGGAGGCGAGTAAAAACGCAAGAATAAATGAGCAAAGTAGTTAAGTTAAAAAGTGCAAAGTTACATTCAAAGTATGAAATGTTCTTAGGAATACAGTTTTCAAGCCTAGAAGCTAAGCAACATTCGGTTGAGGACACCTTGGCATGACTTGCCCTTCGACGACGTGGTTCGCTGTAGCAAAGGGCAAAGTGTCCATCTCAGGGTGTTTACAAACAACCTGAGCTAGGGCGTCTTCAAACCCGATGGCGTAGGCATCCGCAACGTCGTCGATAAGTTCTGTCTAGACCTTCTTGAAGCCCTCAGCTTGGGCAGCCATCTCTTTCTCAGCTTTGACAAGGGCTTCAGCTTTCTCTGAAAGCTCTTGTTTGGTCTCCTTAAAGTTTTTGGCCTGCTCAGCTAGTTCAACCTTGATTTTCTCAAGGGCCTCAGTTTTTGCAACAAGCTCCTCCTTGCTTTCGCTAAGGCTTCAATCTTTTCATTGAGATCATCTTCAACCTTACCCAGGTGCACCTCCCGGGTAACAGAGCGCTCTTCAAGGCTGGTCATTTTGGCTATGTTGGCCGCAACAGCTTCCTTAAGTTGCACTAGTTCAGCTCGTAGTGGCACCACTTTGGTTAGAAGGGTGGTGTACTTCTGACCTTCATCGTGAAGCTTTTTGTTGGCCTCCAGCTCAGCCTTTCGAAGGACACTCAGCTCCTGGGTCAAGGCAGCCTCTTGAGTAAAGAATCGTTGAGCCTAGTTAGCCATTTGCTCTTTTACTAGAGCCAGTTCATCTGTCAGAGCCTGTTGCTCCTTGGCCTTCACCTCAGCCTGGTGGAAGGAAGATTTGGCATGAGCGAAGAATCCACCAAGGCTGAGGGCCATGTTCTCTGGCAGCACCTCATCACTGAAGTTCCCCATGGTCTCCTATTGATAGCCCCTCAAGATGTGCTAAAGGACCAGGGGTAGCTCAGAGGCAGGCACAGGAGTGCCTTGTGCCAATCGGCGTGCTGCTAACATTGCTTGCAACATTGAGCATACTTCTTGCAGTCCTCCCTCATCGTTGGCCAGTAATAACCTGCACGGAGAGCTCTTGCAGCCTGAGCTCGACCCCTGATGTGACTCCCACATATACCTTCATGGAGCTCGGCCATAATTCTTGTGCATTTTTCACCGTGCACACATACTAGGAGTGGGTGCGTAAACCCAAACCTGTACAGCTCGCCGTCGATCAAGGTGAACTTGCCAGAGTTCTTCTTTATCTTCCTAGCCTCCGTCGGATCAAGCGGGAGAACGCCATCTGCCAAGCAACGCTGGTATTGCGTTATCCATTTGTCTGGCCTATGCGTAGCGCAGACCTGCGCCACGTTCACCCTCTCCCCTCGACATGCTCTTATTCTTGGCATTCTCAAGGTCTCCTGGGTTAAGGACCTGTGACTTCTCGCCCCTCTCCCCGTCGACTTACTTACCTGAAGAACCTGGTGATCTGCTACAAACGCCCTAGGCGTCTTCAGAGTTTCTTGAATAACAGTCCTCTGCCTATCCCCCTTGCCTGAGCTGGCGAGCTTGGCTAGCAGGTCAGCTCGGGCATTTTGCTCCCTGGGTACATGCACCACATCGAACGAGGCAAAGGAACCCTTCAAATCCTGCACATACTCCAGGTAAGCCGCCATTTGTGGATCCTTGGCCTGGAACTCGCCTGATACTTGTCCCGTGACCAACAACGAGTCACTTTTGGCCACCAACACCTTAGCTCCCATCTCCTTAGCCAACAAGATCCCTGCAATCAATGCCTCATATTCTGCTTGATTGTTGCTAGCTTTAAAGGCAAACCTCAGGGACTGTTCTATCAGCACGTCGTTGGGCCTTCTAGAATGACTCCAGCACCGCTGCCCTGCTAGTTAGACGGTCCGTCCACCGAAAGTACCCAACGAAAATCGTCCCCCTCAACTCGTGCTACTTCTGACGAGAGCACGACCACAAAATCAGCGAAAATTTGCCCATTGATCGGTCCTCGGGGTTCGTACTTGATGTCGAACTCCGACAGCTCCACCGCCCACTTCACCATTCTCCCAGCTACATCAGGCTTTTTTAAGACTTTCTGGATAGGCAAGTGTATCATCACCAGCACCGTGAAGCTTTGAAAATAGTGGCGCAACCTCCTCGCCGAGAATACAACTGCCAGTGCAGCTTTCTCCAAGGCCTGATACCTTACTTCTGGGCCTTGTAACACCTTGCTAATGAAGTAGATAGGTTTCTGAGTATGATCCTGATCTTGGGCGAGCACCGCACTCACCGTCCCCTCAGTTACAGCAAAATACAACCTGAGAGGGGTTCCTACCAAAGGCTTGCACAAAACCGGCGGACTCGCCAGGTACTCTTTAAGCTTTACGAATGCTTCTTCGCATTCCTTTGACCAGGCAAACCTATTGTTTCGCCTTAAGCATTGGAAATACGGATGGCCTTTCTCTCCACTAGCTGACACGAAACGAGATAGGGCGGCCATCTGACTTGTAAGCTGCTGCACCTCCTTTATGGTAGTCGGGCTTCTCATCGCCAATATGGCCGCACACTTATCAGGATTTGCTTCAATTCCCCTTTCAGTCAAGAGGAAACCCAAGAACTTCCCTGCCTCTACGTCAAAAATGCACTTCTCGGGGTTTAGCTTTAATTTGTACTTGGCGATCGTGGTAAACACCTCCTCCAGATCTTAGATGTGCTTGCTTTTTTCTAGCGAGGTTACGACCATATCATCTACGTTCGCTTGCACATTCCTTCCCAGCATCGGTGCAAGTACCTTGTCCATCAACCTTTGGTACGTAGCCCCTGCATTTTTCAGCCCGAAGGGCATCACTTTGTAGCAGTAGCACGATCTCTTAGTCATGAAGGCGGTCTTCTCTTCATCCATAGGATGCATCTTGATCTGGTTGTACTCAGAGAAGGCATCGAGGAAGCTCAACAACTTGCACCCTGCTGCACTGTTGACCAGGGCGTCTATACTTGGCAAAGGGTATGAATCCTTTGGGCAAGCCTTGTTTAGATCCGTGAAGTCGACGCACATGCGCCACTTCCCGTTACTCTTCCTCACCAGCACGACATTGGCCAACCATTCAGGGTACTGGACTTCCCTGATATGACCCGCGGCGAGGAGCTTCTGCGTTTCGTCCCTAATCGCCTGTCTTCTCTCCTCATTAAACTTTCTTCTTCTCTGTCGCACTGGTCTGACCTTTGTGTCCATTGCTAGGTGGTGACACAAGAAATCGGGATCGATTCCCGGCATGTCTGAAGCAGACCATGCAAAAGCATCCAGATGCCTTTCTATCACCTTGGCGATCTGGTCTTGAATCTCACCTTCCAAAGATCTTCCCGACTTGAAGACCTTGCCCCCGATCTCCCTCTCAAGCCACTCCTCGACGGGTTTGGGCATTGTTTCACTGGCGATCACCGCCCTAGCGATTCCCGACTCCCTAGCCTCTTCTGGGCGGTTTCTTGCTTCTTCCTCCCGACCGGCGTTCTCTCCCCCTGCTTCGGCGTCAACCATGACGACATCGCCTCCGGCGGTCACTTCCATCGCCGCGTCGACAACTCGCCTCTCTGCTGTCCCAGGCTCCACACTGGGAGGTGGGGTCATGGTGACGTAGCTCACCGACCTCTTGGTCTTGAGGCTGTTTTCGTAACACTTCTTTGCCTCCTTCTGGTCAGACCTTATGGTGATCACCACCCCTTCCATCGACGGCAATTTAACCTTCATGTGCCTTGTTGAGGGCACAACTCCTATTCTGTTGAGGCTTGGTCTTCCCAACAGAATGTTATACGCCGAGGGGGCATTCACGACGAGGTACTTGATCTTCTCCGTCCTCGAGGCCGCCTTGTCTGTGAACGTGGTTCTCAACTCAATGTATCCCCTGACCTCCACCTGGTCGCCAGCGAACCCATATAAGCATCCTCCGTAGGGCCTTAACTGGTCAAGGGGTAATTGCAGCTTGGTGAAACTCGGCCAGAACATGACATATGCCGAGCGTCCTTGATCCACCAGTACCCGATGGACCTTCCTTCCCGCCGTGACTAGCGAGACAACTATGGGATCGTTGTCATGAGGCACAACGTCCCTGAGATGCTCCTTTGTGAACGTAATGTCCACATCTGACGAGTGCTCTTCGAACACATCTACTGCCATCACAGACCTTGCATATTTCTTCCTCTGTGATGCAGTACATCCACCACCTGAGAAACCTCCAGCGATGGTGTGGATCTCGCCGTGAGTGGGCATCTCATGCTGCTGGCCCTCACTGCTCACCGGCTGAGAGCTCGACGCTTACCCCGTTCTCTTGTCCAGCAGGTAGTCATTCAAGAAGCCGCTCTTGACCAAATCGTCGAGTTGGTAACCCAGGGCCAACCACGAATCAAGGGAGTGACCAAAACTTTGGTGGAATTCACACCATGCATTCGGTTTTGGTCCTAACACCTTGTCTGAGACTTTCTCAGGCGGCTTAAGCCTGGCAGCTATGTTGGGAATGGCGATCAGGTCCGCCAATCCCATGACGAACATGTACCTCGGGGAGCGATTGAACTCCCTAAGGCGCCCTGGACCCTTCCCCTTGTTTTTCTTTGGATCGTAAGGATGGCGAGTCCTTTGATCCTTTTTGGCCGCCGCCGTCTCCAGCACCCTCTGCGGCTGAATTCTAGTTTGGGCCCGTGGCCTAGCAGGAGCCACGTTCCCTCTCTTTTCTGCAACCTCGCTCTCGTCGGCGATGTGGGCCACAGCAAGTCGCCGAACTTCAGCAAACGTGGCGGGGTGGCCCCTAATCAGCGCCTCGCTGAAAGGTCCAGGCAGTACGCCCTTTTTAAAGGCGTATACCAACATCTCCTCGTCCTTGGCAGGTGAGCGAACCATATGTGCTCCGAAACGATTCAGATAGTCCCTGAGGGACTCTCCCTGGTATTGCCTTACGTCGAACAGGTCGTAAGACACCCTAGGTGGCGCCTTGTTCACGATGTACTGATCGAAGAAAAGCTTTGAGAAATGCTGGAAACTGGTTATGTGACCTGTAGGCAGGCTAACAAACCATTCCAGCGCTGTTCCCTGGAGTGTGCTCATAAACACCTTGCAATAAACTGCGTCTGAGCATCCTGACAACATCATCTGCGTGTGGAACGCAGTGAGATGTGCTTCATGATCCTCCACGCCGGTGAAAGAAGCTTTCACAGCTACCACGCTCGCAGGGATCACCGTGTCCGTGATCGCCTGAGCAAACGGCATCGGAAAGACGCGCGGCAGCGATGACGATGTTACTTCTTCATCGGTTGCGCGTCCTCTCAGCTCGTGAAGAGCTTGACGCAATTCCTCAGTGACCTTGCTGAGTTCCTCGTTTCTGGCCTGAGAGGCGACCAGGTCTTCGTGCATCTTCGCTTGCTCAATGCGCGACGCCTCCACATTCTCTTGCAACGCGCGCATGATTTCCATCATTTGTGCCATGGTCATGGCGCCTTCTTCAGCAGTCGGCACAACGGGACTTGGACGCGTACTTCTCATCTTTCTCATGAAATACCAACAGATCAAACTCCAACGACCTGAATCTTCTCCAGCGGAATGATCGATCCAGCAATCAATCAGTCAAAACCTCTACAGAAACTCGCAATCTCAACACGAACCTCTTGCTTTTCCACTAAAATTCCCGATTCACCGATCAAATACTCAAACGAACGGTAAAAACTTCGATTTACCGATTGAAACTCGCACAAACGGTGAAAAACTTCAATTCATCAATCGAAAACTCAAACAAACGGTGAAAAACTTCGAAAATGGTTGCACCAGCACACAACCACACAAGAACTGCAGAAACCTCAAGAAACTCACACTGTGGATGGGAAACACGTTTTACACAGGCCCACGGTGGGCGCCTGATGATCCTGCCGGTTGACCTGAGTGCAAGAGTCTTGCCACGTCAAAGGTCTCTCTTCTTGATCAGCTTCGCACCATGTTAGCCTTTGCTCCTCACGCCCTAATTCCTTGCAAGAACCTGAAGAAAACAAAGTGGCACCGCTGTGGCCGATCGCGCTCCAACGCTCAAGTCAATGACAGGAACACCAAAAACTCATAGAGAATATCTCAACTCAAGGAATCGTGCGCAGTGAATCTCGGTGTACTAGAAAGTGTTCTGAAAGCGTACCTCAAAAGTCTGTTAAGTGTTCCTTATATACCTGAGCATTTCTCTCTCCTGACGGTTACACCTCTGGACACGTGGCTCGCATCCAGCTGTACACGTGTCGCCATCTGGAGCTCCCTCCACTTGAGCGTCACCTCTACTCTTCAAGCCATTCGACTAAGTTACCCGTACAAGGAGTAACTTGGTGCACAGCCTACCTTGGAGCGCGACCCCTTAAGTGGCGAGTACGGGGTGTCACCTTGCACACCTTCTCTGTGGTCTCGCCTGCCGCTATCACGATCTGCTTCACTTGCACACCATGCATGTTCTGGGAAACTGTTCCCTTGCCCCGACCTCTGGCTAGGGAATGATCATTTGATAACCTCATCCTCCACTGCTGCGTGACAAGCATATCGCTAGTCCCCCGTACTTGCACCCCTTGGAAACCTTAAGCAAGCTTTCCTGATCTTTCGGCGATGTGCCCCTTTCGGCGGTCTCTAACCACCCGATCTCCTAGTACTCACATATGGCGACTATGACGCAACTCTGGTGACCGTCGGTTACACACACTAGAAATCGGAGAACGCCAAGTCAACGATCGGCGACTATACAGACTTCCCGATGTACTTCCCTTCGGTCAGCCAGGTGTCCCGGTCAACACGCCTATATTATCGCTTGCTGCCACGTCATCACTCCCGATTACCTTATCGGTACAAATTCTAAACAACCTTTTTTTTTAATCAACAAAGAATAAATAAAATGAAATGAGGTACTTCAGGGGTACCCCAACCCTTATACAAAAAAAAACGAAAACAAGTTTCCTTGTACCACCTAAGGATCCACCAGACCTTACATGACAATACCCAAAATCACATATAAAAAACAAGATACAGAGTCCCCAAATACATCAACCCACTCAAAACAGGCACAAAATACAACATCTAAAGAAGATCTTTACCAGCAGTCTGACCTACGCCAAAATTATTGCCAAAGACAACAACTGATCCTGCAAAAGAGAACATAACCAGAAAACCCTATACAAATCACAAGCAACTTCTAATCGCAACCCAAGACAAACACATCAATCCATCCCTACCAAGAAAAACTCCACAGAACACACCATAACTTTCAAACCTGGGTACAAACATTAAATAAGAATAAGAGACACCAAATATCAATCTTTCAAATACCTCATACAACATTGAGGTTCCAAGCACCAGTCTGAGTCAGAGAAAGCAACCAACCTTTCTTTTACCGTGATCTAAGACCAAGTCTTCCTTTGTACCACAGTAAAAAACTCCACTAGATCTACCCGTCCATTCTAAAAAACAACCCTATTCCTGTGATTCCAAATTTCACTTACAATACCTACCCATATGCCCCCCCCCCCAACACTTGATAATGGCATGTTTCAAACCTATTGGTTTAAACATCTTAAAATGCATTTGTGCATCACAATGTAGAACCAAAGAAGACCTTAGCCACTCAAGACACAAACCCCAAATTCTCCAAGAGACCTTCCATTCAAAAAATAAATGTCTTACCGATTCTTCTTCCACACCACACAAGGGACACCGAACACACACCAAAGGTATACCACGTCTCAAAACATTGTCCTTAGAGGCAATCGCATTACATAACACCCTCCAAGTCGTAAATTGTGTCGAAGGTAAAGTCTTTAATGTCCAGAGTTCCGCGAAGGATTTCTCAACCACTACAGACTCCCCCTGATCCTGCCGGCAACTCGAACGTGGAGGAATCGCTTCGTGGCGCTCTCTGCCCCGTCTACGTGACTGCGTCTTCTGCGGAATCACTCCCCGAACCTTCTCCCAGATGTATTCAAGTGTGACCTGCAAAACACACAGACGGCGCCTCTAGCGGCCGTTTGCACTCCGACGATCAAGTTAGTCCAACAGAACCACCAGAAACTGGAAACTAGTAATGTGTGTGTGAGAAAAAACATGCACTCTGTTTTTCGTCTATCTCTTTTTTTCTCTCCCTCCACTCTCACTCTGATTCTCCCTTTTATCTCTCTTTCCCTGCTTCTGGGCGTAACAGAATTCTGTTATGCTTCTGGTCGTTTCTCTTATCTGGGCAGATCGCATACTCTTGGGAGAACGTCGGGTGTGGCTGGTCTAGGCACACTCACCAAACGTTGCTCTCTGCGTATACAGCTTACCCTTCACGATGCCATGCACGTAATGGGTTGAGGGAATCACCAACCACTGGCTGGTTTACTAGTTCCCTCAGGCCACTCTCGTGCATGATTCCCTGAGGTGTGCACATGCGAGATCCATGCGTAACGCTCTCGCTGGGAACCTCATTCCCAGTTTAACTGCGTGTAACACGAGACCCCGATGACAACACCCCGATGACTGATCAGTGTTTATTCGCTTATCGCGCTCTGCCTCCAGGCGCGAGTCTAGGAACTGATCTGCTGGAGGTCACTTGGCTACTGACCACCGATCACCATTCTGGGTGATCTATCCCCCGACCTCTCTGCCGCCTGATCTGTCGGTGGTAACTTGGTTACTGACCACCGATCACCTCTCTTGGCGATCGTCCCCTGACCTCTCTGCCACCTGGTCCACGTGTCACCCTGCGAGTGGTCCACGTGGTTCTCTGATGCTGACGTCATCGACTACCGATGACCGATCGGATCACCCCCCATTGACAAAATTATAGGCTGGCTTCACAGAGAAGTCTGTAGAATCAACATCCCTTCAAAGCCATTTATCGGTCTTATTTTCACCCTCTCTTGTTAACCTCTTGTTATCCAACACCTGCAATAAACTGTCAGCCAAACCAGATTCCCATACAAAGAGATTCCTTCTCAACCTCAGCTTCCACGACCAACTATTATTAATCCAAACCCCAACTTGTGTAAGACTGCGACCAGTATCTAAAGATATCGAAAAAGGCTTATGGAATTTATGCAATAAAGGCACATTGTCCACCCAGTTATCTTCCCATAACCTGATTTCTTTTCCATCCCCTACTTCCCACCAACCTCTGTCTTCAAAATCATTACCCCACTCCTCTGAATTCCAAACCTTCCTAATGTCCCTCCACCAAAGCGATTCCTTACAATTCTCACCTTGAGACATTAATCCCCTCTACCCACCATACCTAGAGTCTATAATATCTTTCCATAAACCACTTTTTTCAGACTTAAGTCTCCAAATCCATTTCCCTAGGAGAGCCAAGTTAAATTTTCTTAGATCGATAACCCCTAATCCGCCTTTGTCCTTTGACTCAAACCTTATCCCACGCCACCCAAGCAATTTTTCTATTCTCTGAGCCCCAATCCAACAAAAAATTCTTTTGAAGCCTTTTCACTTCCTTCACCACAGTTATCGGCATAGAAAATAAGGATACGTAGAAAAGCGGTAAGGATGTAAGCACCGATTTGATAAGACATAACTTGCCCGCCAAAGAGAGGGATTTCCCTTTCCAAGAGCTCAACCTACTCCCTAGATATACCCTTAAACCGAACATTATCCAATCTAACTAGTTGTCTTCCCCCTACTGAATTTGCCCTCAAAGAATTCCTTCACTCTAGCTTTTACTTCAACTGGATCTTCACACCATTGATCGCCGACCTTGAGACCATTAATCCCATTATGCATCCTCACTTCCTTCGTATTTGTCTTTTCTTCCTGACTTTTTAAACCGTTTAAGACATCTTCCTCGCTTCCATAACAAGGGAACCCTACTTTCATCCCTATATTACAAATTATATCTACTTTTATACTCTCATTATTTAACCAAACCATACAATTATTAGCACCATTATTAGTAATATTAGTAGAATTATAGATTAACCTTACATTCTTTTTGTTAACAAGTTCTTTAAACTCGTCAAGACGTGCATACCCCACCTCTTGTGGATTGTTGTTGCTGCTACACTCCCCCACTTCCAGCAACTTCTGTCCAGCACCGAATAGAGACACAACACGACAATGAGAGCACACGTGCACCACATGGCTCGCGGAGAAGTCCCCAGAATATACTGCAGCGACGCTTAAGGGCCTACGAACCACCAAAGAATATGCTGAATCGCTTCCATATTCCAAGGGAGTTTCCGCCGCCACCAATCCATCATCTCCGGCAGACATAACAGGCATGGCGTGGCGACGAGTTGAGAATGACGGTGATGCAGCGTCGCGGCAGGGGGTTGAAGAAGATGAAGAAGCGTCACAACGGCGAGTTGAAGACGACAATGCAACTTTGCATGCACCGGAGGAAACCTTCGTTCGAGCAGCGCACTTGGTTTCGTAGGCATGAAGCGACGACGGAGCATCCAATGAGGTTGCGAAAGCCACCGTTTGGGCGTCGCAACTGGTCCCATAGGCGGAGGACAACGACGCAGCTCCTTGTGCGGTGGAGGACGACGACGCAGCCCCTCGACGAAGGACGATGACGCAACTCCTTGTGTGGCAGTGGCCTCCTCAATTCGTGCATTGGACCTAGTTTCGCTTTGCACAAAAGACGCCGCCGCAACTACCCCACCGCCTTAGGGGAGCGCTGACGGTTAGGTAAAGAGGCTGCAGTTAGTGTGTTCTAGGACCATGTCGGCCCTACTTCCTGCCCCGCAAAATTCAATTTCACTAATCATTGGGCCTATTCCAGCTAAGCACACCCCTTTTTCAAATGTTTGGAATTGGGCCCAGTGACACTCAAAAGGCCCAATATCAACATATAAACTTTTTATCTCTATTAGGGTTTGCCTCTGATCACCTACCTCATTAAGTGCAACGTTACATTGCCCAAACGCCTCCTCTAAATCGACAACTGCCTCATTAAAACACCCATCTTGGCCACCTAAATCATCAATTACCTATTAATGCGCCTAGTATTTTGTAGCCCACTAATCTGCTGGTCCTCCACGTTAGCATCCTTGTCTTCTCTCTCCGTGTATGGCCTCTGTGACTCCCTACAGAGAAACCCCTCCACTTCCTCCATCGTCGTCTCCTCTCCAACACCGCCATGAACAATTAAATTTCTCCCAAATTCTGAATCTTCTTATGCACCGTACTCCCTCCCTACGAAACTTCCGAATGATTTTCCCATTCACCAATATAATCCTTTTTAATATTAATAACAGGTTCTTCTTCAATAGCTATTTGACACATAGTCTCATTAATCTTCTTACAATTTATCCATCGAACCTCTCTTGCTACAGGTAGTTTAATTAAGCCTCTGGCATATTCTAGCTCTTCCATCTCCAAAGTATATTTGACAATTTCTACAAGCGTTCCGACCATGGACACTATACTTTCCATGTTTTGCCTAATCCACAGATTCAGGGGCAGGCCCTCTAATATGGACCCAAACATATTTTTCTGACCCCATAAAGTCCTTCTCCCAAGGGGTAATAGCTTCAAAGATTGCTTCAAACCACTCTATATTTTCATCTAGTCTTTTTATTCAAACTCGCATCTTCTCCAGACAGTAGAACGCAATTACCTCCCAGGAAACGCAGTTACCTCCCAGGAAACACACAAGAATGAAATTAAATGCACCCAATATAAAACTTTTCTTCATATCCTTAGCCTTACTTGGTTCCTTAGTTCTACCAATGAAGTAGTTATCTAACCACCCCAAATGTTCCACCTCCGCCTTGAAAGCTATTGGATATACATTCTTCTTTTCCCCCTTACATCCTGATGGAGATCAAGCTCAAGTGGACATGGAGGCCAATCATCAAGAGCAAGAAGAGGTTGAGGCTCAAATTGAGGACGCTCATGGAGTTCAAAGCCCACCTCAAAGGCTTACAAGGAGCATGTTTAAGGCTTTAGGAGCTAATGGACGTTTCTTTTCTCTTTTTGTAATTTCTTTGTTTGAAGGTGCTTAGAGGGAAACATAAGAAACTTCTTTTGTAAAAGCATCTTTAGGTCTTTAGTTTAGGAGTCTTAGGGGGGTGTGCGTTTAGTAGGGAGGTGTAGATGTAATAGGTAGGGAGGTGCCAAACTAAGAGAGGAGGTCACACCTTCCTCATGCTCTAGGATTGGCGCCACTTTCATGTAATTTGGGAGGAATTTTTGAATTTAATTAGCTTTGCATTTCAGCACCTCTAGGCTATAAATTAAGGTGCTGCCCTTGCATTTTGCAGATTGGAAATTTGTATTAATGAAACTCTACTCCATTTGAGAGAGAATTGGAGAGCTTTGTGCCTTCCTCACTTAGTCTTATCTTGAGTGTTCTTGGTTACCTCAAGTGGCGGCATAGCACACTCATCTTAGAGTCTCCATCCTCTAAGTGGCGTGATCATCCAACCAATCCTCCATTTTCATGAGCTTTCTCTTCTCTTTCCTTCCTTCTCTTTTTATGTTCATGTCTTAGCTTGTTTCCTTTGCTTTTTCAGTTCGGTTTTCTAGCTTCTATTGCTTTTTGCTTCGGTCATTTACTTTCTGTCGTTCATCTTTGATTCTTCTTCTTTTCTAGTTGTTGTTTTTTATTCAATTTGACAATACACGGAACTTCCATATGAGTTTGGGTTTTTGTACTAGTCTTGGTGAGTTCTTGAACATAGAACCTTGATCCAATTCTATCATAAAGTGCCTATCTCATGTCCAACTCAAGATGATTCCTAAGAATGTCAAGAATCATTCATATTGTGCTATTGGAATCATATCACATCCTTTCCACACAACAAAAGCATACGACAACTTTTCATTCCAAACTGTATGGTTCTTATTCACGTTGGATTTGATGTTCCACTCCTTCCTTGGCTCTCTAACTCTGTACCGTCCCGTCCCCGGGCGTTGACCAAACGTCAAAGTAAACACATTGTGGGACCCATCCAGGGACCCATGGAAGGAGGTCAACAGGTTGACCGCTCGAGTCATCGCCTTGCTGAGGCATCGCCTGAGTAAGGCATCGCCCAAGAGAGGCATCGCCCAAGAGAGGCATCGTAAAGCAAGTGTACCGCCAAGTTAAATCATTGCCAAGCTAAGACATTGCAAGGAGGCTTCGGGCCTCGACAGTTCAGAACAGTGACAAAGGGAAGAGAAAGGTGGCTTCGAGGCCACAAGTTCTAGTACCAGTAGGGGGAAAACCTGACTCGTGAAGTACCCATGCCACTGCTGGGAGACCCTGGGACAGATACGACCCATGAGAGGGCCACGACCAGGGGAAAACCACGTGCATGGTACGAGAGAAAGGTAGATACACTCCCAGGGCGAGTGACTAGTAATTGGGACGCATGGGTTGGCACCCAAAAAGTCAACCCACGTAACAGAAGCACTTCGCAGAAAAGAGGGCTCACACGATGGAAAAACCCTAAGTTGGGTGGTGGCGCTGTGGGACCCTCTGCACAGAATAAACGATCAAGTCAAAAGGGTACGTGGCAATACCCACGTGCCCATAAAGAGTTTCAGGGAAAGTTTGCCAAGGTACACGTTAATTCAGTTAAGATTCGAATGTTCCAAGGAATGTTTTGATACGCCTTCAATGCGCTTTAACGCGCTTTAAAGATTAGAGGTGATGAGAATCAAAAAGATGTTGTTAATAGGAAGAATGGACAAGGGCCAAAGCATTTAAAGTTCTTCTTATTAGTCTTTGCAAAAGATGAGGCCCAAGCCCAAAGCCCAAGCCCAAGAAGGCCCAAGCCCAAGAAGCCCAAGTACAAACCATGAGGGGAAAGGGCGAGCATTAAATAAAAGAGCATCATTTGAATGACTCTTGTAGGAGGTGTGGATATTAAATAAATAGGTGTGAATCTATTAGAGAGAGTCACATTGTCCATGTGACTTAGTAGGGGGGTGTAGGTGTAGTTTTTAGGAGGTGTCATAGTAGAAAAAGGTCACACCTCCCATGTGACTTGTTTTTTGTGGGAATTTCAAATGAGTTTCATTTGAATTTTCCCACCTATTTTTTAGCACCTCTTAGGCTATAAATAAGGTGCTTGCCTTTGTAAAATTCAGAATTGGAAATTAGAAGTAGAGAAACTGTACTTAAGTTTAGAGAGAAATTGTGAGTCTTGTTGTCTTCTTCTTCCTTTGCCTTATCTTGTGTGCCAATGGTGAGCTTCAAGTGGCGGCAACCTTTCACTTATCTTGGAACAAGACTCCAAGTGGCGTGAATGCAGTTCCAAATTCTCAAATCCAGCAAGCTTCATTCAATAAGTGTTCATTCTTTCATCTCTTGCAATTTCAATCGGTAGTTTCCAATGTTTTAGTGTTCTTCATCCTTTTCACCGTTTGAATTTGTGTTTTTTAGCTTATTCTTCAATTTCTGTTCGGTTCTTGGTGTTTCTGTTTTCAATTACGTTTTGTATCTTGTTCTAAGGTTGTGTACAAGGAAATAGCACTCATAATGAGTTTGGATCATCATTTTGGAAGGCTTGGTCTCCATTGATGACTCCTTAAGCTTCTTTGCAACCATTCTATTTTCAGCTTGTTGTTTTTGTGGTTCTGATTTCGTTTTCCTTTATTCAAGCTCTCTTTGATCCTTTAATTGTTGTTATTCTTTTCCTATAATGTTGTTCTTAAGAGTTCTAAAGTGTTTATGCTCAATGCAACTAATATCAAGAGGTGTATAAAAAGGGACCTTGAGGCATTGGAAAAAGACCCGGGTTTTAACCTAATACACACAGAGATACACAGAAAAAACCCTAGTTGTCTTCGCGGCACACTCACAGTGAGCACAAGGTAATTAGGGCAACACAGTTCTAGTTACACAGTTTCAGTGATTCAGTGCAGTTTTTTGATGTTTCTCGCTAGCTGACTTGATCGTCGGAGTGCAAACGGTCGCGAGGGCGCCCCTTTGTTCACTTCTCTTTTCAGGTGTCTTTGACGGAGCAAACGAAGGTGCCCTAGCTCGCAAGGACAAGCCACGTGCAAAGACGATCCCGGTCAACCGGCCGGAACATTTGGTGCCCACCGTGGGGCCCGATAAAAAACATTAGTCCCATCACACAAGATTCTCAGTTCCAGTTCTTGATACTCAGACAAGTTAAGAAAATTTCCAGAAAACCATGACCACGAGACTGAAGCCGCATCCCCACCTAGGGAATTCACAACACCATTCTCGCAGGCAATCCTGGAGACGGCGATACCAGCACGCGCTAGGAGCGAAGAAATGACCATGCAACAACTGATGGGCATGATGCAAGGGCTGCAGGACGCAATGGCGGCCTTGAAGGTAGAGCAGGATCGCATGCGAGCAGATCTTGCATCCTCTCAAGCAAGAAACGACGAACTCCATCGTACTAACGAGGAGTTGCGCTGTGGGTGGCGCGGCGGAGATGAAACTGTAGCCGCATCCCCACCTAGGGAATTCACAACACCATTCTCGCAGGCAATCCTGGAGACGGCGATACCCAGTACGTTTACAGGGCCCAAGGTGACCTTCATAGCGTTTCACACACAGATGTTGCTGGTAGGCGGTTCTGACGCCGCAAGGTGCAAGCTTTTCATGAGCACGCTGACGGGAATGGCTATGGATTGGTTCATCAGCCTTCCAGAGGGCCACGTCACGTCTTTCGCCCAGCTCTCGCGGCTGTTCAGAGAACATTATTTGGCCAACAGAGCCCCAGCCCCAGTTTTGTACGATCTTTTCGACGTGAAACAATTCCAAGGTGAGACCCTGAAGGAGTACATAAGCTGCTTTGGAGCACAAGTGGTGAAGGTGGGTACTACCGATGAACCCATGATTGTATACGCATTCAGGAAGGGATTATGACCCGGGTCTTTTGGTAAGTCGCTTAACTGCAGGCTTCCCAAGACCTTTGATAAAGTGAGGCGACGAGCGTTGGAGCACATTGCCTCAGAGGGCGAGGCATACGAGAAGTGCATACCCGCTACACCTGCACGACCAAGGGCGCAGATGCGCACACAACCCGCTAGGGTCCACAAAGCTGCCACGGAAAGAAGAAACCCAGACAGAAAGCACACCTACGAGGCGAGGAGGGCCCCGCCAAGGACCAGAGCTGAAGGAAGAAGAGAGGGGAATAGATCGCTGAGGCATAACTTTGTGGTGGAGCTCAAAGACCTCATCGTTGTGCGCAACATAACAGACAAGTTGAGGCCACCAGCGAAGTCCGATAAAATTCAGGGTCCCCACAAGGAGTCGTGGTGTGAATTCCACGAAGCATTTGAACATCATATTAACAACTGTTTGGCGCTGGGCTACCAGTTGGATGAGCTTGTGAAGAGTGGCTTCCTAAAGGATTACCTGGTAGGATCCCCTATAACGGCAGCCACGACAGTACAAGAGGACGGCCAGACACACGAGATGCCAGTCCATGGAGAGGTTCACACCATTTCTGGTGGATTTTCTGGTGGGGGGCCCACAGCCTCCAACGAAAAAGGTATGTGAGGTCAGTAAATTCAGTGGCAGAAGAATTTCCAGACGACCCTTGGGAATCAGACCTTGTATTCACAAGGGCTGACCTACGGGATGTTGTCCTGCACGACAATGACCCCGTGGTCATCTCAGTAGTTACAGCAGGAAGAAAGGTACATAGGGTTCTTGTTGACCAGGGCAGTTCCGCAGATGTCATGTTCTGGGGAACCTTCAACAAGCTACAGCTGTCCCCGGACCTCTTGAGGCCCTACACCGGATGCTTGTACGGTTTTGCAAATAATCCAGTGGAGGTATGTGGGTACTTGGAGCTGAGAACGACGTTCACTGATGGAACGGCGTCACGTACCAAAAGTATCCGATACCTGGTGGTTAACGCCAACTCAGCCTATAACATTTTGTTGGGCAGACCCGCCCTAAACAGATTGAGGGCAGTACCTTTCACTCGCCACATGAAGATGAAGTTGCGAGACCTTAGCGGCAAGGTGATAGTCATCAAGTCAGACCAGGAAGAAGCCCGAAAGTGCTATGAGAATAGTTTGAAAACAAAGAGAGGCGTGGTAATGGTAATTGAACGACCTCTCGTTTCGGGCTCGGCAACAGAGCTAGAACCCATAGGAGAGGCGACGCCCGTAGAGTCCACGCCCGACGACGCTTTACCTACAGAGGCGATGCCCGTAGATGACGCGTGCACAGAGGGAAGACGCTGCGGCACCTTGCTTGTGGAAGGAAAGTTAGAGAAGGCGACGCCCGAGGAGGCGACGCCCATGGAAGAGGACCCCATAAACGAGTCTCGCCCGGCAGGCGTGCAACATAATCAGCCCCATCCAGAGGACAACGCGGTGGAAAGTCATATAGAAGGCAAGGCGTTCAAATTTGGACGCCACTTGAGCCAGGAAGAACGAGGGAAGGTAACGGCGGTGATCTCGCGGCACTTGGACGCATTTGCATGGACCGCGGCAGACATGCCAGGTATCGACCCGGACTTCTTATCCTATCGCCTTACCATGGACCCAAAGGCCCGCCCCGTGCGGCAGAGAAGAAGGAAGTTCAATGAGGAGCGATGCCTCGTCATAGAGGAAGAGACTCAGAAGCTGCTAAACGCTGGGCACATCAGGGAGATACAATACCCGGAGTGGCTCGCCAACGTAGTCTTAGTCAAGAAGGCAAATGGGAAGTGGAGGATGTGCGTGGACTTCACAGATCTGAACAAGGCATGCCCAAAGGATTCATACCCACTCCCCAACATTGACACCTTAGTAGACAGTTCCTCGGGCTGCAAAATGCTGAGTTTCTTTGATGCATTCTCAGGTTTCAATCAGATCAAAATGCATCCCAAGGACGAAAGCAAAACGGCGTTTATGACAGATACATGTAGCTACTCTTATAAGGTAATGCCATTTGGTTTGAAAAATGCAGGCGCCACCTACCAGAGATTGATGGACAAAATCCATGCACCGATGCTAGCAAGGAATGTGCAGGCCTACGTTGACGACATGGTGGTGACCTCGGACGAGAGGGGCCGACACGCAGCTGATCTGGAAGAGTTGTTTGCTACCATATCGAAGTATCACCTAAAGTTGAACCCGGAGAAGTGCGTCTTGGTGTAGAGGCAGGAAAGTTCCTGGGTTTCATGCTCACGGAAAGAGGAATAGAAGTGAATCCTGACAAGTATGCAGCCATCATCGCCATGAGGAGCCCAACTTCAGTGAAGGAGGTCCAACAACTAACGGGGCGAATGACAGCATTGTCAAGATTCGTATCAGCTGGTGGGGAAAAGGGGCACCACTATTTCCAATGCCTCAAGAGGAATAGTCGTTTTATGTGGACAGACGAGTGCGAAGCAGCGTTCCTCAAGTTGAAGGAGTACTTGGCGACGCCACCCGTGCTTTGCAAGCCACAAGTAGGCGTCCCCCTCCGCCTATATTTTGCAGTAACAGAATGGGCTGTTAGCTCTGTACTGGTCCAGGAATAAGACCAAATACAGAGACCCATATACTTCGTAAGCAAGGCATTGCAAGGCCCCGAGTCAAGATACCAGTCACTAGAGAAGGCAGCACTAGCAGTAGTGTTCTCAGCACGAAGGCTTCGCCACTATTTCCACAGTTTCACGGTGGTGGTAATGACGGACCTTCCCATCCAGAAGGTACTCCAGAAGCCAGACGTGGCCGGGAGGATGGTACGCTGGGCAGTGGGATTTTCAGAATTTGACATCCAGTACGAGCCCTGGGGATCCATCAAAGGCCAGGTCTATGCTGACTTTGTAGCAGAACTTTCACTAGGAGGAGATCCTCAAGAGGTGGAAGCAGGGGCACAGTGGATGCTCTCAGTAGACGGATTTTCCAACCAGCAAGGGAGCGGAGCTGGAATAATCCTGGAGGGACCTAATGGGGTGTTTATCGAACAGGCTTTGCGTTTCGCCTTCAAGGCAAGCAACAACCAGGCAGAGTACGAGGTGTTGATTGCCGGGATGCTTTTGGCCAAAGAAATGGGTGCTCAGAGCCTCTTGGCAAAGAGTGACTCACAACTAGTCACGGGACAAGTAACGGGGGGATACCAAGCGAAGGACCCACAGATGGCTGCGTATCTGAAGTATGTCGAGGTATTGAAAAGAGCCTTCGCCGCGTTTGAGCTAGTGCACGTCCCCAGGGAAAAAAATGCTAGAGCTGACCTACTTGCCAAGCTGGCCAGCTCAGGCAAGGGGGGAAAGCAGAGGACCGTAATACAGGAGACCCTCAAGACGCCGCGAAAGTTCGTTGCAGACAACAGAGTAGACGTCCTTCACGTTGGTACAACAAGAGGGAAACCAAGGAGTCATCGCTCGCTGAGTCAAGAGACGGTGAGGGCACCTTGCATCAGCACTTACGTAGCCTCGCCAGGTGAAGAAAGGAGTGTACAAGTGTGCGCTTTGGAGGAAGGTGACACTTGGATGACCCTTTACAGGCGATACCTGGCGGATGGGATCCTCCCAGCAAAGCCAGAGGAAGGCAAGAAGACTAAGAGGAACGCCGCCAGGTACACCTTAGTGGATGGGATATTATTCAGGCATGGGTTTACGCACCCTATCTTGACGTGCGTAAGCGGCGACGAGTGCACCAGGATAATGGCTGAACTTCACGAAGGTATTTGTGGAAGCCACGTTGGAGGAAGATCCTTGGCGTCCAAGGTGATAGGTGCAGGTTTCTTCTGGCCAACAGTAAGAGAAGATTGTGTACGATACGCCCAGCATTGCAAGCAGTGCCAGAAGCATGCCGATTGGCACAAGGCGCCGCTAGAGGAGTTAAGATCCATATACAGCCCGTGGCCTTTCCACACCTGGGGAATTGATATCCTACGCCCGTTTCCATTGGCAATAAGGCAGATGAAATACCTGATCGTTGCCATCGAATATTTCACCAAGTGGATAGAGGCAGAGCCAGTGGCACAGATCACCGCCCACAAGGTACAACACTTTGTTTGGAAAAACATTATATGTCGCTTTGGGGTGCCAAGGCGTCTCATTTCAGACAATGGCACCTAGTTCGCGAGCCAGCAGTTGGGAAAGTTATGTACAGAAGTAGGAATCAAGCAGGTGTTCGCGTCAGTCGAACACCCCCAGACAAACGGGCAGGTCGAATCAACAAACAGAGTTCTGTTGAGAGGATTGAAGCGCAGATTAGAGAAGGCTAAATGGGCATGGGCAGAAGAGGTGCCAAGGATTGTATGGGCCTACCATACCACGCCTCAATCCTCCACCATGGAGACACCATTCAGCTTAGTGTATGGAGCGGACGCCATGATCCCAGTAGAGATCCATGAAACCTCGCCTCGTTTCCTGGGTTTCGTGGCGGAAGAATCCAACGAAGAAAGGAGGGTGAACCTGGACCTGATAGACGAGGCTAGGGAAGAAGCAAAAATTAAGGCCGAGGCCGTGAAGAGAAGGGTGGAGCGTCAATACAGCTCCAAAGTGAAGCTGCGACAATTCCAGATGGGTGATCTGGTCATGAGGAAGGCCCACTCCTACGAATTAGAAAACAAGTTGTCTCCCAAGTGGACTGGACCGTTCAGAATAACCAAAGTCAAAGGGAATGGTTCGTATAAGCTAGAGACTTTAGAAGGAAGCCCCATCCCACGTAGCTGGAATGCGGCAAATTTAAAGTTTTATTTCAGTTGATGTTATTCCAGTTGAAATTTGTAAAGGGGACACTCTTTTTCCCTCCCGGGGGTTTTTTAATGAGGTCACCTAAATAAAGAAAGGAAAAGTTAAAATATCTTTGCTATAGTTTTTCCCTCATTCGAATGTAAGATCAAAGGTTAAAGAAACAAAGACGAAAACTTGAGGCGCCACCAAGATAAGGCGTCGCCAAGATGAGTCGTCGCCAAGATGAGGCGTCGCTAAGATAAGGTGTTACTAGAACAGGGCGTCGCCAGCACAAGGCGTCACCACCAGATAATCAAGCAGAAGCCAAGTTCAGAGCAAGATAACAGGTATGTCTAGTATAAGTAAAATCTGGGAGCTTAGTCCTTGAGCAGGGGTTAAGGGATTCCCTTGGGACGCCCCCTCCTCGAGTATGAACAGCTAGCCCCGGTGCCAGATATCAGTATAAGTGAAAACCCGGGCGCTTAGTCCTTGAGCAGGGGTTAAGGGATTCCCTTGGGACGCCCCCTCCTCGAGTATGAACAGCTAGCCCCGGTGCCAGATATTAGTATAAGTTAAAACCCGGGCACTTAGTCCTTGAGCAGGGGTTAAGGGATTTGTACCGCCCTGGTAGTCGGAAGTAATGACGTGGCACCAAGCTGCAGTATAGGCGTGTTGACGAGACGCCAGGTTGGCAGAAGGGAAGGAAGTCGGGGGGTTCGTGAAATCGCCAGTTATTAAGTTGGCGTGCTCCGATCTCCAGCATACCAGAACCGGCGATCACCGGGTTAAAGATGAAGTCGCCAGATGTAAACTCAGGCGACCAAGTGATCAGAGATCGCCGGAGCAAGCACATCGCCGAAGATGAAGATGGTGCAGATTATGAAGGCGGCCGGCGAGACCACAGGGAAGGTGTACGAGGGTACCCTAACTCGCCAATTCCAGTAGAGATCGCGCTCCAAGTTGGCTATGCACTGAGCAATATCATGCGTAAATAACTTAGCCAAAGTAGAGTCAGAAGCAGCGCCCAAGTCAAGGAGGCTCCAGATGATGGCACGTGTACAGCTGGATGCGAGCCACGTGTCCAGGTCTGTAACTGCCAGGAGAGAGAAAGTGACCAGGTATTTAAGGGTTCCCCAACGAACTTTTGAGGTACGCGCGTTCAGATTGTCTTCTTTACGCTTGCGAGTTTCTAGAGCATACTGTGAGAGAGAATTGGTTCACGGCTCCTTGAGAGTTCTTGAGTGTTGTTCTTAGTATTTGGTGGTTCGGTCACTGACTTGGGCGTTGGAGTGCGATCGGCCGCAGCGACGCCGCTCTGTTCTTTTACAGGTTCCTGAGGTGGATCGCGACGAAGGACGGAGGTTGAAGCGGTGCACATGTCGATCCAAGTTTGACGAGGCAAGTTCCAACGTTCTGGTCAACAGGCAGGATCAGGATTCCCTTGGGACGCCCCCTCCTCGAGTATGAACAGCTAGCCCCGGTGCCAGATATCAGTATGAGTTAAAAACCCGGGCGCTTAATCCTTGAATAGGGGTTAAGGGATCCCTTCGGGACGCCCCCTCTTCAGGTATGAATAGCTGGCCTCGGTATCAGGCGATAGATGCAAGCTAAAATCTGGGTGCCTAGTCCTTGATCAAGGGTTAAGGGATTCCTTCGGAACGCCCCCTCCTCAAGTATGAACAGCTAGCCCCAGCGTCTGATGTTTAAAACGTTACACCTCGGTGTTTTTAGACACACCATGGACGATACGGTACTATTGTTTAGACCTCCCCATGGGCGTGGGCACCAGAGCGCGACTTTTGTCCCAAAGTATTGGGACACACTGAGGACGCCCAGAGCAGGTCTCCCCTCGAACGTAGACACCCAACACAGGTAGGATAAGTCCTCCTTGCCTTCGAGTGATGTTGAGGCCACAGAAGAACAGATAAGTCCTCCTCGCCCTTGAGCGATGTCGAGGCCAAGGAAGAAGGGACTCCCCTTTTCATCCTAAGTCAATGAGAAAGTCAGTACTGCGTTCGGCTATGAGGGCCTTAGGCCCAGGAAAGGTGGATAGGGAGCAGGTTGAATATTTCACAAGTTCAGAGGGAAAAAAGAATTTGAAGATTAAAAAGAAGAAGCGTAGAAGCATGAATCATCAGAGGGTGTGCCTCACGCCTTACGAAGAGAGAATAAGAGGAAGAAACACGCGCTACCTAAAGAATGAAAGATAAGCAACCGAGAAATACATTGAAGGCAAGCACCAGTTGGGCCTTCGATGTAGAAAGGAAAGCAAATAAAAGCGCAAAAGAAATTGGAAGCATGTGAAGATAAAGTTTAAAATAAACATTTAAGTAAAGGTCAAGAGTTATAATTACAGATGAAAGTTCACAATAGTGGCAAATTTAAGCAAAGGTAACAATGAGCAAAGTAAGGAGGAAGGGTTATTTCTCAGAAGCCTCCAAAGGCACCAGCTTACCGTCGACCACCTCGTTCAAGGGGCTGCACCCAGAAACGTCGATGCCTGGGTTCGCACAAGCAGCCTGAACAAGGGCCTCTGCGAACACCTCAGCGAAACTGGTAGCAGACTCCCTTACCAGCTTCTCTTCAACATCTTTGAAATTGGCAGCTTGAGCTACCTTTTCTTGGTCCTTGGAGGCCAAGGGAGAAATCAACTCTTGAACTTTGGCTTGAAGGGACTCGTTCTCAGTGGTTAACCGGGAGCATTCATCAGTTTTGTTTGCACGGGCGACCTCAGTCTTTCCCAGTGACTGCTCCCGATTCACACACTGATCCTCAAGTTTCTTGGCCTCCTCCCTTGCCTTTTGAGCCACCCTCATGGATTCTTTGTAAGCACCCTCTTGACGCCCCCAGTGGGCGACTAGCCTCTCTTTCTCCTCTTTGACCTTCTCCTGCCCCTCTTTCAAAGAAGCAACTTCTTTCTCCAGAACTTGGAAGGCAGAAGCTTGGGCGGTTCTGGCCCTGGACTGTTTGTGCCAAGTATAGGCACAAGACATGAAGAGGCCCATGTAATAGTACATGCTCTCCCTCTGAGGCTCTTCAGCTTGGCTACTAGCATATCCCAGGCTCAGAAATCCCCTTAAAGACTCCTGCATGGGAAGAGGGAGCTCTGGGGCAGGGGGAGAACACCCACAAGTTCAGTTTCAAACCCCCTCTCCTGATGCACTGATTGGGGAGGGGAAGGGGCGCTCGGGGGATCCTCCCTTAAGGACTCCGCCCCATGAGAGGAGGAAGTAGCGGAGGTAACCATCTGAGGGGCATGCTGGGTTCTTTGTCGTTTGAAGACTTGTCCCTCGGCTGCGATGGGAGGTGGAAAACTTGGAAGTGGACCGGGAGAAGCTGGGTTTGTTGGATTCGTTGGTGTTGTTGCAGATTGAGGCTGGGGGTTAGGAGAAGATGGAGGTGCAGAAGAGGTTGAGGGTGGAGACGCCAAAGCCCCATCTTTGGACTTCAGTACTTGGGCCAATCGCAACCGTCGTTGCCTATCCATTCTAGAATCTACACCAAGAAAGACAAGTATAGCAGGAGTTAGGCACAGGCTAAAGTTATAACGCAAAGGAGCAGACCAATCAGGCATCAAACAGGAATTCAACAGAAATAAAGGCCAGAAAGCTACTGAGAAGAACATTCATACTTATATAATTGGCTAGAGCATCGGCATTGAACTCTAGACTTATCAAAGTGGCAGTCTCGAAGCCCCCCACACTGGTCAAGATCTGGCAAGCCTATCGATCGTTCGAGGGCAGTTCATCCAGCGTTTTGGACTTCATGGTTTTGACCTCATTCACCCAATACAGGGGAAAACCGTCAAGGGTAGAGGGGTCGTAGTCAGAGCAGCAGCCTTTGAAAAATTTGTCCTTCCATCCCTTGAAGGATTGTTGGAAGAGAGATAGGAGAACCCTTCCAGGGATATTGCTGAGGCTCACCCAAAGGCTTTTGCCCTGTTTCTTCACTTCAAAGAAGTGCAGGAAGATGTCAACGGAAGGGGTGCACCCGAAGAAGCCGCACAAAATGCCAAAAGCCTTGACGAAGGCCCAGCCATTGGGATGCAGTTGTACTGGGGCGATTTTAATCTCCGTCAACATCTCCCTCTCAAACCGGGAGAAAGGCAAGCGCATCTCGATACGCTTGAAGACAACTTGGTAGAAGTAGAAGAAGGGGACCCCGTTGTTGGCCCGAGCATCCCCACATACGGGCTCCCCTAGAGTGCAAGGGAGCACTGCAATGTCATCATCATGCCTTTTCCCGAAGGCACGATGGTCGTAAGTAATTGGCTCCCCTATGTGGTCCCTCCAAGCTTTGGTGGACACTAGGCTCGAGCACTCATCGAGCAGTTCGACCGGAGCCCATGGGTATAGGTCCCTATAGTTAACGTTGAGGGGAGGTTGGTTGGCTGTCGTTTTGGTACGTGCCATTGGCAAAACTGAAGAACGGAGAAGAAAAAAGGGTTCAGCAAACAAGGGAAAAAGGGAGAGAAACCGTAAGAAAACCCCTACCCACGCGAGAAGTTCAGGGAGAAAGGAACAGAGAAATGGGAAAGGAAATGCAACAAATACAGAGGCATAAGCGAGCCCAGACAGATATAAGATCAATACAGTAATGGGTGAGAATAAACGATAAAGAAAAATCGTACCTTTGAGCGTTTGGATTGGTAAAAAGGTTGAGAAGGCGTGAAGAAAGCAGAAATCGCAGGGGAAACTCTGAGAAGATGAACAGTGCAGAGAATATGAGAGGGGATGGAACAATGCCTTGAGCGCGCGCGATTTTGAAGAGTTATAACGTTAACTTGGAAGCGCTAACAACACTCGTCCCCAGCCATAGGATCGAGCTACGTGTCAAAAGATTAACGCACAACTTAAGACGTCACATCTTTAGCGCAAAAAACGTTGCGTCAAACTCTCAAGGAGTGTCAAGTCAAACTGAACAAAGGAATGTCACGTCAGCAAGAATGCCACGTAGATAATGGGGCGAGGCCTTAGTCTTTTCGCTGAAACAAGTGTCAGATTAAGACTGGGGGGCTTGTGTACCATCCCGTCCCCGGACAGATACGACCCATGAGAGGGCCATGACCAGGGGAAAACCACGTGCATGGTACGAGAGAAAGGTAGATACACTCCCAGGGCGAGTGACTAGTAATTGGGACGCATGGGTTGGCACCTAAAAAGTCAACCCACGTAACAGAAGCACTTCGCAGAAAAGAGGGCTCACACGATGGAAAAACCCTAAGTTGGGTGGCGGCGTTGTGCGACCCTCTGCACAGAATAAACGATCAAGTCAAAAGGGTGCGTGGCAATACCCACGTGCCCATAAAGAGTTTCAAAGAAAGTTTGCCAAGGTACGCGTTAATTCAGTTAAGATTCGAATGTTCCAAGGAATGTTTTGATACGCCTTCAATGCGCTTTAACGCGCTTTAAAGATTAGAGGTGTATAAAAAGGGACCTTGGGGCATTGGAAAAAGACCCGGGTTTTAACCTAATACACACAGAGATACACAGAAAAAACCCTAGTTATCTTCGCGGCACACTCACAGTGAGCACAAGGCAATTAGGGCAACACAGTTCTAGTTACACAATTTCAGTGATTCAGTGCAGTTTTTTTATGTTTCTCGCTAGCTGACTTGATCGTCGGAGTGCAAACGGTCGCGAGGGCGCCCCTTTGTTCACTTCTCTTTTCAGGTGTCTTTGACGGAGCAAACGAAGGTGCCCTAGCTCGCAAGGACAAGCCACGTGCAAAGATGATCCCGGTCAACCGGCCGGAACAAACTCTATTAAAAATTGGTTTGGGTTCTACATTTGATATGAGTTGGATTGACACAACAATTAAGGAGGCTTAAGGTCATCTCAATGGAGGATAATGCCATCCAAGAGAGAAGCCAAACTCATTGAACAATGAGTGCCATGTCCTTATCACAAACACTTGGCGGAATTGAAAGGAAAGCAAGAACAAATCAAGAACACAAATAGAAACACAATTGCTATATGTAATATATCAAACTGGACAAAATTGAATTTAGAACAAGTTGCACCGATTGAAAACACCAAATGAATAAGATGAACCGAACAGAATCTTAAGACAGCACATAGAACACTAAATAATCGGTGAAAAAGATGAAGAACACTTGAAGAACTCTAGATTACGAATGAAAACAACAAGGATATGAATGAAATGGAACTTAGATAGTTGAAGTACCGACTGGAATGGATTAGGAGAATGATCACGCCACTTGGTGATGAAGTCCCAAGATGAGTGATGGAAACCGCCACTTGAAGCTCTCCAAAAGCTCACAAGATGAGACTATGCTAAGGAGATCAAAATCTCACAAAAGGCTCTCTCAAAATGAGTAGAGTTTCTCTATATCAATTATCCAAATCTGAATTTACAAGAGCGCAACCTCTCTATTTATAATAGAAGGGGGCTAAAATGAAACACAAATGAAACTCAAAGTTCCCTCCAAATTCAAATGCAAATTGGTGCCACCTAGTCATGAAGTAAGTGTGATCCACTTCCTATTTTCAGCACCTCTTAAAATGTGTCTACACCCCCATAACTATTCACACTTTTTATTTAATATTCACACCTCCTACAACTATACAAAATTAATTCAAATGATGCTCTTTTATTTAATGTTTGACCTTGCCTCTCATGGTTTGGACTTGGGCTTGGGCCTTCTTGGGCTTGGGCCTCATCTTTTGAAAAGACTAATAAGAAGAACTTTAAATGATTTGGCCCTTGTCCATTCTTCCTATTAACAACATCTTTTTTATTCTCATCATATTCCCCAAGTTGGAGAGAATTCGTCCACGAATTCAGTGCTCCTGCATAAAACAAAGTCAGTTTGCAATTAGATAAGATAATGCAAGAAGATTTAGGCAAACTTGACTTATCATTTAGAAACGTTGCGAGTTCAGAAAAAGAGGTCCTATAGACAGACCATGTTGGAAAAAATTGTTCGGGAATGATGACATTCTTTGAAAAAAGTCAACAGATTGACCGCAGAAGGCGTCGCCAAAACAAGGCGTCGCCTAGAGAAGCTGTCGCCAAGATTGGGCATCGCCTAGAGAGGCGTCGACGGTGTTACTCCCCGATACCCATGGGTAGGAAAGACCATGGAGGAAGTGACACCACGGGAAGGCCTCAGGCCTCGACAGCTCAGAATAGTGATAAAGAAGAGAGTAAGGTGGCTTCAAGGCCATAGTACTAGCGCTAGTAGGGAGTAGCCTGACTCGTGAAGTATCCATGCCACCTCAGGGAGGCCCTTGGGATAGATACGACTCAAGAGAAGGTCATGCCCAGGGGAAACCAGGTGCAGGGTGCGAGAGGAAGGTGGATACACTTCCAGGGCAAGTGACTAGAGGTTAGGGCGCAAGAGTTGGCACCTAAAAAGTCACCCCTTGCGCCAGATGCACTCCAAGGAATGAGGACTCACACGATGAAATATCCCTAAGTTGGGTTACAATGCTGTGAGGCCCTCCACGTAGAATAACGGTCAAGCCAGGAGGACACGTGGCGGGAAGAACAGAAACATCAATGTTTTCCAGATAGTTTGTCAGGTATGAGGTAATTAAGATTATTTCAAAGTAATTAAGTTTACGTTTCGAACGCTTTAAAGCACTTTAAACACCTTAAGCGTTTTGAACGTCTTAAAGGCGCTGAACGTTTTATCCTTAAATGCGCTTTAAGACGCTTTAAATGCTAGAGACGTTTAAAGGGGGCTTTAGGGGTGGGAAAAAGGGATCGGGAGTTTTTGGGAGAACATACACAGATACACTCTAGTTGCTTGCTTGCGCACCCACGGTACGCACAGGCAATTAGGAATAAAAAGCATTAGTTACTCAGTGATTAGACCACCTTCAGAGCATTCATTTGCGGTGCTCCGATACGGGGGTGTTCCACTTTGATGTTTCTCGCCAGCTGACTTGATCGTCGGAGTGCAAACGGCCGCGAGGGCGCCCCTTTGTTCACTTCTTTTTCAGGTACACACAGGAGGTGCAGAACGAAGGTGCCCTAGCTCGCGGGATAGGCCACGCACAAAGACGTCCCTGGTCAACCGGCCGGAACATTTGGCGCCCACCGTGGGGCCGATTTAAAACATCAGTCCCATCACAAGTTTCAGTCCGACAGTTCCAGAGAGTTTATCAAAGCTTCCGTAACAACAGGTACATTGGGCCCTATTTGACGCTTCGAGTCGAAGCATGAGCGCCACAAGATAAGGTTCAGCGCGCGCTACGAGTGAGGGGATGACCATGCAGCAAGTCATGGACATGATGCAGGGGCTGCAGGAGGAAATGGCAGAATCAAGGGCAGAGCAAGAACGCATGCAGGCGGATCTCGCGGCCTCTCAGGCGAGAAATGAAGAGCTCCATCGCACAAATGAGGAACTGCGCCGTGGTTTGGGCAATAACCAAGGGCAACGCGACCCAGATGAGACTGAACGTCTCACCCCACCAATGGAGTTTTCCACACCATTCTCGCAGGAGATTCTGGAAGTGGTGATCCCGAAGCACATCTCACTGCGTTCCACACGCAGATGGTGCTAGTAGGTGGCTCTGATGCCGTAAGATGCAAGCTTTTCATGAGCACCCTGACGGGAATGGCCATGGATTAGTTCATCAGCCTTCCAGATGGCCATATCACCTCCTTCCCGTAGGTGTCGCGGTTAGAGAAAGGGAGACGCCCCAACCCAGGGGTCAAGCGGGAGGAGATCGTCCGGCCAAGGAAAGGGCCAGACCAACAAGGTACGACTTCGTGGTGGAGTTGAAGGACCTGATCGCCGTACCCAATATAGCCGAAAGATTGAGGCGACCAGTGAAGTCTGACAAGGTGCTGGTGCCTCGCAAGGACTCCTGGTGTGAGTTTCACGAAGCCTTTGGTCACCACATCAACAACTGTTTATCGATGGGTTACCAGTTAGATGAGTTAGTAAAAAGCGGGTTCTTGAAGGACTATCTCGCTGAACCTGCCACGACTTTAGATCTGCCAGCACTAGCAGAGGATCAGGCGCATGAGATGCCGGTCCATGACGAAGTTCACACCATTTCTGGTGGTTTTTTCGGAGGAGGGCCCACTGCATCCCAACGCAAGAAATATGTGAGGGGAGTAAATTCGATTGATGAAAAAATCTCAGGTGACCTGTGGGAGTCAGACCTCGTGTTCACAAGGGCGGACCTACGAGATGTTGTCCCACACGACAATGACCCCGTGGTCATTTCGGTTGTCACGGCTGGAAGAAAGGTGCACAGGGTTCTAGTCGACCAGGAAAGTTCTGCAGATGTTATGTTCTGGTCGACATTCAACAAGATGAGCCTTCCGCCTGACCAAGTCAGTTACTTGGAACTGCAACAGCTTTACCTTAGAGCTATACTGATGTTCTACTCTCCTTTTTATAGCTTCAGCCTTTATCCTCGCTTCTTCCCTAACCTCGTCTAACAGGTCTAGATTCACCTTTCTTTCTTGGTTGGATTCTTTTGCCACGAAGCTTAGGAAACGCAGAGAACTCTCGTGGATCTCTACTGGGATCATGGCATCTGACCCGTATACTAGGCTGAAAGGCGTCTCCATGGTGGAAGATTGAGGCGTGGTGTGGTAAGCCCACACAATCCTTAACACTTCTTCTGCCCACGCCCCCTTGGCTTTCTATAGTCTTCGCTTCAGCCCCCTCAGCAAAACTCTATTTGCTGACTCTACCTGCCCATTCGTCTGGGGGTGTTCGACTAATGCAAACACCTGCTTGATTCCTACTTCTGCACACAGCTTCCCCAACTGTTGGCTCGCAAACTGAGTGCCATTATCTAAGATGAGACGCCTTGGCACCCCGAAACGACACACAATGTTTTTCCAAACAAAGTGTTGTACCTTGTGCGCAGTGATCTGTGCCACTGGTTCTGCCTCTATCCACTTCGTGAAGTACTCGATGGTGACTATCAAATACTTCATCTGCCTTATCGCCAGAGGGAAAGGCCCCAGAATATCGATTCCCCATTTGTGGAAGGGCCATGGGCTGTAAATCGATCTCAGTTCCTCTGGAGGCGCCTTATGCCAGTCTGCATGCATCTTGGCACTGCTTGCATTGCTGGGCGTATCTTACACAATCTTCCCTCACTGATGGCCAATAAAACCCTGCGCGAATCACCTTGGAAGCTAATGATCTTCCCCCCACATGGCTTCCGCAAATCCCATCGTGAAGCTCTAACATGATCCTCGTACACTCGTTGCCACTCACTCATGTCAGAATTGGGTGCGTGAACCCATGCCTAAATAGCACTCCATCAACGAGAGTTGATCCTGCCTGTTGACCAGAACGCTGGAAACTGCCTCGTCAAAGGATCGACGTGTGCACCGCTTCTAACCTCCGTCCTTCCTCCAAATCCACCACAAGAACCTGCAAAAGAACAGAGTGGCGCCGCTGCGGCCAATCGCACTCCAACGCCCAAGTCAGTGACAGAACCACCAAATACTAAGAGCAAGAACACTCAAGAAATCTCAAGGAACCGTGCAATGTTCTCTCTCACAGTAAGCTCTAGAACTCGCAAGCGTAAAGAGTATAATCTGAACGTGCGTACCTCAGAAAGTTCGTTGAGAACTCTTATATACCTGGTCACTTTCTCTCTCCTGGCAGTTACAGACCTGGACACGTGGCTCGCATCCAGTCGTACACGTGCCACCATCTGGAGCCTCATTGACTTGGGAGCTGCTTCTGATTCTCTTTTTGGCTAAGTTACTTATGCATGGTATTGCCTAGTGCATAGCTAACTTGGGAGTGCGATCTTTACTGGAACGGGCGAGTTAGGGTGCTCTCGTACACCTTCCCTGTGGTCTCGCCGGCCGCCTTCATAATCTACACCGCCTTCATCTTCGGCGATGTGCTTGTTCTGGCAATCTCCAATCACTTAGTCGCCTGGGTTTACCATCTGGCGACTTCATCTTCAACTAGGCGATCGCCTGGCATGCTGAAGATCGGAGCACGCCAACTTAATAACTGGCGATTACACGAACCCCCCGACTTCCTTCCCTTCTGCAACTCTGGCGCCTTGTCCACACGCCTACTCTGTGGCTTGGTGCCACTTCATCACTTCCGACTACCAGGGCGGTACACAAGCCCCCCAGTCTTAAGCGAAGACTTGTCCAGCGAAAAGACTGAAAGAGTCACGTCAACACCGGTCTACGTGGCACTGACGCAGAATTCCAAGCGGTTGTACTTTCTGCTTCTCTGACGCTCCACCAAACCCCTCACCCATCGTTCGACACGTGGCTTCATCAACGGTTACCTTCAGTTACCGTTTGCGCTTCCCAAACCCATTTCGAAAAAACTCTTAAACCCATTTTCACTCTACTGTTCCATCACTTTTCTTCGTATTCTCAAACGCTCTCACCTTCTCCCGCAAAAAACTCTCAGCGTTCTTCAACATTATGAACCACCAGCATCCTTCATCGTCTTCCTGATCATCAAAAGGTACCTCCTTTCCTTCTTCTGCTGGTTTTTCTTGCATTTTAACCGATTCACATCATCCTGTAACTGTCTGGTGCATACGTTGTGGGTTGTTTTTCCATTTCTCCTTTCGCGTAACTTAGGGCTTTGTCAAACGTTGCAACGAACCTTCGTTCGTTCGTTCTTCACCCTTCTCCCATGATCGAGTCAGCCTCTGCGAACCCTGATCGTTTTTCCTTTTCTTCTTCCTTTGCAACTTCGAGAATGACTCGCTCAAAGATCACCCCGAATCCTCCTCCTTCATCGCGAAACCCCTCTTCTCAAGCACTCAACCCGCCGCGAGCGCGCGGTGCTTCATCTTCCCAGGCTGAGAGGCCTGCACCTTCCCGCCCCAACCTGGCCCAGGCGACTCCACCTATCACCGGAGGAGCCCCCGTCCCCCCATCAGACTTCAAAACACTCTACCCCTGGGCCAACTCGACCCTGTTGAGGGAAACGTCTTCCGTGAACACTGCTGGGGCAGTTTTGCGATTGACTAAGGGGGATGAGCCTCACCAAACATTTCATAAGGAGCACGATGAGAAGATGACAGTGCTACCTTGCCCCCCCGATCTACCCGTTTGTGCTGACGATAAGGCGAGCGCTGACGGGCCCTTCTGCTTCGTCTACACAACGCTATTCAAGAAGGTGAAACTGAAGTTTCCCTTTACCCGATTCGAGAGGGAACTCCTCACCGAGCTCAACATTGTCGCCGCCCAGCTTCATCCCAACAGCTGGGCATTTGTGCGAGCATTCCAAGTGATGTGCGACCATCTGGGGTTGCCCGCATCCGTAGATGTATTTTTGTTTCTCTTTGAAGCCAAGCACCCAGGAGACCGCCTGTGGGTTAGCTTAAATGGGATTACTGGGAGGTCGATCTTCTCCATCTTCCAGCAATGCTACAAAGACTGGAAAGGGAAGTTCGTCCAAGTGCGCCCTAACGACAAGGACGCCTCCCTACTCGACGGCTTCCCCTTGTACTGGGTGGACAAGGGGAAGAAAGAGTCCAAGAGCTGCTTCAGGAGACCCAGAAGTCCTGATAGCATGGGTGCATTGGACAGAGATCTTTGCCTCTTTTGGAAGAGTGTGGCGGAGGCCAACATCACCTTCCTCACCACCACCCTGATCTGCTTCGAATTCTACGAGGACCAACTCGAAATTCGAATAGGTTAGAACATTTAAATTGTTGTTTTAATACTGCTTTTGTCAACTGTTTCTGGGCGTCTTGTGCGTTACGCGCAAGACTTTGGTTTTATTTTTCTGCACTCTTTATCTGCTTTGCTGTTGCATACTGCCTTGTGCATTGACTCTTCTCTTTGAACTAACTCCTGCATTTTCGCTCTATGCAGATAATATGTTGGGCCAAGGCAAACTCGCGGAATTGAGGGCGCTCGTCCGAACCCACGGGTTGGCGATGGGCTCTCAAACAGTACCAAATTCGGTGGTGGAGATCGCCGCCGCCCAAGGTCGATCGCCACCTAAGGGCCCAGCTCCCTCCGATGTCCAGCCCACCGCCCAACGTAAAAAACTTGTCCTCAAAAGGCCCAAGAGGAAAGCTCCCCAGGTAGTCCACGAGGAGGAGGAAGAAGATGACGAGGTCAACGAAGATGGCCTTATTACAAAGAGGAAGAGGGTGGCACCTTCCTCACCACCTGCCCCACCCCCTCTTCCAACCTCTACACCTCCATCTACGCCCGCTCCACCTCCAACTCTGCCATCTCCACCAGCTCCTGCCTCACCTGTCCAAGCCATTCCACTGGCAACCGCGCCACCTGCGGTTGAGGCCCAAGAGCCAAATTTCATGGAGGACCCCCCGAGCGCCTCCACGCCATATGTATCAGCTGGAGGGGGCCCTCCTTCCAATGCCTCAGCCGCAGATGTTGCTCCACTCGGGGATGAGGTTGCCCACACCTCTCCGATTCTGATCACCGAGTCCCCGACGTCGCCACCACGAGCAGAAGCGCCTACTGAAGAACCAACCAAAGAAGGTGGCAACGAAAATCAACAACAGGCCCACCCAGCACCTCTACAAGCAGCAAACCTCCCTCTTGAGGTTACGAGGATGTGGGAGCCTTTATCTGCTAAGCTGAAGACGATAGCAGAAGACATCCCCGCCATCATAACCAGAGCCGTGGAGAGCTCCACCAGGAAACTCCAGGACGACCTCTTCAACCTTAAAACTGAAAACAGCACCATGAGGGTCGAGGTGGAGAAGTTGTCCTTTAACCTGACACTCGCGGAGATTGAACACTCCCGAGTAGAGGACGCAATGAGCACCGAGCTCAGACTGGCGCGCAAGGAGGCCACTGACCTCCGCCATAAGGTGCAGCTACTGGCTCGAGAAAAAATCGAGCTAGAGAGCAAAATCGTGCCTTATCGCGTCAGGGTGGCTGACCTGGAGGCTCTCATAAAAACCGACGCCGTCAAGGTGAAGAAGCTGGAGCAAAGGTCAGCCGACCGGGAGATCTTCCTTGGCAAGGTAGAGAAGGCGAGGGATGACGCCATGGCTGAGCTCGACGAAGCCAATAAGGAAAAAGGGGAGCTTGCAGCTGAACTGGGCAAGGTGCAAGCAGAATCTAAGAAGGTTGCTGAAGACCTTCTCCAGGCTCAAGAAATCAACGAACAACTCCAGAAGCAAGTTGAAGAGCTGGAGCAGCAGAATAAGGGGCTAAAAGAACAAGCTGAAGAACTCGAGAAGCAGATTGAAGAGCTTAAGAAACAAATTGAAGATCTTAATCTGAGTTCCGCCCAAATTCTGGCTGCTGGATTCGAGGCTGCACGGGAACAGTTCGCCTGCTTGTTCCCCGATCTGGATCTCAGCATGGTGTCTCTGAATAACGAGGTGGTGGATGGAAAAGTGGTGCCCGCCGAAGACTAATCAATTTACTCCATCCACTGCTTTTATACTTTCCTTTTGTGTATAACTTGTAACGAACTTTATGTCTTTTCGTACATATGTTTTGAACTGATATTTACCGTTAATGACAAAAGTCCATGTGTTTTCTCTTGGACTTCTTCAACTGCTTCAACTTTCCTTGCGTGTTTTACTTCAAAGAAATGACTTAGAGAAACTGTAGGCACGATCTTTGACTTAACTGCTTCGAACCACTTCAATTTTAAGCAACAATCACTTTAACAACTCGTAATCTTAAGGCAATTAACCTTATCGTAAAAATATTCATCAAGCAACAAACTTTAACTCAGCTACTGGCTTAAACACTGCTTCACCCGATCTGCTTCATCAAAACGGGTCTTTTAACTTTCTCGCCACTGTTTGAACTTTTCCTGATCGCCAAAGACTCTTGGCGATCAGCTTCTTTCTGGCTTCACGCCTTGGCCATCGTTCTTTAATCTGGGGGTAGAGGCGCCTTTCGGATCCTCCTCTACCTTCCTGAACTTCAGGACCAAAGGCCGGGTGGCTAGGCGCTCTCTTCGAACCTACCTTAGCCACCTTCCAAACTTCGTCCACCCTTAACACCATACCTGAACTCGTTCGAGACGAGAAGGATTTTATCTTGCCTGAACTCGCTCATAGGCGAGAAGGTCTTTAACTCGCCTGAACTCGCTCATAGGCGAGAAGGTCTTTAACTCGCCTGAACTCGCTCATAGGCGAGAAGGTCTTTTACTTGCCTCTACATTGCCCCAGGGGTTACATCTTCTCGCCCCCAAAAACACTGAGGACTTTTTACTGGTGCCTCTACATTGCCCCAGGGGTTACATCTTCTCGCCCCCAGAAACACTGAGGACTTTTCACTGGTGCCTCTACGTTGCCCCAGGGGTTACATCTTCTCGCCCCCAGAAACACTGAGGACTTTTTACTGGTGCCTCTACATTGCCCCAGGGGTTACATCTTCTCGCCCCCAGAAACACTGAGGACTTTTCACTGGTGCCTCTACGTTGCCCCAGGGGTTACATCTTCTCGCCCCCAGAAACACTGAGGACTTTTCACTCTTCCTTGCCTGCGCTCGCTCGACGGCGAGGAGGTCTTTATCTTGCCTCAGAACGCGCGAGGGCGCTGAGGTCTTTTAACTGGTGCCTTCGATCGCCGGAAAACGATGAGGACATAAAAACTTTAACTGATGCCTCCGATCGCCGAAAAACGATGAGGACTTAAAACTTTTTAGAAAGCATGCAATATATCTTTAACTTGCCCTGAGTCACATATAAGTGACAAGGTCTTTCTTCAAAACTTTTCTGAAAACAACAAGCACGCAATCTAAAACAACTTGTACTTTGAAAACTTCTCTTTATTGGGCGGCCTCATTAAAAACCCTCCTTAGGGAAAAAAGAGTGCCCCCTTCAAACTGTTTCAACAGAGACATTGTAATGTAACTTTGTGTTCATCTTTACTTACAAAGTTCTCAACTGTAATACAACTTCAGGTGCGTGGCGTTCTAGGTGCGAGGAATAGCGCCTCCTTCCAATGTCTCTAAGCGGTAGGCGCCGTTCCCGAGCGCCTCGGTTATTCTGAACGGTCCAGTCCACTTGGGTGACAGCTTATTCTCCATCTCGTACTGGTGGGCTTTTCTCATCACCAGGTCGCCTTCTCTAAATTGTCTTGGCATCACCTTCGAGTTATACCTTCGTTCAATCCTTCTCTTCACCGCCTCAGCCTTCAATCTCGCCTCTTCCCTGACCTCATCCAGCAGATCCAGGTTCAGCCTTCTCTCTTCATTCGAGTCTTCCTCTACAAAGTTCTGGAATCTCGGCGAGCTCTCCTGGATCTCTACTGGAATCATCGCATCGCACCCATAGACCAAGCTGAACGGGGTCTCATGGGTTCCTGACTGCTCGGTAGTGTGGTATGCCCAGACTATACGGGGCACCTCCTCAGCCCAGCTTCCCTTGGCCTTTTCTAGCCTTCTCTTCAAACCTCTCAACAACACCCGATTAGCTGACTCCACCTGGCCATTTGTCTGAGGGTGCTCAACGGATGCAAACACTTGTTGAATTCCCACCCCTTCGCAAAGCTTCTTCAACAGGTGGCTTGCAAACTGAGTCCCATTCTCCGACACCAGGCGCTTAGGCACTCCAAACCGGCACACGATGTTCTTCCACACGAAACCTTCGATCTTGTGTGCGGTGATCTGGGCCACTGGTTCTACTTCGATCCACTTGGTGAAATATTCAATCGCCACCACCAAGTACTTCATCTGCCTGATCACCAGCGGGAAAGGTCCCAGGATGTCGATTCCCCAGGTATGAAACGGCCAAGGGCTGTAGATCGACTTCAACTCCTCGGGAGGCGCCTTGTGCCAATCGGCGTGCTGTTGGCATTGCTTGCAACATTGGGCATACTTCTTGCAGTCTTCTCTCATCGATGGCCAGTAGTAACCTGCACGGAGAGTCCTCGCGGCCAGAGCTCGACCCCCGACGTGGCTTCCGCATATACCTTCGTGGAGCTCTGCCATGATTCTCGTGCACTTCTCGCCATGTACACATTCCAGGAGTGGGTGAGTGAACCCAAACCTGTACAGATCGCCATCAATCAACGTGTACTTGCTAGAATTTTTCTTTACCTTCCTAGCCTCTGTCGGATCCAGTGGGAGAAGGCCATCTGCCAGGCATCGCTTGTACTGTGTTATCCAGGTGTCTGGCTCATGGGTAGCACACACCTGCGTCATGTTCACCTTCTCTCCTCGACATGCTCTAATTCTCGGCGATCTCAGAGTTTCTTGCGTCAGGGACTTATGACTTCTCGCTGCTTTCTCCGTCGACTTGCTTATCTGAAGAACCAGGTGATCTGCCACAAATGCTCTTGGCGTCTTCAGAGTTTCTTGAATCACCGTCCTCTGTCTACCCCCCTTGCCTGAGCTGGCGAGCTTAGCTAGCAAGTCAGCTCGGGCATTCTGCTCTCTGGGCACATGCACTACTTCAAAGGAGGCAAAGGAACTCTTCAATTCCTGCACATACTCCAAGTAAGCCGCCATTTGTGGATCTTTAGCCTGGAACTCGCCTGTTATTTGCCCCGTGACTAGCAGCGAGTCACTCTTAGCCATTAGCACCCTGGCTCCCATCTCTTTGGCCAGCAAAATCCCGGCGATCAGCGCTTCATATTCTGCTTGATTGTTACTGGCTTTGAAAGCAAATCTCAAAGATTGTTCGATCAGTACGCCGTTGGGTCCTTCCAAAATGACTCCAGCACCGCTACCCTGCTGGTTCGACGATCCATCCACCGAGAGTACCCAACGGAAATCGTCCCCTTCAACTCGCGTTGCCTCAGATGAGAGCTCGACCACGAAATCTGCAAAGATTTGCCCCTTGATCGGGCCTCGGGGCTCATATTTAATATCAAACTCTGACAATTCTACTGCCCACTTCACCATCCTTCCCGTAACGTCAGGCTTCTTCAAGACCTTCTGGATGGGCAGGTCAGTCATCACCAGTATGGTGAAGCAATGGAAATAGTGGCGCAACCTCCTCGCCGAAAATACCACAGCCAGCGCAGCCTTTTCTAGGGCCTGATACCTCGTTTCGGGGCCCTGCAACACCTTACTCACAAAATAAATAGGCTTCTGGGCCTGATCTTGATCCTGGGCGAGCACCGCACTCACCGCCCTCTCAGTTACAGCAAAATACAACCTGAGAGGGGTTCCCACCAGCGGTTTGCACAAAACCGGCGGGCTCGCCAGATACTCCTTCAGCTTGACGAAGGCTTCCTCGCACTCCTTCGTCCAAACAAACTTGTTATTGCGCCTCAAACACTGGAAATAGGGATGGCCCTTTTCTCTGCTAGCTGACACAAAGCGAGAAAGGGCTGCCATCCGACCTGTTAGCTGTTGAACCTCCTTCACCGTAGCTGGGCTCCTCATCGCCAAGATGGCGGCACACTTATCAGGGTTAGCCTCTATGCCTCTTTCAGTCAAGAGGAAACCCAAAAACTTTCCAGCCTCCACGCCGAAAATGCATTTCTCTGGATTAAGCTTTAATCTGAACTTGGCGATCGTCGTGAACAATTCTTCCAAGTCTGCAACGTGCTTGCTCTTTTCCGGCGAGGTCACGACCATGTCATCGACGTATGCTTGCACGTTCCTTCCCAGCATCGGTGCAAGCACTCGATCCATCAGCCTCTGGTACGTGGCCCCCGCGTTCTTCAGCCCAAACGGCATCACCTTATAGCAATAGCACGATCTCTCCGTCATGAAGGTTGTCTTCTCTTCATCCATGGGATGCATCTTGATCTGATTATACCCTGAGAAGGCATCCAGGAAGCTTAGCAACTTACACCCTGCAGCACTATCCACCAGGGCGTCTATGCTTGGTAAAGGATACGAATCCTTTGGGCAAGCTTTGTTCAGGTCAGTGAAATCAACGCACATGCGCCATTTCCCGTTACTCTTCTTCACCAGCACGACATTTGCCAGCCATTCAGGGTACTGGACTTCCCTGATGTGGCCTGCATCGAGGAGCTTCTGCGTTTCGTCCCTGATCGCCTGCCTCCTCTCCTCGTTGAACTTTCTTCTTCTTTGTCATACTGGTCTCACCAAGTTATCCATCGCCAGATGATGGCACAAGAAGTCGGGATCAATCCCGGGCATGTCCGAAGCGGACCATGCAAACGCGTTCAGATGCCGCTCAATCACCTTGGCGATCTGGTCATGGAGCTCAACCTCCAGCGATCTTCCCAGCTTGAAGATCTTTCCCCCGATCTCTCTCCCGAGCCACTGCTCGACGGGTTTTGGTCTGGTTTCTCTGGCGATCACCGCCCTGGCGATTCCCAGTTCTCTCGCTTCCTTAGGGTGATTCCTTGCCTCTTCCTCTTCCAGACCGGCATTCCCCTCCCCTAGCTCAGCATCTACCATCTCCACGTCCCTTCCGGCGGTCTCTTCTGGCACCGTCGATCTGGGCTTCACACCAGGAGGCGGGGTGGTCGTTACGTAACTCACCGATCTCTTGTTTTTCAGGCTATTCTCATAGCACTTCTTTGCTTCCTTCTGATCGGATTTGATGGTGATAACCACCCCCTCCATGGACGGCAACTTCACCTTCATGTGCCGGGTCGATGGTATGGCACCTATCCTGTTGAGCGTGGGCCTTCCCAACAGGATGTTGTATGCTGAAGGAGCGTTTACAACGAGGTATTTGATTTTCTCCGTTCTTGAACCCGCCACATCTGTAAACGTTGTCCTCTATTCTATGTACCCCCTGACCTCCACCTGGTCACCAACGAACCCATACAAACACCCTCCATAGGGCCTCAGCTGGTCAAGGGGCAGCTCTAGCTGTGTGAAAGTCGGCCAAAACATCACATCCGCCGAGCTTCCTTGGTCCACCAACACCCTGTGGACTTTCCTTCCTGTTGTTATCAGCGAAATCACTATGGGATCGTTGTCATGCGGCACAACATCCCGAAGATCTTGCTTGGTGAACGTGATATCCACTTCCGGCGAGTGGTCTTCAAACATATCCACCGTCATCACAGACCTCGCGTACCTCTTCCTCTGTGATGCAGTGCATCCACCTCCTGAGAAACCCCCTGCAATGGTATGGATTTCTCTGAGCTCGACGCATCCCCCGTCCTTCTGTCCAGCAAATAATCATTTAGGAACCCGCTCTTTACCAGATCGTCGAGCTGGTATCCCAACGCTAAGCACGAGTCCACTGTATGGCCAAAGCCCTGGTGAAACTCACACCAGGCGTCTGGCTTTGGTCCCAGCACCCTGTCGCCCACCTTTTCTGGCGCCTTCAACCTAGCGGATATATTGGGAATGGCGATCAGATCCGCCAATCCCATGACAAACTTGTGCTTAGGCGGGCGATTGTATTCCCGGCGTGCTGGTTGCTGGCGTCCTTGGCCCCTGCCTTTGTTCTTCCTTGGATCATAAGGATGGCGAGTCCTCTGATCCCTTCTGGCCGCCGCTGCCTCCAGCACTCTCTGCGGCTGGATTCTGGTCTGGGCGCGTGGCCTAGCGGGGGCCACGCTCCCTCTCTTCTCGGCGACTTCGCTCTCGTCGGCGATGTGGGCCACCGCAAGTCGCCTAACCTCAGCAAACGTGGCGGGGTGTGCCCTGATCAACGCCTCGCAGAATGGTCCCGGCAGCACGCCTTTCTTAAATGCATAGACTAGCATTTCTTCGTCCTTGGCCGGCGATCTGACCATCTGCGCCCCAAAACGATTCAGGTACTCCCTGAGGGACTCTCCCTGATACTGCCTTATATCAAACAGATCATAAGACACCCTGGGCGGTGCCTTATTCACGATGTACTGCTCAACAAAAATCTTCGAGAACTGCTGGAAACTGGTTATGTGACCGTTAGGCAGGCTCACAAACCATTCCAGCGCCGTTCCCTGGAGCGTGCTCACGAACATCTTGCAATACACGGCGTCTGATCCCCCTGACAGCATCATCTGTGTATGGAACGTGGTGAGATGAGCTTCAGGATCGTCCACGCCGGTGAAAACAGCCTTAACCGGGACCACGCTCGCAGGAATGGGCGTGTTAGTAATCGCCTGATCGAAAGGCATAGGAAAAACGCGAGGTGGCGACGACGGCGCGACCTCTTCAGCAACGGAACGCCCTTGCTGCTCCTGAAGAGCTTGACGCAGCTCCTCAGTCACCTTGCTAAGCTCGTCATTCCTGGCCCGAGAGGCGGCCAGGCCCTCGTGCATTCTCGCCTGCTCTATGCGCGAGGCTTCCACAGTCGCCTACAACGAACGCATAATCTCTACCATCTGCGCCATGGTCATGGCGGCGGCGCCTTCAGCAGCGACGGGCGCAACTGGACTTGAACGGTTGCTTCTCATTTTTCTCATGAAACTCAGCGAATCACAGAATGCAGCGAATAACACTTACTTCAGCTACGATCGATTCAGCGATCAATCGAAAAAACTGTGCGAAACTCCGCAAGAAAACTCAAGAACACCGCAAACCTTCAAACAAACCTGCAACTCCACCAGAAACCACCGCTTTCCCCGCGGAGAACCAAACGAGCGAAAGAACTCAAACTCCACCGAACAGAAAAACCCAAACGAACAGTATAAAACGCGAATTCACCGATCAAAAACCCAAACGCGAACTCACGCGTAAACAACAGAAAAACCTCACTTCACCGATCAAAAACCCAAACGAACAGTATAAAACGCGAATTCACCGAACGAATCTCAAGCAAACAACGAACGATGGTTGCACCAGCACACAACCATGCAGAAAACTTCGAAAACCTCCAAGAACTCACGCTGTGGATGGGAGCAAGTTTTGCACGGCCCCACGGTGGGCGCCTGATGATCCTGCCTGTTGACCAGAACGCTGCAAACTGCCTCGTCAAAGGATTGATGTGTGCACCGCTTCTAACCTCCGTCCTTCCTCAAGATCCACCTCAAGAACCTGCAAAAGAACAGAGCGGCGCCGCTGCGGCCGATCGCACTCCAACGCCCAAGTCAGTGACAGAACCACCAAATACTAAGAGCAAGAACACTCAAGAAATCTCAAGGAACCGTGCAATGTTCTCTCTCACAGTAAGCTCTAGAACTCGCAAGCGTAAAGAGTATAATCTGAACGTGCGTACCTCAGAAAGTTCGTTGAGAACTCTTATATACCTGGTCACTTTCTCTCTCCTGGCAGTTACAGACCTGGACACGTGGCTCGCATCCAGTCGTACACGTGCCACCATCTGGAGCCTCCTTGACTTGGGCGCTGCTTCTGATTCTCTTTTTGGCTAAGTTACTTATGCATGGTATTTCCCAGTGCATAGCTAACTTGGGAGTGCGATCTTTACTGGAACGGGCGAGTTAGGGTGCTCTCGTACACCTTCCCTGTGGTCTCGCCGGCCGCCTTCATAATCTACACCGCCTTCATCTTCGGCGATGTGCTTGTTATGGCGATCTCCAATCACTTAGTCGCCTGGGTTTGCCATCTGGCGACTTCATCTTCAACTAGGCGATCGTCTGGCATGCTGAAGATCGGAGCACGCCAACTTAATAACTGGCGATTACACGAACCCCCCGACTTCTTTCCCTTCTGCAACTCTGGCATCTTGTCCACACGCCTACTCTGTGGCTTGGTGCCACGTCATCACTTCCGACTACCAGGGCGGTACAAGAGTGTACCTCGCAGAGTTCTTCTTTATCCTCTTTCCCTCTGCAGGCTCTGCTGGGAGAATTCCATCTGCAATGTATCGCCTATAAGGCGTCATCCACGTGTCGCCTTCCTCCAAGGCACATACTTGTACACACTTCTCTCCTTCGGGCGAGGCCGCATAGGTGCTGATGCGGGGTGTCCTCGCCGTATCTTGAATCAAAGAGCGATGGCTCCTTGGCTTTCCTCTTGATGCGCTTATGTGAAGAACGTCCACCCTGTTGTCTGCCACAAACTTTCGCGGCGTTTTGAGCTTCTCTTGGATGACTGTCCTCTACCTTCCCCCCTTGCCTGAGTTGGCCAGCTTGGCGAGCAGGTCAGCTCTGGCATTTTGCTCTCTAGGGACATGCACCAGCTCAAACGTAGCGAAAGCTCCATTTAATACTTGGACATACTTTAGATATGCTGCCATTTGTGGATTCTTTGCCTGATACTCCCCTGTTACTTCCCCTGTGACCAACTGGGAATCACTCTTCACCAAGAGACTTTGAGCGCCCATTTCCTTGGCCAAGAGCATTCCAACAATCAGCGCCTCGTACTCAGCTTGGTTATTGCTTGCTTTGAAGGCGAAGCGTAGGGCTTGCTCGATCAACACCCCGTTAGGCCCTTCCAAGATTATTCCTGCACCACTCCCTTGTTGATTGGAGGACCCATCCACTGAGAGCATCCACTGTGATCCTAACTCCACCTCTTGAGGGCCTCCTCCTAGTGAGAGCTCTGCCACGAAATCTGCGTTGACTTGCCCTTTGATGGACCCCCTAGGTTCATACTGCCCAGCGAACCATCCTTTTTGCTACATCTGGCTTTTGAAGTACTTTCTGAATGGGAAGGTTTGTCATCACCACTACTGTGAAACTGTGAAAATAGTGGCGGAGCCTCCTGGCGAAGAACACTACTACCAATGCTGCCTTCTCCAACGAATGGTACCTCGACTCTGGGCCTTGCAAAGCCTTGATTACAAAGTAGATGGGCCTTTGCACTTGATCCTGCTCATGGACCAGCACAGAACTGATAGCCCACTCAGTCACAGCGAAGTACAAACGAAGGGGGACGCCTGCCCATGGCTTGCAAAGCACAGGTGGCGTCGCCAAGTACTCCTTCAACTTGAGGAATGCTGCTTCGCACTCATTTGTCCATGCAAAACGGCTATTCCTCTTGAGGCACTGAAAATATGGGTGGCCCTTCTCACCTCCAGCAGATACGAACCTTGACAAAGCTGCCATCCGCCCAGTCAGCTGCTGCACTTCTTTCACTGAAGTTGGGCTCCTCATGGCAATGATGGCAGCACACTTATCAGGATTCGCCTCTATCCCCCTCTCAGTGAGCATAAATCCTAAGAACTTTCCCGCCTAGACGCCAAAAATGCATTTTTCCGGGTTTAACTTGAGGCGGTACTTGGCTATGGTGGCGAACAGCTCCTCCAGGTCATGGGGGTGTCGCCTTCTTTCCTGAGAGGTCACCACCATGTCATCAACATAGGTGTGCACGTTTCTCCCCAGCATAGGCGTAAGGACCTTGTCCATAAGTCTCTGGTAGGTGGCGTCTGCGTTCTTCAGCCCAAACGACATCACCTTGTAACAGTAACTGCACGTCTCCGTCATGAACGTTGTTTTGCTCTCATCCCTGGGATGCATTTTTATCTGATTGTACCCCAAAATGCGTCTAAGAAACTCAGCATCTTGCACCCTGAGGCGCTATCCACCAATGCGTCGATGCTAGGTAAGGGGTACGAATCTTTAGGGCACGCCTTGTTTAAGTCCGTGAAGTCGACGCACATTCTCCACTTTCCATTCGCCTTCTTCACCAAGACGACGTTGGCCAGCCACTCAGGGTATTGTATCTCCCTGATGTGTCCACCACTTAGCAATTTCTGTGTTTCTTCTTTCACGACGAGGCACCTCTCTTGGTTGAACTTCCTCCTTCTCTGTCGTACAGGGCGAACCTTGGCGTCCATGGTGAGGTTGTGGCACAAAAAATATGGGTCGATGGCTGGCATGTCTGAGGCGGTCCATGCAAATGCATCTAAATGGTGCGAGATCACCGCTGCCACTTCGTCTTGTTCTTCCTGGCTTAATAAGCGCCCCAACTTGAATATCTTGCCACCAATCTGCCTATCTACCACGTTGTCCACTGGTTGGGGTCGCCTATCCCGCACGCTCTCTGCACGAGACTCATTTCTCTGATCTTCCTCTATAGGCGTCGCCCTATCGGGTGCTTCGGGCGTCGCCTCTTCTGATGCTTCTTCCATTGGCGTCGCCTCCGCGTGTGAGGCCTCAATAGGCGTCGATTCCGCGGACGTCGCCTCTTCCAAGGGCTCTACCTCAATTTGCGTATCCGAAACGGGCGATCGTTCAAGTACCATGAACATGCCTCTTTTTGTCTTCAATCTATTTTCATAGCATTTTCGGGCCTCCTCTTGATAAGATTTGATCACAATTACCTTGCCACTAAGATCTGGCAGCTTCATCTTCATGTGGCGTGGGATAACTGCAACTTATTGAACGTCGACCAAAACATGACATCTGCAGAACTGCCCTGGTCGACGAAAACCCTATGCACCTTTCTCCCAGTTGTGACAACCGAAATGACCACGGGGTCATTGTCATGTGGGACAACATCTCGTAGGTCAGCCCTTGTGAACACAAGGTCTGACTCCCACTAATCATCCGAAACCTCTTCAGCAACTGAATTCAATGTTCTCACATGCCTCTTGCGTTGAGAGGCAATGGGCCCTCCTCCAGAAATGGTGTGCACTTCTCCATGGATTGGCATTTCATGCGCTTGATCCTCCTCTGGCACTGCTAGGGCTGTGGTCGTAGCGGGCCCAGCAAGATAATCCTTGAGAAAGCCATTCTTCACGAGCTCATCCAGTTGATGGTCCAACGCCAAGTAGTTGTTGATATGGTGCCCAAACGCCTCGTGGAACTCGCACCATGAGTCTTTACGAGGCCCCAGTACCTTGTCAGACTTTACTGGTGGCCTCAACCTGTCAACTATGTTGGGCACAACAATAAGATCCTTCAGCTCCATCACGAAATTGTGCCTTAACGGCCTATTTTTGTTCCTCCCCTGCCTGTCCCCCTCTGCTGCCCCCCTTGCTTGAGGCCTCCTTGCTTCGTATGGGCGCTTCCTGTCTTGGTTCTTCCTTCCTGTTGTGGCCTCATTGACCCTGGCAGGTTGTGCACGCAACTGCGCTCTTGGGCGTGTGGGTGCGACACTTGTGCGCTTCTCGCACACCTCACCCTCTGAGGCGATGTGCTCCACCGCGCGACGCCTTGGGACGGCTTCGTATGATCGATTCACAGAAGGGTCAAGGGCACATTCCTTTCCTGAACGCGTAGACGATCATAGGCTCCTCTGTGGTGCCAACCCTCACCACCTGCGCTCCAAAGCGATTGATGCATTCCTTGAGGGTCTCCCCGTGGAACTGTTTTACATCGAACAGGTCGTACGAGACCGGCGGTGGGGCCCTGTTTGCTAGATACTGCTCCCTGAACAGCTGTGAGAGTTGTGCAAAGGACGTGATATGGCCATTCAGAAGGCTAATAAACTAGTCCATGGCCATCCCAGTCAAAGTGCTCATGAAGAGCTTGCACTTTACAGCGTCAGAGCCGCCTACCAGCATCATTTGCGTGTGGAACGCATTGAGATGTGCTTCGGGGTCTTCCATCCCTGTGAAGGTTACCTTGGTGTGTTGGGGATCACCGTCTCTAGAATCGATTGCGAGAATGGCGTAGAGAACTCCCTTGGTGGGTGATGTGATTCCAATAGCAAAGAAGAGAAAGATTTTTGATCTTATTAGGAATCAACTTGAGTTGGACAATAGTTAGGCACTTTTCTTAGAATTGGATCAATGTTCTAAGTCAAGAACTCACCAAAACTAGCACCAAATCCAAAACTCATATGGAAGTTCCAATTATGATCAAATTGAACCAAAAAGAATGGAACAAAAGATAAGCAAACTGAAAATAGAAGTGTTGGAAATTAAACACACCGAACCAAATCAAACAAAGGAAGAAAAGCTTGCTGGAAAATGGAAATGACCGAACCAAAAAAAGGCAAGAACAATCATACTAGACATGGAAATGACTAAGGCACAAAGCTAGAGAAGAAAACACTTATGGAGATGGAAGAGATGGCGATTGATCACGCCACTTGGAGTATGGCTGCTCCAAGATTAGTGTGCTGCCGCCACTTGAGGACACCATGGATCCATCAAGATAAGACTAGAGAAGAAGGCTCAAAAGCTCTCCAATGCTCACTCAAAATTTGAGTATAGTTTCTTTACTCTAAATTCCAATCTGAAAAATACAAAGGGAGCACCTATATTTATAGTCCTAAGGTGCTGAAATGCAAGCTACACAATTTCAAAATTCCCCCCTAAATTCAAATGCAAGTGGTGCCTAAACCAAGACATGAGGAAGGTGTGATCCCTTCTCTCACTTTGGCACCTCCTTATTTACTCCTACACCTATCTACTAACACACCCCCCTAAGACTCCTAACTAAAGACTAAAAGATGCTTTAACAATAGAGGTTTCTAATGTTTCCCTCTAAGCACCTTTCTAAAAAATATTTATTTAATACTTGGCCTTGCCCTTCATGGGATGGACTTTGGGCTTTTGTGGGCTTTGGCCTTCTTGGGCTTGGGCTTGGGCTTTATCTTTTGCAAAGATTAACAAGAAAAACTTTAAATGTGAAGGTGAATGATCTTGTTCTTCATTATAAAAAGCCACCTTTAGTTGATTCTCATCAGTGGGGTGGAACCCTCGGGCTCATCCCCGTCGCGTAGCCCTGTGTGGTTGCGCCACCCGTGGCGCAACTCCTCGTTCACACGACAGAGCTCATCATTTCTCGCCTGAGACGCCGTGAGATCCGCCTGCATGCGCTCTTGCTCATTCGACGCTGCTGCCATTGCCTCCTGCAATCCCTGCATCATGCCCATGACCTACTGCATGGTCATCTCTTCGCTCTCAGCGCGCGTCGAACCTTGCCTCGTGGACCTCATCATCTACAGTTTCTGGAACTCATTCTAGCTGTCGTGCAACTCCAAGGGATAAAAAAACGTTCGGAACTTGGACTCAAATGAACATGATCAAACAACAAACTGAAACTTAGGCAATTGGTGAGAATACACCGATTTCCCAACGAACAGTTGCTCCTTGTAAAATCTCGAAGAAACTGAGTCAAAAACTGCAACTGGAAACTGAACACTTGCGGTGGGACTGATGTTTTAGATTAGGGCCCCACGGTGGGCGCCAAATTTTCCCGCCAGTTGACCAGATCGTGCTTCGTGCGTAGCTAAGACCCGCGTATCTCGGACTCCCTCGTCTTTGTTCCTTGTCTCCTCCCTGTGCCACCATGAATACTTGAAAAGAAGTGAACAAAGGGGCACCCTCGCAGCCGTTTGCACTCCGGCGGTCAAGTCAGCTAGCGAGAAACATCAAAGAACACACCTCCGTATCGGAGCACCGTGAATGGATGCTCTGAATGTGGTGAAATAACTGAGTAACTATTTTCTCTCTAATTGCCTGTGCGTACAGTGGGTTCGCTTGCAAGCAACTAGAGTGTGTGTAAAACTGAAACTAGATCCTCGTTTCAAACGTCTAAAGCCTCTTTTAAACGTCTAAAGCATTCAAAGCGTCTTAAAGTGCATTTAAAGCGTCTTAAAGCGCATTTAAGGCGTTTAAAAACGTTCAACACATTTAAAACGTTCAAAGCATTTAAAGCATTTAAAGTGCTTTAAAGCGTTCAAAACGTAAACTGAATAAAGACGTACCTTAGCAAACTTTCAGGGAAACTTATATACCTTGACGCTTCAATGTTTACTGCCATGTGTTCTTCTGACTTGATCGCTATTCTACGTGGAGGGCCTTACAGCGTCGTAACCCAACTAAGGGATAATCCATCGTGTAAGTCCTCCTTCCTCGAAGTGCGTATGGAGCAAGGGGTGACTTTCTGGGTGCCAACTCATGCATCCCAACCTCTAGTCACTCGCCCTGGGAGTGTATCTACCTTCCTCTGGTACCATGCACATGGTTCGACCCTGGGCGTGGCCCTCTCAAGGGTCATATTTGTCCCAGGGGTTTCCCAGAGGTGGTGTGGGTACTTCACAAGTCAGGCTACTCCTCACTAGTACTGGGAATATGGCCTTAAAGCCACCTTTCTCTTCTCTTTATTACTGTTCTAAGGTACTGAGGCCCCTCGTGGTGTCGCCCCCTCCATGGTCTTTCCTACCCATGGGTATCGGGGGGTGACACCGTCGATGCCTTAACCTGGCGACGCCTCATCTTGGCGACGCCCTAACCTGGTGACGCCTCATCTTGGCGACGCCTTAACCTGGCGACGCCTCATCCTGGTGACGCCTTAAGCGGTAAACCTGTTGACTTTCCTCCCTAGGCCCCCTGGATGGGTCCCAACATATATTTGACTTTGACTTTGACTTTGGTCAACGCCCGAGGACGGGACGGTACAACTTCAAACTCTAAGCAATCTCAACTTTTTCTCTTAAGCAAAATCAGTGAAAAACTCAAATATGTTTTTCTGTATATATTCAAAGATGTTGTTTGTTATCAAATCTTAACAAACTATTCATTGCATTTAAAGATTGGTCAAAGCATTAAAAACTGGAGCTTAAACAATTAGAAAATCATTTAATGCTTAGTCAAAGCACAAAATAGTTTTCTGTTATGGTACCAAAACAAACAATCGGTTGTTTCCACGAATCAATCGGTTGCTTTTGGTTTTGACAGCAAGTCAACCATAAAAACATTTTTCAACCTTTTCTAAAAATACCTAAGTATAAAACAATCGGTTATTTCAACAAAACAACAGGTTATTTTTCACTTAGTTTGAAAAACACTTTTCTTTTAAAAAGATTGAGAATGTCTATGCTTTGGATTCAATCATGAGTGGATTACATATTAAATCTACCCTAGATCCTATCTAAAAGGACAGCTCAGCAACAGCAAGCACAACCAGCCTTACATCATCCTTCAAAGGGTTTGGATTCTTCAAAGCTTGAACACACTTGGTTCAACATGTACTTCGCAGAATTTCTCTTTATCTTCTTGCCCTCCTTGAGCTCTACTGGGAGTATCCCGTTAGCAAGGTAGTGCCTGTAGGGCGTCATCCACGTGTCCCCTTCTTCCACCGCGCATACCTGCATGAGATCCCTCTCTCCCACCAAGACTGGATAGGTACTTACACTGAGCGTCCTCAGTGTTTCTTGAGTCAGCGACCGGTGACTCCTCGCCTTTTCCTTATCCATACTGATCTGATGGACGCCTACCTTGTTATCAGCAACAAACATCTATGGTGTCTTGAGGGTCTCATGTATTACCGTCCTCTACCTTCCCCCCTTGCCTGAGCTGGCCAAGTTGGCGAGTAGGTCAGCACGGGCATTCTGATCCCTTGGGACGTGTATCAACTCAAACACCGCGAATGCCTTCCTCAAGACTTGGACATACACCAAGTATGCAGCCATCTGGGGGTCCTTAGCCTGGTACTCTCCGGTGACCTCCGTAACTAGCTGGGACTCACTCTTCACCAGTAAACTTCGTGCCCCCAGGTCCTTAGTCAGGAGCATCCCAGCTATGAGGGCTTCGTACTCCGCCTGGTTTTTGCTTACCTTGAAAGCAAACCTCGGGGCCTGCTCGATCAACAGCCCATTCAACCCCTCCAATATCACACCCACTCCACTTCCCTACTGGTTGGAGGATCCATCTACCGAGAGCACCCAACGAAAACTGACCTCCTCTGGCTGCGCGCTTCTAGGGGAGAGCTCTACTACAAAATCTGCGTACACCTAGCCCTTGATGGGGCCTCGGGGTTCATAATGAATGTCGAACTCCGAGAGCTCCACCGCTCCGTGCACCATTCTTCCAGCGACATCTGGTTTCTACAGCACCTTCTACACGGGTAGGTTCGTCATTACCACCATCGTGAAGCTCTATAAGTAGTGACAAAGCCTCCTAGCCAAGAACACCACGGCCAGGGCCGCCTTCTCCAGGTCCTGATACCTCACCTCTGGCCCTTGCTGTACTTTGCTTACAAAGGATATTGGCCTCTGCGTCTGATTCTGCTCCTGCACGAGGACTGAGCTAATTGCCCGCTCCGTTACGGCGTACAACCGAAGCGGCACGCCCAACTGTGGCTTACACAGCACGGGAGGAGCGACCAGGTACTCTTTCAACTTGAGGAACGCTTCATCACACTCGGCGGTCCACACGAACCGGTTGTTTCTTCTTAAGCACTGGAAATAAGGGTGGCTCTTGTCTCCTCCAACGGACACAAATCTGGACAGGGCAGCCATTCGCCCTATCAGTTGTAGTACCTCTTTTACCAAGGCAGGGCTCCTCATGGCTAGGATCGTCGCACACTTTTCTGGGTTTTCCTCTATCCCACGCTCGGTGAGTAGGAAACCCAAAAAATTCCCTGCCTCGATCCCGAACATGCACTTTTCGGGGTTTAGCTTCAAACGGTACTTCGCTATCGTAGCAAATAGTTCCTCGAGATCAGCTACGTGTTGGCCCCTCTCCTGCGAGGTCACCACCATATCATCAACATAGGCGTGGACGTTTCTCCCTAACATGGGCGCAAGGACCCTGTCCATTAGCCTCTAATATGTGGCTCCTGCGTTCTTCGGACCGAACGACATCATTGTGTAACAATAACAGGACGTCTCGGTCATAAACGTTGTTTTACACTCGTCTCTGGCGTGCATTTTGATCTGGTTATACCCTGAGAACGCGTCCAGGAAGCTGAGCATCCTGCACCCCGAGGCGCTATCCACCAAGGCGTCAATACTGGGCAGGGGGTATGAATCCTTAAGGCACGCCTTGTTGAGGTCAGTGAAGTCTACACACATTCTCCACTTCCCATTGGCCTTCTTTACTAAGACCACGTTCGCCAACCACTCAGGGTATTGAATTTCCCTGATGTGGCCAACGTCTAACAACTTCTTCGTCTCTTCCTGGACGACCAGACGCCTCTCTTCGTTAAGCGTCCTTCTTCTTTGGTGAACGGGATTCACCTTGGGATCCATGGTAAGGCAATGGCACAAGAAGTCCGAGTCTATCCCTGGCATGTCCGAAGCGGACCATGCAAAGGCATCCAGATGACGCGCTATCATCCCTGCCACTTGGTCTTGTTCTGCTTGGGTCAATGACTTTCCCAACTTAAACGTCTTACCATCAATCTGCCTTTCCACCACGTTCCCCACTGGCTCGGGTCGTCTCTCCCGAGCGCTCTCTGCGTGAGCCACTCCAACGCGGTCCTCTTTGACTGGCGGGCGTTCCATCACCATGAACACCCCCCTCTTGGCTTTGACGCTATTCTCATAGCATCTCTTAGCCTCCTGTTGGTTAGACTTGATCACTATCACCTTCCCCCTCAGGACTGAAAGCTTCATCTTCATGTGGCGTGTCGACGCCACCGCCCTTAACCTGTTCAGGGTTGGTCTTCCCAACAAAACGTTATACGCAGAGTGCGCATTAACCACCAGGTACCTTATATTCTCTATGCGGGAGGCGGAGACATCTGTGAAAGTGGTCCTCAACTCCAGGTACCCCCGCACCTCCATCTGATCTCCTCCAAACCCGTACAAACACCCAGTGTAGGGCCTGAGCTGGTCAGGAGACAGCTACAACTTGTTGAAGGTGGACAAGAACATTACATTCGTTGACCTGCCCTGATCCACTAGCACCCTATGTACCTTCCTCCCTGCAATCACCACCGAGATCACCATAGGGTCGTTTTCGTGTGGAATGACATCGTGAAGGTCAACCTTCGTGAAAGCAAGGTCGACGTCCATCTCGTCATCCACCGCCTGCGCTTCTAACGACATTACCGAACGGGTATGCCTTTTGCGTTGAAAGGCGGTACACCCTCCTCCTGAGAATCCACCCGAGATTGTATGGATTTCCCCATGTACAGGCATCTCATGCCTCTGATCTTCCCCTGACGCTGCTGAGGTCCCAGCTCCTTGTGACTTTGCCAAATAGTCATTCAGGAACCCACTCTTCACTAGCTCATCGAGTTGATGCCTCAACGCCAAATAGTTGCGTATGGGGTGTCTGAACGCCTGGTGAAACTCTCACCATGCATCCTTGTGGGGTCCTAGCACCTTGTCAGTCTTCGTTGGGATCTTCAGCCTTTCTGCTATGTTAGGCACCGCGATGAGATCCTTCAACTCCACCATGAAGTTGTGCCTCACAGACTTATTCTCCCTCGCATGCCCCTTGGCCTGGGGCTTTCTAGCCTCATAGGGCTACTTCCTTCCCTGAGTCTTCTTGCCCACTGCAGCCTCATGCACCCTCATGCACCCTCACGGGTTTTATTGTTTGCATAATTATCCCTAGAGTTGTGATTGTCTCTCATGATTACTCTAAGAATAGTAGAAAGAATTATATTTTCAACTTCATTTTGGCCATTCGTTTGAGGATGATAAGAAATTGAAAAGTTCAAATTAGTTCCAAGTTTTTCCAAAAGAATCCTCAAAAAATGGTTTTCACATTTTGGTTCTTTATCTAACACTATGCTTGGAGATAAACCATAAAGTCTTATCACTTTTCTAAAGAAGAACTTATCCATAACCATAAAATTAGATTCAAACCCTTTTGTTGTCCTAGGAAGTTCTAATATAAAATCTATGCTTATGTCTTCCCATGGAGCAATTGTAAAGGGTGAAAGAGCATTGAGTTCATGAGACATTGCCTTAGAGTTAGTTTGAAAATAAGAAATGCATCTAGGGTAATGTCTTTGAACATCTTTTGATGGAGATCAAGCTCAAGTGGACATGGAGGCCAATCATCAAGAGCAAGAAGAGGTTGAGGCTCAAGTGGAGGACGCCCATGGAGGTCAAAGCCCACCTCAAAGGCTTACAAGAAGCGTGTTCAAAGCTTTAGGAGCTAATGGACGATTATTTTCTCTTTTGTAATTTCTTTTTGTTAAGGTGCTTAAGAGGGAAACATTGGAAACCTCTTTTGTTAAAGCATCTTTAGGTTCTTAGTTAGGAGTATTAGGGGGGGTGCGTTAGTAGATAGGTGTAGGAGTGAAAGAGAAGGTCACACCTTCTTCATGACCATAGTTGGCGCCACTTTCATTAGCTTTTGGGGGGAATTTTGAATCTAATTTACCTTGCATTTCAGCACCTCTAGGCTATAAATTAAGGTGCTGCCCTTGTACATTTTAGATTTGAATTTTGATTAGAGAAACTATACTCAATTTTTGAGAGAGCATTGGAGAGCTTTGTGCCTTCTTCACTAGTCTTATCTTGATGGTTCAATGGTTACCTCAAGTGGCGGCTTGCACACTTATCTTGGAGTCTCCATCCTCCTAGTGGCGTGATCATCCAACCATTCCTCCATCTTCATGAGCTTTCTCTTCTCCTTCCTTCCTTCTCTTTATTTGTTCATGTCTTAGCTTGCTTCTCTTGAAATTTTGTTCGGTATTTTCAGCTTCATTTTAGTTTTGCTTCGGTGCTTTTGTTTCTTTTTTGTTCTTCATCTTTTCTTCTTCAATTCAAGTCTTTTGTTCGGTGCATTTTAGTTTTTGTGTTGTTTAATCGGTGCCTTTGCATTTTCTTTCAATTCAATCGGTTCAATTTGACAATATGTGGAACTTATTCCATATGAGTTTGGGTTTTGGTACTAGTTTTGGTGAGTTCTTGTTCATAGAACCTTGATCCAATTCTATGATAAAGTGCCTATCTCATATCCAACTCAAGATGATTCCTAAGAATGTCAAGAATCATTCAAAGTGTGCTAGTGGAATCATATCATCTTTTCTCATGGGTGACCAAAAGAATTTTCCTTTTAAAAGCTCTAGAGTTTTATCAACTCTAAATTGGCCCATGAGTTCTCCTTCATGAAGAATTTCTCTTTCATGGGTGAAGGTAGTCTCGTTGGTACGACCATTGATCATGGAAATTTTAACACTTTGCAATGGTCGTCTTAATAAGACATGACAAGTTTCTTTAGGCACTACTTCACATAAAAATTTATCTTTGTAGATGCCTATAGATAACTTGACCTTCACTTGGTGATATCTTAGCACATATGCAAAATATTCTACTACATTTTTATCTATGCAATCCTCCTTTAAGGATTCTTTTTTCACTATGCTTGCAAGTGTTCCTTTACAAAAGGTAAGGCTTTGAGGTTGTTCAACAAGAAACATATTTTCAATGGTATTTTTAGATGGATTGTCTTGTCGAATGACCTTGTGGGAAGGAACACTCTTCTCCCACGCCTTTTGCTCCTTAAAATTCTCTTTTTTTCTATTTTCATTTTTTTTTCTCTTCATCCCTCTTTTGTTTCATTTGTATTTGATCTCTTACCACTTGGGAATGTGGTAAAGGATTAAGTACAAACTTCTTTTTCTTGTGGGTGAAGGTAATCTCATTGGTTAGACCATTATGCATGGTTTTCTTGTCAAATTGCCAAGGTCTACCCAATAAGATGTGGCAAGCTTCCATAGGAACTACATCACATAAAACATTGTCTTGGTAGTTACCTATTGAAAACTCGACTTTCACTTGTCTATCTACAGTTAGTTCCCCATCTTCATTTATCCATTGAAGCTTGTAAGGTTTAGGATGAGGGACTACTTGTAGATTTAACTTTTCAACCAACCTAGTGCTACAACAATTGCAACATGAACCACCATCCACAATGAGAGAACATATGTTTTCTAAAACTTTGAATCTTGTGTGCAAGATGTTCTCTCTTTGTGTTTCTATGGTTACACTAGTTTGGTTTTTGAGGGTCCTTCTAATCATCAATAATTCCCCCTCACAAGGATATACTCTTTCATTATCCTCCCCCTTTTTTTTCTCACTAGGTGCTTCATCACAACTAGTGATGTGATACCACTAACACACTTTGAATGATTATTGACATTCTTAGGAATTTGGAGCCTTTGAAGACACACTCACCGTCTACACGTGATTAATCCACTAATTAATCAAAGGTTAAATGTAATTACAACTCAAAGAAATACAAAGAAATTGAATTACACAAATTAAAATTCAGATTTCCTATACTATGCATTCCTTGGCTTGTAATTGCTCTTCTTTGTTGTGTTCTCCAAAGTGTATGTGTTTGTATTTGTATTTTGCTGCAGCTCCTTGCCTTAACCTCTTATGATTAGACAATTAAAATTTCCAAAACAGTACCTACTAATTAGAGATAGACTCACCACAAAGTCAATTCCACTTAACAAGCACCAATTGTATTTTATCCACCAACAATTTAGAGGTCAAGAAATGAAAGCAAGAAACAATTTAAATTTTAAAACAGGACTAAAACAAATGGATTTGAATTATATGACACAACTTAGAAAGAATTTTGAAAGATATTGGACAAGCAAATAAAAATAGGCACTCAACAAAGGATAGCACACAAAAGGAACCTAAAGAAAGGCACTAGAATTGATTAGAAAAACCAAAACAACACTACTGGAAAATTCAGGTTCACAAAGCGTGACTTAAAATATTTATGCTGAGCTGGCTATTTTGAATTTGATTCTGAAATTTTAACCACAAACGATTCAATGTCTTAGCAAACTTTAGGCGCTGAAATCACACCAAAAACATGAACCAAATAATTGTGATAAATCTTTCAAAATTATTGTCCAACTACCGTATATTTTGGCACCAGGATGCACTCTTTTTTTGTTTTATTTATCATTTTTTCTCTATTTTGTCTTTTCATATGATTCTTTTTTTTATTGATTTTCTAACACATCAAACTGTATATATCCAAATTTTCATAATTTTTCTCCAACGTATTTAAAATTCATAACAAAAAAACAGCCAGCACAAAATTTGAAAAACAGAGTAATCCTAATTCTGGAATTTTAAAAACAGAATAAGAAACTTCAAAAACACAATGGAGTAGATGTATATGAATTTGTATGGATCTAGCACACAAATATGAACTCAAACTAAAAGAAAAATGCACCAAAGGATCAACAAACACAGAAATATAAATCTGAACTCAAATCAAATCAAGAAACCAAAATTATCAACAAAATCAGCACTACATGGATTTGATGACAAATTAGGAGAAACATTTCTTAGACAAAACATAATAGGATTCAGAAATTAAAATGACTCAAGACACATATAATGAACCGAATAGAATTGCAAACAAGACTCAAACAACCTAAAAACAAAACAGCAACACAATTCTATATAGATTCCTACAGAAATGTGAAAATTATAAGCTCAAGAACAATTTGAACACATTGCACCGATTGAATTTCTTCAAACAACACCTAAATCAAATTAAAATGCAAAAAACAGCAAGACATCATGAAGAAGTGAAGAACAACACAGAAATAAGAACAACACATGTTGAACCAAGTGGTGTTCAAGCTTTGAAGAATCCAAAACCCTTTGAAGGTGTTGAAGCCTTGGTTGTGCTTGATGTTGCTGTGCTGGTTTAGCTTAGTTTTCGGGTAGTTTATATGTTGTAATCCACCCTTTGATTAAATCTAAAACATTAGCATTCTCAATCTTTGTTAAAGTAAAATGTTTTCAAACTAAGTTAAAACAACCGATTATTTTGTCGAAACAACCGATTGTTTATACTTAGGTGTTTTGAGAAAAAGATTGAAAACTCTTTTTAAAATGGTTGAATTGTTAAGTACCAAAACAACCGATTGATTCGAGGAAACAACCGATTGTTTGTTTTGGGACCATAACAGAAAAACTGTTTTCTGTTTGACTGAGCTTTAAATGATTTAACTGCTTACGCTCCAGTCATTAAATGCTTTGACCAATCTTTTAATGCAATTTAAGAGTTTGTTAATATTTGATAACAAACTACATTTTTGAATATATTCAGAAAAACAGATTTGAGATTTAAGAATTTTTGACAAGTTTTTGCTAAGAGTTTTGAGTTTTTCAAAGAACTCAGATTGTTAAGAGTTTGTGATTGATCAAAGTGTATGGAATAGGATTCTGCTTGTATTGATTTCAGATTATCTTCTGTAACAAGTGTAATCCTTGTACTCTGTTGAACAAGTATTCGTTTCTGTGTTTTGCTGAGATTGGCTGTGTGTTCTTGAGGGGATCAAGATCAGCAATCTTAGTGTTGGTGTGTTGACCAAGGAGAGTGTGTTTCTTGAGGTGTTCAAGGTCATTCTCTTGGTTGGTGTGTAAGTGATCAAGGTGTGATTGCTTAGTGGATTTCCTTAGGGTTCTGAGAAGACTGAATGTAGCTCTGGGTTTGGAGTGAACCAGTATAAACAACTGTGTACAATTTCTCTGTCCCTATCTCTTTAAATTCAGTTTTGTCAATTGATAACTAGTATAAACAACCGATTGTTTCGATAAAATAGCCGATTGTTTTTCCAGTATTGTGTTTTTGCTTTATGTTTTGAAAAACTGAATTCTTAATCAAGGTTTTCTTGAAGTATTTTTCATTCTAAGCTTAAAAGTTTACGAAAATCTTTCTTAAACAATTCACCCCCTCTCGTTTAAGGCCATATATTCTAACAACACAAACATAAAAATGAAATAAGACACTTAGCTCTTGCAGAACCATAGCTCATGATACCAAATGATGGATTTGTATCTTCTTCTTTGCAGTTTTTTAGTGAATTTGCGGAAGCTCCATGGATTGATGGTGGAACAAGATCCTCCTAGGAGTGATGGTGATCTTGAAGGTGCATGAGAAGTAGGAAGTTAAGAGAGGTGAGGCCAACAAGCTACGGTTGTCCCCCAACAACCTTATGATCTTGAAGGTGCATGTTTCAACACAATTACAAAAAGAATTCAAACTATGCTACTTTGACAAAAAAGTAAAAACTATTCTACCCTAGAGTTTATGACATGTAGAATGTGTCCTCTTGACCCCTCTTTGACCATAACTCTAGTGGTTGCCTCAATTTGACATTTTGTTGGCCTTTCAATGGATTGGTGTTGGGGCCTCTTCCATCAAAAGGTCTTGGAGTGGTTTCTGATGAGAGATTCACTGAAAGGGCCAGGACAAATCCCTTTCCAAAACGCATGAACCATCATCATCTCATCCTTGGTGGCGACCTTCACCACCTGCGCCCCAAAACGGTTCACGAACTCCTTCAGCGTCTCCCCTTGATATTGCCTTACGTCAAAGAGATCGTAAGAAATGGGTGGGGAGCGCGGTTCACGATGTACTTCTCCTTGAACAATTGCGACAGCTGCGCAAACGAAGTCACGTGGCCATCTGGGAGACTGATGAACCAGTCCATCGCCACTCCCACCAACGTGCTCATAAACAGCTTACACCTCACTGCGTCAGAACCGCCAACCAGCATCATCTGCGTATGAAACACAGTGAGGTGTGCCTCTGGATCTTCCACACCAGTGAACGTAGCTTTTGGCCCTACGAACGTGGATGGTATCTCTGCATCCATGATCGCCTGCGAGAAGGGCATGGGGAACTCTCTGGGAGGCGTAAAGCATTCTTGATCCTCTGTTTCGCGACTCTCAGCCTGGTTGCGCAACCCACGACGCAACTCCTCGTTGGTGCGGTGCAACTCCAAATTTCTTGCTTGCGACGCCACAAGGTCTAGCTGGATGCGCTCCTGCTCTGCCCTCGACGCCGCCATCGCCTCCTGAAGGCCCTGCATCATCCCTATCACCTGTTGCAGGGTCAAACTCTCATTTCCTACGCGTGCTGTAGCATTTTTCCTGGTATTCCTCATTCTTGAAAACTTCTTGATGATTCTTGAAATGTCTTAACGAGTCTTCGAACTTTCTTGAAAAATCTTGGCTTTCTTCGGTGAATCTTGAACTTCCTGATGAAACTCTGAACTTTCTTGCGGTTGGGACAGATGTTTTAGTTCGAGCCCCACGGTTGACCTGACGTCTTTGTGCGTTTCTGTTAACTTTGCTTCCAAGAACCCTTCGCTCCAACGTTCCCTTCCTCCGATAGAAACACCTGAAAACAGAGAAACAAAGGGCGCCCTCGCGGTCGTTTGCACTCCGACGGTCAAGTCAGTATCTCGGGCAATGAACACCAAACTCACTCTTCCTTCTAAACAATGCGTAACTTGCACTCACAAAGAGCATCATATCCTGTGAAATGTCAAAACGTACCTTAGTTATGTCTGCTGTCAACCTTATATACCTTTTGTGTTCTTACCCTCCTGTTTCACTATGACTTAATCATTCTGTAGGCGTATCTTAGCGACACTAGCGCCCAGATTTAGGGCCATCCAGTGTGCAAGACTGCCTTGTCGTAGTGCAGCTGGCGCGAGGGTGACTGCTTGGATGCCAACTCACGCACCTAATCTCTGAGTCATCCGCCCTGGGAGTTCCCAGCCTTACTCACTCGCCATGCATGCAGATCACCCTCTGGGATGTGGCCCTTCCGGGTTGTTTCGGTCCCAGTGGCTCTCTAATCGGTGGTGTGTACTGTCGCGTCTCTACACCTCATGCACGGGTCCTCCGTGATTCTGGCCTCTCCCTACTGGTAACTGGGGGTGTGGCCTGAAAATCACCTTTCTTTGTCTATCTTTATTGTTTGAGGTGTCGAGGCCCGAGGCCTCCACGCTCCTCCTGTGCCACCTCCTACTGTGTCGCCTCCTATTGTGCCGCCTCCTACTGTGCCGCCTCCTCCGCGGTCATCCCTACCCGTGGGTATTAGGAAGAGACACTTCCCTGGCCTGCTATACTTCCCAAGCGTCCCATCTTGTTGACTGTGGTCAACGCCCGAAGTCGGTCAACGCCCGAGGCCAGTCAACACCCGAGGACCGTACGGTAGATATTCTAACATCTTTAATATGGTATTCCTTGTTGACCTCGTTGACGATCAATTGAGAATCACTATGGCATTTCAGTCTTCACACTTCCATGTCCTTTGCCAGGAAAAGGCCTGCCACCAGAGCTTCATACTCGACTTGATTATTGGATGCTTTGAAATCGAAATTCAGCGATTGCTCTATTCTGATGCTCCCCGACCCTTCGAGCACTATTCTAGCCTCGTTGTCGGTTTTGTTGGATGAATCGTCTACGTACAACACCCATCACTCTTCGGTAGTGGGGCTACCTTGGAGTTTTAAGATGAAGTCCGCCAGACATTAGGATTTGATCAGTCCTCTGGGTTCATAGTTAATCCTGAATTCTGACAACTCAACCGACCATGCAATCATTCTTCCCGTCAACTTGGATTTTTGGAGAAATTTGTTGATAGGACAATTAGTTTTAACGATGACCTCGTAACTCTGGAAGTAATGTTGTAACCTTCAAGCTGTATGCACTAACGCAAAGCGACCTTCTCAATCATTTGATATCGAGTCTCTGGATCCTGCAATACTCAATTGACGAAATTGACGATTTTTTTTTTTTCCGGTTGTTCCTTACGCGACTACCACATTGATAGCGTTAGATTACAAAGCTAGATACATGAGCAGGGGTTCTTCTTCTTTTGGCTTACTGAGGATGGAGGTGTAGCCAGACCTTGTTTCACGACATTTAAGGCATTCTCACATGCCTCCCTCCATTTAAACTTGTCCACCTTCTTCATTATTTTGAGTATGGGTTTTATCCGCTCTGCTAACCTGGATAAAAATCGAGACAAAGATGTTAGACGGGCAACAAGCCTTTATACCTCTTAAAGTTTTAGACGGCCGACGACTAGTGAGTAGAAATCCAAGGAATTTTTCCTCCTCTACTCCAAACACACTTTTCTCGGTTCAGTCTCATGTCAAAATCGTGTAGTCTTTCAAAAACTTCTAGTAGGTCTTTAACATGTTGCTCGGGGCTTTCAGATTTGACAATCATGTCATTGACATAAACTTCCACGTTGTGACCGATCTCCTCCTTGAACATTCGGTCCATTAATCTTTGGTAAGTGGCTCCCGCGTTTTTCAGGCCGAACAACATTACCTCATAAAAGAAATTTTCCCTATCGATCATGTTCCCGCCGGTTGACCGGGATCATCTTTGCGCGTGGCTCGTCCTAGCGAGCTAGGGCACCTTCGTTATGCTTCGTCCGTGATACTTGAAAAGAAGTGAACAAAGGGGCGCCCTCGCGGCCGTTTGCACTCCGACGATCAAGTCAGCTAGCGAGAAACATCAAAGGTGACACACCCTCTGAAGGTGGTCGAAAGTAACTGTGCTGGAATACTAAAACTGGGTTGCCCTAATTGCCTTGTGTTCACAGTAGGTGCGCAGCAAAAGCAAATAGGGTTTGTGTTCTGTGTAGGCTCCGAGAATTAGGTCAAAAACTCGGTCCCCCATCAAACGACCCAAGGCCCCTTTTTATATACCTTCTGCATTTAAAGCACATTGAAGCGCATTGAAAGTGTATAAAAATGTTCCTTGGAACGTTCGAATCTTAACTGAATTAGCGCCTACCTTGGCAAACTTTCACTGAAACATTTAATGAGCGCGTGCTAATTGCCACGTGTCCTTCTGACTTGATCGTTACTCTGTGCGGAGGGCCTCACAGCGTCGTAACCCAACTTAGGGTTAATCCATTGTGTGAGTCCTCCTTCATTGAAGTGCATCTGGCGCATGGGGTGACTTTCTGGGTGCCGACTCATGCGCCCCAGGCTCGAGTTACTCGCCCTGGGGTGTATCTACCTTTCTCTCGTACCATGCACGTGGTTCTCCCCTGGTCGTGGCCCTCTCATGGGTCGTATCTGTCCCAGGGTCTCCCAACAGTGGCGTGGATACTTCACGAGTCAGGTTACCCCCTACTGGTACTAGAACTTATGGCTCTGAGGCCACCTTTCTCTTCTCTTTGTTACTGTTCTGAACTATCGAGGCCCGAAGCCTCCTTGCGATGTCTTAGCTTGGTGTTTTGTCTTGGCGACACCTTAACCCAGCGACGCCTTTACTTGGCGATGCTTTAACCTGGCGACGCCTTTCTTAGGCGACGCCTTAGCAAGACGACGCTCCCTATTGGCGACGCATTAACCCGGCGATGCCTCAGTCGGTCAATCTATTGACTTTTGATCCTGCCGGTTGACTTAGCGCAAGAGCGTTGCCTCGTCACGATCTTCCTCACCAGCTTGACACCACGTGCCCTCCAAGTCCACTCCACAGATAGCCTCTCTGAGAACCTGAAAAACACACAGTGGCGCCTCTGCGGCCGGTGGCGCTCCGACGCTCAAGTCAGTGACAAGAACACCCAAAAACTAAGAGAGAATATGCTCTGTAGGACCGTACTGTAGGCACACAACCCTAGCAGTATCAGCCGTAATGAAAAACGTACCTCTGCAAATTCTGTTAAGATTACCTTTATAGCTAGCTTTCTTCTCTCTCCAGGCCGTTATGCTTTTGGACGCGTGGCTCGCATCCAGCCCTGCAAGTGTCACCATCTAGACTGGGGTAGCAGGTAGCGCCCAGCCCTACACGTGTCGTCATCTGAGCCAAGGCAACTTGAGCGTCATTCCTCCATTGCTCCCAACCCTACACGTGTCATCATCTAGGTTGGAGTAACTGGTAACATCCAACCCTACACGTGTCGTCATCTGGATTGGGGCAACTTGAACGTCATTCTTGTGTAGTAACCAGCCACACAGCTAAGTCCTCCACTCAAGGAGCAAGCTAGCGCACAATGCGCTATGAAACATCACCCGACAAGGCGAGTATCGGATGCAACAAAGTGCATCATCTCTGTGATATCGCTCGTCGTAAGTGCTACCTTCCTTACTGCTACGCCATGCATGCTCTAGCTGAGGAAACCTTGCCACCAACGAATGTCCCCTCTGGGAATCCTGTCGCTGATGAGCAATCTGTTCCCTTCAACCCACTCAGCCTTCATGCCCCATGCTGGCGCAACAGTCATCTTACTGAACTTACACGCTTGAGATTACCCTTCTGAGCCTCTAACAGTTTTAACTGAGTTTACTGGGAGATCCGGCGATGTGCTCCTCGTGGCGACGTATAAACCACCCGAGCTCCTAGCAATCTTCGGCGATCTCTCACCACCAGATCTCCTAGCACTCTCATACGGCGATTGCGTCGTAACTCTGGTGACCGCCGGTCACGCACACTAGAGATCGGAGAACGCCAATTTAGTGTAACCGGCGACTATGCTCACTTCTGAACCATTCATCTTTTCTAGCCTACGTGTTCCACTGAGCACGCCCCACACGGGCACGCGCAAGACATGTCATCGCACTCGATGACCTGGTCGGTACACAAGCCCCCCAGTCTCAAGCTGTGACTTGTTTAGCGAGGAGACTAAAGAGGTTTAAAACTGGCGGCTTACGTGGCTTTGCGCGTTGGCGCTAAGACTGTTCACTGACTCGACATTTCACCAACTCCTCCGATCAGTCGACACGTGGACACATCGACGGCCATTGTTCACTGCCGTTTGCGCTTCCCACAACGTTCGAAACCCTTAAACCCTTCGCGCTATTCACTGTTTCATTATCGTTCTTCGTCTTCAAGCATTTTGAACACTCTCTCTGCGAACTACAAAACCTACGTCTCCCTCAATCTTCAACTTCCTTCAACACTCATCCGATCGTCAAAAGGTAACTCTTTTACGCCTTCTTCTGATATTTGTTGCATTTTAATCGGTTTGCATCATCCATTAACTGCCTGGAGCATACGTTGTGGGTTGTTTCTCTTTTCTCTAGTAACTTAGAGCTTCATTCTTGATAGCATCTTTTCCAGCGAACTCTCATTCGTTCGTTCTGTCTTCTTCGTCTTCGATCGAGTCATTCTTTTGCTATCCTCATTTCCTCCCTTTTCTTTCCTTTGCAGTTCCTGCGATGGCTCAGACAAAGTCCACCTCTAACCCTCCTTCCTCATCGCGAAACCCTCCTCCCAATACTCGTAGGGTTACCACTAGGACAAACCCTCCACCAACACGCAACCCCCCACGAGCCTCTGGTGCTCCTTCCTCACAGGCTGAGAGGCCTGCCTCATCCCATGCCAATCGTAACCAAGCAACCCTTCCGCAGGCCGGGGGAGCCTCCCTTCCTTCACCAGACTACAAAAAGCTCTACCCTTGGGCCTCCCCGATTCTACTGAGGGAAACTTTGATGGAGATCAAGCCCAAGAGAACATGGAGGCCACTCATCAAGCTCAAGAAGAGGTGGAGGCACAAATGGAGGACGCCCATGGAGGTCAAAGTCCACCTCAAAGGATTACAAGAAGCATGTTCAAAGCCTTGGGAGCTAGAGGACATTTATTTTCTCTTTTTGTAGTGTCTTTAGTTGAAGGTGCTTAGAGGGAAACCTTAGAAACCTCTTTTGTTATAGCATCTTTTAGTTTTTAGTTAGGAGCTTTAGGGGGGTGTATTAGTAGATAGGTGTAGGAGTAGAATAGGGGGTGCCAAAGTGAAGGAAAGGATCACACCTTCCTTGCCTTGTTTTTGAGCGCCGGTTCTAGCTTGTTTTGGAGGGAATTTTGATTTGTTTTAGCTTTCAATTTTCAGCACCTTAGGCTATAAATAGAGGTGCCTTCCTTGTAAATTTCAGATTTGAATTCATCTAAAAAACTATACTCAAAATTGGAGTGAGCATTTGGAGAGCTTTTGAGCTTCTACTCTAGTCTTATCTTGAAGGACCATGGTTTCCTCAAGTGGCGGCTTCCACACTCATCTAGGAGCATCCATACTTCTAGTGGCGTGATCATCCAACCTATCTTCCATCTTCATGAGCATTCTCTTCTCCTTCCTTTCTTCTCTTTCAATTACTCTTGTTGTCTTGTGTTCTTGAGCATGATTTGGTTCGGCTATTCCATTTTCCAGCACATGTGTTCTGTTTTTGTTTTTCAATTCCTTTTATGTTCGGTTCTTATGTGTTCTTGCATAATTCTGTTCGGTCAATTCATTTTATGTCTCCTTTGTTGATTCAATTTGACAATATTTGGTTCAACCAAATGAGTTTGGGAATTGGTACTTGTTATTGGTGAGTTCTTGACTTAGAACCATGATCCAACTTCTAAGAAAGTGCCTCTATATTTTCCAGCTCAAGGTGATTCCTCAAAGTGTCAAGAATCTTGTTCTATGTGGCTATTGGAATCACATCATGTGGTATCATGAGTCTTAGGTTCATTCTTGTTTAATTGTTGAGTTGTGTGCACTTTATTTCAAGAGCTCTTTTTAATTTCTTGCAATTTAAGTTTCTGTTTTAGAATTTTAATTGAGTATTCTTGCTTTTTTTCTTTTGCTCCAAGTGTTTGTGGAAAGGTTTATGGCACTCATAATTCTTATGAGTATGGTTGCTCTTTTGGAATGGCATTATCCTTCCTAGAGTTTACCTTAAGCTTCCTTTCACTAGTTACAATTTGTGTTGTGTCTTTTAATTTTTGAATCATGTCAAGTTTTGTCTTAGTCATGTTATTCCATATATGTCATTACTTCTAGTAGTACTTTTATTGTTTTGATTGTTTCTTGCTTTGGTGTCATATAATTTTCTGAATTGATGTTGATCCTTTGTGCATTTTCTTTTTAGAATTGAGTTCATACTTGTATTCTAGACCTATACAAGTTCCAATACATCATTTTCTATTATGTCTTTGCTAGTTCATCATTCTGTTTTTTATTCCTATTAGGATTCCTCTGTTTCTGAAAAGAGTGCTTACTGTTTTTCCTTATTGCAACTGATTTACGTACTGTAAAATTCTGAAATTCTGGATTTGAGATATTCAAAGTGTTAGAAAAGAATAGAAAAAACAATCATTCAAAAATATGAAGTACACAAAAAATGATAAATAAAATAAAAAAGGTGTACATTCCTGCCGAAAAAAATACGGTAATCTGGCAGTGATTTTAAAGAATTTATTTCTCTCAATTGGCTTACTGTTTTTAATTGATTCCAGTGCCATTTTTGAGTTAACACCTTGAAGTTTCTGTGGTATAAATTTCATAATCCAGTTCGCTCTACAACGTTCCAGTTAAATCATTGAATATCAAACACAGTTTGCATAAAAAAAAAAAAAAATTTCCAGTAGCTAAATTTTTTTGTTTTCTTCATCTACTCTAGTGCTTTTCCTTAGGTATTCTTTTGTGTGCCTACTTTTCTCATTGAGTTCTTTATTTTCTTGATTGTCTTTCATTCTTACTCTTTGAGTTTGTCTTACATATAGTTTTCCTTTTGCAATTACCTTTCCTTGCTTATACCTTTTCTTGTTTGTCTTTATTGTTTCTTTGGTTTTGTGGTGGTTTGCTCTTAAGATTGGTGTGCTTGCTTTGACATATTTCATTTGAGGATTCCAAGGCTTGAAGATCAGATTGGAGCAAGAACATTATTTCTTTGAGAGTGATATCTTTTTCAGCCTTAATTTCACTTCGGCAGTTTCAATTGCAAAGCTCACTGTTTTTGCTAATTTTTAACTTGTTTGCTGTTTTTTGTGTGTTTGCTGTTTTTAATTACAAATGGCTGGATTTTCAAGTGATGCATCCTACAAGCAGAATTCTCCTTCCAAAGCTTCAATTCTTGGTGAATTACATGAAGCTCAAAGAACAATTAGAAGGTTGGAAGAGAAAATGCAAAAGATGGAGGTCCAACAAACTAGACCATCTCCTTCTATCCATGATGGACATCATTCTCATAGACCATCTTCAAGAGCTTCTTCAAATGATGTTGGCCGTGAAGATGAACATAGGAGAAGGAGACCTCCACCCCAAGTCCATGGACAAAGACATCATCACCAAGGGGAAAGAATTCACTACGGCAATGGCTTCTACCATGATGCAAAGTCCAAGCTTCCTTCGGTCAAACTACCTTGTTTTAATGGTTCTAGTGATCCAAATGTGTATTTAGATTGGGAGGCTAAGTGTGAACAAATTTTTGAGATCCATGAGATCCAAGAGGAGCATAAGCTCAAGCTAGCCACCCTAGAGTTTAGTGATTATGCCATGAAATGGTGGCATGGGATTGTAAAGGACATTATCTATCACAAGGGTCCTCCCGTGGACTCTTGAAACTCTTTAAAGGATCATATGCGCGCTAGGTTTGTGCCCCCACATTTTAGGAAAGACCTCATGTTGAGACTCCAACGGTTTCAACAAGGCACGCTAAATGTGGATGAATATTATAAGGAGCTTGAGACGCTTGTGCTTAAAATTGAATTAGAAGAAAGTGAAGAAGCCATGATTGCTAGGTTTGTGAGTGGTCTTAGGAAGGATATCCAAGACATTGTTGAGTTACAAGAGTATTCATCATTGGGCTCTTTAGTTCATCTTGCAATGAAGGTGGAAGCCCAACTTGCTAAGAAAAACTCTTTTAAAAATGCTTCCAATAATGGATACTACTCCAAGTCTTGGAGAAACAAAACTTCTTTTTCTAAACATCCTTCCAAAGATTCTTCTTTCAAACCCAAGGAATCTAAGCCATCAACATCTAGACCTAAGTCTCCCACTAGAACATCTAACACTAAATGCTTTAAATGTATGGGTTATGGTCATATTGCTGCAAATTGTCCTTCCAAACGAAGTATGTACATGCATGAGGGCATTGTAGTTAGTGAGCATGATTCGGATTCTTCAAAGTATTCATTGCATTCTCATGCATCTAGTGAGGAAGAGAGCGAATGTCCACTTGAAGGGGACTTGTTAGTTGTGAGAAGACTTCTTGGACAAGTTTCACAACCTTTTGATGAAAGTCAAAGGGAAAATATTTTCCATACAAGATGTCTTATTCAAAACAACATTTGTTCCTTGATAGTGGATGGGGGTAGTTGTGCAAATGTGGCTAGTACAAGAGTAGTAGATAAACTTGGATTGCCTACTATCTCTCATACAAAGCCCTACAAGTTACAATGGCTTAGTGAAGTAGGAGAAATAATTGTTAATAAACAAGTCCTCATCCATTTCTCCATTGGAAAATACAAAGATGAGGTATTATGTGATGTTGTGCCCATGGAAGCCACTCATGTTCTTTTGGGAAGGCCTTGGCAATTTGATAGAAAAGTTTTACATGATGGCTTTACCAACAAATTATCTTTTGAATTCCATGGTCACAAGGTTACTTTAAAATCTCTCTCTCCAAGAGAAGTCCATGAGGACCAAGTTATCATGAAGAAAAAGAGGGAGAGTGAAAAAGATAAAAAAGATAAAAAAGATAAGAGTTCTAAGCCTACACTCCTTGTGTCTAGGCGTGACATTGAAAGGGAAATAGTGGCTCATCATCCTCTTTTTTTAGCCATCCCTAGAACTCTTAGCATAGAATCACTTGTTGATAGTCCTCATTGCTTGGAAAAGTTGGTAGAAGAGTTCAAAGATGTGTTTCAAGATCCTCCAAATGGACTTCCACCTTTGAGAGGGATTGAGCACAAAATTGATTTGATACCGGGCTCTTCTTTACCAAATCGTCCCGCCTATAGGACCAATCCAAGTGAAACCAAGGAAATTCGCCAACAAGTTGAGGCTTTGATTGAGAAAGGGTGGGTGCAAGATAGCATGAGTCCTTGTGCTATGCCTATCATCTTAGTGCCAAAAAAGGATGGCACATGGCGAATGTGTTCGGATTGTAGGGCCATAAATAACATAACCATTAAGTATAGGCATCCCATACCTAGACTAGATGATTTGTTGGATGAATTACATGGTTCTAAAATCTTTTCAAAGATTGATCTTAAAAGCGGCTACAATCAAATCCGTATCAAACCGGGTGATGAATGGAAGACGGCTTTTAAGACCAACTTTGGTTTATATGAGTGGTTAGTTATGCCTTTTGGTTTAACTAATGCACCAAGTACCTTCATGCGCCTCATGCATCATGTTCTTAGACCTTTCATTGGTAAGTTTGTTGTGGTTTACTTTGATGACATTCTCATTTATAGCTTATCTTTGAATGACCATAGGTTGCATGTTAGGCAAGTTTTGGAAACCCTTAGGAAGGAACATTTGTATGCTAATCTTGCTAAATGTATGTTTGCTCTTGATCATATAGAATTCCTAGGGTTTGTTGTGAGTTGTAAAGGGGTCCATGTGGACAAAACAAAGGTGGTGGCCATTCAAAATTGGCCTACACCGAAATCTTTGAATGAGGTCCGAAGTTTTCATGGGCTTGCTTCTTTCTATAGAAGATTTGTCCCAAACTTTGGTACCATTGCCGCACCACTCAATGACATAGTGAAAAAGGATGTGGTCTTTCATTGGGGTGAAGCACAACAAAATGCTTTTGATACTTTGAAAGAAAAATTGACTAATGCTCCCATCTTGGCCCTTCCTAATTTCACTAAGACATTTGAGATTGAGTGTGATGCTTCAAGCATAGGCATTGGGGCTGTTCTCCTTCAAGAGGGCCACCCCATAGCCTATTTTAGTGAGAAATTGAAGGGAAGTCATCTCAACTATTCCACCTATGATAAGGAATTATATGCACTTGTTAGGGCTTTGTTTACTTGGCAACACTATCTTTTTCCCAAAGAGTTTGTGATACATAGTGATCATGAATCTCTTAAATATTTGAAAAGCCAAAACAAACTTAACAAGAGGCATGCTAAGTGGGTGGAATTCATTGAGCAATTTCCTTATGTGATCAAACACAAGCAAGGCAAAATAAATATTGTGGCGGATGCTCTTTCTAGAAGATACACCTTGCTAAATCTTTTAACCTCTCAATATCTTGGTTTTGATCACATTAAGGAACTTTATCATGATGACCTTGATTTTTCTCTCCTCTATCAAGAGTGTCTTAAGGGAGGACACAAAGACTTTTTTATTCAAGATGGCTTTCTTTTTAAGGGAAAACGTCTTTGTGTTCCCCAATGCTCTATTAGATTATCTCTTGTTAGAGAAGCTCATGAGGGGGGCTTAATGGGACATTTTGGGGTTGCTAAAACTTTGGATGTGTTGCATGAACATTTCTTTTGGCCTCATATGCATAAACATGTTCATAGTTTGTGTGATAAATGCATAGCTTGCCGCAAAGCTAAATCTAAAATGCATCCCCATGGTCTTTATACTCCTCTTCCTATTCCTTCAATGCCTTGGGTAGATATATCTATGGATTTCATCTTAGGCTTACCCAAGACATCAAAGGGAAAGGACTCCATTTTTGTGGTAGTGGATCGTTTTTCAAAAATGGCTCACTTTATTCCTTGCCACAAAGTGGATGATGCATGCCACATTGCAAACCTCTTCTTCCAAGAAGTGGTTCGCTTGCATGGGATTCCTAGGTCTATAGTGTCCGATAGAGATCCTAAGTTCTTGAGTCACTTTTGGAAGACCTTGTGGGGCAAGCTTGGAACTAAGCTTTTATTTTCTACCACTTGCCACCCACAAACTGATGGTCAAACCGAGGTGGTGAATAGAACTTTAGGACAACTATTGAGATGCTTTATTTCGGGGAATCCTAGGGTTTGGGAGAATTTACTACCCCATGTTGAGTTTGCATATAACCGAGTAGTAAATTCTACCACCTCCCATTCTCCTTTTGAGGTGGTCTATGGGTTTAATCCCCTAACACCTCTTGATCTTCTTCCTATTCCCCTTCTTGAAGATGTCTTGTGCAAAGATGGGGATGAAAAGGCTTCTTTTGTGAAAACTTTGCATAAAGACATCAAGAAGAGAATTGAGAAGAAGGTTGGCAAGTATGCTGAACTTGCCAATAAAAGGAGAAAAGCATTGTTGTTTGATGAGGGCGATTGGGTTTGGCTTCACTTGAGGAAGGATCGTTTTCCTACTCAAAGGAAGTCCAAACTAATGCCTCGAGGGGATGGACCTTTCCAAGTCCTCAAGAGGATTAATGACAATGCTTATGAGTTAGATATGCCTGATACATTCTTAGGTAGTCATACTTTTAATGTCAGCGATCTAACTCCTTTTTCTGTAGGTCTCCAGAATTCGTGGTCGAATTCTCTCCAACTCGGGGAGTATGATGGAGATCAAGCCCAAGAGAACATGGAGGCCACTCATCAAGCTCAAGAAGAGGTGGAGGCACAAATGGAGGACGCCCATGGAGGTCAAAGTCCACCTCAAAGGATTACAAGAAGCATGTTCAAAGCCTTGGGAGCTAGAGGACATTTATTTTCTCTTTTTGTAGTGTCTTTAGTTGAAGGTGCTTAGAGGGAAACCTTAGAAACCTCTTTTGTTATAGCATCTTTTAGTTTTTAGTTAGGAGCTTTAGGGGGGTGTATTAGTAGATAGGTGTAGGAGTAGAATAGGGGGTGCCAAAGTGAAGGAAAGGATCACACCTTCCTTGCCTTGTTTTTGAGCGCCGGTTCTAGCTTGTTTTGGAGGGAATTTTGATTTGTTTTAGCTTTCAATTTTCAGCACCTTAGGCTATAAATAGAGGTGCCTTCCCTGTAAATTTCAGATTTGAATTCATCTAAAGAAACTATACTCAAAATTGGAGTGAGCATTTGGAGAGCTTTTGAGCTTCTACTCTAGTCTTATCTTGAAGGACCATGGTTTCCTCAAGTGGCGGCTTCCACACTCATCTAGGAGCATCCATACTTCTAGTGGCGTGATCATCCAACCTATCTTCCATCTTCATGAGCATTCTCTTCTCCTTCCTTTCTTCTCTTTCAATTACTCTTGTTGTCTTGTGTTCTTGAGCATGATTTGGTTCGGCTATTCCATTTTCCAGCACATGTGTTCTGTTTTTGTTTTTCAATTCCTTTTATGTTCGGTTCTTATGTGTTCTTGCATAATTCTGTTCGGTCAATTCATTTTATGTCTCCTTTGTTGATTCAATTTGACAATATTTGGTTCAACCAAATGAGTTTGGGAATTGGTACTTGTTATTGGTGAGTTCTTGACTTAGAACCATGATCCAACTTCTAAGAAAGTGCCTCTATATTTTCCAGCTCAAGGTGATTCCTCAAAGTGTCAAGAATCTTGTTCTATGTGGCTATTGGAATCACATCAAACTTCATCAATAAATACTGAGGTGGGGGTACATCGACTGAGGAAAGGGGATCAATCTGATCTCTCATTTCACAAGGAGCACGACAGCAAAATGACAGTGCTGCCTTGCCCTCTTGGAGAGCCGATTTGCGTGGACGATAAGGGGGGCAACGGGGAGTTGTTCTGCTTCATCTACGCCACGCTGTTCAAGAAAGTGAAACTTAGGTTTCCTTTCACTCGCTTCGAGAGGGAGTTGTTGACCGAACTCGACATCGCCCCTGCCCAGCTCCATCCCAACAGCTGGGCATTCGTGAGGGCATTCGAGATTATTTGCGCGCACTTGGGGCTACCAGCTTCGGTGGATGTCTTCCTCTTTTTGTTCGAGGCAAAGAATCCTGGAGATCGCCCCTGGGTCAGCCTGAACGGGATTGCTGGGAGGTCAATCCTCTCCATCTTCCAGCAATCCTACAAAGACTTGAAGGGGAAGTTCGTCAAGGTGTTCCAGAACAACCAAGACCCTTCACTACTTGATGGCTTCCCCTTGTATTGGGTAAACAAGGGGCACAAAGACTCCAAAGACAACTTTAGGAGACCAAGGAGTCTCGACAACATGGGGGAACTGGACAAAGACCTTTGTCTCTTCTGGAAGAATGTGGCCTCTGCCAACATCACCCTCCCCACTGCTCAAATAATCTCCTTCGAATTCCTTGAGGACCAACTCGACATGTACATAGGTTAGCCCCCTTCCCAACACCAAGATTCTCACTTCGTGTATAAGCTGACCTAGGACTCTTACCACTCTGTCTTTGTGCTGTTTACTTATGTTATCTCCGTATGTATATGCCTGCATGCTCTGTTTTTGCTTTGGGGCATACTCATTGACTTTACCTAGTGCAGACACAATGTTGGGCAAAGGAAGACTGGCTGAACTAAGGGCGATCGCCCGAGCCCACGAACTCGCGGCGGGCTACCAAACGATCCCGAACTCTGTTGCGGAGATCGCCGCCGCCCAAGGCCAATCCCCACCAGCTGGCCCAACCGCTGCTGCTGCTCTTCCAGCCCCCCAACGCAAAAAGCTACCTCTTAGGAAGGCCAGAAGGAAATCCCCCAGGGTAGTATCTGACGAAGAGGCGGATGAGAGCATCGAGGATGGGCTAATCTGCAAAAGAAGGAGGGTGGCGGTTTCCGAGCCCCCAGCAATTGAGAGCGCCACTCCAAACTTCATCGAGGACCCTCCCAGTGCCTCCACTCCATTTGAGTTCGCTGGGGGCGTTCCTGTTTCAAACGCATCAATTGCTGAGGCTGCTCCTGATCAACTCACTGATACGCAAGCCTCCTCACAAGCTGCCGAGGAGCCGCCTGCCTCACCACCACGCCTCAAAGCTCTCCCCGTCGTTCAACCTTGCGAGGGCGGTGGTGAACACCAACCTTCGCCTCCACCAGCAACCTCAGGCCTCCCAGCCGCTCTTCAAGAAGCTTTGAAGTCCTTCACCGTGCGCCTAAGTGCCATGGATGACGATTGTCTTCCCCAAATCATCGGCGAAGGCCTCAAAGACTCCCTGGAGAAGTTCGAGCTCGACAATCGGATCAACCAGGAGGTGGCAAGCACCGCGAAAGCTGAAGCCGAAAAGACTAAGTGCGATATGATGATGCAAGGCTAGGAGTTTTCGCGAGTTGAAAACGCCCTCAAGGACGAGCTCCAGAGCGTGCGACAAGACAACAAAGAGCTACGCAAAAAGCTTCATGACAAACTCCAAGACGCCGTCGAGCTGGAGAGCAAGATCGTCCCTCTGAGGGAGAGAATTGCTGCGCTGGAGGAGGCGAAGAAGACTGACGCTCAGAAGATGGCCAACCTGGAGAAGAGGTCAATTGAGAGAGAGACCTTTCTGGGAAAGGTTGAGCAAGATCGGGATAAGGCCTCCCAGGAATTTAGTGAAGCTCCTGCTGAGCTTGCTCGAGTTCGCGAGGAGAACAACGGGCTCAAGAAGAAGGCCGACGAGCTCGAGCTTGAAGTCACCCAGGTTCGTGAAGAGAACAGTGGGTTCAAGACGAAGATCGACGAGCTTCAGCTTGAGGCTACCCAGGTTCTAACCTCCGGCTTTGGCGCTGCTTTGGAGCAGCTTGCTTGCAAATATCCCGACCTTGATCTTTCTGAGTTCTCAGTGTACAACGAGGTGGTGGACGGCAAGATCGTGCCCCCGATCGACTCATCTCCTTGAAGACTCTTACGCATTACCTTATTCTGTAATAACTCTCATCTTGTTCGAACTGTTCGACGCTCATGTGCACAAATGTGCATGTATATATATATATAATCTTCTAGCTTATCTGCTGCGCAATCAATTGATTTAACTATCATAACGGGCGAAACTTGCTCAACTGCGTGAACTCAACAATACTTGAACTTAACCCTCCGTGTACCGCTTTAAACACGAGCAAATTGTTAACCTTATAACAAACTTGGCAAACTGTTAACTCAAAGTAAATTTGAGCAACTATCAACTCTTTGGTGATGACATTCAATAAAACTCGCGAACTTAAGGCAACGAACCTTAACGTAAGGTCACTTACTAGGCAGCAGGTTTTGACTCAAACTAGTGTTAAAATACAGTTTACCTGATCTGCCAAGTGAAGTGCCCCCTACGTCTGTCATCGCCCGGAACTCTTCTGATCTGGCACTTGCCGCACAACCCCTTCACTGTCTCAACTTCCACGCCATAAGGTTCTAGCGATGTTACCTTTCTTCTTTTCATAACTTGATCATTGTTCCCTCATCTGGGGGTAGAGGCGCCTTTCGGATCCTTCTCTACCTCCCTGAGTTTCAGAACAATGATCTGGTCTTACTGGGTCAATATTGATGTTTCACTTAAAGGGAGAAAGGCATTTCCCTTCCCTTCCCACCATTTAAGGTCACAAACACCCCTGACCTTTCAGCTCATCTTGCCTGAACTCACTCGGTGAGAAGGACTTTATCTTGCCTGAACTCACTCTAAGGTGAGAAGGACTTTATCTGGTGCCTCAACTTGCCCAGGGTGTACATCTCCACCCCCCTGGATGCACTGAGGACTTTTAATCTTGCCTCTATCTGCTGGTGCAGAGAGGTCTTTTAATCTGTTCTCGCCTACACTCGCACAAAGACGATGAGGACTTTATCTCTTTCTCGCCTCAAGACGCGCGAGGGCATTGAGGTCTTTAATCATTGTTGGTGCCTCCGATCGCCAAAAGACGACGAGGTCTTTAAAACTTTTAACTGATGCCGCCGATCGCTGAAAAACGATGGGGACTTTAAAACTTTTAACTGATGCCGCCGATCGCCGAAAAACGATGGGGACTTTAAAACTTTTAACTGAGAGCATGCAATACGATTTTACTGTTGCCCTAGATCACATACGAGTAATAAGGCCTTTTTTCTAAAACTCTCGAAGCCATAAGCATGCAAACATAGAAGCTTTAAACTTTGAAAAACTCTTCTTTATTGGGTGGCCTCATTAAAAACCCTCCTTAGGGAAAAAAGAGTGCCCCCTTGAAATTGTTTTAACAGAAACTATTCAAATCTCTTCATATTCGTCTTTACTTACAAGGCTTTAACTATAATACGACTTGAGATGTGTGGCGTTCCAAGTGCGAGGAATCGCCCCTCCTTCTAACGTCTCCAAGCGGTAGGCGCCATTCCCGAGCGCCTCGGTTATTCTGAACAGTCCCGTCCACTTGGGCGATAACTTGTTCTGCATCTCATACTGATGGGCCTTCCTCATCACCAGATCGCCGCTTCTAAACTGCCTTGACATTACCTTAGAGTTGTACCTTCGCTCAACTCTTCTCTTTACTGCTTCGGCTTTCACTCTCGCCTCCTCCCTAACCTCATCCAGCAAATCCAGATTCATTCTTCTTTCTTCGTTCGAGTTTTCCGCCACGAAGTTCTGGAATCTCGGCGAGCTTTCCTGGATTTCGACTGGAATCATCGCATCACATCCATAAACCAAACTAAAGGGGGTCTCGTGGGTTCCTGACTGCTCAGTGGTATGGTATGCCCAAACTATGCGGGGTACCTCTTCAGCCCACGATCCCTTAGCTTTCTCTAATCTTCTCTTTAAACCTCTCAGCAACACCCGATTGGCAGACTCCACTTGGCCATTCGTCTGTGGGTGCTCGACGGATGAAAACACCTGTTGTATCCTCACCTCTTCGCACAGCTTTTTCAAGAGGTGACTTGCAAACTGAGCCCCATTGTCTGACACCAGGCGTTTGGGCACACCAAACCGGCACACTATGTTCTTCCATACAAAGCTCTCGATCTTGTGTGCGGTGATCTGGGCCACTGGCTCCGCTTCGATCCATTTGGTGAAGTATTCAATCGCCACTACCAAGTACTTCATCTGCCTGATCGCCAATGGGAAGGGTCCCAGAATGTCAATTCCCCAAGTATGGAACGGCCAGGGGCTGTAAATCGACTTCAGCTCTTTTGGGGGTGCCTTGTGCCAATCGGCGTGCTGCTGGCATTGCTTGCAACGCTGGGCGTATCTCTTGCAATCTTCTCTCATCGTGGGCCAGTAATAGCCTGCACGGATAGTCCTTGTCGCCAGCGATCGACCTCCAATGTGGCTCCCGCAAATTCCCTCATGCAGCCATAATCCTCCACTTCTCTCCGTGTATACATACAAGAAGGGGGTGTCTGAATCCAAACCTGTACAGCTCGCCGTTAATAAGGGTAAACTTGCTGGAGCTCTTCTTTATTTTTCTGGCCTCAGTTGAGTCAACTGGAAGCACACCATCCGCTAAATAACGTTGGTAAGGCGTTATCCACGTGTCTGGCTCGTGGACAGCGCAAATCTGCATCGATCTTGCCCCTTCCACTGGGCGCACTCTGACCCTCGGCGCCCTCAGAGTTTCCTGCGTTAGGGATCTATGACTTCTCGCTGGTCTTCCCATTGATCTACAAACATGGAGAACTTGGTGGTCTGCCACGAATGCTCGAGGCGCTTTCAAAGTTTCTTGAATGACTGTCCTCTGCCTACCCCCCTTGCCCGAACTGGCGAGCTTGGCTAGCAAGTCAGCTCGGGCATTCTGTTCTCTTGGCACGTGCACCACTTCAAATGAAGCGAAAGATCTTCTTAGCTCTTGAACGTACTCCAAGTAGGCTGCCATCTGCGGGTCCTTGGCTTGGAACTCGCTAGTTACTTGTCCTGTGACCAACAGCGAGTCGCTCTTGGCCATCAGCACTCTCGCCCCCATTTCCTTAGCCAGCAGGATTCTAGCGATCAAAGCCTCATACTCTGCTTGGTTGTTGCTTGCTTTGAAAGCGAACCTCAATGACTACTCTATCAACACTCCGTTGGGCCCTTCCAAAATGACCCCAGCCCCGCTGCCCAGCTGGTTGGACGACCCATCAACAGAGAGTACCCAGCGAAAGTCACCCTCGGCGTTCTGTGCCACTTCGGAGGACAACTCGACCACGAAATCGACGAATACTTGCCCTTTGATCGATCCCCGGGGTTCATACTTGATGTCGAACTCCGAAAGCTCGACCGCCCACTTCACCATCCTTCCAGCCACATCGGGCTTCTTCAAAACCTTCTGGATTGGCAGATCAGTCATCACCAGTACCGTGCAGCTCTGGAAGTAATGGCGCAATCTCCTCGTCGAGAATACAACCGCTAATGCTGCCTTTTCTAGGGCCTGGTACCTTACTCCGGGCCTTGCAGCACCTTGCTAACGAAATATATAGGCCTTTGGGTCTGGTCCTGATCCTGCACTAGCATTGCGCTGATCGCCCTCTCAGTTATGGCAAAGTACAGCCTGAGGGGTGTTATGTCTTGGGGCTTGCACAGAACTGGAGGGCTCGCCAAATATTCCTTGAGCTTTACGAAGGCCTCCTCACACTCCTTTGTCCAAACAAATCTGTTGTTCCTCTTCAAACATTAGAAGTATGGGTGACCCTTCTCTCCGCTTGCCGATACGAATCGGGACAGGGCGGCCATCCGCCCCGTGAGTTGCTGCACCTCCTTCACATTGGCGGGGCTCCTCATTGCCAAAATGGCGGCGCACTTCTCGAGGTTAGCCTCAATTCCCCTCTCTGACAGAAGAAACCCCAGAAATTTCCCTGCTTCTACACCAAAAACGCACTTTTCAGGATTCAGTTTTAGCTTGTACCTGGCTATTGTGATGAACAACTCTTCCAAGTCTGTGACGTGCTTGTCTTTCTCCAGGGACGTCACGACCATGTCGTCGACGTATGCCTGCACATTCTTTCCGAGCATGGGCGCGAGCACCTTGTCCATCAGCCTTTGGTATGTAGCCCCTGCATTCTTCAACCCGAAGGGCATTACCTTGTAGCAATAACATGACCTTTCCGTCATGAAGGCGGTCTTCTCTTCGTCCATGGGTGCATTTTGATTTGGTTGTACCCCGAGAAGGCATCCAGAAAACTGAGTAGCTTGCACCCTGATGCACTGTCTACTAGGGCGTCAATGCTTGGCAAAGGGTAAGAGTCCTTCGGGCAGGCCTTATTCAAGTCTGTAAAGTCAACGTACATCCGCCATTTTCCGCTACTCTTCTTGACCAGGACAACGTTAGCGAGCCATTCTGGATATTGGATTTCCCTGATGTGGCCCGCTGCAAGTAGTTTCCGCGTCTCTTCTTTGATCGCCTGTCTCTTCTCCTCATTGAATTTTCTTCTTCTTTGGCGGATGGGCCTGACTTGGGGGTCCATTGCCAAACGATGGCACAAGAAATCGGGGTTGATCCCCGACATATCTAAAACAGCCCACGCAAACGCATCCATGTGTCTACTTATTACCTCGGCGATCTGGTCTTGCGTCTTGCTATCCAAGGTTCTTCCCAACTTAAACACCTTACCGCTGATCTCCTTCTCGAGCCATTCCTCTACTGGCTGAGGTTTCCTCTCGCTGGCGATCAGCGCCCTCGCGATACCGGTTTCTCTGGCGCTCTCCGAGCAGTTTCTCTCCAACCTCGCCTCTACATTCCCCATCGGCACATCGCCCTCGGCGACCACCTCTAACGCCACATCCGAAACTCGCCGGGGTTCGCGCTCCGGCTCCACGCCAGGGGGAGGCGTTGTGGTTACGTGGCACACAGACCTCTTGTTCTTGAGGTTGTTTTCGTAACACTTCTTCGCCTCCTTCTGGTCGAAGCAAATAGTGATGATCATACCCTCCATAGACGGCAGCTTGACCTTCATGTGCCTTGTCGAAGGCACAACTCCTGTTCTGTTGAGCGTTGGCCTCCCCAGCAGTATGTTGTACGCTGACGGGGCGTTTACAACAAGGTACCTGATCTTCTCCGTTCGTGAGGCCAAGCCGTTAGTGAAGGTCGTCCTCAGCTCGATATACCCCCTCACCTCCACTTGGTCGCCGATAAAACCGTACAAGCAGCCCCCATATGGTCTTAGCTGATCAGGGGACAGTTGTAACTTCTCAAAGGTTGGCCAAAACATCACATCTGCTGAGCTTCCTTGGTCGACCAGCACCCGGTGGACGGTCCTTCCCGCCGTGACAAGCGAGATCACAATAGGGTCGTTGTCGTGAGGCACCACGTCCCTGAGGTCCCCCTTGGTGAACGTGATGTCCACGTCGGGCGAGTGATCCTCAAAGACTTCCACTGACATTATCGACCTCGCGTACCTCTTTCGTTGCGACGCTGTGCACCCCCCGCCGGAGAATCCGCCAGCTATGGTGTGGATCTCGCCGTGAATAGGCACCTCGTGCTGTTGCCCTCTGCTGCTCGCCGGTTGAGACCCTGATGCTTGGTCCGCTTGCTTCTCTAGCAAGTAATCCTTCAGGAAACCACATTTGACCAGCTCGGCGAGCTGGTGCCCCAGAGCCAAACACGAGTTGATAGAGTGGCCTAAACTCTTGTGGAACTCGCACCATGCGTCTGGCTTTGGCCCAAAAATCTTCTCTGCCGTTTTCTCAGGCACTTTGAGCCTGGCAGCTATGTTTGGGATGGCGATCAAATCAGCCAAACCCATCACAAACTCATACATCGGGGGGCGATTACTCTCCCTGGGGCGCCCTGGTCCCTTGCTCTTATTTTTCTTAGGGTCGTAAGGATGACGCGTCCTTTGATCCCTCTTTCCCGCCGCCGCCTCCATTACCCTCTGAGGTTGTACCCTTGCTTGGGTGCGCGGTTTAGTTGGGGCCACATTCCCTCTCTTCTCGGTGACCTCGCTCTCGGCGGCGATGTGAGCCACAGCACGTCGCCGGATTTCGGCGAACGTGGCGGGGTGGCTCCTGATGAGCGACTCACTAAAAGGCCCAGGCAACACGCCTTTTTTGAAGGTGTGCACGAACATCTCTTCGTCCTTTCCTGGCAAACGGACTATCCGAGCTCCGAATCTGTTCAGGAAATCCTTCAAGGACTCCCCTTGGTACTGCCTTATATCAAACAAGTCGTAAGACACTAAAGGTGGCGCCTTGTTCACTATGTACTGCTCAACAAACATCTTGGAAAACAGTTGGAACGTGGTAATGTGGCCAGTGGGTATACTGACGAACCAGTCCAACGCCGTTCCGCTCAAAGTGCTCATGAACACCTTACAATACACCGCATCTGAGCCCCCTGAGAGCATCATCTGAGTATGAAACGTCGTGAGATGGGCTTTAGGGTCCTCCACCCCAGTGAAAGATGCTTTCACTGCCTCAGTGTTAGCCGGGACTACCGAGTCCATGATCTATTGGGAAAATGTCATAGGAAAGCTGCGTGGTGGGGACAGGGGTGCAGATCTGTCCCCTGCCGCACGCTCCTCCCGCTCCTAAAGGGCTTTGCGCAGCTCTTCGTTGATCCTGTTGAGCTCTTCGTTCCTTGCTTGCGAGGCCACCAGCGCCTCGTGCATCCTTTCCTGCTCAGAACGCGATGCAGCCACGTTCTCCTGCAGCGTCCTCATCATGTCCATCACTTGCGTCATGGACACAGCATCTTCGTCTGTTCATGACGCAACTAAACTGGAGCGCGTTGTCCTCATCCTTCCTCAGCAAACTCAGCAGCTCAAAGAACTCCAAACAAACGGTGAAAACTCCAGGAGTCGACTGCGATAGCGAGCAGTCGAACAGAAAACACTCGAAGCACCACAAACACAAACTATGGTTGGGAATCACCTTTTATACGACCCCACGGTGTGCGCCAGATGATCCTGCCGGTTGACTTAGCGCAAGAGCGTTGCCTCGTCACGATCTTCCTCACCAGCTTGACACAACGTGCCCTCCAAGTCCACTCCACAGATAGCCTCTCTGAGAACCTGAAAAACACACAGTGGCGCCTCTGCGGCCGGTGGCGCTCCGACGCTCAAGTCAGTGACAAGAACACCCAAAAACTAAGAGAGAATATGCTCTGTAGGACCGTACTGTAGGCACACAACCCTAGCAGTATCAGCCGTAATGAAAAACGTACCTCTGCAAATTCTGTTAAGATTACCTTTATAGCTAGCTTTCTTCTCTCTCCAGGCCGTTATGCTTTTGGACGCGTGGCTCGCATCCAGCCCTGCACGTGTCACCATCTAGACTGGGGTAGCAGGTAGCACCCAGCCCTACACGTGTCGTCATCTGAGCCAAGGCAACTTGAGCGTCATTCCTCCATTGCTCCCAACCCTACACGTGTCATCATCTAGGTTGGAGTAACTGGTAACATCCAACCCTACACGTGTTGTCATCTGGATTGGGGCAACTTGAACGTCATTCTTAACTAGCCACACAGCTAAGTCCTCCACTCAAGGAGCAAGCTAGCGCACAATGCGCTGTGAAACATCACCCGACAAGGCGAGTATCGGATGCAACAAAGTGCATCATCTCTGTGATATCGCTCGTCGTAAGTGCTACCTTTCTTACTGCTACGCCATGCATGCTCTAGCTGAGGAAACCTTGCCACCAACGAATGTCCCCTCTGGGAATCCTGTCGCTGATGAGCAATTTGTTCCCTTCAACCCACTCAGCCTTCACGCCCCATGCTGGCGCAACAGTCATCTTATTGAACTTACACGCTTGAGATTACCCTTCTGAGCCTCTAACAGTTTTAACTGAATTTACTGGGAGATCCGGCGATGTGCTCCTCGTGGCGACGTGTAAACCACCCGAGCTCCTAGCAATCTTCGGCGATCTCTCACCACCTGATCTCCTAGCACTCTCATACGGCGACTGCGTCGTAACTCTGGTGACCGCCGGTCACCCACACTAGAGATCGGAGAACGCCAATTTAGTGTAACCGGCGACTATGCTCACTTCTGAACCATTCATCTTTTCTAGCCTACGTGTTCCACTGAGCACGCCCCACCCGGGCACGCGCAAGACATGTCATCGCACCCGATGACCTGGTCGGTACAACTTTCTTCCTTGGGTCCCACAAGGGGTCCTACCACACATTAACTTTGACCTTTGGTCAACGCCTGGGGACGGGACGGTACACAAGCCCCCCAGTCTTGAGTTCACACTTGTTTCAGCGAAAAGACTAAGGCCTCGCCCATTATCGATGTGGCATTCCTTTGTTCAGTTTGACTTGACACTCCCTGAGAGTCTGATGTGACGTTTTCTGCGTTGAAGATGTGACGTCTTAAGTTGTGCTTCAATCTTTTGACACGTGGCTTGATCGCACGACCATCACTTAGTGCCTCTCGCACTCCTCAGGTTAACGTTACATCTTTCAAAACGCGTGCTCCCAACCACTGTTTCATTCACTCTTCGCATTCTCTCCACTGTTCATCTTCCCCAACTCTCTCTGCAACCTTCGTTCTCTCTCGCACTTTTGATCTTCGAATCTTCAGATACTAAAAAAGGTTTGACCTTTCTCCTTTACTGGCTCTCCCTTTAGCTTCTGTACTAATATAACTGCCTGGGACTGTTTATCTTCCTTGTATTTCTTGTATTCTCTTCCTCATTTCTCTACTCCCCCCCTCCCCACCCCCCTTTTGAACTTCTCGCGTGGGTAGGGGTTTTCTTAGGGCTTCTCTCTCCTTTTCTCCTTGACCTTGCTTGCTGAACCCTTTTCTCTTCTTCATTCTTCAGTTTCGTCAATGGCACGTACCAAAGTGATGGCCAACCCTCCTCCCCCAGAGTTAATCATAGAGACCTTTACACATGGGCTCCGGTCGATCTGCTCGACGAGTGCTCGAGCCTAGTTTCCACCAAAGCTTGGAGGGACCACGTAGGGGAGCCAAGCACCTACGACTATCGTGCCTTCGGGAAAAGGCACGATGATGACATCGCAGTGCTCCCTTCCACTCTAGGGGAGCCGGTATGCAGGGACGAGCGGGCCAACAACGGGGTCCCCTTTTTCTACTTCTACCAAGTTGTCTTAAAGCGTATTGGGATGCGCTTGCCCTTCTCCCAATTTGAGAGGGAGTTGTTGACAGAGATCAATATCGCCCCAGCCCAATTGCACCCCAACGGCTGGGCCTTCGTCAAGGCCTTTAGGGTATAGTGCGGATTCTTCGGGTGCACACCTTCTGTCGATATCTTCCTGCATTTTTTTGAAGTGAAGAAACAGGGGAAGAGTCTCTGGGTGAGCCTCAGCAACATCCCTGGAAGGGTCTTCCTATCCCTTTTCCAGCAATCCTTCAAGGGGTGGAAGGGCAAATTCTTCAAGGTTTGCGGTTCCGACCATGACCCTACCGCTCTCGACGGCTTTCCTCTCTACTAGGTGAAGGAGGTAAAGACCGTGAAGCCCAAATCGCTGGATGAACTGCCCTCAAACGATCGAGAGGCTTGTCAACTCTTGACTAGCGTGGGGGGCTTTGAAACCGCCACTCTAATAAATCTAGAGTTCAACGCCGAGGCTCTAGCAAAATATATAAGTACGAATGCCTCTTGTTGTAACCTTATGGCCTCTGTTTCTGTTGGATTCTTGCTTGATGCATGATTTGCCTGCTCTTTTTGTGTTTTAATTTTAACCTGTGCCTAACCTCTGCCATGCTTGTCCCCTTGGTGCAGATTCTAAGATGGATAGGCAACAACGGTTGCGGATGGCTCAGTTACTGAGGCCGAAGGACGGGGCCTTGGCATCTGCCCCTCCAACTTCTGCTGCGCCCTCAGCTTCTCCCAACCCCCAATCTCAATCTGCCACGACTCCGTCCACCCCATCAGTCCAAGCTTCTCCCCACCAGCCTCCAAGCTCCCCACTAACCATTGCGGCCATGCCTCTTGCGCTGGCCGAGGCTGCTGCTCCCTCAGCCCCCTTGAAAAAGGGAAAAGGGTGGTGGTGGTCACTGATGATGATGAAGATTCTGCTGAGGGGCAAGTCTTCTAGCGTCAAAGGACAATTCAGCATGTCCCTCAACAAGTCACCTCGGCCACTTCTTCCTCTCATGGGGCCGAGTTTTTGAGGGAGGATCCCCCTAGTTCCACTTCCCCTCCTCAACCGACGAACCCGGAGGTTGAGACTGAGGCCACGACCATTCCTTCGCCTGCCCCAGAGCTCCCTCCTCCTATGCAAGATTCGTTATGGGGGTTCCTGGCCAGGGAGTCCCCGGGTAGTCAAGCTGAAGAGGCCCAGAGAGAAAGCTTATGCTACTACATGGGGGCCTTCATGTCTTGCGCCTACGCCTGGCACAAACAGTCCAGGGCCAAAGCTGCTCAAAACTCTGCCTTCCAAGCACTGAAGAAGGAAGTTGCTTCCCTAAAAGAGGAGAAGGAGAAGCTAAAGGAGGAGAAGGAGAGGCTAGCCACCCACTGGGGGCGTCAGGAGGAAGCATACAAAGCCTCACTGAGGGTGGCGCAGGAAGCGAGGGAGGAGGCCAATAAACGGTTGCACGAGGTGGCTCAATCCCAAGCAGAGCTCCTTGGTGAAGTGGTCCCCCTTCGCTCAAAAATCGCTGATCTTGAGGCGGTGGCGGAGACCTCTAAAACGTACCAGAAGAAACTCGAGGACCAATGCGTGGATCGGGAGCAGACGCTAGGAAAGACTGAGGTCGCCCTCGCGGACAAGACTGACGAATGCTCCCAGTTAACCACTGAGAATACCTCTCTCCAAGCCAAGGTCCAAGAGTTGATTTCTGCCTTGTCCTCCAAATACCAAGAGATGACCGCTCAAGCTGTCGACTTCAAGGTTGCGGAGGAGAAGCTGCTAAGGGAGGCCGCCATCAGTTTCGCCGAAGGGTTCGCAGAGGCTCTGGTCCAAGCTGCCTGCGCAAATCCTGGTATTGACGTTTCTGGTTGCAGCCCTCTGAGAGAAGTGGTTGATGGCAAAATAGTGCCCCTAGAGGCCCCCAAAGAATAGCCTTACTTCATGTTTCAACCCAATATTTGACGTGTATATAATTGCCTTTTGCTTAACTTGCCACTGTCATGAACCTTACCCGTAATTATTACTCTTGATTTATGCTTAAACGTTATCTGCTTTATCTTTGCATACTTGCGTCTGCTTCTGCTTTCTTTGCTGTATCGTGTGCATTACCTTTGATACTCCCCTTCATCGTGTTCGACTTTAATTCTTTAGGTAGCACGTGATCTCCTCTCCTACTCTCTCTTTTTAAGTCGTGAGGCGTACCTTTCCCTTGGTCTCTCCATCAAGAAACTTACTTGGCCTTCGTATCTGCGAGGAATCTTCCTCCTGAAAGCGTCACCTGCTTCGTCATTGCCCAAAGGCAAGGAAGGATTTGGTCTCTACTAGGGCCTCAACATCACTCAAAGGCGAGGGAAGACTATATTTGTTCCTCTTTGGTGCCTCAGCGTCGCTCGAGGGCGAGGAGGACTTATCTCACCTGTGTTGGGTGTCTACACTCAAGGAGGGACCTTCTCTGGGTGTCCTCAGTGTGTCTAAATACTTTGGGACAAAAGTCGCGCTCTGGTGCCCACACCCATGGAGAGATCTAAACCATAGTACCGTATCGTCCATGGAGTGTCTAAAACACCAGGGCAACTCAACCCTTATCCTTTTGCGTTTGGTGCCCACGACTGAGGAGAGGCCTGCTACAGCAACACCGTATCGTCCTCAGGGTGTCTAAAAACACCAAGGCGAAATGTTCTGAACATCAGACGTTGGGGCTAGCTATTCCTACCGGAGGAGGGGGCATCCCGAAGGAATCCCTTAACCCCTGCTCAGGGACTAGGCACCCAGATTTTAGCTTGCATCTATCGTCTGATACCGGGGCCAGCTATTCATACCTGAGGAGGGGGCGTCCAAACGGAATCCCTTAACCCCTGCTCAAGGACTAAGCGCCCGGGTTTTTAACTTATGTCTAGTATCTGACACCGGGGCCATACTTGAGGAGGGGGCGTCCCGAAGGAATCCCTTGACCCCTGCTCAAGGACTGGGCTTCCGGATATTAATTTATACTGATATCTGGTACTGGGGCTAGTTGTTCATACTTGAGGAGGGGGCGTCCCGAAGGAATCCCTTAACCCCTGATCAAGGACTAGGCCCCCGCATTTTAACTTATACTGGACATATCTGTTATCTTGCTCTGAACTCGACTTCTGCTCGATTATCTAGTGGCGACGCCTGATATAGTGAAAAAGGATGTGGTTTTTCAATAGGGAGAAACACAACAAAAAGCTTTTGAGATTTTAAAAGAAAAATTGACTAATGCTCCCATCTTAGCCCTTCCTAATTTCACTAAAACATTTGAGATTGAGTGTGATGCTTCAAGTATAGGCATTGGGGCTGTCCTCCTACAAGAAGGCCACCCATACCTTATTTTAGTGAGAAACTGAAGGGAAGTCATCTCAATTATTCCACTTATGATAAAGAATTATACGCACTTGTTAGGGCTTTGTTTACTTGGCAACACTATCTTTTTCCTAAAGAGTTTGTGATACATAGTGATCATGAATCTCTTAAGTATTTGAAAAGCAAAAACAAGCTTAACAAGAGGCATGCTAAGTGGGTGGAATTCATTGAGCAATTTCCTTATGTGATCAAACATAAGCAAGGCAAAGTAAACATTGTGGCGAATGCACTTTCTAGAAGATATGCTTTGCTAAACCTTTTAAGTTCTCAATATCTTGCCTTTGATCACATTAAGGAACTTTATCATGATGACCTTCATTTTTCTCTCATCTATCAAGAGTGTCTTAAGGGAGGACACAAAGATTTTTTTATACAAGATGGCTTTCTTTTTAAAGGAAAACGTCTTTGTGTGCCTCAAAGCTCTATTAGATTATCTCTTGTTAGAGAAGCCCGTGAGGGGGGTTTAATGGGTCACTTTGGGGTTGCTAAAACTTTGGATGTGTTGCATGAACATTTCTTTTGGCCTCATATGCATAAACATGTTCATAGTTTGTGTGATAAATGCATAGCTTGTCGCAAAGCTAAATCTAAGATGCATCCCCATGGTTTATAGACTCCTCTTCCTATCCCTTCAATGCCTTGGGTTCACATATCTATGGATTTCATCTTAGGATTACCCAAGACATCAAAGGGAAAGGACTCCATTTTTGTGGTAGTGGATCGTTTTTCAAAGATGGCTCACTTTATTCCTTGCCACAAAGTGGATGATGCATGTCATATTGCAAACCTCTTCTTTCAAGAAGTGGTTCGCTTGCATGGGATCCCTAGATCTATTGTGTCCGATAGAGATCCCAAGTTCTTAAGTCACTTTTGGAAGACCTTGTGGGGCATGCTTGGAACTAAACTTTTATTTTCTACCACTTGCCACCCACAAACTGATGGTCAAACCGAGGTGGTGAATAGAATTTTGGGACAACTATTGAGATGTTTCATTTCGGGGAATCCTAGAGTGTGGGAGAATTTACTACCCCATGTTGAATTTGCTTATAATCATGTAGTAAATTCTACCACCTCTCATTCTCCTTTTGAGGTTGTCTATGGGTTTAATCCCTTAACACCTCTTGATCTTCTTCCTATTCCCATTCTTGATGATGCTTGTGCAAAGATGGAGATGAAAAGGCTTCTTTTGTGAAAACTTTGCATAAAGACATCAAGAAGAGAATTGAGAAGAAGGTTGGCAAGTATGCTGAACTTGCCAATAAAAGGAGAAAAGCATTGTTGTTTGAGGAGGGTGATTGGGTTTGGCTTCATTTGAGGAAATATTGTTTTCCTACTCAAAGGAAGTCCAAACTAATGCCTCGTGGGGATGGACCTTTCCAAGTCCTAAAGAGGATTAATGACAATGCTTATGAGTTAGATATGCCTGATACATTCTTAGGTAGTCATAACTTTAATATCAGTGATCTAACTCCTTTTTCCGTAGATCTCCAGAATTCGTGGTTGAATTCTCTCCAACTCGGGGAGTATGATGGAGATCAAGCTCAAGTGGACATAGAGGCCAATCATCAAGAGCAAGAAGAGGTTGCGGCTCAAATGGAGGACGCTCATGGAGTTAATAGCCCACCTCAAAGGCTTACAAGGAGCATGTTCAAGGCTTTAGGAGCTAATGGACGTTTGTTTTCCCTTTTTATAATTTCTTTGTGTTAGAGGGTGCTTAGAGGGAAACATGAGAAACCTCTTTTGTAAAAGCATCTTTAGGTCTTTAGTTTAGGAAAATAGTAGGAAGCTTGGGGGGGTGTGCGTTTAGTTGAGAGGTGTAGACGTAAATAGGAGTGGTGCCAAACTAAGAGAGGAAGTCACACCTTCCTCATGCTATAGTTGGCGCCAACTTTCATGTCATTTGAGGGGAATTTGCATTTATTTTAGCTTCACATTTCAGCACCTCTTAGCCTATAAATTAAGGTGCTTCCTTTGTATTTTTCAGATTTGAATTTTGAATTAGAGAAACTCTACTCAATTTGAGAGAGAATTGGAGAGCTTTGTGCCTTCCTCACTTAGTCTTATCTTAAGAGTTCTTGGTTACCTCAAGTGGCGGCATAGCACACTCATCTTGGAGTCTCCATCCTCTAAGTGGCGTGTTCATCCAACCAATCCTTCCATCTTCATGAGCTTTCTCTTCTCCTTCCTTCCTTCTCTTTTTATGTTCATGTCTTAGCTTGTGTTCCTTGCTTTTTCAGTTTCGGTATTCTAGTTCCTTTGTGTTTTGCTTCGGTTCCTTTTATTTTTGTTGTTCATCTTTGCTTCTTCTTCATTTCTAGTTGTTGTTTTGATTCAATTGACAATACATGGATCTTCCATGTGAGTTTGGGTTTTGGTACTAGTCTTGGTGAGTTCTTGAACATAGAACCTTGATCCAATTCTATCAAAAAGTGCCTATCTCATATCCAACTCAAGTTGATTCCTAAGAATGTCAAGAATCATTCATATTGTGCTATTGGAATCACATCACTGGGGGTGTATCTACCTTTCTCTTGTACCATGCACGTGGTTCTCCCCTGGTTGTGGCCCTCTCATGGGTCGTATCTGTCCCAGGGTCTCCCAGCAGTGGCGTGGATACTTCACGAGTCAGGTTACCCCCTACTGGTACTAGAACTTATGGCCCTGAGGCCACCTTTCTCTTCTCTTTGTTATTGTTCTGAACTATCGAGGCCCGAAGCCTCCTTGCGATGCCTTAGCTTGGTGTTTTGTCTTGGCGACGCCTTTACTTGGCGATGCTTTAACCTGGAGATGCCTTTCTTAGGCGACGCCTTAGCAAGGCGACGCTCCCTATTGGCGACGCGTTAATCCAGCGATGCCTCAGTCAGTCAATCTGTTGACTTTCTTCCTTGGTTCCCACGAGGGGTTCTACCACACGTTGACTTTGACCTTTGGTCAACGCCCGGGGATAGGACGGTACAAGTCATGCAATTTGTCTTCGGCTTATCAGACTCGTGCATTGGAATTTGATTGTATCCTAAATACGCATCTAAGAAACTCATGGCATCGTGCCCTGCTGCACCATCCACTAATCTGTTTATATTAGGGAGAGGGTATACGTCTTTAGGGCAAGCATTATTCAAGTCCGTGTAGTCGGTACACATACACCATTGTCCATTACTCTTTTTCACTAGGACGATGTTGGCTAGCCATGTAGTGTATTGAACCTCCCGTATGAACCCGACCTGTTTTAGTTTGCTAGCTTTCGCTTCAGCCGCCAACCTTCTTTCTTCCCCCAACATTCTTTTCCTTTGTGCCATAGGTTTAGCCTCATGGCACACTGACAATCTGTGTGGCATTGTTCGTGGATCAATTCCTGATATATCGGATGTCGTCCATGCGAATAGGTCCTTGTTCGTGGTCAGTACTTCCTTGATCTTTTGTTTATCTTCTCCTCCAGATTGGCATTGATTCACATGTTCTGTCTAGACTTTTCGATATGCAAAGGGATGATTTTGTCTTTTGGTTCTACGCATGGCTCATCATTCAACTGCGGGTCAAAGTCTCCTTTAATGGATAACAAGTTCACGTCTTTCTTTCGCAAGACATACCTCGACAAGATTCTCAAACACGCCGTGTAGCACTCCCTTGCCATTTTTTATGCACCCTCATTCTTGCTACTCTTTCGTCCTCGGCCAGGAACTTCATGGTCAAGTGTGGCATTGACACGATAGCTCCCCGTCAATTCAAGGATGACCTTCCTAACATAGCGTTATAGGATTTGTCGGCATCAACAATCAGGTAACGAATCTTAACCGTCTTTTGCCTTTCATCTTCTCCGAACATGGTGTACAAGTTGACGTGATCTTTCGTGTCTGACCTTTCTCATGAGAATCTAATGATTTGTTCGTCGTGCGGGACTACCTCGTTGAAAGGAATTCCCATCTTCTTGAAGGTCTTAAGATAAAAGACATCTAATGAACTCTCCTGGTTGACTAGGGTTTTCAGGATGGTACAGTTTGCTACTTCAATCGTAATTACCATGGGATCATCCTGATTCGTGTCTATTCCCATGAAGTCTTCGTTAGTGAAGGTTATTGGCGCCATGGTGCACTTTCCTTTGCCAACAAAGTTGATAGAACCAAGACTACAAGCATGGCGTTTCCAGGAAGATTACGAAGTTCCTTCTCTGCAAACCTGCCGACTATCGTATCAATAATCCTCTTGGGGGGGCCGTTAGCCCTTCTCCCCCTATGGACCCTACATTTTGGTGTTCGCGATCTTGGTTGGTAGTCCCTTCGGTTGATTCCGGAATCTCGCTCCTCGTACTTCCTCTCGTCTTTCCCCTCCTTTTGTACAAAGCATCTCAGGTGTCCGGCCCGCACTAATTCCTCGATCTTATCTTTTAATGCAGCGCACTCCTCGGTCGTATAACTGAAATTTTGGTGATATCGACAATGGCAGGTTTGGTCTGTGTTGGGAGGAGTGAGGGTCATTTTGAATGGTGGTATAAGATCGGCTTCCAGAGCCTCGTGTAGGACTCTCGTCCTTTTGGATGTCAAAGGCGTGTATTGGGAGAACCTTAATGGCTTTTGGAACTCTCTTTGTCTTCTTGGGGGTCACGCGAGCTGTAGTGCCTCCTCTATCCGTCGCACATCCACGTGTTTGTTCACCTTCCTCTATCGTTGCACTTTGCCTTAGCTCGTCCATGCTCCCGGCTGGGTTTTTACATAAGCTATTAGAAAAAGGTCTTGGTTTCAGTGCGGTGATCAGTTGGTGCAAGGCTACTTCTAGGCTCAGCTCCCGAATACTGAGGGCCACCTTTCTGAATCTCTCCACGAATGAACGAAGTGTTTTGAACATTCATGCTTGATGTTCACCAATGTCAGGAAAGTTAAGTGATGAGGTTTTCTCGTAACGAACTAGGCTAAGAATTTAGACATGAGGGTGTCGAAGCAATCAATTATGAAGGTGGGAGACAGGTAAACCAATTCAAGGCGACTCCTTTTAATGAGGTGGGGAAGACATGGCAAACTAGAGCATCGTCTGTTGTATATAAACTAACTTGAGTGCCATAGGCATCAACGTGTTCATTCAGATTGCTGCTACCGTCGTACTTGTCGATTGTTGGACTCTTCCATCTATGTGGGAGAGATACCTGCATGATCGCCTCAGTGAAGGGATGCTGCCGTGACGATAGTCCCGTGGCTCCGTTAGAGGTGGTATGTCGTGCGCTCATGTGTGCTATTTTCCCCTTCCATCCACGTTAGTGTCTTGCTCTTAAGCGCTCACGGTTCCTCGAATCCTCTCGGACAAGAGGGGTATTTTTTAGGTTCAATTTTTTCTTCATCAACTTGTTCTCGGCTTTTAGGGCCTTTGTTCTTGTGTTTCATATTCTCGAGTTCCTCCTTCATGGCCATCATCATAGTTATCGGGTCTACAGTTGGTTCTTCATTCTGCCTGCCGTTTCCCATCATACTCTGGGTGGTTACCATGCGATTTCTTCGATAGGTTTTTCTTTTAGCCCCATGGTGGACGCCAAAATGTTCTTACAGTTTTTAGACCGAATGACCCCCTACCAAATAGCTTTGTCTTCTCTTCAGTTCTGTCTTTTCTCCTTGGATGTTCGAGAGGGGGGGGGGGATACCTAGAAAGATACTCCGATGCTCAAGTTAGAAGAGGTCAATTTCAGGGATATATTTGAATTTAAAGCAAGATTACCTATCACTTTGAGGGTTTTCTCTAATTTATACTATTCTAGTGTGCCTTACTCTGTCAGAATGACTAAGTCAAACCCAATGAGTGTTTAATCCCGCTTTGTAATCCTTAATCAAAATTAATTCTCTTAATCTGTGATGTGACATGGACATTGGTTTTTATCGAGAGACCACCAGGTCGTTCCAACCATTTGGACTTCCGATTTCGTGGTATAAGACAAACTCTTTCAAGTTTTAATCTAGTTAATCAATTTTTTAAAACGTAACCATATATAAGAATTTCATCCGATACAATTGTCGTGATTAGATTTATAAATTATGTTAGTTATAAATTATATTATACATAAATTGAAATTTTCAATATTTACTTTTAATATTTTTTAAATTGAGAAATTGTATACAACTTTTTATCCATATTTTTAGTGAGATTAAATTAAAAAAATAATGAAAAATAAAAAATAATTAAGTATTTATTATTTTAATTGAATATATTTTTTTATTTAAAACTATTTCTTTTGATTTTTTTTTTTTTGCAATAAGCTCATTTTTTTTTAAAAAAAAATATGCAAATGAACCATTACTAACATTATTTATGAAAGGGGTGTGATAGCGAGTAATATGATAGATTCAACAAACTCGCCTAGGATATGTAGAGAATCACACAAGAAATAATCTCTTCTAGTATAAACACACCTACAAATAAGAGCATAAATTTAAATAAAAGCATACCATTATTGCTTTGACACTTCAAGTCTCTGGCATCCATAATCGAAGAACTATTACTCAATAAGTAATTTTTATGGTAAAAATTACAAACCTTCTCATGCAATATTTTTGGCGAAAATTGAAAATCCTCATGTACAATTTTTCTAGTGAAAATTGAAAATCCTCTTTTGCAACTTTTCTAACAAAAATTGCAAATCCTCTCATATCGCATAACTACCTATCTCTCTTGTGTACCCACGAGACTTGTTGAGTTGTGGTGACAACTGTCACAACAAGTATTTTTATAATAGTTTTCTACTTTTTCCTTCTTCATGGGACTTTGGTGAGTACACATTAATATATCATTCATTCACCAAAAGTCTAACATATAAAGAGTGTTACCCTACAATAAAGTTTCAACATCAACCCTTCTATTTCTTCGTGTTGTGAAATGAACATATGACATTTTGTCAATAGATATGCTTGAATCATTCTTGTCATTGATGATTTTCACAAACTTATGGATGGCGAAAATCCTTCCCCGTTGACAATCCTCGTAACCTTGCATATCAAACTTGTTGCAACAACTTCCAGAAGATTTTCGTTGGCAACTTGATGATACTCAATGTTGAATCCATCACCAACACAACACCAACACCTTGACTGATGGAGATCAAGCTCAAGAGGACATGGAGGCCAATCAACAAGATCAAGAAGAGGTGGAGGCACAAATGGAGGACGCCCATAGAGGTCAAAGTCCACCTCAAAGGATTACAAGAAGCATGTTCAAAGCTTTGGGAGCTAGAGGACATTTATTTTCTCTTTTTGTAATTTCTTTAGTTGAAGGTGCTTAGAGGGAAACATTAGAAACCTCTTTTATTTTAGCATCTTTTAGGCTTTAGTTAGGAGCTTTAGGAGGGGGGGTGTATTAGTAGATAGGTGTAGGAGTAAATAAGGAGGTGCCAAAGTGAGAGAAGGGATCACACCTTCCTCATGCTTTGTTTTAGGCGCAAATTCTAGAAGCTTTTTAGGAGGGAGTTTTTGAATTTGTGTAGCTTACTTTTCAGCACCTTAGGCTATAAATAGAGGTGCTCTCTTTGTAAAATTCAGATTGGAATTAATCTAAGAAAACTCTACTCAAATTTTGAGTGAACTTTGGAGAGCTTTTGGAGCCTTCTTCTCTAGTCTTATCTTGATGGATCATTGGAGTCCTCAAGTGGCGGCATCACTCTCATCTAGGAGCATTCCACACTTCTAGTGGCGAGATCATCCAACATTCTTCCATCTTCATGAGCATTCTCTTCTCCTTCCTTTCTTCTCTTTCAATTGTTCATGTTGTCTTGTGTTCTTGAGTTGTTTGGTTCAGTTTTTCTGTTTTTCCAGCACCTATATTCTGTTCTTGTCTTTTAATTTCAATTTTGTTCGGTTCATATGTTTGCTTATTCAATTCTGTTCGGTCCTTTCAATTTTACCTCTCTTTGTTGGTTCAATTTGACAATATGTGGAGCATCCAAATGAGTTTGGGATTTGGTACTAGTTTTTGGTGAGTTCTTGTCTTAGAACAATGATCCAACTCTGAGAAAAGTGCCTCTATAATGTCCAGCTCAAGGTGATTCCTAAGAATGTCAAGAATCATTCTCTATATGGCTAGTGGAATCACATCATTGACCAAGCCAGACCTTACCACTCATGTATCAACAAAGTCATAGCACAAATAAAAGTAAAAAATTATTAGCACTATCTAAAGGTGCAATATAGAATATGGTGGATACCCACTATCATATTCTTGACTTAGGATAAATTCTTAATGAATTTGATACCATATTAAAGTACTAGAGCTTAACTTAATCCAATTTTATAAAATTAGCTCAATAAGGTAAAATTTGCTTCCACTTAAACTTATATACTAAAAATTAAAATTATATATTAAAAATTAATCTTATATTTAGATATGTGAAATTTCCAATAACTAAGAAGCGAATTTTTTATAAGATGCTGAAAACCCACAAAAACTTCGATCCCTAAAAGCCAAATTCACAACTCTAAATAGTATCGTCTTATGCTGGAAACTTGGAAATTGGTCCGAGAGCCAATTTCCTACGAGGTTCTCCAATTCTTTTTCAAAAATTAATAAAAAATGGAACAAAGAATTTAAAAAAATATTTTAAAAAATGAGACTGGAATTTGACTTTTCAAATATTGAATTTTGGAATTTGACTTTCCAAATATTGCATTTTATCTATTTTTTCGACATACTGATATTATTTTATGCTGTGAATTCAATTCCCTGAAAACCAAAAGTAAAAAACTATTTGTTTAATGATTATTTATAATCTTGAAGTCAAATAATTCTTATTACTCAGTACTTTTTGAGACTTCAAATATTTAGTCAAAAGAATACTTCTTCTCCCTCGTGGCTTCCTCGTGGGATATAAACAAAACTTCACTGTTCTGTGCAATTCACGCTTATTTTTTGTTAAATAGGCTCAAAACTCTTGTTCTCTTAGATCATACAAACCCTAATAAAAAAACTGGGAAAATGGAGGGGAATCTAAAGCAGAAGTTGCTGAACAAAGAAATAACCTCAGAGCAAGAAAAAGAAGATGAATCATCGTTGACGAAGAAGGTGTGGAAAGAGAGCAAGTTGATGTGGATAGTTGCAGCACCAGCCATATTCACTAGGTTCTCCACCTTTGGTCTCAATATTATAAGTCAAGCTTTTATTGGTCATATTGGCCCAAGGGAACTTGCTGCTTTTGCTCTTGTCTTCACTGTTCTCATACGCTTTGCCAATGGTGTTCTGGTATGTACAATTTTTTATCTTCCTTCAAAATTTTTGGTCAACATACAATTTTGGTTTTTTGCCATAGTTACAATTCTTTTTTTTTTAATTTTACACTTAAAAGATGTTTTTTATTTCATAAATATTACTTTTAGTTTTTAGTTATCATTTATATAGTTTTTATATATTATTGTCTCCACACAAGATTAATAAAACAATAAAGTACATATATGTATATATAATATTTAAAATTTATAAATAATAATTTATACTCAATTAGTGTGTGAACAATATCTTGTATATATGAAGTCAACCAAATCGAGATCTCTTATGTTGTTTTTGGTTTTGGTTTAAATATTGGGTTGTATTAATGGTTTTAGTAAATGGTGAACTTGGGTTAAAAGAAAACAAAAACATCAAAGATTAAGGGATGAAAAGAACTCAAATGGTTGAAGTTTGAACATCTTCTTTGAGGGTATTCAAAATTAAATTGCTTTGTTGACGAGTATAGCTTTTGCCATTTATGTACACATACTTTACCTACATATAGCTACTGGCTACCATTACAGTATATTCAGTGATAAAGTATTGCATGGTATATCAACTGCAGCGACAAGAGAATGACAGAGAAATTATTTGTCTCTGTAATGTAGTTAGGAATGGCGAGTGCATTGTCAACACTTTGTGGACAAGCATTTGGTGCAAAAGAATATAGCATGATGGGAGTGTATCTTCAAAGATCATGGATAGTTTTGTTCTTAACTGCACTTGTTCTTGTTCCTGTGTTCATTTTCACAAGCCCAATTTTGACACTTTTAGGCCAAGATGAGAGCATAGCACAAATGGCAGGAACCATTTCTCTCTGGTCAATTCCTATCATGTTTTCTTTCATTTTCTCATTCACTTGCCAGACATTCCTGCAATCTCAGAGCAAGAATGTCATCATTGCATTCTTGGCAGCTTTTGCGATAGTGATTCATGTTTTTCTCTCCTGGCTTTTGACAATGAATTTCAAGATGGGAATTCCTGGTGCAATGGTTTCAACAATTTTGGCATTCTGGATTCCTAACATTGGTCAACTCATATTTGTCACATGTGGTTGGTGCTCTGATACATGGAAAGGTTTCTCCTCTCTCGCATTCAAAGACCTCTGGCCTGTTATCAAGATGTCCCTTTCAGCTGGTGCCATGTTATGGTCTGCTTTCTTCTCTATCAGCTAATGACTTTAGCTCTTTAGAAATGCCATGATTAATTGCTAAACAAATTTGGATCTTCTTTATGATTAATGCACAAGATAAAGATTCGATTATCTAGATTTCTAACTTTATTCTATTGTCTACTTTACAGTCTTGAGCTCTGGTACAACACAATATTGGTTCTGTTAACGGGTAACATGGAAAATGCAGAGGTCCAAATTGATGCTCTAGCTATATGGTATATTACTTTTGCATTGTCTTACATTACATTGTTAGAATATGAGAGATGAAAACACTCTCTTTTTCCAAAATTATTTTTTATAGGATTTTGAGTTCATGAAATTAGGGACTGAAGTTTACATTATTTATGAGTTCGAATTAATTTCAGGCATTAAGAAAAAAAGGTATTAAGAAATGTATTATCTACCATCTTTTCCTTTGTAACATACGGTTTCCCCCTTTGGTACAATGTTGCACTCTCGTGCATTGTAAACTTTTCTCTTTGCTGCATGTGACCAAATTTCATTATTTTACAGCATCAACGTCAATGGATGGGAAATGATGATATCACTTGGTTTCATGGCTGCTGCAAGGTAATGAGTAATGAAGTTTTTTTTATCTTTCTTAAGTACAAATTATATGAACACACACACCTACTTAGGAATATTAACTTTATCTTTCTTCCTTCGCAGTGTTCGAGTGGCAAACGAGCTTGGAAAAGGAAGCTCCAAAGCTGCGAAGTTTTCTATAGTTGTGACAGTGCTTACATCCTTTTCAATTGGGTTAATCTTGTTTCTAGTTTTCTTAACTCTAAGAGAAAAAATAGCCTATGTATTTACTACAAGCGAAGACGTGGCTATTGCTGTTGGGGATTTGTCACCTTTGTTGGCATTTTCTTTGTTACTAAACAGTGTTCAACCAGTTCTCTCAGGTATGCTTCATAACTTTTGTTATCTTGGTTTAAAGAATTTATTCAAGACTTTTTAATCCTGTTTTTTTTTTTACATGAGTAAGTAAACTAGTTTATGAATTGGAGAATGTGATAGGGTCTGAAAGATATGACATTATTTGATTTCAACAGGGGTTGCTATTGGAGCAGGGTGGCAGAGCACTGTAGCATATGTGAATATAGGGTGTTACTATGCCATAGGTATTCCTGTTGGAATATTACTTGGTAATGTTTTCCACTTGCAAGTTAAGGTAAGACTTCTATAGTATTCTTTTTCTCATTTAAAATTGCACTTGATCCTATTTTATTCATTGGACAAACTTTGTTCTATGTAGGGTGTTTGGATTGGAATGTTGTTTGGGACACTAATTCAAACTGTAGTCCTAATTATATTAACCTACAGAACTAATTGGGATGAACAGGTAACATTTCATCCATTTTTCTCTAATTTTTACTCAATTATTATATTTTCTTTCGTGTGAGTTTCAATTAGATATAATAGAACTTGATGAAATGATTATGTTCCTATGCAGGTAATGATAGCCCGTATCCGTATTAATAGGTGGTCTAAAGTGGATGTTGATCATGAAAGAATTAGATCAGATAATTAGTTTCATACTTCAATCTATTATCTTACATGCTAGCAAAGATATTTTACATAACAATTTAATAATATGTCATTTATTTTGTTCTTATGAAAAGACTTTCTCCATTGCTTTATAACCGATGAATATGTATATAGAATATTTTAAAATACTGAATATTATATTTGCACGATAATTTTTTAAGCATAATTTTCTAATATGTACATTAGATTTTGCTAATCATTTTTTTTTCGGTGGAGTCGAGAAATTTTTATAATTTTTATCCCCTTCAATAGTTTATTTGATTTCTTTTGATTATGGTAAAGTCTTCAAGTCTTGAGTTGTTAACATACCCTAGTAAAGTTGGCCTGTAAAATTGAATTTTTAGTTTTTTTTTTTTTTATAATTTTTGGCTGAGAACACTAGTGATTGATGCTTTGGTCGACTTTACAGTTTTTGTCAATCATATAATAAATGTGTTTTTATAAGTCTATAAAAACTTTAATTAAAATAAAAATAAAACTTGATACATACAATACATCCATTAGTATATAAACATTAGAATCGTTATCTATATTTATTAATTCTTAAGTAAACAATCGAGTGTTTGGTGTTGATTTCAATATACAGATTTAGTTTACCTAATCTCAAGTTTTATTTAGTAAACATTTCTTAATATATATATATATATACTTGTATAAATCATGGTTCAAATGAGTAAGTTAGACTTAAAAACACGATTTTATATAAACAAAGTCGTGTTGAACATAACTTATTCTCAATTTAAACATAACACATAAGTTGTGCATGAAAAAAAAAGCAAATTTTGCAACAAAACTGTGAGGTAAAGAAGTAATTTTTACTAAGTACAACTCTAATTTCATTAATTATCTATGGATTGTATGAAGTCGTGAGTGGAGAAAAAGACTTGTTTTTAAATGCAGAAAAGACACGATTTTAGTGAAAAAGTAATGCATAGACTTTTGTGTATTATAAATGCACTAGAGACTCATGTCTTCCCTACACATTTTCATTGTTTATTTAAATTAGAAAATATGCATGATTGATTTTTATAGTTGTGATTACTATGTCAACATAAAAAGGACAATGCCACGGAGATATTTCATGCAAGTGGCTTATCTGGAGCGCACTTGTGATTGATTATCAATATACCATGGATCAAAAACGTTAAAGGTTTTTAAACACAATCTTGTCTACAAAAGCAATCCAAATACTAACATCAAACAAAATTCTTACATATATATATATATATATATATATATATATATATATATATACGTGATAGTTCAAATAAAGTTTCAACTGGCAATAACATATTCATTATAAATTACTCACTCAATCTGACTAATGGTCCAGGCAATTTGATGGATGCAAGTGCACCACTTACTCATGAAAGAAACATTAACTCTGAATATAATATACAATGTTCCAACATGCACCATAATTCTTTTACTAGTGAAAAAAATGAAAGAAGAAAGATAAAATACCAATAACAACACTAACTAGATCTAGTGTTCTTTCACCATCTAGTAATGTCTTGTCTGTTATAGGGGTGACACGACTTTAGTGCATTGATAATGCGGAGAAGTAGTGCATGATTATGATGAATTTTGTGTATCATTTTTACATTAAAGTCGTGTCTCTTTGTACGATCTCTATTTTAAAAAATGTAGAAGTTGTATTGGCCAGACCTTGGATGTCGGCCGAAGAGATCGGCATCAGTCGTGACATCAGACTTCAGTGGTCCATTCACATTAATGGGTCACGCAAGTGGGCACCAGAAATAATAATGAGTTATTATCCATACAAGAGAGGGACATAAGTCACGAGAGGATTCATGCATGCAATTTGTATAACACGTTCAGGTCCAGCACAAGTAAATAACCCTTGGAGATATTAAGGCCTGTAGGGTTAGGGTTTCCATGGGTAGACTGCATGCATGACACGTGAATACTCAGAGCACCCACAGAACGGATGGCCCCGTAGTGCTGGTACATGAGTTGGTACCCTGACGACCATACTCTTAGAGAGGTTGCACTCCAGAAGAGGCAAGTCTTGTGTCGCAGCTGCGCTAAGCTTGTGCAACGCATCACAGGATGCCTCCCCAGTAACCCTAATTCCACTAAAGGAAAAATCCTCGTGGGACAGGGAGTTGACCTAGATACAATCTATATAAAGGGTGGTAAGAACCCTAAAAAAGGTACGTCGTTTCTAAGACTGAAACTGCTTTACATACTTTACTATTTCTTAGCCCAGTACTGACTTGATCGTCGGAGTGCAATCAACAGGTAGGGCCCCTTCTGTTTCAACGGAGCCACTCTCAGCTACCCAAGGAGAGAGTGGAAACCACCAGGAGATAGGAAGGCCCACCATCTGCCTTTGAAGTCAACGGCGACGGAGTCAATCGGCGAGAATATTTGGCGCCCACCATGGGGCCCGATAAAACTAGGTCCCATTCACAATTGTGTTGAGAGCCACCGAGCAACATGAGGAGTACGAGGCAAGCTGCATCTGCACTAGAAGGAGGAGACAGCGTCTTCATACAGTAACTGATGGAGACCATTTGCGCTCTCCAGCAGATCGTAGCGGCGTCCAAAGCGAACCAGGACAGGATTTTGGCTAAAGTGCGAGCCGAGCAGGCGGCTAGCCAGAACCGCTACCAAAACGACTTGGCAGCGTCACACGCAGCCAATGAAGATCTACGCAGAGATTTGCAGTGCATGGGTGAGCGCACAACTGGTGAGTGAACCCCGCCCGTACCAGTTAGGGCTCGCCCTATGCCGTTCTCACAAGCAATTATGGACATCGTGATACCAACCAACTTCATAGGTCCAAAGATCACCTTCATAGGTGTAGAGGACCCGGAAGCCCACATCACGGTCTTCCACACCCAGATGATGGTTTCGGGAGGCATCGACGCCATGCACTGTAAGCTGTTTATGAGTACGTTCTCAGGCACGACGTTGGACTGGTTCGTCAACCTCCCTAATGGACACATTACGTCCTTTGACCAGTTCTCAACATTGTTTAGAGAACAATTCATCGTCAACCAGGCTCCCCCTCTTGTCTCTTACGATCTCTTTGACGTAAAGCAGTACTAGGGAGAGCCTTTGAAGGATTTCTTGAACAGGTTCGGGGCATTAGTGGTGAAATTGCACACCAAAGATGAAGATATGACGGTACACGCCTTCAGACGAAGGGTGTTGCCAGGACCTTTCAGTGATTCACTGATAAGGTGCCGCCCAAAGACGTTCAATGAGATCCAACACAGAGTCGTCGCCCACATCGTTGTAGAAGAAGAGGTCACAGAGAAGCGCGGAAGCATCGGCCCAGTCCGATCTCGGGGAACTGGTTGTCCTCATCCCCTAAGGGTACATGAGGCCACGACAGAGAAGAAAGCTCCGGGGAAACAACCGCCATATGAAGGAAAGAAGCCTCAAACTAGGGCTCGTACGAGGGAGAACGCCCCCACCAAGCACAATTTTTAGATGGACCTCAAAGAATTGATAGCCATCCCTAACGTGGCAGACAGACTGAAGTCTCCACCGAAGACTGACAAGAGGCTAGGGCCCAGCAAGGACACGTGGTGCGAGTTCCACCAAGCATTTGGCCACGACCTACGTAACTGTTTGGCGTTGGGATTCCAATTAGATGAACTGGTGAGAAATGGTTTCTTGAAAGAATACCTACAAGAGCCGCAGGGGGTCTCGATGTCAGCGGCCCTAGCAGGAGATCAGGGGCACGAGGTGCCCATTCACGAAGAGAACAACACCATCGTTGGAGGATTCTCAGGAGGAGGGTGCATTGCCTCCCAACGTTCGAAATATGCCAGAGGAGTGATTACAATGGAAGCACAGAGGTCGAACCAGACACTTGAGCCCGACCTCATCTTCACCAAGACCGACTTGCAAGATGTGGTTCCACACGACAATGACCCAATGGTGATCTCAGTGGTGACGGTAGGCAGAAAGGAACATCGCGTCCTTGTTGACCAGGGAAGTTCGGCCGACGTAATGTTCTGGTCGACCTTCAACAAACTATAGTTGTCTCCTGACCAGTTGAGGCCTTTTGATGGCTGTCTGTATGGTTTCGCGGGAGACCATGTAGAAGTGCGGGAACATGTGGAGTTGAGGACAACCTTCACTGACAGCACAACTTCCTGCACTGCTAACATCAGGTACCTTGTTGTTAATGCTCCCTCAGCCTATAATATACTTTTGGGCATACCTGCTTTGAACAAGATTGGAGCAGTAGCCTCTTCGAGGCATATGAAGATGAAGTTGCCTTCCCTCGAAGGAGTAGTGATCACCCTAAAGTCTGGTCAAAAGGAGGACAAAAGGTGCTACGAGAACAACCTCAAAACAAAGAGATGAGTGTGCGCAGTCACCACCCAATCTCCAAGGGAAGAAGGGGTCACCCGTGTCGAGATCACCCGGGAGAGACGACCCGAGCCCGCAGAAGAAGTGCTGGAGAGGGAGATCAGGGGTAAGAAGTTCAAACTTGGCAAGTCTTTGGGCCAAGAAGCACATAACCAGATTGCTGAGGTCATATCACGACCAATGGATGCCTTCACATGGTCTGCCTAAAAAATGCCTGACATTGACCCCGATTTTTTGTGTCATCACCTCACCATGTACCCACCAGTCCGACCTGTCCGCCATAGAAGGAGGAAGCTCAATGACGATAGGCGTCAGGTCATCAGAGAAGAGACCCAGAAGCTGTTGAGCGCTGGCCACATCAGGGAGATCCAATACCCAGAGTGGCTGGCGAACGTAGTGTTGGTCAAGAAGGCCAGCGGGAAGTGGAAGATGTGCGTGGACTTCACAGATCTCAATAAAGCCTGCCTGAACATTGACGCCCTAGTAGATAGTGCCTCAGGATGTATACTCCTTAGATTCCTGGATGCTTTCTCTAGATACAACTAGATCCGGATGCATCCCAGGGACGAATGTAAGACAACGTTCATGACGGAGCTCTCCTGTTACTGTTACAAAGTGATGCTTTTGGGCTCAAGAACGCAGGGGTCACCTACCAGAGGTTGATGGATAGAGTACTTGCGCCCATGATAGGGCGAAATGTCCAGGTGTATGTGGATGACATGGTGGTCACCTCCCAGGTGAAGGATCAACACGTCACTGATTTGGAAGAGCTATTTACCACAATAGCTAAGTACAGGTTGAAGTTGAACCTTGAAAAATGTGTGTTTGGGGTAGAGGTAGACAAATTCTTAGGTTTCCGACTCACTGAGCGTGGGATAGAGGCGAACCCTGAGAAATACGCTGCAATGATAGCTATGCATAGCCCGATCTCAGTGAAGGAGGTGCAGCAGTTGACAGGGCAGATGGTCGCTTTGTCCAGATTCGTGTCAACAGGAGGATATAAGGGGCATCCCTATTTCCAGTGCCAAAAGAGAAATAGAAGGTTCGTATGGACCGAGGAGTGTGAGGAGTCATTCCTCAAGTTGAAAGAATATTTAGCTAGCCCACCAGTATTGTGCAAGCCACAGCTAGGCACCCCGCTTCGCTTGTACTTCGCAGTCACAAATCGGGCGATCAGTTCGATCCTCGTTCAGGAGCAGGATCAGGCGCAAAAGTCAATATATTTTGTGAGCAAATTTTTGCAAGGGCCTTAGGTGAGATACCAGGCCATAGAGAAGGCAGCCCTGGCAGTAGTATTTTCGACGCAAAGACTTCGCCACTACTTCCAGAGCTTCACCGTAATCGTGATGACAGACCTGCCCATTCGCAAGGTCTTACAGAAACCCGATGTGGCAGGACGAATGGTGTGTTGGGCGGTGGAGCTATCAGAGTTCGATGTGCAGTATGAACCCAGAGGACCTATCAAAGGCCATGTTTATGCTGACTTCGTGGTAGAGCTCTCCTCGGCAGCCACACACCAAGAGGAAGTAGGTTTCAAGTGGGTCCTTTCCGTAGATGTGTCCTCTAACCAATAGGGTAGTGGGGCTGGTGTCATCTTGGAAGGACCAAATGGGTTGTTGATCGAGCAAGCCCTACGGTTTGCTTTCAAGGCCAGTAACAACCAAGCGGAGTATGAGGCCCTGATAGCTGGAATGTTGCTAGCCAAAGAGATGGGGGTGAAGAGTTTGCTGGTAAAGAGTGACTCCTTGCTAGTAACAGGGCAGGTTACGAGAGAATACCAAGCAAAGGACCCCCAGATGGCCGCATACCTATAGTATGTCCAGATTCTAAAGGAGACTTTTGTGGTGTTCGAGTTAGTACATGTCCCTCGAGAACAAAATGCCCGAGCTGACTTGCTAGCAAAGCTCGCCAGTTCAGGCAAGGGGGGTAGACAAATGACAATCATACAGGAGACCCTGAGGACACTTTGAACCACCACTGACAGCACAGTAAAAGTCCAACAAGAAGTCCAACAAATAAGCACCTCAAAAGGTGTTAAGAGAAGTCATTGGTCGTTGACTCAAGAAACGCTGAAAACGTTCAAGATAAGCACGTACGCGTTATCAAGAGAAGAGTCAATGCATGTTTGCCTTGTTGAAGGAGGCGAAACCTGGATGACACCCTACCGACGCTACTTGGCTGATGGGATACTCCCGTTGAAATCCATAGAAGCCAGAGTAGTCAAGAAAAATTTGAGCAAATACACCCTGATCGAAGGGGATTTGTTCAAACACGGGTATACTCACCCTACCCTGATATGTGTAAGTGGTGAGAAGTGCACGCGCATTATGGCAGAACTTCACGAGGGGATATGCGGGAGTCACATCAGTGGTCGAGCTCTCTCATCGAAGGCCATTCGCGCTGGATACTACTGGCAAACCATGAGGAAAGTTTGCACGAGGTATGCACAGCGGTGCAAACAGTGCCAACAACATGCTGATTGGCACAAGGCGCCCCAGAGGACTTGAGATCGATTCATAGCCCATGGTCGTTTCATACCTGGGGAATAGACATCCTGGGGCCATTCCCTTTAGCAGTGCGACAGATGAAGTACCTCGTGGTTGCCAATGAGTACTTCACAAAGTGGATAGAGGTTGAGCCAGTAGCGCAAATCACAACCCACAAGGTCCAACACTTTGAGTGGAAGAACATAGTATGCCGCTTTGGAGTCCCAAACAGTTAGTGTCCAATAATGGCACCCAGTTTGCAAGCCAACAGTTGGGCAAGCTGTGCACAGAGCTTGGACTAAAGCAGGCTTTTGCATCAGTCGAACACCCCCAGACAAATGGGCAGGTCGAGTCTGCCAACCGAGTTCTGCTCAAAGGCTTGAAGAGAAGGCGGGAGAAAGCCAAGGGGATCTGGGCAAAAGAGGTTCCTATAATTGTGTGAGCTTACCACACCACTCCCCAGTCCACTACCAAAGAGACACCTTTTAGCTTGGTGTATGGTTCGGACGTGATGATTCCTGTAGAAATCTAGGAGAGCTCACCACGTTTTCAGAACTTCGTGGCTGAGGATTCCAAAGAAGAAAGAAAGGTGAACCTGAACCTACTGGATGAAGTCAGGGAGGAGGCTCGCATCAAGGCTGAAGCCTTGAAGAGAAAGGTGTAGTACAAGTACAACTCCAAGTTGAGACCTCGGCAGTTCCAAGTCACTGACTTGGTGATGCAAAAAGCCCACCCCTACCAGCTAGAAAACAAGTTATCTCCCAAGTGGACTGGTCCATTCCGAGTGTCAGAGTTGCCTGGGAACGAAGCGTACAAGCTCGAGACCCTAGAAGGTGAGACGATACCTCGAACTTGGAATGGAGAAAATTTAAAGTTTTATTTCAGTTAATTATTTCATTGTACACAGCTTAGGGGACACTCTTTTTCCCTTATCAGGGATTTTTAATGAGGTCACCCAATAAAGTTTTAGTTAAAAGATGTCTTTGCAAATTTGTTGTACAATGAAGTAAGCGAACCTCTCCCTTGGGTTAGAAACACATAGACTGGGAATAATATGGTTCTTAGTGAGCCTCCCTCTTGCGTGGGAACGCCAAGGTAGAGACAGTAGGGTTCTTAGTTAAAATCCTCCCTTGCCTCTATACAGCAAAGGCGAGGTCAGTAAGTGAACCTCTCCCTTGGGTTAGAAACACCAAGACTGAGAATAGTACGGTTCTTAGTGAGCCTCCCTCTTGCGTGGAAACGCCAAGGTAGAATATGGTTCCCAAATTCAAACCCTCCCCTGCCTCTATATGGCAAGGGTGAGGTCAGTAAGCAAAGTAAACATCTCCCTTGGGTTAGAAACACCAAGATTGGGAATAGTATGGTTCTTAGCGAACGTCCCTTTTGTGTGGGAACGTCAAGATTGAGAACAAAACGATTACCAATTAAAATCCTCCCCTGCCTCTATACGGCTAGGGCGAGGTCAGAAAGAGGAACCTCTCTTCCTTGTTTCATAAGGCAAGGTCAGTATGGTTCCCAGTTATATATTTCCCTTACCCCTATGTGGAAAGGTCAAGTACAGTATGGTTCTTAGTTAAAGATCTCCCTTGCCCTTATACGCCAAGGTCAAGAGCAGCACCTCTCTTATCTTTGTTAGAAAAAGGAGGAGCGAAGTAAGAGTTCAAGAAACCACCACCTCTACCCTAAGACGACGAAGTTAAGGTCAAACGTGTGGTAAAGAAGCGTGTTATCTAAGTTAGAGAGGTCCTAAAACGTTGTTATACTAAGCAAGACAGTCAGCGACAAACACAAGAAGCAACTTAAGTAAAGAGCAAAGTGGATTTTATAAATAAAAATGTATATGTATAGGTTATCAAATGGTGCAACCAAATAATTACAAAAGGAGGAGTCACTCATCAGCATTAACAAACTGCCCACCAACAACCTTCTTGGCCAAGCTGGTTTGAGAAAGGTCCACCCCAGGGTGCACGCTGGCTACTTGGGCCATGGCATCCTCAAACCCCGCGGCGTAGGCGTCGACAACGTCATTGATAAGATAAGCTCCTCCTTAGTCTGTTTGAAGAGCTCGTCCTTGCGGGCTAGTTCTTCCTCCAGTTTAGCAAGTTGCTCCTCCTGTTGGGATGACTTCTCCTCGACCCTAGCCATCTTCTCCTGCGACTCTTCCACCTTCTCTTTCAAGCCAATAGTTTCAGTTCAGAGAGTCAAGACCTTGGCATGAGCTCCCAGAGCTTCCTGGGACTTCTTCAACAGAAGCTTCTTGGTCTCCTTATCAGTTTGGCGAAGATCTGACACCTCCAGATACAAGGCTTTTTCGCGGTGTTTGAGCTCCTTGATCCGAAAGGTGTCTTGGCTACCTGCCTCCTTCAGCTTCTGCATCTTAGTCAGGGCGATGCTGGATGCAACGAGAAAGTCCCCAAGGCACTTTGATGTGTGCTCTTGCAGGGGATCCTCCTCCATGTTCTCCAGCCTCTCTTGATCCTAGAAGGAGTGCAGGGCTCGTTGGAGGAAGGCAAGAAGGTTGACAGGAAGTGCACCATGATCACCCCCTAAGGCACTCTCCCCCTACCCTCTTGCACCATTAGGTCACGGGGGAAAGAGGCGCTGGGAGGATTTGCCCTATAGAATGGGGCGTGATCATCCGAGGATGAATTCGCAGGAACTACAACATCAACTTTCCTCTTCCTCTTGAAGACGAGGCCTGAGCAGGTGTCCTCGTCTTCAGAAGCAGCGAACTCAGCCACCCTCTTTTGCCTTTGGTCTACAGGGGTTGGGGCAAAAGGGCCTGGGGCAGAAGCAGCAGGAGTAGAGGCATCGGCAGCAGAAGGGCCAGGAGCAGCTTTACGTTGAAGGGCCACTTCAGCTAGCTACCTCCTCTTCTCAGCATTCAGAACCATACCTACATATGAAGAATATAACACATAAGAGACTAAACCAGCAGTACACACAACTAAAAGAGACACATAAGCAAAGGAAAGGGAAAGGGGGATACCGATATAGCTCTCAAGGGATCCGGGGTTGTACTCAAGTTTGATCAGCTCAGCGGTGTTAAACACCACTCCTAGTTTCGAGAAGAACTCGCATACTTCTCGGTCTTGCGGGGTCAAGTCCTCTAGGCACCTAGGCCTCTTAAGCCCTAGTTCTTGCACCCAGTAAAGGGGAAACCTGTTGATGGAGATCAAGCTCAAGTGGACATGGAGGCCAATCATCAAGAGCAAGAAGAGGTTGAGGCTCAAATGGAGGACGCTCATGGAGTTAATAGCCCACCTCAAAGGCTTACAAGGAGCATGTTCAAGGCTTTAGGAGCTAATGGACGTTTGTGTTTCTCTTTTTGTAATTTCTTTGTTTGAAGGTGCTTAGAGGGAAACATAAGAAACCTCTTATGTAAAAGCATCTTTAGGTCTTTAGTTTAGGAAACTTAGGGGGGTGCGTTTAGTAGAGAGGTGTAGACGTAATAGGGAGGTGCCAAACTAAGAGAGGAAGTCATACCTTCCTCATGCTATAGTTGGCGCCAACTTTCATGTCATTTGGGGGGAATTTGCATTTGTTTTAGCTTTACATTTCAGCATCTCTTAGCCTATAAATTAAGGTGCTTCCTTTGTATTTTTCAGATTTGAATTTTGAATTAGAGAAACTCTACTCAATTTGAGAGAGAATTGGAGAGCTTTGTGCCTTCCTCAATTAGTCTTATCTTGAGAGTTCTTGGTTACCTCAAGTGGCGGCATAGCACACTCATCTTGGAGTCTTCATCCTCTAAGTGGCGTGATCATCCAACCAATCCATCCATCTTCATGAGCTTTCTCTTCTCCTTCCTTCCTTCTTCTTTTATGTTCATGTCTTAGCTTGTGTTCTTTGCATTTTCAGTTTCAGCATTCTAGATTCCTTTGTTTTTGCTTCGGTTCCTTTTTCATTTGTTGTTCCTCTTTGCTTCTTCTTCATTTCTAGTTGTTGTTTTGATTCAATTGTCTAGGCATGAGATTCAAAGGGAAATAGTGGCTCACCATCCTCTTTTCTTAGCCATCCCTAGAACTCTTAAGTTAGAACCACTTGTTGCTAGTCCTCATTGTTTGGAAAATTTGGTAGAAGAGTTTCAAAATGTGTTTCAAGATCCTCCAAAAGGACTTCCACCTTTGAGAGGGATTGAGCACCAAATTGATTTGATACCGGGCTCTTCCTTACCAAATCGTCCAGCCTATAGGACTGTTCCGTCCGGTTGACCTGGGACGTCTTCGTGCGCGACCTCAACCGTCAGCTAGGGACTCCTTCCCACTGGTTACCTGTGGATTCCTGCAAAGAAGAAGGACAAAAGGGCGCCCTAGCGGCCGTTTGGACTCCGACGCTCAAGTCAGCCAGCAAGAAACACCAAAACTATGCACCTCCGTATCGGAGCACCACGTATGGCACTCCGAAGGTGGTAAAAAGGAAACTGTGTCTAGTGTATATTTCTCCTTCTAGCAAAAATCTTTCCCTAGTCCCTTGTGCGTAACCTCAAGGCTCGAGCAAGCAACTAGAGAGTTTTTGGGAAATTTGCCAAAAGTTCGAACCCGTTCCCAACATTCAAAGCGCTATTTAAGCTTCTCACGCATTCAAAGCGCCTTAAAGCGCATTTAATTATAAAAACGCTCAGCGCATTTAAGACGTTCGAAACGTTCGGGAGAATTTATAGTACCTTAAACGCTCAAAACAGAAAACTGTATTAAATGACTTTAATTACCTGGTACCTGACTAGATGGTGTTTCTATTCTGGCCTGGCTGTCGTACACGTGGAGGGCCTCACAGCGCCATGACCCCATCTGGGGGCGTTTTTGCCCATCTGGGGATGTTTCTACGTGTGAGTCCTCCTGCTTAGGAGTGCTACTGCGCGAGGGGTGACCTTTTTGGGTGCCAACTCATGCCCCCCAATCATCTAGTCACTCACTTTGAGAGCGTATCTGCCTTCCTCTCGTACCCTGCGCCTGGCTACCTTGGGCGTGACCCTCCCCTTGAGTCGTATCTGTCCCAAAGGCGTCTCTGGGGCGGCAGGGGTACTTCACGAGTCAGGCTACCCTACACTAGTGCTATTGCTATGGCCTTGAAGCCACCTTTTCCTTCTCTTTATCACTATCCCCTGATTATCAGGGGTCTGAGGCCTTCCCACGGCGTCGCCCTCTCCATGGTCTTTCCTACCCATGGGTGTCGGGGAGTGGCGCTGTGGTCACCTTGCTTTTGTGTCATTCCACTTTGGCGACGCCCTGCTAGGCGACACCTTGTCTTGGCGACACCTTGTCTTGGCGACACCTTGTCTTGGCGACACCCTGCTAGGCGACGCCTCCTCTTGGCGACGCTTCCTCTTGGCGACGCCTGCGCTTGGCGTCACCCCACCTGGGCGACGCCTTACGTTGACTTTGACCTCGACGCTGACTTTGACCTTGACGCTGACTTTGACCTTGACTTCGTCAACGCCCGGGTATGGGACGGTACACAAGCCCCCCAGTCTTAAGCTGATGACTTGTCTTCAGCGAAAAGACTAAGGCCTCGCCCACGCCATCTGCGTGGCACCCGCTGATGTGTCATTCTTTCTGACGTGGCCACCTTGAAAACATTGACGTGACACTCTCTGAACCCTTGGGGTGCTCTTAATGGCTGATTGGACATCCTCTGAAACGGGAAAACAACACCTTTTGGGCTACGCTTAATCGCGTGCCACGTGGTTCATCACGCGGGCATCCCTAAGAGCCTCTTGCGCTCCCCTTGAGCGCCTAATCCCTTGACACGCGGCGCAATCAAACGGTCCCCAATTAACGCCCCTTGAGTTGCGGGTGTAACGTTTAAGTTACCCAAACCCCGCGCTTGAAACCACTGTTACATCCACTTTCTCTGCCTTTCCTCACTGTTCATCTTCTTCGAATTTCTTCTCTCGCGACCCTTGCTCTTTCGTGCTTCCGCTCTCCACATCCTTCGATCCCCAAAGGTACGGTTTTTCCTCTCCTTGATGATTCCCTTTACTGCATGAACTGCTTGGGACTGTTTATGTTACTGCATTTTTTGGATGTCGTTCTTGCGCTTCTTCGTTCCTCTCGTTCCTCCTTTCTCTCGTGTGGGTAGGGTTCACCTAGGATTCCTCAATTTTTTCCCCTTTTCTCCTCCAAACCCTTTTTCTCTGAACCCTTTCTTTTTCTCTTTTGCTCTTCAGCTCTTGCATCCATGGCGAAAACTAAGACCAGCGCGCCTCCTCCGCTCCCTAGGTCTTACTACAAAGATGAGTATGACTGGGCCCCCGACGATCTCCTCGACGAATGCTCCACTCTAAACTCCGTTGAAGACGTGGAGGCCCACAGGGCGGACCCCGCGCTTTACAACTTCAATGCTTTCCATAAAACTCACGACTCCCATGTCTTGGTATGCCGGGTGAAACCCGGGGTACCCGTTTGTGGGGACTCAAGGGACACTGGAGGAAACCCCTTCTTCTTCCTTTACCAAATGGTACTCAAAAGGGTGGGCCTGCGTCTACCTCTCACTTCCTTCGAGAGGGAGCTGCTCACCGAGATCAACACCGCCCCCGCCCAGCTTCACCCCAACAGCTGGGCTTTCGTAAGGGGGTTTCAAATTCTTTGCGGATATCTGGGTGTCCCTCCTTCCGTGGACGTTTTTCTTCATTTTTTCGAGGTAAAGAAACAAGGGAAAAGCCGATGGATGAGCTTCTCTGGCGTCGCCGGGCGCATCATCCTCACGCTCTTTCAGAATTCATTCAAAGGGTGGAAAGGGAAGTTTTTCAAAATACGTGCAACCAAGCACGATCCTACCGCCCTGGACGACTTTCCTCTATATTGAACGGACAAGCCCATAACAATGAAGGCCTTGGCATTGGACCAACTTGCTCCCGCTGATCGGGACGTGTGCAAAGCCTTGGCGGGGCTTGGGGTAGTCTTTGATACTGCCAAGCTCATCGCCAATGAGTTCAATGCCCACGGACTCTCCACCTACTTCGGTATCCGCTCCTGCTTGTTTATACTGCATGAACTGTCGTGGTTATACGAACTCGCTTGCTCCGCTTGAAACCCTATGGTTATCTGCATGCGTTTAGCTATAAATACTCTCATTATGCTATATCTGAATTGGTCTGTGCTCTGTTATTCTCGCTGCTGCAGGTTCAGTGATGACTTCGTCGAGGCGACTCGCCCTTGCCAAATTCCTGAAGAAGGCAAGGTCCGCCAAAGAGGGTGGAGACGCGGTTACCCCTGCCGTGCCAACCATCGCTTCCCTGCCGACTCCTCCTCCGTCCGCCTCTCCTTCTCCCATTGCCGCGGTACCATTGGCCATGGCGTCGACTCCTGCCCCAGCACGCCCCAACAAAGGGAAGAGGGTCCTGGTGGTAGATTCTGATAGTGAAGATTCGGGCGTCGCCTTGGTTTCCAGTAAGAGGAGGGCTACGGGCGTTCCTGTCTTGACAGTCGCGTCTCCCGGTGGTGGGAGTTCTCTCAGGGACAATCCTCCAAGTGCCACATCACCTCCACCTCCACCTGCCCACGAGGAACGAGAGGAAAGGATTGATTCAGTTCCCCCGCCCTCGCCGTTACCGCTTCATGACGCAGCTGAGGCCTCTGGCTCTGCCCCTCCTGCATCAACGACTTCTCGAAAGCCCCGAATTCCTCGCCCCATCCATAAGGAGTTGACGTAGGGTTTCACTGAGGGAATGTCGCCGACTGATCCTCACAAGGGGGGAGGCATGCCTTACTATATGGGAGCATTCCTGGCGGTGGCACTCAAGTGGCGCACCCAGGCTCAAAGCGCTATCAAGGGGAGGGAGGCTCTCCGCAAACTGAGACAAGAAGTGGGAGCGTTGAAGGAGGAGAAACAAAACTGGGTGCTCAAGGAGGAAGCTTCCCAATCCTTGCTAAAAATGGCCCACGAGGGCAGGGAGGGGGCCGAGGCGTACGCGCGCGAACTTGAACAGGCGCATGTCGATCAGCTGGCCCAGCTCACTTCCTACCAAATCCAAAGCCTTGGCCTCCAAGAGGCGGCTCTTGCCTCCGAAGTACAGCGGAAAAAACTTGAAGAACTGGACGCTGCTTGGAGGCAGATGTTAAGCGAGAGAGAGAACGCCTTGGCTGCGAAGGTCGAAGCCTTGGGCCTTCTCCAAGCCGAGGCTAACAAGCTCCGTGTGGAGAAGGAATTCCTGGATAAACAGTTGACCTCCAAGGACTCTAGGGTTGCGGAACTAGAAGGGGAGGTCCAAGGACTGACTGGGGAGATGGCGGGCGCGTTTGAAGAGGGCTTCCAAGAGGCTCTGGCTCAGGCGTCCTGCGAGAACGCTAGCATTAATATTTCAAACTGCGACCCCACACACCAGGTCGTCGACGGGAAGGTCGTGCCCTTCGACTTGGATGACTGAGCCGCCGTCTCCCACCCGCCACCTTTACCTTTCGAGCTTTATAGTTATTTTTGCCACTCTGTGATAAACTTGTAACTCCTTTGCACTTTGTCGGAACTTTGGATTTTGCATGACTAATTCGTGCCTTTGCGTTATCAAATTCTGTTTGTATGATTTTACCTTCCTTTCTCATTTCCACATGCTCCGACCGCTTTGCCCACGATCGCGTTCCTTCGTGGCTTGTTCCGCCTTCGTATCTATGAGGCCTCTGCCTCGTGAAGGCGTCAATGGCTTTTCCGTTATTGTAACGCAAAAGTTGAGGCATACTCCAGGCCCCAAATGTTCGGGATAAGGCCACACATCAATGCCCACGCCCATGGAGAGGCTTGCCTAACGACGCCGTATCGTCCGTGGGGTGTCTCAAACTCCTAAGCGGCCTGTCCCCTAATTCTCGGTGACCGGCGCCCACGCCTGAGGAGAGGCCTGCTACCGTAGCGCCGTATCGTCCTCAGGGTGTCTAAAAACGCCAGTCGCTGGGAAAGCTCAAAGCCCTCCAGGGGTCGTTCCCTCCACGGTCTTTCCTCCCCATGGGTATCGGGGAACGACCCTGCCAGCGATTCACTCAGCCTTTGGCGATCTCGCCTCCCTCCGCAGTCTTTCCTACCTGCGGGTATCGGGGAGGCGACGCCGCTAGTGATTAGCTTTGACTCCTTCAATTTCATCTCCCTCCACAGTCTTTCCTACCTGTGGGTATCGGGGAGGTGAAGCTGTTGATACTTGCATTGACGACGCCTTTAAACGTTTCACAATGGTAATACCTTCTACTTTGGCTACGCTTTCCCTTGGTAACGCCCTCTCTCTTGGCGACGCCACCTCTTTCGACGACGTCCTCTGGTATTGGCGACGCCCTCGATGTCTCATGGTGGCAACGCCATCTGCGCCTTCCACTGGCGACGTTCGGGGCGGCTAAACCGTTGACTTTATTTCGACGTCGGCTCTGACTTTGGCTCGGGTCGACGCCCGGGGTGGTGAGGGACCCTAGGTCTCGCCCGTGCCGTCCACGTGGCGCTTTTCGTATGACTGATGGGACATTCCCCCACTTGACTAGGTTCTGACACCTCCTGAGTCTCTGACCCATTCTTCGACGGCGTGTCGTACCCCTGAGCATTCTGTCGATACGACGTTTTCTGAGTGTTAACCAGTGGTGCCAGGACCATCCTCTCATTTTCTGCCACGTGGCTTAGTTGCATGGTTTACCCATTCGCGTCGTTTAGCGCTATAACTGCAATACTTCCATTTGCGTCGTTTGGCGCTCTAACCGCAATATTTGATTCTTTAAAGCTTTGAAACTGTCCTCATCATTTCTGCGCTTTTCGTAACCTACTTGCACCCTTTTCGCTTGCACCCTTTCTCTTCTCACGAAGAGTTTTTCCAGTGTTCGTTCCCACCGGCGCTTTACCCTTGCCAAAACTTCAAACCTCCCTGATTCTATTCAAGAATGTCTTCTCGTGCTACTCCCCCCAGGGTCAACCCCAAGGACCTGTACCCTTGGGCTTCGAGGGAGCTTCTTGACGAATGCTCCTGCTTACTCTCCACCAGGGCCATAAGGGAACACAAAGGGGATCCCTGCTCCTATGATCACCGTGCCTTCGCAAGGAGGCATGACGACGACATTGCTGTGCTCCCTTGCACTCTAGGGGAGCCAGTATGTGGAGATGAGCGGGCCAACGACGGGGTCCCCTTCTTTTATTGTTATCAGGTGGTTTTCAAAATCATCGGCGTGCGCCTGCCATTCTCCAGGTTTGAGAAGGAACTGCTGACGGAGATCAATGCCGCTCCGGCCCAGTTATATCCCAACAGCTGGGCTTTTGTCAAGGCCTTTGACATCCTTTTCGGGTTTCTGGGTTATGCACCCTCGGTGGACATCTTTCTTCACTTCTTTGAGGTGAAGCGGCAGAGGAACAACCTCTGGGTAACTCTCAGTAACGTTCCTGGTAGAGTTCTCCTGACCCCTTTCCAAAAGTCATTCACTGGGTGGAAAGGCCGGTTCTTCAAGATTTGCTGTTCTGACCTCGTTCCCTCCGCCCTGGATGGTTTTCCACTGTACTGGGTGAGGGAGACGAGGGCCCTTAAATCCAAACCCTTCAAGAAGCTGGCCCCAAATGACCAGGTGGTTTTCCGGATTCTCGCCGAGGCGGGAGGTTTCTGACTCTGCCACCTTGATCAGTTTGGAGTTCAACGCTGGAACTCTCGAAAAGTATATAGGTATGAGTCGCTGCCCTAGAAACTTCCGCCTTTATCGTTCTCTATCTGGGTGTGTTTTGCTTCATGGTGTCCCTGACACGTTCATCTTCCTTGGTGCAGGCTCGAAAATAAATCAAAAGCGGAGGACACGACTTACCCGAGCTCTGCGGGCTGAGAGCGAGGCTTCGTCTTCTTCCCGTGCTGACTCCGATGGCCACTGAGAAGTGGTTTGTTTGTGCTTTTGTATGAGTTGTAATGTTTGCCCTATTCGCATTACTCCCATTTGTATCGAACACTGCTTGTAATATCAATTCTACTATACCATACTTGGTTTTTGTAACGCCGTCTTACTTTGCATACGCCTCATACATTGTGCGCTTTTCCTCCGTCATGTTTCTTAGCGACGCCTTCTTTCTTGGCGGCGCTTTCTTTCTTGGTGACGCCTTCTTTCTTGGCGACGCCTTCTTTCTTGGCGACGCTTCTTTCTTGGCGACGCCCTCTTTCTTGGCGACGCCTTTCTTTCTTGGCGACGCCTTCTTTCTTGGCGACGCCCTCTTTCTTGGCGACGCCTCACGCTACTTCAAACGGAGAAAAATAAAGACTAAGAACCAAGGCACGGTTTTTCTCAAACTTGTTTTCTTTTCTTCTTTTATTTGGGTGACCTCATTAAAAAACCCCGGAAAGGGAAAAAGAGCGTCCCCTTTAACAAGACTGTTACATAGCTGCTTTACATAAGTCAACTAAAATAAAACTTCAGGTTGGCTGCATTCCAACTGCGCGGGATGGGACCTCCTTCCAAGGTCTCTAGGCTGTATGAACCGTTGCCCTTAGCCTCGGTAACTCTGAAGGGTCCGGTCCACTTGGGAGACAGCTTATTCTCCAGCTCATATGGGTGGGCTTTCCTCATAACTAGGTCGCCAATCTGAAACTGTCGCGGCTTTACCTTAGAGCTATATTGCCGCTCCACTCTTCTCTTCACCGCTTCAGCTTTTATTCTGGCTTCTTCCCTGGCTTCGTCTAGTAGATCCAGGTTTACCCGCCTCTCTTCGTTGGATTCCTCCACCACAAAGTTCTGAAAACGTGGTGAGCTTTCATGTATTTCTACCGGGATCATCGCGTCCGACCCGTACGCCAAACTGAAAGGCGTCTCCATGGTAGAAGATTGGGGCGTGGTGTGGTATGCCCATACAATCCTTGGAACTTCCTCCGCCCACGCCCCTTTGGCCTTCTCCAACCTTCTCTTTAACCCCCTCAGCAAAACTCTGTTTGCTGACTCCACTTGGCCGTTGGTCTGGGGGTGTTCGACTGACGTGAACACTTGCTTGATGCCTATCTCAGCGCACAGATTTCTCAACTGCTGACTGGCAAACTGGGTCCCGTTATCGGATATCAAGCGTCTAGGTACGCCAAAGCGGCACACAATGTTCTTCCACACAAAGTAATCTGTGCCACGGGCTCTGCCTCTATCCACTTGGTGAAGTACTCGATGGCAACGATCAAATACTTCATCTGCCTTATCGCTAGTGGGAACGGCCCCAGGATGTCGATTCCCCATGTATGAAAAGGCCACGGGCTATATATGGATCGCAGTTCTTCTGGCGGCGCCTTGTGCCAGTCAGCGTGCTTTTGGCATTGCCTGCAGCGCTGGGCGTGTCGCGCGCAGTCCTCTTTTACTGTTGGCCAGAAGAACCCTGCGCGTATCACCTTGGAGGCTAGAGACTTTCCCCCTACGTGGCTCCCGCAAATGCCTCCGTGGAGCTCCGACATTATCCTGGTACACTCGTCGCCACTTACACACGTTAGGATAGGGTGAGTGAACCCGTGCCTGAACAACACTCCATCCACCAGAGTATATCTTGCGGCATTTCTTTTGACCTTCTTGCCCTCTTCCGGCTCCACTGGGAGAGTCCCATCCGCCAGGTACCGTTTGTATGGCGTCATCCAGGTGTCTCCCTCGGCTAGGACACATACCTGCATTTGCCTTCCTTCCTCAGGCATATCCGCGTACGTGCTGATGCGGGGCGTCTTCAGCGTATCTTGGGTCAGAGAGCGATGATTCCTTGGACTCTCTCTTGTTGTACAGATCTGGAGGATATCCACCCTGTTATCTTCCACGAATTTACGCGGAGCCTTGAGCGTCTCTTGGATCACTGTCCTCTGTCTACCCCCCTTGCCTGAGCTCGCGAACTTGGCAAGCAGGTCGGCTCTGGCATTTTGCTCCCTTGGGACATGTATCAGCTCAAGAACGTTGAATGCTCCCTTCAGTAACTGGACGTATTTCAGATACGCCGCCATCTGGGGGTCCTTCGCCTGGAACTCGCCCGACACCTGCCCCGTGATCAGTTGGGAATCGCTTTTCACCAGGAGGTTCTGTGCGCCCATCTCCTTGGCCAGGAGCATTCCTGCGATCAGAGCTTCGTATTCCGCCTGATTATTACTTGCCTTAAAGGCGAAGCGCAGGGCTTGCTCAATCAGCACGCCATTGGGTCCCTCCAAAACTATTCCTGCACCACTCCCTTGTTGGTTGGAAGAGCCATCAACCGAGAGCAACCACTGCGAGCCCACCTCCACCTCTTGTTCACCACCGGGCGAGAGCTCTGCTACAAAATCTGCATACACTTGCCCTTTGATGGATCCTCTAGGCTCATACTGGATGTCGAATTCTGACAACTCCACCGCCCAGCGCACCATTCTTCCAGCCACGTCAGGCTTCTGCAGCACCTTTTGTATAGGGAGGTTTGTCATCACTACCACCGTAAAGCTGTGGAAGTAATGACGGAGCCTCCTGGCTGAAAACACCACTGCTAACGCTGCCTTTTCCAGCGCCTGGTATCTCGTCTCAGCGCCTTGCAGTGCCTTACTTACGAAATAGATGGGCTTTTGACTCTGGTCCTGCTCCTGGACCAGCACCGAGCTGATAGCCCGCTCCGTTACCGTGAAGTATAGGCGGAGGGGCACGCCTGTTACCGGTTTGCAGAGGACCGGTGGCGTTGCCAGGTATTCTTTCAACATAATGAAAGCCGCTTCGCATTCGTCAGTCCATGCGAAACGACTATTTCTCTTGAGGCACTGGAAATATGGGTGCCCCTTCTCTCCTCCGGCGGAAACAAACCTTGAGAGCGCCGCCATTCGCCCCGTCAACTGCTGTACTTCCTTCACCGACGTCGGGCTTCGCATGGCGATGATCGCTGCACATTTGTCGGGGTTCGCTTCTATCCCCCTCTCTGTGAGCATAAAACCCAAGAACTTACCGGCCTCTACCCCGAAGACACACTTCTCAGGGTTTAACTTGAGGCGGTACTTGGATATGGTGACGAACAACTCCTCCAGGTCTGCCATGTGCTGTGCCCTATCCGGCGACGCCACCACCATGTCATCTACATAGGCGTACACAATCCTCCCTAGCATGGGCGCCAAGACCTTGTCCATTAACCTTTGGTATGTGGCGCCCGCGTTTTTCAGCCCAAAAGGCATCACCTTATAACAGTAACTACAAGTCTCAGTCATGAATGCAGTTTTACTCTCATCTCTCGGGTGCATCTTGATCTGGTTGTACCCTGAGAATGCGTCCAGGAAGCTCAACACCTTGCTGCCAGATGCGCTATCCACCAACGCGTCGATGCTGGGCAGTGGGTACGAGTCCTTCGGGCACGCCTTATTTAGGTCCGTGAAGTCCACACACATCCTCCACTTCCCATTCGCCTTTTTCACCAAGATGACATTGGCTAGCCACTCGGGGTATTGAATCTCCCTGATGTGGCCAACACTCAACAGCTTCTGCGTTTCATCCTTTACCACCTGCTGTCTCTCCTCGTTAAACTTTCTCCTTCTTTGGCGCACGGGGCGGACCGTGGCGTCCATGCTGAGGTGATGACACAGGAAATCAGGGTCGATACCGGGCATATCCGAGGCGGACCATGCGAAAGCATCCAGGTGGCGCGAAATCACTTCTGCCACCCCTTCCTGTTCTTCTGGGCTCAGCAAACTTCCTAACTTGAACGTCTTGCCGCCAATCTCCCTCTCTACGGCGTTGGCCGCCGGTTGTTCCCTGCTATCCTCGACGGGCGCCGCCTCTTCCACGGGCACCGCGTCGTCAGGGCCTTCCTCCATGTGTGCATCTGTTGCTGGCGTCGCCCTCGCGGGCACAGCCTCGTTAGGCATCGGCGCAGCGGGCGTCGCCTCAATCATCGTCGTGTCTGCGCACGGCGGACGCTCATACACCATGAACACGCCTCTCTTCGTTTTCAGGCTGTTCTCATAGCATTTTCTTGCCTCCTCCTGATCTGACTTGATGACTATCACCTTGCCACTGAGGTCCGGCAGCTTCATCTTCATATGGCGTGTGGAGGCTACTGCGTTCAACCGGTTCAACGCCGGCCTGCCCAACAAGATGTTGTAAGCGGAGCTGGCGTTCACGACCAAGTACCAGATACTTTCGGTACGCGAGGCCTCTCCGTCTGTGAACGTAGTCCTCAACTCCAGATAGCCTCGGACTTCCACCTGGTTGTCCGCAAACCCATACAGGCACCCTGTGTAGGGCCTCAAAAGGTCGGGGGATAACCGCAACTTATTGAATGTCGACCAGAACATGACGTCTGCTGAACTTCCCTGGTCGACAAGGACTCTGTGCACCTTTCTTCCAGCTGTGACAACTGAAATGACCACGGGGTCATTGTCGTGCGGCACCACGTCTCGGAGATCCCTTTTCGTGAATACAAGGTCCGAATGCGTATACAATCATAGGTTCCTCTGTCGTACCAACCTTTACCACCTGGGCCCCGAAGCGATTGATGTATTCCTTGAGGGTCTCCCCTTGGTACTGTTTCACATCAAACAAGTCGTAGGAGATCGGCGGCGGGGGCTTGTTTGCTAGGTATTGTTCCCTGAACAATCGTGACAGTTGTCGGAAAGAGGTGATATGACCGTCCGGTAGGCTGATGAACCAGTCGATAGCCATCCCAGTCAAGGTGCTCATAAAGAGCTTGCACTTGGCAACGTCAGAGCCGCCTACCAGGACCATCTGTGTGTGAAATGCAGCAAGGTGCGTCTCGGGGTCCTCCATCCCGGTGAAGATCACCTTGGGCCCTGCGAACGTGTTCGGGATCACTGCATCCAGAATCTCCTGCGAGAAGGGAGTTGAGAACTCCCTTGGTGGGGAGTGGTTCTCCATCTCGTCATGTTCACGTTGCCCCCGATTATTTCTCAGACCCTGGCGCAACTCCTCATTTACGCGGCGGAGCTCTTCATTCCTCTCATGCGAGGCTTCGAGATCTGCCTGCATGCGTTCCTGTTCCAGTTTCGACTCCGCCATATCCTCTTGCAGCCCCCGCATTATCTCCAGGACCTGTTGCATGGATAGTTCTGATGGGGCCGCGCGTGCTGTACCTCGTCTGGTGGAGGCCATTGTCACGGTCTCTTCCAACCTCCTCCAACGTTACTACAACTTGGTAGATCTTCTCAAACTTGTGATGGGACTGATGTTTTATATCGGCCCCACGGTGGGCGCCAAATGTTCCGTCCGGTTGACCTGGGACGTCTTCGTGCGCGACCTCAACCGTCAGCTAGGGACTCCTTCCCACTGGTTACCTGTGGATTCCTGCAAAGAAGAAGGACAAAAGGGCGCCCTAGCGGCCGTTTGCACTCCGACGCTCAAGTCAGCTAGCAAGAAACACCAAAACTATGCACCTCCGTATCGGAGCACCGTGTATGGCACTCTGAAGGTGGTAAAAAGGAAACTGTGTCTAGTGTATATTTCTCCTTCTAGCAAAAATCTTTCCTTAGTCCCTTGTGCGTAACCTCAAGGCTCGAGCAAGCAACTAGAGAGTTTTTGGGAAATTTGCCAAAAGTTCGAACCCCGTTCCCAACATTCAAAGCGCTATTTAAGCTCCTCACGCATTCAAAGCGCCTTAAAGCGCATTTAATTATAAAAACGCTCAGCGCATTTAAGACGTTCGAAACGTTCGGGAGCATTTATAGAACCTTAAACGCTCAAAACAGAAAACTGTATTAAATGACTTTAATTACCTGGTACCTGACTAGATGGTGTTTCTATTCTGACCTGGCTGTCGTACACGTGGAGAGCCTCACAGCGCCATGACCCCATCTGGGGGCGTTTCTGCCCATCTGGGGACGTTTCTACGTGTGAGTCCTCCTGCTTGGGATTGCTACTGCGCGAGGGGTGACCTTTTTGGGTGCCAACTCATGCCCCCCAATCATCTAGTCACTCACTTTCAGAGCGTATCTGCCTTCCTCTCGTACCCTGCGCCTGGCTACCCTGGGCGTGACCCTCCCCTTGAGTCGTATCTGTCCCAAAGGCGTCTCTAGGGCGGCAGGGGTACTTCACGAGTCAGGCTGCCCTACACTGGTGCTATTGCTATGGCCTTGAAGCCACCTTTTCCTTCTCTTTATCACTATCCCCTGGTTATCAGGGGTCTGAGGCCTTCCCACGGCATCGCCCCCTCCATGGTCTTTCCTACCCATGGGTGTCGGGGAGTGGCGCTGTGGTCACCTTGCTTTTGTGTCATTCCACCTTGGCGACGCCCTGCTAGGTGACGCCTCCTCTTGGCGACGCCTGCGCTTGGCGTCACCCCACCTGGGCGACGCCTTAGGTTGACTTTGACCTCGACGCTGACTTTGACCTTGACGCTGACTTTGACCTTGACTTCGTCAACGCCCGGGTATGGGACGGTACAAGGACCAATCCAAGTGAAACCAAGGAAATTCGCCAACAAGTTGAGGCTTTGATTGAGAAAGGGTGTGTTCAAGATAGCATGAGTCCTTGTGCTATGCCTATCATCTTAGTGCCTAAGAAAGATGGCACATGGCGAATGTGTTCGGATTGTAGGGCCATCAATAACATTACAATTAAGTATAGGCATCCCATACCTAGGCTTGATGATTTGTTGGATGAATTACATGGTTAAAAAATCTTTACAAAGATTGATCTTAAAAGCGGCTACAATCAAATCCGTATCAAACCGGGTGATGAATGAAAGACGGCTTTTAAGACCAACTTTGGTTTGTATGAGTGGTTAGTTATGCCCTTTGCTTTAACTAATGCACCAAGTACTTTCATGCGCCTCGTGCATCATGTTTTAAGACCTTTCATTGGTAAGTTTGTTGTTGTTTCCTTTGATGATATTCTCATTTATTGCTTATCTTTGAATGATCATAGGATGCGTGTTAGGCAAGTCTTAGAAACCCTTAGGAAGGAACATTTGTATGCTAACCTTGCTAAATGTTTGTTTGCTCTTGATCATATAGAATTCCTAGGGTTTGTTGTGAGTAGCAAAGGGGTCCATGTGGACGAAACAAAGGTGACGGCCATTCAAAATTGGCCTACACCGAAAACTTTGAATGAAGTCCGAAGTTTCCATGGACTTGCTTCTTTCTATAGAAGATTTGTACCAAACTTTGGTACCATTGCTGCACCTCTCAATGATATAGTGAAAAAGGATGTGGTTTTTCAATGGGGAGAAGCACAACAAAAAGCTTTTGAGATTTTAAAAGAAATTGACTAATGCTCCCATCTTAGCCCTTCCTAATTTCACTAAAACATTTGAGATTGAGTGTGATGCTTCAAGTATAGGCATTGGGGCTGTTCTCCTACAAGAGGGCCACCCCATAGCTTATTTCAGTGAGAAATTGAAGGGAAGTCATCTCAATTATTCCACTTATGATAAAGAATTATATGCACTTGTTAGGGCTTTGTTTACTTGGCAACACTATCTTTTTCCTAAAGAGTGTGTGATACATAGTGATCATGAATCTCTTAAGTATTTGAAAAGCCAAAACAAGCTTAACAAGAGGCATGCTAAATGGGTGGAATTCATTGAGCAATTTCCTTATGTGATCAAGCATAAGCAAGGCAAAGTAAACATTGTGGCGAATGCACTTTCTAGAAGATATGCTTTGCTAAATCTTTTGAGTTCTCAATATCTTGGCTTTGATCACATTAAGGAACTTTATCATGATGACCTTGATTTTTCTCTCATCTACCAAGATTGTCTTAAGGGAGGACATAAAGATTTTTTTATACAAGATGGCTTTCTTTTTAAAGGAAAACGTCTTTGTCTGCCTCAAAGCTCTATTAGATTATCTCTTGTTAGAGAAGCCCATGAGGGGGGTTTAATCGGTAACTTTGCGGTTGCTAAAACTTTGGATGTGTTGTATGAACATTTCTTTTGGCCCAATATGCATAAACATGTTCATAGTTTGTGTGATAAATGCATAGCTTGTCGCAAAGCTAAATCTAAGATGCATCCCCATGGTTTATATACTCCTCTTCCTATCCCTTCAATGCCTTGGGTTGACATATCTATGGATTTCATCTTAGGATTACCCAGGACATCAAAGGGAAGGGACTCCATTTTTGTGGTAGTAGATTGTTTTTCAAAGATGGCTCACTTTATTCCTTGCCACAAAGTGGATGATGCATGTCATATTGCAAACCTCTTTTTTCAAGAAGTGGTTCGCTTGCATGGGATCCCTAGATCTATTGTGTCCGATAGAGATCCCAAGTTCTTAAGTCACTTTTGGAAGACCTTGTGGGGCAAGCTTGGAACTAAACTTTTATTTTCTACCACTTGCCACCCACAAACTGATGGTCAAACCGAGGTGGTGAATAGAACTTTGGGACAACTATTGAGATGTTTCATTTCGGGGAATCCTAGAGTGTGGGAGAACTTACTACCCCATGTTGAGTTTGCTTATAATCGTGTAGTAAATTCTACCACCTCTCACTCTCCTTTTGAGGTTGTCTATGGGTTTAATCCCTTAACACCTCTTGATCTTCTTCCTATTCCCATTCTTGATGATATCTTGTGCAAAGATGGGGATGAAAAGGCTTCTTTTGTGAAAACTTTGCATAAAGACATCAAGAAGAGAATTCATAAGAAGGTTGGCAAGTATGCTAAACTTGCCAATAAAAGGAGAAAAGCATTGTTGTTTGAGGAGGGTGATTGGGTTTGGCTTCATTTGAGGAAGGATCGTTTTCCTACTCAAAGGAAGTCCAAACTAATGCCTCGTGGGGATGGAACTTTCCAAGTCCTAAAGAGGATTAATGACAATGCTTATGAGTTAGATATGCCTGATACATTCCTTGGTAGTCATACTTTTAATATCAGCGATCTAACTCCTTTTTCTGTAGGTATCCAGAATTCGTGGTCGAATTCTCTCCAACTCGGGGAGTATGATGGAGATCAAGCTCAAGTGGACATGGAGGCCAATCATCAAGAGCAAGAAGAGGTTGAGGCTCAAATGGAGGACGCTCATGGAGTTAATAGCCCACCTCAAAGACTTACAAGGAGCATGTTCAAGGCTTTAGGAGCTAATGGACGTTTGTTTTCTCTTTTTGTAATTTCTTTGTTTGAAGGTGCTTAGAGGGAAACATAAGAAACCTCTTTTGTAAAAGCATCTTTGGTCTTTAGTTTAGGAAACTTAGGGGGGTGTGCGTTTAGTAGAGAGGGGTAGACGTAATAGGGAGGTGCCAAACTAAGAGAGGAAGTCACACCTTCCTCATGCTATAGTTGGCGCCAACTTTCATGTCATTTGGGGGGAATTTGCATTTGTTTTAGCTTTACATTTCAGCACCTCTTAGCCTATAAATTAAGGTGCTTCCTTTGTATTTTTCAGATTTGAATTTTGAATTAGTGAAACTCTACTCAATTTGAGAGAGAATTGGAGAGCTTTGTGCCTTCCTCACTTAGTCTTATCTTGAGAGTTCTTGGTTACCTCCAGTGACGGCATAGCACATTCATCTTGTTGTCTTCATCCTCTAAGTGGCGTGATCATCCAACCAATCCATCCATCTTCATGAGCTTTCTCTTCTCCTTCCTTCCTTCTTCTTTTATGTTCATGTCTTAGCTTGTGTTCTTTGCATTTTCAGTTTCGGTATTCTAGTTTCCTTTGTTTTTGCTTCGGTTCCTTTTTCATTTGTTGTTCCTCTTTGCTTCTTCTTCATTTCTAGTTGTTGTTTTGATTCAATTGACAATACATGGATCTTCCATGTGAGTTTGGGTTTTGATACTAGTCTTGGTGAGTTCTTGAACATAGAACCTTGATCCAATTCTATCAAAAAGTGCCTATCTCATATCCAAGTCAAGTTGATTCCTAAGAATGTCAAGAATCATTCATATTGTGCTATTGGAATCATATCACCTGTCCACCTGGGTGGGGTCAAATTTACTACACAGAATCTTATGGAACTTCCCTTTAAAGCCCTAATACGATTGCTGCAAGAAGGACAACAACACTCTTCCAGCGACCCCATTTAAGCTCAATCACAGCTTCTTCCCTAAACTCTTGGCCTCAAAGAAGTACAAGAAAATGTCCACCGATGGCGTATGGACAAAGTGGATACAGAGAATGGAAAAGGCCCTAACGAATGCCCAGTTGTTGGGATGCAGCTGCGTAAGAGCCACGTTGACCTCGGTGAGAAGTGCACGCTCGAACCCAGTGAGCGGTAGGCGAAGCTTGAGCCTTTTCAAGACTGTTGAGTACATGAAGAAGAAGGGGTCCTCTAGGTCCACGGACTCATCGATGCACACCGGTTCACCCTCCCTGCAGGGCAGGACCTTTACGAACCTATCGTGCTTCCTCCCGAAAATGCAAAATTTCTCGTTGGACTCGCCCTCCTTATATGCATCTATATCCTTGAAGGAGGTGATTTTGGAGGTTTCGGCTAGGAGGCTGTCAGAAGCCCAGCGGTATAGAGATTTGTAGTTGATAGGAGGTCGGTTTGAGTGGTTTTTGTTCTAGCCATCTTGAGAAGAAAAGCTAGAGAAGGAGATGGAAAAAAGGAAGAAAAAGGCAGAGTTTAGAGAAAGGCTCGGTGCGCCTCAGAAATTCAAAAGAAAGAAAAATAGAGAGACGCCCAAATGAAGAACATTTATAAAGTGCAGAAAACATAAACAGTCCCAGAACAGTTAAGCCAATTTATGAGCATCAGAATAGTAAAGCAAGTGCGATCATAAAGTAAAAAATATTCCTTTGATCGATTAGGTTTTGAAGGGTTCAAGTGGTTGATAAAGAAGAGGGAGCGTTTGAGAGCAAGAAATGCTTGAGAAATGTTAAGAGAAGTAATGAAACAGTGAGGAGCGTAGGGGTTTTAGGGGTTTAACGTATACGAAGAAGCGCAAGCGGCAACGAGCCTTAGCCGTAGATCCTGCCACGTGTACGCTGATTTAAAAAGTATTGTGAAACGTCACTTTGGTACACTAATCACGTCCCGTCACTCTAGCACCACGTAGGTCGCCGTGGGAGATCACTTAGTCTCTTTGTTGAAACAAGTTACAGCTCGAACCTAGGGGGGCCTGTGTACTGGCCAGACCTCGGACCTCGGCTGAAGAGACCGGCATCAGTCGTGACATCGGACCTCGACGGTCCAGTCACATTAATGGGTCACGTAGGTTGGCCCCAGAAATAATAATGAGTTATTATCCATACAAGAGAGGGACCTAAGTCACGAAAGGATTCATGCATGTGTGTGTGTAGCACGTTCAGGTCCAGAACAGGTAAATAACCCTTGGAGGCATTAAAGCCCATTAGGGTTAGGATTTTCAAGGGTAGACTGCATGCATGGCACGTGAATACTTGAGGCACCCATAAAATAGATGGCCCCGCAGTGCTGGTACATGAGTTGGTACCCTGGCGGCCATACTGTTAAAGAGGTTGCACTCCAGAAGAGGCAAGTCTTGTGTCGCGGCTGCGCTAAGCTTGTGCAACGCGTCATAGGATGCCTCCCAGTAACCCTAATTCCACTAAAAGAAAGATCCTCGTGGGATAGGGAGTTGACCTAGATACAACCTATATAAAGGGTGATAAGAACCCTAGAAAAGGTACGTCGTTTCTAAGACTGAAACTGCTTTACATACTTTACTATTTCTTAGCCCAGTACTGACTACATCCTCGGAGTGCAATCAACAGGTAAGGCCCCCTCTGTTTCAACAGAGCCACTCTCAGCTACCCAAGGAGAGAGCGAAAACCGCCAGGAGATAGGAGGGGCCACCATCTGCCTTTGAAGTCAACAACGACTGAGTCAACCAGCGAGAACATAAGTCATCTTCTCCATTCATAACTTCATGTAACTAGTAGTTAATTAGAAAAATCAAAGTCGTGCTTAGTGAGTATGACTTCTTTGTCTCACATTTTTGTTGCAAAAATCATTTTTTCCATGTACAACTTTTGTATTGTGTTTAAGTTGAAATTGAAGTTGTGTTCAACGAGCACAACTTTCTTTATATGAAGTTGTGCTTTAAGCACAACTTACCCATTCTCATAATTTTTTTAAAATATGTCTATTATGGTAATTTTTGTGACAAATTGCACCATAATGGTCAAAAAGCCATACAACACTATTAAAATATAAAATATAAAATTTGATTTTTTATTTTTTAGTTATGTGTACCTTAGTGGAAGGATATTTTTTTTATTCATGACGTGTGGGTGCATATATGATGATTTCTAATTGTTTATTGTGTTGTGTATCTCTAACATATTTACTCATTCAAAAAGGTCTTGAAATTTAAAATTATTCAGTGTTCAAATGCAAGTAGATTACCTTTTTTTTTTCAATTCATATGACTTATTTTAAGGTGAACCAAAAAATTATAAGGCAAATAGTCAGTTTAGTACAACAAGTATTGGTAAAAATAACTTATTTAGTTATTAAAAAGATAGTTTGTTTGTTTTTTGATGATCATTATTTTGTACTCACATTTATAATTTCATTGTATCTTTAATTGATTTTTGATCTGCTTTATTTTTTTGTATTTTTCTTATTTCCTATTCATTGTAATAAATTGAGCTTCTTTTAAGCTAAATTCTCTAATTTCATATATTTTACCTGAATTTTGTTTACAGTTTTAGCTAAAACTTAAGTTCATGTATTATTTTGGGATAATTTTTTTTTTCATTTGATAATTTACATCCAAGACTTGAAAATGAACATGTGGTTTACAATTTGGAGTTTACTATGATCTTTTAGGATTATTTAAGTTAAGACAAATTTGCTACATATAGGAGATTTAATTTCAAATTATTTGTAATTGGGCTCACAACTACTATTAAGGACCATAGTCAAGGTCCATTTGTATATCATTTATCAAAGCCTATAATTGGAGTAATGAAGCTTTTATCAGTGGTTTTTAATTCATTTTAATATTTGATGATTTTTTTTTCTCATATTGTCTTTCTTTTTTTTTTCGCCTTTTGGACTCCTACTTTGTCTCTTTTGACTTGTTCATGGTTCATCTTGTATCATTGATCACACATTCCACTATGGAAGCTTATGTAAAGAAAATAGGCTAAGTTCAAGAGAGTGGGTGGGGTGGGGTGAATTGAACAATCAAGATTTTCTTATAATATTTGAGCTTAAAATGAAATTCTTGAGAAAATCAATTGATTAAAATATTTTAGGTTACAAAACAACACACTAAAAACCTAGTTACAATTCAAAATGCAGAAAAATCAAACAATTCAACTATTTCTAATAAGGAGATTAATATGTTAAAACTTGTTCTAATCAAGAAAACTTAAAGAATTAAGTGTAAAAAATTAAAGAGGAATGAAGAGAAAGATCACACGTTCAAGTTTTATACTAGTTCACTCTTTCATAAGAACTATATCCAGTTTCCCAACTACACTAGCCAAGATTCCACTAAATCAAGTCTTTTATAACACATAAAGACTCCAAGAAAACCAATCTTTAAGCCTAAAAGAGTATACTACCCAACAAGTACCTCATAGTTCTTAGAATTAAAGGCTTTAAACAAGGGGGGAATTGTTTAAAGAAAATTTTCGAAAATACTAGAGAAGAATGAAGATTAATGAAGAAGCACAAAAAAAAGTAATCAGATCAGCCAAGAAACAAAATTGTTTTAAATTGATTCTAGATAATCAATTGGTTGTTTATGCGAATCAACCGATTGTTTTTATCATCAGTTTATAAAAACACAGTTCAAACACTTTTAATGAGTGAGGGATAGAGACATTCACACACAATGTTTCTACTAGTTCACTCTTACACCAAAAGCTACATCCAGTCCCATATTACAAAACACAAACACCAAAGAGGTGATCTTGAACCCTTTAAGAACACTCACCCTCTTTGATACACAAACACTACAAACACCCTCCGAATGTAGACATCAATACCTTATAAGTTTTACAAATATGAAATGAAAAACAAGAACAAGAAAGATCACACCTGATACAAAAGGATTACAACAATTCTCTATTCCACTCTTAACCAAAGCAAAGCCTTAAGCAATCTTGCAATCTTGAAAAATTTAATCTTTTTGGTAATCTGATCTCTTTTAATGTCTGTACCAATCAGGTCATCGAGTGTGATGACGTGGACAAGAGAAAGGTGGGTGGTCAAGAAGGCAACATAGTCGCCGTTTATGGAAGTGGCGTTCTGTGGCATACATAATCGGTTGTCGCCACTTTGTGTGTCACCAACGTGTTAGATAATGGAAGATCAGGTGGTCTGACATCGCCCAAGAGAGGCATCGCCGAGCAAGACATCGCCAAGATAAGGCGTCGCCAAAAGAAGACATAGCCAAGCGGAGATATCGATGGTGTTACCCCCCGATGGCCATGGGTAGGAAAGACCATGGAGGGGGCGACACCGTGAGGAAGTCTTGGACCTTGATAGCTCAGAACAATAACAAAGAAAGGTGGCTTCAAGGCCATAAGTTCTAGTACCAGTAGGGGGTAAACCTGACTCGTGAAGTATCCACGCCACTGCTGGGAGACCCTGAGACAGATACGACCCACGAGAGGGCCATGACCAGGGGAGAATCACGTGCATGATACGAGAGAAAGGTAGATACACCCCCAGGGCGAGTGACTAGCGATTGGGGCGTATAAGTTGGCGCCCCGAAAGTCACCCCACGCGCCAGAAGCACTTCGAGGAAACAGGGCTCACACAGTGGAATAACCCTAGGTTGGGTTGTGGCGCTATGGGACCCTCTGCGCAGAATAACGATCAAGTCAGAAGGGCACGTGACGATGTGCACGTGCTCATTAAAGGTTTCAGTGAAAGTTTGTCAAGGTACGCGTTGATTCAGTTAAGATTTGAACGTTCTAAGGAATATTTTTATACGCTTTCAATGCACTTTAATGCGCTTTAAACATGAGAGATGTATAAAAAGGGACCTTGGGGCATTTAAAGGGGAGTGTTTTTTTTGACCTAATACTCATAGTTACACAGAGCACAAACCCTAGTTGTTTTCGCTGCGCACCCACTGTGAGCACAAGGCAATTAGGGCAACACAGTTTCAGTGATGCAGTGCAGTTATTTTCGACCACCTCCAAAGGGTGTGTCACCTTTGATGTTTCTCGCTAGCTGACTTGATCGTCGAAGTGCAAATGGTCGTGAGGGCGCCCTTTTTTCACTTTTTTTCAGGTACTCTGAGACAGAGCAAACGAAGGTGCCCTAGCTGGCGAGGACAAGCCACGCGCAAAGACGATTCCGGCCAACCGGCGAGAACATTGGCGCCCACCGTGGGGCAGATATAAAACATCAGTCCCACCACACACGTTTTTCAGTTCCAGTTCTCAAAACCAAGATAAGTTAAGAGGGTTTCCAGAAAGCCATGACCACCAGACCTGCACGCGCTAGGAGTGAAGAGATGACCATGCAACAACTCATGGGCATGATGCAAGGGCTGCAGGAAGAAATGGCAGCGTCGAAAGGGGAGCAAGAGCGCATGCAGGCAGATCTCGCATCTTCTCAGGTGAGAAACGATGAGCTCCACCGTGCCAACGAGGAGTTACGCCGTGGATGGCGCGATGTAGACGAGCCTGAGGCTGCCTCCCCACCTAGAGAATTCACAACACCATTCTCACAGGCGATCCTAGAGACAGTGATCCCCAACACGTTCACAGGGCCCAAGGTAACCTTCACAGGGATGGAGGATCCTGAGGCACACCTCACTGCATTCCACACACAGATGATTTGGTTGGCGGTTCTGATGTCGTAAGGTGCAAGCTCTTCATGAGCACTTTGACTGGGATGGCTATGGATTGGTTCATCAGCCTCCCAGAGGGTCACATCACGTCTTTCGCACAACTCTCACGACTATTCAGAGAGCAGTATTTAGCCAACAGGGCCCCAGCCCCAGTTTCGTACGACCTTTTCGACGTGAAGCAATACCAAGGGGAAACTTTGAAGGAATACATAAGCTGCTTCGGAGCGTAAGTGGTAAAAGTGGGTACTACAGATGAGCCCATGATCGTGTACGCATTCAGGAAGGGGATGCGTCCCGGGTCTTGCAGTAAATCGCTTAACTGCAGCCGCCCCAAAACTTTTGCTGAAGTAAGGCGAGGAGCGGTAGAGCACATTGCCTCAAAGGGCGAGGCATACGAGAAGTGCATGACTGCTGCACCCACACGGCCGAGAGCGCAGATACGCACGCAATCTGCTAGGGTTCACGAGGCTGCCACAGAGAGAAGGAACCCAGACAGGAAGCGCACCTACGAGACAAGGAGGACCCAGCCTAGGGGTCGAGCAGAAGGAAGGAGAGAGGGAAATAGGCCACTAAGGCACAACTTTGTGGTGGAACTCAAAGACCTCATCGTTGTGCCCAACATAGCTGACAGGTTGAGGCCACCAGTAAAGTCTGACAAGGTGCTGGGACCTCACAAGGAATCATGGTGCGAATTCCACGAAGCATTCGGGCACCATATTAACAACTGCTTGGCGCTGGGCTATTAGTTGGATGAGCTCGTGAAGAATGGTTTTTTAAAGGACTACCTCGCAGGGTCTACTACAAGTGCGGCCACGACGGTGCCAGAGGAAGGCCAGGCACACGAGATGCCGATCCATGGGGAGGTTCACACCATTTCTGGTGGCTTCTCAGGAGGAGGGCCCACTGCCTCTCAACGTAAGAAGTATGCAAGGTCCGTGATGTCAGTGGAGGCTTTTGAGGACCACTCGCCCAACGTGGACATCACGTTCACCAAAGAAGATCTTAGGGATGATGTGCCTCATGACAATTGATGGAGATCAAGCTCAAGTGGACATGGAGGCCAATCATCAAGAGCAAGACGAGGATGAGGCCCATGGAGGTCAAAGCCCACCTCAAAGGCTTACAAGGAGCATGTTCAAAGCTTTAGGAGCTAATGGACGTTTATTTTCTCTTTTTGTAATTTCTTTGTTTGAAGATGCTTAGAGGGAAACATTAGAAACCTCTTTTGTTAAAGCATCTTTAGGTCTTTAGATTAGGAGTCTTAGGGGGGGTGCGTTAGTAGATAGGTGTAGGAGTAATAGGGAGGTGCCAAAGTAAGAGAGAAGGTCACACCTTCCTCATGACTATAGTTGGCGCCACTTTCATTTGTATTTGGGGGGAATTTTGAATTTATTTAGCTTTGCATTTCAGCACCTCTAGGCTATAAGTTAAGGTGCTGCCTTTGTATTTTTCAGATTTGAATTTTGATTAGAGAAACTATACTCAATTTTTAAGAGAGCATTGGAGAGCTTTGTGCCTTCCTCACTAGTCTTATCTTGAGAGTTTCATGGTTACCTCAAGTGGTGGCTTGCACACTCATCTTGAAGTCACCATCCTCTAAGTGGCATGATCATCCAACCATTCCTCCATCTTCATGAGCTTTCTCTTCTCCTTCCTTACTTCTCTTGTTATATTCATGTCTTAGTTTGCTTCTTAGCTTTTTCTGTTCGGCATTTTTTATTTCTTGTTGTTTTGGCTTCGGTCTTGTGTTTTCTGCCGATTCATCTTTGCTTCCTTTTCATTTTCTAGCTTATATGTTTGGTACATTTCAGTTCTAATACATTTTGTTCGGTGCATTTGCCTTTCTTCCAATTTAATCGGTTCAATTTGACAATACATGGAACTTCCATATGAGTTTGGGTTTTGGTACTAGTTTTAGTGAGTTCTTGATTATAGAACATTGATCCAATTCTATCATAAAGTGCCTATCCCATATCCAACTCAAGATGATTCCTAAGAATGTCAAGAATCATTCATATTGTGCTAGTGGAATCATATCATGTGGTATCATGAGTTTAGGTGTGTTCTTGTTTAAATTTTGAGTTGTGTTGCACTTTATTTCAAGAGCTCTTTAAATTTCTTGCAATTTACGTTTCTGTTTTAGGCTTATTTGAGTTTTCTTGCTGTTTTCTTTATGTTTCCTATCATATGTTTGAGTATTTTGCTTTTTGAATTCATACAAGTTTTGTCTTAGTCTTGTTTTTCCATAATTGTCATCACTTCTTGTAGTACTTTTATTGAATTTGTTGTTTCTTGCTTTGGTGTCATATATTTTTCTGAGTTTGATATTTGATCCTTTGTGCATTTTATGTTTTAGATTGAGTTCATGCTTGTATTCTAGACCTATACAAGTTCATATACATCATTTTCCATTATGTCTTTGCTAGTTCATAATTCTGTTTTTCATTCCTATTAGGATTCCTCTGTTTTCTGAAAACGTGCTTACTGTTTTTCCTTATTGCAATTGATTTACTCACTGGAAAATTATGAAATTCTGGATTTGTGATCTTCAAAGTGTTAGAAAAGAGTAGAAAAAAGAAGTACTCAAAAATTTAAAGTACACAAAAAATGATAAATAAAATACAAAAAGTGTACAATTCTGCCGAAAAAAATACGGTAATCTGGCAGCGATTTTGAAAAATTTATCTCAATTAATTGGCTTACTTTTTTTAAATGATTCCAGTGCAATTTTTGAGCTAAGATCTTGAAGTTTGTGTGGTTAAAATTTCATAATTCAGTTCGCTTTATATCATTCCAGTTAAATCAGTGAACATCAAGCACAATTTGCATAAATTTTTTTTTTCCAGTAGCTAATTTTTGTTTTCTTCATCTACTCTAGTGCTTTTCTTTAAGTATTCTTTTGTGTGCCTACTTTCTCATTGAGTTCTTTAATTTTCTTGCTTGTCTTTTGTTCATTAATCTTTGAGTTTGTCAAACATCTAGTATTCCTTTTGTTCTAGCCTTTCATTGCTTATACTTTTTCTTGTTTGTCTTTATTGCTTCATTGGTTTTGTTGTGGTTGGCTTTGAGATTGGTGTGCCTTGCTTTGACATATTTCATTTGGGGATTCCTAGACCTCAAGATCAGATTGGTGCAGGGACATTCTTTGAGAGTGACCTCTTTTTCTGACCAAATTCACTTCGGCAATTTGGTTGCCAAACTCATTGTTTTTGCTAACTTTGTTTCTTGACTTGTTTGCTGTTTTTGTGTGTTTGCTGTTTTTATTTGCAAATGGCTGGATATTCAAGTGATGCATCCTACAAGCAGAATTCTCCTTGCAAAGCTTCGGTCCTTGGTGAATTGCATGAAGCTCAACGCACCATTAGGCGTTTGGAAGAGAAATTGCAAAAGATGGAGGTGCAACAAGCTAGGCCATCTCCTTCTGATGGAGATCAAGCTCAAGAGGACATGGAGGCCAATCAACAAGATCAAGAAGAGGTAGAGGCACAAATGGAGGACGCCCATGGAGGTCAAAGCCCACCTCAAAGGATTACAAGAAGCATGTTCAAAGCTTTGGGAGCTAGGGGACATTTATTTTCTCTTTTTGTAATTTCTTTAGTTAAAGGTGCTTAGAGGGAAACATTAGAAACCTCTTTTGTTTTAGCATCTTTTAGGCTTTAGTTAGGAGCTTAAGGGGGGGTGTGTTAGTAGATAGGTGTAGAAGTAGAATAGGAGGTGCCAAAGTGAAGGAAGGAGTCACACCTTCCTCATGCATGGATTAGGCGTCGGTTTTGAATAGTTTTAGGAGGGAATTTTGAATTCTCTTAGCTTTGTTTTTCAGCACCTTAGGCTATAAATAGAGGTGCTCTCCTTGTATTTTTCAGATTGGAATTAATCTAAGAAAACTCTACTCAAATTTTGAGTGAACATTGGAGAGCTTTTGAGCCTTCTTCTCTAGTCTTATCTTGATGGATCCATGGAGTCCTCAAGTGGCGGCAACACTCTCATCTAGGAGCATTCCACACTTCTAGTGGCGAGATCATCCATCCTCCTTCCATCTTCATGAGCAATTCTTCTCTCCTTCCTTTCTCCTCTTTCATTTGCTTTTGTTAGCTTGTGTTCTTGAGTTTGGTTTGATGTTCTTGCTGTTTTTTATGAGTATTTTGGTTCGGCAGTTTTATAATTCTGTCCATTCATCTTGTTCCTTTTCTTTTCTAGCTCCCTTGTTCGGTTCAATTCATTCCTTAAGTAATATGTTCGGTGCAATTGCTTTTTCTTTCACTTTAATCGGTTCAATTTGACTATAATTGGAGCATCCTAATGAGTTTGGGATTTGGTACTAGTTTTTGGTGAGTTCTTGTCTTAGAACAATGATCCAACTCTAAGAAAAGTGCCTCTATAATGTCCAACTCAAGGTGATTCCTAAGAAGGTCAAGAACCTTTCTCTATGTGGCTATTGGAATCACATCACCTTCTATCCATGATGGGCATCATTCTCATAGACCTTCTTCAAGAGGTTCTTCAAATGATTTTGGCCGTGCAGAGGACCATAGGAGAAGGCGAACTCCACCCCAATACCATGGCCATAGGCATCACAACCAAGGGGAGAGACATCACCATGGAAATGGCTTCTACCAAGATGCAAAGGCTAGGCTACCTTCGGTCAAGGTTCCTTGTTTTAATGGCTCTAGTGATCCTAATGTGTATTTAGATTGCGAGGCTAAGTGTGAACAAATATTTGAGATCCATGAGATCCAAGATGAACACAAGCTTAAGCTAGCCACCTTAGAGTTTAGTGATTATGCCATGAAATGGTGGCATGGTGTTGTAAAGGACATTATCTATCACAAGGGTCCTCTCGTGGACTCTTGGAACTCTTTAAAGGATCAAATGCGCGCTAGGTTTGTGCCCCCACATTTTAGGAAAGACCTCATGTTGAGACTCCAACGGTTTCAACAAGGCATGCTAAATGTGGATGAATATTATAAAGAGTTAGAAACGCTTGTGCTTAAAATTGAATTAGAGGAAAGTGAGGAAACTATGATTGCTAGGTTTGTGAGTGGTCTAAGGAAGGATATCCAAGATATTGTTGAGTAACAAGAGTATTCATCATTGGGTTCTTTAGTTCATCTTGCAATGAAGGTGGAAGCACAACTTGCTAAGAAAAATTCTTTCAAAAATGCTTCCAATGATGGGTACTACAACAATTCTTGGAGGAACGAAAAGTCGTTTTCAAAATTTCCTTCTAAAGATTCTTCTTTCAAACCCAAGGAACCTAAGCCATCTACTTCTAGGCCTAAATCACCAACTAGATCGTCTAGTAAGAAATGCTTTAAGTGTATGGGTTATGGTCACATTGCGACTAATTGTCCTACTAAAAGGAATATGTTTGTGCATAATGGCATTGTTATGAGTGAGCATGATTCAGATTCACCTAGGCATTCTTCACCATCTAGGGCATCTAGTGAGGATGAGAGTGAGAGTCCACTTGAAGGGGATTTGTTAGTTGTGAGAAGACTTCTTGGACAAGTTTCACAACCTTTTGATGAAAGTCAAAGGGAAAATATTTTCCATACAAGATGTCTTATTCAAAACAAGATTTGCTCTTTGATAGTGGATGGGGGTAGTTGTGCTAATGTGGCTAGTACAAGAGTAGTAGATAAGCTTGGATTGCCTACTATCTCTCATACAAAGCCCTACAAATTGCAATGGCTTAGTGAAGTAGGAGAAATTGTTGTGAATAAACAAGTCCTCATCCATTTCTCTATTGGAAAATACAAAGATGAGGTATTATGTGATGTTGTGACCATGGAAGCTACTCATGTTCTTTTGGGAAGGCCTTGGCAATTTGATAGAAAAGTTTTTCATGATGGCTTTACCAACAAACTTTCTTTTGATTTCCATGGTCACAAGGTTACTTTAAAATCTCTCTCTCTTAGAGAAGTCCATGAGGACCAAATCATAATGAAGAAAAAGAGGGAGAGTGAAAAAGATAAAAAAGATAAGAGTTCTAAGCCTACACTCCTTGTGTCTAGGCATGAGATTCAAAGGGAAATAGTGGCTCATCATCCTCTTTTCTTAGCCATCCCTAGAACTCTTAAGATTGAACCACTTGTTGATAGTCCTCATTGTTTGGAAAATTTGGTAGAAGAGTTTCAAGATCCTCCAAAAGGACTTCCACCTTTGAGAGGGATTCAACACCAAATTGATTTGATACCGGGCTCTTCTTTACCAAATCGTCCAGCATATAGGACCAATCCAAGTGAAACCAAGGAAATTCGCCAACAAGTTGAGGCTTTGATTGAAAAAGGGTGGGTTCAAGATAGCATGAGTCCTTGTGCTATGCCTATCATCTTAGTGCCTAAAAAGGATGACACATGGCGAATGTGTTCGGATTGTAGGGCCATCAATAACATTACAATTAAGTATAGGCATCCCATACCTAGACTAGATGATTTGTTGGATGAATTGCATGGTTCAAAAATCTTTTCAAAGATTGATCTTAAAAGCGGCTACAATCAAATCCGTATCAAACCGGGTGATGAATGGAAGACGGCTTTTAAGACCAACTTTGGTTTATATGAGTGGTTAGTTATGCCTTTTGGTTTAACTAATGCACCAAGTACCTTCATGCGCCTCATGCATCATGTTCTTAGACCTTTCATTGGTAAGTTTGTTGTTGTTTACTTTGATGACATTCTCATTTATAGCTTATCTTTGGATGACCATAGGTTGCATGTTAGGCAAGTTTTAGAAACCCTTAGGAAGGAACATTTTTATGCTGATCTTGCTAAATGTATGTTTGCTCTTGATCATATAGAATTCCTAGGGTTTGTTGTGAGTTGCAAAGGGGTCCATGTGGACAAAACAAAGGTGATGGCCATTCAAAATTGGCCTACACCGAAAACCTTGAATGAAGTCCGAAGTTTCCATGGACTTGCTTCTTTCTATAGAAGATTCGTACCAAACTTTGGTACCATTGCTGCACCTCTCAATGACATAGTGAAAAAGGATGTGGTCTTTCAATGGGGAGAAGCACAACAAAAAGCTTTTGAAACTTTGAAAGAAAAATTGACTAATGCTCCCATCTTAGCCTTTCCTAATTTCACTAAGACATTTGAGATTGAGTGTGATGCTTCAAGCATTGGCATTGGGGCTGTTCTCCTTCAAGAGAGCCACCCCATAGCCTATTTTAGTGAGAAATTGAAGGGAAGTCATCTCAATTATTCCACTTATGATAAAGAATTATATGCACTTGTTAGGGCTTTGTTTACTTGGCAACACTATCTTTTTCCTAAAGAGTTTGTGATACATAGTGATCATGAATCTCTTAAGTATTTGAAAAGCCAAAACAAGCTTAACAAGAGGCACGCTAAGTGGGTGGAATTTATTGAGCAATTTCCTTATGTGATCAAACACAAGCAAGGCAAAGTAAACATTGTGGCGGATGCACTTTCTAGAAGATACACTTTGCTAAATCTTTTAAGTTCTCAATATCTTGGCTTTGATCACATTAAGGAACTTTATCATGATGACCTTGATTTTTCTCTCATCTATCAAGAGTGTCTTAAGGGAGGACACAAAGAATTTTTTATACAAGATGGCTTTCTTTTTAAAGGAAAACGTCTTTGTGTCCCTCAATGCTCTATTAGATTATCTCTTGTTAGAAAAGCACATGAGGGGGGTTTAATGGGTCACTTTGGGGTTGCTAAAACTTTGGATGTGTTGCATGAACATTTTTGTTGGCCGCATATGCATAAACATGTTCATAGTTTGTGTGATAAATGCATAGCTTGCTGCAAAGCTAAGTCTAAAATGCATCCCCATGGTTTATATACTCCTCTTCCTATCCCTTCAATGCCTTGGGTTGACATATCTATGGATTTCATCTTAGGATTACCCAAGACATCAAAGGGAAAGGACTCCATTTTTGTGGTAGTAGATCGTTTTTCAAAGATGGCTCACTTTATTCCTTGCCACAAAGTGGATGATGCATGTCATATTGCAAACCTCTTCTTTCAAGAAGTGGTTCGCTTGTATGGAATCCCTACATCTATAGTATCCGATAGAGATCCCAAGTTCTTAAGTTACTTTTGGAAGACCTTGTGGGGCAAGCTTGGAACTAAACTTTTATTTTCTACCACTTGCCACCCACAACCGAGGTGGTGAATAGAACTTTGGGACAACTATTGAGATGTTTCATTTCGGGGAATCCTAGAGTGTGGAGAATTTACTACCCCATATTGAGTTTGCATATAACCGTGTAGTAAATTCTACCACCTCACATTCTCCTTTTGAGGTTGTCTATGGTTTTAACCCCTTAACACCTCTTGATCTTCTTCCTATTCCCATTCTTGGAGATGTCTTGTGCAAAGATGGGGATGAAAAGGCTTCTTTTGTGAAAACTTTGCATAAAGACATCAAGAACTTTGGGACAACTATTGAGATGTTTCATTTCGGGGAATCCTAGAGTGTGGAGAATTTACTACCCCATATTGAGTTTGCATATAACCGTGTAGTAAATTCTACCACCTCACATTCTCCTTTTGAGGTTGTCTATGGTTTTAACCCCTTAACACCTCTTGATCTTCTTCCTATTCCCATTCTTGGAGATGTCTTGTGCAAAGATGGGGATGAAAAGGCTTCTTTTGTGAAAACTTTGCATAAAGACATCAAGAAGAGAATTGAGAAGAAGGTTGGCAAGTATGCTGAACTTGCCAATAAAAGGAGAAAAGCATTGTTGTTTGAGGAGGGTGATTGGGTTTGGCTTCACTTGAGGAAGGATCGTTTTCCTACTCAAAGGAAGTCCAAACTAATGCCTCGTGGAGATGGACCTTTCCAAGTCCTAAGGAGGATTAATGACAATGCTTATGAGTTAGATATGCCTGATACATTCTTAGGTAGTCATACTTTCAATATCAGTGATCTAACTCCTTTTTCTGTAGGTCTCCAGAATTCGTGGTCGAATTTTCTCCAACTCGGGGAGTATGATGGAGATCAAGCTCAAGTGGACATGGAGGCCAATCATCAAGAGCAAGAAGAGGATGAGGCTCAAATAGAAGACGCCCATGGAGGTCAAAGCCCACCTCAAAGGCTTACAAGGAGCATGTTCAAAGCTTTAGGAGCTAATGGACGTTTATTTTTTCTTTTTGTAATTTCTTTTTTTGAAGGTGCTAAGAAGGAAACATTAGAAACCTCTTTTGTTAAAGCATATTTAGGTCTTTAGATTAGGAGTCTTAGGGGGGGTGCGTTAGTAGATAGGTGTAGGAGTAATAGGGAGGTGCCAAAGTAAGAGAGAAGGTTACACATTCCTCATGACTATAGTTGGCGCCACTTTCATTTGTATTTGGGGGGAATTTTGAATTTATTGCATTTCAGCACCTCTAGGCTATAAATTAAGGTGCTGGCTTTGTATTTTTCAGATTTGAATTTTGATTAGAGAAACTATACTCAATTTTTGAGAGAGCATTGGAGAGCTTTGTGCCTTCCTCACTAGTCTTATCTTGAGAGTTCCATGGTTACCTCAAGTGGCGGCTTGCACACTCATCTTGGAGTCACCATCCTCTAAGTGGCGTGATCATCCAACCATTCCTCCATCTTCATGAGCTTTCTCTTCTCCTTCCTTACTTCTCTTGTTATATTCATGTCTTAGTTTGCTTCTTAGCTTTTTCTGTTCGGCATTTTTCATTTCTTGTTGTTTTGACTTCGGTCTTGTGTTTTCTACCGATTCATCTTTGCTTCCTTTTCATTTTCTAGCTTATATGTTCGGTACATTTCAGTTCTAATACATTTTGTTCGGTGCATTTGCCTTTTCTTCCATTTTAATCGGTTCAATTTGACAATACATGGAACTTCCATATGAGTTTGGGTTTTGGTACTAGTTTTGGTGAGTTCTTGATTATAGAACATTGATCCAATTCTATCTTAAAGTGCCTATCTCATATCCAACTCAAGATGATTCCTAAGAATGTCAAGAATCATTCATATTGTGCTAGTGGAATCATATCAACAATGATCCCATTGTGGTCTCGCTTGTTACGACGGGGAGGATGGTTCACCGGGTGTTGGTCGATGAAGGAAGCTCGACAGATGTGATGTTTTGGCCGACTTTCGAAAAGTTACAGTTGTCTCCTGACCAGCTGAGGCCATATGGGGGTACATTGAGTTAAGGATGACGTTCACGAATGGGTCGGCCTCGCGCACAGAAAAGATCAGGTACCTCGTTGTGAACGCTCCGTCGGCATACAACATCTTGTTGGGAAGGCCAACACTCAACAGGACAGGAGTTGTGCGTTCAACAAGGCACATGAAGGTCAAGTTACCATGAATGGAAGGGGTAGTTATCACCATCCGTTCAGACCAAAAGGAGGCGAAGAAGTGTTATGAAAACAACCTCAAGAACAAGAGATCGGTATGCCACGTAACCACAACGCCCCCCTGGTGTGGAGCCTGAGCAGGAAAACCAGCGAGTTGTGGATACAGCGTTGGAGGTGGCCGCTGAGGGCGATGTGATGATGGAGGATGTCGAGGCGAGATCCGAGAGTGCCGCTCGGGTGGAGGAAGAGAGAAACTGCCCAGAGATCGCCAGGGAGTTAGGTATTGCGAGAGCGCTGATCGCCAGCGAGAAGAGGCCTCAACCAGTCGAGGAGTGGCTTGAGAAGAAGATCAACGGCAAGACGTTTAAACTGGGGAAAACCTTAGACGGCGAGACACAAGACCAGATCGCCAAGGTAATAAGTAGGCACCTGGACGCGTTTGCATGGTGCTTCAGACATGCCGGGGATTGACCCCGATTTTTTGTGTCATCGTTTAGCAATGGATCCCCAGGTCAGGCCAATCCGCCAGAGAAGGAGAAAGTTCAACGAAGAAAAGAGGCAGGCGATCAAGGACGAGACGCAGAAACTCCTTGCAGCAGGCCATACCAGGGAGATCCAATATCCAGAATGGCTCGCCAACGTCCTTCTGGTCAAGAAGAGCAGCAGGAAATGGCGGATATGTGTTGACTTTCACGGATCTGAATAAAGCTTGTCCAAAGGATTCTTATCCTTTGCCAAGTATAGATGCCCTGGTAGACAGTGCGTCAGGGTGTAAGTTGCTCAGCTTCTTGGATGCCTTCTCAGGATACAACCAGATCAAGATGCATCCCATGGATGAGGAAAAGACTGCTTTCATGACCGAAAGGTCGAGCTATTGCTACAAGGAGATGCCCTACGGGCTGAAGAATGCGGGGGCCACGTACCAGAGGCTAATGGACAAGGTGCTCGCCCCTATGCTCGGGAGGAATGTGCAAGCGTATGTTGACGACACGGTCGTAAGCTCCCTGGAAAAGAGCAGGCACGTCACTGATCTGGAAGAGTTGTTCGTCACAATAGCCAGGTACAAGCTGAAACTGAATCCTGAGAAGTGTATTTTCGGCATGGAGGCAGGGAAATTTTTGGGATTTCTCTTGTCGGAGAGGGGAATCGAGGCAAATCCAGACAAATGTGCCGCTATTCTGGCGATGAGGAGTCCTGCCATTGTAAAGGAGGTGCAGCAGCTCACGGGCCGGATGGCTGCCCTGTCTCGATTCGTATCCGCTAGCGGAGAGAAGGGCCACCCGTACTTCCAATGCTTGAAGAGGAATAACATGTTTGTCTGGACGAAGGAGTGTGAAGAAGCTTTTGTGAGGCTCAAAGAGTACTTGGCAAGCCCGCCGGTTCTGTGCAAACCTCAAGGGGCAACGCCCCTCAGGTTATATTTTGCCATAACTGAGAGAGCGATAAGTGCGGTGCTCATCCAGGATCAAGATCAAGCCCAAAAGCCCATTTATTTTGTTAGCAAGGTGTTGCAGGGCCCGAAAGTGAGATATCAGGCCTTAGAAAAAGCGGCGCTGGCGGTCGTGTTTTCGGCGAGGAGGTTGCGCCATTACTTCCAGAGCTTTACGGTGTTGGTAATGACTGACTTACCCATCCAGAAGGTTTTGAAAAAACCAGATGTAGCTGGGAGGATGGTAAAATGGGCGGTGGAGTTGTCGGAATTCGACATCAAGTATGAGCCCCAAAGACCAATCAAGGGGCAAATCTTCGTTGACTTTGTGGTCGAGCTATCTTCTGAAGCAGTGCAGAGCGCCGGGGATGATTTTCGTTGGGTACTCTCGGTGGATGGGTCGTCTAACCAGCTGGGTAGCGGGGCTGGGGTCATTTTGGAAGGACCCAACGGCATGTTGATAGAGCAATCTCTGAGGTTTTCCTTTAAAGCCAACAATAATCAGGCGGAGTATGAGGCTTTGATCGCTAGTATTTTGTTGGCAAAGGAGATGGGAGCAAAGGTGCTGATGGCCAAGAGTGATTCGTTGTTGGTCACTGGCCAGGTAACCGGCGAGTTTCAGGCCAAAGATCCGCAGATGGCGGCTTACCTGGAGTACGTGCAAGAGTTAAAGAGGTACTTTGCCTTGTTTGAAGCCAAGGGAGCAGAATGCCCGAGCTGACTTGCTGGCCAAGCTTGCCAGTTCGGGCAAGGGGGGCAGGCAGAGGACCGTCATACAAGAAACTTTGAAGACACCTCGAGCGTTTGTGGCAGATCACCAGGTTCTTCAAGTGTGCAGGTCAATGGAAGGGACGACGAGGAGTCATAGATCCTTGACTCAAGAGACTTTGAGGACGCCGAGAGTTAGGGCACATCCAGCGGGAGTGACAAAGATGACGCAAGTTTGCGCTATCCATGAGCCGGATACATGGATAACGCCCTACCAGCGCTACATGGCGGATGGCGTGCTCCTAATGAACTCGATAGAGGCCAGAAAGATAAAGAAGAACTCCAGCAGGTTCACCCTCATCGATGGCGAGTTGTACAGGTTTGGGTTTACGCACCCTCTTCTGGTATGTGTACACGGAGAAATGTGCGTGAGAATTATGGCTGAGCTCCACGAGGGGGTCTGTGGGAGTCACATCGAGGGTCGAGCTTTGGCAACAAGAACCCTCCGTGCGGGTTATTACTGGCCCACAATGAGGGAAGATTGCAAGAAATATGCCCAGCGTTGCAAGCAATGCCAGCAGCACGCTGATTGGCACAAGGCGCCTCCAGAGGAGCTAAAGTCGATTTACAGCCCCTGGCTGTTCCATACGTGGGGAATCGATATTCTGGGACCCTTTCCGTTGGCGATCAGGCAAATGAAGTATTTGGTTGTGGCGATCGAGTACTTCACAAAGTGGATTGAAGCAGAACCAGTAGCCCAGATCACCGCGCACAAGATTCAGAGTTTCGTGTGGAAGAATATTGTGTGTCGTTTTGGTGTGCCCAAGCGTTTGGTGGCAGATAATGGGACTCAATTTGCGAGTCACCTATTGAAGAAGCTGTGTGGGGATGTTGGAATACAACAGGTGTTTGCTTCAGTGGAGCATCCACAAACGAATGGGTAAGTGGAGTCAGCCAATCGGGTTTTGCTGAGAGGCTTGAAGAGGAGGTTGGAGAAGGCCAAGGTGATAAGAATCAAATAAAGGAGGCTTTTATTAATGGAGGAAGAGGACATCCACCCTCACATTTGAAGTTCTTCCTTCTAGTCTTCTCAAAATTAAAAGAAGACATAAAATAAAGATGAGGCCCAAGCCCAAAGCCCAAGCCCAAGAAGGCCAAAACCCAAAGAGCCCAAGTCCATCCCATGAGGGGCAAGGCCAAGCTTTGAAATACTCTTGTATAGTTTTAGGAGGTGTGGTTATTAAATAAAGGAGTGTGAAAAATGTAAAATAAAGTCACATTGTCCATGTGACTTAGGAGAGTGGTGTAGGTGTAGTTTTTAGGAGGTGTCATAGTAGAAAAAGGTCACACCTCCCATGTGACTTGTTTTTGGTGGGAATTTCAAATGAGTTTATTTGAATTTTCCCACCTATTTTTCAGCACCTCTAGGCTATAAATAAAGGTGCTTAGCTTGTACAATTCAGATTTGAATTTTGATTAGAGAAACTATACTCAATTTTTGAGAGAGCATTGGAGAGCTTTGTGCCTTCCTCACTAGTCTTATCTTGAGAGTTCAATGGTTACCTCAAGTGGCGGCTTGCACACTCATCTTGGAGTCACCATCCTTTAAGTGCCGTGATCATCCAACCATTCCTCCATCTTCATGAGCTTTCTCTTCTCCTTCCTTCTTTCTCTTTTCATATTCATGTCTTAGTTTGTGTTCTTGCCTTTTTGGTTCGGCTTTTTCAATTTTCAGCTGGCTGTTCTTCTTTTGTTTGGTTTTGGTTCGGTGCTTTTAAGTTTCCAGCATTTCTATTCGGTAATCTTGCCTTTTGTTCCATTTTAATCGGTTCAATTTGACAATACATGGAACTTCCAAGTGAGTTTGGGCTTTGGTACTAGTTTTGGTGAGTTCTTGTTCATAGAACCTTTATCCAATTCTATGAAAAAGTGCCTATCTCATATCCGACTCATGTTGATTCCTAAGAATGTCAAGAATCATTCATATTGTGCTAGTGGAATCATATCACAAGGGGTCATGGGCTGAGGAAGTTCCCCGTATAGTATGGGCATACCACACCACCGAGCAATCGGGAACCCACGAAACCCCGTTTAGTTTGGTGTATGGGTGTGATGCTATGATTCCAGTTGAAGCCCAGGAAAGCTCGCCGAGATTCCAAAACTTTGTGGCGGAAGACTCGAACGAAGAAAGGAGGATGAACTTGGATTTGCTGGATGAGGTCAGGGAGGAAGCACGGGTTAAGGCCGAAGCAGTGAAGAGAAGAGTTGAAGCAAGTATAACTCTAGAATAAGGGCAAGGCAATTCAGAGATGGCGACCTGGTGATGAGGAAGGCCTACCAGTATGAGATGAAGAACAAATTGTCACCCAAGTGGACAGGACCGTTTAGAATAACCGAAGCACTCGGGAACGGCGCCTACCGCTTGGAGACACTGGAAGGAGGGGCGATTCCTCGCACTTGGAACACCACCCATCTCAAGTTTTATTACAGTTAAAGCATTGTAAGTAGCAATTAACTCGAACAGTTTAAGATGTTTCAGTCAAAAAAGTTTTTCAAGGGGGCACTCTTTTTTCCCTGAGGAGGGTTTTTAACGAGGCCACCCAATAAAGAAGGTTTCGAAGTTTACCAAAGTTTCCAAGTTCATTAAGTTTGCATGCTTATCGTTTTTAAGTTTTCGGAAAAGAGACATTGTCGCCCTTGCGTGATTTAAGGCAACAGTGAATTCAGGTCGCGTGCATTCGGTATAAAGTTTTAAACCCTCATCGCCACCTAGTGATCGGAGGTGAAGGTTAAGTTTTAAGTCCTCATCGCCACCTGGCGATCGGAGGCACGTGTATAAAGTTTTAAACCCTCATTGCCATCTGGCGAACGGAGGTGAAAGTTAATTTTTAAGTCCTCATCGCCACAAGTATAAAGTTTTCTAAGTTCTCATTGCCTTCTGACGAGAAGAGATTAAAAAGTCCTCCTCGCCGTGAGCGAGTGTAGGCGAGAAGAGATTAAAAAGTCCTCCTCGCCGTGAGCGAGTGTAGGCGAGAAGAGATTAAAAAGTCCTCCTCGCCGTGAGCGAGTGTAGGCGAGAAGAGATTAAAAAGTCCTCCTCGCCGTGAGCGAGGGTAGGCGAGAAGAGATTAAAAAGCCCTCCTCGCCGTGAGCGAGTACAGGCAAGAATAGATTACAAGACCTCTTTGCGTAAGCAAATCGAGGCAAGTTTGAAAGGCCTCAGTGCATCCGGGGGAGGAGGAGATGCAACCCCTGGGCAAGTTGAGGCATCAGAAAAGTCCTCCTCGCCGTGAGCGAGCGCAGACAAGAACAGGTTGCAAGACCTCTTTGCGTAAGCAAATCGAGGCAAGTTTGAAAGTCCTCAGTGCATTCGGGGGAGGAGGAGATGTAACCCCTGGGCAAGTTGAGGCACCAGAGAAAGTCCTTCTCACCCTCGAGTGAGTTTAGGCAAGATGAAACTGAAAGGTTAGGGGTGTCAATGATCTTAGGTATGGGAAAGGAAGGTCGATAGAAGACGCCCTTTCCCTTGAGTGAAACATCAATGTTGACCTAGTAAGGCCAATTAAAGCTTCCACGCTTGCGGGCGTTGTGAAGGTAGTTAAAATCCTTCTCGTCTTGAACGAGTTCAGGTGTAGTGCAAAGGGTGGAAGAAGTTACGGGGTGGCTGAGGTAGGTTCGTAAAGGACACCTCACTACCTAGATCATTGTTCTGAAACTCAGGGAGGTAGAGAGGGATCCGAAAGGCAGCTCTACCCCCAGATGAGGGAACAGTGGTCAAGATCAAGTTGTTTCAGATTAAAGGCTCAGGGAAGGCAGAGGGAGATCCGTTAAAGGCGGCTCTCCTCCCAGAATGAGCAAAGCTTATAGCTCAAGGTATGAGGCAGCTCCGCAAAGGACGCCTTGGCAGTTAAGAGGAAAATAGCATCCTTGGAAGCCTATGGCTTTGTGGTTGAGGCTCGAAAGAAGAAGTACACGGCGAGAACTAAGCTAGCAGAGTTTTAGGCGATGACATAGAAATGTGCATAAAACTTAGCAGTTCAGGCGAGCGATATTTCATATATTAAGATTGGCCCAAGCCTACTGCCCAGTAAGTGATCTTGCATTAAGTGTTGATCCTGCCGGTTGACCAGAGCGCAAGGGTCTTGCCACGTCAAAGGTATCTTCCTCTGGATCGACTTTGCACCACGCTAGCTTCCGTCCTTCACACCTCGATTCTCCTCAAGAACCTGCAAAAGACAGAGTGGCGCCGCTGCGGCCGATTGCGCTCCGACACTCAAGTCAGTGACAGAATCACCAAAACTCTAAGAGAGAAAAGCTAGAAACTCAAGGAACCGTGCAAAATCTCTCTCAGCGTACTCAAGTGTTCTCCAAGCGTAAAGAAGTGTTCTAAATGTGCGTACCTCATAATCTGTTAAGAGTTCCTTATATACCTGTGCGTTTTCTCTCTCCTGACGGTTACACCTCTGGACACGTGGCTCGCATCCAGCTGTACACGTGTCACCATCTGGAACGTCTTCTGCTTGAGCGCCACTTCTACTCTTCAGGCTGTTCGACTGAGTTACTCAGGTGAGGAGCAACTCGGTGCATAGCTGCCTTGGAGCGCGATCTCTTCTAATGGCGAGCACGGGGTGTCACCATGCGCACCTTCTCTGTGGTCTCACCTATCGCTATCACGATCTGCATTACTTGCTCATCGTGCATGTTCTGGTAAACTGTTCCCTGGCCTCAACCTCTGGCTAGCGAATGATCATCTGATAACTTCATCCTTCATACCCGTGCCCTTTGAAAGCCTTCAACAAGCTTTCCTGATCTTTCGACGATGTCCCCCTCTCGGCGATCTCTGATCACTTGGTCGCCTAAGCTCGCATACGGCGACTACGGCACAAGCCTGGTGACCGCCGATTTAGAAATGTTAGAGATCGGAGCACGCCAACTTAACGATTGGCGACTACACGAGCTTCCCGAAGTCTTTCCCTTCCGTCAGCCAGGTGTTCCGTTCAACACGCCTATATTATCGCTTGCTGCCACGTCATCACTCCCGACTACCTGGTCGGTACAAGTGTTATTGCTACGAACTAATAGTTTGTTCAGTTAAGTTGATTTTCACAGAATTAAGCACCAGTTGGTGCTAAGTTGATTTCTTTAAAGCAAGAGTTAACCAGTTATATCAGATGATTACACAACAGATAAAGGCGAAACCATGTGCATATTTATATGTATTTAAGCAATTTGGATAAAGAGAAAGTCATTACAAATAGGTTCATTACACATAAACAAAGGTTGAATATATAAATTTTTCAGAATATTTTGAAACAAAGTGGCAAATGGAAATGTTAATCTGAAGGTACAATTTTGCCATCTACCACTTCATGGAAAATCGAGAACTGAGAAAGATCCAAGTCGGGGTAAGCGCAAGCGAACTGCTCCAAGGCCGTGCCAAACCCTGAAGTCAGAATGTTTGCGACGCTAAGCTCGAGTTCTTCGATTTGTTTCTTTAGCTTTTCGTTCTCCTCAAGCGCCTGGGCAAGCTTCGCTACAGACTCGCTCAGCTCCTTATCTTTCTCTCCCAGTTCCTTAGCTTTTTGGTCTCTGTCAGCTTCAACTTTGCCCAGAAGGTCCTCCCTCTCGATTGACCAGGCCTCGAGCTTAATCATGTGGGCCTTGTTAGCCTCGAGGGGCCCCTCCAAGTCAACTATCTTTTCCCTCTGAGGCACGAGCTTGCTCTCGAGTTCGACGGCCTCTAAGAGTTTGGCATTAAGCTTTTGGCGTAGCTCGGCGCTACTTTTATGTTCACTCCGCAGCTCGTCCCTCAGGGCGTTCTCTAGCCGTGAGAACTCCAGTCCTTTCATCGTCATATCGCATTTAAGTTTTTGGACTTGGGCCCTCGCAATGCTAGCTTCCTCCCGTTGAGCGCGGTTATCGAACTCGTATTGGCTCAAGGAGTCCCTTAGAGCCTCGCTCATCATCTTGTGAAGACGTTTCTCCACGCACTCAGTAGTTATGGCGCTAAGGTGAGCGGCGTGGGCCTTCAAGACTTCTTCAACGGGGGTTGGGAGAGCTGGGGTGGGAGGAGGTGTTGAGGATTGGTTCTCACCACCACCCTCATAAGCTTGGATGGCGAGGGGAGCATCAGGGCATGGTGGTGAGATGGTTGACTCCACTGCAGGTTGTGGGGATGATTGAGTGTCCACAACCTGCTCTTGAGCACCCCCAACAGCCGAGGTGTTTGATGGGAGAGCATCCCCAGCGCTCTCAAAGGGTGTGGAGGCACTGGGGGGGTTCTCTGCATAATTTGGGCTTGTGTTTTCAACCGCTGGTGGCTCAGTTGTGGTTGCTCTTTTCCTTTTGCAAACAAGCCCATCCTCAGTGCTCTCGTCCTCTTCTTCGTCCGATACCACCGTGGGAGTGTTCCTCTTGGCCCTTTTTAATGGTAGTTTTTTCCTCTCAGGGGCAGGAAGAGTGGCAGAGGAAGGTGAGCCCGCTTGGGGGGACTTGCCCAGGGCAGCAGCAGCTTCCGCAACTGAATTTGGGACGGTTTGAGAGCCCGCCGCTAGCTCGTGACGTTTGACTATAGAGCGTAGCCTAGCCATGTGCTCCTTCCCCAACATTGTATCTGCACAAAGAGATCAATATTTGCAAATCAATTCCGTTCAAGCAATTAATAATGCATGGGAAAGCAAGCAATGGGAACACTAATGCATGAATCAAACAGCCAAGAACGAATGCAAATCAGTGTAATGCAAGCAAATTTGATAAAGAGTAAGGTGGACTTAATACAGAAAGACAAATTTGGAGAAGAAGGGAGGGCAGACCTATGTGAAAGTCCAGTTGACTTTCAGCGAATTCGAAGTTGATGATGGAGAGGGTGGCCAAAGTGATGTTGGAGGAGGCAACTTCTTTCCAGAAGTTGCACAAGTCTTTGTCAAGTTCCCCCATTTTTTCTGGACTCCCAGCCCTCCGAAAATTTTCCTTGGACTCCTTCTTCCCCTTGTTCACCCAGTAAAAGGGGAATCCGTCAAGAAGGGTAGGATCCTGATCGTTGCGGCACACGCAGACAAACTTGCCCTCCCAGTCTTTGTAGGATTGCTGGGAGATTGAGAGGATGGATCTCCCAGCAATCCCATTAAGGCTCACCCATAAAGGATCCCCTGGATTCTTGGCCTCGATTAGAAACAGGAATACATCTACAGAGGCTGGGTGGCCTAGGTGTGCGCAGATGATTTGGTATGCCCTGACGAACGCCCAGCTGTTGGGGTGCAGCTGGGCGGGGGCGATGTCAAGTTCAGTCAGAAGCTCCCTCTCAAAGCGAGTGAAGGGGAGTCTGAGCTTGACCTTCTTGAATATAGTTGCGTAGACGAAGCAAAAGGGGTGACCGTTGTTCCCTTCATTGTCAGTGCAGATAGCTTCCCCAGGAAGACAAGGGCGAATGACCACCTTGTCATCATGTTCCTTACTAAAGGAAAGGTGGGCCTTATCTCCTCTCTTCAAACAGAGAACATCTGCTTCAGTGTTAATAGAGGAGGTCTCACTCAACAAGGCTGGAGTGGCCCAGGGGTATAGTAGTTTGTAGTCAAGGGTGGGGCGTACATTGGCACTGGTTTGTGGAGGGGTTTGTCGCTGTTGGTCAGGTCGAGAGGGTGCAGGTCTCTCAGCCCGGTTTGAAAGGACGCTGGGATCCCTAGGTGGGTTACGAGATGAGGAAGGGTTTCCTGATGAAGGGATTCTGCGTGTTTTTGGAGGTGGGTTTCGAGAAGAGGCAGGGGGGTTTGGTGTGATTCTTGTACGAGCCATCAGGAGAACTGCAAAGAAGACGAAAAGAAGATGAAAAAGGGAAGAGTGGAAGGTTGATAAACAGAATGACTCGATTGAAAAACGAAAAAGAAAACAACATCAACAAGGGGTCTCGCAGAGAAGAGAAAACCTAAACACAGAAAAAGAAAAACAGAGAACAAACAGCCCACAACGTATGCTCCAGACAGTCAATGGATGATGCAAACCGATTAAAATGCAGCAAATATCAGTGGGAGAAGTAAAAGTGTTACCTTTTGATGAGCGAAGATGCTTCGAGGAAAAGGGTGATTGAGGGAGATGAAGCGTTCGCTAGGGTGCTTCGAAAGTTTGAGAATGAAGAAGAAGATAATGGAACAGTAAAGTGGCGCGAGAGTTTTAAGAGTTTCGAACGTTACAAGAAGCGCAAACGGCAATGAATGATCGTCGTTGATAAGTCCACGTGTCAATTGACAGGAGGAGGTTGGTGAAATGTCAAATCAGTAAACAGCGTGGGCGTTAGCGTGCAAGGCCACGTAGGTCGCCGAAATTTCAACTTCTTAGTCTTTTCGCTGGACAAGTCACAGCTTAAGACTGGGGGGCTTGTGTACTGATCCTGCCTGTTGACCGGAACGCTGGAAACTGCCTCGTCAAAGGATCGACGTGTGCACCGCTTCTCACCTCCGTTCCTCTTCGGGATCTACCTCAAGAACCTGCAAAGAAACAGTACGGCGCCGCTGCGGCCGATCGCACTCCAACGCTCAAGTCAGTGACGGGATCACCAACTACTAAGAGAACAAGAACCGTGCAAATCCTCTCTCACAGTCAGCTCTAACTCTCAAGCGTAAAGTGTATGAACTGAACGTGCGTACCTCAGAAAGTTCGTTGAGAACTCTTATATACCTGGTTGTTTTCTCTCTCCTGGCAGTTACAGACCTGGACACGTGGCTCGCATCCAGTCGTACATGTGCCATCATCTGGAGCCTCCTTGACTTGGCGCTGCTTCTACTCTCATTTTGGCTAAGTTACTTATGCATGGTACTGCCCAGTGCATAGCTAACTTGGGAGTGCGATCTCTACTGGAACTGGCGGGTCAGGGGCCTTCATACACCTTCCCTGTGGTCTCGCCGGCCGCCTTCACAATCTGCTTTTCCTTCATCTTCGGCGATGTGCTTTCTCTGGCGATCTCCAATGACTAGGTCGCCTGAATCTACACCTGGCGACTTCATCCTTGAACCTGGCGATCGCCGACTCTGGTAAGCTGGTGATCGGAACACGCCAATATAACAACTGGCGACTACACGAGCCCCCCGACTTCCTTCCCTTCTGCCAACCTGGCGCCTTGTCAACACGCCTATACTGTGGCAGGATGCCACGTCACCACACCCGACCACCAGGGCGGTACATGTACCGATCAGGTCATCGGGTGTGATGACGTGGACAAGAGAAAGGTGGGTGGTCAAGAAGGCAACATAGTCGCCGTTTATGGAAGTGGCGTTCTGTGGCATACATAATCGGTTGTCGCCGCATTGTGTGTCACCAACGTGTTAGATAATGGAAGATCAGGTGGTCTGACATCGCCCAAGAGATGCATCGCCGAGCAAGACATCGCCAAGATAAGGCATCACCAAGAGAACACATAGCCAAGCAGAGATATCGATGGTGTTACCCCCCCGATGCCCATGGGTAGGAAAGACCGTGGAGGGGGCGACACCGTGAGGAAGCCTTGGACCTTGATAGCTCAGAACAATAACAAAGAAAGGTGGCTTCAAGGCCATAAGTTCTAGTACCAGTAGGGGGTAAACCTGACTCGTGAAGTATCCACGCCACTGCTGGGAGACCCTGGGACAGATACGACGCACGAGAGGGCCATGACCAGGGGAGAACCACGTGCATGATACGAGAGAAAGGTAGATACAACCCCAGGGCGAGTGACTAGCGATTGGGGCGCATAAATTGGCGCCCCGAAAGTCACCCCACGCGCCATAAGCACTTCGAGGAAAGAGGGCTCACACAGTGGAATAACCCTAAGTTGGGTTGCAGCGCTGTGGGACCCTCTGTGCAGAATAACGATCAAGTCAGAAGGGCACGTGACGACGCGCACGTGCTCATTAAAGGTTTCAGTGAAAGTTTGCCAAGGTACGCGTTGATTCAGTTAAGATTTGAACGTTCCAAGGAATATTTTTATACGCTTTCAATGCGCTTTAACGCGCTTTAAACATGAGAGATGTATAAAAAGGGACCTTGGGGCATTTAAAGGGGAGTGTTTTTTTGACCTAATACTCATAGTTACACAGAGCACAAACCCTAGTTGTTTTCGCTGCGCACCCACTGTGAGCACAAGGCAATTAGGGCAACACAGTTTCAGTGATTCAGTGCAGTTATTTTCGACCACCTCCAAAGGGTGTGTCACCTTTGATGTTTCTCGCTAGTTAACTTGATCGTCGGAGTGCAAACGGCCGCGAGGGCGCCCCTTTGTTCACTTCTTTTCAGGTACTCTCAGACGGAGCAAACGAAGGTGCCCTAACTCGCGAGGACAAGCCACGCGCAAAGACGATCCCGGCCAACCGGCGGGAACAATGTCAGAGATGTAAACACCAATTATATAGCCTAAAAAATAGTCGTTTAAGACTTTTAATCAGGGGCAAAAACAATTTAAAATCATGTAAAACAGATTTTCCAGACTTAAACAATCAATTGAAAGCTCGATTCAACCTATTGAATTGGCCTTGAATGTGAGGTCAGCCAATTTCATCTTTTTGCAAATCCTTTTCAAAACCACTAAGTGTAAAACAACTGATTGAAACGATAAATCAACAGGTTGTTTTTCACTACTTTGAAAACACTTTTCTTTTGAAAGAACTTGATTGATTCAGTTTTGGATTAAGCTAAGAGTGGATTGACAAATTCTAATCTACCCAAAACCCATGCCCACAAGCAACAACCTAGTCTTCAATCAATCTTCATGGATTTGAAGACATCAAAGCTTTAAGTTCAATAATCTCCCCCTATTTAATGATGACAAAACCCTGGTTTGCTTGGGATGTTCTGTTTGAATTTGACAATACCTGCAAAACACAAATGTGCATGTACTAGAGGTAATAATTTCCAGATATCATTAGCACCACCGAACCAGTTTTCACTTAGTGATTCCAGTTCTCGCCGGTTGACGCAGCCGTCGTTGACTCCAAAGGCAGATGGTGACTCCTCCTATTTCCTGGTGGTTTCAACTCTCTCCTTGGGTGATTGAGAGTGGTTTCGTTGAAACAGAGGGGGCCCTACCTGTTGATTTCACTCAGACGATCAAGTCAGTACTGGGCTAAGAAACAGTAAAGTACGTAAACCAGTTTCAGTCTTAGAAACGGCGTACCTTTCAAGGGTTCTTACCACCCTTTATATAGGCTGTAATTAGGTCAACTCCCCATATGATGTGAGTTGGATTGACACAAGACACTTTTCAGCATATGAACTCTACAATATATGTGATGTGATTCCACTAGCTTAGAAGAGAAAGGTTCTTGACCTTCTTAGGAATCACCTTGAGTTGGACATTATAGAGGCACTTTTCTTAGAGTTGGATCATTGTTCTAAGACAAGAACTCACCAAAAACTAGTACCAAATCCCAAACTCATTTGGATGAACCAATTTTAGTCAAATTGAACCGAACAAAAGAGTAAGAAAAGCAAAGGAACAACATGAATGGACTGAAATATAAAACTGCCGAACCAAAACTCATATAAAAACAGCAAGAACACCAAACCAAAACTCAAGAACACAAGCTAACAAAAACAATAGAAAGAGAAGAAAGGAAGGAGAAGAGAGTGCTCATGAAGATGGAAGAATGTTGGATGATCTCGCCACTAGAAGTGTGGAATGCTCCTAGATGAGAGTGATGCCGCCACTTGAGGACTCCAATGATCCATCAAGATAAGACTAGAGAAGAAGGCTCAAAGCTCTCCAAAGTTCACTCAAAATTTGAGTAGAGTTTTCTTAGATTAATTTCAATCTGAAAAATACAAAGAGAGCACCTCTATTTATAGCCTAAGGTGCTGAAATATAAGCTACACAAATTCAAAAAACTCCCTCCCAAAAAGCTTCAAGAATTTGCGCCTAAAACAAAGCATGAGGAAGGTGTGACCTCTTCCTTCACTTTGGCACCTCCTTTTCTACTCCTACACCTATCTACTAATACACCCCCCCCCCTAAGACTCCTAGCTAAAGACTAAAAGATGCTTTAACAATAGAGGTTTCTAATGTTTCCCTCTAAGCACCTTCAACAATATTCTTTATTATTTAATACTTGGCCTTGCCCTTCATGAGATGAACTTGGGCTTTTTGGGCTTTGGCCTTCTTGGGCTTGGGCTTGGGCTTTGGGCCTCATCTTTTGCAAAGAATAATAAGAAGAACTTTAAATGTGAGGGCGAATGATCTTGTCCTTCATTATTAAAAGCCTTCTTTATTTGATTCGCATCATACTCCCCGAGTTGGAGAGAATTCGCCCACGAATTCTGAATCCCTGCATATAACAAAGTCAGTTTACTTTTACAATCAAAAGTGTAAGAAAAAGGAATACATGACTTAGCGGATGGAACCAAAGGGATTGCAGAAAAGGAGGTCCTATAAATCGACCAAGTTGGAAAAATTTGTTTGGGAATGATGATGTTTTTTGGAAAAAGACCTCTTAAATGGTGAAACCCATTAGGAGGTATGAAAAAATCATCCCTAACATATTTTAACCAAGTTGGTGTTGAAATAGGAACCTTGGGTAATGAAAAAGATAAAGAAGAAGAAGACCTTGGAGGGTCCATTTGAGGCATAGCACGAGTCAACATGATGGATTTAGAGGAGAAAATGGTGTGACTCGGTGTAGTACTTACTTCTTTTTCTTTCTCATTTTCTCTTTTAGTTTTCATTTTTATTTGGTCCTCATGAACCTCTTTGGGAGAGAGGGGTTTTAATATAACCTTGCGCCCTAGGAAGGAAAAAGACATTGTATTGGATAGGCCATCATGTAAAACATGTCTATCATATTGCCAAGGCCTTCCTAAAAGAAGATGAGATGCTTCCATGGGCACAACATCACATAAAACCTCATCTTTATACTTTCCTATTGCAAAGTTAATGAGGACTTGTTTATTCACCATGATTTCACCTACTTCACTAAGCCATTGTAATTTGTAGGGCTTGGTATGAGAGATAGTGGGTAAGGCTAACTTCTCCACAACTCTTGTACTAGCCACATTAGTGCAACTTCCCCCATCAATAATCAAGGAACATAACTTGTTGTTGATAAGACATCGGGTGTGAAAAATATTTTCTCTTTGAGTATCATTCAAAGATTTTGGAATTGTGCCCAACATACGTCTTACCATCAATAAGTCACCTTCACAAGGACTTTCACTCTCATTTTCACTTGATGGTCTAGAAGGTGAAGAATGCCTAGGTGAATTGGAATCATGCTCACTAACTACAATGCCTTCATGCATGTACATACTTCGTTTAGAAGGGCAATTAGCAGCAATGTGACCATATCCCAAACATTTAAAACACTTTTGACTAGACGATTTAATTGGGGATTTAGGCCTAGAAGTAGATGGCGTAGGATCCTTGGGTTTGAAAGAAGAATCTTTGGAAGGATGTTTAGAAAAAGAATTTTTGTTTCTCCAAGACTTGGAGTAGTATCCATCATTGGAAGCATTTTTGAAAGAGTTTTTCTTAGCAAGTTGGGCTTCCACCTTCATTGCAAGATGAACTAAAGAGCCCAATGATGAATACTCTTGTAACTCAACAATGTCTTGAATATCCTTCCTAAGACCACTCACAAACCTAGCAATCATAGCTTCCTCACTTTCCTCTAATTCAATTTTAAGCACAAGCGTTTCTAGCTCTTTATAATATTCATCCACATTTAGCGTGCCTTGTTGAAACCGTTGGAGTCTCAACATGAGGTCTTTCCTAAAATGTGGGGGCACAAATCTAGCGCGCATTTGATCCTTTAAAGAGTTCCAAGAGTCCACGGGAGGACCCTTGTGATAGATAATGTCCTTTACAATTCCATGCCACCATTTCATGGCATAATCACTAAACTCTAGGGTGGCTAGCTTAAGCTTATGCTCATCTTGGATCTCATGGATCTCAAATATTTGTTCACACTTAGCCTCCCAATCTAAATATAGATTAGGATCACTAGAGCCATTAAAACAAGGAAGCTTGACCGAAGGTAGCCTAGCCTTTGCATCTTGGTAGTAACCATTGCCATAGTGAGGTCTCTCCCCTTGGTTGTGATGTCTATGTCCAAGGAATTGGGGTGGAGTTCTCCTTCTCCTATGGTCCTCTTCAGGGCCTATGTCATTGGAAGAACCTCTTGTTGAAGGTCTATGTGAATGATGCCCATCATGGATAGAAGGAGATGGTCTAGCTTGTTGGACCTCCATCTTTTGCATTTTCTCTTCCAAGCGTCTAACAGTTCTTTGTGCTTCATGTAATTCACCAAGGATTGAAGCTTTGGAAGGAGAATTCTGCTTGTATGATGCATTACTTGAAAATCCAGCCATTTGTAATTAAAAACAGCAAACACACAAAAACAGCAAACAAGTTAAGAAACAAAATTAGCAAAAACAGTGAGTGTTTTAAGCAAAATGCCGAAGTGAATTGAGGCAGAAAAAGAGATCACTCTCAAAGAAATAATGTTCTTGCACCAATCTGATCTTGAGGCCTTGGAATCCTCAAATGAAAGATGTCAAAGCAAGCACACCAATCTCAAGAGCAACCACCACAAAACCAAAGAATCAATAAAGACAAACAAGAAAAGGTATAAGCAAAGAAAGGTATTTGCAAAAGGAATACTATATGTAAGACAAACTCAAAGAGTAAGGAATGAAAGACAATCAAGAAAATAAAGAACTCAATGAGAAAGTAGGCACACAAAAGAATACTTAAGGAAAAGCACTAGAGTAGATGAAGAAAACAAAAATTTAGCTACTGGAAAATATTTTTTTTTATGCAAACTGTCCTATGTTTACAGATTTTACTGGAACGATTGAAAGCGAACTGGAATGTGAAAAATTAACCACAGAAACTTCAATGTCTCAACTCAATAATGGCACTGGAACGAAGTAAAAACAGTAAGCCAATTGAGCGAAATAAATATTTAAAAATCGCTGCCAGATTACCGTATTCTTTTCGGCAGAATTGTACACTTTTTTTATTTTATTTATCATTTTTTGTGTACTTTGAATTTTTGAATGATTCTTTTTTCTACTCTTTTCTAACACTTTGAATATCTCAAATCCAGAATTTCAGAATTTTCCAGTAAGTAAATCAATTGCAATAAGGAAAAAAGTAAGCACTTTTTTTCAGAAACAGAGGAATCCTAATAGGAATAAAAAAACAGGATGATGAACTAGCAAAGACATAATAGAAAATGATGTATTGGAACTTGTATAGGTCTAGAATACAAGTATGAACTCAATTCTAAAAAGAAAAATGCACAAAGGATCAACATCAATTCAGAAAATTATATGACACCAAAGCAAGAAACAATCAAAACAATAAAAGTACTACTAGAAGTAATGACATATATGGAATAACATGACTAAGACAAAACTTGACATGATTCAAAAATTAAAAGACACATCACAAATTGTAACAAGTGAAAGGAAGCTTAAGGTAAACTCTAGGAAGGATAATGCCATTCCAAAAGAGCAACCATACTCATAAGAATTATGAGTGCCATAAACCTTTTCACAAGCACTTGGTGTAAAAGAAAAAAACAGCAAGAATACTCAAATAAAATTCTAAAACAAAAAATTGCAAGAAAATTAAAGAGCTCTTGAAATTAAAGTGCACACAACTCAACAATTAAACAAGAAGAACCTAAGACTCATGATACCACATGATGTGATTCCACTAGCTTAGAAGAGAAAGGTTCTTGACCTTCTTAGGAATCACCTTGAGTTGGACATTATAGAGGCACTTTTCTTAGAGTTGGATCATTGTTCTAAGACAAGAACTCACCAAAAACTAGTACCAAATCCCAAACTCATTTGGATGAACCAATTTTAGTCAAATTGAACCGAACAAAAGAGTAAGAAAAGCAAAGGAACAAGATGAATGGACTGAAATATAAAACTGCCGAACCAAAACTCATAAAAAAACAGCAAGAACACCAAACCAAAACTCAAGAACACAAGCTAACAAAAACAATAGAAAGAGAAGAAAGGAAGGAGAAAAGAGTGCTCATGAAGATGGAAGAATGTTGGATGATCTCGCCACTAGAAGTGTGGAATGCTCCTAGATGAGAGTGATGCCGCCATTTGAGGACTCCAATGATCCATCAAGATAAGACTAGAGAAGAAGGCTCAAAGCTCTCCAAAGTTCACTCAAAATTTGAGTAGAGTTTTCTTAGATTAATTCCAATCTGAAAAATACAAAGAGAGCACCTCTATTTATAGCCTAAGGTGCTGAAATATAAGCTACACAAATTCAAAAAACTCCCTCCCAAAAAGCTTCTAGAATTTGCGCCTAAAACAAAGCATGAGGAAGGTGTGACCTCTTCCTTCACTTTGGCACCTCCTTTTCTACTCCTACACCTATCTACTAATACACCCCCCCCTAAGACTCCTAGCTAAAGACTAAAAGATGCTTTAACAATAGAGGTTTCTAATGTTTCCCTCTAAGCACCTTCAACAATATTCTTTATTATTTAATACTTGGCCTTGCCCTTCATGAGATGAACTTGGGCTTTTTGGGCTTTGGCCTTCTTGGGCTTGGGCTTGGGCTTGGGCTTTGGGCCTCATCTTTTGCAAAGAATAATAAGAAGAACTTTAAATGTGAGGGCGAATGATCTTGTCCTTCATTATTAAAAGCCTTCTTTATTTGATTCGCATCAATATGTAAGGAAAGACAACAATTAAGAGCTGAAAACAAGGACAAACAATTAGGAACAAGTGGAGGAACTTAAGGAATTATCATTGAAGTACAAAGCCTTATAATAGATGAACCAAACTCAAGATTGAGTGCCATTCCACATTGAATCCATAACATCACAAGGAATAGAATACAATTACCGAATCAACATCAAACTATAAGTGCAGAATTGAAAGGAGAACAAAATCGGAACAAAATTAAACGGTGGAAATTGAAGAATAAAGCCAAGGAAACTAAGCTATAAATTGAAAATTGCTAGAACATTGAAAATGAAGTTGAAAGGAGAATGAACTTAATTGGATGAAGATCGGATGAGATGGAGTTGGAGAGGAACACGCCACTTGGTGGTGAAAGCTCCACGATGAGTGTGTGATTGCCGCCACTTGTAGCCCTCCAAAGCACACAAGATAAGACTAGGAATGAGATCAAATCTCACAAAGCTCTCTCAATTTGAGTAGAGTTTCTTTTCATCAATTTCCAAATCAAGCATAGAAACTTTAGGAACTTTAGGAACACAATAAGGAGGCTTAAGGACAATTCAATGGAGGACATTGCCTTCCAAATGAAGAGCCAAACTCATAAGAATCTTTAGTACCATATCCTTATACACAAATATAGGGCAAAAATGGAAAGGAAAGCAAGATCAACACATGAACACAAGTAGAAACAGAATATAGAACAATTAAACCAATTAAAAACAACAACTAACACATATGAACCAATTGAAAGGAGAATTAAGTGCTGGAAATAAAAGGAAACACAAAAGAATCAAGAACAATCGGTGGAAAATGAAGAACAACACAAAAGGAACAATAACAACCGATTGGAATTGCTAAAACATTATTCTAAATGGAAATGGAGATGGAAGGAAGAAGGAACTTAATTGGATGAAGACTAGAAGGAGATGGACACGCCACTTGGAGATGATGATCCAAGATGAGTGCTAGTTGCCACCACTTGAAGCCCTCCAAAGCTCACAAGATAAGACTTAGTGAAGGAGATCAAATCTCTCACAATTCTCTCTCAATTTGAGTAGAGTTTCCTTTCTTCAATTTCTAATTCTGAATTTACAAGATCATGACCTCTCTATTTATAGTAGAAGAGGGCTGAAAATGAAAAGGCACAATTCAAAAACTACACTATTCAAAATTGGAGCCAAAACAAGTCACATGAGAAGTGTGACTTGCTTTCCTACTTTGGCACCTCCTAAAACTATATCTACACCTACTCTTTTATGTCATATGGAAGGTGTGACTTTGTTTTGTACATTAGCACCCCTTATTTAATATCTACACCTTCCTTTTAAAGTTCTACTAAAAACTACACAAAAGTAATTACAAAAAGAGACAACCATTGATGCTCATTTATTAATGTTTGGCCTTGTTCTTCATAGGTTGGGCTTGGCCTTGGCCTTCTTGGGCTTGGGCTTCTTGGGCTTGGGCCTCATCTTTTGAAAACACTAATAAGAAGAACTTTAAATGCTTTGGCCCTTGTCCATTCTTCCTTGTGATGAAATCTTTCTTTGCTTGTTGAGATGACCCTTCAAGTATAGCATCCTTGGTCATCTTCATGTATTGTTGATTCTCATCACTATACCACAAGGATATTTCCTTTAGTGGAATTAAGGTTACTAGTGAGGCATCCTGTGACGCATTGCACAAGCTTAGCGCAGCCGCGACACAAGACTTGCCTCTTATGGTGTGCAATATCTCTAACAGTATGGCCGCCAGGGTACCAACTCATGTATTAGCCTTGCGGCGCCATCTATTCTGTGGATGCTCTAATTATTCACGTGTAATGCATGCAGTCTTTCCTTGGAAACCCTAACCCTTACGGGCCTTAGTTCCTCTAGGGAACACTTGTGTTCCGGCCGGTTGACCTGGGTACATCTTTGTGCGCAACCTTGCCTGTCAGCTAGGGACACCTTCCCTCAAGACTCGAGCAAGCAACTATAGTGTATTCTGGGAAAATTTGCCAAAAGTTCCAACCCCGTTTCCAACATCCAAGGTTCTATTTAAACGCCTCTAGCATTTAAAGCGTCTTAAAGCGCATTTAAGGTTATGAAACGTTCAGCGCCTTTAAGACGTTTAAACCGCCTGAAGCATTTAAAGTACCATAAAACGCTCGAAACGTAAACTTTAATTACCTTTAAATAGCTTTAATTACCTTATACCTGACAAATGGATGTTGCTATTCTGACTTGGCTGTTATTACACGTGGAGGGCCTCACAGCACCGTGACCCAACTTGGGGGTATTTCGTCGTGTAAGTCCTCCTTCCTTGGAGTGCATCTGGCGCAAGGGGTGACTTTTTGGGTGCCAACTCATGCCCCCAAACCTCTAGTCACTCGCTTTGAGAGCGTATCTACCTTCCTCTCGTACCCTACACCTGGTAACCCTTGGGCGTGACCCTCTCATGAGTTGTATCTATCCCAAGGGCCTCTCTGGGGTGACATAGGCACTTCGCGAGTCAGATTGCTCTCCACTGGCGCTAGTACTATGGCCTTGAAGCCACCCTTCTCTTCACTTTATCATTGTTTCTGCACTTGGCGGGCCCGAAGCCTTCGTGGCGTCACTCCCTCTATGGTCTTTCCTACCCACGGGTATCGGGGAGTGACACTACCGGTGGCTTGTTTGGCGATGTCGTATCTTGGCGACACCTTGTCTAGGCGACGCCTTATCTCGGCGACGCCATGTCAGGGCGACGCCCTTCTTTGGCGACGCCTTGTCCTGGCGACGCCTTGTGTAATTATTCTGTTGACTTCCTTTCTTTGACCCCTTCGCATGGTCTCACCACATGTTGACCTTGGCCCCAACGTTGACTTTGACTTTGGTCAACGCCCGGGGGCGGGACGGTACAACTTGTATGTGTCGTACCCAAATATACTATACACACCCCATGCATGATCATCTCGTGATTTAGGTCTTTCTGGTATCTAGGTGTTAACTCACATTAACTCATACTATTTGTGGGGCCCAGCTTACGTGGCCCATTATTATTGTCGGACCATCGAGGTCTGATGTCGACCTCTTCTTCAGCCGATGTCCGAGGTCTGGCCAGTACAATTTCCATAAGGAAAATCAGTAAAATCAGTGTGAAAACTAGTGAAAGCAAGGTGCAAATAAGAGTTTATGCAACAATTTAATCAAAGTAAAGCAACAACTATCTAATCCATATAAACCAGTTTTAAAGCAGGATATGTAGCAAATATTAGCATATTACAAACCACATTACAAATCATATACTTCTCCCCCTATTTGTCTTCACAAATAGAATACAAGAAGGAAAAAAAACAGCATTAAGATAGAACTTGTGAATCAAGAATTCCTAACTCATTTCTTAAAAAGAAGAACCTGTCCTTTAGCAAAGGCTTGGTGAAAATGTATGCCAGTTGCCTTTCAGTTGCAATGAACTTCACCTCATAATCTCCATTGCTCACATGATCCCTTATGAAATGGTGTCGGATCTCAATATGCTTTGTTCTAAAGTGTTGAACTCGATTTTTTGTGAGATTAATAACACTTGTGTTGTACAGAGCAAAGTTACTTTGCTAACTTTCAACCCAAAGTCTTCTAGATGTTTTTTGATCCACAAGATTTGAGCACAGCAGCTTTCTGCAGCGATGTATTCAGCTTCAGTAGTTGAGAGTGCCACACAAGCTTTCTTCTTGCTATGCCAAGATATAAGACTTGAGCCAAGAACATGACAAGTTCCACTTGTGCTTTTTCTGTCCAGTTTGCACCCTACAATATCAGAATCAGAGTATCCAACTAAATGTTTAGAAGAGTGAGAGGGATACCATAACCCAACATTGGTTGTACCTTTTAGATACTTCAAAATTCTTTTGGCAACTTTAAGGTGTGATTCTTTTGGACTGGACTGGAATCTATCACAAAGACACACTGCAAACATAATGTATGGCCTGCTAGCTGTAAGAAAGAGCAAAGAACCAATTAATCCTCTAAATTTGTTTTGATCTACAACAATTCCAGCTATATCAGCATCCATATAGCAATTTGTGGACATTGGTGTTGGTGCTTCTTTGCAATTATCCATTTCAAATCGTTTGAGAATCTCTTTATAATACTTTGCTTGACTTAGGAAGATGCCCTTTTTAGATTGTTTAACCTGCAGTCCTAGAAAGAAGGAATGTTCTCCCATCATTGACATCCCAAACTCCCCCTGCATTGTTGTCACAAATTCTTCACACAAACAATCATTAGCTGCTCAAAAAATAATATCATCAACATATATTTGGACTAAGATAATAGCAGAATTTGACTTTTTAATAAAGAGAGCTTTGTCAATCTTCCCTCTTTCATAGTCATGAGACAAAAGGTAATTACTTAACCTCTCATACCACTGCCTACAAGCTTGCTTGATACCATACAAGGCCTATTTCAGCTTGTATACATGCTTGGGATGTTGATGATCTTCAAACCCGGGTGGTTGTAAGACAAAGACCTCGTCATTGATAACTCCATTAAGGAAGGCACGCTTCACATCCATATGAAATAGTTTGAAGTCGCTTATGCAAGCAAATGAAAGTAGTAACCTCACAGCTTCCAATCTGGCCACTGGTGCAAAGGTTTCATCATAGTCTATCCCTTCTTCCTGAATGTACCCTTTTGCAACTAGTGTTGCTTTGTTCCTTGTAATCATCCCTCCTGATTCAACTACCTTGTTTCTGAACACCCATTTGGTTCCAATGATGTTTATTTGATCTATTTTAGGAACCATGAACCACACATCATTTCTGATGAATTGATTTAGTTCCTCATGCATGGCGACAATCCATTTTTCATCCTTGAGAGCTTCATCAATTGACTTGAGTTCAACTTGAGAGACAAAAGTCATGTGCCTGCAGTAGTTTGATATGGTTCTTTGTGTAGAAACTCCTTTATTAATTTACCCAATGATCTTGTCCACAGACAGGTATCTAGGAATCCTTCATTCCTTGGGTAGCTCATCCTGTTGCAGAATTTCAACCGGTTGTTTCGCATAATCAATCGGTTGTTTTTTCTGGACAGGTTTCCAGATTCTTTAGATGTTTTGCTCATCTTCTTCTGCACAATTCTTCAGAGAACCTTGTTTTGCATGGTTAGTCTCATCAAATACAACATGTATAGACTTCTCTATTGTCATGAGTCTTTTATTATAAACCCTATAAGCATGACTAGATAAAGAGTAACCAAGAAAAATACCATTGTCCGCTTTCTCATCAAATTTGCCAAGGTTTTCTTTACCATTATTTAGAATGTAACATTTACATCCACATACCTTCAGATGAACTATATTGGGTTTCCTTCCATTGAACAGTTCATATAGAGTCTTCTTCAAGATAGGCCTGATGAGAACCCGGTTCATTACATAGCATGCAATACTTACAACATCTGCCCAAAAGTATTTTGGCAAGGATGATTCACTCAATATTGTCCTAGCCAGTTCTTTAAGTGATCTATTCTTTCTTTCCACCACACCATTCTGTTGAGGTGTTCTTGGTGCAGAGAAATTGTGAAAGATACCAAGCTTTTCACAAAAGGAGCTAAACTTCTACTTCTGGAGTTTTCCTCCATAATCACTACGAATAACAAATATGTTGTTGCAGCAAGTATTTTGCAACCTCTTGGCTAGCTTTTTGAATGCAAAGAAGGCATCAATTTTTTATTCCAGAAACAATCTCCATGCGAACCTGGAAAAATCATCAACCACAACAAGAGCATAGTAATTCCCACCAAGACTCATAGTTCTTGAGGGACCAAACAATTCCATGTGAAGTAGCTCAAGGGGTTTTGAAGTGGAAACCATATTTTTCAGTTTAAAGGAAAGTTTAATTTGTTTCCCTTTTTGGCAAGCTTCACATATATGATCTTTCTCAAACTTGAGCTTAGGTAACCCTACAACAAGATCATTTGTTTAAGTGATGCATACGAATATGAGCAATTCTTCTATGCGAAAGCCATGATTCCTCATGCTTGGTTAAAAGACAACCTATGAATGTGGGATGTGATATATCAAAAAGGTAAACATTATTAACTCTTTTACCAATCAGCAGCACTTCCTGTGAATTGGATAAACGAATCTCACAAGTGTTGGGTTTGAAATTTACTTGATACCCTTTATCACATAGATGGCTTATGCTGAGGAGATTATGCTTGAGTCCTTCCATATGTAGGACATCATGGATCAAGAAGTTGTTCTCATTACCAATAGTGCCTTTCCCAAGAATCTTCCCTTTATTGTTATTCTCATAAGTCATGACCTTCTTGATTGAGGATGATGTTGACAACCTGGTGATGCGAAAAGCTCACCCCTACAGTTGGAGAACAAGTTGTCTCCCAAGTAGACCAACCCATTTCGCGTGGTAGAGGCACTCAGAAATGGAGCTTACAAGCTCGAGACTCTGGAGGGTCGAACTATACCCCGAACGTGGAATGAGGCCAACCTCAAGTTTTATTTAAGTTATTGTATTTTTTGTCGATCTTTACGAACAATTTGAATGATTAAAGGGACACTTCTTTTCCCTTACAGGGTTTTTTTAATGAGGTCTCCCAATGAAAGCTATTCTTGGAAAGATTTTTTGCCAAGATATTTCATTAATACACAGGAAGGCGACTTGACCGGTATATTATCCGAGTAAGCGCAATGTGTACATGATCGACAACTAAACAAGGTCACCTATTTCTCTAGTAAGATTTTGGGGCCTACGTGACTCAACGATCATACTATTCAGATGGGGAAACCTTTTCTTAGTAAGACTCTGAGGCTAGGCCCTCTGAATGGAATTAAGATTATTTATCCGAGGGCAGGTGAACTAACTTACCCCGACGTTAAGGAGTAGACTTGGTGTGCCAATATCCAAGTCAGATACTCCGAGTGGTCAAAATTGTTTAGGAGTAGACTCGGTATGTCAGCCAAACACCCAAGTTAGATACTCCATTCGAAAGGCCTTAATAGAGTAGACATGGCGTGTGAGTGAACACCCAAGTCAGATATTCTAAAGGCCAAAAAGTTACAAATGAAATATTTATAATTGGACATCAGATAGGACGACTTTTGCTCAGTAAGATTCTGAGCTCAGATGCCCCGAACCATAGTTAGCCATAACTAAGATTGTCGGGCTTAACCTGGGAAACATGACCTGACTCGGTAAGATTCTGAGTCCCGACACCCTAAACGTATACCATGAGGTGGTACGTTCTCTCCTCAGTAAGATTCTAAGTCCAGGAGGTGCTAAGCCACGGCTAACAGCGCCTAAGAGCGCACAGCTGAAGGTATGGAGAGCAACCCACCTCGGCGTTGGTGGAACCATCCAAGCTCGGGCGCTCTATGGAAAAGAACCAAGACTGACCCCGTAGGGTAGCAATGCACCACGAAAGTGTTAAGAGTAGACTTGGTGAGTACGTCAACACTCAAGTCAGATACTCCAAGTAGTGAAAATTATTAAAGGTGTGCAAGCCAACACCCAAGTCAGATACTCCAAGCTACTAAATGTCGTTCAAGGGCAAACTTGGTGCAGAGATTGGCCCCAAGTCAGATGCTCAAGTCACCCCTGGTCTTGGGGAAGGATGTGTGAAGAAAGCAGATAAACTTTCCAAGTGCACAAGCCTTAATCCCTTGCTCATGTAGCTAGTCAATGCTCGAGCAAGGGTGACATCCTTCGCAGTTAGAAGCTACAGGTCATCCATGGGATCGCTCCACCAAGAGCACTGTGATTTACCATCCTGAATCGATGCATTACATTAATAAGGTGATTGATTATGTCATTATCAGTTGATTAAGTTATAATAGTCGTGTTTAACGAGACATGCATTGTTTACTAGTCGAGGTATGGTAAACACAAGTAAGCTAAATAAATAAGAGTACTGATATATACAAAAAGGGTGAAAAATTGTTCAAAGAGCTACGAAAGGCAGTTGATTACAAGAAGGCTCAACCCTCTACTCCTCCTCATCCACCAGTCGCCCATGTACCACGATTTGGCCCAAACCGAGTTGGGAGAAATCCATCTCTGGGTAGATTCCCGAGGCCTGTGCGACGGCGTCTTCAAAGCCCACCGTGAAGGAGTTAGCGGCATCGTTGGTGAGAGCCTCCCTTTCTCGTGCTTGCTCCTCATACTTTTGGATTAACTATTAATTCTTCTTGGTCAGCTCCCCCTTTAATCTCTCCACTTCATCTTGGAGCTCCGCATTCTAGTTGGATAAATCTAGGGCTTCCTTGGACTTCTTAGTCAAAAGAACCCTAGACTCTTCTTGTGTTTGTTGGAGTTTTTCGTTGAGTTTAGTAGTTTCATGCTTTAGGCCATCCATCTGTCGCGAGAGCTCAACAACCTTATGGGTTTCTTCCTTGGTTGAACATTTCCACCCCCTTAGTTTAGAGATGGCTAGGCAGCTCGCAACCAAGGCATGGCCCAGTTGCCTCACTGCTTGCTCCACCAGCTGGTCCTCCTCCAAGCTCTCAAGCTTCTCCTTAGATTGAACAGATAGCAAGGTCTTCTCAAGGAAGGTAGGGGCATCCAAGGTAGGATCCCACAGTCCTCCCACTGGCGCACTTGCACCCACACTCTCCTGCACCACTATGTCGCGAGAAGGAGGAGGGTTGGGTGGAAGATCTTGAGGGGAAGGAGCGCGGCCATCTGAAGCAGAAAGTTCAGCAAGCTCAACAGCGATCTGTCACCTTCGCTTGAAGACAGGCCCATAGTAGGTTTACTCATCATCAGAAGGGACGACCTCAGCCACAACCTTGAGCTTCAAATCTTTAGCAGGTGAAGCTTGGGCAGCTGCCTTCATCTTCTTGGCCCTGGCTATGAAGTCCTTCTTGTTTTGTCTACCTAGCATGTTGTCTGCAAGAGAACAAAGGTAGATCAGCAAGCAAGCACACAAGTTAACATTAGTAAAAGTAAGAGAACGAAGGATACCAATGTATGTTTTAAGTCCCACAGAGTAGAACACTTTGCTTGTGAGGGTGGCTGTGTCAAAAACCACCTTCAAGCTAGAGAAGAATAGGCACACCTCTCGGTCCTGTTGGGGCATATCCTCCAAGCATTTGGCCCCTTGGAATCTTGGTTTCTCAGTCCAATACAAGGGGAACCCATCTAGAAGAGTTGGGTCAATCGTATTGCAGTGGATTTTCAGGAATTTGCCCTTGAAACCCTTGTAAGATTGCTGGAAGAGGGACAACAAGGCTCTCCTAGCCACCCCGTTGAAGGACACCCATAACTGGCGACCTAGGTGTTTGGCCTCAAAGAAGTGCAAAAAGACCTCCACTGATGACTGATGGCTGATGGCCGAAATGGGTGCAGAGAATGGAAAAACCCCAACAAATGCCCAGCTATTTGGATGTAGTTGGGCCGGGGCGACATTTATTTCGGTGAGGAGTTCTTTTTCGAAGTTATATAGGGAAGTGGGAGAAGAACTTTTTTGAAAATGGTGGTGTAAAAATAGCAAAAAAGGACCATCTGGGTCCGAAGACTCGTCACAACAAACTGGCTTATCCCTACAGGGCCTTAGCTTAAGAGCTCTATCATTTTCCCTACCCAAAATACATTTTTTAGGGTGCTCGCTTTTCATATATAAAACTATTTGTTCAGATGAGGTGTAGATAGAAGTTTCCTCTATAAGGTTATCAAGAGCCCAGGGGTACATTTTATGATAATCTATCACTCAGAATATCTAAAACAAGAAAAGAAAACAAACAAAGTACAAGCACACATTCAAAAAATGATGCAAGGTTCAAAGAAAGGTTACAAAGCTAAATAGACATAGCAATCAGAATCAAATGAATGCAGTATAGTTCCAGAACAGTTGATATGAGCATGGTGAAAGCATTAAAAGATACCAGCACATAACCATGAATCAGAGGGGGTACCTTGATTCGAACGAGTCGAGGCGAGAAGGTTTCCCAGGTTTAGGAAGGAGGTCCAGAGAGTCTGAGTGAAGGCGCGAAAGCTTTGTAAAAGAAAGATGGAACAGTGAAAAACGATGAAGTTTTTTCAAACGTTATAAAACCCAATGTTGGGAAGGGCAAACGACAATGTTTTTCAACAGTTGATGAAAGGCCACGTGTGCGCTTGTGATGGAGTGTGGTGAAATGTCCACTCAGAAACGCTTCGTGCGTTGTGTTGCATGTGCCACTACCTACAAGACATGTAAGCCACCAAGGGCGAGCAAGTAGCCTTTTCACTGAAGCAAGCTCAGCTCAAGCCTGTGGGGCTTGTGTACTGGACCAGAGCTCAGGGTTCGTTGGTCAGAGCTCAGCATCTGCCTCAAAATCGTCAACTCGGCTATTGGGCCAAGTTGATGGGCCATGTGGTTGGGCTCAAGATGTGTGTCAACTCTTTCCTGTATACTTAACGTAACCCCCATGCACGGGGCCTGGGCGGTCAGCAAGGGGGTGATAATGGACCTAGGGGTGCGCTTAGTGCGTATGGATCTAGTACAACCAAAATTTTTTCTCTAAACCTAAGGCCATGTGTGCTAGAGCACGATGAGTTAGGTTGCATGTATGATGTGTAATGCCTCGTCGAGGGTGCCTACAGGAAACAGATTGGACCCCTGAAGCCGGTACATGAGTTGGTACCCTAGTGGTTATTCTATTAAGATTTTATGCACTCAAGAGAGGAAAAGTTTTTTTTAGTTGTGGCGCTAAGAGAGTGTGCCCTAAAACAGAATATCTTCCTATTGCATAGGCTTTCAGTTGAGATGATGCTCTCATGATAGAAAGTTCTTACAAGAAGTAGGTTATAAAAGGGACTTGAGATCCCAGGTTAAGAGACGTTGTTTCTAAGATGGAAACTAGTTACTTCTTGTTTCTTATAAGCCCTGTACTGACTGGATTGTCAGAGTGCAATCAATAGGTCGCGTCCCCTCTATCTCAACGGAGTTGCGTTCCAACGTAACAAAGGGAAAAATAGATTCCAACAGAGATAGACGGAGCCAGAACTTGTCTTTAAGGTCAACCGACAAGAACAATTAATAAATTAAAAAAAAAGTTATAGTTAAAAAATCACTACAGGATTCCATTATTTAGTTTGAGAATATAGTTGACTTTTGTTTTATGTTATGCATTATAACGTCACAAAAAGATTACTAATAACCTTTGCGCATTGGTTTATTTATCCAAATTACATATGCATATTTATTGATTTGTCCAACAAAAGTTACATGCACTTTTAAATTTATATAAATATATTAGGCCAGCTTATGAAATGCCCGATTTGTTCGAAATTATTAAATTTATAAAACAAAATTTAAGTAAAGGTTATTATCCTAATTTAAGTTAAATAAAACTTCTTAACATATTATAATTTATAATTAGTAAGAAACAAATGGTAACAAGTATATTATAGATTACCGTGTAACGAATTATTTTTTTTATAGAGAAGTTATAATCATCCAATTAGAAGAGTCTACAAGAAATTATTTTAACGGGAGTTTATTTTTACATTATTCTGGGTTAAAATCTCCATTAAGTCATTTATTCAGGGTTGCAGTTTCTCCTGTTAAATCATTCCTAGGGAATGTGTTCTCCGGGATTTTTCTAAACCACAATAAGAGTCTTTCAGAACCTCCATAAAATACCATGGGTTTAAGAACTTTGTTAAAATACCATGGGTTTAAGAACCTCTGTAAAATACCATGGGTTTCAAAGCTGCCATAAAATACCATGGGTTTCAAAGCCTCCATAAAATACCATATGTTTCAAAGCTCTATACAATACCATGGGTTTCGAAACCTCCGTAAAATACAATGGGTTTCAAAACCTTCGTAAAATACCTCAAGTTTCAGAACCTCCGTAAAATATCATGGGTTTCAAAACCTCTATAAAATATCATGGGTTTGAAAAGCTTCATAAAATATCATAGGTTTCAGAACCTTGGTAAAATACAATAGGTTCCAGAACCTCCGTAAAAAATACGATTGGTTTCAAAACTATGAAAATTTGTTTTTTTTATTCATTTATCGTATAGGCATTCATGTGTTTTTTAAACTACAATTATTTTCATATACTGTATTTATTTATCTTTGTTTGTTAAAGTACTTTTGCAATAAATAAAATAAATAAATGGATATTGTTGAAGCTGGAGGAAGCTTCTTCCCTACCAAGGCTTGATGTGTGTTTGATGAAGAAAATAGCTTGAGTGCTTTGAAGTTTGTAATAGGTTTTAGATTCGTTTGTAATTAGGCTTGTAAGTGTGTAGGGTTGCCTTTTGCTGTATAACCCATCCTAGATGCCTAACCAAGTCTAGATCAAGCACATGATGTGGTTAAATGGTTTTTGAAAAGCTTTTTAAAATGGTTTTAACAGTTTTAAATCAGTACACAAATAAGTCTGTTTTATGGAGAAAGAATCTGTTTATTTCTTCTCTGTTAAAAGGCTTTTCTAAAATTCTGTTAGGGCACCAAGGCAAAGCTTAGTTAGTTATTTCTGTTAAAGCTGAGCTGGCTCATTTGCTATCATTTAATCTGTTTCACTGTGAAAGAACAGGTTTATTCTTTGGTCTGCTGAAAGGTTTTTCATAAGTTAGTTAGGGAACCAAAGGTACAACTCAGACAGTTATTTCAGTTAGCTGAGTTGGCGGTTTAAACAAAATAAATCTGTTAAGTTCAAAAATGAATCTGTTGTTTTCATAACTGCTTTTCAACTGTTTTTTGAAAAGAAGTTAGAAACTGTTTTCTATATAAAGAAAAGTCTCTCCAACATGAAAAAGTGTTGAGCAATTACGTTTTTGACAAAGATCAAACATTTTCCACGTGAGAAGAAGGATTGAAAGATTTTTGAAAGGTTTTCCAAAGAGATTTTCAAGTGTGCTTGTTCTAGGAAACCTTTGTTCTTGGTGAAGGTGCTGGTGCAGTTCTGCAGCAAATTGAACTACTGGTTTTGAGTTCTTGCATCTTCTTTTCAGGTGTAATCTTTCCTTTATTCTGGTTTGTAAAGGTGTAAGTGTTAGTCACTCCTTGATAGGGTTTCTTGGAGTGCAAGGTGTGCTGAAATAGGGTTTTTCAGCATTGATTGTGTTGTTCTTGTAGTGTTCAAGAACTGGTGTGTTTGTAAGTAATTGGTACTATTTTAGTGGATTCCACCTTGGGGTAAGGTGAGACTGGACGTAGCTCTGTATGAGTGAACCAGTATAAAAACTTGTGTGCCTTTTTCTTCTCATCCCTGCACTCATTTCTGGTTTTGCTTAATTCTGTCAAAAACTAAATCTGTTCTTTTGAAATTGAATCTGTTAATTCTGGGTTTAAGTAAGAACTGTTCTTTCTGATTTGTTAAAGCTTTCTAATCACAAACAAGGCAGTTGTATACGATGGTTTAAGTGATCTGTGAACAAACAGTCTATTCATTAAAATCTGAGAAAGAATCATTCTTCTTAGAACCTTGTGTTGAGTAAATTTGTTTGATCTTTAAGCATAGTTGTATCCTTCATCCTCGTAATATTCAGCTGATCTGACTCTGTTATAATCCTCTGTTGATCACAATTTTATATTGAACAAATTCAAACTGTGCTAGACTGCTCTTTTTGCCTCTGGTATACTGAAAATTGTGTGTTCTTGCGAAAATTTTATAAGCTCAATTCACCCCTCCCCTCTTGAACTTAGACACTAATAGACCCAACAATTGGTATCAGAGCTAGGGCTTGTATTTTGCTCAAGTGTATGCATGATGTCTGAGTTTAAAATGCCTTTTGCTGAAGGTGCGTCTATTAATAGACCTCCTATGTTTGGTGGTGTTAACTATGCTTTCTGGAAAATCAGGATGAAGATCTTTATGGAATCTATTGACATGGGAATCTGGGATGCAGTGGTCAGTGGACAATTTATACCTATGCAGGTTGTCAAAGATGAAACAATAAAAAAGCCTTGGTCTGAATGGAGTGAAACCGAGAAGAAGAAGGCCCAATACGACTCCTTGGCCAAGAATATCATCACCTCTACACTGAATATGGATGAGTTCTTTAGAGTCTCTCAATGTAACTCAGCAAAGGAGATGTGGGATGTACTAGAGGTGACTCATGAAGGAACTGATGATGTGAAACGGGCAAGGAAGCACTCACTAATTCAGGAGTACGAGCTGTTCAGAATGCAATCAGAAGAAAGTATTGCAGATGTGCAGAAACGATTTACACACATTGTAAATCACCTCATTGGCTTTGGTAAAGTCTTTGACAAGGAAGAGCTTAACATAAAGGTACTAAAATGTCTTGATAGGAGCTGGCAGCCTAAGGTAACAGCAATCTCAGAATCCAAAGATTTATCCAAGATGTCCACTGCTGCACTTTTTGGAAAGCTGATAGAGCATGAAATAGAGCTGAAAAGATTGAAAGAACAAGAAACTGTGGAGAAGAAGGCCAAAGGAATTGCTTTGAAAACTACCATGGATAAGACTGTGAGTCTGCTCACCAGAAAATTCAGCAGGTTTCTTAGAAAGAAAAACCATGACAGAACTCAACAAAGAAAGAGGTACTCTAAACAACCTAATGATTCAAATTCTTCCAATTACACGTGCTTTGGATGTGGTAAACCAGGTCATATAAAAGCTGATTGTCCAAACAATCAACATAAAGAAAAATCAGCAAGCAAGAAGAGTGACAAAGGCAAAGGTAGAAGAGCATACATCTCATGGGAAGAAAATGATGTATCCTCATCCAGTAATTCCTCAACTGAAAGTGAAGAAGCAAATCTGTGCTTCATGGTGAATGATGAAGGATCCAACTCTGACTCAGTAAGTGATTTTTCCACTGATTCTGAAAACTATGATCAGCTGTTAATAGCTTTTAAGGAAACACATGATGAAGCAAACAGGTTGGCTATAATGTGCAACAGATTGAATAGAATAAATAGGGTACTTGAACCTAAGGTCAAAACTCTTGAAGAAGAACTGCACAAAGCTAAAACTGAATTGGTTAGCCTTGAATTAACATGTTTGCATGCATCAATTAAAACCTGTGATAATTGTAAGAAGCTGGAAAAACAGGTTGAATATTTGTTAAAAACTCTCTCAAATTTCACTAAAGGAAGAGAAAATCTTGAAACCTTATTAGGTTCACAGAATGTTGTTTTCAATAAAAATGGTCTAGGATATAATCCTGGATTGAAAAGTAATGTGAAAAAGCTGTCTAGTTTCTTTGTTCCTTCCAAAATTGGTTTTTCCTCTCTTAGTTATTCAAAAACAATGCATACTGCAACATGTTTTTATTGTATGAAGTCTGGTCATGTATCTAGAACATGTAAAGCTAGGAGGTACCTTGTTCCTAAAGGATTGGCCAAATGGCTTCCTAAGGAAAGGTATTAATCATGCTGGACCCTAGACTAAAGGGGTACCATATGTGCTAAATCTATTTTGTTGCAGAAAAACAGCAGGAGAAACCAGTGGTACCTTGACAGTGGCTGCTCAAAGCACATGACTGGTGATGTGACTCAGTTCATAAATCTGAAACTCAAGGCTGAAGGGCATGTCACATATGGGGATAACAATAGAGGAAAAATTCTTGGAAGAGGAGATGTTGGTACTAAAGACTCAACCACTATTGAGAATGTACTGTATGTTGAAGGGCTAAAACATAGTCTTCTAAGCATTAGTCAGCTGTGTGACAAGGGATACAAGGTCAATTTCGAAGCCAACACTTGTACAATTTCAAATGAAATTTCTGGTAAGGTGCTGTTCACTGGAAAAAGGGTAAACAACATCTATCTCTTAGATATTATAAAGAGCTGTTCTGAAAATGAGTGTTTGTTGTCTAAAAATGATGAGTCATGGCTGTGGCATAGGAGGCTAGCTCACATTCACACAAATCACTTGAATAAGCTAAAATCTAAGGAACTTGTTTCTGGTTTACCAAACATAAAATTTCAAAATAACAGATTGTGTGATGCTTGTGTAAAGGGAAAACAGATTAGAACTACCTTTAAATCAAAAGATATGGTTTCTTCAAATAAATCTTTGGATGTTTTGCATATGGACTTGTTTGGACCATCTAAGACTGCTAGCTTAGCTGGAAATTACTATGCTTTGGTGATTGTTGATGACTTTTCAAGATATACATGGACTTTGTTTCTTGCTTCTAAAAATGATGCATATAAAGCCTTTAAGAAACTAGCTAAGGTTTTGCATAATGAAAATGAAAATAGGATAAAACAGATTCGTAGTGATCATGGGGGAGAATTTCAAAATGCAAAGTTTGAGAAATATTGTGAAAAACATGGGATCATACATAGTTATTCTGCTCCTAGGACACCCCAACAAAATGGTGTTGTTGAAAGAAAGAATAGATCACTAGAAGAGTTAGCTAGGACCATGCTAAATGAATCTGGTTTACCTAAATATTTTTGGGCTGATGCTGTATACACTGCTTCTTATGTGCTTAACAGAACATTGATTAGACCAATTCTTAAGAAAACTCCCTATGAATTGTATAAAGGTAGGAAGCCTAGCATTAGTCATCTTAGGGTGTTTGGCTACAAATGCTTTGTTTTAAATAATGGTAAATGTACAGTCCCGTACCCGGGCGTTGACAAAGTCAAGGTCAAAGTCAACGTAAAGGTCAAAGTCAACGTAACGCGTCGCCAAGATAAGGCGTCGCCCAGGCAAGGCGTCGCCTAGCAGGGAATCGCCAAGATAGGGCGCCGCCCAACTGGGTGTCGCCAAGATGGAATGGCACAAGGGCAAGGTGACCACGGCGCTGCTCCCCGATACCCATGGGTAGGAAAGACCATGGAGGAGGCGACGCCATGGGAAGGCCCCAAACCCTGGATAACCAGGGAACAGTAATAAAGAGGAGAGAAAGGTGGCTTCAAGGCCATAACAACAACACCAGTGTAGGGCAGCCTGACTCGAGAAGTACCCCTGCCGCCCCAGAGACGCCTTTGGGACAGATACGACTCGAGAGGAAGGTCACGCCCAGGGTAGCCGGGTGCAGGGTACAAGAGGAAGGCAGATACGCTCTCAAAGTGAGTGACTAGATGATTGGGGGCATGAGTTGGCACCCAAAAAGTCACCCCTAGCGCAGTAGCACTCCCAAGCAGGAGGACTCACACGTAGAAACGTCCTCAGATGGGCAGAAACGCCCCCAGATGGGGCCACGGCGTCGTGAGGCCCTCCACGTGTACGATAGCCACGTCAGAATAGAAACACCCTCTAGTCAGGTGCCAAGTAATTAAAGTCATTCAATACAGTTTCCGTTTCGAGCGTTCAGGTACCATAATGGCTCCCAAGCGTTTCGACGTCTTAAATGTGCTACGTTTTCTAAATTAGATACGCTGATTGAGTGCGTTACATTTGTAATTAAAGGCGCTTTAAGGCGCTTTAAATGCTTGGGTAGTTTAAATGGCGCGGAGAATGTTGGAAACGGGGTTCGAACTTTTGGCAAATTTACGAGAACTCTCTAGTTGCTTACTCGTGCTTTGAGATTACGTACAAGGGACTGGGGAAAGATCTTTGCCTGAGGGAGAAAACATACACACAAACACAGTTCTTTTTACCACCTTCAGAGTGCCATACGCGGTGCTCAGAGACGGAGGTGCACAGTTTTGGTGTTTCTTGCTGGCTGACTTGAGCGTCGGAGTGCAAACGGCCGCTAGGGCGCCCTTTTGTCCTCTTTTTGCAGGAATCCACAGGTAACCAGTGGGAAGGAGTCCCTAGCTGACGGTTGAGGTCGCGCACGAAGACGTCCCAGTCACCGGACAGAACAGTAAAGATAATCTGGGGAAATTTGATCCTAAATCAGATGAAGGAATTCATATTGGTTATGCTATAAATGGTCATGCTTATAGAGTGTATAACAAAAGATTGCTTGCAGTTGAAGAATCTATACATGTTGTGTTTGATGAAACAGATTTTTCTGTGCCCAAATCTGTTCTGGATGAACCTGGTATGGATGATTTAAGAACCATTTTGCAACAGAATCAATCTAGTGAGCTTGATGCAACTAATTCAAATTCTATCAAAGAATCTATTGTGAATGCAGGACTGCCTAAAGAATGGAAGACTCCAAGGGATCTCACTCTTGATAATGTAATTGGTAAAATTGAGAAAGGAGTTTCAACAAGGAATTCACTCAACAATTTCTGCAGAACAGTGGCTTTTGTGTCACAGATTGAGCCTAAAAGTCTGGAAGAAGCACTGCAAGACAGTAATTGGATAACAGCAATGCAAGAAGAGTTGAACCAGTTTGAATACAATGAAGTATGGACCTTGGTTCCAAGAAAGCATGAGATGAATATCATAGGAACCAAGTGGGTGTACAGGAACAAGATGGATGAACATGGAGCTATCACTAGAAATAAAGCAAGGCTGGTTGCTAAAGGTTATAACCAAGAAGAAGGGATTGATTTTGGTGAAACTTATGCACCAGTAGCACGTCTTGAAGCTGTCAGATTACTTCTAGCATTTTCCAGCATACAAGGTTTCAAGCTGTTTCAAATGGATGTTAAAAGTGCATTTCTAAATGGCTACATCAATGAAGAGGTGTTTGTATCTCAGCCTCCAGGGTTTGAAGATCACAAAAATCCAGAACATGTGTACATGCTTAAGAAGGCCTTATATGGATTGAAGCAAGCACCTAGGCAATGGTATGAGAGACTCGGTGAGTTTCTGCTCTCTCAAGGGTATAACCGTGGCAATTCTGATAAAACTCTATTCATAAAGAAGAAAAGAGAAGATATTATCCTTGTACAAGTATATGTGGATGATATCATCTTTGGGGCCACAAATGAAGAAATGTGTGAAGCTTTTGTTGCTGCAATGAAGAGTGAATTTGAGATGTCAATGTTAGGGGAAATGAATTTCTTCCTTGGTTTAAAAGTAAAACAACTCAAAGATGGAATCTTCATAAATCAAGCAAAGTATTGCAAGGAGTTGCTTAAGAAGTTTAATATGGATCAATGCAAAGCAATCAGCACTCCTATTTCAACAAGCTGCCAGCTGGATCAAGATTTGGCAGGAAAATCAGTGGATCAAACTAAGTACAGGGGTTTGATTGGTTCTTTACTATACTTAACTGCTAGCAGGCCTGATATTATGTTTGTTGTGTGCTTATGTGCTAGATATCAATCTGATCCAAAGGAATCACACTACAATGCAGCAAAGAGAATTTTGAAATACTTGCAAGGATCTAAAGATGTTGGATTATGGTATCCTAACAATGTATCTTTAAGCTTGACTGGTTTTTCAGATTCTGATTTTGCAGGTTGCAAAGTTGATAGGAAGAGCACAAGTGGGACTTGTCACATGCTTGGATCAAGTCTCATCTCTTGGCATTGCAAGAAGCAAGCTTGTGTTGCTCTCTCCACAGCAGAGGCAGAATACATAGCTGCTGGAAGTTGTTGTGCTCAAACCTTATGGCTAAGGCAACAGCTAAGTGATTTTGGAATTTTGTTAAACAAGATCCCTATAAACTGTGATAATACTAGTGCCATAAATCTGTCTAAGAATCCTGTCATGCACTCAAGGACTAAACATATTGAAATTAGACATCACTTTCTAAGAGAACATATAGCTAATGGAACTTGTGATATACAATTCATTGGTACTGAATTTCAACTAGCTGATTTATTCACTAAACCACTTGCTAAAGACAGGTTTTACTTTCTTCTAAATGAATTGGGTATTATTAGCTTAAATTGTCCTCTGCAGTGAAAATTTCAATCTGTTGTTTTATGACTTAACATGTTTTGTTCCCTGTTTCAGTAATCACAGCTGTGACTAGGAAAGAGAAAGATTTACTTTTCTCTCTCTCACATTATTGTTGACTGCTTTTACGGTTATTGACCAGCAGGTCTATGCCAATTAATGTGTGGGTATCCTAACTAATTGAATTTTGTGTAGATGCAACAGATTTGATGTGCCAAAATCAGGTTCCAAGATATTCTTACGTGAATCCACACCTGAACCTGCTGCACCATAGGAATAAAATCTGTAGCATATCTGAGAGATTTGATTTTCCTTCAAAATTAATAATTTACAAAATCTGATCAAATTGCCCTTCGTTAAAATCTGTGTTTTTCAAAATTTGGTTTAATGATTCTATATAAACCTAGCACAAATTAGCTTTTCTCTCACACCTTCTCACTTGTGCTATAAGCTGTCCAGGTTCACACTTGCTTCACCATAGGTTTCGTTTCTGTTTTGAGTGTTAATCTGAACTGCAATTTTTTTTCAGCTAGAATTGTATATTAATAAACTGGTGCAGGTAAAAACAGATTGAGCATGGCATCCTCATCACACAGAAAAAAGAAATCCAAGGAGCAATCCAGCAGCAACCAAGGCATTCTGGAGAAATGGTTTGCTGGAGATTCTGAAGCAATGACAAGGTACATCCATGAGACAAGCAGAAAGCAAGTCAATGCGCCCAAAGTGCTGGAATTTTCTTGGCTGAGAGAAGAAAATCTGACTGAAGCAAAAACCTTGCTCAAGCATCAAAAGCTGAAGAACTTCCTAGAAATGACTGGAAATGTCTATCCAGATTTGGTGGAAGTATTCTACAGCAACTTGGTTCAAGATGGCAAAAATCTGGTCTCCCATGTGAAAGGTGTGAAGCTGAAGATTACAAGAGAAATATGGAGCAATGTGGGAGGAACCAAGTACTCTGGAATGAAGGTAAGCAAAGGTAACACTGCTGGAATTCAGGGATTCAACAAGATGCAGTTTTACAGAAGTTGTGTGAGGAATCCTGCTGAACCAGTGGCTAGATTTCATGCTGGAAATCTCACAATCATTCCAAGACTCCTTGCCTACATCATTGCTTGGCAGCTTACTCCAAGAGGAAGTAATCATGCAACTCTCCATGAAGAGGACTTGATTTTGCTGTACTGCATCATGAATCAACTCAAGGTAAATTGGGTGAGTACTATGGTAGAGCATATGCTCAAATCCACAAGGTTACCAGACTATCGCTTTCCATATGCAATTTTTGTGTCAAAGCTAATTGATTACTTTGAAGTTGACACTACAAATGAAAGAAATGACACAATTAAGGCAGCAAGTGAGATAGACAACTCCACTCTCCTCAAGATGGGCTTTCAAAAGGAGGATGGCAGCTGGGTATTTAGAAGGAATGCTGCAAATAGGGCCGAAAATGAAGCAGCTGATCCAGAAAATGAAGAAGAAAATGCTGATGGAGTGCAGAACATGGATGCATCACCAGGGCACTCTGCTGGACATGAAGATGTTGCTGCTACGAGTCAAAATGCAATGGTTGCATATGAGGCACCTGAGTACAGAGGTGAACCTCTGCCTATGTTTGAAAGGCAAGTGCTAAGCAGGCTGGACACACTCACATATAAGCAGAAGGCACACTATGAAATGACTTACGCCAGGTTTCAACACTTGGATGACCAACTTGAAGGAGTTCAAGTGCAGCTAGCTGAGCTTTATTACAACAACAAGTGATCCTATTTCTAAGTCCTTATCTTTTATATGTTGTTGAACAATTTGGGATTAGTCTGTTTTGTCTTTATTCGGCACTGGTTTTTAGTTGATTTGTGGTTTGTAATGGACCTCTATGTTGGTTTTATTTGAACTGTTATGTATGGCTATGAACTCTTTGGTATCTTGTGCTCCCATTCTGTTTGATGAATCCAAAGGGGGAGAAGAATAGCCTGATACAGGTTCTGCAGCTGATATTCACAGAGGTTGCTGATATGATTCAGATGTTAAATCTGCAGGTACATCAATTCTAAATCTGTTTGTTCTGCCTTGACACTTGTGTATTTTTTTTCTGGTATATAGTACTGTACAGATTTGGTCCTTCAAAGCTGTGCAAAGCAAAGGGAATTTGTCTCCATCAAACAGGGGGAGATTGTTGAAGCTGGAGGAAGCTTCTTCCCTACCAAGGCTTGATGTGTGTTTGATGAAGAAAATAGCTTGAGTGCTTTGAAGTTTGTAATAGGTTTTAGATTCGTTTGTAATTAGGCTTGTAAGTGTGTAGGGTTGCCTTTTGCTGTATAACCCATCCTAGATGCCTAACCAAGTCTAGATCAAGCACATGATGTGGTTAAATGGTTTTTGAAAAGCTTTTTAAAATGGTTTTAACAGTTTTAAATCAGTACACAAATAAGTCTGTTTTATGGAGAAAGAATCTGTTTATTTCTTCTCTGTTAAAAGGCTTTTCTAAAATTCTGTTAGGGCACCAAGGCAAAGCTTAGTTAGTTATTTCTGTTAAAGCTGAGCTGGCTCATTTGCTATCATTTAATCTGTTTCACTGTGAAAGAACAGGTTTATTCTTTGGTCTGCTGAAAGGTTTTTCACAAGTTAGTTAGGGCACCAAAGGTACAACTCAGACAGTTATTTCAGTTAGCTGAGTTGGTGGTTTAAACAAAATAAATCTGTTAAGTTCAAAAATGAATCTGTTGTTTTCATAACTGCTTTTCAACTGTTTTTTGAAAAGAAGTTAGAAACTGTTTTCTATATAAAGAAAAGTCTCTCTCACATGAAAAAGTGTTGAGCAATTACGTTTTTGACAAAGATCAAACATTTTCCACGTGAGAAGAAGGATTGAAAGATTTTTGAAAGGTTTTCCAAAGAGATTTTCAAGTGTGCTTGTTCTAGGAAACCTTTGTTCTTGGTGAAGGTGCTGGTGCAGTTCTGCAGCAAATTGAACTACTGGTTTTGAGTTCTTGCATCTTCTTTTCAGGTGTAATCTTTCCTTTATTCTGGTTTGTAAAGGTGTAAGTGTTAGTCACTCCTTGATAGGATTTCTTGGAGTGCAAGGTGTGCTGAAATAGGGTTTTTCAGCATTGATTGTGTTGTTCTTGTAGTATTCAAGAACTGGTGTGTTTGTAAGTAATTGGTACTATTTTAGTGGATTCCACCTTGGGGTAAGGTGAGACTGGACGTAGCTCTGTATGAGTGAACCAGTATAAAAACTTGTGTGCCTTTTTCTTCTCATCCCTGCACTCATTTCTGGTTTTGCTTAATTCTGTCAAAAACTAAATCTGTTCTTTTGAAATTGAATCTGTTAATTCTGGGTTTAAGTAAGAACTGTTCTTTCTGATTTGTTAAAGCTTTCTAATCACAAACAAGGCAGTTGTATACGATGGTTTAAGTGATCTGTGAACAAACAGTCTATTCATTAAAATCTGAGAAAGAATCATTCTTCTTAGAACCTTGTGTTGAGTAAATTTGTTTGATCTTTAAGCATAGTTGTATCCTTCATCCTCATAATATTCAGCTGATCTGACTCTGTTATAATCCTCTGTTGATCACAATTTTATATTGAACAAATTCAAACTGTGCTAGACTGCTCTGAAGAATCAATCTGTTTTATGTAAAAACAATCTGTTCTTTTTGCCTCTAGTATACTGAAAATTGTGTGTTCTTGCGAAAATTTTATAAGCTCAATTCACCCCTCCCCTCTTGAACTTAGACACTAATAGACCCAACAGATATAACATTCATCAATTGACAAAATATACCAAACTATTGATAAAAATAGGTATAATTACCTTTTTTGTCCATACATTTGGGGTCAATATTCAATTTAATATAGCGGTTTTAAAAAAAATCAATTTGAATCCATGTCACCTTAATAAAAATTTATAAGTGATGCTTCAATCAATTAAGGAAGGATTCAAGGAACTATATGATTCCACCACCATAGTCGTGTCGCCCCTCCCTTGGCTCCACCACCACAGTCACTATTGTCGCCGCCTCCCTCTCCCTCAATCTTCTTTTCCCAATTTCCACATCCTAAAACTTTATTTAGTTCACGTGTGCAAACCAATGCCACTGTGTGTGTCTGATGTGATTCCACTAGCCACATAGAGAAAGGTTCTTGACCTTCTTAGGAATCACCTTGAGTTGGACATTATAGAGGCACTTTTCTTAGAGTTGGATCATTTGTTCTAAGACAAGAACTCACCAAAAACTAGTACCAAATCCCAAACTCATTTGGATGAACCAATTTTAGTCAAATTGAACCAAAAAAGAAGAGAAACTAAAAGGAACCAAACAGAATTGAAATTAAAAGGCAAGAACAGAACATAGGTGCTGGAAAAACAGAAAAACCGAACCAAAAAAACTCAAGAACACAAGACAACATGAACAATTGAAAGAGAAGAAAGGAAGGAGAAGAGAGTGCTCATGAAGATGGAAGGATGTTGGATGATCTCGCCACTAGAAGTGTGGAATGCTCCTAGATAAGAGTGATGTCGGCACTTGAGGACTCCATTGATCCATCAAGATAAGACTAGAGAAGAAGGCTCCAAAAGCTCTCCAAAGGTCACTCAAAATTTGAGTAGAGTTTTCTTAGATTAATTCCAATCTGAATTTTACAAAGGAAGCACCTCTATTTATAGCCTAAGGTGCTGAAAAATAGGTGGGAAATTTCAAATAAACTCATTTGAAATTCCCACCAAAAACAAGTCACATGGGAGGTGTGACCTTTTTCTACTATGACACCTCCCAAAAACTACACCTACACCACTCTCCTAAGTCACATGGACAATGTGACTTTATTTTACATTTTCACACACCTTTATTTAATAACCACACCTCCTAAAACTATACAAGAGTATTTCAAAGCTTGGCCTTGCCCCTCATGGGATGGACTTGGGCTCTTTGGGCTTTGGCCTTCTTGGGCTTGGGCTTGGGCTTTGGGCTTGGGCCTCATCTTTATTTTATTTCTTCTTTTAATTTTGAGAAGACTAGAAGGAAGAACTTCAAATGTGAGGGTGGATGTCCTCTTCCTCCATTAATAAAAGCCTCCTTTATTTGATTCTCATCATACTCCTCGAGTTGGAGAGAATTCGTCCACGAATTCTGAATCCCTGCATATAACAAAGTCAGTTTAGTTTTACAATTAAAAGTGGAAGAAAAATGTAAACATGACTTAGCATTTGTAAATAATGGGATTTCAGAAAAGGAGGTTCTATAAATCGACCAAGTTGGAAAAATTTGTTTGGGAATGATGTGATGTTTTGGAAAAAGACCTCTTAAATGGTGACAACCATTAGGAGGTATGAACAAATCATCCCTAACATTTTTTAACCAAGATGGTGGTGAAATAGGAACCTTGGGTAATGAAAAAGATAAGGAAGGAAAACACCTTGGAGGTGAAAGGATAAGACCCATGTCAACTTGGCCTTCTTTGTCTTTTTCTTGTTTACTTGTGGTAGGTGGGTGAGTTAGGTCTTGTTTTACCTTGTTGATCTTTAAGATTTGCTTTTGTGGACAATGAAGAGCTATGTGCCCAAAACCTAAACATTTAAAACATTTGATATTTGAAGTTTTGGTAGGTGACTTAGGAGTAGAAAGATTTGTAGTAGAAACTTTGTTTGGAAACATGGTTTGTTTGGAAAAATTGGAAGGAGAAATTTTGTTTGCATCCTTCCTAGAAGAGTTGTAGAAATCATCATCATGAGTATTTTTGAAAGTTTTGTTCAAAAGATATGATTCTACCTTGATGGCTTTGCGAAACACGCTCTTTAAAGAAGAATATTCTTTTAATTCTACAAAATCTCTAATATCTCTTTTCAAACCACGTACAAACCATTTAATCTTTGACTCTTCATTAGCATGCATATTCATTTTAGTCAAAGTTGTTTCAAAATCTTTAAAGTATTCTTCTACCATCCTATGTCCTTGAGGAAGCCTTTGGAACTTCAACAAGTGTTCCTTCCTAGAAGGAGGAACAAACCTCGCGCGCATACACTCTTTCAAAGCATTCCAAGAAACCACGGGAGGTTTCTTGCGATACATAATGTCCATTACAATTTTATGCCACCATTCTTTGGCATAGCCCAAAAAGGATAAAGAAACTAATCTCAGTTTTTGGTCATCTTGGACCTTATACACATTAAAATAATGGTCAACCTTAGTCTCCCATTCTAAATACACATTAGGATCACTATCACCATTAAAACTAGGGACTTTTTTACAAGCAATGTTGAACACTTGGTGATATCTTTGGTCACGGTTATAGCTCTCTTCATGAGAATGATGGTGATGCCACCTTCTTCTATGTTCTTCTTCACCAAGGACTGAAACTTTGCAAGGAGAATGCTGCTTGTAATATGCACCACTTGAATAGCCAGCCATTTTGCAAATAAAAAACAGCAAACACACAAAAACAGCAAACAAGTTAAGAAACAAAATTAGCAAAAACAGTGAGCTTGGCAATGAAACTGCCGAAGTGAAATGAGGCTGAAAAAAGAGATCACTCTCAAAGAAATAATGTTCTTGCACCAATCTGATCTTGAGGCCTTGGAATCCTCAAATGAAAGATATCAAAGCAAGCACACCAATCTCAAAAGCAACCACCACAAAACCAATGAAACAATAAAGACAAACAAGAAAAGGTATAAGCAAAGAAAGGTAATTGCAAAAGGAAAACTATATGTGAGACAAACTCAAAGAGTAAGAATGAAAGACAATCAAGAAAATAAAGAACTCAATGAGAAAAGTAGGCACACAAAAGAATACTTAAGGAAAAGTTCTAGAGTAGATGAAGAAAACAAAAATTAGCTACTGGAAAAAAAAAATTTTAAAAGGCAAACTGTGCTTGATATTCACGGATTTAACTGGAATGATGTAGAGCGAACTGGATTATGAAATTTAAACCACAGAAACTTCAAGATGTTAACTCAATAATGGCACTGGAATCAATTAAAAACAGTAAGCCAATTGAGAGAAATAAATTTTTCAAAATCGCTGCCAGATTACCGTATTTTTTTCGGCAGAATTGTACACTTTTTTTATTTTATTTATCATTTTTTGTGTACTTCGTATTTTTGAATGATTCTTTTTTCTATTCTTTTCTAACACTTTGAATATCTCAAATCCAGAATTTCAGAATTTTCCAGTAAGTAAATCAATTGCAATAAGGAAAAACAGTAAGCACTTTTTTCAGAAACAGAGGAATCCTAATAGGAATAAAAAACAGAATGATGAACTAGCAAAGACATAATGGAAAATGATGTATTGGAACTTGTATAGGTCTAGAATACAAGTATGAACTCAATTCTAAAAGGAAAAATGCACAAAGGATCAATATCAATTCAGAAAATTATATGACACCAAAGCAAGAAACAATCAAAACAATAAAAGTACTACTAGAAGTAATGACAAATATGGAATAACATGACTAAGACAAAACTTGACATGATTACAAAATTAAAAGACACATCACAAATTTTAACAACAAGTGAAAGGAAGCTTAAGGTAAACTCTAGGAAGGATAATGCCATTCCAAAAGAGCAACCATACTCATAAGAATTATGAGTGCCATAAACCTTTTCACAAGCACTTGGTGTAACAAAAGAAAAACAGCAAGAAAACTCAAATAATTCCTAAAACAGAAACTTAAATTGCAAGAAAATTAAAGAGCTCTTGAAATAAAGTGCACACAACTCAACAATTAAACAAGAATGAACCTAAGACTCATGATACCACATGATGTGATTCCACTAGCCACATAGAGAAAGGTTCTCGACCTTCTTAGGAATCACCTTGAGTTGGACATTATAGAGGCACTTTTCTTAGAGTTGGATCATTTGTTCTAAGACAAGAACTCACCAAAAACTAGTACCAAATCCCAAACTCATTTGGATGAACCAATTTTAGTCAAATTGAACCAAAAAAGAAGAGAAACTAAAAGGAACCAAACAGAATTGAAATTAAAAGGCAAGAACAGAACATAGGTGCTGGAAAAACAGAAAAACCGAACCAAAAAAACTCAAGAACACAAGACAACATGAACAATTGAAAGAGAAGAAAGGAAGGAGAAGAGAGTGCTCATGAAGATGGAAGGATGTTGGATGATCTCGCCACTAGAAGTGTGGAATGCTCCTAGATAAGAGTGATGTCGGCACTTGAGGACTCCATTGATCCATCAAGATAAGACTAGAGAAGAAGGCTCCAAAAGCTCTCCAAAGGTCACTCAAAATTTGAGTAGAGTTTTCTTAGATTAATTCCAATCTGAATTTTACAAAGGAAGCACCTCTATTTATAGCCTAAGGTGCTGAAAAATAGGTGGGAAATTTCAAATAAACTCATTTGAAATTCCCACCAAAAACAAGTCACATGGGAGGTGTGACCTTTTTCTACTATGACACCTCCCAAAAACTACACCTACACCACTCTCCTAAGTCACATGGACAATGTGACTTTATTTTACATTTTCACACACCTTTATTTAATAACCACACCTCCTAAAACTATACAAGAGTATTTCAAAGCTTGGCCTTGCCCCTCATGGGATGGACTTGGGCTCTTTGGGCTTTGGCCTTCTTGGGCTTGGGCTTGGGCTTTGGGCTTGGGCCTCATCTTTATTTTATTTCTTCTTTTAATTTTGAGAAGACTAGAAGGAAGAACTTCAAATGTGAGGGTGGATGTCCTCTTCCTCCATTAATAAAAGCCTCCTTTATTTGATTCTCATCAGTGTCACATCAGCAATAGTTAACATCGTTGCTCGAAACTTAACGGAAGGGAGTAAATTAAACCTGTTTAAAAAACCTTGGGACCAAATTGATTTTTTTAAAAACCACTATATCAAATTGAATATTGACTTCAAATATAAGGACCGAAAAGGTAATTATACCATAAAAATATACCAAAATATATCAAGTAAACACATTGAAATTCAAACTCAAAAGCAAAATATGAGTTAAAAAAACTATGAGGAAGCAATATAGGACGAATAGTACTATGAAGTACTACAAATGAAAACATAACATATTGTTCACAAAGCAAAACATATGTAAAAAATATTACCATACTATACTATATTCTTCAACAATCACATATGCTCCTCTTCATGTCTAGAATATTTTGGCATATTTCCTTGATAAAAAAACCTGCAATATAAACATGTAACACAATTAAAAATATAAATATGAAAAATAAACAAGTTATTTAACTATCTTAAACATTACCGATGAAGGATTGAACATAGTCAACTCGGGAGGCAATTGACCTTGATAATGTTGAAAGAAAAAATTCATCATTGTCTCAAATCTTTTTTCATGTTCTTCATATCTTTTATTTTGTTCATCCAATTATGACTTTAATGCAATAACCTATATTACAACACAATTTATCATGAAAAAGAGTGAGAAAACTATACACATTAAAAAATTAATCAATCTATCAACAAAAGCTATACTACATTTGCTACAATTTTTAATGTTGACCCAATAATATTCAACACAACATTTCCAATCTTGGCATGATAATCTAAAGTAAATAACACCAAAAAGCTACATAAGAAAATGCATATTCAATAACCTGATTCTCCAATTCTCTATGAGAAGAAGTTGAAGATATCCCAGTGCGAGAATTCTTAGTATATCTAAACACATGAGAAGGGCAAGGTCCCAATCCCATCCCTCGAACACGACCACAATGTTCTTGACTTCCAAAGGCATGAGCTAATGAATCTTCAATTGATATATCTTGTGAGAGGGAAGATGTATTTGACTCATATGCTTGAATTTTTTTCCTACAAATAATGGAAAAAGTTATAAATGAAGTTCACATCCAATTTGGTTGAGTTTTCATCTTTACAAAAGTTATGCTTACCCCAATATCTTTATGTGTTGCTACCCATACTTTTCTCCTACTAACTTTGGGACCAAGATCTTGCTCCTATAAAATATAACAAAAGTATATGAATCATGATATATGACATAACAATTATTAGAGAATCAAGTTAGCATCTCATCTTTCTTTCGTGCAATGCTCTTTGATCCACTAGTATGAGGAACTGTTTACTTCTTTTTATTATCTTTGTTTTTTTTTTGGCAATTTCCTAAGCATACATGTAGTAAAATAACTAAATATAGGTAAATAAACACTTCAAAGAATAAAGTAGTTTTTATTACCTTTGTCCTTGAATTTAGAGGGTAGTCAACAAAAGAAGCTCAATGGTCTCTATTCATTTCTCTTGAACACATTGTAATAATTTCATCTTTATTGTGTGTTCCATCATCTCTTTGTCGCCATAGTTATTTCCTATACTCAGTCCATTTTGTGTTAAGTGATTTGAAGATATATCTTACATGAGCAGCAGATTCAACTTCAAACTTAGCCTTCAAAATTATTACACAAGTAAATTTAATGATAATTGCAATATAATATCAATTAAAACATAGGAAAATCCAGAAATCAATTACTTGAATGGCTTTCTTAGATATATCTTCTTTGTATTCTTTGGGAATCTTCCTCCAACTTTGATAGCTAATAGGAAATGCATTAACATTTCTTGCAACACGACCTAAAAGCCTATTAAGTAATGTTCCACGATCATCAACTGGTTGGTTCTTGATATTCCAATTCACAAGAATCCTCTCATCAACAAATAAAAACTAAACATCATTCACTGTTAATTGTTTTCTAGCTTTTGTGCCTTCATTATCTTTCAAAGCTATTGTTAGTTTAAGAGGACGAACATAAAAGAATTACAATGTGAGTTTGCAATGTTATTGATTCGAGCTTACCAATGACATCAACAAGCCATGATCTTTTATGTAATACATGCTTTGATTATTTAGTTTTCATCTCAATACCCACATTTTATTTCCCTTCTTCATCAGATTGTAACCTTGGTGTAGGTTCAAATGTAGATTCATGGACATATTCATTTGTACAATCAAATTTAAATTTAAATTCAGGTGCAACATTGATCTTAATAGTAGAAATTAACCTATGAGGTGCATGTGGGGGATGAGGTTTCTTATTATTCTCTATAGGATGAGAATTAACATAAGGTGATGCATAATAGTTAAATAAATACATGTGAAAAATAAGATATTTTTAAAGAGAATGCCAAATTAAAATAGAAGTACAAATATCTTACTAAATTTAGATGTTAATTGAGGTGTTAGGCTAGATTGTGGTGCAAATGGAAGTTGAGTATGAACTTGAGGTGGATTATTAAGCCTAGAAAGATAAGTATGTACTTGAGGTGCTCCTAATGTATCATGTTCAAAATTAGCATGCAGACTGAACATTTTAAATTCAACTTACTTGAGTTATTAAGGGCTGAAAGTTGGTCAAAAGTGTTATTGAGGGTTGTAAGAATTAATGGCCTTAACAAGAGGGGGGTGAATTGTTTAAGGAGCGATTTTCGCAAATATATGTTAAGAATGAACATTGATATTGATTTACAGATAAATGAATTAGATCAGCCAAGAAAACAGAACTGTTAAACCAGCTATCAGAAAAACAACCGGTTGAAATTACATTTTAACCGATTGTTTATGGCAGCAGTGTTAAAATCACAATTCAATCAGATTTTAAATGAATGAGTGAAAGAGAAGATCACACAATCAATTATATTGGTTCACTCCTTACTAGAGCCACATCCAGTCCCCAAAAAACCATTGGGTATTCACTAAGTAACCAACAACAGATTACAATGACACAACACTACAAAGAGGTGATCTTGATCCCACAAGAACACACACCCTCTTTGCCTTTTCACACAATCACAGTCAAAACAACCTCTGACCTTACAGATTTAACGTTTTACAAGTATACAAAATGAAAAACAATTACAAGAATAGAAGGAACAGATTACACCTGGTGTACAGGAAATCACAGAGCTCCTAATTCACTTCTTGAACCAATTGCACAACTTTAGGCAATCTAGCAAAGCTTGAATAAAATCTTCCTAAAAAATGTTTCTTAATCTCACTTTCTGTGTCTTTTCAAATATGGAGGGTAACCAACTTTATAGCTCTTCAATCTAGCCGTTTTAGGCAGTTAAACACGAGCCAAAACAGATTCAAAACAATTGAAAACAGATTTAACAAGTTTTTCATAAACTATTAAGAACTTCAAAAATCAACCGGTTGAAATGTCGTTTTAACCGGTTGAATTGGTTTTGACAGTTAGTCAACCAAGTCAAAAACAGTTTTGAAAACCCTAAAACAAGTTGGGTGTAAAACAACCGACTAAACCGAGAAATCAACAGGTTGTTTTTCACTTGGCCTAGAAAAAACACTTTTCTTTTTCAAAACAGATTGATTCAGTTGTGCATTGGTTTAAGAATGAACTTTACAAATTCTAAACAACCTAGAACTAAACCCCAAACACAGTAGCACATGCATCAAACCTTCCTTTTCTACAAGGGCCTCATGTTTTGTTGCTCTAGTCTTCTTGATGTATATTTTCTTCATCTTCAGGTATTTTTGAAATAATAACATTAATAAAAGTCAAATCACAAATTCAATAAATCATAATTACCTAATATAATGCATGTATAAGTAATAAAGACCATAAACCCTAAACAAAAATAATATACAAGTTTTTAATTAAAAATAGGACCTTGTTAGTGATATACTCCCTTCTCCATTTACAAATAAAGTTTCCAATTTTTTTTTACAAATGGTTTACATTCATGAAAAGTGACATCATTATTTTCACCCATATCATATAAGTCTCGTGGCTTTAGATGCACAGGAATGCTCCAATCTTCTTTAAATACCTAATTCATCCACTATGTAATAAAGCATTTGTGCTTCTTTAGCTTGGATGCATGGTTTGTCATCATCATTATCACGAGTGTGTATCAAACGTGTAAAGTTTACTAGTGTAAATCCCAGGTCATCTATCATAATCCCTTTAGAAGTAGTTGTATTAGCCCACATACATTTGAATAAAGTAACAGAAAATCAACCATTATAGTTTATCTCAATCATGTCTACCAATTTTGCATAATAAGGCACACTCCCAAATTGCATTTGATTGTTGATGCTACTTGCATAACTCCTTGTCCCAAAAGTACCAAATATTCCACTACTTTGTGTGTTAAGTCCTTAATCTCTCTCCAATGTACGAAACTTAAAGCCATTTACATTGTAAGCATTATAACGTTTTGCACAATCAATTGGCCCCATAGCCAAGAACTTTAAATCATCTAAGTAAGGTCCATTCAACTCATTTCTTATCTAAAAAGAGGAAATTACAATCAAAACAATTCTATATATTCAATATAATCAAAGCTCAACAATTTAAATTATACATACATGACGAGAAAATCATTTTGAAAATTCTCTATGAACCCTCTTATCTATCACAGAGGATGACCGTGTATGACTTCTTAATTGACTTCGTATAACATCTCTAAATTCTCCAAATTAAATAAATAATAATTACATGGTTAGTGTTCAATTGCGGATGGATCATAATAAGTTATAAAGTCAAAGTACTTAATGAAGAAAAGGGTCAACTTGGGCACAATTAGTCAATATATGACGATGTGTTTGTAACTTTTCCTTTGTTGATAAAGAGAAAAAAGTAAAAGACTCAATTGGTTTTCCAACAGGTGGAAACAAAGTGCTTACAGTAGATGACATATTGTCTGGTTCATGATGAACATGCCTTATTTAATTAAATACAATCTCAATTTCATTTAAATATCTTGAACAAAAGGTTAAAGACTCTTTAGCCATGTAGCCTTCATCTATTGAGCCTTCTGGTTGTGCCTTGTTACGCACATAAGACTTCATTTCTCCTAAATATCTCTCAATGGGGTACGTCCATCTATATTGGACAGGTCCTCCAAGATTGGCGTCTTCCACCAAATGCCTAATCAAATGAACCATGACCATAAAAGTGCAAGAGGAAATAATATCTCCATATGACATAATGTGAGAACAACTCTATTTTACAATTGGTTAAGTTCATCCACTTTCAAAACTTTATAGCTTAAGTTTTTAAAAAACGAACATAAATCAATCAAAACATAACACATTTTTTTAGGAAGTGTCTTTCTCATTTCTAAAGGTAGAAGTTGCTCCATCAAAACATGTGAATCATAAATTTTCAATCCTCCAAGCTTACATTGTTTGGCATCAACACATTTACTAATCTTACTTGAGTAGCCATCTAGAACAATGATGTTCTTTAATCTTGTCAGAAATGTATGCTTATTTTCTTTTGTCAATGTATATATAACAGGAAGATATCTTGATGAGAATCAACTAAAGGTGGCTTTTTATAATGAAGAACAAGATCATTCGCCTTCACATTTAAAGTTTTTCTTGTTAATCTTTGCAAAAGATAAAGCCCAAGCCCAAGCCCAAGAAGGCCAAAGCCCACAAAAGCCCAAAGACCATCCCATGAAGGGCAAAGCCAAGTTTTAAATAAATATTGTTTAGAAAGGTGCTTAGGGGGAAACATTAGAAACCTCTATTGTTAAAGCATCTTTTAGTCTTTAGTTAAGAGTCTTAGGGGGGGTGTGTTAGTAGATAGGTGTAGGAGTAAATAAGGAGGTGCCAAAGTGAGAGAAGGGATCACACCTTCCTCATGCTTTGTTTTAGGCGCAAATTCTAGAAGCTTTTTAGGAGGGAGTTTTTTTGAATTTGTGTAGCTTACTTTTCAGCACCTTAGGCTATAAATAGAGGTGCTCTCTTTGTAAAAATTCAGATTGGAATTAATCTAAGAAAACTCTACTCAAATTTTGAGTGAACTTTGGAGAGCTTTGAGCCTTCTTCTCTAGTCTTATCTTGATGGATCAATGGAGTCCTCAAGTGGCGGCATCACTCTCATCTAGGAGCATTCCATACTTCTAGTGGCGAGATCATCCATCCTCCTTCCATCTTCATGAGCATTTCTTCTCTCCTTCCTTTCTCCTCTTTCATTTGTTTTTGTTAGCTTGTGTTCTTGAGTTTGGTTTGGTGTTCTTGCTGTTTTTATGAGTATTTTGGTTCGGCAGTTTTATAATTCTGTCCATTCATCTTGTTCCTTTGCTTTTCTTATTCTTTTGTTCGGTTCAATTTGACTAAAATTGGTTCATCCAAATGAGTTTGGGATTTGGTACTAGTTTTTGGTGAGTTCTTGTCTTAGAACAATGATCCAACTCTAAGAAAAGTGCCTCTATAATGTCCAACTCAAGGTGATTCCTAAGAAGGTCAAGAACCTTTCTCTATATGGCTAGTGGAATCACATCATATCTATTATTTTCATTAGGACAAAGATCAGGTTTAACACTTTAATCTTATAAGTCCTTTCTTCTCTTTAGGTTGTCCTTTGATTTTTTACCTTGGTTCAATAATGTATACACCATATTATCACATACATTTTTTTTCAATGTTCATAACATCTAGATTGTGGTGCAATAAATTGTTTACCTAATAAGGAACTTCAAAAAATATACTCCTTTTGCCTATTGTAGAGGACCATCAATAGGTTGGCAATCTCTACATTATCTTTTCCCCAAATCCTTAACTTTTGGTTCTTTCCCAAATATGATATTGACATTCTCAACTTGTCTTAAGACATCTATTCCTAATATTATCAAAGGAGAATTTCTATTTTCAACACTTCCATCAAAATGAATGCGGGCAAATCTAAATTTGTGTCTTGCATTTAAGCAACGTCGATGATTCATGAAAAAAATTTACCCTGAATCTTCTTAGCAGTAGTGTAAAAATTATACTAGGGTAAGCTAAACTAGTATGTGTATTCCACCCAGATAAGGTTCCAAGACCAGGAAAATCACTAATGGTCTACAATATAGCTGCATGCATATTAAACACTTCATTGCTATATAAATCAAAAGTTTTAAGTCCATTGTTCCATAGCTCTTTTAATTCTTTAATTAATGGCATTAAATACACATCGATATCATTTCCGAGTGCTCTTTTACTGGGAATGGTCATGGAAAGAATGAATGAACTCTTCTTCATACACATCCAAGAAAGAAGATTGTAGCATATGAATACAATAGGTCAAGTACTTTGACTTGTACTTAAATCACTAATTAGATGACATTATTGATTAATATAATTAAGGTTTTAATTATGTCACTTAACCCATCCTTAAGTCTACAACAGATAATAATAATAATAATTGAATCTAAGAAAGTTAAGTTAGTAGAAATGGTTGAAACGTCACAATTAAAAGATATACATAAAGAAAATAACACAAAATTGCACTGTATTAATGCATATTGTAGCTTTTGTATTCCTCTGCTACCTATTATTTCTCTTTTGGTATGTCCCACAAGTTTTGTCAAAAACATTTATCATTGTAAAAGATCAACAAGTTACACAATTTTCTTTTCTTTTAAAAACTTTATATCATCACACTTTTTATATTATATATGCACTTCTTAAGGTTAAAAAACACTTATATTCCTAATAGGAAGAGTCAAATGGTGAAAAAAAGAGGATGATTAAATATCGTTTCGAAAATTTTTAAGGAGTGTTGTTGTAATTTGTTCTAAAAATATATATTTTCAACTTTAGTAAAATATTTCTTCTTTTAATTCCTTACCCAACATAATTCTAAAACTTTATGTGTGACAAAGGCAACTTTATCTTATTTTTCTTTTTCAAACCTTGCTTCCATCTTTTTCATAGTAATGATTATGTAGCTTACGTTTTTTCCTGTCTCCTTATTCTTTCTCTTTCTTTTTTGTATTCTCTCTCTCTCACTTCAATCTCTTTTTCTCTCTAACACAAACAAACAACACAAGGCACACCATTCCTACCCTATATTACTTCCTTATAGGGTCCCGATATGTTGAGACCTTCTGCACATAACACACATTTGACGTTGCAAAGGTGGCATAGACGTGGCAGACTCAGATAGCGTTGCGTGACATGGAAAAGTGAGATTGCGTTCGGTGATGTGGCAACTTTGAAAGGGCGAGTTTTTTTTACATCAGTTCTTAGTGATAACCGGTGTAATATATTGTAGTTTTTAGTCATACACCCATATTACACCGGTTTAGCCATGTAACCAGTGTAAAATATGTGAATATAAATAATTTTTTATGTCAAATTAAGTCATGTTGCTTTCTCTCTTATTTGAGTGTAGTCCTTGAGCTTCAGTTGTTCTCAGTGTCTCCGTTTTGTTCAACTTCCGAGTGGGTGGTTCGTCTTGGGTTTCGTTTCCCTTCGTTTTCGTTGTGATAGTGACATCATTTTTACGGTGTGTTGCGGTTTATTTTGTTCTTCTGTTGGTGTGGTTATGGTTTCATCTTCGTCTTGGTATTGTCTTAGTGAGTATGTATGCTTTCTTTGGTTGTGTTTTGTTTTGCTTCGTTCATTTGGGCATTTTGTGGTCTAGCATTTGTTCTGTTTGCTGATTTTTTGGGTTTTCGATGTCAGGTTTGTTTTTTAGGGAAAAATATGGCAAACGAGTATGGTGTGAATGAAGTTAATGTATGTTTATCTTAAAAGGTATATTTTGTTTTTTATGATTTTGTAAAGCAACTAATTCGTTTATTGTTTACAATTACAAATTAGGGTGAGACACAGGGTAAGTATAAAACATATCATTGAGATTAATGGTATGTTATCATCTTCCATACGTAAGAGGATTGAAAGTACATCGTTTAAATGGTTGCTTGGATTAGAAGAACCATTAAATATTTCAAGTACTATTTTAAAGGAGTTGGTTAGTAGGTGGTCTGTTGAGGACTAATGTTTTAGGATAAGGCAACATCTTGTGCCATTTAGTCCTTTTGATGTCTGTATTAGTTTGGGATTAGGAATTAGTGGTATTAATGTTGAATTACAAGACGATGAGGGGGGCCTTGTTAAAAAATTATTTGGTGGTGAGGAGATTACAATTGTTGGCATTGGGGCGAAATTGAATGACAGTAAAATAAGAAAAAAAAATATGTTGATGTATTTTGTAGACTGTATATATTGCTTGGGTTTGCCTTTTTTTATTTTCCGCGAACATCTAGGTCTTTTGGTTGTTTTCTGTTTAGTTTGTTAGATAACTTAGATTCCTTGAGTATGTATAACTGGGGTGAAGCTGTCCACGGGTTACTTGTTAGCAGACTAGGGTAGGCTTCTGAATTTTTGAACATGAAAAAGAATTCAGCCGGACTGCACCTGGTTGGATGTGTTGTTGCGCTACAGGTTAGTTGAAGTGCTTTTTCAATATTTTCATAATGGAAAATTCTTGTATTTTTTAAACTGAAAAATTAAAAAAAGAACTTTGTTTTCCATTGTAACAGTTGTGGGAAGTTCAACATGTATGTGCTGGTGATGGGAGTCCAACATATTGTTTTCCACGTGTTCTTCAATGGCCAGGTGTAAATGACCGATCAAGCAAAATACATGCTACATTTGCTTCGAATGAGGTAATTAGAAGTTTTTCATGAAGTAATTGGTGATTGATTTTTTTAAGTTTTTAAGTGGTGATTTTCATTTATCTAAATTGGTTTATTGGAATTTTTTTAGATTGTATGGGATTGGGATCTGTCAGAGGAAGAAGAGGCGTTGGATGTAGTGCTTGAAGCAGGCAATTTTGGTGGAGAGCCCTCACCAAAATGTATTGAGAATGATGAATCCTCCTTCACTTCCATTGATTTGGAAAGGATTTTGTCTGACAAATAAAAGTGCAAAGAAAAGGCTGAGGAAAATGACATTCGCATTAGCGCCATTGAAGAGAAAATAAGAGTTCTACTGGAGCAAGTCTTCAAGGGCAACCATAATGTGGAGTCATCATCATACTGGACACCAACACCAAGAAATACTGGTAAGATGCATGATGATGTTGATTGTGAGCTTATTTATCAGACTTTGACCTCCAATTCTGATGCTGAAAACAATAGGTTTGTGAATATTAAAGTGTGAAATTTTGGTTATGGAGTAAAATCATGGTTTCTTAATATGATGTTTGTTTTTGTGTAGATTCGTGGTTGAGGTGAATAAGCAGATCCTGACATAAGTCGACATCCATTCGCTTAGGCCTAGAGAGAAAGTCGACAACATGATAAAATTTATTGTAATAATTTTACATATAAAGTTTGCTATATAATTCATCGATGATTATCGTTTGTAGGTTATGTTGTTTGGATGTAGTACAATGATGTACGGTGAAAAAAAAGAAAGTGGAAGTGGCAAGCTGAAACGAGTTTTCTTTAGTCCTTTTTTTGTTGTATGTGTAATATATTTTTTGGTTCACACATAGATTTAGAGTGTTGTTGTAATTATGTTATTCCATTTCTTTACATACTACTATTATCAAAGAAATTAAGAACCCAAAATCTAAATTGCGAGCTTGGGATACAAAGGATTACAAAGTTTTTTACCAAAATGGCATCCTAGAATTCCAACATATATCACATGCTGATTTTATGAGTGGCACATTCGAAATGTACATATGAAATACATGATTACAAACTTTATAAATATGCATGATGACCATTGTTTTGCTAACACGTAGGTCTTTGTGCCAACTGTGCATGATGACCACTAGTGGTGTTATGTGGTCAGTGTGATAGTAAGAAGTTGTTTGTGTTGGATTCCCTTGGACACAATGATCGGTCACGCAAACGCATTGATAAAGTTGTGATATGTATGTTGTTGAGTAAATGTCTAGTGTTCGTTAAATGTAAAATATGAATTGATTTTTGTTGTGTATGTTATGTATTTTTTGAAATTGATTTTATTTGGCTAGGCACAAAGACTTCAACATATGTTTAGTATGGTTGGAATGGATGTTATTCTTAAGTTTATTCAACCAAAGCTTCCAACAGCCAAATACGTGAGTAGTTATCCATTTTTTAATAGCATGTAATTAAGGTTACATGGGTTTATGTTCTACTACTGAATGATGTTGTTGTGGTTGACATTTTTTAATTATGATTTTGGGGTGATGGTCCTTAAATATATGGAGTTAAGGGACAGAGTCCCAAAGTTTGACGACAACAGTATGGCAGAATATACCTCAGTCGGTTTTAGTTTCATTACATTTTAATATGTTTTTGTTTCTGTTTTAAGGTACACAAACTGTGAGTTGATTTTAGGATTGTTTATTTGTATGGTGACACTTTACTTAGATTTGGATTTTAATACAATTATAGGTGAGAACCTAAGGAAAATCCCCAAGTGGTTAAGTAGATGTGAATGTTCATTTCACAAAGGCAAAGGAAAAACACAATTCAATGGTGAGAATGATGACAAATATGGTGCGGAAATTTAACAAACACTAGAAGAGCAAGAAAATGGACTGAATTGTAAGCAAGGAAACAAAGCTAAAAGCAAGAATAGAAAACCGAATTGACACAATCAAAATGGAATGGATTAATGGAAGAGAAGATGAAAGAAGAACTTATGGAAGTGGAGCTAGGATGAGACACGCCACTTGATGGGATGGAATCACCAAGATGAGTGCATGGGAGGCCGCCACTTGAAAGCTCATTTCTCACAAGATAAGGCCAATTTTAGGAGGAGATTCACTCACTCACAAATCACACAAAAATTATGCAGAATCTCTTTACTCTAATTTCAACTTGTGAGTACATGAGGTAGGCCTCCCTATTTATAGATTTAGGAGCCTTGGAGAGCAAGCTTAAAGGGTAGAAGGGTAAAAGAAAATGTGGTGCGGTTTCTAGGGTAGACTTTAATCAAAACCGCACCTTATGCATCATTCTAGAAGCTAGGGTTTCCTTCCTACCCTAATGGACTTCTCATGGGCCCATTCTTATATCTTCACCTCCTATTATTGCTATATAGACCTACTCTTCCTTATTCTGTTATTTCGACCCCGCAAATGAGCCCAAATTGTTTACAATATTTCTCTAAACATTAAGAAGACTAGCAGGAAGAACTTTAAGTGCTCTGGTCTTTGTCCAATCCTCCCTCTGGTGAGGTCTCTACTTTGAGATGAATTTTCTTTGTGTGCTTTAACATCCTTGGTCCTTGTGGGCTGGGTTTGCATCATGCCCCCCAAGTTGGAGAGAATTCTACCACGAATTTAGAACTCCTGCAGATAACAAAGTCAGTTTGCAGGCATATAAGAGAGTGCAAGAAGAGATATGCAAACTTGACTTATATTCTTTAAGCGTGGGAAGTTCAAAAAATGAGGTTCTATATACAAACCATGTTTGGAAAGATTGTTTGGGAATGACAATGCTTTTTGAAGAAAGTCCTCTTAGAAGGTGAAAACCTTTAGGAGGTGTGTAAAAACCATTCCTAACATTCGTTAACCAAGATGGTGTGTAAGGAGAAACCTTCGGTAATGAAAAAGATAAGGAAGAATGACACCTTGTGATGTGAGTTGATTAGGAGATGAAACATCATAAGACACTTTCAAGAATTGGATCAAGATTCTACAAGCAATTCAAGAACACAACAAGAACAAGAGAACCAAATGGAAACCCATTTCAAGAACACAAAATAAACCCATGGGAAACCCATTTCAAGAACATGAACCAAATAGAACATCAACAAGTAATTCCAACCGATTAAAAAAATAACCAATGACAAACTATTGATTAGACACGTTCAATAGCAACATATTGTTGATCAAGAGTGATCAAGTGCTTTGTAGAATCCAAATCCAAAGTGTTTGATGAAAGGCTGGTGTTGCTGCTGTGTTTGGGAGGGATCTGGGTAGGATAGAATGTGATCCACTCCTTTGTTGAATTTAAAACTGATGTGATTTAAAACCTTTTTGAAAACAAGTGTTTTTCCAACTAAGTGAAAAACAACCTGTTGTTTTGTCGAATCAACCGGTTGTTTTACTCTTAGGAGTTTTGAAAAGGTTGAAAATTGTTTTAGTTTGGTTGACTTAACTGTCAAACCAAACAATCGGTTGTTTCGTGGTTTCAACCGATTGTTTCTTTGAAAATCCTAACAGAATTCAGTTTTGGTTGTTGAATATGCTTTAAATGATTTTCAACTTAATACGGTCATTCATTTATTGCTTTGACCAATCTTTTGAAAATATAAATGGTTTGTTTATGTTTTCAAACAAGGAAGAGAAACAGATTTGAGTTTTTCATTTGTGACAAAATTGATTCTAAGATTTGAACATTCACATCAAGCTTTGGGTTTTCAAAGAGAGTGGAATAGGATTGCAATTGTATTGATTTCAGTTTGTACTGTGAACAAGTGTAATCCCTTCTCAACCTACTGTATTTTTGGTGTTGTGTTGCCAATGAGTGTTGTGTGCTCTTGAGGTGGTCAAGATCAATACTCTTGGTGTGTTTTTCCAAAAGGAGTGTGTTTCTTGAAGGGTTCAAGGTCACTACTTTGGTGGTTTGTGTGTTGTAATCTGGTTTGATTACTTAGTGGCTTACCCAGTGGTTTTCTGGGGACTGGATGTAACTCTTGGCTTAAGAGTGAACCAGTATAAATTGTTGGTGTATTCCTCTCTTACTCTGAACTCATTTAATTCTGTTTTTAAGCTTTACTGGTATAAACAACCGATTGTTTTTCTGCACAAAGAATTTTGTTAAACCTCAAAAAGTTTTAAAAAAACTCTCTTGAACAATTCACCCCCCCCCCCCCCTTTCTCGTTTAAGGCCATATATTCTAACAATTGGCATGAAGAGCAAGGTACTTGAAAAATATTCAAGTTTGATCCTAAAATCTTTTTTCTTTGGCTGAAAAAACTACCATTTGGGGAGGGTGCCTCAATTAACAGGCCACCTTTGTTTTGTGGTTTGAATTATCAGTTTTGGAAAGTTAGAATGAAAATCTTTGTTGAATCTCTTGATAAAGGAATTTGGGATGCAATTGAAAATGGCCCTTTTATTCCTAAATTTGAATAGGATGGATCCTCTATTGAAAAACCATGGTCCCAATGGACTGATGCTGAAAACAAAAAAGGCCAAGTTTGATTGCATTTCCAAGAATATCATAACATCTGCTTTGATTTCAAATGAATTTTTCAGTATCTCACAATGTGCATCTGCTAAGGAAATGTGGGATACTCTAGAGGTCACCCATGAAAGAACAAATGATGTGAAGAGAGCAAGGAAACATACTCTAATACAAGAGTATGAGATGTTTAGAATGCTCAAGGGAGAATCGATTGCTAAAGTACAAAAGAGATTCACTCACATCATCAACCATCTAATGAGTCTTGGAAAAACCTTTAACAAAGAGGAGTTAAACATCAAGATTCTCAAGTGTCTTGATAGATCTTGGCAACCTAAAGTCACGGCTATCTCTGAATCAAAGGACTTGACATCTTTGACTACAGCCTCCTTGTTTGGAAAGCTTCGAGAACATGAGTTGGAGATGAATAGACTCAATGTTCAAGAAAGTGAAGACAATCATGTAAGGAACGTTGCCTTGAAAGCTGCCAAGCACAAGAATAAGCAAGACTCAAGTGATGAGGAAGAAAATCTTAGTCTGTTGTCCAAAAAGTTCAGCAAATTCTTGAAGAGAAACTGCAACAAAGAATCCAACAAAGAAAGGTATGGAAACAAGAAAACTAGTGATTTCAATTCTAACAACTATACTTGCTTTGGTTGTGGAGAAAAAGGGCATACAAAAGTTGATTGCCCAAATAAAGAAGGCAAGGAAAAGAAGTCAAGCAATAAGGAAAAGCATCCCAAGGATTTGTCTCCATCAAATAGGGGGAGATTGTTGAAGATGGGAAGCTTTGATGTGTCAAATCCTCATGAAGCCTGAAGTTATGTTGTGTTTTAGGTTTAGGTTTTTTTATGGGGTTTAGAATCTTTGTAAGATCAGTCTTGATTCTCAAACAAAGCTTATTTCAATATGTTTTAAAGGTTAAAGTGTTTTTCCATGCAAAGGGAAAACAATCGATTAAAGTTTCGAGACAATCGGTTGTTTGTCACTTAGCTGGCAAAGAAGTTTTGAAACTGTTTTTTGAATCACTTGTATAACTGTCAAAGTCATTCAACCAGTTAAATCACAGTTTTAACTGATTAAATGAAAGTTTTCATAACAGTTTTTTGAAAACCTGTTTTAACTGATTTAGTTGTTCAAATCTGCCTTCAAAGGTAGCTTTTCAAGGTTTATAAAAATAGTCTTCTTTCCAACGTTTAGAGATTGATGAACAAGAGAAGTTTGATATTCTGATTTGAGATTAATTTGAGAGATTACCAACTGTTTGTGAAAAGGTGTTTTTCCAAGTTTAGCAAGATTGCTTTTGAGCTTTGTTGTGATTCAAGAACTGATCAATAGGGTTTCTGGTGCACTGTAAATCCAGGTGTTTTCTACCCTTGTTTAGCTTCTTGTAATTGTTCATATTACACTCTGTAAAACTGTTGTAAAATCCTGTAAAGTTAGTGTGATTCTAGCTTGAGGTGTTGGCTGTGTGCAAAGAGGGTGAGTAGGCTTTGTGGGATTCAAAGTCACCTCTTTGTGGTGTGTGTTTGTAATCTGTGATTGGTTACATAGTGAAATACTCAGTGGTGTGTTATTCTCTCTATCTCTTCTCTTCATAACTGTTTGATATTTTCCGCTGTCATAAACAACCGGTTAAATCGTCATTTTAACCAATTATAATTATGATATCAGTTTCTGTTTGACTATTTGATTGGCCTTCTGAATTGCTTTTCTGAGTTGATTGTTAAAGGTACATTCTGAAGAAAGTATTTGCGAAAATCTTTTATAAACAATTCACCCCCCCCCCCCCTCTTGTTCTAGCCATCAATCTTAATAGTCTTTGCGAGGTTGAGAAGGAGACTAGTACCCATTTGTTTTTTGAGTGTAGATTTGCATGGTTGTTGTGGAACCATTGCTACGTATGGTTGGGGGTGCAGAGTGTGTTTCACAACGTCTCACTGCTAAACTTCTCTCAGTTTAGGATGTGTAATGTGTCTGCTTCGGTAAATGAGGTTTGGGGAGTGATTTGGATCGCAGTAGTCAACGAGATTTGGAAGCATAGAAACAGAGTAATATTTAAAGGGGGTGTAGTGGAAGTTTTTGCTTTGGTTCAATTAAAGGCTTAGACGTGGGTCACATCTAAGTCACATTCTGCACTTTTTTTTTCTTTTCTGATTATTGTCTGGACCCTTTGATATGTATGGGGATGGTCTCATGATGTACTCTTTTTAGATGTAAGCTTGAGTGCCTTAAGTGATTCTATCTGGGTTCAACTAGGTGTATTCTGTTAGGCATATTTGGGAGTTTGCCTAGTAAGGGAGGTTAAAGGTTGAGTTTATGTATAAGGGTTTGATCACCCCTCAAGTGGTTCATATTTATTCATTTTTTATTGTCGATAAAAATAATAATAAACTTTTGGAAGTTAACGAAGGTTTAAAAAAACTCAGTTATTTTGCTAAAGTTTTAGAATAAACCTTTGCAATTTAACGAAAGTTAAAACAACCTTGTTATTTTGCTGAGGTTTTAGAATAAAACTAATGAAGATTAAAAAACTCTACATTAATTAAATCAATTATAGATTATATTAGTCTCCAGTAAATAACATGTTAAAATATTTTTTCTTGTAATATAATAATAATTAAGCATTAAATATATTTAGTTAGTTATGATTCTATTTATAAGTTCTAACAAATTTTTAACTTTTTATAATCCTCCTTTATAAGAATGAGTTTTATGATGAAATGAACGAGATGCAAACCTATTTTACTTTATATACAAGACAATTTATTCTTTTTCCAGTTTTGTATTTATTCAATACTTTTCATTTTTATGTGATCTAATTTGTTCACTGTTCTTTCGTTTTTGAACTCATTTCAACTCATCCTATATATCATTAGTAAATCTTAAATTTTGCATTATACAATTTTTATATAATTTCCAGAGTAATAATTATAAGTAAAAATCTAATTATATATTTTTTTAGTTTAACTCAAATTTCAAAATTTAGTTACATTAAAAATACATAACTAAATTAGATTTAAAAAAGCACATTCTTCTAACACCAATATTAAATTTAAAGTCGAGACATAATATTTTCTTTTAAAGTGTTTAAACAATTGGAATACATAAACTTTCAGTTTATATTGAAGTGTTTGACAGTTTGTTGACATTCAATTAAAACAAAATTCACCTCAGCTTAATTTTCAAACTTAAATTCCGAAATACAGCTGGAATATATATAAATCTATGTAAAAAATATCAAATGGAAACAATAATGATAAAATTAAAAGAGTAATGATTATCAAAATCTAAGGTTTCTATTATATTATCTCTCTTTCTAACCTTCGGGCAGCTAGCTTCCTTTGCTTCATTCTCAAAATTTTCACCAATGTGGTTAGATTGAGGAGAGAATAAAAATAAATAAAAATAAATAGATGGTTATTTATATTAAAAGGAAAAGAGCAAATAACTGAAAATACTGTAATTGTTAATTTAATTAGTTTATATATATATATATATATATATATATATATATATATTGTACCGATCGGGTCATCGGGTGTGATGACGTGGACAAGAGAAAGGTGGGTAGTCAAGAAGTCAACACAGTCGCCGTTTATGGAAGTGGCGTTCTGCGGTGTACATAGTCGCCGTTTATGGAAGTGGCGTTCTGCGGTATACATAGTCGTCGTTTATGGAAGTGGCGTTCTGCGGCATACATAATCGGTTGTCGCCGCTTTGTGTGTCACCGACGTGTTAGATAATGAAAGATCAGGTGGTCTGACATCGCCCAAGAGAGGCATCGCCAAGCAAAGACATCGCCCAAGAGAGGCATCGCCCAAGAGAGGCATCGCCAAGCAAAGACATCGCCCAAGAGAGGCATCGCCCAAAGAGGGGCGTCGCCAAGTTAAGACGTCGCAAAGAGGCTTCGGGCCTCGACAGTCCAGAACAGTAGCAAGGAAAAGAGAAAGGTGGCTTCAAGGCCATAAGTTCTAGCACCAGTAGGGGATATCCTGACTCGTGAAGTATCTACGCCACTGCTGGGAGACCCTGGTACAGATACGACCCATGAGAGGGCCATGACCAGGGGAGAACCACGTGCGTGGTACGAGAGAAAGGTAGATACACCCCAGGGCAAGTGACTAGTGATTGGGACGCATGAGTTGGCACCCAGAAAGTCAACCCACGCGCCAAAAACACTTCGAAGGAAGGAAGGCCCACACAATGGATTAACCCTAAGTTGGGTTGCGGCGCCATAGGACCCTCTGCGCAGAATAACGATCAAGTCAGAAGGGCACGTGGCAATGCACACGTGCTCATTAAAGGTTTCAGTGAAAGTTTGCAAAGGTACGCGTTAATTTAGTTTACGTATCAAATGTTTCAAGGCACATTTTTATACGCCTTCAATGCGCTTCAACGCGCTTTAAATGCAGAAGGTATATAAAAAGGGGCCTTAGGTCGTTTGAAAAAGGGACCGAGTTTTGACCGAATTCTCGCAGTTTTACACAGAGCACAAACCCTAGTTGTTTTTGCTGTGCACCCACTGTGAGCACAAGGCAATTAAGGCAACATAGTTTTAGTCACTCAGTTATTTCTGACCACCTTTAGAGCTTTCGTTTACGGTGTTCCGATACGGAGGTGCGTCACCTTTGATGTTTCTTGCTAGCTGACTTGATCGTCGGAGTGCAAACGGCCGCGAGGGCGCCCCTTTGTTCACTTCTTTTCAGGTACTCACAGACGGAGCAAAACGAAGGTGCCCTAGCTCGCAAGGACAAGCCACGCGCAAAGACGATCTCGGTCAACCGGCGGGAACATTTGGCGCCCACCGTGGGGCCGATATAAAACATCAGTCCCACCACACAAGTTTTTCAGTTCCAGTTCTCAAAACCTAGATAAGTTAAGAGGGTTTCCAGAAAGCCATGACCACAAGACCTGCACGCGCTAGGAGTGAAGAGATGACCATGCAACAACTCATGGGCATGATGCAAGGGCTGCAGGAAGCAATGGCAGCGTCGAAAGCGGAGCAAGAGCGGATGCAGGCGGATCTCGCAGCTTCTCAGGCGAGAAACGATGAGTTCCACCGTGCCAACGAGGAGTTACGCCGTGGATGGCGCGATGTAGACGAGCCCGAGGCTGCCTGCCCACCTAGAGAATTCACAACACCATTCTCACAAGCGATCCTAGAGACAGCGATCCCCAACACGTTCACGGGGCCCAAGGTAACCTTCACAGGGATGGAGGATCCTGAGGCACACCTCACTGCGTTCCACACACAAATGATGTTGGTTGGCGGTTTTGATGTCGTAAGGTGCAAGCTCTTCATGAGCACTTTGACTGGGATGGCTATGGATTGGTTCATCAGCCTCCCAGAGGGTCACATCACGTCTTTCGCCCAGCTCTCACGACTATTCAGAGAGCACTATTTAGCCAACAAGGCCCCAGTCCCAGTTTCGTACGACCTTTTCGACGTGAAGCAATACCAAGGGGAAACTCTGAAGGAATACATAAGCCGCTTCGGAGCGCAGGTTGTAAAAGTGGGTACTACAAATGAGCCCATGATCGTGTACGCATTCAGGAAGGGGGTGTGTCCCGGGTCTTTTCGTAAATCGCTTAACCGCAGCCGCCCCAAAACTTTTGCTGAAGTAAGGTGACGAGCGGTAGAGCACATTGCCTCAGAGGGCGAGGCGTACGAGAAGTGCACGACTGCTGCACCCGCACGGCCGAGAGCGCAGATACGCACGCAACCTGCTAGGGTTCACGAAGCTGCCACAGAGAGAAGGAACCCAGACAGGAAGCGCACCTACGAGACCAGGAGGACCCAGCCTAGGGGTCGAGCAGAAGGAAGGAGAGAGGGAAATAGGCCACTAAGACACAACTTTGTGGTGGAACTCAAAGACCTCACCGTTGTGCCCAACATAGCTGACAGGTTGAGGCCACCAGTAAAGTCTGACAAGGTGCTGGGACCTCACAAGGAATCATGGTGCGAATTCCACGAAGCATTCGGGCACCATATTAACAACTGCTTGGCGCTGGGCTATCAGTTGGATGAGCTTGTGAAGAATGGCTTTTTAAAGGACTACCTCGCAGGGTCTACTACAACTGTGGCCACGACGATGCCAGAATAAGGCCAAGGCAATTCAGAGATGGCGACCTGGTGATGAGGAAGGCCCACCAATACGAGATGGAGAATAAATTGTCACCCAAGTGGACAAGACCGTTTAGAATAACCAAAGCACTCGGGAACGGCGCCTACCGCTTGGTGACGCTGGAAGGAGGGGCGATTCCTCGCACTTGGAACGCCACCCATCTCAAGTTTTATTACAGTTAAAGCATTGTAAGTAGCAATTAACTCGAACAGTTTAAGATGTTTCAGTTAAAACAGTTTTTTAAGGGGGCACTCTTTTTCCCTAAGGAGGGTTTTTAACGAGGCCACCCAATAAAGAAGGTTTCGAAGTTTATCAAAGTTTCCCAGTTATTAAGTTTGCATGCTCATCGTTTTTTAAGTTTTCGGAAAGAGACTTTATCGCCCTTGTGTAGTTTCAAGGCAACGGTGAATTCAGATTGCATACATTCAGTGCAAAGTTTGAAAGCATAAAGTTTTAAACCCTCATCGCCACCTGGCGATCGGAGGCACAAGTATAAAGTTTTCTAAGTTCTCATCACCGTCCGGCGAGAAGACATTAAAAAGTCCTCCTTGCCGCGAGCGAGTGTTGGCGAGAAAAGATTAAAAAAGTCCTCCTCGCCATGAGCGAGCGTAGGCGAGAAGAGATTGAAAAGACCTCCTCACCTTGAGCGAGTACAGGCAAGAACAGATTACAAGACCTCTTTGCGTAAGCAAATTGAGGCAAGTTTGAAAGTCCTCAGTGCATCCAGGGGAGGAGGAGATGTAACCCCTGGGCAAGTTGAGGCATCAGGAAAAGTCCTTCTCACCCTCGAGTGAGTTCAGAGCAAGATGACAGGTATGTCCAGTATGAGTTAAAATCCGGGAGCATAGTCCTTGATCAGGGGTTAAGGGATTCTTTCGGGACGCCCCCTCCTCAAGTATGAACAGCTAGCCCCGGTATCAGATATCAGTATAAAGTTACAATCCGGGAGCCTAGTCCTTGATCAGGGGTTAAGGGATTCTTTCGGGACGCCCCCTCCTCAGTATGAACAGCTAGCCCCGGTTTCAGATATCAGTATAAAGTTAAAATCCGGGGGCCTAGTCCTTGATCAGGGGTTAAGGGATTCTTTCGGGACGCCCCCTCCTCAAGTACGAACAGCTAGCCCCGGTATCAGATATCAGTATAAAGTTAAAATCCGGAAGCCTAGTCCTTGATAAGGGGTTAAGGGATTCTTTCGGGGACGCCCCCTCCTCAAGTATGAACAACTAGCCCCGGTACCAGATATCAGTATAAGTTAAAACCCGGGCGCTTAGCCCTTGAGCAGAGGTTAAGGGATTCCTTCGAGACGCCCCCTCCTCAGGTATGAATAGCTGGCCCCGGTATCAGACGATAGATGAAAGCTAAAATCTAGGTACTTAGTCCCTGGGCAGGGGTCAAGGGATTCCTTTGGGACGCCCCCTCCTCAGGTAGGAACAGCTAGCCCCAGCGTCTGATGTTCAGAACACTTCGTCTTGGTGTTTTTAGACACCCTGGGACAATACGGCGTTTCTATAGCAGGCCTCTCCTCAGGCGTGGGCACCGAACGCAAAAAGATAAGGGCTAAGTTGCCCTGGTGTTTTAGACACTCCATGAACAATGTGGTACTATTGTTTAGACCTCCCCATGGGCGTGGGCACCAGAGTGCGACTTTTGTCCCAAAGTATTCAGGCGCTCTGAGGACACCCAGAGCAGGTCCCTCCTTGAGTGTAGACACCCAGCACAGGAGAGATAAGCCCTCCTCGCCCTCGAGCGACGTTGAGGCACCAGAGACGAACAGGTATAGTCCTCCCGTGCCTTCGGGCAATGACAAGGCAAGCGACGCTTTCATAAGGAAGATTCCTCACAGATACGAAGGCCAAGTAAGTTCCTTGGTGGAGAGACCAAGGGAAGGGTACGCATCACAACTTAAACGGGAAGGGTAAGAGGGGAGATCACGTGCTACCCAAAGAGTTAAAGTCGAACACAATGACAAAGAGTACCGAAGGTAACACACGCGATATAGCAAAGAAAGCAGAAGCAGACACAAGTATGCAAAGATAAAGCAAATAAACATTTAGGTAAGGATCAAGAGTTATAGTTACAGATAAAGTCCATGACAGATGTAAATTAAGCAAAGGGCAATCACATCATATACACATCAAAATGCCACGTGGACGATAGGGCGAGGCCTTAGTCTTTTTGTTGAAACAAGTTATCAGCTCAAGACTGGGGGGCTTGTGTACCGATTGGGTCATCGGGTGTGATGACGTAGAAAAGAGAAAGGTGGGTGGTCAAGAAGTCAACACAGTCGCCGTTTATGGAAGTGGCGTTCTGCGGTGTACATAGTCGTCGTTTATGGAAGTGGCGTTCTGCGGTGTACATAGTCGCCGTTTATGGAAGTGGCGTTCTGCGGCATACATAATCGGTTGTCGCCGCTTTGTGTGTTACCGACGTGTTAGATAATGGAAGATCAGGTGGTCTGACATCGCCCAAGAGAGGCATCGCCCAAGAGAGGCATCGCCAAGCAAAGACATCGCCCAAGAGAGACATCACCCAAAGAGGGGCGTCGCCAAGTTAAGACGTCGCAAGGAGGCTTTGGGCCTCGACAGTCTAGAACAGTAGCAAGGAAAAGAGAAAGGTGGCTTCAAAGCCATAAGTTCTAACACCAGTAGGGGACATCCTGACTCGTGAAGTATCCACGCCACTGCTGGGAGACCCTGGTACAGATACGACCCATGAGAGGGCCAAGACCAGGGGAGAACCACGTGCGTGGTACGAGAGAAAGGTAGATACACTCCCAGGGCAAGTGACTAGTGATTGGGACGCATGAGTTGGCACCCAGAAAGTCAACCCACGCGCCAAAAGCACTTCGAAGGAAGGAGGGCCCACACAATGGATTAACCCTAAGTTGGGTTGCGGCGCCATGGGACCCTCTGCGCAGAATAACGATCAAGTCTGAAGGGCACGTGGCAATGCACACGTGCTCATTAAAGGTTTCAGTGAAAGTTTGCCAAGGTACGCGTTAATTTAGTTTACGTATCAAATGTTTCAAGGCACATTTTTATACGCCTTCAATGCGCTTCAACGCGCTTTAAATGCAGAAGGTATATAAAAAGGGGCCTTGGGTCGTTTGAAAAGGGGACCGAGTTTTGACCGAATTCTCGCAGTTTTACACAGAGCACAAACCCTAGTTGTTTTTGTTGCGCACCCACTGTGAGCACAAGGCAATTAGGGCAACACAGTTTTAGTCACTCAGTTATTTCTGACCACCTTCAGAGCATTCGTTTACGGTGTTCCGATACGGAGGTGTGTCACCTTTGATGTTTCTCGTTAGCTAACTTGATCGTCGGAGTGCAAACGGCCACGAGGGTGCCCCTTTGTTCACTTCTTTTCAGGTACTCACAGACGGAGCACAACGAAGGTGCCCTAGCTCGCGAGGACAAGCCACGCGCAAAGACGATCCGGTCAACCGGCGGGAACATATATATATATATATATATATATATATATATATATTACAAAATAAATATTTGAATTTTTTATGAAAATAACAACTTTAAAAATATTAATTGGTGTTACAATAAGTAATAAATTAAAATAAAAAACTATCTTTTAAAATAATAATATATGAAAATAAATTATTTTTAAAATGATTGCAATTTAAATTATTTATTTTATTTTATTTATTATTTTAATATTTATATTCGAATTCTTAATTTTAATTATTTATTTAACGTTAATTATTAATAAAATATTAACATATGATTTTGCTATAACTTTCTTCTTTGATCGCTTTTTTTTTTTAAGAGCAATGTCTGTTATCATTTTATTTTTTGTGCTTATATTTCTTTCTTATTTTCGTGCTTTCCCTTCCATTTGCGTATATCCAAAAATAGGGTATTAGATAATATGACAAACCTTTAGTAATTAAATTATTTTCTCTCTCGATATCTCACTTTTGATTCAATCCATGCGTATCTCACTAGAAGAAATTTCATGAAGAACTTGTATGTGGTAATAATACACATGCTGATGCTTCATTTAGCAGAATGATTTATCTGATATTTGCGCTTCATTTTGACGTTTCTGTATACAGATAAAATGACAAATGCCTAAGACACATTTCATCTAATATTCTTCGCCAAAACAAAAACAAAGAAATGTTTGAACTAAATGACAATGGCCAATCATCTCAACATGTTGTAGGCAGGTAAATCTTTAACGCTGGAGATGTCTTCCAAACCAAGCTCTCGCTCCAACTGCGCTCTGGTGAACTTCAAAACATCCTAATAAAAAAAATATAAATGAATCATTATCAGAGACTAATCAAAATAATTAAGAAATTAGCAGATACCATTTAATGATACATACATTAAATTCCATATATGTCGCACGCTTCGCTAGCCACTGAGCATCCATCATTTGAAAAGCAACACAAAAAAGGTTATCAAATGCCATTTCATCCTCTTCAAGCAATTTCAGAAAACAGAATCCGGACAAAGAAGATGGATGCCCTGCAAGGAAAATAGTTGCATCAGACGAGTTTACATTAATGATGTATCTGAGTGAGAAAGAAGCACACATCAACACTAATTGCAGATAAGGAAACCCCCCAAAATAATATTAAATCTGTGAAGGTGGCTTGATGAAACAAGATTGTACAATAACTTAATTACTTAAAGCAGAGAACTTAATTACTTAAAGCAGAGAATAACCATCATCATTATAAACAAACACTGAATTTCTTCGTAAGAGAATATATGGTACCTGATTGAAGATCCAAAATTTGAGTCAACATAAAAGAAATGTTGATTCCAGCTACTGCAAACGGATATTCCCAGTCTGCTCTGGTTCCATCTTGTTTATTCAATAATCGCTGGAATGAATCCTATGACAGGGACACGAAGAAGCGAGCTTAACTAACCAAAACCATGCTACTCATTCAAGTATGAAACACATTGTGTACACGTGCATAATCAACTTCTGCTTCATATAAAGCCATGAAAGCAGAAATGCACATGGGAAAAACGACTTTATCAACAGTATATTGAAAATTTATATAATTGCAAGAAATTCAAAACCAAAAGCACAAGGAAAAGTTGGTGCACCTATAACAGTGCAGCATCAAGAATAAATTTACATAAATATTTACGATATATCAGTTAGGAATTTCTAAAAGTCGTCTTAAATAAAAAATGAATGTCTACAAGTATGGGTGTAATTTGGTACTCTATTTCAGAAACAGCAACATATAATTTTACAAGGTCAGTGGGAGAGATTTTGAAAGTTTTTGGTGAATGTTGGGCATGCCCTCAGAGTTACACGAGCACAAGTAGTTTTATTTGTTATAAAATCTAGCATTGGCTTTGATGAGAAAAAGGAGAGTACAAGGTGGCAGAGCAATGCTTGTAGAAGAAAAAATGGAGAGAAAGTAAGTATGAAGATGAGAAGGTGGGTTGAATGAGGGGGAGGGAAATGTGAAGAGGGATAGAATAAGAATTTAACCAAAAAAAAAATGTATGGGGTGGGAATGACCAGTGTTAAGATCGACAATGTTGATGATGCTAATTTCTTTTTTTTGCATTTTCAGAAGGCTACTTCAGAGTAAAATGACATGTTGATTTCTTGGTCAATAGTGATTCGGATAAATATTATTTTGAATTATAATTGTTCGGGTGAAAAAATCATTAATCCATTAAAAATTTAATTGAAAAATCTTATCCATTTGATAAAAATTCAATCCATTTACAAAAAAAAAAAAAATCATGGATGCAATCCATCCATAAAATTGATATATTTTATTTCAAATATTAAAAATATATTTTTGAAACAATTGTCAAAAAAAATTTGTTAATTTTAAAAGTATTTTTGAAAGCACTTTTTGAAGTGGTTTTAAGAATGAAAAAACCTCATTGAATTAATTTTAATGCATTAAGTATTGATGAGAGAATTTATTGGATTTTGAAAAAAAAAAAGATACATCATTAACTATCCATAAAATTAAATAAATCTAGATAAATTGAGTGTTGTCACCACTACTTTAAACTACAGTGACTTTTTCATGATTCTTTCGAGAACATCAGATAAAATAATAGGTGAAAGCAATGCACGTAAATTTTCTGATTTTTTCCATAGAAAATGCCTAGCATATGGATAGGTTTGTGTTGTCTTTGGTCTTCTAGAGAGATTTTTTCTTAAGGAAATATATATATATATATATATATATATATAGATAGATAGATAGAGAGAGAGAGAGAGATTGGATAGCTATGTTGGACTTCTTTTTTTAACCTAATAGGCTCTTATTTTCTAAAAGCTGATTTTGTTCATATTTTATCCAGTAAAGAGGAATGACTGCAGATAAACCATCAACTCAGGAAACAACTCGTTGTGAAAGCCAGTATCATCTAGCATTTTTCTATTTTCTTTTAGTTTCTCCTTTCACTGGGATATTTTATCAACCCCCATGAAATTTTCCCACTTCTCTTTTATAAAATATTTTCTCAAAAAAAGAAAATATCCAAGCCTGAGAACAGAAGCTAGGTATATGGATCTGCAGGAATTTAAAGCTCCCTCCTCCCTAGGGAGAAAACAAAAGTCTTGCATATATATAAATATAATAGCTTATTTTCTAAATCATAACTGGACATTCTTTAGCAATCTGGTAATTTGTCAATCAAAGTGGATCAATGGGCCAATTTCAATCGTACACAACTAGATAGAAGTGAACAACAAAGGTTGTAAAGTAAAGCACTCTCTGTTTACAAGGATAGGGATAGAATTTGGCCTTGAGAGAAAAATCAGTAAGCAAATTATAACTTTAAATATAATGAAAAGGAATTCGATATAATAATGTATTGATAAGAAATATTAAACCTACACATTAAGCAAGGGCAGTGTATTCATGAATGCAAATGCAATGGAAGAAACTTACTGGATACGTCTTTGCAAAGAAGATGAGATTCTCTAATGAAATAAATCCTCCACCCCTGTAAACCATGATTAGAAGTTCAATTAACTAATCTTAATTCCCAAAAAACAAAGAATATGCAATTGAATGTGTAAAGATCAGACTTCAAGGAAACTAATCTTGGAAGATCAAGATTATAATTAAGAAATATCTTGTCAAAAAAATAGTCTTTCTGGAAAAAATAATCAGTAAAGCTGTTACATTATTTTATTCTAACTTACGCATACCATAAGATCATGCCAAGGGAATGTGACCCATTACTTCCAAAGTAGACGAGAAACTACTCCTCAAAATCCAAAATCAAACTATCAAACATTTAAAAGTACAAAACCTATAGGGAGTGTTAGCCCATGATTATTACGGCAATCAACAGAGTGCATGAGAGGGTCAAAATGTTACCATTCATTTACTATTATAAACCAATAAAGACTTAACAGTCTGAGATAATATTTTGAGTCCTTGACCTGTTGCTTAATAAAACCCTATCCATACCCAAGCTCCCAACCTCTCTCTTTAAAAGTATAATGCATTGTTTTTTATCACACACCTAAAATCTGTTGAAGGGTCTGAACCTTGCCATCCCATTTCCTTCCAGAGGTCGGATTTAAGTGCAGGAAGCTCCCTGTCAGGGTAAGCCAATTTCCACAATTGTTTAAGAGCATCCTGCAACCAAAAAAGATTGAAAATGGCATCCTACCGTCAGTAAAACAAAGAGTATATTACATAATCGATTGACTATTTATATTATAAATTCTTAGAAACACCCTATGGGTGGATTAGATACATATACTATACACAACAGACATGCAACAAATAGTCATTGTGCTTGTCCACCTTTTAGTTCATCCATGTGAGGCAATTTAATTAAAAATTTTGTATATCTTCGTATGCAAGCATTTGCAAGTCAATCAATTGCCATGCTCACGTTCCAGTTCAAACACATTAAGATTGCATATCAAGCATGCATGCAGATTGCAGAACAAAATAGAAAATCAGCTTCATTATATCAAAAGATACACATAAAGATAACAGCAGAATCAAAACAAGTTAAATTTAAAACAGATAGGATGCAGGGTGTAGTAGCAAATGTCAGTAAAGTGATATGAAAATTAAAACAGAAAAAGCATTATTTAAATACTTGGTGTTCAGCTTTAGAACCATCAAAGGGAACTTCAAGCCGTTGCCGTATGTTTTTCAGTCTTTCTTCCTGAAAAAGAAATACATGTTAAATATCTACAAATTGCTAGAAACAAGAAAAGCAGGTGGCCAGAAGCTATAAACAATAAATAGCAATATATAACATAAAAATCTTGAAAACAACAACAAACAACAAACATATACCTCAACTACAATGATATCATTTTAAAAGGGCTACAGAAGCTCAACAAAAGAAAAAAAATCTGAACAGATCAGATGTTTGAGTAAACATATTTACAAAAGGAGGAAAACACTTTATCAAATCTCAAAGTTTACTTCTTTTTCTTCATGCAAAATTTACCATTTATATATCAACAAAATACATATCAAATTTTTAACAAATATTGACTTACTTGTGCCTTACAGCAAACATTCAAGAAACTGTGCAGTAATATTAAACTAAATCCAGCAAAAATATCCAATCACATTCTTGATTAGATTATCAGGATTTACCGGGACCATTGCATTCATAAAAGAGGGGATGGTAGATTTAGGGGCTTTGATTTGATTGATCCAAATTCATAATTTAGATCAACTGTATTTCAGATAAGGTTTGTAAATTCAAGACATTTATATTAGGGGAAATACAATAAAATCATTTGAATGAATTCATTTGCCAAAGAATTAAATTAGAATTATGTTACTTGATTTTGGCATAAGCAAGCACATCAGAATTCCATATAAGATTTCCCGAGACATACCTGCAGAGGACTTAGTGATGGAGGAAGCGCCCTATTGTTTTGCATATTTAAAGCAGAAGAAGGAAAAGACAAAAGACACCCAAGAATAGATCCAGATCCTAGTACAAAATTTGCTGCAAAGGCAATATGAATTAAACAAGGTTAAAGGTCAGAAAATCACCGTTAAAATCATAACATGCTGCATGTCTTGTATTCCATTTGTACACCAGTCAGAAATGAGGAAAGGATACAGATAAATAATACACGAAATCGAGATGTTTAGTATTTACAGTAAAATATTTTTTCCAAGCGTAAAATAAAATGCATGAAGTGAATAAATATAAACAGTCCTCTGATAGAAAGTTCATGTATTTCAAAAACTAAATATCCCAAGCAATGTTTCCCGTTTATCTCTAGGCTTTACATTTCAAACCTCACATGTAGTGATCCAATCACCATGAGATTCTGCCACCAAACTCAATAACTAGCCTAGTATGACTTAGAAGCTCCATCAGAAATGCTTTAAGTATGAAAAGTTCACAGACCAAAGACTGATCCTTTTAGTTGCCAATATAAATGAAAGACCTCAAGGGAAAAAGATTGACTTTCTTCACTTGAAGAGTGCCAAAAGCATTGGTTCCCCATGATTACCACTGATGGAAAAATTTCCACGAACACTTCGCACAAAATATATTAACTATTACCACAAGAATCATGTTTGACTTTAAATGCAGAGCTCACTCTGAGAATGTTAGGAAAACATGGGTCAGTCAGCTTATGCAAGACTAGAAGAAGACAACTTCAGCATAGAAAAAAACAAACATAACATCATTAGGTTAGTTGCAGACTTGCAGTTAATGAAAACACTCACGATGAAAAAAAGCAGTCAAGTATTGCTATATGTTTACATCAGTGAAACAGGCTACTACTCAATTACCGATACTATCAAGCTTAATTGTATCTGAAAGGTCCAAAACAGTCATCTATCACACACCTAACCACTGAGCCCATTGCGCAATGATGTTTGAGAATATGAATGTCCAATGAAACTGCGCCTTCTTCCTCTCGTCATCCCATAGATCTTCAAGTGTACATATCTGTAAGATATGGAAAAACATAACATCACAATATGCATACACATTTAAAAATGAATCCAATTCCCCCACCCCTCAAAATTAATATAAATATTTATTCACCTTCTTATTCTCAGCATAATCATCATCTGCCAGCAAGGGCTCACTCAAAGAATCTAATCCCGAAGAATCCAAATGCTCATTCCTTTTGCCATCGACATCCCCATGGTGGAGTCTTCTCCTCAACGATCTTGAAGACATAGTATGCCTCTTTACTATGGTTCAGCCTACAAGTCAATAAAAGACCATTTATCAGAACACACAACCATCGAGTTAAAGAACATTATCATCATCAATGTTTTCAATGCAAATCCATGCATCACACCAGCTAGAACTCCCTATTGTTTCCATAACCCACATCACAAGGATTGTTCTAATCCTTTTCAGATGTTGATAAACACCAAAGCAAGGCTAATTCCCTCTAATTGCCCTAACCCCGGATCCAAGAGCCACAAAAGAACTGAATTTCAATAACAGAGTAAGTCCAGAAATCAATAACAATAGAAATTGAATAAACCCTAAGATCGTCTAATTTACCGATAATAATTATAAAAATAAACTCTTTCTTTTCAATTGAAACCGAGACGAATAACTTGAAATGCAGAACACCAAAAATTGGGGCGTTCTTAAAATAGTTGAATTTGAAAGAGGGGAGGAATCTTGGAATGGAATGAAAATAATAAAAATTGGTGGTGATGAGTGATAGAAATGAATTAAAAAGAAAAGGGGTTTGCTTAATTGGATTGCAATTGGTTTTCGTGGTTGACAAGGAAATAGAAGAATAAAGAGATGAATAGAGAGAGAGATTGTATGTTAAGGTGTGTTACCAAATCAACAGTAGCGTTCTGGGTGAGCTAAGTCTTCTTCACTTGTCAATGATTTAATATTTGGAAGAGCATTTGGGGAAGGAAAGGGGAGAAATAGATGCAACAATGCAACAATGCAACGAAACTCCCAATTTTTTTTTCCATCAAAACCAATTTATACTCGTATCAATTTGCGCATCATGCTCTATTTTAGTCGGTCATTTATTGTGTCACTTCCTAAAAAAACACTATTTACCAACTGTTCTGTAACACTATAAAACACATCATGTCCACACACAAAACAAAACCACTGTTCAGTTTATTCCTGTTTTCTATCTTTCTATTTCATTTTAATAATTTAAACCTTAATATCTATATTAATTTTTATTTTTAATTTTAAACTATATATATATATAAATACACATGTGTATTTATTATATTTAAAATAATAATATCTAATAATACTATGCAATATGTTATCTATTCCTATATTATCCTTATATCAATATTTATTAATTTTATTATTTTATTATGAACATTGAGTTATTTCTTATTTTTTTTTAAATATATTAAAATTGTTAAGTAGTTTTAAATGTAGAGTAATTTTTTTTTAATTTAATTTTCTGAAATATATCTTTATTTCTTCAATTTTTAAGGATGGTTGTTATTTTTCAATTTGAATTTTTTGGATTTTATCACCATTTTTCTCTCTTCGTTTTTTCTTACTTTATATCTCTTCTTTCTCAAACCTCTTGAAATCCAATAATATGACTTTCATGCTCTATCGGTCTCTCATGCTCGGTGTCTCTCATACATATGAATACACATAAGTCTATATTTCATTTAAATAAATAAAAATATACATATAATAATAGTAAAAATAAAAAATGTGAATGCACAAGCACGAGATATTATGTGTTCTCGTTAATTTTTTATAAATAAAATATCATCATTTAATATTATTTTTTAATAATAAAAAATAAGTAAAGTAGGTTTTTTATTATTTTTTCGTCCTTCATATTTTTATATTTAGAATTTAAGATATTACTAAAAGTAAAATAGAAAAACAACTTTATTATATTGAATGAAAGATTCCTTGATATATAAATCAATACATAATATAATATATATACTTTTATATTTTAATTTTAAAAAAAATGAAAGTGGATTCATGTTGTTGACACTAACAAAAAAATATTTCTTTTAAAAAGACAACTGATTTTTGGATAAATGGTTTTAAACAACTTCTTATAATGAGATTTTTTTGTTATTATTTGTTTTAGTCGGTTGACTTTGGGAACAAGTTGTGACTCTGTCTATCTCGTTGGTATTTGTTCTTTCCTTTGGAAGTTGGAATGCGGCTCCGTTTGAAACAGAGGGGGTCTTACTTGTTGATTGCACCCCGACGATCAAGTCAGTACAGGGCTTATAGAAACAATAAGTAAGTAAGTAGTTTCAGTCTTAGAAACAGTGTACCTTTACCGGGGATCTCAAGTCCCTTTTATAGACTACTTTTAGGTTACCTCTTGTAACAACCTTCTCTCACGAGAACCTTATCTCGAGTGAAAGCATGTTTAACGGGAGGAGAGTTTGTTACAATGCGCACAATCTTAGTGCGACAACTGCACATAATCTTATCTCCTTGGAGTGCATAAATCTTAACAGAATGGCCACCAGAGTACCAACTCATGTACCAACATTAGGGGTCCAATATGTCCATTGTAAGCGTACAAGCCTCTACGTACCATGCATGCAACTTATTCTTCAAAACTCTAGTGCTCTTGGGCTTAGGCGTTATAGAGAATGTTTTACTTGTACTAGACCGAATGTACTGATGGAAGAGGCCCAAGCCCATAATAGAAAAAGCCCAAGCCCAAATACAAGTTCAAGCTTCATCTCAAGTCCAACAAATAGAAGATCTGGGCCAACTAAGCATCATTGGATGTCTTTTTCTGTAATTACTTTTGAGTATTTTTAGTAGAACATAAAGGGAGATGTAGATATAGATATAAGAGGTGCAAATGTATAAAGATAAGTCACACCTTCCATGTGACATAAAAAGAAGGTGTAGGTGTAGATATAAGAGGTGCAAATGTATAAAGATAAGTCACACCTTCCATGTGACATAAAATGAAGGTGTAGGTGTAGATTTAAGAGGTGCCAAAAAAAGAAACCAAGTCACACTTCCCTTGTGACTAGGAATTGGCTCCAAATTCAAATGCTTCTCAATTGAATTTTCCTCCACTTTCATTTGAATTTTCAGCCCTTTAAACACTGTAAATAAGAGGGTTTGGCTCATGTATTTGCAAGATTAATATACTTAGTGAATTGCTGTCAATTTGTGCCAATTTCACTTCTTGCCCAAAAACCTCTTAGGTTAGGCTATTGATCTTCACAAATCCCCCTCACCAAAGAGAGTTGGTCTCACCACTCTCAATCCCTACATTTTATGCACCTTCAAGGTCACCATCACTCCTAGGAGGACCTTGCACGCTTATACTCCATAGAGCTTCCGCCAATCACCAACAATTTCTACCAAACAATGAAGGCACTTCTTCAGCATTTGGTATCTAGAGCCATGGTCTTTAAGAGATAAGTGCCTTATTTTGTTTTTATTTTTGTGTGCATCATCATTCTGTGTTGTTCTTCAAGTTTTCCATATTGTCTTGCTATTTTTTAAATTTTAATTTGATTTAGGTGTTGTTTGGAGAAATCCAATCGGTGCATTGTGTTCAAATTGTTCTTGAGCTTCCAATTTTCAGATTTGTGTAGGATTCCATATAGATTTGTGTTGTTGTTCTGTTTTTGGTTTATTTGAGTCTTTATTGCAATTTTAATCGGTTCATATTGTGTTGCTTTGAGTCATTTTGATTTTTGAATCCAATTGTGTTTTGTCTAGTCATGTTTCTCCTAAATTGTCATCAATTCCATGTAGTGTTGTTTTTTATAATTTTGGTTTCTTGATTTGCTTTGAGTCCAGTTTTAATCTGATCCTTTGGTGCTTTTTCCTTTTAGATTTGAGTTCATATTTGTGTGTTAGATCCATACAAATTCTTATACATCAATTCCATTGTGTTCTTGAAGTTTCTTCAAACTGTTTTTAATTCCAGGATTAGGATCACTCTGTGTTTTAATTCTGTGTAGGCTGTTTTTACTTATCAAATTAAAATCCGTTGAAGAAAAATTGTGAAATTCTGGATTTACATAGATTGATGTGTTAGAAAAACAAGAAAATAGAATCAAGTCAAAATACAAAATAGAAAAAAATGATAAATCAAATGAAAAAAGTGTACATCCTGGCGCGAACAGAGACGGTAATTTGACAACATATTTGAAAAATTTATCACAATTAATTGGTGAATTGTTTTGGTGTGATTCCAGCGCCAAAATTTTGCTAAGATCTTGAACTATTTATGGTTAAAATTTCAAATATCCAGCTCAGCATAAATTTTCTAAGTCACGCATTTTGTGCCTCAAATTTCCAGTAGTACTGTTTTGGTTTTCTTAATCAATTCTAGTGTCATTCCTTAGGTTCAATTTATGTGCCACCTTTTATTGAGTGCCTTATTTGATTGCTTGTCAAATTTATTCAATATTCTTTCAAGTTGTGTCATACAATTACTCCATTTGTTGTTGTCCTATTTCTAAATTGAATTGTTCTTTGCTTTAAATTTGTTGACCTCTATTGTTTGTGAAAGAATTTCGAAGTGGTGCTTGTTAAGTTTGGAATTAACCTTTGTGGTGAGTCCATCCCTACTTAGTAGGTACTGTTTTGAAGATTTAAATTGACTAACCTTAAGAGGTTAAGTGAGGGGCTTCAGCAAATAAGATTACAAAAACATACAAAGTGTGGGACACAACAAGAAGGAGTACCAAAAGCAAAGGTGATACGAATCAAATAAAGAAGGCTTTTAATAATGAAGGACAAGATCATTCGCCCTCACATTTAAAGTTCTTCTTATTATTCTTTGCAAAAGATGAGGCCCAAAGCCCAAGCCCAAGCCCAAGAAGGCCAAAGCCCAAAAAGCCCAAGTTCATCTCATGAAGGGCAAGGCCAAGTATTAAATAATAAAGAATATTGTTGAAGGTGCTTAGAGGGAAACATTAGAAACCTCTATTGTTAAAGCATCTTTTAGTCTTTAGTTAGGAGTTTTAGGGGGGGTGTGTTAGTAGATAGGTGTAGGAGTAAATAAGGAGGTGCCAAAGTGAGAGAAGGGATCACACCTTCCTCATGCATTGTTTTAGGCGCCAATTCTAGAAGCTTTTAGGAGGGAGTTTTTTTGAATTTGTGTAGCTTACATTTCAGCACCTTAGGCTATAAATTAAGGTGCAGCCCTTGTATTTTTCAGAATTGAAATGAGAGTAAAGAAACTATACTCAATTTTTGAGTGAGCATTGGAGAGCTTTTGAGCCTTCTTCTCTAGTCTTATCTTGAAGGATCCATGGTGTCCACAAGTGGCGGCAGCACACTCATCTAGGAGCAACCATCCTTCTAGTGGCGTGATCACTCACCTTCTCTTCCATCTCCATAAGCTTTTCTCTTCTCCTTTCTTCCTACTCTTTCAATTGTTCATGTTTAGCTTGTGTTCTTGAGTTTTGGTTTGGTTATTTTTCATTTTCCAGCAGCTGTTCTTATTCTTTTCTGTTTTGGTTCGGTGCATTTTAATTTCCAGCACTTCTAATTCAGTTTGCTTATCTTTTGTTCCATTTTGTTCGGTTCAATTTGACTATAATTGGAACTTCCATATGAGTTTGGAATTGGTGCTAGTTTTTGGAGAGTTCTTGACTTAGAACAATGATCCAATTCTAAGAAAAAGTGCCTAACTATTGTCCAACTCAAGTTGATTCCTAAGAAGGTCAAGAACCTTTCTCTATGTGGCTATTGGAATCACATCATGTGGTATCATGAGTCTTAGGTTCATTCTTGTTTAATTGATGAGTTGTGTGCACTTTATTTCAAGAGCTCTTTTAATTTCTTGCAATTTAAGTTTCTGTTTTAGGCTTAATTGAGTTTTTCTTGCTGTTTTTCTTTTGTTACACCAAGTGTTTGTGAAAAGGTTTATGGCACTCATTGTTCATATGAGTATGGCTGCTCTTTTGGAATGGCATTCACCTTCCTAGAGCTGACCTTAAGCTTCCTTTCACTTGTTGATACATCTCGTGATATGTCTTTTAATTTTATAATCATGTCAAGTTTTGTCTTAGTCATGATATTCCATAATTGTCATTACTTCTTGTAGTACTTTTATTGCTTTGATTGTTTCTTGCTTTGGTTTACTTTCTGTTTTGAGTTTATTGCTTGATCCTTTGTGCATTTTCATTTTTAGATTTGAGTTCATGCTTGTATTCTAGTTCTATACAAGTTCCTTTACACAATTTCCATTATGTCTTTGTTAGTTCATCATACTGTTTTTCATTCCTAAATAGGTTCCTCTGTTTTCTTACAAACGTGCTACTGTTTTCAATTTACTGCAATTAACTGGCTCACTGGAAAATTGTGAAAATTTGGATTTACATTCTTCAAAGTGTTACAAAAGCATAGCAAAAAGAAGTACAAAAAAATTCCAAGTACACAAAAAATGATAAATAAAATACGAAAAGTGTACATTACTGCCGAAAAAAAGACGGTAATTGGGCAGCAATTTTGAAAAATTTATTTCTCTCAATTGGCTTACTGTTTTTAGTTAGTTCCAGTGCCATTATTGAGTTGAGACATTGAAGTTTGTGTGGTTAATTTTTCAGATTCCAGTTCGCTTTCAATCGTTCCAGTTAAATCTGTAAACATAGCACAGTTTGCATACAACATTGTTTTCTTGTAGTTCTGTTTTTGTTTTTTAAATCTACTCTAGTACTTTTCTCTAGGACTCTTTTGGTGTGCCTTCTTTCTTCATTGAGTTCTTTATTTTCTTGCTTGTCTTTCATTCTTTAATCTTTGAGTTTGTCTTACATATAGTATTCCTTTTGCCATTACCTTTCTTTGCTTATACCTTTTCTTGTTGTCTTTATTGTTTCATTGGTTTTGTGGTGGTTGCCTTTGAGATTGGTGTGCTTGCTTTGACATCTTTCATTTGAGGATTCCAAGACCTCAAGATCAGATTGGTGCAAGGACATTATTTCTTTGAGAGTGACCTCTTTTTCTGCCTCAATTCACTTCGGCATTTTGCTTAAAACACTCACTGTTTTTGCTAATTTTGTTTCTTAACTTGTTTGCTGTTTTTGTGTGTTTGCTGTTTTTAATTACAAATGGCTGGATTTTCAAGTGAAGCATCATACAAGCAGAATTCTCCTTCCAAAGCTTCAATCCTTGGTGAATTACATGAAGCACAAAGAACTATTAGACGCTTGGAAGAGAAAATGCAAAAGATGGAGGTCCAACAAGCTAGACCATCTCCTTCTATCCATGATGGGCATCATTCACATAGACCTTCAACAAGAGGTTCTTCCAATGACATAGGCCGTGAAGAGGACCATAGGAGAAGGAGGACTCCACCCCAATTCCTTGGACATAGACATCACAACCAAGGGGAGAGACCTCACTATGGCAATGGCTACTACCAAGATGCAAAGGCTAAGCTACCTTCGGTCAAGCTTCCTTGTTTCAATGGCTCAAGTGATCCTAATGTATATTTAGATTGGGAGGCTAAGTGTGAACAAATATTTGAGATCCATGAGATCCAAGATGAGCATAAGCTTAAGCTAGCCACTTTAGAGTTTAGTGATTATGCCATGAAATGGTGGCATGGAATTGTAAAGGACATTATCTATCACAAGGGTCCTCCCGTGGACTCTTGGAACTCTTTAAAGGATCAAATGCGCGCTAGGTTTGTACCCCCACATTTTAGGAAAGACCTCATGTTGAGACTCCAACGGTTTCAACAAGGCACGCTAAATGTGGATGAATATTATAAGGAGCTAGAAACGCTTGTGCTTAAAATTGAATTAGAAGAAAGTGAGGAAGCTATGATTGCTAGGTTTGTGAGTGGTCTTAGGAAGGATATTCAAGACATTGTTGAGTTACAAGAGTATTCATCATTGGGCTCTTTAGTTCATCTTGCAATGAAGGTGGAAGCCCAACTTGCAAAGAAAAATATTTTTAAAAATATTCCCAAAGATGATTACTACAACAATTCTTGGAAGAACAAAAAGTCTTTTTCAAAATTTCCTTCCAAAGATTCTTCTTTCAAACCCAAGGATCCTACGCCATCTACTTTTAGGCCTAAATCCCCAATTAAATCGTCTAGTCAAAAGTGTTTTAAATGCTCAAGGCCATAAAGCCCAAGCCCAACAAGGGGCCCAAGCCCATCAAGGGGTCCAAGCCCAACAAGGGGCCCAAGCCCAACGAATTACTAGGAGCATGGCAAGAGCTTTGGGACAAGAGTATAATAAAATGGTTCTTCTTATTTCTTTTGTAAAATAGGGGTGTGAATGTAATAAAAAGGTGTAAGTAGTAAGGGAGTCTAGGGGGGAGTGTAGATAGGAGCCTAGGGGGTGCCAAACCAAATTTCATTGCATTTATGTGCCATTTAGCTTGCATTTTCAACACCTCTAGGCTATAAATAAAGGTGCTTAGCTTGTACAATTCAGATTGGAATTTTATAGTAGAGAGACTATACTCAATTTTGGAGAGAATTTGTGAGTTTTGAGTCTTCCTCTTCTTTGCCTTATCTTGTGAGCTATGGTGAGCTTCAAGTGGTGGCACTCCATCACTTATCTTGGTTCAAGGTTCCAAGTGGCGTGAATGGCTTCTTCCAATCCTCAAAATCCAGCAAGCATCTTCATATGAGTGTCTTCTTTCCTTTCTTCAATTTTCCATTCGGTAGTTTCATTTCCTAATGTGTTTCCTTCATTTTCTACCGTTTACATTCTGTTTTCCAGCTTTGTTCTTTGTTTCTTTTTTCGGTTCAGTAGCTAGTTTCTTAATTCTGTCCAGTTTTAATTCTTGTTCTTCTTTCCTTTTGTTTTGATTCAATTTGACAATACATGGACTTCAATATGAGTCTTGGTTGGTGCTTAGTTTTGGTGAGTTCTTGAATTTAGAACATTGATCCAATTCTAAAGTAAAGTGCCTTTCAAATCCAGCTCAAGTTGTTCCTAAGAATGTCAAGAATCATGTGTTCTTGTAGTTACATTCACATCATGTGGTATCTAGAGTCTAGGCTTGTTTTTGCTTAAATTTTGAGTTGTATTGCACTTTACATTTCAAGAGCTCTTTAATTCAAGTTGTTTACCATTCTGTTTTAGGATTTATTTTGAGTTTTCTTGCTGTTTTCTTTTGTTACACCATGTGTTTGTGAAAAGGACTCTAGCACTCATTGTTCATATGAGTATGGCTGCTCTTTTGGAATGGCATTCTCCTTCCTAGAGCTGACCTTAAGCTTCCTTTCACTTGTGGTTATATCTTGTTATATGTCTTTTAATTTTATAATCATGTCAAGTTTTGTCTTAGTCATGTTATTCCATAATTGTCATTACTTCTAGTAGTACTTTTATTACTTTAATTGTTTCTTGCTTTGGTTTACTTTCTGTTTTTTTTGAGTTTATTGCTTGATCCTTTGCGCATTTTCATTTTTAGATTTGAGTTCATGCTTGTATTTTCATTCTATACAAGTTCCTTTACACAATTTCCATTATGTCTTTGCTAGTTCATCATACTGATTTTCATTCCTAAATAGGCTCCTTTGTTTTCTTACAAACGTGCTACTGTTTACAATTTACTGCAATTAATTGGCTCATAGGAAATTTGTGAAAATTTGGATTTACATACTTCAAAGTGTTACAAAAGCATAGAAAAAAGAATCACTCAAAAATTCCAAGTACACAAAAAATGATAAATAAAATACGAAAAGTGTACAATACTGCCGAAAAGAATACGGTAATTGGGCAGCAATTTTGAAAAATTTATTTCTCTCAATTGGCTTACTGTTTTTACCTCATTCCAGTGCCATTTTTGAGTTAAGACATTGAAGTTTCTGTGGTTAATTTTTCACATTCCAGTTCGCTTTCAATCGGTACAGTTAAATCTGTAAACATAGCACAATTTGCTTTAAAAAAAAATAAAAATTCCAGTAGCTGTTTTCTGTTTTCTTTCATCTACTCTAGCACTTTTCTTTAGGACTCTTTTTGTGTGTCTTCTTTATTCATTGAGTTCCTTATTTTTCTTGATTGTCTTTCATTCATATTCTTTCTAGTTTGTCATACATTACTCTCTGTTTTTGGTTTAGCTTTTATTGTTTACACCTTTTTCTTGCTTGTCTTTTTGTTCTTCTTAAAGTTGTGTGGAGACTTGTTCTTAAGTAAGTTGGTTTGTTGTGACATATTTCACTTGAAGCTATTCCATTCCACAAGAAAGGCTTGGTTGAGGACAGAATATTTTCTTGGAGTGGTTTGAGTGCTTTCTTGGGCATTTTCCAGCAACCTATATCTCACTGTTTTTTAATTGTCTAACAAGTTTCTTTCACTGTTTTGTTTTCTGTTTTTGTGTGTTTTCTGCTCATGGCTCATTTCTCTAGTGGAGAGTCCTCCAAACCATGCTCACCACAAAAGGCAGCCCTTTATGAGGACTTAAAGAATGCCAAGCAATCCAATGCTCACTATCTTGAGGTGATAAGAAAGATGGAAGCACGGCTCCAAAGTTTGGAGTTAAACCGAGAAGAAATGCATCAAAACCGTGAGAGAAGAACTCCTCCTCCTAGTCGGCATTCTTCAAGGCACTCCCATGGTTATTATGAAGATAATCCAAGGCCAAGACATCATCACCATGAAGAGAGGCGCCAACATGTGGCTGGCCCTTGTTCTCCAAATGTAAAACTTCCTAGTTTTAGTGGTGATAGTGATCCCAATGTATACTTAGGATGGGAGGCTAAGGTGGACCAAATTTTTGATGTAAATGGGGTTAGGGATGAGCATAGGGTTAAGTTAGCTTCTTTAGAATTTTTGGACTATGCCATGCAATGGTGGCATCAATACCTCATGGACATTGACCTACACAAGAGGCCGCCCGTGGTCTCTTGGAACGATTTGAAAGCATGTTTACGCGCTCGATTCGTACCCCCACACTTTAGGAAAGACCTTATGTTGAAACTCCAACGGTTTCATCAAGGCGCGCTAAGTGTGGATGATTACTTTAAACAACTAGACACACTTTTAATTCGAGTTAATATGGATGAGATTGAGGAGGCTAAGATAGCTAGGTTTGTGAGTGGACTTCGAAGGGATATTCAAGACGTGGTAGAGTTACAAGAATATTCTTCTTTGGAAAATGTGGTGCACCTTGCTAGCAAAATTGAAAATCAACTTGCAAGGAAAAATGCTTTCAAAAATTCTTCTGAAGATAACTACTACCACTCTTCTTGGAAAAATAAAAACTCTTTTTCAAACATCCCTTCTAAGGACTCTACTTTCAAACCTAGAGAGTCTAAGCCTTCCACTTCCAATGCTAGGCCTAAATCACCACAAAAATCGTCTAGTAAGAAGTGTTTTAAATGTTTAAGCTATGGACATATTGCTTCTAATTGCCCTACTAAACGAACTATGTATATGCATGATGGGGTAGATAGTAGTGAGCATGGGTCCGAATCTTCTAGACATTCCTCACCTTCTAGATCCCCAAGTGAGAGTGAAAGTGAAAGCCCACATGAGGGTGACCTATTAGTAATAAGACGCATGCTTGGACAAGTGTTAAAACCTTTTGATGAAACTCAAAGAGAAAATATTTTTCATTCAAGGTGTCTTATTAATGATAGAGTTTGCTCTTTGATTGTGGATGGGGGGAGTTGTGCAAATGTGGCAAGCACAAGAGTGGTAGACAAACTTGGATTGCCTACCATCTCTCATGCCAAGCCCTACAAGTTACAATGGTTGAGTGAGGTGGGTGAGATAGTGGTGAACAAACAAGTCCTCATTACATTTTCCATTGGCAAATATAAAGATGAGGTCTTGTGTGATGTTGTTCCAATGGAAGCTACTCATATCCTTTTAGGTAGGCCATGGCAATTTGATAGAAAAAATTTTCATGATGGCTTTACCAACAAAATTTCTTTTAACTTCCATGGACACAAAGTCATTCTCAAGTCTCTCTCTCCAAAGGAGGTACATGAGGACCAAGTCAAAATGAGAGAAAAGAGAGAGAAAGAAAAAGAAATTAAAAATTCCAAGAGAAGCCTTCTCATATCTTCCCAACAAGTTCAAAAGGTAATAGTTACTCACAAGCCTATTTTTTTAGCTATTCCTAGCCCTATTGAATATGAGTCGGCTAAGGATAGTCCCACATGTTTGGACCATTTGGTAAAGGAATATGAAGATGTGTTTCAAGATCCTCCCAAAGGCTTACCACCTCTAAGAGGGATTGAACACCAAATAGACTTCATGCCCGGGGTTTCTTTACCAAATCGCCCTGCATATAGGACCAATCCCCAAGAGACCAAAGAAATTCAAAGACAAGTTGAGGATTTATTAGCTAAGGGGTGGGTACAAGATAGCATGAGCCCATGTGCTATGTCTGTCATACTTGTCCCTAAAAAGGATGGGACATGGAGGATGTGTACGGATTGTCGCGCTATAAATAACATCACCATCAAATATAGGCATCCCATTCCTAGGTTAGATGACTTGTTGGATGAATTACATGGGTCTAAAATATTTTCCAAAATTGATCTTAAGAGTGGTTACAATCAAATTCGAATTAAACATGGTGATGAATGGAAAACCGCTTTTAAGACCAAATTTGGTTTATATGAGTGGTTGGTCATGACTTTTGGCTTGACTAATGCTCCCAGTACCTTCATGCGACTCATGCATCATGTTTTAAGAGCATTCATTGGCAAGTTTGTTGTGGTTTACTTTGATGATATTCTTATATATAGCTTGTCCTTAGAAGATCATGAGTCACATGTTAGACAAGTTCTAGAAACCCTTAGGAAGGAGAAGTTGTATGCTAACCATGCTAAATGTTTCTTTGCATTAGATCATATAGACTTCCTAGGGTTTGTGGTTAGTCATAAAGGGGTGCATGTAGATCAAACAAAAGTTGCAGCAATTCAACATTGGCCTACACCCACCAATGTCAATGAAGTACGAAGCTTTCATGGCCTTGCTAGTTTTTATAGGCGGTTTGTGAAAGACTTTAGTACAATTGCCGCACCTTTAAATGCCATAGTAAAGAAGGATGTGGTTTTTAAGTGGGGACAAGAGCAAGAAAACGCTTTTCAAACTTTGAAGGATAAATTAACTAAAGCCCCCATTCTAGCCCTTCCTAACTTTGCTAAGACATTTGAAATAGAGTGTGATGCCTCTAATATAGGCATTGGGGTCGTCCTCCTTCAAGAAGGACACCCCATCGCTTATTTTAGTGAGAAACTCAAAGGGAGTCATCTCAATTACTCCACTTATGATAAAGAACTTTATGCTCTTGTTAGAGCTTTGCAAAATTGGCAACATTATCTTTTTCCAAAGGAATTTGTGATTCATAGTGATCATGAGTCCCTTAAATATTTGAAAAGCCAAAGCAAGCTTAATAAGAGACATGCTAAGTGGGTGGAGTTTATTGAGCAATTTCCTTATGTGATCAAACATAAACAAGGTAAAATTAATGTAGTGGCCGATGCTCTTTCACGAAGATATACCTTGTTAAATGTTTTAAATGTTCAATATTTAGGTTTTGATCACATAAAGGAACTTTATCATGATGACTTAGATTTCTCTCTAATCTATCAAGAGTGTTCCAAGGGAGGTCACAAAGACTTTTTCTTACATAATGGTTTTCTTTTCAAAGGAAAAAGACTTTGTGTTCCCCAAGGATCCATTAGACAATCTCTTGTTAGAGAGGCTCATGAGGGTGGGCTTATGGGACATTTTGGGGTAGCTAAGACCTTAGAAACATTGCATGAACATTTCTTTTGGCCTCACATGCGCAAATCCGTACATACCTTCTGTGATAGATGTATAGCATGTAGGAAGGCTAAATCTAAGGTCCAACCCCATGGTTTATATACCCCTCTTCCTATCCCTACAATGCCTTGGGTTGATATTTCTATGGATTTTATCTTAGGACTACCCAAGACATCGAAGGGTAAGGATTCCATCTTTGTGGTAGTGGACCGTTTTTCTAAAATGGCTCATTTTATTCCATGCCACAAAGTGGATGATGCATGCCATATTGCAAATCTCTTCTTCAAGGAAGTTGTTCGTTTGCATGGACTTCCTAGAAGTATAGTATCTGATAGGGATTCTAAGTTCTTAAGTCACTTTTGGCGGACCTTATGGGGGAAACTTGGCACCAAACTTCTGTTTTCTACTACCTGCCACCCCCAAACTGATGGTCAAACCGAAGTGGTTAATAGAACTTTGGGTCAATTATTAAGATGCTTTATTTCCGGGAATCCAAGGGCTTGGGAGGATTTACTACCTCATGTTGAATTTGCCTATAATAGAGTAGTGAATTCCACCACTAACCATTCTCCTTTTGAGGTTGTTTATGGGTTTAATCCCCTCACACCTCTAGATCTTCTTCCCATTCCTGTCCTTGATGAGGTTCTATGCAAAGACGGTTTTGAAAAGGCATCTTTTGTTAAAGATTTGCATAACCGCATCAAGTTACAAATTGAGAAGAAAGTTGGTAAGTATGCTGACACTGCCAACCAAAGGAGAAAGGCATTAATCTTTGAGCCCGGTGATTGGGTTTGGCTTCATTTGAGAAAGGATAGATTTCCTTCTCTAAGGAAGTCCAAACTTATGCCTCGTGGTGATGGCCCTTTCCAAGTCATCAAGAGGATTAATGATAATGCCTATGAGTTAGATATGCCCTCTACTTATCTTGGTAGTACTTCTTTCAATATTACTGATCTCACTCCTTTTGCTGCAGGTTTCCCAAATTCGTGGACGAATTCTCTCCAACCCGGGGAGTATGATGGAAACCAAGTAGAGGATGCTCAAGGCCATAAAGCCCAAGCCCAACAAGGGGCCCAAGCCCATCAAGGGGTCCAAGCCCAACAAGGGGCCCAAGCCCAACGAATTACTAGGAGCATGGCAAGAGCTTTGGGACAAGAGTATAATAAAATGGTTCTTCTTATTTCTTTTGTAAAATAGGGGTGTGAATGTAATAAAAAGGTGTAAGTAGTGAGGGAGTCTAGGGGGAGTGTAGATAGGAGCCTAGGGGGTGCCAAACCAAATTTCATTGCATTTGTGTGCCATTTAGCTTGCATTTTCAGCACCTCTAGGCTATAAATAAAGGTGCTTAGCTTGTACAATTCAGATTGGAATTTTATAGTAGAGAGACTATACTCAATTTTGGAGAGAATTTGTGAGTTTTGAGTCTTCCTCTTCTTTGCCTTATCTTGTGAGCTATGGTGAGCTTCAAGTGGTGGCACTCCATCACTTATCTTGGTTCAAGGTTCCAAGTGGCGTGAATGGCTTCTTCCAATCCTCAAAATCCAGCAAGCATCTTCATATGAGTGTCTTCTTTCCTTTCTTCAATTTTCCATTCGGTAGTTTCATTTCCTAATGTGTTTCCTTCATTTTCTACCGTTTACATTCTGTTTTCCAGCTTTGTTCTTTGTTTCTTTTTTCGGTTCAATAGCTAGTTTCTTAATTCTGTCCAGTTTTAATTCTTGTTCTTATTTCCTTTTGTTTTGATTCAATTTGACAATACATGGACTTCAATATGAGTCTTGGTTGGTGCTTAGTTTTGGTGAGTTCTTGAATTTAGAACATTGATCCAATTCTAAAGTAAAGTGCCTTTCAAATCCAGCTCAAGTTGTTCCTAAGAATGTCAAGAATCATGTGTTCTTGTAGTTACATTCACATCACGTGATCACTCACCTTCTCTTCCATCTCCATAAGCTTTTCTCTTCTCCTTTCTTCCTACTCTTTCAATTGTTCATGTTTAGCTTGTGTTCTTGAGTTTTGGTTTGGTTATTTTTCATTTTCCAGCAGCTGTTCTTATTCTTTTCTGTTTTGGTTCGGTGCATTTTAATTTCCAGCACTTCTAATTCAGTTTGCTTATCTTTTGTTCCATTTTGTTCGGTTCAATTTGACTATAATTGGAACTTCCATATGAGTTTGGAATTGGTGCTAGTTTTTGGAGAGTTCTTGACTTAGAACAATGATCCAATTCTAAGAAAAAGTGCCTAACTATTGTCCAACTCAAGTTGATTCCTAAAAAGGTCAAGAACCTTTCTCTTTGTGGCTATTGGAATCACATCAAAAGGAGTGCATAGTTTAGGAAATCTGAATTTTACTTTGTAATTCAAGTTCTCTTGTATTTCCTTTGAATTGTAATTACATTCAACTTTGATTAATTAGTGCAATAATTACGTATTATACGGTGAGTGTGTCTTCAATGGCTCTAAGTGTCTAGAAGCCTCACCTTAGGATTCGTCTAGTTTTAAAGCTTTGTAGTTAGTAATCTTTAATTGTGCTTAGTTAATTGTTTTGCTTTAATTACTTGTTTTGTATTGTTAATTGCTTTGCATTGTTTTCTTTGCATAAAATTGTGTTTTTCATGCCTACTTGTGATCTAAGTAAATTACTTAGAAAAAGGTTTGTGACAAGTTTTAAGGGATAGATTTTGGCAAGGAAAGACTTGGTACTTAAGAGATCCTAGTGATCCACCTCTCTTTCCTGGAAAGCTACCTTCATTACTATCCTTATCTTTTTTGGGGTAAATTACTTATAACACAAAACTTTAACCATGTCTTCACCATCTCGCAATTCTAATGAAAGTGAGGGAACAATCCTTAAATCTCTTTTGGAAAAAATTGCCCAAGATGTTCAAGCACTTTCATATAGACAATTGCAACATGAGGTCCAACTTAAAGAAAAAGATGCTCAATTTTCTTTGATGCAAGATGAGTTGAAAATGGTTAAAGAGAAGAATGAATACAACAAATCAAAAAGATCTTCAAAATCATCTAGCTCTAGGTTCATTGACATTTATGATAAGAAATGTTTTAGAATGCATGAGTATTATCAACCTTAACCTATGAGAGTTAGAGAAGAAATGAAAGAGCTTATGGAAAAAGGAAGAAACTTCATAAACAGAGAAAAATAATATATTAGAAGAGAAAAAGAGTTTAAAGAAAAATTTCAAGCTCTTGTAAGAAAGAAAGAAGAGAAGGAAAAAAGAGAAAGAGCGGAAGACGAAAGGAAAGCTAGAAAAGAGAAAGAAAAGAGAGAAAAAGTGATGATAGAAAAGGAAAATACAAAAACCTCTTTTTCTGGAGTTGAATCAGATATCAATAACATTATATCTTCTCTAAAAAACCCTTGTGAAGATGTGCCTGTAGAGAAATCTATGTTTGGAGCTGAACCAGATATAGATATAAATGTTTCTTCCATAGAAAATACAAAAGAATGTTTGACTAAAAAGGAAGAAGAGAAAACCAACAAAGAAGAAGAGTCTTTTATGACACCCCCTGAAAGCATAACTGGGAAAGACTCCTTAAAGGGGGATTGCAATACTTTGAACTCTTCTTTTCAATTATATAATGATCACTCTTCTTTACAAAAATCTCAAAAACCAAACTTTGTGATGTTGTTGCCTAGTTTGGGGAATATACAACACAAAGTGAACAAAAATATTTTTGAAAGAGGTCTTATGTTATTCTTTAAAAAGAATTTTAAAGATAAAAGGCCTTATTTTTGTTTAGTTTTCTTTTGTTTTAATTTTCTTTTAAAAAAGAAATTTATCTTATGTTTGTTTGATGTTTACTGTAGACTGACATTTGATCCTGGAGGACGAGCCTAGTTTCAAAGCAGGAATAAGGCTGTTGTTCGAGATCAAACCTGTAGATCTAAGGACAGATCCTCTCAAGAAGGAGGGGATAATGGAAACTGTTCCTGCCGGTTGACTCGAAACGCCTTCATGCGTCTACGTCACTCTCACGTCCAGAGTCCTTGTGTTCGCCTGTGCCTTCCCTGTGATGAACACCTGAAACACAAAGACAATGGGCGCCCTAACGGCCGTTTGCACTCCGACGCTCAAGTCAATACTAGGGATAGGAAACACCGAAAACTGTATACTTTTGCTCTTGTGTGTGTAACGGCGCAAGAGGTTTCTTTTTTTTTTCCGTTGGCCAAGCTTGTTAACTTACTATTTATAGAATGAAAACTAGGGTTTCCTGTTTACCTGAAACAGGCCTTTCTGATGGGCGGGCCCAACACTGTTGTTACCTTACTCCTAGGATAACCTAGCGCGTGGGGTCCCTAATTGGAGTGCAACCCCTGACGGGATGACCACCTGGATGCCTCCTCATGCACCTGATCTCTGGGGTCACCCGCCTCTGAGAGTGCCCTAGTTGTTCACGTGTCATGCATGCAGCTCGCCCCTGATCGTGGCCCTTGTTGGCCATATCCTTCTAGTGGCTTTTATACTTTGTGTCACGCCTGAACGCGTCATCCACTCTACATGCATTGGCACTCGTGATCTAGGCTTCTCCCTTACTGATAACTGGTGTGTGATTTGGGATCCACTTCTCGTGGCCCATCTCTACCTTTTGGTTTCCCGATGTCCGACCTCTCCACACTGTTTAGTGGCAAGTCGATACATCCTGCTGACCGATGTCCGACCACTCTCAGCTTCTTTGTGCTTTGCGAGGTACTGGCCCACACTGCTCGTGGGACCCGCTTACGTGGCACCAACATCACCAGTGGTTTAGTCAATGCCCGGGGACTGGTCGGTACAGAAACCATCCAGCCACATACATCCACATAATGATGATGAAGAAGAAGCATTGGATTTGAGGACAAATCCTTTTCAAGAGGGAGGGGATGATGGAAGAGGCCCAAGCCCATGATAGAAAAAGCCCAAGCCCAAATACAAGTTCAAGCTTCATCTCAAGCCCAACAAATAGAAGATCTGAGCCAATTAAGCATCATTGGATGTCTTTTTTTGTAATTACTTTTGAGTATTTTTAGTAGAACATAAAGGGAGGTGTAGATATAGATATAAGAGATGCAAATGTATAAAGATAAGTCACACATTCCATGTGACATAAAAAGAAGGTGTAGGTGTAGATTTATGAGGTGCCAAAAAAAGAAATCAAGTCACACTTCCCTTATGACTAGGAATTGACTCCAAATTCAAATGCTTCTCATTTGAATTTCCCTCCACTTTCATTTGATTTTTCAGCCCTTTAAACACTGTAAATAAGAGGGTTTGGCTCATGTATTTGCAAGATTAATATACTTAGTGAATTGCTGTCAATTTGTGCCAATTTCACTTCTTGCCCAAAAACCTCTTAGGTTAGGCTATTGATCTTCACAAATCCCCCTTACCAAAGAGAGTTGGTCTCACCACTCTCAATCCCTACATTTTATGCACCTTCAAGGTCACCATCACTCCTAGGAGGACCTTGCACGCTGATACTCCATAGAGCTTCTGCCAATCACCAACAATTTCTACCAAACAATGAAGGCACTTCTCCATCATGTACTAAACACACCCTTAGGCCCATTAACACATGCATGCAACTTATTCCCCAAAACCCTATTGCTCTTGGGCTTAGGCGTTATAGACAATGTTTTACTTGTACTAGACCTGAATGTACTAAACACACCCTTAGGCCCATTAACACTCTTCGTTGGCCTGACCAGGCCTATACGCGAAGGATTACATTAAGTATATGAATGAAAGTTTATACACACATACCTGGAGCCTACTCATGTGGCTCATCAACTCGACCTGACGACCGAGCTGACCTGTTTGACACAGACACCGATGTCCGATCACCGAGCACTGAGTTCAGCGCTTTGGTCCAGTACCTTATTATTTTGAAAAGTTATAATAAACAAATTAAAAAATTGTGAAAAAAAGCTTAAATAACGGACTCACGTGTACAACATTACGTTAATTTATTTAGATGTAATTATTCTCAAATTCTTTCAACAATGTTTTATGGTTTGCATAAAAAAAATGGAACTGTAAATAGTAATATTATACATTATATATATATATATATATATATATATATATATATATAAAGGGGCATCTTAATTAATTTTGCAATATGATTTGAATTCTTTTCATAAAAGAAATTAAATTGTTTTTCTTAATCTAATAATACTAATTGAAATTTATTTAGCTTGCTTAATTGTATTAAGTTTTAGTTTTTTATAACTCTGTTTTATACAAGTAATTATATTAAAGTATACAAAAATATAATTAATTTACACACATTAGTGCTATTAAAATTATTTTCTAACACAACTTATATATTTTCTTAATTTATTCTATGGTACGTATATTTTTGTCCCGGTTATTTTGGTGCGCGTTACCCAACAAAAGACAATCAACCTAACACAGATATACCTATAAAAAAAATGGGTTAAACGAAAAAAGAGAGTAAAACAATGTACAATTGAACTAAATATAAATAACATTTTTTTGAAAATAAGAAAATCAAATCATCTAAAACTTAGTTTTTGTTGAAGTGACAAATCAAATTAATCTTACTTCTTAGTAATATAAGATACACAAAAGTCAATAAGAACAAAATTTGGTTGAAAGAAACTGATAAGAGAAAATCAAAATTAGAAAATATATAGATTTCCATAATCTTCAACCGTTGATTCAAGTTTATCCATAATAAAAATTTTGTTCTTTCTAAAATCGAGTTACCTCTTATAGATAAAAATGTTACCTCTTATAGAAACAAACAAAAACCAATTAGTTAAGCAAAGTCCATGGCCTACCTTCACTCGAATAATTGTAAAGAGAAACTCCCACCTCAACTACCCTACTAGTAGCAATGAAGTACTTAACAAAATTATTTTAATAGAAATGGAAAAAAAATATTATTATATTAGAAGTGAAAAAAAAAATTATAACAACAATCACAACTTTTTATCAATTCAACTATTATCCTCATCATTATCCATATCCCATTTGTTAAAACTAAACAATAATAAAGTGATTCAATTATTATATCTTAGAATATTAATGGATTTTAATTTATATGAATATGACATATTAATATAAATTTTTGTATGTGTAATATATGTGAAAGGGACTTTAATTTACTCATAAATTTTGATATTAAATTATGTAATTTGATTATGCATATGCACACTAAAGGGGTAGATCCCATACCGTTCAAAAGATAATTATTTCCGTAATTTTTAACAAAATTTCCTTTCATTAAACTTTGAATATAACTTCTTGAAAAAAAAAAAAAAACTCATACCAAAACTAAGATATGTATTAAATGACGCATGATCATCTCTACAATAAATGACAAATTTGAATAAGTGATATAATACTAGAAATTGTTTATCATAGAATCAAATTCTTTCCAATTTTGGTAATCTAAAATCACACATTACTAAAGAGTCCAACATAAAGATCATTTATAAGTACCTTCTTCTATGAACATATTGAAGTACATTTTAAAAACAAATTTGTGACGAAAACACCAACTTCTAAAATAAACAATATCTCATATTATGTGATTTATCCTAATAATGTTATCTTAACAAATTTGAGGTTATGACATTGGTGTTATTTGTGGGGACAAAGATGAAGGTTTTAAGTCACTCCTACCTCGAAGCCCTCAATTGTGAATTTTGGTATGTCTTTTAACAAATCTATATATCTTTTATGGGCGAAAATTGTGACGAAAGTATCAATCTCCAAAATGGACAATACTTCATGTAAAATTGAAGATATAATAAATAATTTTTGAAGAGAGAATATAAATGAAGATTTTCTTCCTAACAAGGGTGTTTACTTCACAAGAATATATAATGATTTTCTCTCTCACTATTAAAAAATCTAAGATAAAGAAGAGAAAACAACATTGTAATATGACAATGTTTATTTTTCCTACATATACAAATACTTAGACATAAAGAATATGGGTTTGGAGAGTTTTTTTTTATTAAGCATGATTGTAGTTGTATGTATCTTTGTATGCATCTTCTCCTTGTATTTATAATTGCTCAGATGTGATTGTTATAGAGCAATCTTAATATTGACATATTCATTATAATTCTAATATGCATTTTTTCAATCTTGATGCACAATGTTACTGGATTTAACTTAAGTATTCTTACTTTTGTTTACATATACAAGGTCATGTTTCCTTTTGCATTTGTGTTCAATATAATAACAGAAACAAGGTGCAAGACATATTATCACAATTAATATATTTTCTTTTATAACATCACATGGTATAAGTGCTCCATTTGATTTGAATATATATTTTCCATATTTTATACAAATATAATTGTTGCAAATATTCATTCAAATATCATCAAATTATGTAGAAGGTATGCGCTCTAGAACCTATGGAGTGTATGAGGTTAATTTCTTGAAGTTTAGCTAGGTGTAGTAAGGACAATGTTTTTTTTTAGTTAGTTTTGGTGATTTTTGGCTGAAATTGGTGTTTGAGTAATGTGTATAAGAATTGAACTACCCTTGAAGTGGTTCTAATTTATTTATTTGTTATTGTCGATAAAAAAAATAAAAGTATGCGCTCTGAACTTGTTTTTGAACTACATATAAATAAAGTAATGTGATTAGCATTGGTTAATTTATAAGTAAAAACAGGTTAATCATGTTATAAAAATTTAATTTATTAATGAAGATATATAGGTTAAATAGTATAGTCATGTTCTTTAAGTAGAAATTTAAGTTAATTAATTATGTATTTTTTATTCACAAAAAAATAAATTGAATAAAAATTGAGCATTTGAGGGATAATCCAACTCTTGTAAGTGAGGGATAATCCAACAACTCTTGTAAGTGATATTGTCTAGTGATATTGGGTCCCTTCCCTTACTAAGGATATACTTTTCTTATTTCCCTTCCCCTACTTGAAAATATATATATATATATATATATATATAAACCAGACTTAACTCCAACATCACAACATATATATGTATTTTGCCTTATATTGCTCTATCTTACACTCTTATCTAACGTATAAAATTACTTGTAGATTATGCTTACATCTTGTTTAAACATATGACTAACTTTGTAAACTCAAGCACCCTCCACATGATTGTTGCAGCGCCAATGACAAAATATTACAACATTACACATCAGATTAAGCATGATAATCCTTGAATTCCCCATCCACAACTCTTTTGCAGCATCGCTGACATAATATTGTACTATTATGCACCACCATAAGCCTAATAAACCTTGATTCCCCTATGTTTTCTTATGATATTTTAGCTTGCTCACAAACTTCATTTTGTAGTAAGGTATCTCATGATTTAGGTCACCTGCAAATAGTCCACGACATATCGTTGTGTAGCATATTATCAATGTGATGCACCAACATAAAAATTGCATGCTAACCATATATTTGAAAGCAAAGGTTTAACTCCCTAAACGTTGCCACTAAAAGACTGCCACTTCTAAATTTCCAAGCCACACCCTTTGTTATCAACTAACAGGAAATTTAAAAATACATCCTTTGTGTAAATATTTTCTCCTAACCCTAAAATTTTTATGCAGATTATTGGATTCACACACCAGTAAAAATATGAAAACATTTTCTTCTTATATTTTTTTTATTATCCATGCCCATGTTTTTGTTAAAAAAAATAGGTCAAGTTGAATAGGAATGGTGAATTTTCACAATTTCTCTTGAAAAACTGATTTAGAATAAAATTCTTAAGAAATCATTTGATTAAAAATAAAAATGTAGATAAAAAATCATCCGATTTAAATTTCAATTGACTAACTGAAACTTACAAAATCAAACAATTAAATTGTATTCAGTCAAAGTATCAATTAGTTAAATTTTTAAAAACACAAGAACCAATTCAAGATTTTAGTGAATAAACATTAAGAAAGATAGAAAGAATATCACACAATAATTTTTATATTGGTTCACTCTTCCTCAAAGCTATATCCTGTTTTTCAGTCACACCAGCTAATATTTCACTAACATACAAAACCTTTACAACACAAGACTCTCAAGAACACACCTCTTGAACCCTACAAGAGTATTCTACAACCACATAACCCACAACAATGAACATAAATTATAAACCCTATCTAATTTCACTTCACAATAAAAAAAAAAAAAATACAAAAATGAAACAAAAACACTTGAGATTTCCTGAATAATCAATCAGCTTATGGAAAACTCAGAAAAGCCTTTCACCACAACAAAAGTGATCCAAAAATTCACAAGATTTTCTCCAAGATTCAAAATCAATTTGATTTTCTTTCTTTCTCACAAGAGGTTGCAAATTCTATTTCTTTTCGTAAAAATTAAAATTATGAAAATTTGTTTATATACTGTAAAATACAGTTTTGCTTATAACTGAAATTGTAAGTTTAAACCAATTAAAACTTCATTTTAATCTTTTGATTTCACTTAAACAATAGACTAATTTAAGTTTTTAATATGTTATGACTACATTCTTTTGAAAACTTAAAATTTTAATCTTTGAAAACAAGTTCCAGCTGATAGAAAACCTTCACTAAACTTACAAAAATCTTAAGTGATTTATTTTAACTAATTGATTCGATAAATCAATACATATTAAAGTAGCAATTCAATCCACTAAAATTTCTCTTAATATTATCAACAAGTTCTAAACAGTTTAAAAACATTTTAAAAGCATTCTTGGATCAATTTAATTTGGGAAGAAATAAGTATAAACCCATACATCAAAATCAAACCCATACACACACTAAAGAACTTTAGTCTTCTTTCTTCATGAGGTAAAAGACTTCAATCTTCATGAGGGTACATCAAATATAGTTTAGCATTAGCTTCAATTCCAACAATTTTCATTTGTATTGATGTAAACACTTCCAATGCATTAAATTTAAGGTTTCTAAAGATTGCATTATTTCTATGGGTCCATATATTCCATATATTTTCCACCCACACAGTTCTCCAAACATTATTACCCTTGTACTTAGACCTGCTAGTTCAAAACCTAAGAAATGGTCCTTAGTTATGTTATGATGTAATGATTGTACACCTATCAACAAATCTGACATCTCCCAAATATTTCTTACTACCATACATGTAAAGAATAAGTTATTTATATTTTCATCATGTGCCTAACACATTGCTCACATTCTATAACTCAATTGTATTCCTCATAAGGCTAAATTTTCAAACATTGCTAACTTATTATGTAAGATTTCTCCATACACGCAACTGAGCTGTTGGCAAAGTTTTAGTTTTCCAAAGTTTGTCATTTACATCCTCATCCTCCCCTCTAATTTATTTTCTTAACCTCTTATATGTGGACCTCACCGTATACTGTAAAATTTCCTCTTCTTTCCAAACTCATTTATCCTACCTATCTTTTTGTATTGAACACCCTTGAACCAACTGTGTAAAATCTTCTAACATAGGTTTCTTCCACTCAAACCATTTTCTTCTCCAATTCATATTTCAATCCCACTTGTTTCCATACCATCCTTTTGACTATGCTAATTTAACACCGTTTTGATTTGAGTTAGAGTACTGATGAGAATAAAAAAGATGTTGTTAATAGGAAGAATGGAAAAGGGCCAAATCATTTAAAGTTCTTCTTATTAGTCTTTTCAAAAGATGAGGCCCAAGCCCAAGAAGGCCAAAGCCCAAGAAGCCCAAGGCCACACATTAAATAAAAAAGCATCATTTGAATAAATTTTGTATAGTTGTAGGAGGTGTGAATATTAAATAAAAAGTGTGAATAGTTAAGGGGGGTGTAGATGCATTTTAGGAGGTGCTGAAAATAGGAAGTGGGTCACAATTACTTCATGACTAGGTGGCACCAATTTGCATTTGAATTTGGAGGGAACTTTGAGTTTCATTTGTGTTTCATTTCAGCCCTCTTCTATTATAAATAGAGAGGTTGGGCTCTTGTAAATTCAAAATTGGATAATTGATATAGAGAAACTCTACTCATTTGGAGAGAGATTTGTGTGAGATTTGGATCTCCTTGCTTAGTCTCATCTTGTGAGCTTTTGGAGAGCTTCAATTGGCGGCTTCCTTCACTCATCTTGGGACTCCATCACCAAGTGGCGTGAGCAACTCCAATTCCCATTCCAACCGATCTTCATTCACCTAAGTTTCATTCCTTCATTTCATTTTCTGTTTTCAATCGGTAGTTTAGAGTTCTTTAAGAGTTCTTCACCTTTCCGCCGTTTATTTTTGTGTTCATGTGTTGTTTCCAGTTTTCTGTTCGATGCTTTGTGTTATTAATTCAGTTTTGTTTCGAAATCTTGTTCCATGGATGTTCACAAGGAGATAACACTCTTATTTGAGTTTGGAACATCATTTGGACGGCTATGTCTCCATTGATGATTCCTGATGTGAATGTAACTACAAGAACACATGATTCTTGACATTCTTAGGAACAACTTGAGCTGGATTTGAAAGGTACTTTACTTTAGAATTGGATCAATGTTCTAAATTCAAGAACTCACCAAAACTAAGCACCAACCAAGACTCATATGGAAGTCCATGTATTGTCAAATTGAATCAAAACAAAAGGAAAGAAGAACAAGAATTAAAACTAGACAGAATTTAAATGATAGCTACTGAACCAAAACAGAATTGAGAACACAATGCTGGAAACACAAAATTAAACGGTAGAAAAAGAAGTAAACTCTAGGAATCAAAACTACCGAATGGAAAATTGAAGAAAAGGGAAGAAGAACACTTATAGAAGAAGATGCTTGCTGGATTTTGAGAATTGGAAGAAGCCATTCACGCCACTTGGAACCTTGAACCAAGATAAGTGATGGAGTGCCACCACTTGAAGCTCACCATAGCTCACAAGATAAGGCAAAGAAGAGGAAGACTCAAAACTCACAAATTCTCTCCAAAATTGAGTATAGTCTCTCTACTATAAAATTCCAATCTGAATTGTACAAGCTAAGCACCTTTATTTATAGCCTAGAGGTGCTGAAAAATAGGTGGGAAATTTCAAATAAAACTCATTTGAAATTCCCACAAAAAACAAGTCACATGGGAGGTGTGACCTTTTTCTACTATGACACCTCCTAAAAACTACACCTACACCCCCCTACTAAGTCACATGGACAAAGTGACTCTCTCTAATACATTCACACCTATTTATTTAATATCCACACCTCCTACAAGAGTCATTCAAATGATGCTCTTTTATTTAATGCTTGGCCTTGCCCCTCATGGTTTGGACTTGGGCTTCTTGGGCTTGGGCTTGGGCCTCATCTTTTGCAAAGACTAATAAGAAGAACTTTAAATGCTTTGGCCCTTGTCCATTTCTTCTATTGATAACATCTTTTTGATTCTCATCATACTCCCCAAGTTGGAGAGAATTCGTCCACGAATTCAGTACTCCTGCATAAAACAAAGTCAGTTGGCAATTAGATAAGAGAATACAAGAAAAAATAGGCAAACATGACTTAGTACGTTGAAATGTTGGGAGTTCAGAAAAAGATGTCCTATACATAGCCCATGTTGGAAAAGATTGTTTATAAATGATATTATTTGAAAAACCAGAAGGTATGAAAAAATCATCCTTAACATTCTTCATCCAATATGGTGCATAAGTAGGAACCTTGGGTAATGAACAAGACAAAGAAGAAGGATACCTTGTAGGCGTAGCACGAGTCAACAAGATTGAATTAGTTGAGAAGGTATTATGACTCGGTTTAGCATGTACTTCATTTGTTTTTTCATTTTCTCTTTTAGTTTCTTTGAGATTGGTCCTATATGCAGGGCTATTTGGTAAAGAAACCCCGAGCATGAAGTCTATTTGGTGTGCAATCCCTCTTAGAGGTGGTAAGCCTTTAGGAGGATCTTGAAACATATCTTCATATTCTTTTACCAAATTGTCCAAACATGTGGGACTATCCTTAGCCGACTCACATCCAATAGTCTTAGGAATAGCTAAAAAAATAGGCTTTTGAGTAACTATTACCTTTGTAACTTGTTGCGTGGACATGAGAAGGCTTCTCTTGGAATTTTTTATATCATTTTCTTTCTCTGTCTTTTCTCTCATTTTAACTTGGTCCTCATGAACTTCCTTTGGAGAGAGAGACTTAAGAATGACTTTGTGCCCATGGAAGTTAAAAGACATTTTGTTGGTAAAGCCATCATGAAAAATTTTTCTATCAAATTGCCATGGCCTACCTAAAAGAATATGTGTGGCTTCCATTGGGAGAACATCACACAAGACCTCATCTTTATATTTACCAATAGAAAATGTAATGAGGACTTGCTTGTTAACAACAATCTCACCTACCTCACTTAACCATTGTAATTTGTAGGGCTTGGCATGAGAGATGGTAGGTAATCCAAGTTTGTCTACCACTCTTGTGCTTGCCACATTCGCACAACTCCCCCCATCCACAATCAAAGAGCATACTCTATCATTAATAAGACACCTTGAATGAAAAATATTTTCTCTTTGAGTTTCATCAAAAGGTTTTAAAACTTGACCAAGCATGCGTCTTATTACTAATAGGTCACCGTCATGTGGGTTTTCACTCTCACTCTCACTTAGGGATCTAGAATGTGAGGAATGTCTAGAAGATTCGGACACATGCTCACTACTATCTACCCCATCATGCATATACATAGTTCGTTTAGTAGGGCAATTAGAAGCAATATGTCCATAGCTTAAACATTTAAAACACTTCTTACTAGACGATTTAGGTGGTGATTTAGGCCTAGAATTGGAAGTGGAAGGCTTAGATTCTCTAGGTTTGAAAGTAGAGTCCTTAGAAGGGATATTTGAGAAAGAACTATTTTTATTTTTCCAAGAAGAGTGGTAGTAGTTATCCTTAGAAGAATTTTTGAAAGCATTTTTCCTTGCAAGTTGATTTTCAATTTTACTAGCAAGGTGAACCACATTTTCCAAAGAAGAATATTCTTGCAACTCTACCACGTCTTGAATGTCCCTTTGAAGGCCACTCACAAACCTAGCTATCTTAACTTCCTCACTCTCATCCATATTAACTCGAATTAAAAGCGTGTCTAGTTGTTTAAAGTAATCATCCACACTTAGCGTGCCTTGATGAAACCGTTGGAGTTTCAACAATAGGTCTTTCCTAAAGTGTGGGGGTACGAATCTAGCGCGTAAACAAGCTTTCAGATCGTTCCAAGAGACCACGGGCAGCCTCTTGTGTAGGTCAATGTCCATGAGATATTGATGCCATCATTGCATGGCATAGTCTAAAAATTCTAAAGAAGCTAATCTAACCCTATGCTCATCCCTAACCCCATTTACATCAAAAATTTGGTCAACCTTAGCCTCCCATCCTAGGTATACATTGGGATCACTTTCACCACTAAAACTAGGAAGTTTTACATTAGGAGAACAAGGGCCAGCCACATGTTGGCGCCTCTCTTCATGGTGATGATGTCTTGGCCTTGGATTATCTTCATAATAACCATGGGAGTGCCTTGAAGAATGCCGACTAGGAGGAGGAGTTCTTCGCTCTCGGTTTTGATGCATTTCTTCTCGGTTTAACTGCAAACTTTGGAGCCGTGCTTCCATCTTCCTTATCACCTCAAGATAGTGAGCATTGGATTGCTTGGCATTCTTTAAGTCCTCATAAAGGGCTGCCTTTTGTGGTGAGCATGGTTTGGAGGACTCTCCACTAGAGAAATGAGCCATGAGTAGAAAATACACAAAAACAGAAAACAAAACAGTGAAAGAAACTTGTTAGACAATTAAAAAACAGTGAGATATAGGTTGCTGGAAAATGCCCAAGAAAACACTCAAACCACTCCAAGAAAATATTCTGTCCTCAACCAAGCCTTTCTTGTGGAATGGAATAGCTTCAAGTGAAATATGTCACAACAAACCAACTTACTTAAGAACAAGTCTCCACACAACTTTAAGAAGAACAAAAAGACAAGCAAGAAAAAGGTGTAAACAATAAAAGCTAAACCAAAAACAGAGAGTAATGTATGACAAACTAGAAAGAATATGAATGAAAGACAATCAAGAAAAATAAGGAATTCAATGAATAAAGAAGGCACACAAAAAGAGTCCTAAAGAAAAGTGCTAGAGTAGATGAAAGAAAACAGAAAACAGCTACTGGAATTTTTATTTTTTTTTAAAGCAAACTGTGCTATGTTTACAGATTTAACTGTACCGATTGAAAGCGAACTGGAATGTGAAAAATTAACCACAGAAACTTCAATGTCTTAACTCAAAAATGGCACTGGAATGAGGTAAAAACAGTAAGCCAATTGAGAGATATAAATTTTTCAAAATTGCTGCCCAATTACCGTATTCTTTTCGGCAGTATTGTACACTTTTCGTATTTTATTTATCATTTTTTGTGTACTTGGAATTTTGGAGTGATTATTTTTTCTATGCTTTTGTAACACTTTGAAGTATGTAAATCCAAATTTTCACAAATTTCCTATGAGCCAATTAATTGCAGTAAATTGAAAACAGTAGCACGTTTGTAAGAAAACAGAGGAGCCTATTTAGGAATGAAAAACAGTATGATGAACTAGCAAAGACATAATGGAAATTGTGTAAAGGAACTTGTATAGAATGAAAATACAAGCATGAACTCAATATCTAAAAATGAAAATGCACAAAGGATCAAGCAATAAACTCAAAAACAGAAAGTAAACCAAAGCAAGAAACAATTAAAGCAATAAAAGTACTACTAGAAGTAATGACAATTATGGAATAACATGACTAAGACAAAACTTGACATGATTACAAAATTAAAAGACATATAACAAGATATAACCACAAGTGAAAAGAAGCTTAAGGTCAGCTCTAGGAAGGAGAATGCCATTCCAAAAGAGCAGCCATACTCATATGAACAATGAGTGCTAGAATCCTTTTCACAAACACATGGTGTAACAAAAGAAAACAGCAAGAAAACTCAAAATAAATCCTAAAACAGAATGGTAAACAACTTGAATTAAAGAGCTCTTGAAAGTAAAGTGCAAAGCTCTTAAGCTACCTTGAGTCCAATTCTGTTTTCAGCATTCTGTTTTGTTCTTGTTTTCCTTTCAATTCCGCCAAATGTTTGTGATAAGGACATGACACTCATTCTTCAATGAGTTTGGCTTCTCTCTTGGATGGCATTATCCTCCATTGAGATGACCTTAAGTCTCCTTAATGTTGTGTGTCTTGTTAAAGTGTCAATCCAACTCATATCATGTGGTATCTAGAGCTATGGTTGTGTGCAAAATTTTTTTAGAGTTGCTGGACACTTTGATTCTGTTTTTGTGATTAGTGATTCTGTTTTTGTGTTTTTTGAGTATTTCTTGCTGTTTTAATTGTTGTTAATTCATTGTGCTTGAGTCATTTTAATTTTTGAATCCATACATGTTTTGTCAAGTCATGTTTCTCCTAATATGTCAACAATTCTTTGTAGTACTTTTCTTGTAATTTTAGTTGCTTGATTTTGTTTTTCTTAATTGAGTACAGTTTTTGTGTTTCTGTTTTTGATCCTTTGGTGCATTTTCTTTTTAGTTTTGAGTTCATGCTTGTGTATTAGATCTATACAAGTTCTTAAACATCAATTCTATTGTGTCTTTTGAAGTTTCTCAATTCTATTTTTCATTCCAGTATAGGTTCCTCTGTTTTTCATAAAAACATGCTGACTGTTTGGTTTATCAAAATTTCTGTGCTTACTGGAAAATTCTGAACTTCTGGATTTAAGTAGTTTGAAGTTTTACAAAAGAGTGAAAAAAAGAAGTACATCAAAATTCAATATACAAAAAAAAGGATAAATGAAATACGTACAGTGTGTAAAATTCTGACGCTGGAAAACAGTGATTCGGCAATAATTTTCGGAAATTTATCACAATTAATTGGCTTACTGTTTTTGAGTGATTCCAGTGCCAATTTTTAGATAACATCTTGAATTTCCAGTGGTTAAAATTTCACATTCCATTTCGCTTTCTACAGTCTTTAAAGTCACGCACAATTTTAACAAAAAAAATTCCATTAGCATTGTTTTTTGTTTTTTTTCATCTATTCTAGTATTATTCTTTAGGACTCCTTTGTGTGCTATCCTTTCATTGTATGCCTTACTTTTCTTGTTTGTCTTTTAATTCATATTCTTTTCCAGTTTTGTCATATATTGCATTCTGTTTTTGGTTTAGCTTTTCTTGCTTATATCTTTTTTTATTGTTTTCTTGTTTCCTCTAAGTTTTGTGGTGACTTGTTCTTAAGTGAGTGTGGTTTGCTTTGACATTTTTCATTTGAAGCTCATCCAATCCACAAGAGAGGCTTGGTTAAGGAAAGAACACTTTTCTTGGAGTGGTTTGAGTACATTCTTTTGGCCTTTTCCAGCAAGCTACATTTTGCTAACAAGTTTTCTTAATTGTTTGTTTCTGTTTTTGTGCCTTTTATGATCATGGATAATTTTTCTAGTGGAGAATCCTCCAAACCTTGCTCACCTCAAAAGGCAGCTCTCTTTGAAGATTTAAAGAATGCTAGACAATCAAATGCACAATATCTTGATGTGATAAGACAAATGGAGGCAAGGCTCCAAAGCTTGGAGATAACCCGTGAAGAATTCAATCAAAATCGGGAGAGAAAACATCATCATCATCATCGGCATTCTTCAAGGACTTCTCACTCTTCTCATGGATATCATGAAGACAATGAACGGCGAAGGCACCATCATCATGAAGAGAGGCACCAACATGTGGCTGGCCCTTATTCACCTATTGTAAAACTACCTAGCTTTAGTGGTGAGAGTGATCCTAATGTGTACTTAGGGTGGGAGGCCAAGGTTGAGCAAATATTTGATGTAAATAGGGTTATAGATGATCATAGGGTTAGATTAGCATCCTTAGAATTCTTAGACTATGCCATGCAATGGTGGCATCAATATCTCATCGACATTTCATCGACATTGAACTACACAAGAGACCGCCCGTGGTCTCTTGGGACGATTTAAAAGCTTGTTTGCGCGCTAGATTCGTTCCTCCACACTTTAGGAAAGACCTATTGTTGAAACTCCAAAGGTTTCATCAAGGCACGCTAAGTGTGGATGATTATTTTAAACAACTCGACACACTTTTAATTAGAGTTAATATGGATGAGAGTGAGGAAGCTAAAATAGCTCGATTTGTTAGTGGCCTTCGAAGGGACATTCAAGATGTGGTAGAGCTACAAGAATATTCTTCATTACAAAATGTAGTTCACCTTGCTAGTAAAATTGAAAATCAAATTGCAAGGAAAAATGCTTTCAAAAATTCTTCTAAAGATAGCTACTACCACTCTTCTTGGAAAAATAAAAATAGCTCTTTTTCAACCTCCCTTCTACTCTACTTTCAAACCTAGAGATTCTAAGCCTTCCACTTCCACTTCTAGGCCTAAATCACCAACTAAATCATCTAGTACGAAGTGTTTTAAATGCTTAAGCTATGGACATATTGCTTCTAATTGCCCTTCTAAACGAAATATGTATATGCATGATGGGGTAGTGGTTAGTGAGCATGAGTCCGAAAACTCTAGACATTCCTCACCTTCTAGGTTCCCAAGTGAGAATGAGAGTGAAATCCCACATGAGGGTGACCTATTGGTAATAAGATGCATGCTTGGACAAGTTTTAAAACCCTTTGATGAAAGTCAAAGACAAAATATCTTTCATTCAAGGTGTCTTATTAATGATAGGGTATGCTCTTTGATTGTGGATGGGGGGAGTTGTGCTAATGTGGCAAGCACAAGAGTGGTAGACAAGCTTGGATTATCTACCATCTCTCATGCCAAGCCCTACAAATTACAATGGTTAAGTGAGGTAGGTGAGATTATTGTTAACAAGCAAGTCCTCATTACATTTTCTATTGGTAAATATAAAGATGAGGTCTTGTGTGATGTTGTCCCAATGGAAGCCACACATATTCTTTTAGGTAGGCCATGACAATTTGATAGAAAAGTTTTTCATGATGGCTTTACCAACAAAATTTCTTTTAACTTCCATGGGCACAAAGTCATTCTTAAGTCTCTCTCTCCAAAGGAAGTTCATGAGGACCAAGTTAAAATGAGAGAAAAGAGAGAGAAAGAAAATGATAAAAAAAGTTCCAAGAGAAGCCTTCTCATGTCCACACAACAAGTTAAAAAGGTAATAGTTACTCAAAAGCCTATCTTTTTTAGCTATTCCTAGGACTATAGAATGTGAGTCGGCTAAGGATAGTCCCACATGTTTGGACAATTTGGTAAAGGAATATGAAGATGTGTTTCAAGATCCTCCTAAAGGCTTACCACCTCTAAGAGGTATTGAACACCAAATAGACTTCATGCCCGGGGATTCTTTACCAAATCATCGAGCATATAGGACCAATTCCAAAGAAACTAAAAGAGAAAATGAAAAAGCAAATGAAGTACATGATAAACCGAGTCTTAATACCTTCTCAACTAAATCACTTTTGTTGACTCGCGCTACGCCTACAAGGTATCCTTCTTCTTTGTCTTTTTCATTACCCAAGGTTCCTACTTATACACCATATTGGATAAAGAATGTTAAGGATGATTTTTTCATACTTTCTAGTTTTCCAAATAATATCATTTCTAAACAATCTTTTCCAACATGGGCTATGTATAGAACATCTTTTTCTGAACTCCCAACGTCAAGTTTGCCTATTTCTTCTTGTATTCTCTTATCCAATTGCAAACTGACTTTGTGTTATGCAGGAGTACTGAATTCGTGGACAAATTCTCTCCAACTTGGGGAGTATGATGAGAATCAAAAAGATGTTGTTAATAGGAAGAATGGACAAGGGCCAAATCATTTAAAGTTCTTCTTATTAGTCTTTTCAAAAGATGAGGCTCAAGCCCAAAGCCCAAGCCCAAGAAGGCCAAAGCCCAAGAAGCCCAAGGCCACGCATTAAATAAAAGAGCATCATTTGAATAAATTTTGTATAGTTGTAGGAGGTGTGAATATTAAATAAAAAGTGTGAATAGTTAAGGGGGTGTAGACGCATTTTAGGAGGTGCTGAATATAGGAAGTGGGTCACACTTACTTCATGACTAGGTGGCACCAATTTGCATTTGAATTTGGAGGGAACTTTGAGTTTCATTTGTGTTTCATTTCAGCCCTCTTCTATTATAAATAGAGAGGTTGGGCTCTTGTAAATTCAGAATTGGATAATTGATATAGAGAAACTCTACTCATTTGGAGAGAGATTTGTGTGAGATTTGGATCTCCTTGCTTAGTCTCATCTTGTGAGCTTTTGGAGAGCTTCAAGTGGCGGCTTCCTTCACTCATCTTGGGACTCCATCACCAAGTGGCGTGAGCAACTCCAATTCCCATTCCAGCCGATCTTCATTCACCTAAGTTTCATTCCTTCATTTCATTTTCTGTTTTCAATCGGTAGTTTAGAGTTCTTTAAGAGTTCTTCACCTTTCCGCCGTTTATTTTTGTGTTCATGTGTTGTTTCCAGTTTTCTGTTCGGTGCTTTGTGTTATTAATTCAGTTTTGTTTCGAAATCTTGTTCCATGGATGTTCATAAGGAGATAGCACTCTTATTTGAGTTTGGAACATCATTTGGACGGCTATGTCTCCATTGATGATTCCTTAAGCTTCCTTGAGCCCAATTATGTTTTCAGCATTCTGTTTTGTTCTTGTTTTCCTTTCAATTCCGCCAAGTGTTTGTGATAAGGACATGACACTCATTCTTCAATGAGTTTGGCTTCTCTCTTGGATGGCATTATCCTCCATTGAGATGACCTTAAGTCTACTTAATGTTGTGTGTCTTGTTAAAGTGTCAATCCAACTCATATCATGTACATTCTAGGAAATTTGTCTCTTAACTAAACTTTTCCCACTCCAATGTCTTCCCAAAACTCAATTTTAGTTCATGCTTCATTCTTCCAAGAAATATTACCATCAAATCAGTTCCCCTTTCTCCATATCCACACACACTCCTAAGATCTCTCCACTACCTCAATTCATTTATACACTCCTTATAATTATTTACACTCCTTCACGACCCATAATCTGAGATTAGATTGTCCCTCCATAAGCCTTTCTCTTCTTCTCTTATCCTCCACTTCTATTTACCTAGAAGGGTCATATTGAAGCACCTTAATTACTTAATGCCTAAACCACTGATGAATTTTCTACGACAAGTGCACCATGATGTTAGAAGTAATAATGTGTTCCTAAGGACGGATATCGAACCCACAAGAAACATTTGAATAATCAAGTAAATGATTACTAAATAGAAAATAGAATAATAAAGTTTGTTGGAGTTTGTTATGATTGCAATGATTAATAAGAAAACGAGTCAAAGAGTTTGTTGCCTTAATTAGGAAAATAGAGATTGGGGTTCTTCTTTCTCACTCTTTTGTATTTTGATTAGCATGACAATATTGTGTCCTTTGATTGATATTGATGTCCACATAAAAATCATTTATATCGACTCCTCGCATATAAAATTATTAAGAGAACTCCTTAATATTGATTCCTTGCATATTTATTAAAACTTCTTATCAGTATGATCAGACGCTGAGAGCAATTAACATTTAAAATCTATTCCTAGCATTCAAATAAGTCAAGCATTATTTGGGTTAGAAACTTAGAAGTACTTTTCAGCCAAATATAAATTTTGAGATCAAGGTGAACAAGCATTACTAACAAATAAATAATACCAATCATCAATCAAGAAAAAAAATATTATATTTAGATATCACTTCAATACATAAGAGTTTGAACATATTACTCTCAATCCCAAAGGGTAGAATTAGCCACATATGTTGGATGTTACAAACAAAGAGAGCAAGAAAAGAAGATTCTGGATGTTTCTCATTGACGACTACCTTCTTTAGGGTTTATAACACCTTCTATTCTCCCAAATAGATTATAATTCACTCAATGGTGTTTTCCTATCAATCTTGCATGTTTAAGGTTGTGCCTCAAGCCTCCTATTTATCCTTGTAAGAATTGATGGCTTAAACAAGAGGGGGGGGGGGGTGAATTGTTTATGAAAGATTTTCGCAAAGATTTGATTAAGAATGAATCTTTATCAAACAATCACAGATAAGCAAAAAAGGAAAGCAATCAATCAATGATACAAAAACTAATTTCAGAATTTTAATCGGTTAAAATCACGATTTAACCGGTTGTTTATACCAGCAGCAGAAACAGAATAAAATCAAACAGTTACAAGGTGATAAAGATAGAGAGATTTACACAGCAGGAGTTCTACTGGTTCACTCACTCTTGAGCTACATCCAGTTCTCAGAACAACCACTGAGTTTCACTAGTAATCAATTCCAGATTACACCAACACACTACAAAGATTGACTCACCCTCTTTACAACACCACACACCTCAAGACAGAACACCCTCTGTCTTTACAGGATTTCACACACACACCAGTTTTAAGAAAGTACAATTACAAGAATCTAGACAAGGATAGAAAAGACCTGAGATTGCACAAAACAGGAAGTCTTATGATCAGATCTTGTTACCAGAGCAAAGCTTGAACAACAATCTTGCAACTTTGAAAAACTTCTTTAAAAAACTAATCTCTCTCTTTGATCTCAAATCTGTATCAAAACTTTTTCACTTTGCTTTGAAAGAAGAGCTATATTTATAGCACTTGAAATCTAACTGTTTAAGGCGGTTTTAATGAGCTAAATCAGTTTTGATTACATCCAAAATAGTTAAAACAGGTTTCAAAAAAACTGTTATGAAAACACACATTTAACCGATTGAAACCAAGATTTAACCGGTTGAATGGGTCAGGTAGTTGCATAGCCAATTCAAAAAAATAGTTTCAAAACTTTTAAGCCAGCTAAATGACAAACAACCGATTATATCGATAATTCAATCGGTTGTTTTCCCTTTGCTTGGAAAAACACTTTGTTTCTTTAAAACAGATTGGTCAAGCTTTGTGCAAGGATTAAGAACTGATATTTTACAAAGATTCTAAACAATCTAATCTAAACCCAAACCAAAAGCAGCACAACTGTAAGCTTCATGTGGATTTGAAACATCAAAGCTCTCATGCTCTACAAACCTAAATGGCTTGGGCTAAGTGACTTCTCGCTTAGGCATTATTGGGCTCGCTTGGACGAGTTATGTTAGAATGTGTGGCCAAAACAAGAGGGAGGTGAATTGTTTTCTCAAAAGTTTTGCAAAGTTTGAAAGTAGAGTGAAAAGTTATAAAAAAAACAACCAATTCATTTTCTATTCAAATGGATAAAATATCATATTTATAGTTCTTTATGAAAAATCAACCAGTTGTTTTCTCGAAACAACTGATTGTTTATACCAGAAAAACAATGCATGTTTACAAAGTAGTGAATAAGAGTAGGGATGGAGAGATTCACATAAAGATATTTATAATGGTTCACTCTTAACCAAGAGCTACATCCAGTCATCCGCTAACTACTGAGAATTCACTATGCAATCAAAACTAGATTACAAAACACACTAAAAATGTTGATCTTGAACCCCTCAAGAACACACAACACTTCTTAGCTAAAATCACACCAAGAATGTTGATCTTGAACCCGTAAAGAACATGTTAGAAATGTAGGCCTTAAACAAGAGGGGGATGAATTGTTTATGAAAGATTTTTGCAAATGTTGAAGGTAGATTGAAAGCTAATGAGGAATCAATGAAGTAGAAGTCAGTTCAACCAATTTCAAAGTTGTTTTTAATGTGATTCCAGAAAACCAACCGGTTGTTTTTGCGAAACAATCGGTTGTTTTTATCAACAATGTTAAAAACAAAGCAAAAGCATACTTAAAAGAGAGTAGAGATAGAGAGATGAACACCGAGATTTTATACTGGTTCACTCTTTACCAAGAGCTACATCCAGTCCTCAGAAACCTATAAGAATTCACTAAACAATCAAACACCTTGATTACACAACTCACACCAAAAAGGTGATCTTGAACACTTCAAGAACACACATCACCTTTGACAAAACACCTTAGATTTCAAAACACCCTCTGAATATGCACTACACCAGTCTTTATACAAAAATACAGTAATCAAATGAAAGAGAATAAAATACACCTAGAAATTATCAAAGATGAAACAAAACTTAATACAAAACAATCCTATTCCAACTCTTAGAAAAGATCTCAAGCTTGAAACAATCTTGGAAAAACTTATTTGAAAGTGTTATCTTGAATCATTAACAACCAAAAGCGTATAACCACTTATTTATACTCCAAACAGTTGTTAAAATCATTTTATGCAAAAGCCAAAAACAATTTTAAATTAATTAAAACAAATCAAATTGTTCCGTCCGGTTGACCCGGGACGTCTTTGTGCACAACCTTGCCCGTCAGCTAGGGACACCTTCCCTCTGGCAATCTGTGGAAACCTGCAAAGAAGGACAAAAGGGCGCCCTAGCGGCCGTTTGCACTCCGACGCTCAAGTCAGCCAACAAGAAACACCAAAGACTCTGCACCTCCGTATCGGAGCACCGTGTATGGCACTCTGAAGGTGGTAAAAGGAACTGTGTCTAGTGTATATTTTCTCGTTCTGGCAAAGATCTTTCCCTAGTCCCTTGTGCGTAACCTCAAGGCTCGAGCAAGCAACTAGAGAGTTTCTGGTAAATTTGCCAAAAGTTCGAACCCCGTTCCCAACATTCGAGGCGCTATTTAAACTACTCCCGCATTCAAAGCGCCTTAAAGCGCATTTAATTATAAAACGCTCAGCGCATTTAAGACGTTCGAAACGCTTGGGAGCATTTATAGTACCTTAAACGCTCGAAACGGAAAATGTATTAAATAACCTTAATTACCTTGTACCTGACAACGTGACGTTTCTATCCTGACTTGGCTACTGTACACGTGGAGGGCCTCACAGCACCGTCACCCTATCTGAGGGTGTTTCCTCGCGCGAGTCCTCCTACCTGGGAGTGCAACTGCGCAAGGGGTGACTTTTTGGGTGCCAACTCATGCCCCCAAGCCTCTAGTCACTCACTGTGAGAGCGTATCTACCTTCCTCTCGTGCCCTGTGCCTGGCTGCCCCCGGGCATGACCCCTCTCTTGGGTCGTATCTATCCCAAGGGCGTTTCTGGACGGCAGGGGCACCTCACGAGTCAGGTTGCTCTATACTGGCGCTATTTCTATGGCCTTGAAGCCACCTTTCTCTTCTCTTTATCACTGTTCCCTGGTTATCAGGGGTTTGGGACCTTCCCACGGCGTCGCCCCCTCCATGGTCTTTCCTACCCATGGGTATCGGGGAGCAGTGCTGTGGTCACCTTGCTTTTGTATCGTTCCACCTTGGCGACACCCTGCCAGGCGACGCCTTATCTTGGCGACGCCTTACCTTGGCGATGCTTCCTCTTGGCGACGCTTCCTCTTGGCGACGCCTGCACTTGGCGCCACCCACACCTGGGCGACGTCCTGCGTTGACTTTGACCTCGACGTTGACTTTGACCTTGACTTTGTCAACGCCCGGGTACGGGACGATACACAAATCAACTTAACAAAATTCTGTTAAGGTTTTCAAAAAACCAATCGATTGAAAACACGAAACAATCAGTTGAATTGGCTTAACAACAAGGTCAACAAATTTCAAGGTTTTTCAAATCCTTTTCAAAATACTTTAAATGTTAAATAAGCGGTTGAATCAAAATTTTAAGAGGTTGATTTTCCACTTTCTTTAGAAAAAAATTGTTTTTCAAAAGAACTTGAATTAAGCAACATTGGATCATAACTTTGACTGGATTAACAAATTCAAACTACACAAGACACACACACACACAACCTGCAGTAGGGTCTTCAAGCAATCCACTTGGATTTGGAGACATCAAAGCATCATGTTCAACAGAACACACAACACTCCTTAACAACAACACAATTTCAAGAAACCCTTTCTAACGGACTTACACAGATTTATAGTATTCAAAGAAGGAAATAAAATACACCTGAACTTTACAAAGTAGTAGTACAAGTGGATAGAAGACCAAGTTTCTATTTCACACACAAGCAATGATCCAAAGACTCTTGATTCTCTTGAAAATGTTTTTAATAAGCTCTCTTTCTTAGGTACTTGAAAATATCACAAAATGATCTTTACATAGACTCAAAGAAGTGGTTAAAACTGTTAGATCATAAATCAAAAGTAGTTAGAAACATTTAAAAGCAGTTTAGAATTCATAACAAAATTCTGTTAGAAAAACAACAGATTCTCTTAAGAAACCACTGATTGAATTTATTTTTCTGTTAAAGATTTCATATAAAACAACCAGTTATTTTATCGAAATAATCGATTGTTTCCTCTTGACAGAAAAGACCAAAGAGAACAAAACTTTTTCAAAACCTTTGAAAAACATTAAGTGTCAAATAACCAGTTGTTTCAACAAATCAACTAGATAAAAAAACTTGATGTAGTCTCAAGACCTTTGAGTAACAACTTTTTCAACATATTGATTTGAAAAATGTACCGTCCCGTATCCGGGCGTTGACAAAGTCAAAGTCAACGCCTGGAGTCAAAGTCAACATAAGGCGTCGCCTAGATAAAGGGACGCCAAGCGCCAGCTTCGCCAAGAGGAAGCGTCGCCAAGGCAAGGCGCCGCCTAGGCGAAGGCGTCGCCAAGAGCAAATATCATTAAGTCAAGGCAGTCACAACACGATTCCCCGATACCCATGGGTAGGAAAGACCATGGAGGGAGCGGCGCCGTGGGAAGGCCTCAGGTCCCGATAATCCGGGGAAGTGATAAAGAGAAGGAAAAGGTGGCTTCAAGGCCATAGTGATAGCACCAGTGTAGGGCAGCCTGACTCGTGAAGTACCCCTGCCGCCTCAGAGACGCCTTTGGGACAGATACGACTCAAGGGGAGGGTCACGCCCAGGGTAGCCAGGTGCAGGGTACGAGAGGAAGGCAGATACGCTCTCAAAGTGAGTGACTAGATGATTGGGGGCATGAGTTGGCGCCCAAAAAGTCACCCCTTGCGCAGTAGCACTCCCAAGCAGGAGGACTCACACGTAGAAACGTCCCCAGATGGGCAGAAGCGTCCCTAGATGGGGTCATGGCGCTGTGAGGCCCTCCACGTGTGCGACAGCCAGGTCAGAATAGAAACACCATTTAGTCAGGTACCAGGTAATTAAAGTCATTCAATACGGTTTATGTTTCGAGCGTTTAAGGTACTATAAAGGCTCCCAAGCGTTTCAACGTCTTAAATGCGCTACGTTTTCTAAATAGACGCGTTAATTAAGTGCGTTACGTTTTATGATTAAAAGCGCTTTAAGGCGCTTTAAATGCTTGGGCAGTTTAAATAGCGCTGAGAATGTTGGAAACAGGGTTCGAACTTTTGGCAAATTTCCCAGAAACTCTCTAGTTACTTGCTCGAGCCTTGAGGTTACGCACAAGGGACTAGGGAAAGATTTTTGTCAGAAGGAGAAATATACATTAGACATAATTTCCTTTTCACCACCTTCAGAGTGCCATACGCGGTGCTCCGATACGGAGGTGCATAGTTTTGGTGTTTCTTGCTGGCTGACTTGAGCGTCGGAGTGCAAACGGCCGCTAGGGCGCCCTTTTGTCCTTCTTCTTTGCAGGAATCCACAGGTAACCAGTGGGAAGGAGTCCCTAGCTGACGGTTGAGGTCGCGCACGAAGACATCCCAGATCAACCGGACGGAACAAAAAACAACTGACTAAAATTTCAAAGCTTTTTATAAAACACTTCTTTTGAAAGAGATAAAGAATCAAGTCAGCTTGGATCAATACTAGATGTGAATTGGCAATACAAAATCTACTAAACACCACACACAAACACTGCATCATGTTCTTCAAGTCTTCAAAGCATACTTGAAAGCATCAAAGGACCTTGTTCAACAATCTCCCCCTATTTGGTGAAAACAAATCTCTGGTTTTTTTGTGTTGTATATTTTTAACTTAAGAGCTCCTACAAAATAGAATTGTATACCACACAGTGCAAGTATAGGAGCAGGATAAAAGTTTTAAAAAGCACACTTAAAGAACTAGTTTCTGCATAACCAGAAAAGTAGAATAAATCAGAAAAGTTCAAAGTGTTCAAAGTAGTTTATTGCATAGCAACAACAACACAGTTAAAGCTAGCAATACTACTAAATCAAACACAACTCCTCCCCGTATTTGTCTCAACAAATAGACAAAGAGAAGGGATACACAAACTTAGAAACAGAAGCATAAAGCATTTCAAAATTTCAGAATGATAAAGGAAACAATTTTAGCAGTACATAAAGCATTTCAGAATTAGAAGATGATATTAAAATTTCAAGGTTCCTTGCCATATTAGAATTCAAAGAACTTTGCAAAGAGAACCCCAATAGATTCAGCCAAACAGATTCTTTGAGATGTTCATTTGGTCAATGAGACACTTACATAAGTTGAGAAGTGGAGGAACACATACTTTCTTTATTCTTGAAATTTCTCCTTTGAGCAATCACTATGCATGTGCCTAGGTTGTCTCTTGACTTTCAAAGAACCCTGCAAGACATATACAATTGAAAAGTGCAGGCACAAAGACTATCTTTACTCTTGATGTTTTTCCCTTTAGCAGTCATTCTTCAAACCCAAAAGTGATTCTTGGTTGCCAAGGATCCCTACAAGAAAAGTTTAAGAAACAAGATTTGGTCCCTTTATGAATGTCGGTCCAATGATGTTAGTAGGAACCTTAGGAGTCAATTTTAAAAGACCCTTATGAACAACAAACCTTCTTACTTAGCAAAATTTTACAGTATGATCCTTTTCCATTCAGTAAAAGCATGTTTTAGCCGGTTGTTTCCATAAAACAATAGGTTGTTTTTCAAAGAAACTAAAGAAGGGTTTTGAAAATGGTTTGTTCTTGCTGTTTAGATTAAATCTCAGTCCAGCCTTGCCAAAAATACAATTTTGTGAAACAATATTGGATTGCCCTTTGGAAAACCTTTCAACTTTTTTTAAAAGATAGTAAACCTTCTTTTGAAGGGAATCACAATTTTCACAAAAGCTTGAATCAACACACTTATAAAAAAAGTTTTGGTAAATCATTTCCATGTTTTCAAAATTAGTTTTTGAATGACTTAACTCTTCTTTTAAGGTCTTGACTCTATTTTCCAACCAGTTGTTTAACCCTTTCAACCAGTTATTTAATAGGGTCAGTCTGTTAGCTTCCTCATGAGTTTCTCTGAAGGAATAAAAAAGTTGGCTATAATTCTCAAAATTAACAAAAGTACTTGAACTTACTTTGCTTGATTCTGATTCTTCATTTGCCATGAAAGAGAGGTTGGCTTCCACATCATCCTTTGATGACGAACTTTAAAATGAATCATCATTGTATGCTCTTCTTGCTTTGCCTTTGTTCTCATACTTCCTGTCAGCCCCTTTCTCTTTCCTTATAATGATTGGACATTCAGCCTTTATGTGTCCTTGTTTACCACATCCAAAACAAGTGTAGTTTGTCGAATTAAAATCATTAACTTTCTTGCTATTGTACTTGTTTCATGGCTGACTTTTTCCCCCATTGCTCTTCTTCAAGTACTTGCCAAATTTCCTTGTGAGCAAGTTGAGAGTCTCACTCTCACTGCAGTGACTTGAGTCTCGATCAATCCTTTGTGATGTAGTTTTTAAACCAATGCTCTTCACATGCTTTTCTTCACTTTCTCGTTCATTCAGTCGGTTCATCTCAAGCTCATGCTCTCTTAGCTTTCCAAACAATGATGTAGTGGTCAATGTAATCAAATGTTTTGATTCTGAAATGGCAGTGACCTTTGGCTGCCAAGATCTGTCCAAGCATTTGAGGATCTTGATGTTCAACTTCTCTCTTCGAAAGACTTTGCCAAGTCCAATGAGATGATTTAAAGTGTGAGTAAATGTGTTTTGCGCGTCAGAGATGGTTTCCCCTTTTAGCATCCTAAACATTTTGTACTCTTGGATCAAGGCATGCTTTTTGCCCTCTTTACATCAATTGTGCATTCATGGGTTACTTCAAGGATGTCCCACATCTCCTTGTTGATCCATATTGAGAGACCTTAAAAATTTATCTGAATTCAAAGCAGAAGTTATAATGTTGTTGGCAATGCAATCATATTGAGCCTTTTTACTTTCACTCTCAGTCCATTAGGACCAAGGTTTTTTGGAAAAAACTTTATCTTTTTGAAGCATAAGAATAAAATGATCATTAGTGATAGCATCCCATATTCCTCTATCAATTGACTCAACAAAAAATTTCATTCTAACCTTCCAGAATTGATAGTTATGCCCACTAAATAAGGGTGGTTTGTATATAGAAGCACCCTCCCCAAAGGATAGTTTTTCCAGCCATTTTCAAAAAGATTTAGGATCGAAACTTGAGTAACTTTAAAAAACTCAACTCTTGATGCCAATTGTTAGAATGTGTGGCCAAAACAAGAGGGGGTGAATTGTTTTCACAAGATTTTCGCAAAGTTTGGAAATAGAGTGAAAAATTCTGAAAAAAATCAACCAATTGATTTTCTGTTCAACTGGATAAAATATCATATTTATAGTTCTTTATGAAAAATCAACCAGTTATTTTCTCAAAACAACTTATTGTTTATGCCAGAAAACAAAGCACAGTTTACAAAGCAGTGAATAAGAGTAGGGATAGAGAGATTCACACAAAGATATTTATATTAGTTCACTCTTAACCAAAAGCTACATCCAGTCCTCAGCTAACCACTGAGAATTCACTATGCAATCAAAACTAGATTACAAAACACACTAAGAATGTTGATCTTGAACACCTCAAGAACACACAACACTTCTTAGCTAAAACCACACCAAGAATGTTGATCTTGAACCCCTCAAGAACACATAACACTCCTTGGCAACACCACATGTCCAAAATCCATTTCTGCAATGGACTTACATAGGTTTATTGTATTCAAAGAAGGAAATAAAATACACCTGGACTTTACAAAGTAGTAGTACAAGTGGATTGAAAACCAATTTTCTATTTCAAACACAAGTAATGATCCAAAGGCTTTTGATTATCTTGAGAATGTTTTTAGTAAGCTCTTTTTCTTACGTACTTGAAAAGATCACAAAACAGTCTTTATATAGACTCAAATAAGTGGTTAAAATTGTTAGATCATAAACCAAAACTAGTTAGAAACATTTAAAAGCATATTATAATTCTTAACAGAATTTTGTTAGAAAAACAACAAGTTGTTTTATGAAACCATTGATTGAATTTATTTTTCTGTTAAAGATTTCATATAAAATAGTCAGTTGTTTTATCGAAATAACTGATTGTTTCTTCATGGCAGAAAAGACAAAAGAGAACAAAGCTTTTTCAAAACCTTTGAAAAACATTAAGTGTCAAACAACCAGTTGTTTCGACAAATCAACTGGATAAAAAAACATGATGTGTCTGAAGACCTTTGAGTAACAACTTTTTCAACATATTGATTTGAAAAATAACTAACTAAAATTTCACAGTTTTTTATAAAACACTTCTTTAGAAGAGATAAATAATCAAGTCATCTTGGATCAATACTAAATGTGAATTGACAATACAAAATCTACTAAAAACCACACAAACACTGTAACCGGTTCTTCAAGTCTTCAAACCAGATTTAGAAGCATCAAAACACCTTTTTTCAACAAGTTACACGAAAAGAAGCCCAACGTCACAGGAGTGATCTCGCCAGGGCGAGATAGAGCTTGCTTGGGTGAGATCCTCTAGGGGCCTCTAACTTAGGCAAGTTTGGGCAAGCTTTGGTGAGTGTTGGTGCATTCCAGCTTTCCCTTTTTCGCTTTGTATATTCTCCTTTTTCACAATCATCTCCATTCTTCCCTAGAATCCTGAAATTAACTTAAATTTGGGAATACATTGTTCTTATTCAAATTAAAATCACAAAAATATGTAAAAAGGTATAATTTCATAAATTATGGGTTATTTTATGTTTATTTTATCAATTAATATCCATAAGTGCATGTATTTTAATATGAAATATACTAAAATCTGGCACTTATCAACCACCCTCCTCATTGATCTTACAAAGGATTTCCCATTTATCAGGCAATTTTTCTCCCATCTTGCTACCATCCTCATAAAAAGTGTCTATGTATTTTAATAATTTGTTTCTTTACTATCTGCAACATTTCGAAGATTGATAGATAGAATAAAGGCATTACAAAAATATTGATTTTATTGGACACACCCTTCCAGCCAGAGACATGTTTTCCTTTCCACCTAGATAATTGATAACTCTTTTTTAAGGCAAGTGTAACGCATCATAAGTAAGAATTTGTACCCAATTACAAATATCGAACATACGAGAAACAATTGAATTATCAAGTATAAGATTCACTAAATAGAAAACAAAATAATAAAGTTTGTTGGAAGTTTGTTGTGTATGATTGCAATAATTTTAAAGAAAGCAAAGTAAAGAGATTGTTGGTTCAATTGGAAAATTGGGATTGAGGTTCATTCTTCTCACTATTTTTTATTTTGAAAAGCATAATAATATTCTATCCTTTGATTGATGTTGATGCCCATATAAAATTCATTTATATTGATTTTTCGCATATTTATAAAAACTCTTTATCATTATGATTAGATGTTGATAACAAATAACATTTCAAATCTATTCCTAACATTCAAATATGTGAAGCATTATCATTTAGGTCAGAAACATAAAAGTACTGTTCAGTCAAATCTAAGGATCAAAATCATGGTAAAGAAGATTTATGAATAAAATGACAATACCAATCAATCAATCAAGAACAAAATATTATATTTAAATTTCATCTCAATACGTAAGGGTTTGAACAAATTACTCTAAATCCCAAAGGGTGAATTAGCCACTCATGTTTGCCATTACAAATATGGAAAGCAAGAAAAGAAGATCCAAGATATTTCTCCTTTACGGCAGCCTCCTCTAGGATTTTCTATCTCCTTTTATTCTCCAAATGATGTTTAGGGTTGTGTCTCATGTCTCATATTTAACCCAGTAAGGCTTGGGCTAAGTGACTTTTCACCTGGGCATGATTGGGCTCGCTTAAGCGAGTTGGATGAAAACAAGCCCAACGTCTCTGAAGTGATCTCGCCTGGGCGTAACTGAGCTCGCTTGGGCTAGATCCTCTGGAAGTTTCTGGCTTAGCGAGCTTGGGCGAGTGTTGGAGCGTTCCAGCTTTCCCTTTTTATCTTTATATATTCTCATTTTGCCCTTTCATCTCCATTTTCCCCTAGAATATTGAAATTAACACAAATTTGGGTTCTTATTCATATTATAATCACAAAATATGTAAAAATGTTTAAATTCATAAATTAGGGTTTATATTATAGTTATTTTATCAATTAATATCCATAAATACTTGTATTTGAATATGAAATATTACTGAAATATGACAATTATTAGTAATCTCTTTTTTATTTTTTTATCATTCCTTTCCAAAATTCCTTTGTCCTATGATTTCCTCCTTTGGCGATTCCTAAATATGTGAAAGGGATTGTCATAATGCTGCAATTCAATATTGTTGAAAACTTATGTATGATCAATGGTTCCACTCCAATCCTACTTAGAAACAAACTTCCACAATCATCTACCAATGTTATGCAATCACATTTATATCATTATTTTAAGACACTCATTATAAACCCTAAAACACCAAAATCCCCAAAAATTGTAATAAAAAACATTAATTCATGGTTTGAAAGAGGAATTAAGGCATAAAATAGATACAGAAAAACGTACATAGCACAAATTGAGCAAGAGATTGGACTTGGAAGAGAAAAAATTGATAATGAGCACAAATCTTAGAGAGCAAAATCGCAATTTAGGGAACTCTCACCAAGGGTTTCTAAAATTTGGGGCAAATGAGTCATTTTTTGCATTTTTAAAAACATTGTAAGTGGAATCTCGCTTGGGCGAGATTTCTCCAGAGAGCACCCAACTTTTTAAACTCAACTCGCTTGGGCATGGTATATCACGTTTGGGTGAGATTCCTGACACGAAACTTTTCAAATTTTTATGAAAAAGCATAAATCCTATCCTAACAACAAACTAAAGTAATTAACCAGAATAATAAAAAATAATAATATTGGGTTACCTCCCAATAAGCGCTTTATTTAACGTCATATAGCTTGACAATTGTTTTTATCAAGGTGGATGACCTTTTTGTTGCAACAATTTTCTAGTTACAACTTTTGTCCTTCTCGAATATGGGTTTCAAGTTCCAAGGTTCACTCAGTCTTGAGTTCATTGATGACCCATAATCTTGACCCCTTTTTCTTCAACCTTTTTTTGTAATTTAGCCTCTCTAAGCATTAGGGGTTCTCTAGTCTATATTCAACTTTTTCTATAGTCGCCTCTTGTTGGACTTTACCTTGCTCTTTTGTCTTTGGAATGTGATGATGTATAACTTCTCAATTAAATTTGAATGGTCCAATTGCTCTTTAGTATAAGGAAACGCTTCCTTTGTTGAATCTCTTTGTAAGCATTCCTTCCTTTAATTAGAATTTTTTAAACCATAAAAAATATAAAACGTTACCTTATCATCTCGAGCTCTTACTTTAAGTTTTCCCTCATCAACATCAATTATGATTCTAGCAGTCTTGATGAAGGGTCTGCGAAGTATCAAGGGAACCCCCTCATCTTCTTGCATGTCCATCAAACGAAAATCCTTAGGAAATATGAATTTATCCACCTTAACAAGAACATTTTCAACCACACCATAAGGATTTTTAATTGATTTATCTGCTAATATTAGTACCATCTTGGTGGGTTTAATCTCTAATTCAGAGTTCCTGCAAAATATTTTTGAGGAATCAAATTATAAAAAACATTTCTCTCCTTATCTTTTTTTGAAGGAGCATGCGGATATGATAAAACTTTTACAATAACACATCTCTCCTTATTTTCACTTTTTTTCTCTATCTTTTCCCTCTCACTTCTTTTGTTCTCTCTTTCTTTTTCATCTTTCTCTCACTCTCATCTTTCCTTCTTTTTTCAACAATTAAATTATCACCATCCCTTTCTCCTGCTATTCTACCACTTTTAGTGGTAATTGTATTGTAATGTTCCTTTGGGTTGGTCTAGGTGTTGGCTAAAAACTAACCACTTCGTCCCTTTGCTAACTGTTTGGCAATATTTCCTACCTAAGTTTCTAAATTTTTGTTTTCCGCCATATTATTCTCTTGACCGACCATAGTAGCTTTCATGAATTTTTCAAGGTATCTTCAAATTTATTCATTTTTTCAGGAACTGAAGGATAATTGAGTTGTTGTTGTTGTTGGAAGGGGACCTTGCTTATTGGATGAGACCTTATTTATTGGATGGACTATTATTTTGTTTCCACCCAAAATTTTGATTCTGATTGCTTCTCCAACCTTGAAAATAATTATTGTTGTTGGAGAAACCACCTTTATTGAACTTAAAACTTTGATGTCTCCAAACCCATGCAGTTTGCTTGAAGGCTAGGTTGCTGCTTGTGGGCATGGGGTTTGGGTAGATTAGAATTTGTCAATCCACTCTTAGCTTAATCCAAAACTGAATCAATCATGTTCTTTCAAAAGAATAGTGTTTTTCAAAGTAGTGAAAAAAAACCTGTTGATTTATCGTTTCAATCGATTGTTTTGCACTTAGTGGTTTTGAAAAGGATTTAAAAATGCTAAAATTGGCTGACCTAACAGTCAAGGCTAATTAAATCGGTTGAATCGAGTTTTCAATCGATTATTATTTGAAAAAGCTTAACAAAATTTGTTAAGACTTGTAAATATGTTTTCCATGATTTTAAACTGTTTTGGCCTTTGATTAAAAGTTTTAAACGAATATTTTTGAGACTATAGAACTGGTGTTTACATCTCTGAATATAGAGAGATAAGAATACCAAAAAGATTAAAGTTTTTCAAGATTGCAAGAATGCTTAAGGCTTTGCTTTGGTTAAGAGTGGAATAGGAACTGTTGTAATTCTTCTATATCAGGTGTGATCTTTCTTGTTCTTACTTGTATTTGTTTTCATATTTGTAAAATGTGTAAGGTGATGGTGTATACAGTTAAAGGGTATTCTGACTTATGGTGAATTGTGTATCAAAGAGGGTGAGTGTTCTTGACGGGTTCAAGATCACCTATTTGATGTTTGTGTGTTTGTAATCTAGGGTTGATTACATAGTGATTTCTCAGTGGTTAGTTGAGGATTAGATGTAGCTTAGGTTAAGAGTGAACCAATATAAATTCTTGTGTGAATTTCTCTATCCCTCACTCCTTAAAATTGTTTGAACTTTGTTTTTATAAACTGCTGATAAAAACAATCGGTTGATTCCCATAAACAACCGATTGATTTTTTGGAATCAATTAAAAACAATTTTTTTTCTTGGCTGATCTGATTGCTTCTTCTGTGCTTCTTCATTAATCTTCATTCTTGTCCAGTATTTTCGAAAATCTTTCATTAAACAATTCACCCCCCTCTTGTTTTAATTCTAACAACCTTGTCTTCCCTAATTACCCATGTAATTTACTTCTACTTTAGATAAATTGTTTTGATAAGAACAGTGACCATTGGGATTATCACCTCCAAACAAATCACACCTTTTGGTTGAATCTCACTCTGAGAAGATTGCACAACTTATAAATTTATGTGGACCTAGGAGAAAGGACGCCTACTGACCAGGCCCAACCTCTGAGGAGGACGACTAGGAGCTATAGAACATGGAAGCTTTGATGGAACCAAAACTGTGATAAGAGCTTGATGCTATGCTGCCTTGATTGAAGCTTAGTTCTAGGGTGTTTAGAATTTGTGTAAAGTTCATTCTTAATCCTATGCACAAGCTGAATCAATTTGTTTTAAAAGAGAAAAATATTTTTCTAAGATAAGAGAAAAATAGCTGTTTGAAGGTTTTGAAAATTGATTTTGACTTGGTTGACTAATTGTCAAAACCAATTCAACTGGTTAAAACGACATTTCAACCGGTTGATTGTCACATTTCTTAACAACTTTTCAAAAACATGTTAAATCTGTTTTCAACTGATTTAAAATTGTTTTTGGCTCATGATTAACTGCCTAAAACGGCTAGATATAAGAGTTATAAATATGGTTTCCGTTTATATTAAAAACCACACAGAAGTAAGATTGAAAACGTTTTTTTGAGAAGAGATTTGATTCAAAGTTTGTAAGATTGTCTAAGGTTGTGCATTGGTTCAAGAACTGGTCTTAGGAGCTCTGGGATTCCTAAAATACCAGGTGTAATCTATAGAGTATAAATTGATTGTGTAATCTCTCTCTCTCTCTCACTCATTATAATCTGTTTGATTTGATTTTTGTCTCTGCTGCTATAAACAACTGGTGAAAACAAAATTTCAACCGATTGTTTTTCTGCAAACAGTTTTAATTGCTTTGATTGTTTGACTTCCTTGATTGTTCTTTCTGTGATTGTTGATAAATCTTCATTCTTAGCCAATCTTTGCGAAAATATTTTTTCAAAATTATTCAAGTTTTGTTTTCTTTTTAAAACAATCTTCATGGCTGATAAACTACCTTTTGGGGAAGATGCTGCTATAAATAAACAACCATTGTTTTGTGGTGTCAATTACCAATTTTGGAAAGTTAGGATGAATATTTTTATGCACTCCACAGATAAGGGAATTTGGGAAGCAATTGAAAATGGTACTTTTATTCCTCAAGTAAAAAAGGATGATGTATTTCTTGATAAGCCTCGATCTGAATGGACTGAGGCTGATAGCAAGAAAGCAAAGTTTGATTGGATTGCAAAAAATATTATAACTTCTGCTTTAAGTTGTGATGAATTTTTCAAAGTTTCATAATGCAATTCTGCAAAAGAAAAGTGGGATATCCTCGAGGTCACACATGAGGGAACCAATGATGTGAAGAGGGCAAGAAAGCATGCTCTCATCCAAGAATATGAATTATTCAGAATGCAGAAATGGAAAACAATTTCTGATGTGCAGAAACGCTTTTCTCACATTGTGAATCACCTAATGGGCCTTGGAAAAAGCTTTGACAAAGAGGAGCTGAACATAAAGATTTTAAAGTGTCTTGATAGGTCTTGGCAGCCAAAGGTGACTTCCATTTCTGAATCAAAGGATCTAAAATCCATGACAGTAGCTTCACTATTTGGTAAGCTAAGGGAACACGAGCTTGAAATGAATAAGTTGGTTGTCCAAGAAAGTGAAGACAAACACGGGAAAAGGCATCAAGATTCCAGTGATAGTGAAGAAGACACAATGAGTTTGCTATCAATAAGGTTCAACAAGTTCTTGAAAAAGAACAGCAAAGGCCAATCCCAAAAAAGGTACAACTCCAAGAAATTGAATGATTTCAATCCTAATAAATATACCTATTTTGGTTGTGGAGAACAGGGACACATCAAGGCTGAGTGTCCTAACAATGAGAGCAAGGAGAAAACTGATTTCAAAGGAGAAAGGAGAGGAAAATCCAAGAAAGTCTACATAGCTTGGGATGATAATGAGGTATCCTCCTCTAGCTCTTCAGAAGATGCAGAAGCAAATCTATGCTTAAAGGCATCAACATCAAGTAGTGTAAGCTCATCTTCTTCATTCAAAGGTAACAACTACTACCAACTACTTGTAGCATTTAATGAAACACATGAAGAAGGTAATAGATTGGTTATCTTGAACAACCGGTTGAAAGGATTGAATAACTGGCTTGAAAACAAAGTTAAATCTCTGGAAGAAGAGTTGGAAAATTCTAAAGTTGATTTTGAAAATTTGGATTTGATTTACAAGAATACTTATTGCATGTGTGACTCAAGTTTTTGTGAAAACTGTGAATCTCTTGAGAAGAAGGTTCACTACCTTGTGAAAACTGTGGATATGCTTACAACTGGAAAATCCAACTTTGAGAATGTTCTTGCATCTCAAAATTGTGTTTTTGGAAAAGCAGGTTTAGGATTTTATCCACAAAGCAAAAATAATGGGATTTCAAAACCATTTTCAATAGTACCAGAAAATCAACGAATTGAAAGATCGAAACAACCGGTTGTTACATGCTTTTATTGTATGAAGAGAGGTCATTTTGTTAGGTTCTATAGAATTCGTAAAATTCTTGTTCCTAAAGGTATTTTGAAATGGATTCCTAGAAATATTGATGGTTCTAAAGATAAATCTAACATGAAAGGTCCCAAGTTCTTTAAGGGATCAAATCTTATTATTTGATAAGCTCTCTTTTGTAGAGCTTTGTCTCCACATGAAGGATCTGTAGAATCAGGATTTCATGGATGCAAATAAGCAAGACAATGCCTTAGTTCTAGAATTATGAACTGCTTCAAATGTGTATTATAAACTTGAACGATAATTCTTTGTTCTTCCTATGCTTGAACATTCAATTTTAAATTTAATTCTGTATTTTCATTTTAAGGTTATGGATTATTTTGTTTTTTATTCCTTTTGTTTTAATATAAAAACTGTGTGCTTTAATATGAATCCTTGTATGTGTTGGGTTTAATAGTGCCAAAGTTCAAGAGGGGGGGTGAATTGACCTTTTAAAACTTTCTCGCAGAAACAGTGTTTAACACAATTTTACAGAAAATAAATCGATTTATGTGAAAATGAACAGATTTATTTCAGCACTGTTTTTGTTTGAAAAACTTTTAATACAGCAAGGTTAATCACAAGATTATGCAGATAGATTTTCCAGATGCACACACACAGATATCAGATTGAAAAACAGTGAAACACAAAAACAACAAACCTTAGTTCCAATTCGTGTGATTTAGGTTCAGTTAAGGGCTTGACAATTAGTGAGACAATCTATCACACACAACCTGTTTTATTAGTCTTTAACAGATTATCAGTGTTCTTATTGAAACCAAACAGTTTTCTAGAAATTAAGAACAATGAATCACAGAACAACAAGCCTCAGCTTTAAGCAATTGTTTAAGGTTCAATTAATAGCTTTGACAATTTCTTGAGCAATCTATCACAGTCAATCTGTTCCAGTGGCTTTTTTTAGTAGATTTTATATGTTCTTATCAGATTCAAACAACTTTTTCAGAAATTAAGAACAGTATGCACAGTGCCCAGAAAGAACAGATTTATTTTCAATTGAACATATTTATTTCTTTGCTGTTTTATCAATTATGCAGAAACGAAATTGCAGAGAGTGAGAGAGAATGAACACAAGCAGTTATACTGGTTCACTCAACTGAGCTACATCCAGTCTTCACCAAAACCAGGTGGAAATCACTAAAACACAGTACAACCAAGTACAATTCCCACTGTTCTTGAAACCTACAAGAACTTAGGTACTCTTGCTGAAAAAAACCTATTTCAGCTCACACACACACACTCTTCAAGAAAACCTATCTAGAAGAGTGTTCAACCAAACTATTACAAGTAATGAGAAGTGAAACGACTACACCTGATTGAGGATAGAAAGATCTGCCTTAAACCAGTAGGCAAGATTGCTAGAACAGTAGCTGCACCTCACACCAAGCTTTTGGAACCAAAACAAGAACAAGCACTTTTTGATTTTTGAAATCTTTGAAGAACAAATGCCAATCCTTTGTAAACACTTAATTCTCTGCTGTCAAAACTTGTTTTTGCAAATGTATGAACGATTGTTAAACTCAGAAACAAGTTTGCATTTTATAGAAAACCAACTTATAACAGATTTTTGAAAAACAGTTAAAGCTGTTATAAAATGAACAGATTGAAAATAAAATGAACAGATTTATTTTCAAAATCAGTTAGAGAATTTGTTAAGTGAGGAGACTTAGTCAACCATTCTGGTGCTGAGATAAAACTGAAAATCGTTTAAGCTTGACATGGCACCAGAGACAAAAAGAATCTATTCATTTACAGATGAACAGATTTATTTTTCAAAACGAAAACAGAGAAAGTTTAACTATTTAAAACTCAGTCGTTTTGAAAGATATAAGACTTAGTCAAAATACATGATGCACAAAATCTAATTTTTACAAGACTTAGCCAAGGCATCAGTGTAAAAATGAATCTGTTTATTTAGAAAAGAACAGATTTATTTTTATGCAGTAAACGTGTTTTTTGTAAAACATGTGAAAAACAGTTTAAGAAAACTTATGCTTGTTCTTATCACATGGCCAGTGATTATGAGGTGAGTTACTCAGCAAAAAGCCCACTCTTAGACAACCTCTAAGCACTACCTAAGACATACTTAAAGCAAAGCAAAATACAAATGAAATGTACATATAAGTCTTCATCAAACACAATCTTGAAGGGGCAACAACCATCTTCAACAGTATGTTCAATTTCTGTTAAAAGAATTTAGTTTTCCAAGCTTTATTCAACTATTGCAAAAATTTAACTGATTGTTTCAACCCTGTCAGCATTGGTCAAATCTGTTTTAATTCTCTGTGCTTTGATTTGCTTTTCTAATCAATCTCAGTGAGATTTATGGTCAATAACGCATTAATTAAAACTTTGAATATGGACTCTCTCTTCAATTACTGCTCTTCATGGAATATATTCTTCTAAACATTGGAAATTAAAATTCCTTTAAGTTTGGTCAAATCAACATGTGATTTTTGTGTTCTTTCTATTAGGATATGTCAGACTACTTTATTGCCTCTGATTTTATTCCTTTTCAGTATGAATTTAACCCACTAAATGCTAAAACCTTTACTTACTTATGTGGTTATATATGTGTGGTTACTAGTTGCTATTATTCACAAGAAACAACTTGTTTTTCCTCTCTACACTAATTTATTCTGCAGTTTGCCCACATTCTCTCTCTTTAACTAAAGCATGGGATCAACACCTCCATCGTCTAAGAGGATGAACACAAGGGCAATAAGTTGTGGAGGAAAACTGGAAAGCTGGTTTTCAGGAGAATTTGAACTAATTGAACAGTTCCTACATGAAACAAGTAGGAAAATTGTCAAGACTCCAAAATTTGTTTCCTTCACTTGGATGAAACAGCGAACCTCACTGTGGTGAGGAACTTATTGAAGGAGCAAAGGCTGAAGAGATTCCTTGAGATGTCTGGAAATATCTATCCAGATTTGGTGAAGGTATTCTACACAAACCTTCAATTCGTTTGTAATATTCCCAACTCTCATGTGAAGGGGTGGACATTGAAATCACCAATGAGGTTTGGACTGCCATAACTGGATTAAAATACTTTGGATTAAGAATCTTTTCCCGCCGGTTGACCGGGATCGTCTTTGCGCGTGGCTCGTCCTCGCGAGCTAGGGCACCTTCGTTATGCTCCGTCCGTGATACCTGAAAAGAAGTGAACAAAGGGGCGCCCTCGCGACCGTTTGCACTCCGACGATCAAGTCAGCTAGTGAGAAACATCAAAGGTGACACACCCTCTGAAGGTGGTCGAAAGTAACTGTGCTGGAATACTAAAACTGGGTTGCCCTAATTGCCTTGTGTTCACAGTGGGTGCGCAGCAAAAGCAAATAGGGTTTGTGTTCTGTGTAGGCTCCGAGAATTAGGTAAAAAACTCGGTCCCCCATCAAACCACCCAAGGCCCTTTTTTATATACCTTCTGCATTTAAAGCGCGTTGAAGCGCATTGAAAGTGTATAAAAATGTTCTCGAATCTTAACTGAATTAACGCGTACCTTGGCGAACTTTCACTGAAACATTTAATGAGCGCGTGCTAATTGCCACGTGTCCTTCTGACTTGATCGTTACTCTGTGCGGAGGGCCTCACAGCGCTGTAACCCAACTTAGGGTTAATCCATTGTGTGAGTCCTCCTTCATTGAAGTGCATCTGGCGCATGGGGTGACTTTCTGGGCGCCGACTCATGCGCCCCAGGCTCGAATCACTCGCCCTAGGGGTGTATCTACCTTTCTCTCGTACCATGCACGTGGTTCTCCCCTGGTTGTGGCCCTCTCATGGGTCGTATCTGTCCCAGGGTCTCCCAGCAGTGGCGTGGATACTTCACGAGTCAGGTTACCCCCTACTGGTACTAGAACTTATGGCCCTGAGGCCACCTTTCTCTTCTCTTTGTTACTGTTCTGAACTATCGAGGCCCGAAGCCTCCTTGCGATGTCTTAGCTTGGTGTTTTGTCTTGGCGACGCCTTAACCCGGCGACGCCTTTACTTGGCGATGCTTTAACCCGGTGACGCCTTTCTTAGGCGACGCCTTAGCAAGGTGACGCTCCCTATTGGCGACGTATTAACCTGGCAATGCCTCAGTCGGTCAATCTGTTGACTTTCTTCCTTGGGTCCCACGAGGGGTCCTACCACACGTTCACTTTGACCTTTGGTCAACGCCCGGGGACGGGACGGTACAGAATCAACAAAGGCAATCTTGGAGTGATAGAAGAGTTCAACAAAATGCAATTCTACAAGAGTGTCTCAAGAATCCTCTCTCAAATGTGAGAATTTTTTCTGTTGGAGGGTTGAAGCTGGATGAAAGGCTCATTGCCTTCATTGTTTCTTGGATTGTCACACCAAGGGGGAACAATCATTCCACTCTCTCAGAAGAGGATTGCTTCTAATCTACTGTATCATGAACATGGTTAAGCTCAATTGGATCCACATCTTCAAAGACCATATGCAAAAGGCAACAAGGTTAAGTGATTTCCACTACTCCTATACCATTTTAATTTCTAAAATTCTACATTATTTTGAAGTAGACGTAGAAGAAGCACTAGATGAGATTGTAAAGCCTTCAAGTGAAATCAATAGTGGTTCCCTAAGAAAAATGGGGTTTACCAAGATTGGTGGGTAAGCAAGGATGGAGATCAAGCTGGCCCAAGTGGAACTCATGCTGAAGAAGAGAATGTAGCTTCAGCAAACACAGAAAAACCTGTTGCTGGTGCATATGAAGTTGATCCATGTTCTGATCACACGAGTGATAGGGTAACTTCAATGTCTCCTTTTGAAAGACTTATGGTAAGTAGGATGGACAACTTTGCTGAAAATCAGAGAAGGCTTCATGAGCTATGTGAATCAAGGTTCCAGCATATGGATTCAAGGTTCCAGACCTTGGATGAACAAATTGAGGATGTGCAAAACCAACTACTTGATATGCAATATGGAAGGGATGAATGAAGACAATTTAAAGCCTTCATTTAAAATTTTGGTTTACTTTTCTGAACAATTTCTTTTTCTTTTATGCTGTTTTTAATCCTTCTTTAACTCTATTTGTGAAGACAAATAGGGGGAGAAGTGTGCTTTCGGTTGTAATGTTTCTATATGCATCTATTTTGCTTGCACATTTGCTTGAACATTACTCTAACTGGTTTATGTTGTTGCTATAAACTCTATTAGATTTTTTAACCGATTATTCCTGCGAAATAACCGATTGTTTTTCTCCTACTGCACCTATGTTTGTTTGACTGGTTTCTCACTGATTTGGCTGATGCTCCTCTTTGGAAATAACCTAGTGGAAACTAGTTTGTGGTGCCTGATTAATCTGGAATAGATTATCATGTATTTCTATTTCTGCTTGTGATTGTAGGTTGAGCAAGATTCTAAACAGTGTTGAAGATGGATGTTGCTCCCTTCAAGACAGTGTTTGATGAAGCCAATTGTGTATTTTGCTTTGTGTTTGAGTTTGTCTTTAAGGGTTGTCTTGTGTTTAGATTAGAGGTTGTTTAAAGTGAGCTTGTTGCATCATGACCCACCTCGTAACCCTTAAACATGTGAAGAGCAAGCACAATGCTTTCTAAAAATGTTTTCACATGTTTTGCCAACATATACTTTACAGCACAAAAAATGAATCTATTCTTTCTTAATTAAATAGATTCTTTCTTAAACTGATGTTTTGCGAAAAATTGTTGATAACCTTAGTTTGTGCATCAAGAATCTTGACTCAGTCTTCATACTATCAAAACGATTGGGTTTCATATGTTCAAATATCTCTTGTTATCCTTTTGAAAATAAATTTGTTCATTCTTAAATGAATAAATTCTTTTTATTCTGGTGCCTGTTTCTTAAGAGGTTTTCACATCTTTATCTTTGCACCAAGAAGCTTGACTTAGGTCTCTTGTAACCAAGCTGCATCTTTTCAAAAGCTCTCTTTTCTTTTGAAAATAAATCTATTCATTTTATTTTCAATCTGTTCTTTTTATAACTGCTTTAAACTGTTTTTTAAAAGTTTGTTATAAAATGTTTCTTATAAAAGGAGAGTTGGTTTTGACTAAAAAGAGATGTTGAGAAAACAAGTTTTAAAACTGAGATTGAGAATTTTCAAAGAATCAACACGTGTTCTTAAAAGATTTTTGAAAAATAGAAACTGTGTTTGTTCTTGCTTGGTTCTAAGGCTTGGTTGGAGGTGTTGTTACTGTGTGTGCAACTTGTTCTACTGGTCTAAGTCAGATTTCTGCATTCTCTTTCCAGGTGTATTCATTTCATCTTTCATTTCTTTGTAAAGTGTGATTGTAAGACTCTTCTTGATAGGGTTTCTTGAAGAGTTGTGTGTGCTGGAATAAAGTTTTTCAGTAAGGTGTGCCATATTCTTGTAGGGTTCAAGAACAGTGGTTGTGTAATTGTTTTGAATTGTATTTTAGTGGATGTCACCTTGAATTAGGTGAGACTGGATGTAGCTCATTTGAGTGAACCATCTCGTTGTGTTTAATCTCTCTTCATCTCTGCACTATTTTACTGATTCATTTGTTAATCTGACATAAATTAAATCTGTTCTTTCTGGACTTGTTCATCTTGTTCTTGATTTTTGGAGAATCAGTTTGAAACTTTTGTGAAAATCTGTATGGGCTGTTGAATATAATTGCAGTTCATTGTTCTGTGAAAGTTGACTCAATTAATTGACAAGTTTCAATCAAAAGTTTGACTTTGTATTCAAGGGTTGTATTTTACTGAATTTGCACTCACATCTTATGCTATGGAAATTAATGTGAACATTGCTTGCTAATAAACTTGCTTAATATCATAAAATCACATAACTGATATAATTGTCTTAATACACTAAGCAGAATAAAAATAAATTTGTTCATTGCTAAATAAATAGTTTCTTTTTCTCTGTTTTGCAAAAAAGACAGAATTTATGGTAAAGTTTTAAAAGCTCAATTCACCCCCCCTCCCCCCCCCCCCCCCCCCCCCCCCTCTCTCTTGAACTTTGACACTATTGAACCCAACAATTGGTATCAAGAGCTAGAACTTGTATTTTACTCAAGTTTGTTTGCAATATGTCTGAGTTTAAATTACTTTTTGCTGAGGGTTCAGTGGGATGAATTATGCTTTATGGAAAATTAGAATGAAAATTTTCATGGAATCTATTAACTTTGGTATTTGGGAGGCTATGGTCGATGGACCTTTTGTGCCAATGCAGGTTGTCAAGGATGAAACAGTGAAGAAATCATGGTCTGAATGGAGTGAAAGTGAGAGAAAGAAAGCTCAATTTGATTAAGTAACGAAGAACATCATAACCTCTGCATTGACAATGGATGAATTCTTCAGAATATCTCAATGCAACTCTGCTAAGGAAATGTAGGAGGTTTTGGAGGTAACTCATGAGGGAACGGATGATGTGAAGAGATCAAGAAAACATTCACTCATTCAAGAATATGAGCTTTTCAGGATGCAACCTAAAGAAACCATTAAAATAGATTTACCCACATTGTAAATCATCTTACTGGATTGGGAAAAGAGTTTGACAAAGAAGAGCTCAATATAAAGGTGTTGAAATGTCTTGATAGGAGCTGGCAACCCAAAGTAACTGCAATCTCAGAAAGCCGAGATCTGTCAAAGATGTCCACTGCTGCACTGTTTGGAAAATTAATGGAGCATGAGCTGGAGCTTAAAATGCTTAAAGAGCAAGAAACAGTGGAAAGGAAAACTAAGGGACTTGCATTGAAAGCAAGTGTACAAAATGATATCAGTGAGGAGACAGAAAATGCTGAACAAGATGAAATAATAAGTCTACTCACAAAACGGTTCAGCAGATTCCTAAAGAAGAAAGGCAACGATAGGACTCAACAGAAAAGAAGGTATCCTAAACCGAATGAATCTAATTCTTCTAACTATACTTGCTTTGGTTGTGTTCACATGACATATTAAGATGGATTGTCCAAACAATCAAACTAAAGAAAAAACAGCCAACAAGAAGGTTGAAAGAAGCAAGGGGAGAAGAGCTTACATCTCTTGGGAAGAGAATGAAGTGTCTTCAACAAGCAGCTCTTCTACAGAAAGTGAAGAAACCAATCTATGTTTCATGATGAAAGATGAAGGATCAATATCTGATTCGAAAAACAGCAAGAAAAACCAGTGGTATTTGGACAGTGGATGTTCAAAACATATGACTGGTGACCTAACCAAGTTCTCAAGCTTAAAACTCAAGGCAGAGGTGTTAGGTTTGATGGCTAAAACAAGAGGGGGGTGAATTGTTTAGTGAAAGATTTTCGCAAAGGATTGATTAAGAATGGACCTTTAATGAATTACAGAAAGAAAGATCAGAACAGCCAACAGAAAAGAAAAGATAAAACAGATGACAGAAAAGCAATCGATTAATATTTCGATATAACCAGTTGTTTTTAGCACAGAGATCAAAGCAAGTATAACAGTTTGCAAAGCAAGAATATAAACCGGTTGAAATACATAGATAACCGGTTGTTTATGATAGCATAGCAAATATCAAACAGTTTTTAAAGAGATAGAGATAGACAGATTACACACAGGGTTTATACTGGTTCACTCAATCCTAGAGCTACATCCAGTCCTTAGTCAAACCACTGAGTATTTCACTATGGAACCAATAATAGATTACAACTTACACAACCACAAAGAGGTGACTTTGAATCCCACAAAGCTTACTCACCCTCCTTGCACACAACACACACCTCAAGCCAGAATCACACTGACTTTACAGGATTTTACAACAGTTTTACAATATCAGAATTCAAATACAAGAAACTAAGTAAGAGAAGATTACACTTGACTTCAGGAAATCACAGGGCTCCTAGAATCACTTCTTGAACACTTGCAAAGCCTCTAAGCAATCTTGCAAAAACTCTTTTAAAACTTTCTCTCTCAAATTAGATTTTAAATCTTTCTCAATCATTCATCTCTATCAAAGGATGAGAGAGAACACATTTGATCCTGCTTGTTGACCAAAACGTTGGAACTTGCCTCGTCAAACTTGGATCGACGTGTGCACCGCTTCACCCTCCGTCCTTCGTCGCGATCCACCTCAAGAACCTGCAAAAGAACAGAGCGGCGCCGCTGCGGCCGATCGCACTCCAACGCCCAAGTCAGTGACTGAACCACCAAATACTTCAAGAGTAACACTCAAGAACTCTAAAGGAACCGTGAACCAGTTCTCTCTCACAGTATGCTCAAGAACTCGCAAGCGTAAAGAAGACAATCTGAACGTGCGTACCTCAGAAGTTCGTTGGGAAACCCTTATATACCTGGTCACTTTCTCTCTCCTGGCAGTTACACATCTGGACACGTGGCTCGCATCCAGTCGTACACGTGCCATCATCTGGAGCCTCCTTGACTTGGGCGCTGCTTCTGACTCTCCTTTGGCTAAGTTACTTATGCATGATACTGCTCAGTGCATAGCTAACTTGGAGCGCGATCTCTACTGGAATTGGCGAGCTAGGGTGCCTTCGTACACCTTCCCTGTGGTCTCGCCGGCCGCCTTCATAATCTGCACCACCTTCATCTTCGGCGATGTGCTTGCTTCGGCGATCTCTAATCACTTAGTCGCCTGAGTTTACACCTGGCGACTTCATCTTTAACCCGGTGACCGCCGGTTCTGGTATACTGGAGATCGGAGCACGCCAACTTAATAACTGGCGATTTCACGAGCCCCCCGACTTCCTTCCCTTCTGCCAACCTGGCATCTCGTCAACACGCCTATACTGTAGCTTGACGCCACGTCATCACTTCCGACTACCAGGGCGGTACACAAGCCCCCAGTCTTAAGCGAAGACTTGTCCAGCGAAAAGACTAAAGGAGTCACGTCAATACCGGTCTACGTGGCACTGGCGCAGAATTCCAAGCGGTTGTACTTTCTGCTTCTCTGACGCTCCACCAAACACTCCTCCCATCGTTCGACACATGGCTTCATCAACGGTTACCTTCAGTTAACGTTTGCGCTTCCCAAACCCATTTCGAAAAACCCTTAAACTCATTTCTCTTCACTGTTTCATCACTTTCTTCGTATTCTCAGACGCTCCAACTCTCTTATGCAAAAGCTCTCAACGTTCTTCAACCTCCTGAATCACCAACATCCTTCATTACTCTTCCGATCATAAAAAGGTACTTCCTTTCCTTCTTCTGCTGGTTTTTCCTGCATTTTAACCGATTCGCATCATCCTTTAACTGTCTGGTGCATACGTTGTGGGTTGTTTTTTCTATTTCTCCTTCTTCGTAACTTAGGGCTTCGTCTTCATTACAACGAACCTTCGTTCGTTCGTTTTCTCACCCTTCGTTCATGATCGAGTCAGCCTCTGCGAGTCCTGATCACCTTTTCTTTTCTTCTTCCTTTGCAGCTTCCGCAATGACTCGCTCAAAGATCACCCCAAATCCTCCTCCTTCGTCACGAAACCCCTTATCACAAGCACACAACCCACCGCGAGCACGTGGTGCTTCTTCTTCTCAGGCTGAGAGGCCTGCACCCTCCCGCCCCAACTTGGCTCAGGCCACTCCACCCGTCGCCGGAGGAGCCTCCGTGCCTTCTCCAGATTTCAAAAAACTATACCCATGGGCCACCTCGACCTTGCTGAAGGAAACCTCCTCAGTAAACTCTGCTGGGGCGGTTCTTCGACTAACGAAAGGGGATGAGCCTCACCAATCGTTTCACAAGGAGCATGACGACAGAATGACGGTGCTACCTTGCCCCCCCGACCTGCCCGTGTGCGCCGACGACAAGGGGAACAACGGCGGGTTGTTCTGCTTCGTCTACACCACCCTGTTCAAGAAGGTGAAACTTAGGTTTCCCTTCACTCGCTTTGAAAGGGAGCTTCTCACCGAGCTCGACATCGCCGCCGCCCAGCTCCATCCCAACAGCTGGGCGTTCGTACGGGCTTTCCAAATAATGTGCGACCACTTGGGGCTGCCAGCGTCAGTGGACGTTTTCCTATTTCTTTTTGAAGCCAAGCACCCAGGAGATCGCCTGTGGGTAAGCTTGAACGGGATTGCTGGGAGGTCGATCCTCTCTATCTTCCAGCAATCCTACAAAGACTGGAAGGGCAAGTTTGTCCAAGTGCGCCCCAATGACAAGGACGCTTCTCTGCTCGACGGTTTCCCCTTGTATTGGGTAAACAAGGGGAACAAAGAGTCCAAAAGCAGCTTCAGGAGGCCAAGAAGTCCTGATAGCATGGGCGCTTTGGACAAAGACCGCTGCTTCTTCTGGAAGAGTGTGGCAGATGCCAACATTACCTTCCTCACCACCACGCTCATCTGCTTCGAGTTCTTCGAAGATCAACTTGAAATTCGCATAGGTTAGAACTCACCTCAACGTCTAAGTCTTTATTTTAACATTACCTCTGTTAACTGTTTCTGGGCGTCTTGTGCGTTGTGCGCAAGACTTTGGTTTTATTTTCTGCACCATTTATCTGCTTCGCTGCATACTGCCTTATGCATCTATTTTTTCTTTCTGAGCTAACCCATGCATTTTTGCTTTATGCAGATCGTATGTTGGGCCAGGGCAAGCTCGCTGAACTGAGGGCGCTCGCCCGATCCCACGGGTTGGCATCGGGTTCCCAAACCGTGCCAAACTCTGTGGTGGAGATCGCCGCCGCTCAGGGCAGATCGCCACCCAAAGGCCCAACTTCCTCTGAGGCCCAACCCGCCAACCAACGCAAAAAGCTTATCCTCAGGAAACCAAAGAGGAAAGCCCCCCAAGTAGTCCATGAGGAGGAAGAAGAAGACGACGAGGCGACTGAGGATGGCCTCGTCACGAAGAGGAAGAGGGTGGCACCTTCTTCACCATCTGCTCCACCCCCTCTTCCAACATCAACACCACCATCTACACCTGCCCCGCCTCCAACATTGCCTCCTCCACCAGCTCCCGCCTCGCCAGTCCAAGCGATCCCTTTGGCATCTGCGCCTCCTATGGTTGAGGCCGCCGAGCCTAACTTCATGGAGGACCCCCCGAGCGCCTCCACGCCTTATGTATCAGCTGGAGGGGGTCCTCCTTCAAATGCCTCAACCGCAAACGTTGCACTAATCGGGGATGAGGGTGCCCACAACTCTCCGATTCTGATTACTGATTCCCCGACGTCGCCACCACGCCAAGAAGCACCTACTGAGCAACCAACTCAAGAAGGTGGCGGCGAAAACCAACAACAAACCCACCCGGTGCCTCCACAAGCTAACCTCTCTCTTGAGGTCACGAGGATGTGGGAGCCCTTCTCAGCAAAACTAAAGATGATGGCGGAGGATTTCCCCGCCATTATATCTAAAGTTGTGGAGAGCTCCACCAGGAAGCTCCAAGATGACCTCTTCACACTCCGAACCGAGAACAACTCCATAAGGATTGAGGCGGAGAGGTTATCTTGCAATCTGACACTCGCCGAGATCGAGCACTCCCGAGTAGAAGATGCAATGAGCACCGAGCTCCGGGTGGCGCGCAAGGAAGCCACCGATCTACGCCATAAGGTGCAGCTTTTGGCTCAAGAGAAGATTGAGCTAGAGAGCAAGCTGGTGCCTTATCGCGTCAAAGTGGCTGACCTGGAGGCCTTGATTAAAACTGACGCCGCCAAGGTGAAGAAACTCGAACAAAGGTCAGCCGATCGGGAGGTCTTCCTGGGAAAGGTGGAGAAGGAGAGGGACGACACCATGGCTAAGCTTGCCGAAGCCAACGAAGAAAAAGGGAAGATCGCCGCTGAACTGGGCCTGGTGCAGGCAGAATCCAAGAAGGTTGCTGAAGACCTTCTTCAAGCTCAGGAAACCATCGAAGAACTCAAGAAGCAAGTTGAAGAGCTGGAGCAGCAGAACGAGGGGCTGAAGAAACAGATTGAAGAACTTAAGAAACAGATCGAAGAACTTAATCTGAGTTCTGCCCAGATTCTTGCTGCTGGATTCGAGGCTGCCCGGGAACAGTTCGCCTGCTTGTTCCCCGATCTAGATCTCAGCATGGTGTCCCTCAACAACGAGGTGGTGGATGGGAAGGTTGTTCCCGCTGAAGACTGATTGATTCCCCCCCATCCACTACCTTTATGCTTTCTCCTTTCATATGATTGTAATGAACTTTTTCTTTTTCTGTACACGTACCTTGAATCTGATACTTACTTAACGATAAAGTCCTTGTATTTCTTCTTATAACTTCTTTGGCTGCTTTAACTTTCCTTGCACAATTTGCTTCAAGAAATTAACTTAACGATTTCGTAAGCGCGATCATATACTTAACTGCTTCGAACCACTTTGATTTCCAATAACAATCACTCTAACAACTTGTAATCTCAAGGCAATGAACCTTAGCGTAAAATCACTCTTCAAACAACGAACTTTAACTCAACTAATGGCTTAAGACACCGCTAACCCGACCTGCTTCATCAAAACGGGTCTTTAACTTTCTTGCCACTGTTTGAACTTTTCCTGGTCGCCAAAGACTCTTGGCGATATCAGCTTCTTTCTGGCTTCATACCTTGGCCATTGTTCCTTTATCCGGGGGTAGAGGCGCCTTTCGGATCCTTCTCTACCTCCTCGAGCTTCAGAACAAGAGACCGGGTGGCTAGGCGCTCTCTTCGAACCTACCTTAGCCACCCTCCAAACTTCTTCCACCCTTTACACCATACCTGAGCTCGTTCGAGACGAGAAGGATTTTATCTTGCCTGAACTCGCTCATAGGCGAGAAGGTCTTTTAACTCGCCTGAACTCGCTCATAGGCGAGAAGGTCTTTAAATCGTGCCTCTACATTGCCCCAGGGGTTACATCTCCTCCCCCCCAGAAACACTGAGGACTTTTGCTGGTGCCTCTACATTGCCCCAGGGGTTACATCTTCTCGCCCCCAGAAGCACTGAGGACTTTTTACTGGTGCCTCTACATTGCCCCAGGGGTTACATCTTCTCGCCCCCAGAAACACTGAGGACTTTTCACTCTTCCTCGCCTGCACTCGCTCGACGGCGAGGAGGTCTTTATCTCGCCTCAAAACGCGCGGGGGCGTTGAGGTCTTTTAACTGGTGCCTCCGATCGCCGAAAGACGATGAGGACTTAGAAACTTTTTAGAAAGCATGCAACATATCTTTAACTCGCCTTAAATCACATATAAGTGACAAGGTCTTTCTTCAAAACTCTCGGAAAACAACAAGCATGCAATCTAAAACAACTTAAACTTCGAAAACTCCTCTTTATTGGGTGGCCTCGTTAAAAACCCTCCTTAGGGAAAAAAGAGTGCCCCCTTCAAACTGTTTTAACAGAGACATTGTAATATCACTTCGTGTTTGTCTTTACTTACAAAGTTCTTAACTGTAATATAACTTGAGGTGCGTGGCGTTCCAAGTGCGAGGAATCGCCCCTCCTTCCAATGTCTCTAAGCGGTAGGTGTCGTTCCCGAGCGCCTCGGTTATTCTGAACGGTCCCGTCCACTTAGGCGACAGCTTATTCTCCATCTCATACTGGTGGGCTTTCCTCATCACCAGGTCGCCCTCTCTGAACTGTCTCGGCATCACCTTCGAGTTATATCTTCGTTCAATCCTTCTCTTCATCGCCTCAGCTTTTAATCTCGCCTCTTCCCTGACCTCATCCAGTAGATCCAGGTTCAACCTTCTCTCCTCATTCGAGTCTTCCTCTACGAAGTTCTGGAATCTCGGCGAGCTCTCCTGGATCTCCACTGGAATCATTGCGTCACACCCATAGACCAAGCTGAACGGGGTCTCATGGGTTCCTGACTGCTCGGTGGTGTGGTACGCCCAGACTATACGGGGTACCTCCTCAGCCCAGCTTCCTTTGGCTTTCTCTAACCTTCTCTTCAAGCCTCTTAGCAACACCCGATTAGCTGACTCTACTTGGCCATTTGTCTGAGGGTGCTCGACGGATGCAAACACTTGCTGAATTCCCACCCCTTCTCACAGCTTCTTCAACAGGTGGCTTGCAAACTGAGTCCCATTGTCCGACACCAGGCGCTTGGGCACACCAAACCGGCACACAATGTTCTTCCACACGAAACCTTCGATCTTGTGCGCGGTGATCTGGGCCACTGGTTCTGCTTCGATCCACTTGGTGAAATACTCAATCGCCACCACCAAGTACTTCATCTGCCTGATCGCCAGCGGGAATGGTCCCAGGATGTCGATTCCCCAAGTATGAAACGGCCAAGGGCTGTAAATCGACTTCAACTCCTAGGGAGGCGCTTTGTTCCAATCGGCGTGCTTTTGGCATTGCTTGCAACACTGTGCATACCTCTTGCAATCTTCTCTTATCTTTGGCCAGTAGTAACCTGCACGGAGAGTCCTTGCGGCCAGAGCTTGACCCCCGATGTGGCTTCTGCATATCCCTTCATGGAGCTCTGCCATAATCCTCGTGCATTTCTCGCCATGCACACATTCCAGGAGTGGGTGAGTGAACCCAAACCTGTACAACTCGCCATCAATCATTGTATACCTGCTAGAATTTTTCTTTATCTTCCTAGCCTCCGTCGGATCCAGCGGGAGAAGGCCATCTGCCAGGCACCGCTTGTACTGTGTTATCCAGGTGTCTGGCTCATGGGTAGCGCAGACCTGCGTCATGTTCACCTTCTCTCCTCGACATGCTCTAATTCTCGGCGATCTCAATGTTTCTTGCGTTAAAGACCTGTGACTTCTTGCCGCTTTTTCCGTCGACCTGCTTATCTGAAGAACCAGGTGATCTGCTACAAATGCTCTCGGCGTCTTCAGAGTTTCTTGAATCACCGTCCTCTGCCTACCCCCCTTACCTGAACTGGCGAGCTTAGCTAGCAAGTCAGCTCGGGCATTCTGCTCTCTGGGCACATGCACCACTTCAAAAGAGGCAAAGGAACTCTTCAATTCCTGCACATACTCCAGGTAAGCCGCCATTTGTGGATCTTTAGCCTGGAACTCGCCTGTTACTTGCCCCGTGACTAGCAGCGAGTCACTCTTAGCCATCAGCACCCTGGCTCCCATCTCTTTGGCCAGCAAAATTCCGGCGATCAGCGCCTCATACTCTGCTTGATTGTTGCTGGCCTTGAAGGCAAACCTCAAAGATTGTTCGATCAGCACGCCGTTGGGCCCCTCCAAGATGACTCCAGCACCGCTACCCTGCTAGTTCGACGATCCATCCACCGAGAGCACCCAACGGAAATCGTCCCCTTCAACTCGTGTTGCCTCAGATGAGAGCTCGACCACGAAATCTGCGAAGATTTGCCCCTTAATCGGGCCTCGGGGCTCATACTTAATGTCAAACTCCGACAGCTCTACCGCCCACTTCACCATCCTCCCAGCAACGTCAGGCTTCTTCAAAACCTTATGGATGGGCAAGTTGGTCATCACCAGTATCGTGAAGCTATGGAAATAGTGGCGCAACCTCCTCGCCGAAAATACCACAGCCAGCGCAGCCTTCTCCAGGGCCTGATATCTCGTTTCGGGACCCTGCAGCACCTTACTAACAAAATAAATAGGCTTCTGGGCCTGATCTTGGTCCTGGGCGAGCACCGCACTCACTGCCTTCTCAGTTACAGCAAAATACAACCTGAGAGGGGTTCCCATCAGCGGTTTGCACAAAACCGGCGGGCTCGCCAGATACTCCTTGAGCTTGACGAAGGCTTCCTCACACTCCTTCGTCTAGGCAAACTTATTATTGCGCCTTAAACACTGGAAATAGGGATGGCCCTTCTCTCCGCTAGCTGACACGAAGCGAGACAGGGCGGCCATCAGACCTGTTAGTTGTTGTACTTCCTTCACAGTGGCCGGGCTTCTCATTGCCAAGATGGCGGCGCACTTATCCGGGTTGGCCTCTATTCCTCTCTCAGTTAAAAGGAATCCCAGGAATTTTCCAGCCTCCACGCCAAAGATGCACTTCTCTGGATTCAGCTTCAACTTGAACTTGGCGATCGTCGTGAACAATTCCTCCAAGTCTGCAACGTGCTTGCTTTTTTCTGGCGAGGTCACGACCATGTCATCGACGTACGCTTGCACATTCCTTCCCAGCATTGGTGCAAGTACTCGATCCATCAACCTCTGGTACGTGGCCCCGCATTCTTAAGCCCAAACGGCATCACCTTGTAGCAGTAGCACGATCTCTCGGTCATGAAGGCAGTCTTCTCTTCATCCATGGGATGCATCTTGATCTGGTTATACCCCGAGAAGGCATCCAGGAAGCTCAACAACTTACACCCTGCAGCACTATCCACCAGGGCGTCTATGCTCGGTAAAGGATATGAATCCTTTGAGCAGGCCTTGTTTAGATCAGTGAAATCTACGCACATGCGCCATTTCCCATTACTCTTCTTCACCAACACGACATTTGCCAGCCATTCAGGGTACTGGACATCCCTGATGTGGCCTGCAGCGAGGAGTTTCTGTGTTTCGTCCCTAATCGCCTGCCTCCTCTCCTCGTTGAACTTTCTTCTCCTTTGTCGCACAGGTCTCACCAAGTTGTCCATCGCCAGATGATGGCACAAGAAGTCGGGATCGATCCCGGGCATGTCCGAAGCGGACCATGCAAACGCATCCAGATGTCGTTCTATCACCTTGGCGATCTGGTCCTGGAGCTCAACCTCCAGGGATCTTCCCAGCTTGAAGATCTTTCCCCCGATCTCTCTCTCGAGCCACTGCTCGACGGGTTTTGGCCTGGTCTCTCTGGCGATCACCGCCCTGGCGATTCCCAGCTCTCTCGCTTCCTCAGGGCGATTCCTCGCCTCTTCTTCCTCCAGACCAGCGTTCCCCTCCCCCAGCTCAGCATCCACCATCTCCACGTCTCTTCCGGCGATCTCTTCTATTACCGTCGATCTGGGCTTCATACCCGGAGGCGGGGTGGTCGTCACGTAACTCACCGATCTCTTGTTTTTCAGGCTATTCTCATAGCACTTCTTTGCTTCTTTCTGATCGGATTTGATGGTGATCACCACCCCCTCCATAGATAGCAACTTCACCTTCATGTGCCGAGTCGACGGTATAGCGCCTATTCTGTTGAGCGTGGGCCTTCCCAACAGAATGTTGTATGCTGAAGGAGCGTTCACGACAAGGTATTTGATTTTCTCTGTTCTCGAACCTGCCTCATCTGTAAACGTAGTCCTCAACTCTATGTACCCCCTGACCTCCACCTGGTCGCCAGCGAAACCATACAAACACCCTCCATAGGGCCTCAGCTGGTCAAGGGGTAGCTCCAACTGCGTGAAAGTCGGCCAGAACATCACGTCTGCCGAGCTTCCTTGGTCCACCAGAACCCTGTGGACCTTTCTTCCTGCTGTGATCAACGAGATTACTATGGGGTCGTTGTCATGAGGCACAACATCTCGAAGATCTTGCTTGGTGAACGTAATGTCCACATCCGGCGAGTGGTCTTCAAACATATCCACCGTCATCACAGACCTCGTGTACCTCTTTCTCTGTGATGCGGTGCATCCACCACCCGAGAAACCCCCTGCAATGGTATGGATTTCCCCGTGCGTAGGCATCTCGTGCTGCTGAGCCTCTCCACCTGCTGGTTGGGAGCTCGACGCGCCCCCCGTCCTTCTATCCAGCAAGTAGTCATTTAGGAACCTGCTCTTAACCAGATCGTCGAGCTGGTATCCTAAAGCCAAGCACGAATCCACGGTATGGCCAAAGCCCTGGTGAAACTCACACCAGGCGTCTGGCTTTGGTCCCAGCACCTTGTCGCCTACCTTCTCGGGCGCTTTCAACCTAGCTGATATGTTGGGAATGGCGATCAGGTCCGCCAATCCCATGACAAACTTGTGCTTAGGCGGGCGATTGTACTCCCGGCGTGCTGGTTGCGGGCGACCTTGGCCCCTGCCCTTGTTTTTCCTTGGATCATAAGGATGGCGAGTCCTCTGATCCCTCCTGGCCGCCGCTGTCTCCAGAACCCTCTGTGGCTGGATCCTGGTCTGGGCGCGCGGCCTAGCGGGAGCCACGCTTCCTCTCTTCTCGGCGACTTCACTCTCGTCGGCGATGTGGGCCACCGCAAGTCGCCTAACCTCAGCAAACGTGGCGAGGTGAGCCCTGATCAATGCCTCGCAGAATGGTCCCGGCAGCACACCCTTCTTAAAAGCGTAGACCAGCATTTCCTCATCTTTGGCCGGCGATCTGACCATCTGCGCTCCAAAACGATTCAAGTAGTCCCTGAGGGACTCTCCCTGATATTGCCTTATATCAAACAAATCGTAAGACACCCTGGGCGGTGCCTTATTCACGATGTACTTCTCGACGAAAATCTTCGAGAACTGTTGGAAGTTGGTTATGTGACCTGTAGGCAGGCTCACAAACCATTCCAGCGCCGTTCCCTAGAGTGTGCTCACAAACATCTTGCAGTACACGGCGTCTGATCCTCCTGACAGCATCATCTGCGTATGGAACGTGGTGAGATGAGCCTCAGGATCCTCCACGCCGGTAAAAACAGCCTTAACAGGTACCACACTCGCAGGAATAGGCGTGTCAGTAATCGCCTGAGCGAAGGGCATGCGCGACCTCTTCAGCAATAGGACGCCCTTGCTGCTCCTGAAGAGATTGACGCAGCTCTTCAGTCACTTTACCAAGCTCATCATTCCTGGCCCGAGAGGCGACCAGGTCCTCATGCATTCTCGCCTGTTCTGTGCGCGAGGCTTCCACAGTTGCCTGCAACGAACGCATAATCTCCACCATCTGCGCCATCGTCATGGCGCCGGCGCCTTCAGCAGCAACAGGCGCAACTGGACTTGAACGGTTGCTTCTCATTTTTCTCATGAAAACTCAGCAAATCACAGGATAAGGAAAAGATAAATTGTTCATAGAGATAAAAAAAACATTTAAAAGAAGGTTATCTAGCCTTACTCTTCTTCCCCATACTGTAGCTTAAAAAGCTGATTATGTACAACTTCAATTTGCTCATCCAGGTTTAGGAAACGTGCATCCATACCCTGGAATTTCTCATCAAATAGCTTAAACATGTTTTGACACAGCTCAAGGAGATTGTTCTGATTTTCAGCAAGACTATCCATTCTGTTGATTACTAGCCTCTCAAAGGATGTCATTGAAGTAATCCTTTCCTCAACAATATCAGCAGTTGGTCTAGCATTTTCTGCAGCAGCAGGTTCCTCAGCATCTTCATCCTCATCTTCAACTTGAACTCCACTAGATGATGCAACTGGATCTCCACTTTTGCTCACCCAAAATCCATTGATTTTGGTGAATCCCATCTTGCTTAAAGAGCCATTATTTACCTCACTTGAGGACTTCACCACTTCAGCCAACTCTTCTTCTAAATCCACTTCAAAATACTGAAGAAATTTAGTAATTAAAATGGCATAAGGATAACGAAATCACATAACCTTGTTGCCTTCTACACGTGATCTTTGATAATATGGATCCAGTTGAGCTTGATTTTGTTCATAATGTAGTAGATAAGAACCAAGGCTTCTTCTGATAATGTTGAATGATTGTTGTTGTACCGTCCCGTCGGGCGTTGACCAAAGTCAAAGTCAAAGTCAAAAGTCAACATATGGTGGGGCCCCTCAAGGGACCCAAAGAAGAAAGTCAACGAATTGACCACTTGAGGCGTCGCCAGATGTAGGCGTCGCCAAGAGGAGCCGTTGCCAAGTGTAGGCGTCGCCAAAAGGAGGCGTTGCCAAGTTAAGGCATCGACGGTATCACCCCCGATACCCATGGGTAGGAAAGACCGTGGAGGGGGCGACACCACGAGAAGCCTCAGTACCTCAGGACAGTAATAAAGAGAAGAGAAAGGTGGCTTCAAGGCCATAGTTCTAGTACCAGTAGGGAGTAACCTGACTTGTGAAGTACCCATGCCACCGCTGGGAGACCCTGGGGCCGATATGACCCATGAAAGGGCCACGCCCAGGGGAGAACCACGTGCATGGTACAAGAGAAGGGTAGATACACTCCCAGGGCGAATGACTAGAGGCTGGGGCGCATGAGTTGGCACTCAGAAAGTCACCCCCTGCGCCGGATGCACTTTGAGGAAAGAGGACTCACACAATGGGATAACCCTAAGTTGGGTTACGGCGCTGTGAGGCCCTCTGTGTAGAGCAGCGATCAAGTCAGAAGAACACATGGCAATAAGCACTGAAAACATCAAGGCTTTCCAAAAAGTTCGCTAAGGTACGCGTTAATTCAGTTAAGTTTCAAACGTTTCAAGGGATATTTTTATACGCTTTCAATGCGCTTTAACGCGCTTTAAATGAGAGAGGTGTATAAGAAAGGGCCTTGGGACGTTTGAAAGGGGGGGAGTTTTGACCTAATTCTCACAGAGTCACAAAAAACCCTAGTTGTTTCACGGCGCACCCACTGTGCGCAAAGGCAATTAGGGCACACAGTATTAGCCACTCAGTATTTTCGACCATGCTCAGAGTATCCAGTCACGGTGTTCCAATACGGAGGTGTGTCACCTTTGATGTTTCTCGCTAGTTGACTTGATCGTCGGAGTGCAAACGGCCGCGAGGGCGCCCCTTTGTTCACTTCTTTTCAGGTACTCACAGACAGAGTAGAACGAAGGTGCCCTAGCTCGCGAGGACAAGCCACGCATAAAAACGACCCTGGTCAACCGGCGGGAACATTTGGCGCCCACTGATGGAGATCAAGATCAAGAGAACATGGAGGCCAATCAACAAGATCAAGAAGAGGTAGAGGCACAAATGGAGGACGCCCATAGAGGTCAAAGCCCACCTCAAAGGCTTACAAGAAGCATGTTCAAAGCTTTAGGAGCTAGGGGACATTTATTTTCTCTTTTTGTAATTTCTTTAGTTGAAGGTGCTTAGAGGGAAACATTAGAAACCTCTATTGTTATAGCATCTTTTAGTCTTTAATTAGGAGCTTTAGGGGGTGTGTGTTAGTAGATAGGTGTAGAAGTAGAATTTGGAGGTGCCAAAGTGAAGGAAGGAGTCACACCTTCCTCATGCTTGGGTTTTGGCGCCGATTCTAGATGTCTCTTAGGAGGGAATTTTTGAATTTGTGTTGCTTGCATTTCAGCACCTTAGGCTATAAATAGAGGTGCTCTCTTTGTAAAATTCAGATTGGAATTTATCTAAAGAAACTATACTCAAAATTGGAGTGAGCATTGGAGAGCTTTTGAGCCTTCTTCTCTAGTCTTATCTTGAAGGATCCATGGTGTCCTCAAGTGACGGCAGCACACTCATCTAGGAGCAACCACACTTCTAGTGGCGTGATCATTCATCATTCATCCATCTTCATGAGCAATTCTCTTCTCCTTCCTTTCTTCTTTGTTAATTCCTTGTCTTAGCTTGTTTCTTTGTTGTTTTTGGTTCGGTTTTTAAGTTTTCCAGCAGCTGTTCTTATTCTTCTTTGTGTTTGGTTTGGTACTTTTCTTTTTCCAGCAAGTATTTTCAGTGCTATGCCTTTCTTTTACATTTTGTTCGGTTCAGTTTGCTTCCCTTCCAATTCTATTCGGTGGATTTAAGTTTTACCTCTTTTTGTTGGTTCAATTTGACAATAATTGGATCTTCTATATGAGTTTGTGTTTTGGCACTAGTTTTGGTGAGTTCTTATTCATAAAACCTTGATCCATTTCTATGATAAAGTGCCTAGCTCTTAACCAACTCAAGATGATTCCTAAGAATGTCAAGAATCATTCTAATTGTGCTAGTGGAATCACATCACCCACCGTGGGGCCGATATAAAACGTCAGTCCCATCACACAATTTTCCAGTTCCAGTTGCAGTTTCCAACCCAATTCCAGTTCTCAAATCGCAGATAGTCAAGGAGGCTTCAAGAAAACACGAACATGAGACCCGCACGCGCTAGGAGTGAAGAGATGACCATGCAACAACTCATGGGCATGATGCAAGGGTTGCAAGAAGCAATGGCAGCATCTCAGGCGAGAAACGATGAGCTCCACCGCGCCAACGAGGAACTACGCCGCGGATGGCGCGACGTAGACGAGCCTGAGACTGCCACCCTACCAAGAGAATTCTCAACGCCATTCTCACAGGCGATCCTAGAGACAGCAATCCCCAACACATTCACGGGGCCCAAAGTAACCTTCACAGGGATGGAGGACTCTGAGGCGCACCTCACTGCGTTCCACACGCAGATGATGCTGGTAGGCGGTTCTGATGCCGTAAGGTGCAAGCTCTTCATGAGCACTTTGATTGGGATGGCCATGGATTGGTTCATCAACCTCCCAAAGGGTCACATCACGTCTTTCACACAGCTCTCGCGGCTATTCAGAGAGCAGTATCTAGCCAACAGGGCCCCACCCCTAGTTTCATACGACCTATTCGACGTGAAGCAATATCAAGGTGAGACCCTGAAAGAGTACATCAGCCGCTTCGGGGCGCAGGTGGTGAAGGTGGGTACCATAGACGAACCCATGATTGTGTACGCATTCAGGAAATGGGTGTGTCCTGGGTCTTTCAGCAAGTCACTCAATCGCAGCCGCCCCAAGACTTTTGCTGATGTAAGGCGTCGGGCGGTAGAACACATTGCCTCTAAGGGTGAAGCATACAAGAAGTGCACGAATGCTGCACCCACACGCCCAAGAGCGCAAATGCGCACACAACCTGCTAAGGTCCACGAAGCCACCACAGAAAAAAGAACCAAGACAGGAAGCGCACCTACGAGGCAAGGAGGACCCAGCCTAGGGGTCAAGCAGAAGGAAGGAGAGAGGGAAATAGACCTCTAAGGCACAATTTTGTGGTGGAACTTAAAGACCTCATCGTTGTGCCCAACATAGCTGACAGGTTGAGGCCACCGGTGAAGTTTGACCAAGTGTTGGGACCTCACAAAGAATCATGTTGCGAATTTCACGAAGCATTCGGGCACCATATTAACAACTGCTTAGCGCTGGGCTATCAGTTGGATGAGCTTGTGAAGAATGGTTTCCAAAAAGATTATCTCGCTGGGTCTACTACAACCACAGCCATGGCGACACCAGAGGAAGGTCAAGCGCACGAAATGCCGACTCACGGAGAAGTACACACCATTTCTGGCGGCTTTTCCGGAGGAGGACCCACTGCCTCTCAACGTAAGAAATATGTGAGGTCAGTAAGTTCAGTTGCTGAGGAATTTCCGGATGACCCGTGGGAGTCAGACCTCGTTTTCACAAGGGCTGACCTGCGGGATGTCGTCCCACACGATAATGACCCCATGGTCATTTCAATAGTCATAGCGGGAAGAAAGGTACATAGGGTTCTCTTCGACCAGGGTAGTTCTACAGACGTCATGTTTTGGTCGACCTTCAACAAGCTACAGTTATCCTCTGACCTGCTGAGACCCTACACTGGATGCTTGTACAGGTTTGCAGATAACCCAATGGAGGTACGTGGCTACCTGGAGCTGAGGACGACATTCACTGATGGAGCGGCGTCACACACTGAGAGCATCCGGTACTTGGTGGTTAACGCCAACTCAGCCTACAACATCTTGTTAGGCAGACCTGCCTTGAATAGATTAAGGGCAGTGTCCTCCACACGCCACATGAAGATGAAGCTACCAGATCTTAGTGGAAAAGTAATCGTAATCATGTCAGATCACGAAGAGGCCTGTAAGTGCTATGAAAATAGCCTGAAAACGAAGAGAGGCATGGTCATGGTGATTGAACGACCACAAGTTTCAGATTCGCGAGTAGAGTTAGAACTAGTGCAAGAGGCGACGCCCGCAGAGTCCACGCCTGTCGAGGCCATACCTGCAGGGGCGACGCCTATAGAAGATGCACGCACAGAAGAGAGATACGGTGACGCCTCGCCAATGGAAGAAGTATACGGAGAGGCCTCGCCCACGGATGAAGAGACAAAGGAGGCGATGCCCGATGCATCTGATAGGGCGACGCCAATAGAAGAGGACTCCATGAATGAATCCCGCTCAGAGAACGTGCAGAGTGAGCAACCCCAACCAGTAGACAACATGGTGGAAAGACAGATAGGGGGTAAGGTGTTCAGATTAGGACGCTTCTTGAGCCTAGAAGAACGAGAAGAGGTAGTTGCGGTGATCTTGCGCCACCTAGATGCATTTGCGTGGATTGCAATGGACATGTCAGGCATCAACCCAGATTTTTTGTGCCACCATCTTACCATGGACGCCAAGGTTCGCCTTTGCGACAAAGAAGGAGGAAGTTCAACGAAGAACGATGCCTCGTCGTGAAGGAAGAGACGCAGAAGCTGCTAAGTGCTGGGCACATCAGGGAGATACAATACCCTGAGTGGTTGGCCAACGTAGTTCTAGTGAAGAAGGCGAATGGGAAATGGAGGATGTGCGTTGACTTCACATATCTCAACAAGGCATGCCCCAAAGATTCGTACCCACTGCCCAACATCGGCGCATTAGTGGATAGCGCCTCGGGCTGCAAGATGCTGAGTTTCTTGGATGCATTCTCAGGTTACAATCAGATCAAGAGGCATCCCAGGGATGAGAGCAAAACGACGTTCATGACGGAGACGAACAGTTACTATTACAAAGTGATGCCATTTGGGTTGAAAAATGCAGGCGCCACCTACCAGAGGCTGATTGACAAGGTCCTTGCACCCATGCTGGGAAGGAACGTGCAGGCCTACGTAGATGACATGGTGGTAACGAGAGAGGGCAGCACGTAGCGGATCTGGAAGAGCTGTTTGCTACCATATCAAAGTATCGCCTCAAATTAAACCCAGAAAAGTGCATTTTTGGCGTGGAAGCAGGGCAGTTCTTGGGATTTATGCTCACTGAAAGGGGAATAAAGGCGAACCCTGATAAGTGTGCAGCTATTATAGCCATGAGGAGCCCAACCTCAGTTAAAGAAGTTCAGCAATTGACTAGGAGGATGGCAGCTTTGTCTAGGTTTGTTTCTGCTGGAGGGGAGAAAGGCCACCCTTATTTCCAATGCCTCAAGAGGAATAGCCGTTTTGCATGGACGGATGAGTGTGAAACAGCGTTCCTCAAGTTGAAGGAGTACTTGGCGACGCCACCGGTGCTTTGCAAGCCACAAGTAAGCGTCCCCCTCCGATTATACTTTGCGGTAACAGAGTGGGCCATTAGTTCTGTGCTGGTCCAGGAGCAAGACTAAGTGCAGAAGCCCATTTACTTCATAAGCAAGGCCTTGCAAGGCCCAGAATTGAGGTACCAGTCACTAGAGAAGGCGGCACTAGCAGTGGTGTTCTCAGCCCGAAGGCTACGCCACTATTTCCACAGCTTCACAGTGGTGGTGATGACAAACCTCCCCATCTAGAAAGTACTTCAAAAGCCAGATGTAGCAGGGAGGATGGTTCGTTGGGCGGTAGAGCTGTCAGAGTTTGATATCCAGTGTGAACCCAGGGGGTCCATCAAAGGGAAAGTCTATGCTGACTTCGTGGCAGAGCTCTCACCAGGAGGAGACCCTCAAGAGGTGGAGTTAGGGTCACAGTGGATTCTCTCAGTGGATGGATCTTCCAACCAGCAAGGGAGGGGCGCTGGAATAATCTTGGAGGGGCCTAATGGAGTGTTGATCGAGCAAGCTTTACGCTTCGCCTTCAAAGCGAGCAATAACCAGGCGGAGTACGAGGCGTTGATTGCTGGGATGCTTTTGGCTAAAGAAATGGGTGCTCAGAGCCTTTTGGCAAAGAGTGAATCACAATTGGTCACAGGGCAAGTAACGGGGGAGTATCAGGCAAAGGATCCACAGATGGTCGCATACTTGAGGTAAGTCGAGGTGTTGAAGAGAGCCTTCGCTGCGTTTGAGCTGGTGCACGTCCCTAGGGAGCAGAATGCCAGAGTTGACCTGCTTGTCAAGCTGGCCAGCTCGGGCAAGGGGGGAAGGTAGAGGACTGTAATCCAAGAGACCCTCAAAACGCCGCGAAAGTTTGTTACAGACAACAGGGAGGATGTTCTTCACGTTAGTACAGCAAGAGGAAAGCCAAGGAACCATCGCTCTTTGAGTCAAGATACGGCGAGGGCACCCTGCATCGGTACTTACGCGACCTCGCCAGAAGAAGAAAAGGGTGTACAGGTATGTGCTTTGGAGGAAGGCGACACATGGATGACCCCTTACAAACGATACCTAGCGGATGGAATCCTCCCAGCGGAACCAGAAGAGGGCAAGAAGATCAAGAGGAACGCCGCAAGGTACACCTTAGTGGATGGGATATTATTCAGACACGGGTTTACGTACCCTATCTTGACGTGCGTAAGTGGCGACGAGTGCACCAGGATAATGGTTGAACTCCACGAAGGTATTTATGGGAGCCACGTGGGAGGAAGATCCTTGGCATCCAACGTAATACGCGCAGGGTTTTTCTGGCCAACAATAAGAGAGGACTGCGTGCGATACGCCCAGCGTTGCAAGCAGTGTCAAATGCACGCTGATTGGCACAAGGCGCCGCCAGAGGAACTTAGATCCATATACAGCCCATGGCCCTTCCATACTTGGGGAATTGATATCTTAGGCCCGTTCCCATTGGCGATAAGACAGATGAAGTACTTGATCGTTGTCATCGAATACTACACCAAGTGGATAGAGGCAGAACCAGTGGCACAGATCACTGCGCACAAGGTACATCACTTTGTTTGGAAGAACGTTATGTGTCGTTTTGGGGTGCTGAGGCGTCTTATTTCAGACAATGGCACCCAGTTCGCGAGCCAACGGTTGGGGAAGTTGTGTACAAAAGTAGGAATCAAGCAGGTGTTTGCATCAGTCGAACACCCCCAAACGAATGGGCAGGTTGAGTCAGCGAATAAAGTTTTGTTGAAAGGTTTGAAACGCAGATTAGAGAAAGCTAAAGGGGCGTGGGCATGAGGAAGGCTCACCCGAGTTGGAAAACAAGTTGTCTCCCAAGTGGACTGGACCGTTCAGAGTAATCAAAGCCAAAGGGAATGGTTCGTATAAGTTAGAGACTCTAGAAGGAGGCCCCATCCCACGTAGTTGGAATGCGGCGAATTTAAAGTTTTATTTCAGTTGAAATTTTGTAAAGGGGACACTCTTTTTCCCTCCCGGGATTTTTTAACGAGGTCACCCAAATAAAGAAAAGAGAAGTTTAAGATATTCCTGCCTTAGTTTTTCCCTTTCATGTAAGATCAAAGATCAAAGAAACAAAGACAAAGATTCAAGGCGTCGCCAAGATGAGGCGTCGCCGAGATAAGGTGTCGCCAAGATGAGGTGTCGCCAAGATGAGGCGTCGCCAAGATCAGGCGTCGCCAAGATGAGGCGTCGCCGAGATGAGGCGTCGCCAAGATAACGCGTCGCCAGAAGTAGGCATCGCCAGATAAAGGAGCGAAGGTCAGATGCAAAGCAAGATAACAGGTATGTTCTGTATAAGTTAAAAATCTGGATGCCTAGTCCTTGAGCAGGGGTTAAGGGAATTCCACGGGACACCCCCTCCTCTGGTATGAATAGCTAGCCCCGGTACCAGATGTTAGACATAAGTTAAAAAAATCCAGGTGCCTAGTCCTTGATCAGGGGTTAAGGGAATCCTACGGGACACCCCCTCCTTAGGTATGAATAGCTAGCCCCGGTATCAGACGTTAGGCGTAGGCTAAAACCTGGGTGCCTAGTCCCTTAGCAGGGGTTAAGGGATTCCTTCGGGACGCCCCCTCCTCAGGTAGGAACAACTAGCCCTAGCGTCTGATGTTTAGAGCACTTCGCCTTGGTGTTTTCAGACACCCTGAGGATGATACGGCGCTGCTGTAGTGGGCCTTCCTCAGGCGTGGGCACCAAGTGCGAAGAGATAAGGGCTAAGTTGCACTGGTATTTAGACACCCCATGGATGATACGACACTGTTATGTAGGCCTCTCCATGGGCGTGGGCACCAGAGCGCAACTTTTGTCCCAAGTGTTTAGACACGCTGGGGACGCCCAGAGCAGGTCTCTCCTCGAGCGTAGACACCCAGTACAGGTAGGATAAGTCCTCCACGCCTTCGAGCGATGTCGAGGCCAAAAAAGAAAAGACTCCCCTTTTCATCCTAAAGCGATGAGAAAGTCAGTACCGCCTTCAGCTACGAGTGCCTCGGGCCCAGGAAAGGTAAGTAAGAAGAAGGTGAAGATTTTACAAGTTCAGAGGGAGAAAGAAATTCAAGGATTAGGAAGAAGAGGCGTAAAAGCGCGAGTCATTAGAGACAAGAAAAATACGCAAAGGTAAAATCCTCCTTTGCCTTTGGGCAATGACCAGGCAGGCGACGCCTTCATGAGGAGGACTCCTTACAGATACGAAGGCCAAGCGAGGTTCTGAGCGAAAGGGCCAAGAGAATGATGTGCCTCACACCTTAAGAAGAAAGAACAAGAGGGGGAGACATGTGCTACCTAAAGAGTTAAAAGGCGAAGCAACAAAGAAATGCATCGAAGGCAGGTACCAATTATGCCTTTGATAGAGAAAAGAAAACAAAAGCAGATAAAGCGCAAGAAGAGTTGAAGGCAGATAACATTTAAGCAAATTCAAAAGTTATAATTACAAGTAAGGTTCGTGATAATTACAAGTTAAGCAAAGAGTAACTATCAAATGATTCTGTTGAAGCACAGAGTATAGGCTATTCCTTGGAGCCCTCCAAAGGCACAAGCTTGCCATCGACCACTTCGTTAAGGGGGCTACACCCAGAGACGTTGATGCCAGGGTTCACACAGACAGCTTGAACAAGAGCCTCTGCAAACCCTTCAGCGAAACTGGAGGCAGACTCCCCTATCAGTTTTTCCTCCGCAACCTTGAAGTGGGCGGCTTGAGTGGTCAATTCTTGGTCTTTGGAGGCCAAAGTAACCATCAATATCTAGACCTTGGCTTGGAGGGTGGCGTTCTCACTGACCAATCGGGAGCACTCACCAGTCTTTTCCTCGAGTGCAGCTTCGGTTTTCCCCAGTGTTTGCTCCCAATCAATACACTGGTTTTCAAGTTTTTCTGCTGCGCCTCAGAGGTCTTGGCTGCCTCCTCGAGATCAGCGATCTTCACTCGAAGGGGCACCACCTGGTTGAGGTGCTCAGCGTTGGCTTGAGACACCTCGTGCAACCGTTTGTTGGCCTCCTCTTTCGCTTTCTGCGCCACCTTCAAAAAGTCTTGTATGCGTCCTCCGGACGCCCCCAGTGGGTGGCTAGCCTCTCCTTCTCCTCCTTTAGGGAGGCAACTTCCTTCTCCAGCGCTTGGAAGGCAGAGGCTTTGACAGCCTTAGCCCTGGCCTGCGTGTGCCAGGAGTGGGCGCAGGACATGAAGGCACCCATGTAGTAATATAGACTTTCCCTCTGGGGCCCTTCAGCTTGACCACGTGGGGACGCCCTACCCAAGAAACCCTTAATGAATCTTGCATGGGAAGAGGGAGTTTTGGGGCAGGTGGAGGAACGCTTGTGGGCTCAGTTTCGACCCCTCCCTCCAGATTCATCGGTTGAGGAGGAGAAGTGATGAGAATCAAATAAATGAGGCTTTTATTAATGGAGGAAGAGGACATCCACCCTCACATTTGAAGTTCTTCCTTCTAGTCTTCTCAAAATTAAAAGAAGACATAAAATAAAGATGAGGCCCAAGCCCAAAGCCCAAGCCCAAGCCCAAGAAGGCCAAAGCCCAAAGAGCCCAAGTCCATCCCATGAGGGGCAAGGCCAAGCTTTGAAATACTCTTGTATACTTTTAGGAGGTGTGGTTATTAAATAAAGGAGTGTGAAAATGTAAAATAAAGTCACATTGTCCTTGTGACTTAGGAGAGTGGTGTAGGTGTAGTTTTTAGGAGGTGTCATAGTAAAAAAAGGTCACACCTCCCATGTGACTTGTTTTTTGTGGGAATTTCAAATGAGTTTTATTTGAAATTTCCCACCTATTTTTCAGCACCTCTAGGCTATAAATAAAGGTGCTTAGCTTGTACAATTCAGATTTGAATTTTGATTAGAGAAACTATACTCAATTTTTGAGAGAGCAATTGGAGAGCTTTGTGCCTTCCTCACTTAGTCTTATCTTGAGAGTTCTATGGTTACCTCAAGTGGCGGCTTGCACACTCATCTTGGAGTCACCATCCTCTAAGTGGCGTGATCATCCAACCATTCCTCCATCTTCATGAGCTTTCTCTTCTCCTTCCTTCCTTCTCTTGTTATATTCATGTCTTAGCTTGCTTCTTAGCTTTTTCTGTTCGGCATTTTCAATTCCTTGCCGTTTTGCTTCGGTCATTTTAATTCTGCTATTCATCTTTGGTTCTTCTTCCTTTTCTAGCTTAATTGTTCGGTGCAATTCAGTTCTTACACATTTTTATTCGGTGCCTTTGCCTTTTCAATCAATTTGTTCGGTTCAATTTGACAATACATGGAACTTCCATATGAGTTTGGGTTTTGGTACTAGTCTTGGTGAGTTCTTGATCATAGAACCTTGATCCAATTCTATCTTAAAGTGCCTATCTCATATCCAACTCAAGATGATTCCTAAGAACGTCAAGAATCATTCATATTGTGCTATTGGATTCATATCAAGAAGTGGCGCTTGGAGGGTCCTCCCTCAAAGACTCAGCCCCATGCGAGGAAGAGGTAGCAGAAGTGACTGTCTGAGGGGCATGTTGAGTTCTTTGTCGTTTGAAGACTTGCCCCCCAGCGGAGTCTTCATCATCAGAGACCACCTCCACTACCCTCTTCCCTTTGTCAAGGGGGGCTGAAGTAGCAGCCCCGACCAGGGCAAGGGGGATGGCCGCGATGGGAGGTGGCGAGCTTGGAGGTTGGCTAGGAGAGTGTTGGGTTGGTGGAGTTGATGGTGTCGTGGCAGATTGAGGGTGAAGGTTGGGGGAAGATGGGGGGGCAGCAGAGGTTGGAAGGAGCGATGCCGAAGCCCCGTCCTTGGATTTCAGGGCAAGAGCCAGCCTCAACGTTCGTTGCCTATCCATTTTAGAATCTGCACCAAGAAGATAAACATAGTAAAAGTTAGGCACAAGCTAGGTTACTACACCAAAGGAACAGAAAAATCGTACATCAAGCAAGAACCAAGCAGAAGCAGAAAATAGAAGGTTATAAGGGGAAGCTCTCGTACTTATGTATGTGGCTAGAGCCTCAGGGTTTTACTCTAGGCTTATCAGGGTGCGGTGTCGAAGCTCCTCGCGCTAGTCAGAATTTGACAAGCCTCTCGATCATTCGAGGGTAACTCGTCCAGGGATTTGGGTTTCACGGTCTTCACCTCCTTCACCCAGTACAGGGGAAAGCCGTCAAGGGCGGAGGGGTCGAAATCGGAGCAGCAAACCTTGAAGAATTTGCCCTTCCACCCCTTGAAAGATTGCTGGAATAGGGTCAGGAGGACCCTTCCAGGGATGTTGTTGAGGCTCACCCAGAGGATCTTCCCCTGTTTCTTCACTTCGAAGAAATCAAGGAAGATGTCAACAGAAGGTGCGCACCCGAAGAACCCGCACAGTATGTCAAAGGCCTTGACGAAGGCCCAGCCGTTCGGATGCAGCTGGGCTGGGGCAATATTGATCTCCGTTAGCAATTCCCTCTCAAACCTGGAGAAGGGCAAGCGCATTCCTATACGCTTGAAGACCACCTGATAGAAATAGAAGAAGGGGACCCCGTTGTTGGCCCGCTCATCCCCACACACAGGCTCCCCTAAGGTACAAGGGAGCACTGCAATGTCGTCATCATGCCTCTTCGTGAAGGCGCGATGGTTGTAGGCGCTTGACTCTCCTACAAGATCCCTCCAAGCTTTTGTGGAGACCAAGCTCGAGTACTCGTCGAGCAGTTCGTCTGGAGCCCATGGGTAAAGGGCCCTATGGTTGACTCTGGGGTGGAGGGTTGGTCGTTCTTTTGGTACGTGCCATTGATGAAGAAACTGAAGAATGAAGAAGAGAAAAGGGTTCAGCAAGTAAGGTAAGGAAGAAAAGGGGAAAGAAACCCTAAGAAAACCCCTACCCATGCGAGAAGTTCAGGAAGGGAGGAACAGAGAAATGAGGAAGGGAATACAAGAGATGCAGAAACATAGACAGACCCAGGCAGTTATGAGATTAATGCAGTAATGGGCGAGAATAAACAAGAAAGAAAAATCATACCTTTGAGTGTTTGAGATGGTAAAGGTCGAGAATGCGAAGAGAGAGAGCAGAGATCGCAGAGGAAACTCTGAGAAGATGAACAGTGCAGAGAATACGAAAAGTGATGGAACAGTGCCTTGAGCGCGCAATTTCGAAAGGTTATAACGTTAACATGGAAGCGCAAACGACGCTCATCCTCAGCCGTTGGATCGCGCCACGTGTCGAAAGATTAAAGCACAACTTAAGCCGTCACACTCTGGTGCAGAAAATGTCGCGTCAGACGCTCAGAGAGCGTCACGTCAACTGATCAAAGGAATGTCACGTCAGTAGGAATGCCACGTAGATACTAGGGCGAGACCTTAATCTTTTTGCTGAAACAAGTGTCAGCTCAAGACTGGAGGGCTTGTGTACCGTCCCGTCCCCGGGCGTTGACCAAAGTCAAAGTCAAAAGTCAACATATGGTGGGGCCCCTCAAGGGACCCAAGGAAGAAAGTCAACGAATTGACCACTTGAGGCGTCGACAAGGTAGGGCGTCGCCAAGGTGTAGGTGTCGCCAAAATGAGGCGTCGCCAAGTTAAGGCATCGAAGGTATCACCCCCCGATACCCATGGGTAGGAAAGACCGTGGAGGGGGCGACACCGCGAGAAGCCTCAGTACCTCAGGACAGTAATAAAGAGAAGAGAAAGGTGGCCTCAAGGCCATAATTCTAGTACCAGAAGGGAGTAACCTGACTTGTGAAGTACCCTTGTAACCGCTGGGAGACCCTGGGGCCGATACGACCCATGAAAGGGCCACGCCCAGGGGAGAACCACGTGCATGGTACGAGAGAAGGGTAGATACACTCCCAGGGCGAATGACTAGAGGCTGGGGCGCATGAGTTGGCACTCAGAAAGTCACCCCCTGCGCCAGATGCACTTTGAGGAAAGAGGACTCACACAATGGGATAACCCTAAGTTGGGTTACGGCGCTGTGAGGCCCTCTGTGTAGAGCAGCGATCAAGTCAGAAGAACACGTGGCAATAAGCACTGAAAACATCAAGGCTTTCCTAAAAGTTCGCTAAGGTACGCGTTAATTCAGTTAAGTTTCAAACGTTTCAAGGGATATTTTTATATGCTTTCAATGTGCTTTAACGCGCTTTAAATGCGAGAGGTGTATAAAAAGGGGCCTTGGGACGTTTGAAAGGGGGGGAGTTTTGACCTAATTCTCACAGAGTCACAAAAAACCCTAGTTGTTTCACGGCGCACCCACTGTGCGCACAGGCAATTAGGGCACACAGTATTAGCCACTCAGTATTTTCGACCATCTTCAGAGCATCCAGTCACGGTGTTCCGATACAGAGGTGTGTCACCTTTGATGTTTCTCGCTAGCTAACTTGATCGTCGGAGAGCAAACGGCCACGAGGGCGCCCCTTTGTTCAATTCTTTTCAGGTACTCACAGACGAAGCAGAACGAAGGTGCCCTAGCTCGCGAGGACAAGCCACGCATAAAAATGACCCTGGTCAACCGGCGGGAACAGTTGCCCCTTGGAGTTAGGATCCATGAGACAATGAAAGCTACCAAGCTTTCATTCAATTTTAAGCCTCCAACACCAAACTTTGTTACTCTAGCTTGTGGATTTTGGAGACAATTTTTGTAAAATTGCATTTTGTTGAATTCATCATCAACTCCAGTGTTACCTCTATTAATCTTAAGCACAGAGTACTTCAGGCCAGTCATGGCTGTCCAGACTTCATTTGTGATTTCCAAATGTACTCCTTTCACATGAGACACAAGTATATCACCATTGAATTGTAGATTGGTGTAGAAAACCCTTACCAGATCTGGATAGATGTTTCCAGATAGCTCCAGAAAGCGTCTAAGCAGTTGTTCCTTCAGCAATCTCCTCACTTCCATTATTTTTTGTTCCTTCAGCCAGTTGAAGAAGACAACTTTTGGTGTATTGATTACTTTCCTACTTGTTTCATGTAGGTATTTGTTATCAAATATGGATCACTTGAGAACCAACTCTCCAGTTTTCCACTCCTTCTCATTGCTCTAGTCTTCATTTTCTTTGAGGAGGGAGGAGTTGATTCCATGTCTTGCGAGCAATCTGCAGAACAAGTTAGTACAGAGAAAATAGGAAGAACAATTGGTTATTTTTGTTGTGAGAAAGAACAACCAGTTGTTTTGAATTTATAACCAAATATTTTGAAATATCAATCAAGAATTTTGGAATTTAGTGAGGTAAATTCAAACAGAAAATAATCAATTCAATGACCATAAAGCTATTTTCGTCAGACCCCACCAGAAGGTACAGAAAACACATGCAACCCTTGACCAAGCATTAAAGAATTTTGATTTCCAATACAAGGAAGAATATATTCTTTAAAAGGTTGTAACTGCATAGAGAAACGATGTTCAACATTGTAATAAATGAATTATTGACCATAAGTAATACTGGGTCAGATCAGAGAATCAAAACAAATCACATAGAATCAAAATAGAAAGCACAACATTACTGTCAGGACTAAAACAATTGGTTGTTTCGCAAAATCAACCGGTTGATTTTTTGTGACAGGGACTTTGAATAAGTGAAATCCAGATCCTTCACCAAAGTCCGAAAAACACATACAAATTAAGATACAGATCATTTGAATAATATATGGCATATACAAATCAGTAACACATTGTAGAAACAAAGAATTGAACTTCTGATCGATTGTTTAAGCAAGAAAGAGAGATAAGAACTATTCTTTTTAAGAACACTTGTAAAGATTTTGACAGACAGTTCTAAAAATCATAACAGCAGTTCTAACACAAGAACTTGCACCCATGAAAACCAGTTTCAACATATTCTCCATTATGAATACAGAGTCTCTTGTATCTTTTCCTTTTAGCAGTCATTCTTAAAGCACAAAAGTAATTCTTGGCTGCCAAGGATACCTACAAGAAAAGATTAAGAATCAAGATTTGTTCCCCTTATGAATTTGGGTCCAATGATGTTAGTTACAACCTTAGGAACCTTCAAAATCTTAGGCACCCATTTTAAAATACCTTTGGGAATAAAAGCTTTTCTTATTTTATAGAATCTAACAGAATGTCCCTTTTTCATGCAGTAGAAACAAACAACCGGTTGTTTCGTACTTTGAACCGATTGATTTTTGTAAGGTTTGAAAAAGATTCTGAAAAGCTAAAGTTTTTTATTTGTTTGTTAAAACCCAAACCTGATTTCCCAAGGACACACTGTTGAGAAGCTAAAACATTCTCAAAATTTGATTTCCCTTTAGAAATAATATCAATAGTTTTCACAAGGTATAAAACTTTTTCTTGAAGGGTTTTACAATTTTTACAGCAACTTGAATCACAATTGCAGGAAGAGTTTTTATAAATCAGTTCAAGATTTTCGAAATCAACATTTGTATTACTCAAATCATTTTCCAAAGCTTTGATTTTAATTTTCAACTTGTTGTTTTCAAATTTCAATCGGTTATTTGAAAAAGTTAACCTCTTTGCTTCTTCATGAGCTTCATGGAAAGCATCAAGCAATTGGAAATAACTTTCACACTTATTAGAAGAGGTTGTACTTACTTGACTGGATTCTGATTCTCCTTTTGTCATAAGACAATCCTCCTTTCTGGATAATGAAGAGAAAGATTCAGCAGTAGATTCTCCTTTGTCCATCAAGGCACTCCTTGGATTCTTGTGACACTCTTCAAGGATATTCCACATTTCTTTGGCAGAACTGCATTTTGAAACCTTGAGCAATTCATTAGAATCAAGTGCAATACAATGATGTTCATGGCTACACAATCAAGATGTTCTATTTCAAAAGAAACAATTTCAGATATAGGCATGAGATAACTATTTGTAATCACCTCCCAGATTTTCTTATCTATAAAATTAACAAAGAACTTTATTCTTATGCACCACAATTCATAATTCATACCACAGAACAAAGGTGGTTTGTTTAAACACGCACCCTCCATAAAAGAAAACTTTTCAGCCATTTTAATAAAAGGTTTAGGATCAAAACTTGAATAACTTTCAAGAACCTTGCTCTGATACCAATTGTTAGGTTTGATTGCTAAAATAAGAGGGGGGTGAATTGTTTAGTGAAATATTTTCGCAAAGGATTGATTAAGAATGAACCTTTAATGAATTACAGAAAGAAAGATCAGAACAGCCAACAGAAAAGAACAGATAAAACAGATGACAGAAAAACAATCGATTAATATTTCGATATAACCAGTTGTTTTTAGCACAAAGATCAAAGCAAGTATAACAGTTTGCAAAGCAAGAATATCAACCAGTTGAAATACAGAGATAACCGGTTGTTTATGACAGCAGAGCAAATATCAAACAGTTATTAAAGAGATAGAGAGATAGAGAGATTACACACAGGGTTTATACTAGTTCACTCAATCACAGAGCTACATCTAGTCCTCAGTCAAACCACTGAGTATTTCACTATGTAACCAATCACAGATTACAACTTACACAACCACAAAGAGGTGACTTTGAATCCCACAAAGCTTACTCACCCTCCTTGCACACAACACACACCTCAAGCCAGAATCACATTGACTTTACAGAATTTTACAACAGTTTTACAATATCAGAATTCAAATACAAGAAACTAAGTAAGAGCATATTACACTTGACTTCAGGAAATCACAAGTCTCCTAGAATCACTTCTTGAACACTTGCAAAGCCTCTAAGCAATCTTGCAAAAACTCTTTTAAAACTTTCTCTCTCAAATTAGATTTTAAATCTTTCTCAATCATTCATCTCTATCAAAGGATGAGAGAGAACACATTTTATAGCTCTTACATATGACCGTTATAGTCAGGTAATCATGAGCCAAAAACAGTTTGAAAAGCCAACAGAAACAGGTTCAACTGATTTTTGAAAAGTTGTTAAAGATACAACAATCAACTGATTGAAATCTCGAAATAACCGGTTGAATGGTAAGTCTGTTGGTCAACCAAGTCAAAGTTAGTTTAAAAAACTCTCAAACATGCTATGTGTCAAATAACTGATTAAGTCGTGAAGTCAATCGGTTGTTTATCACTTAGCTTTGGAAAACTTATTTTCTTATTCAAACAAGATTGCTCTAGCTAAGCTAAGTTTTTCAAGAGTGATATAAAATAAAATCTAAACACTAAAAATAAACCCAACCAGTAGCAGCAGAACATCCAAGCATCTTCATAGATTTGGGGTCATCAACGCCTTATGTTCAATAAGAGGGGCATGGCACTTATGGGGACAATAACCGTGGAAGAATCCTAGCAAGAGGAACTGTTGGAACTGGAAATTCAACCATCATTGAGAATCTGCTTTATGTGGAAGGACTTAGACATAGTCTTCTAAGTATCAGTCAACTATGTGACAAAGGGTACAAGGTAAACTTCAAGTCAAATGGGTGCACAATCTCACATGATTCCTCTAGTAAGGTGTTGTTTACTGGTAAGAGAGTGAATAACATATATCTCTTGGATATACTGGAAATTGATTCTGTAAATGAATTTTTTTTGTCTAAAAGTGATGAGTCTTGGTTGTGGCACAGAAGGTTAGCTCACATTCCAAGGATCTTGTTTCTGGTTTGCCTAATATAAAATTTCAGGATAACAGGCTCTGTGATGCATGTGTGAAAGGTAAACAAATCAGAACTTCCTTTAAACCAAAGGACATTATTTCTACTAAGAAAGCCTTGGATGTTCAACATATGGATCTGTTTGGACCCTCTAGAGTTGCTAGCTTGGCTGGAAATTTGTACGCATTGGTTATTGTTGATGATTATTCTAGATATACATGGACTCTCTTTCTTGCTTACAAAAATGATGCTTATAAAGCTTTTAAGAAATGGTTGTTGTGTGAAATATATTCGTAGTGATCATGGGGGTGAGTTTCAAAATGCTAAGTTTGAAAGGTTTTGTGAAAAACATGGGATATCACAGTTTTTCAGCCCCTAGGACTCCCCAACAAAATGGTGGTGTTAAGAGGAAAAATAGATCACTAGAGGAACTTGCTAGGACTATGTTGAATGAATCTAAGCTTCCTAAATATTTCTGGGCAGATGTAGTCTATACTGCAACTTATGTGTTAAATAGAACCTTAATTAGGCCTATCCTTAAGAAAACACCTTATGAGCTATATAAGGGTAGAAAACCTAGTGTAAGTCATCTTAGAGTGTTTGGATGTAAATGCTTTGTATTGAATAATGGCAAAGAGAATTTGGGAAAATTTGATGCAAAATCTGATGAAGGAATTCATATTGGCTATGCTTTGAATGGTCATGCTAATAGGGTTTTGAATAAAAGATTGCTCACAGTGGAAAAATCAATGTATGTTGTATATGATGAAACTCATAATTGCATACCAAAATCTGTTAGAGATGACTTAGAATGTGATGATTTAAAATCTGTTTTACATAAAAATGAATTGATTCATATAGATGCTGATGACTCACATGTTGTCAAAGAACCTACTGTTTTTGCAGATTTACCAAAAGAATGGAAGACCCCAAGAGATCTCACCCTTGATAATGTCATTGGAAATATTGAAAAAGGTGTTTCAACTAGGAATTCTCTAAACAATCTGTGTGAGACAGTGGCTGGTTGACCGGATGTGTCTTTGTTCGTGGCTTGTCCTCGCGAGCTAGGGCACCTTCGTTCTGCTCCATCCGTGAGTACCTGAAAAGAAGTGAACAAAGGGGCGCCCTCGCAGCCGTTTGCACTCCGACGATCAAGTCAGCTTAGCGAGAAACATCAAAGGGACCACCTCCGTATCTGAACATCGTGAGTGGATGATCTGAAGGTGGCCCAAAAACTGAGTAACTGAATAACTAGTGCTTTTCTGCCCTAACTGCCTGTGCATACAGTGGGTGCGCCAACAAGACAACTAGGATTTCTCTGTGTGTGTAAACTGTGAGCATTAGGTCCAAACTCATATCCCTGTCTCAAACCACTAAAGCCCCTTTTAAACACCTCCAGCATTTAAAGCGTCTTAAAGCACATTTAAAGCGTATGAAAACGTTCAACGCGTTTAAAAAGTTTAAAGAATTTAAAGCATTTAAAGTGCTTTAAAGCGTTCGAAACGTAAACTAAATTAATGCGTACCTTAGCAAACTTTCAGGGAAACTGATATACCATGATGTTTCAATGCTTTCTGCTATGTGTTCTTCTGACTTGATCGCTACTCTTCGTGGAGGGCCTTACAGCGTCGTAACCCAACTCAGGGATAATCCATCGTGTAAGTCCTCCCTCTTGGAGTGCATCTGCGCAAGGGGTGACTTTATGGGTGCTAACTCATGCGCCCCAGCTTCTAGTCACTTGCCCTGGGAGTGTATCTACCTTTCTCTCGTACCATGCACGTGGTTCTCCCCTGGGCGTGGCCCTCTCATGGGTCGTATGTGTCCCAGGGTCTCCCAGCGCTGGCGTGGGTACTTCACGAGTCAAGTTACCCCTCACTGGTACTAGAACTGTGGCCTTGAAGCCACCTTTCCCTTCTCTTTATTACTGTTCTGAGGTACTGAGGCCTCTCGCGGTGTCGCCCCCTTCCACGGTCTTTCCTACCAATGGGTATCGGGGGGCGACACCGTAGACGCCTTAACTTGGCAATGCCTTGTCTTGGCGACGCCCAATCTTGGCGACGCCTCACGTTGGCAACGCCCTCAGCGGTCAACCTGTTGACTTTGACTTTGGTCAACGCCCGGGGACGGGACGGTACACAAGCCCCCCAGTCTTGAGCTAACACTTGTTTCAGCAAAAAGACTAAGGCTTTGCCCTACCATCCACGTGGCATTGTTGCTGACGTGACATTCCCTTGATCAGTTGACGTGACGCTCTCTGAGCGTCTGACGTGACATTCTCTGCGCTGAGGAAGTGACACTTTGAGTTATGCTTTAATCTCTTGACACGTGGCTTCATCGCACGGCCATCACCTAGCGCCTCTCGCGCTCCTCAAGTTAAGGTTATATCTTTCAAAAACGCGAGCTTCAAACCACTATTTCATTCACTCTTCGTATTCCATCTACTGTTCATCTTCCCAAACTTTCTCTGCAACCTTTGTTCTCTCTCGCGCTTTCAATCTTCGAATTCCCAGATACTAAAAAAGGTATGATTTTTCTCCTTCAATGGCTCTCCCTTTAACTTTCATATTGATATAACTGCCTGGGCCTGTTTATTTTTCTTGCATTTCTTGTGTTCTTCCCCTTTCCTCTGCTTTCTCTTCATTCTTCCCTCTTTTCTGGATTTCTCACGTGGGTAGGAGTCCTCTTAGGGTTTCGTCCCATTTGCTTCTTCGAACTTGCACAGCCTTTGCCTTTTCCTTCCTTCTTCAGATTTTTCATCAACTATGTGGTGTACGGAAACGACGGCCAATCCTCCCCCCCCAGGGTCAACTATAAGGCTCGGTATCCGTAGGCCTCTAACGAACTCCTAGCCGAGTGCACAACCCTAACCACTGCTGGAGATGTGGAGGACCACATTGGCAACCCACGATTATACAAACTGTTACACAGGCTTCCGCCCCAGAAGTCTTGACGATTCCCCCGACAATCATGCAACTAATGAGGGGGTTCAATGAGAGGTCGTCGGGGAGCTCTTCTGGCGAGGCTAAGAAGGAAGGCATGCCCTACTACATGGGGGCCTTCCTCGCCATTGCACTCGATTGGCACGCCCAAGCAAAAACCAAAGCCATCGAGATGCAAACCCTTTAGGCTCTCAAGCGAGAGGTGGCCACCCTGAAGGAGGAGAAGCTAAAGCTCATGCAACTTTGGGAGCAAAAAGAAAACGCCCATAAAGCTTCTCTGATGGAGACCCAGGAGGCAGTGGAGGCAGCCAACCTAAAGTTGCTCAAGGCTGATTAAAAACATGCTGACCTTCTGGGCTTCATGGCTTCCCTGCAGTCGGAGGCCGCTGAACTGAGGGTGGCTGCTGAAAGCTCTAAGGTCCTGGGGGCGAAGCTGAGTGAAACGGCGGAGAAACTGGCTGCCAAGATTGAAGCTTTCAACCTTCTCCAAGCTGAGATGAACAAACTTCAGGTGGAGAAGGAATTCCTAGACAAGCAGCTAGTCTCCAAAAACTCCAAGGTCGAGGAGCTGGAAAGGTCCAACAAGGAACTCCTTGACGACATAGCCGGCACCTTCGACGAGGGGTTCAAGGAGGCTCTGCCCAAGCTACATGTGAGAACCCAGGGATCAACACCTCCAACTGCGATGGGAAGGTGGTGCCCCTCGACCTTGGGGGTTGAATTTCTTTTCATTAATCTTTACTTGTAAATTTGTATCTTCTAACATTTTACGATACTCTGAACTTTATCTGTGACTCTGACACTTAATCTTATTTAAAAGATTATTCGAGCTTTATCTTTACCTCCCTGCGTACCTTTAGTTTCTCTGCTCTACCGCTTTCTTTGCTAAATTGAATGCATTATTACCCCTAAATTTCTTCGACGCTCTGATTATGACTCTTTAGGTAGCACGCGACCTTCTCTCTTACTCTTCCCTTCTCAGTCGCGATGCATACTCTCCCCCTGGTCTTTCACTTAGACTCCACTTGGTCTTCGTATCTGCGAGGGATCTTCCTCATGAAGGCGTCGCCTGCCTCATCATTGCCCAAAGGCAAAGGAGGATTTGATCTCTTCTATGGCGAGGGAGGACTTTATCTGTTCATCTGTGGTGCCTCAACGTCGCTCAAGGGCGAGGGAGGACTTTATTTGTTCATCTCTGGTGCCTCAACATTGCTCGAGGGCGAGGAGGACTTATCTGTTTTATGGCCTCAACATCGCTCAAAGGCGCAGAGAGCTTATCTCACCTGCACTGGATGTCCACGCTCGAGGAGAAACCTACTCTGGGTGTCCTCAGCATGTTCAAACACCTGGGACAAAAGTCGCGCTTTGGCGCCCACGCCCATGAAGAGGCCTATATAATAGCGTCGTATCATCCATGGGGTGTCTAAAACACCAAGGCAACTTAGCCCTTATCTCTTTGCGCTTGGTGCCCACGCCTGAGGAGAGGCCTGCTACAGCAGTGCCGTATCATCCTCAGGGTGTCTGAAAACACCAAGGCGACTTGGTGCTCGAAGGAAACGCCCCCCGCCCCTTCCTTGCGAGGTGTCTAAACATTAGACACCGGGGCTAGCTATTCATACCTGAGGAGGCGGCGTCCCGAAGGAATCCCTTAACCCCTGCTCAGGGACTAGGCACCCGAATTTCAGCTCATGTCTAACATTTGACACCGGGGCTAGCTGTTCATACCTGAGGAGGGGGCTTCCCGAAGGAATCCCTTAATCCCTGCTCAGGGACTAGGCACCCGGATTTCAACTTATATCTTAACATCTGACCCCGAGGCTAGCTATTCATACCTGAGGAGGGGGCGTCCCGAAGGAATCCCTTAACCCCTGCTCAAGGACTAGGCACCCGGATTTCAACTTATATCTCAACGTACCTGTCGTCTTGATCTATGGGTAAGAGCATGCGCTCCAGCTACTTGCTCTGAATTTTGACGTTTGCTTCCTCTCCTGGCGGCGCCTACACCGGGCGACGTCTTAACTTGGCGACGCCTCCTCTCGACGACGCCTCCTCTTTGGCGACGCCCCATCTTGGCGACGCCTCTTCTTGGCGGATGCTTCTACTTGGCGACGCCTCCTCTTGGCAACGCCCACGGCTGGCGATGCCTTGATTTTTTTACTTGAGTTTCTTTAATCTTTGATCTTACATCGCGTGTGAGAGGGAAAAGCTGAGACATGGTTTTCATGAACCTTTTTTCCTTTATTCGGGTGACCTCATTAAAAAACCCCTTGGAGGGAAAAAGAGTGTCCCCGTTACAATTCAACTGAAATAAAACTTTAAATTTGCCGCATTCCAGCTGCGTGGGATGGTGCTCCTCTCTAGAGTCTCTAGATTGTACAAACCGTTTCCCTTGGCTTTGGTTACTCTAAAGGGTCCGGTCCACTTGGGAGACAATTTGTTCTCCAACTCGTAAGGATGAGCCTTCCTCATGATCAGGTCGCCAACTTGGAACTATCGCCGCTTCACCTTAGAGTTGTACTGGTGCTCTACTTTTCTCTTCACGGCTTCGGCCTTTATCCTTGCTTCCTCTCTGGCCTCGTCCAATAGGTCTAGATTTACCCTTCTTTCCTCATTGGATTCCTCTGCCACAAAGCTTAGGAAACGTGGAGAACTCTCGTGAATCTCTACTGGGATCATGGCATCTGACCCGTATACTAGGCTGAATGGCGTCTCCATGGTGGAAGATTGAGGCGTGGTGTGGTAAGCCCACACGATCCTTGGTACTTCTTCTGCCCACGCCCCTTTAACCTTCTCAAGTCTTCGCTTCAATCCCCTTAGCAAAACTCTATTTGCTGACTCTACCTGTCCATTCGTCTGCGGGTGTTCGACTGATGCGAACACCTGCTTGATTCCCACTTCTGCACACAGCTTCCCCAACTGTTGGCTCGCAAACTAAGTGCCATTATCTGAGATGAGACGCCTAGGCACCCTGAAACGACACACAATGTTCTTCCAAACAAAGTGTTGTACCTTGTGCGTAGTGATCTGTGCCACTGGTTCTGCCTCTATCCACTTCGTGAAGTACTCGATGGCGACTATCAAATACTTCATCTGCCTTATCGCCAGTGGGAAAGGCCCTAGAATATCAATTCCCCAATTGTCTTTCATTCTTACTCTTTGAGTTTGTCTTACATATAGTATTCCTTTTGCAATTACCTTTCCTTGCTTATACCTTTTCTTGTTTGTCTTTATTGTTTCATTGGTTTTGTGGTGGTTGCTTTTGAGATTGGTGTGCTTGCTTTGACATATTTCATTTGAGGATTCCAAGGCCTCAAGATCAGATTGGTGCAAGAACATTATTTCTTTGAGAGTGATCTCTTTTTTCAGCCTCATTTCACTTCGGCAGTTTCATTGCCAAAGCTCACTGTTTTTGCTAATTTTTAATTTGTTTGCTGTTTTTGTGTGTTTGCTGTTTTTAATTACAAATGGCTGGATTTTCAAGTGATGCATCCTACAAGCAGAATTCTCCTTCCAAAGCTTCAATTCTTGGTGAATTACATGAAGCTCAAAGAACAATTAGACGGTTGGAGGAGAAAATGCAAAAGATGGAGGTCCAACAAGCTAGACCATCTCCTTCTATCCATGATGGACATCATTCTCATAGACCATCTTCAAGAGCTTCTTCAAATGATGTTGGCCGTGAAGATGAGCATAGGAGAAGGAGACCTCCACCCCAAGTCCATGGACAAAGACATCATCACCAAGGGGAAAGAATTCACTACGACAATGGCTTCCATCATGATGCAAAGTCCAAGCTTCCTTCAGTCAAGTTACCTTGTTTTAATGGTTCTAGTGATCCAAATGTATATTTAGATTGGGAGGCTAAGTGTGAACAAATTTTTGAGATCCAAGATGAGCATAAGCTCAAGCTAGCCACCCTAGAGTTTAGTGATTATGCCATGAAATGGTGGCATGGAATTGTAAAGGACATTATCTATCACAAGGGTCCTCCCGTGGACTCTTGGAACTCTTTAAAGGATCATATGCGCGCTAGGTTTGTGCCCCCACATTTTAGGAAAGACCTCATGTTGAGACTCCAACGGTTTCAACAAGGCACGCTAAATGTGGATGAATATTATAAGGAGCTTGAGACGCTTGTGCTTAAAATTGAATTAGAAGAAAGTGAAGAAGCCATGGTTGCTAGGTTTGTAAGTGGTCTTAGGAAGGATATTCAAGACATTGTTGAGTTACAAGAGTATTCATCATTGGGCTCTTTAGTTCATCTTGCAATGAAGGTGGAAGCCCAACTTGCTAAGAAAAACTCTTTTAAAAATGCTTCCAATGATGGATACTACTCCAAGTCTTGGAGAAACAAAACTTCTTTTTCTAAGCATCCTTCCAAAGATTCTTCTTTCAAACCCAAGGAATCTAAGCCATCAACTTCTAGACCTAAGTCTCCCACTAGAACATCTAATACTAAATGCTTTAAATGTATGGGTTATGGTCATATTGCTGCAAATTGTCCTTCCAAACGAAGTATGTACATGCATGAGGGCATTGTAGTTAGTGAGCATGATTCGGATTCTCCTAAGCATTCATTGCATTCTCATGCATCTAGTGAGGAAGAGAGCGAATGTCCACTTGAAGGGAACTTGTTAGTAGTGAGAAGACTTCTTGGACAAGTTTCACAACCTTTTGATGAAAGTCAAAGGGAAAATATTTTCCATACAAGATGTCTTATTCAAAACAACATTTGTTCCTTGATAGTGGATGGGGGTAGTTGTGCAAATGTGGCTAGTACAAGAGTAGTAGATAAGCTTGGATTGCCTACTATCTCTCATACAAAGCCCTACAAATTACAATGGCTTAGTGAAGTAGGAGAAATAATTGTTAATAAACAAGTCCTCATCCATTTCTCCATTGGAAAATACAAAGATGAGGTATTATGTGATGTTGTGCCCATGGAAGCCACTCATGTTCTTTTGGGAAGGCCTTGGCAATTTGATAGAAAAGTTTTACATGATGGCTTTACCAACAAACTATCTTTTGAATTCCATGGTCACAAGGTTACTTTAAAATCTCTCTCCAAGAGAAGTTCATGAGGACCAAGTTATTATGAAGAAAAAGAGGGAGAGTGAAAAAGATAAAAAAGATAAAAAAGATAAGAGTTCTAAGCCTACACTCCTTGTGTCTAGGCGTGACATTGAAAGGGAAATAGTGGCTCATCATCCTCTTTTCTTAGCCATCCCTAGAACTCTTAGAGTAGAATCACTTGTTGATAGTCCTCATTGCTTGGAAAATTTGGTAGAAGAGTTCCAAGATGTGTTTCAAGATCCTCCAAATGGACTTCCACCTTTGAGAGGGATTGAGCACCAAATTGATTTGATACCGGGCTCTTCTTTACCAAACCGTCTAGCATATAGGACCAATCCAAGTGAAACCAAGGAAATTCGCCAACAAGTTGAGGCTTTGATTAAGAAAGGGTGGGTGCAAGATAGCATGAGTCCTTGTGCTATGCCTATCATCTTAGTGCCAAAAAAGGATGGCACATGGCGAATGTGTTCGGATTGTAGGGCCATAAATAACATAACCATTAAGTATAGGCATCCCATACCTAGACTAGATGATTTGTTGGATGAATTACATGGTTCTAAAATTTTTTCAAAGATTGATCTTAAAAGCGGCTACAATCAAATCCGTATCAAACCGGGTGATGAATGGAAGACGGCTTTTAAGACCAACTTTGGTTTATATGAGTGGTTAGTTATGCCTTTTGGTTTAACTAATGCACCAAGTACCTTCATGCGCCTCATGCATCATGTTCTTAGACCTTTCATTGGTAAGTTTGTTGTGGTTTACATTGATGACATTCTCATTTATAGCTTATCTTTGAATGACCATAGGTTGCATGTTAGGCAAGTTTTAGAAACCCTTAGGAAGGAACATTTGTATGCTAACCTTGCTAAATGTATGTTTGCTCTTGATCATATAGAATTCCTAGGGTTTGTGGTGAGTTGTAAAGGGGTCCATGTGGACAAAACAAAGGTAGTGGCCATTCAAAATTGGCCTACACCGAAATCTTTGAATGAGGTCCGAAGTTTTCATGGACTTGCTTCTTTCTATAGAAGATTTGTCCCAAACTTTGGTACCATTGCCGCACCACTCCATGACATAGTGAAAAAGGATGTGGTCTTTAATTGGGGAGAAGCACAACAAAATGCTTTTGACACTTTGAAAGAAAAATTGACTAATGCTCCCATCTTGGCCCTTCCTAATTTCACTAAGACATTTGAGATTGAGTGTGATGCTTCAAGCATAGGTATTGGGGCTGTTCTCCTCCAAGAGGGCCACCCCATAGCCTATTTTAGTGAGAAATTGAAGGGAAGTCATCTCAACTATTCCACCTATGATAAGGAATTATATGCACTTGTTAGGGCTTTGTTTACTTGGCAACACTATCTTTTTCCCAAAGAGTTTGTGATACATAGTGATCATGAATCTCTTAAATATTTGAAAAGCCAAAACAAACTTAACAAGAGGCATGCTAAGTGGGTGGAATTCATTGAGCAATTTCCTTATGTGATCAAACACAAGCAAGGCAAAATAAATATTGTGGCGAATGCTCTTTCTAGAAGATACACCTTGCTAAATCTTTTAACCTCTCAATATCTTGGTTTTGATCACATTAAGGAACTTTATCATGATGACCTTGATTTTTCTCTCCTCTATCAAGAGTGTCTTAAGGGAGGACACAAAGACTTTTTTATTCAAGATGGCTTTCTTTTTAAGGAAAAACGTCTTTGTGTTCCCCAATGCTCTATTAGATTATCTCTTGTTAGAGAAGCTCATGAGGGGGGTTTAATGGGACATTTTGGGGTTGCTAAAACTTTGGATGTGTTGCATGAACATTTCTTTTGGCCTCATATGCATAAACATGTTCATAGTTTGTGTGATAAATGCATAGCTTGCCGCAAAGCTAAGTCTAAGATGCATCCCCAAGGTCTATATACTCCTCTTCCTATCCCTTCAATGCCTTGGGTAGATATATCTATGGATTTCATCTTAGGCTTACCTAAGACATCAAAGGGAAAGGACTCCATTTTTGTGGTAGTGGATCGTTTTTCAAAGATGGCTCACTTTATTCCTTGCCACAAAGTGGATGATGCATGCCACATTGCAAACCTCTTCTTCCAAGAAGTGGTTCGCTTACATGGGATTCCTAGGTCTATAGTGTCCGATAGAGATCCTAAATTCTTGAGTCACTTTTGGAAGACCTTGTGGGGCAAGCTTGGGACTAAGCTTTTATTTTCTACCACTTGCCACCCACAAACTGATGGTTAAACCGAGGTGGTGAATAGAACTTTAGGACAACTATTGAGATGTTTTATTTCGGGGAATCCTAGAGTGTGGGAGAATTTACTACCCCATGTTGAGTTTGCATATAATCCTGTAGTAAATTCTACCACCTCCCATTCTCCTTTAGAGGTGGTTTATGGGTTTAATCCCCTAACACCTCTTGATCTTCTTCCTATTCCCCTTCTTGGAGATGTCTTGTGCAAAGATGGAGATGAAAAAGCTTCTTTTGTGAAAACTTTGCATAAAGACATCAAGAAGAGAATTGAGAAGAAGGTTGGCAAGAATGCTGAACTTGCCAATAAAAGGAGAAAAGCATTGTTGTTTGATGAGGGCGATTGGGTTTGGCTTCACTTGAGGAAGGATCGTTTTCCTACTCAAAGGAAGTCCAAACTAATGCCTCGAGGGGATGGACCTTTCCAAGTCCTCAAGAGGATTAATGACAATGCTTATGAGTTAGATATGCCTGATACATTCTTAGGTAGTCATACTTTTAATGTCAGCGATCTAACTCCTTTTTCTGTAGGTCTCCAGAATTCGTGGTCGAATTCTCTCCAACTCGGGGAGTATGATGGAGATCAAGCCCAAGAGGACATGGAGGCCAATCAACAAGATCAAGAGGAGGTGGAGGCACAAATAGAAGACGCCCATGGAGGTCAAAGTCCACCTCAAAGGATTACAAGAAGCATGTTCAAAGCTTTGGGAGCTAGAGGACATTTATTTTCTCTTTTTGTAATTTCTTTAGTTGAAGGTGCTTAGAGGGAAACATTAGAAACCTCTTTTGTTTTAGCATCTTTTAGTCTTTAGTTAGGAGTCTTAGGGGGGGTGTGTTAGTAGATAGGTGTAGGAGTAGAAAAGGAGGTGCCAAAGTGAAGGAAGAGGTCACACCTTCCTCATGCTTTGTTTTAGGCGCAAATTCTAGAAGCTTTTTGGGAGGGAGTTTTTGAATTTGTGTAGCTTATATTTCAGCACCTTAGGCTATAAATAGAGGTGCTCTCTTTGTATTTTTCAGATTGGAATTAATCTAAGAAAACTCTACTCAAATTTTGAGTGAACTTTGGAGAGCTTTTGGAGCCTTCTTCTCTAGTCTTATCTTGATGGATCAATGGAGTCCTCAAGTGGCGGCATCACTCTTATCTAGGAGCATTCCACACTTCTAGTGGCGAGATCATCCAACATCCTTCCATCTTCATGAGCACTCTCTTCTCCTTCCTTTCTCCTCTTTCTATTGTTTTTGTTAGCTTGTGTTCTTGAGTTTTGGTTAGGTGCTCTTGCTGTTTTTTATGAGTTTTGGTTCGGCAGTTTTATATTTCAGTCCATTCATCTTGTTCCTTTGTTTTTCTAGCTCATTTGTTCGGTTCAATTCATTCCATAAGTAATATGTTCGGTGTAATTGCTTTTTCTTCCACCTTATTCGGTTCAATTTGACTATAATTGGTTCATCCAAATGAGTTTGGGATTTGGTACTAGTTTTTGGTGAGTTCTTGTCTTAGAACAATGATCCAACTCTAAGAAAAGTGCCTCTATAATGTCCAACTCAAGGTGATTCCTAAGAAGGTCAAGAACCTTTCTCTATATGGCTAGTGGAATCACATCAGGAGGTGCCTTATGCTAGTCTGCATGCATCTGGCATTGCTTGCATCGCTGGGCATATCTTACACAATCTTCCCTCACTGACGGCCAATTAAACCCTGCGCGAATCACCTTGGAAGCTAATGATCTCCCCCCCACGTGGCTTCCGCAAATCCCTTCGTGGAGTTCCGACATGATCCTCGTGCACTCATCGCCACTCACACATGTCAGAATTGGGTGCGTGAACCCATGCCTAAATAACACTCCATCAACGAGGGTGTACCTTGCAGAGTTCTTCTTTATCTTCTTCCCTTCTCCAGGCTCTGTTGGGAGAATTCCTTCTGCAATGTATCGGCTATAAGGCATTATCCACGTATCGCCTTCATCCAAGGCGCATACATGCACGCCCTTCTCTCCTTCGGGCGAGGCCGCGTAGGTGCTGATGCGGGGTGCCCTCGCCGTATCTTAAATCAAAGAGAGATGGCTCCTTGGCTTTCCTCTTGCCGTGCTAATGTGAAGGACATCCACCCTGTTGTCCGCTACGAACTTTCGCGGCGTTTTGAGCATCTCTTGGATGACAGTCCTCTGCCTTCCCCCCTTGCCTGAGCTGGCCAGCTTGGCAAGCAGGTCAGCTCTGGCATTTTTTTCTCTAGGGACATGCACCAGCTCAAACGTAGCGAAGGCTCCTTTCAATACTTCAACGTACCTCAAGTACGCAGCCATCTGTGGATCTTTTTCCTGGTACTCCCCTGTTACTTGTCCTGTGACCAACTGGGAATCACTCTTCGCCAAGAGGCTTTGAGCGCCCATTTCTTTGGCCAAAAGCATCCCCGCAATCAGCGCCTCGTACTCCGCTTGGTTATTGCTTGCTTTGAAGGCGAAGCGTAAAGCTTGCTCGATCAACACTCTGTTAGGCCCCTCCAAGATTATTCCAGCACCACTCCTCTACTGGTTGGAGGACCCATCCACTGAGAGCATCCACTGTGATCCTAACTCCACCTCCTGAGGGTCTCCTCCTAGTGAGAGCTCTGCCACAAAATCTGCATAGACTTGTCCTTTGATGGACCCCCTGGGTTCATACTGAATGTCAAATTCTGACAGCTCCACTGCCCAGCGAACCATCCTCCCAGCTACATCCAGCTTCTGAAGTACTTTCTGCATGGGGAGATTCGTCATCACCACCACTGTGAAACTGTGGAAGTAATGGCGAAGCCTCCTGGCTGAGAACACTACCGCTAGTGCCGCCTTCTCCAGAGATTGGTATCTTGTCTCTGGACCTTGCAAGGCCTTTCTTACCAAGTAGATGGGCCTCTGCACTTGGTCTTACTCCTGGACCAGCACAGAGCTGATGGCCCACTCTATTACTATGAAGTATAACCGGAAGAGGATGCCAGCCCGTGGCTTGCAAAGTACAGGTGGCGTCGCCAGGTACTTCTTTAACTTGAGGAATGCTGCTTCACACTCATCTGTCCATGCAAAACGGCTATTCCTCTTTAAGCACTGGAAGTAGGGGTGGCCCTTCTCTCCTCCAGCAGACACAAACCTTGACAGGGCCGCCATCCTCCCAGTCAATTGCTGAACTTCTTTAACTGAGGTTGGGCTCCTCATGGCGATGATAGCTGCACACTTATCAGGGTTCGCCTCTATCCCCCTCTCAGTAAGCATAAATCCCAAGAACTTCCCTGCTTCCACGCCAAAAACACACTTTTCTGGGTTTAGTTTAAGGCGGTACTTTGATATAGTAGCAAACAGCTCTTCCAGATCCGCTGCGTGCTGCCCTCTCTCGTGCGAAGTCACCACCATGTCATCTACATATGCCTGCACGTTCCTTCCCAGCATAGGTGCAAGGACTTTGTCCATCAGTCTTTGGTAGGTGGCGCCTGCATTCTTCAACCCAAATGGCATCACCTTATAACAGTAGTTGCATGTCTCTGTCATGAACATCATTTTACCCTGAGAATGCATCTAAGAAACTCAGCATCTTGCAGCCCGAGGCGTTATCCACCAACGCATCGATGTTGACAGTGGGTACGAATCTTTGGGGCACGCCTTGTTCAAATCTGTGAAGTCAACGCACATCCTCCACTTCCCATTTGCTTTCTTCACCAGGACGACGTTGGCCAGCCACTCAGGATATTGTATCTCCCTGATGTGGCCAGCACTTAATAATTTTTGCGTCTTCTCCTTTACTACGAGGCGCCTTTCCTCGTTGAACTTCCTCCTCCTCTGTCGTATAGGGCGGACCTTAGCGTCCATGGTGAGGTGGTGGCACAAAAAGTCTAGGTCGATGCCTCGCATGTCGGAGGCGGACCATGCGAACGCATCTAGATGGCGCGCAATCACTGTGGCTATTGCATCCTGTTCCTCCTGGCTCAACAAACGCCCTAGCTTGAATATCCTCCCGCCAACCTGTCTCTCCACCACGTTGTTCTCTGGTTGGTCTCCACTACCTTCTTTAGTAGTCGCCGCCTCGTTGGCTTCTCCAAACGTGGCCCCCTCGGATACCTCCTCCATTGGCGATGCGTCGCCACCTCTTTCCTCTATGGGTGATTCTTCTCTAAGTGTCGCCCTTGTGGGTGTAGCTCCCAAGGGCCTTACCTCCATCGGGGTATCTGAAATGGGTGGCCGTTCAACCATCATGACCACGCCCCCCTTCGTCTTTGTCTCCAGTGTTGGCTGTGAGAACGGCGCGGAAATTGACTGCTCAGGCTCACTTATGTCGTGATGCCCTAAATTGTTGTGCCCTCCACGGTACAACTCCTCATTTGCGCGGTGGAGCTCCTCATTTGTGCGGAGGAGCTCTTCATTTCTTGTCTGAGATGCCGCGAGCTTTGCTTGCATGCGCTCTTGCTCCACTCTTGACGCTGCCATTGCCTCTTGCAATCCTTGCATCATACCCATGAGTTGTTGAATGGTCCTCTCTTCACTCCTAGCGCGTGTGGGTCTCATTTTTGTGGTTTATGGAAACCTTCCCGACTGTCATGCAACTTGAGAACTGGAACTGGTGAACTGTACTTGTGATGGGACTGACATTTTAAATCGGCCCCACGGTGGGCGCCAAATGTTTCGGCCGGTTGACCGGATGCGTCTTTGTGCGTGGCTTGTCCTCGCAAGCTAGGGCACCTTCGTTCTTCTCCGTCCGTGAGTACCTGAAAAGAAGTGAACAAAGGGGCGCCCTCGCGACCGTTTGCACTCCAACGATCAAGTCAGCTTGGCGAGAAACATCAAAGGGACGCACCTCCGTATCTGAACACCATGAGTGGATGTTCTGAAGGTGGCCCAAAAACTGAGTAACTAAATACTAGTGCTTTTCTGCCCTAACTGCCTGTGCGTATAGTGGGTCCCGGCAACGGAACCACAAAAACTTGATGACTTTTTACGGCAAGTGCACCGCGTTTGTCAGAAGTAATAATTGTCCCTAAGGACGGATATCGATCCCACAAAGAACAGTGAATTATCGAGTACAATATTCGCTAAATGTAACAACAGAACAATAAAAAGTATATTGAAAGTGGTTGTGTTGGCGATGATCAATAAGAAAACAGACAAAGAATTAATTGTTTCAATTGGAAAAATAGGGATTAGGTTTCATCTCTCTCCCTCTCATGTATTTTGATTAGCATGTCAATATTAAGTTCTTTAATTGAAATTGATGCCCGTATAAAAATCATTTATATCGATTCCTCGCATATAAAATCCTTAAGAATGTTCCCTAACTATCAATCCCTCGCATAATTATAAGAACAACTTAGAACGAAGCTCAGACGTTAATAGCAATTAACATTTCAAGTCTATTCCTAGCACTCAAATATGTTAAGTATTGTGGTTTAGGTCCGAACCCTAAAAATACCTCCCGGTCAGATTTAAGATTCTCAATTTGTCACGGAAAATTAAAAGTAAAACAACAATACCAATAATCAATCAAAAACTGAATATTAATATATAAGATATCACCTCAATACATAAGAGTTTGAGTAGATTACTCCCAATCCCAAATGGTAGAATTAGCCACGCATACTTCTATCACCTTCCATTCTCCCAATTGGGTTACAATTCACTCTATGGTGTTTTCCTCTCAATCTGGCACCCTAAGGTTGAGCCTCTAGCCCTCTATTTATCCTAGTTTTCTAGGGTTAGGCTAACGGGCTAAATGATAAAACATAAAAAAGGCCCAATCTTCATTTGTATCTTTTTCCATTCTGGGACCTTCTATCTTTATCTTTTTAGCTCAAATCATTCATCTTTAATCCAAATCTCCAATCTTCCTTAGAAATCTGCAATTAACACCAAATTTGGGAATAAAATACTCTTATTCAAATAAGGATCATAAAAAATGTAAAAAGGTATAAATTCATAAATTAGGGATTATTTTATATGTAAATTAGCAATAAATCCTCATAAGTGTCTATATTTTAATATGAAATATTACTGAAATTAGACACTTATCATCATGCAACTTGAGAACTGGAACTGGTGAACTGTACTTGTGATGGGACTGACATTTTAAATCGGCCCCACAGTGGGCGCCAAATGTTCCGGCCGGTTGACCGGATGCGTCTTTGTGCGTGGCTTGTCCTCGCGAGCTAGGGCACCTTCGTTCTTCTCCGTCCGTGAGTACCTGAAAAGAAGTGAACAAAGGGGCTCCCTCGCGACCGTTTGCACTCCAACGATCAAGTCAGTTTGGCGAGAAACATCAAAGGGACGCACCTCCGTATCTGAACACCATGAGTGGATGTTCTGAAGGTGGCCCAAAAACTGAGTAACTGAATACTAGTGCTTTTCTGCCCTAACTGCCTGTGCGTATAGTGGGTGCGTCAACAAGACAACTAGGGTTTCTCTGTGTGTGTAAACTGTGAGCATTAGGTCCAAACTCGGATCCCTGTCTCAAACGTCTCAAGTAAGCCAGCAAGAAACACCAAAACTGTTCACCTACGTCTCTGAGCACCGCGTATGGCACTCTGAAGGAGGTAAAAAGAACTGTGTATATGTGTGTGTGTTTTCTCCCTCAGGCAAAGATCTTTCCCCAGTCCCTTGTACGTAACCTCAAGCACGAGCAAGCAACTAGAGAGTTCTCTGGTAAATTTGCCAAAAGTTCGAACCCCCTTTCCAACATTCTCCGCGCTATTTAAACTACCCAAGCATTAAAGCGCCTTAAAGCGCCTTTAATTACAAATGTAACGCACTCAATCAGCGTATCTAATTAGAAAACGTAGCGCATTTAAGACGTTGAAACGCTTGGGAGTCATTATAGTACCTGAACGTTCGAAACGAAAACTGTATTGAATGACTTTAATTACACGTGGAGGGCCTCACGACGACGTGACCCCATCTGGGGCGTTTCTGCCCATCTGGGGACGTTTCTACGTGTGAGTCCTCCTGCTTGGGAGTGCTACTGTGCTAGGGGTGACTTTTGGGCGCCAACTCATGCCCTCAATTATCTAGTCACTTACTTTGAGAGCGTATCTGCCTTCCTCTCGCACCCTGCACCCGGCTACCCTGGGCGTGACCTTCCTCTTGAGTCGTATCTGTCCCAAAGGCGTCTCGGGGGCGGCAGGAGTACTTCACGAGTCAGGCTGCCCTACACTGGTGCTATTACTATGGCCTTGAAGCCACCTTTTCCTTCTCTTTATAACTGCCCCAGGTTATCAGGACCTGAGGCCTCCCCACGGCGTTGCTCCCTCCATGGTCTTTCCTACCCATGGGTATCGAGGAACCACACTGTGATCGCCTTGCTTTAGTACTGTTTGAGCTGGCGACGCCCTGGTTGGGCGACACCTTCACCTAGGCGACGCCTGGCCCTGGCGACGCTTCCTCTTGGCGATGCTGGCACTTGGCGTCTCTCCACCTAGGCGACGCCTTGCGTTGACTTTGACTCTCCAGTTGTTGACTTTTACCTTGACTTAGTCAACGCCCGGATGCGGGACGGTACACAAGCCCCCCAGTCTTAAGCCGAAGACTTGTCTTCAGCGCAAAGACTAAAGCCTTGCCCACGCCGTCCACGTGCTATCCTGATGACGTGTCATTCTCTGCTGACTCAACAATTCTCGAATTGTTGACGTGACGCACTCTGAACCCTAAGAGCGCTCTTACTGACTGATTGGACCTCCTCTGAAATGGTGATAATAACACCTTTTGGGGCTACCCTTGATCGCGCGCCACGTGGCCCATCGCACGGCTAGCCTCTAGAGACCCTTGCGTTTCCCTGGGGTGATTGATCCTTTGACACGTGGTACAATCTCACGGCCATTGGTTAGCGCCTCTTGAGTTGCGAAATGTAACGTTTAAGTTACTCCAAACCCCGCGCTCACCCTACTGTTACATTCATCCCCTCTGCGTCTCTGCACTGTTCGTCGTCTTCAAACCCCTTTTCTCCGCGGTTGCTGCTCTCCCCTTCCGGTGCTCTTCTTCCATCTTCCCTTCGATAGCAAAGGTATGATTTTCGAACACTCACGACCCTTCCCTTTCGTCGCATTGTATGATTTGTTGAACTGCCTGGGACTATTGTTATTCATGCATTACTGCGTTCTTCCGCTTCTCCTTCCTTCTCTGGGTTTTCTCGCGTGGGTGATGTTTCCTGGGGTTCACTCCCCTTCCTGCCATGGCTACACTTGCTAAACCCTTTTTCCTCTCTTCTTTCTCCAGCTATTTATTTACACCATGACGCGTACGAACGCGGAGCCTGATTCCTCTCCAAAGACCCCCAAGTCCAACTACAAAGCCTTCTACCCATGGGCCCCCGACGAGCTCCTGAGCGAATGTACCAGCCTGACCTCCTTCCAGGACCTGGAAGCTCATCGTGGGGATCCCCATTTGTACAACTTTAACGCTTTCTGCCGCACACACGACGCCCACATATCCGTCCGTCCCGGTAGGCCTGGGGAACCTGTCTGTTTGGATGACAGACCTAGAAAGGGGAAACCCTTCTTCTTCATGTACCAGACCGTGTTCAAACGCGTAGGAGTGCGTCTCCCATTCACCCCCTTCGAACGGGAACTCCTCACTGAAATCAATACCGCCCCCGCCCAGCTCCATCCCAATAGCTGGGCATTCGTGAGGGGTTTTCAAATTCTTTGCGGACACCTGGGTATCCTCCCTTCCGTAGACGTCTTCCTGCATTTCTTTGAGGTGAAAAAGCAGGGGAAAAGCTTCTGGGTAAGCTTTTCCGGGATCGCGGGCAGGATCCTCCTCTCCCTCTTCCAAAATTCTTACAAGAACTGGAAAGGGAAGTTCTTTAGGGTGTGCAGCGCCAAGCACGATCCCACAGCCTTGGATGGCTTCCCCCTTTACTGGACGGAGCGCCCTAAACTGCTCAGGGCCAAAACCTTGGAAGAGCTATCTCCCGCCGACAGGGAGGTAAGCAAAGCCTTGGCTGGGTTGGGGATCGTTTTTGATACCTTGAAGCTTGTTGCTAGCGAGTACAATGCTCACGCCCTGACCACCTACTTTGGTAAGGGGACTCTCCCCTCATCCTTCTTGTTGTGAACACCCCGCTACCGGATGTTGTTCCCCCAGACTATTCTACTTCGTTTATATTGTGCCATGTTACTTGCATCTCACGCCTCTGTGTGTATTGTAAATTTGCATAGCTGCTTTGGTCCTAATTTCTGCTGCTTGGTCTGTTTTGATGTAGGATCGGTTATGGACGCTTCTAAAAGGATGATGCTGGCGAGAGCAATGAAGGAGGCTCGTGCCGCCAAGGCGAGCGCCTCCTCCGTTCCTGCTGCTCCGATCCCCCCACCAACTCTGTCACCGCCACCTCCGGTCACTGCTGAAGCTCCCTTAAGCTCATCTCCGTCATCTCCACATAGCCCCGAGGCGCTTCCACCTCCCAGCTCTCCTCCGCCCATCGCCGTCGTTCCCCTAGCCGCGGCCTCGTCACCGGCTCCAACCCCCCTTGACAAAGGGAAACGGGTCTTGGAGATTCTATCAGATGATGAGGACTCTGAAGGCGTGGCACCCTTCAAGAGGAGAAAATCTGCGCGGGTTCCTCTTCTGGTAGAGGCGTCGCCCCAGGGAGGGAACTCCTTCATGGACAACCCCCCAAGTGCGACGTCACTTCCTCCCACGACACTCCAAGAGGAAGGGGGCGAAGGCGCCGAATCTGCCCCGCCTCCACCGGCAAAAGTCTTTGCTTCCCCTACTCCCGTCACTGCCGCCCCCGATTTCATCGCCATCCCTCCTCCAATCATGCATCTGATGAGGGGCTTCAGTGGCGGAACTATGCCAGAGGGTACCGACAGGAAGGAAGGCATGCCTTTCTACTTGGGGGCCTTCTTGGCGGTGGCCCTTGAATGGCGCGCCCAGGCCAGAAACGCGGTCCTGCAAGCTCAAACTCTCCAGGCCTTGGAAACAAAGGCGACTACTCTGGAGGAGGAAATGAGGACCCTGGGACGCCAGAACGAAACTTACCAAACCTCTCTGAAGCAAGCGCAAGAGTCCAAAGCAGAAGCTGAGAGGCAACTGGCGGAGGCGTTGGAGTTCCAGGCTGACTTTTATACTCGGGAAGTCGCCCTCCAAGTTCAGATAACGGGCCTTCAGGAATTGGACCGTTGCTGTGAGCAGGCGGACAAGATGGAGCGGATGGAGGGGGAAATGGCCTCCCAAGCCAAGGCCATGGGCCTTCTCCAAGCTGACTACGACAAACTACAGGCCGAGGTCAGTCGGCTTCGTGTGGAAAAGGAGGCTTTGGAGAAGCAGGCAGCCTCGGGGGACGCCGCTATCGAGGAGCTAGAGAAGGACAAAAAGGCCCTCATCCAGGAGATGGCGGGTACTTTCGAGGAGGGGTTCCAAGAAGCTTTGGCTCAAGCAGTCTGCACGAATCCGGGGATTGACATTTCCAGTTGCGATCCCACTCACCACATTGTTGATGGAAAGGTCGTGCCCTTGGAAATAGACGACTGAGCCGCCACCCCCCGATCATCAGCCCATTTCTTTACACTTGTTTTAAGCTTCTCTAACGAATTTGTAATTCTTTGAATCATCTACACTCTTGACACAACTCTGGATCTTTGTTACAATTACTTTCATGTCCTCGCTACATAGAATTCTGCCTGTGCGATTTTATTCTCATCCTTTGCCTTCGCGCGCTTTGGTTATTTTATTTGTGTTTTGCCCGTTTTTTTTTTTTCACTTCGTTGGGCGGCCTTGTACGCCCGGGTAAGGTCACGTGCCAACCCTCACGCCCATGGAGAGGCTCACCTAGTGACGTCGTATCGTGCACGGGGTGTCTCTAACACCGAAACAGTTCTTTCCTTGATCCTTAGCACCCGGCGCCCACGCTTAGGGAGAGGCCTGCTACAGCAGCGCCGTATCGTCCCCGGGTGTCTAAAACGTCGAGTGCTTTGGGGGGGTCGTTCCCTCTATGGTCTTTCCTTCCCATAGGTATCGGGGAACACCCTGCCAGCGATTCGCCGGTGCATGGCGGTCTTATCTCCCTCCACAGTCTTTCCTACCCGTGGGTATCGGGGAGGCGATGCCAGTGACTAACTCTGCCCCCTTCAATTTCGTCTCCCTCCACAGTCTTTCCTACCTGTGGGTATCGGGGAGGCGACCCTGTTGATATTTGGGTTGGCGACGCCTGCGACGTCTCACGCTGGCGTCGCCCTTCACGTCCTTCCGGGTGACGCCTCGGGCGTTACCTTTACTTCGACATTGACTTTGATTCTTGCCTTGGTCGACGCTTGATGACAGCGAAGAGCTCAAGGTTTTGTCCGTGCCATCCACGTGGCGCTTCTTGTATGGCTGATGGGACGTTCCGTCATTCGACTTGATCCACGTGGCGCTGCTTGTATGGATGATGGGACATTCAGTCATTCCACTGAGTCCTGACTCCTGCTGCGCCCCTGACCCACTTTCGACGGCGCATCGTACCACTGGATACTCTGTTGATACGACGTTCTCTGATTTTAACCAGCGGTGCCAGGGTCATCCTTTCATCTTCTGCCACGTGGATCAATCGTGCGGTGCATCCATTCGCGTCGTTTGGCGCTCTAACCGCTTTATTTAACTCTTCAAACTCTGAAACTATCCTCGTCATTTTCTCACTCTTCATAACCTACTTACGTTCTTTCTTCTTGCCCCCTTCCTTGTGCACCCTTTCTTTCCACACGAAGGGTTGTTCCAGCGTTCGCTTCCCTCGCTCAACTCTTGCATTTCCGGCAGTCCCTACACCCTTGACAATCCCTAATCTTGTCAAAGAATGTCTTCTCATGCTGCTTCCTCCAGGGTCAATCCCAAGGACTTGTACCCTTGGGCTTCGAGTGAACTTCTTGACGAGTGTTCATGCTTACTCGCTACCAGGGCCATAAGGGAGCACAAAGGGGATTCGTGTTCCTATGACCATCGGGCGTTCGCGAGGAGGCATGACGACGACATCGCCGTGCTCCCTTGCACTCTAGGGGAGCCAGTATGTGGAGACGAACGGGCCAACGAAGGGGTCCCTTTCTTTTACTTTTACCAGGTGGTGTTCAAGACCATCGGAGTGCGCCTACCCTTCTCTTGGTTCGAGAAGGAACTGCTGACGGAGATCAACGTCGCTCCGGCCCAGTTATACCCCAACAGCTGGGCCATTGTCAAAGCCTTCGACATTCTCTTCGGGTTTCTGGGCTGTGCACCCTCGGTTGACCTCTTTCTTCACTTCTTCGAGGTGAAGAGGCAGAGACACAACCTCTGGGTAACTCTCAGTAATGTACCTGGGAGAGTTCTCTTCACACCCTTCCAAAGCTCATTCACCGGGTGGAAAGGCCGGTTCTTCAAGATCTGCCGTACTGACCTTGTTCCCGACGCTCTGGATGGGTTTCCGCTGTACTGGGTGAGCGAGGCGAGGGCCCTCAAAACCAAACCCTTCAAGAAGCTGGCTCCAAGTGATCAAATAGCTTGCCGGGTTCTTGCTGAGGCGGGAGGTTTTGACTCTGCCACTTTGATCAGCCTGGAGTTCAACGCTGGGACTCTCGAAAAGTACATATGTAAGAGCCACTGCCTTATAAACTTCGGCCTTCATTGCTTTCTAACTGTGTATGTCTTGCTTCATGGTGCCTCTGACACGTTTATCTCCCTTGGTGCAGGTTCGAAAATAAACCAAGAAAGGAGGACACGACTTACTCGAGCTCTGCGGGCTGGGAAAGGGGCCTCGCCTTCCTCCAGTGTTGATTCTGATGGCCATTGAGAAATGGCTTGTTCGTGTTTTGCATGATTTGTAGCGTTTGCTCCGTTTGTGCTACTCCCATTGTATTGAACATTGCTTGTAACAACAACTTTTCAATATCATACTTGATTTTTTGCAACGCCACTTTACTTTGCATATGCTTCGCGTACCGCGCGCTTTTCTTTCGTCCTGTTCTTCCAACGATGCTCGCCTTCACCTGGACGACGCCTTCACAGGGGCGACGCCTTTATCTAGGCGACGCCCTCTTTCTTGGCGACGCCATGACCTAGGCGACGCCTTCTTTCTTGGCGACGCATCACATTACTTCAAACGAAGAAAGATAAAGGCTGAAAACCAAGGCACTTCTTTTCCTCAAACTGGTTTTACCTTTTATTAGGGTGACCTCATTAAAAAACCCCCGAGAGGGAAAAAGAGCGTCCCCTTCAACTAAATTGTTACATACTGCTTACATAAGTCAACTGAAATAAAATTTTAAGTTGGTTGCATTCCAACTGCGCGGGATAGGACCTCCATCCAAAGTCTCCAGGTTGTACGAACCGTTGCCCTTAGCCTCAGTAACTCTGAAGGGTCCGGTCCACTTGGGAGACAGCTTATTCTCCAACTCGTATGGGTGAGCTTTCCTCATCACTAGGTCGCCGACCTGAAACTGTCGCGGTTACCTTAGAGCTATATTGCCGCTCTACTCTTCTCTTCATCGCTTCAGCTTTTATTCTAGCTTCTTCCCTGGCCTCCTCTAGCAGATCCAGGTTTACCCGCCTCTCTTCATTGGACTCCTCCACTACAAAGTTTTGAAAACGAGGTGAGCTTTCATGTATTTCTACTGGAATCATCGCGTCCGACCCGTAAACCAAACTGAAAGGCGTCTCCATAGTAGAGGATTGGGGCGTGGTGTGATATGCCCATACGATCCTTGGTACCTCTTCCGCCCACGCCCCTTTGCTTTCTCTAACCTTCTTTTTAACCCCCTCAGCAGAACTCTGTTTGCCGACTCCACTTGTCCATTGGTCTGGGGGTGTTCAACCGATGCGAACACTTGTTTGATTCCTACTTCAGCACACAGATTTCTCAACTGCTGACTGGCAAACTGGGTCCCATTATCAGATATCAGGCGCCTAGGTACGCCAAAACGGCACACAATATTCTTCCACACGAAATGTTGTACCTTGTGCGCAGTGATCTGTGCAACGGGCTCTGCCTCTATCCATTTGGTGAAGTATTCGATGGCGACGATCAAATACTTCATCTGCCTGATCGCCAGTGGGAAGGGGCCCAAGATGTCGATTCCCCATGTATGGAAAGGCCACGGGCTGTATATGGATCGCAACTCTTCTGGCGGCGCCTTGTGCCAGTCGGCGTGCTTTTGGCATTGCCTACACCGCTGGGCATGCCGTGCGCAGTCCTCTTTCACTGTTGGCCAGAAGAAACCTGCGCGTATTACCTTGGAGGCTAAGGATCTTCCCCCTACGTGGCTCCCGCAGATGCCTTCGTGTAGCTCCGCCATTATCCTGGTGCACTCATCGCCACTGACGCATGTTAGGATAGGGTGAGTGAAACCGTGCCTGAACAGCACCCCATCCACCAAAGTATATCTTGCGGCATTTCTTTTGACTTTTTTACCCTCTTCAGGGTCCACTGGGAGAGCCCCATCCGCCAGGTATCGCTTATAGGGCGTCATCCAGGTGTCTCCCTTGGACAAAACGCATACCTGCATCTGCTCTTCCTCAGGCACACCCGCGTACATGCTGATGCGGGGCGCCCTCTGCGTATCTTGGGTCAAAGAGCAATGACTCCTCGGCCTTCCCCTTGATGTATAAATCTGGAGGACATCCACCCTGTTGTCTTCCACGAATCTACGCGGAGCTTTGAGAGTCTGCTGGATCACTGTCCTCTGTCTACCCCCCTTGCCTGAGCTGGCCAGCTTTGCAAGCAGGTCAGCTCTAGCATTCTGCTCCCTCGGGACATGTATCAGCTCAAGAGCGTTGAATGCTCCCTTCAACAACTGGACGTATTTCAGATACGCCACCATCTGTGGGTCCTTCGCCTGGAACTCACCCGACACTTGCCCCGTAATCAGCTGGGAGTCGCTCTTCACCAGGAGGTTCTGTGCGCCCATCTCCTTGGCCAGGAGCATTCCTGCTATCAGGGCTTCATATTCTGCCTGATTGTTACTTGCCTTGAAGGCGAAGCGCAGGGCCTGCTCGATCAGTATGCCGTCGGGTCCCTCCAAGACTATTCCCGCACCGCTCCCTTATTGGTTGGAAGAGCCATCAACCGAGAGCAGCCACTGCGAACTCACCTCCACCTCTTGCTCACCTCCGGGCGACAATTCCGCTATAAAATCTGCGTACACCTGCCCTGTGATGGATCCTCTAGGCTCATACTGGATGTCGAATTCTGACAGTTCCACCGCCCAGCGCACCATTCTTCCCGCCACATCAGGCTTCTGCAGCCCTTTCTGTATAGGGAGGTTGGTCATCACCGCCACCGTAAAGCTGTGGAAGTAATGACGGAGCCTCCTGGCAGAAAATACTACCGCTAGCGCCGCCTTCTCTAGCGTTTGGTACCTCGTCTCAGCTCCCTGTAACGCCTTGCTTACGAAATAGATGGGCTTCTGACTCTGGTCCTGCTCCTGGACTAACACAGAACTGATGGCCCGCTCTGTTACAGTAAAATATAACCGGAGGGGCACGCCCGTTACCGGCTTGCAGAGGACCGGTGGCGTCGCCAGGTACTTCTTCAGCTTAATGAAAGCCGCTTCGCATTCCTCAGTCCATGCAAAGCGACTGTTTCTCTTGAGGCACTGGAAATATGGGTGCCCCTTCTCTCCTCCGGCGAAAACAAACCTCGAGAGCGCCGCCATCCGCCCTGTCAGCTGTTGCACCTCCTTTACCGACGTCGGGCTCCGCATGGCGATAATCGCCGCGCATTTGTCGGGGTTCGCCTCTATCCCCCTCTCTGTGAGCATAAAACCCAAGAACTTACCGGCCTCTACCCCGAAAACACACTTCTCCAGGTTTAACTTGAGGCGGTACTTGGATATTGTGACGAACAACTCCTCCAGATCAGTCATATGCTGCGCCCTATCCTGCGACGCCACCACCATGTCGTCGACATAGGCGTACACATTCCTCCCGAGCATGGGCGCCAGGACCTTGTCCATTAGCCTCTGGTACGTGGCGCCCGCGTTTTTCAGCCCAAAGGGCATCACCTTATAGCAGTAACTGCAAGTCTCAGTCATGAATGCAGTTTTGTTCTCATCTCTGGGGTGCATCTTGATCTGCTTATACCCTGAGAAGGCGTCCAAGAAACTCAGCACCTTGCTGCCGGATGCACTGTCTACCAAGGCGTCGATGCTGGGCAGCGGGTACGAGTCCTTCGGGCATGCCTTATTCAGGTCCGTGAAGTCAACACACATCCTCCACTTTCCGTTCGCCTTTTTCACCAAAACGACGTTGGCAAGCCACTCAGGGTACTGAATCTCCCTGATGTGGCCAGCACTCAACAGCTTCTGTGTTTCGTCTTTCACCACCTGCTGTCGTTCCTCATTGAACTTTCTCCTTCTCTGACGCACGGGGCGGACCGTGGCGTCCATGCTGAGGTGGTGACACAGGAAATCGGGATCGATGCCGGGCATATCCGAGGCGGACCATGCGAAGGCATCCAGGTGGCGTGAAATCACTTCCGCCACCCCTTCCCGTTCTTCTGGGCTCAGCGAACCTCCTAACTTGAATGTCTTGCCGCCAATCTCCCTTTCTACGGCGTTAGCCGCGGGCTGTTCCCTGCTATCATCTTCGACGGGCGCCGCGTCGTCAGGGCCTTCCTCCATAGGCACATCTGCTTCGGGCATCGCCCTCTCCGGTATAACTTCATTAGGCGTCGACCCAGCAGGCGTCGCCTCAATCATCGTCGTGTCCGCGCTCGGCGGACGTTCGTACACCATGAACACGCCTCTTTTCGTTTTCAGGCTGTTCTCATAGCATTTCCTTGCCTCCTCCTGGTCTGACCTGATGACTATCACCTGGCCATTGAGGTCCGGCAGCTTCATCTTCATGTGGCGTGTGGAGGACACCGCGTTCAAACGGTTTAACGCCGGCCTGCCCAGCAAAATATTGTAGGCGGAGTTGGCGTTCACGACCAGGTACCGGATGCTTTCGGTACGGGAGGCCTCTCCATCTGTGAACATAGTCCTCAACTCCAGGTAACCCCGGACTTCCACTTGGTTATCCCCGAACCCATACAGGCATCCCGTATAGGGACTCAACAGATCGGGGGACAACCGTAACTTATTAAAGGTCGACAGAAACATGACGTCCGCCGAACTTCCTTGGTCAACAAGCACTCTGTGCACCTTCCTTCCGGCTGTGACGACTGAGATGACAACGGGGTCGTTGTCGTGGGCTACCACATCTCGGAGGTCTCCTCTTGTGAACACGAGATCCGACTCCCATGGCTCCCCCGAGAGCCTCTCTTCGATGGAATTTACCCCCCTCGCGTATTTCTTCCGCTGGGAGGCGGTGGGTCCTCCGCCGGAAAAACCTCCAGCAATGGTGTGGACCTCGCCAAGCACAGGCATCTCGTGTGCTGGTTCTTCCGCCTGCGGCGGCGACAAAGTGGTGGTCGTCGTGGGCTCCGCGACATAATCCTTCAAAAACCCAGTCCTCACCAGCTCATCTAGCTGGTAGCCCAACGACAAGCAATTATCAATGTGGTGCCCGAAAGCCTCGTGGAATTCGCACCAAGAGTCTTTACGGGGCCCCAACACCTTGTCGGTCTTCGCCGGTCGCCTCAGCCTCTCAGCTATGTTAGGCACGGCGATCAAATCCTTCACCTCAACCACGAAGTTGTACCTCGCCGGCCTCGCTCTTTCTCTGGCCGGGCGATCGCCTCCTGCTGGACCCCGTGGCTGGGGCTTTCTGGCTTCGTAGGGGCGTCTCGCCTCTGGCTTCTTCCTTCCCGTCGTGGTCTCATTGACCCTGACGAGTTGAGCTCGCGCCGATCCCCTCGGGCGTGAGGGTACGACACTGGTGCGCTTCACACACACCTCCCCTTCAGAAGCAATATGTTCTACCGCCCTATGCCGTAGTTCAGCGAAAGTCCTAGGGCGGTTGCGGATGATGGATTCTCCAAAAGGACCGGGGCATACGCCCTTCACAAATGCGTACACGATCATAGGCTCCTCTGTCGTACCAACCTTCACGACCTGGGCCCCGAAGCGATTGATATACTCTTTCAGGGTCTCCACTTGATACTGCTTCACATCGAATAGGTCGTAAGAGACCGGCGGCGGGGCCTTGTTTGCTAAGTATTGTTCCCTGAATAACCGCGACAGTTGGCGGAAAGATGTGATATGACCCTCTGGAAGGCTAATGAACCAGTCCATAGCCATCCCGGTCAAGGTGCTCATGAAGAGCTTGCACTTGGCAGCGTCAGAACCGCCTACCAGGACCATCTGCGTGTGAAATGCAGCAAGGTGCGTCTCTGGGTCCTCCATCCCGGTGAAGATCACCTTGGGCCCCGCGAACGTGTTCGGGATCACTGCGTCTAGGATCTCCTGCGAGAAAGGAGTGGAAAACTCCCTTGGTGGGGAATGGTTCTCCATCTCGTCATGTCCAGGCCGCCTCCGATCATTTCTCAGGCCCTGGCGCAACTCCTCATTTACACGGTGGAGCTCTTCATTCCGCTCATGCGAGGCGTCGAGATCTGCCTGCATGCGTTCTTGTTCCATTTTCGACTCCGCCATGTCCAGCTGCAACCCCCTCATTATCTCCAGGACCTGTTGCATGGATAGTTCTGTTGGGGCTGCGCGTGCTGTGCTTCGTCTAGTGGGGGCCATTGTCACTCCAACCTCCTCCAACGTTACTGCGACTTCGTAGATTTTCTCGAACTTGTGATGGGACTAATGTTTTATATCGGCCCCACGGTGGGCGCCAAATGTTCCGTCCGGTTGACCGGGACGTCTTCGTGCGCGACCTCAACCGTCAGCAAGGGACTCCTTCCCACTGGTTACCTGTGGATTCTTGCAAAAAAGAGGACAAAGAGGCGCCCTAGCGGCCGTTTGCACTCCGACGCTCAAGTCAGCCAGCAAGAAACACCAAAACTGTTCACCTACGTCTCTGAGCACCGCGTGTGGCACTCTGAAGGCGGTAAAAAAAACTGTGTATATGTGTGTGTGTTTTCTCCCTCAGGCAAAGATCTTTCCCCAGTCCCTTGTACGTAACCTCAAGCACGAGCAAGCAACTAGAGAGTTCTCTGGTAAATTTGCCAAAAGTTCGAACCCCCTTTCCAACATTCTCCGCGCTATTTAAACTACCCAAGCATTAAAGCGCCTTAAAGCGCCTTTAATTACAAATGTAACGCACTCAATCAGCGTATCTAATTAGAAAACGTAGCGCATTTAAGACGTTGAAACGCTTGGGAGTCATTATAGTACCTGAACGTTCGGAACGGAAACTGTATTGAATGACTTTAATTACCTGGCACCTGACTAAAGGGTGTTTCTATTCTGACATGGATGTCGTACACGTGGAGGGCCTCATGACGCCGTGACCCCATCTGGGGCGTTTCTGCCCATCTGGGGACGTTTCTACGTGTGAGTCCTCCTGCTTGGGAGTGCTACTGTGCTAGGGGTGACTTTTTGGGCGCCAACTCATGCCCCCAATTATCTAGTCACTTACTTTGATAGCGTATCGGCCTTCCTCTCGCACCCTGCACCCAGCTACCCTGGGCGTGACCTTCCTCTTGAGTCGTATCTGTCCCAAAGGCGTCTCGGGGGCGGCAGGAGTACTTCACGAGTCAGGCTGCCCTACACTGGTGCTATTACTATGGCCTTGAAGCCACCTTTTCCTTCTCTTTATCACTGCCCCGGGTTATCAGGACCTGAGGCCTCCCCACGGCGTTGCTCCCTCCATGGTCTTTCCTACCCATGGGTATCGGGGAACCACACTGTGATCGCCTTGCTTTAGTACTGTTTGAGCTGGCGACGCCCTGGTTGGGGGACACCTTCACCTAGGCGACGCCTGGCCCTGGCGATGCTGGCACTTGGCGTCTCTCCACCTAGGCGACGCCTTGCGTTGACTTTGACTCTCCAGTTGTTGACTTTGACCTTGACTTAGTCAACGCCCGGATGCGGGACGGTACAGCAAACTTTCAGGGAAACTGATATACCATGATGTTTCAATGCTTTCTGCTATGTGTTCTTCTGACTTGATCGCTACTCTTCGTGGAGGGCCTTACAGCGTCGTAACCCAACTCAGGGATAATCCATCGTGTAAGTCCTCCCTCTTGGAGTGCATATGCGCAAGGGGTGACTTTATGGGTGCTAACTCATGCGCCCAGCTTCTAGTCACTTGCCCTGGGAGTGTATCTACCTTTCTCTCGTACCATGCACGTGGTTCTCCCCTGGGCGTGGCCCTCTCATGGGTCGTATGTGTCCCAGGGTCTCCCAGCGCTGGCATGGGTACTTCACGAGTCAAGTTACCCCTCACTGGTACTAGAATTGTGGCCTTGAAGCCACCTTTCCCTTCTCTTTATTACTGTTCTGAGGTACTGAGGCCTCTCGCGGTGTCGCCCCCTTCCACGGTCTTTCCTACCCATGGGTATCGGGGGGCGACACCGTCGACACCTTAACTTGGCGACGCCTCGTCCTTGCGACGCCTCATCTAGGCGATGCCTAGACTTGGTGACGCCTCACCTTGGCGACGCTCTCAGCGGTCAACCTATTGACTTTCTTCCCTTGGGCCCCCTTGAGGGGTCCTAACACACGTTGACTTTGACTTCGACTTTCACTTTGGTCAACGCCCGGGGACGGGACGGTACAAGACTAAATACAGACCTTGGGTGTTCAGCATCAGTTGGTTTCTGATCCTGCCTGTTGACCAAAACGCTGGAGCTTTGCCTCGTCAAACTTGGATCGACGTATGCACCGTGTTTACCTCCGTCCTTCGCCGCGATCCACCTCAAGAACCTGCAAAAGACGAAACGGCGCCGCTGCGGCCGATCGCACTCCAACGCCCAAGTCAGTGACTGAACCACCAATTACTAAGAGTAACACTCAAGAACTCTAAGGAACCGTGAACCAGTTCTCTCTCAGTATACTCAAGAACTCGCAAGCGTAAAGAAGACAATATGAACGTGCGTACCTCAGAAGTTCGTTGAGAACTCTTATATACCTGGGCACTTTCTCTCTCCTGGCAGTTACACATCTGGACACGTGGCTCGCATCCAGCTGTACACGTGCCATCATCTGGAGCATCCTTGACTTGGGCGCTACTTCTGACTCTCCTCTGGCTAAGTTACTTATGCATGATACTACTCAGTGCATAGTTGTCTTGGAGCGCGATCTCTTCTGGATTGGCGAGTTAGGGTGCCTTCGTACACACCTTCCCTGTGGTCTCGCCGGCCGCCTTCATGATCTGCCCTACCTGCTTCACCGTGTAAGCTATCTCCCGAGCTTCATCCTCTGGCTAACTGGGAAATGACCATCTGCCTTCATCTTCGGCGATGTCCTTGCTTCGGCGATCTCTAATCACTTGGTCGCCTGGGTTTACATCTGGCGACTTCATCTTTAACCCGGTGACCACCGGTTCTGGTGTGCTGGAGATCGGAGCATGCCAACTTAATAACTGGCGACTACACGAGCCCCCCGAATTCCTTCCCTTTGCCAGCCAGGCGTCCCATCAACACGCCTATACAATAGCTCGATGCCACGTCATCACCTCCGACTACCAGGGCGGTACACAAGCCCCCCAGTCTTAAGCGAAGACTTGTCCAGCGAAAAGGCTAAAGGAGTCACGTCAATACCGATCTACGTGGCGCTGGCGCAGAATTCCAAGCGGTTGTACTTTCTGCTTTCCTGACGCTCCACCAAACACTCCTCCAATCGCTCAACACGTGGCTTCATCAACGGTTACCTTTAATTGCCGTTTGCGCTTCCAGAACCCATTTGAAAAACCCTTAAACCCATTTCACTCCACTGTTCCATCACTTTCTTGCTTTCTCAAACGCTTCAAGCTTCTTCTGCAAAAGCTCACGACGCTCTTCACCCTCCTGAATCCTCAGCTTCCTTCGTCGCTCTTCCGATCATAAAAAGGTACTCCCTTTACTTCTTCTGCTGATTTTTCCTGCATTTTAACCGATTCGCATCATCCATTAACTGTCTGGTGCATACGCTGTGGGCTGTTTCTTCTATTTCTCCTTTCTCGTAACTTAGGGCTTCGTCTTCGTTACAACGAACCTTTGTTCGTTCGTTTTTCACCCTTCTTTCACGATCGAGTCAGCCTCTGCGAACCCTGATCACCTTTTCTTTTCTTTTTCCTTTGCAGTTCCGCGATGGCTCGCTCAAAGATCACCCCAAAGCCTCCTCCCTCGTCACGAAACCCTTCATCTCAAGCTCACAACCCACCGCGAGCACTTGGTGCTTCTTCTTCCCAGGCTGAGAGGCCTGCAACCTCCCACCCTAACCTGGCTCAGGCTACTCCACCTGTCGCCGGAGGAGCCTCCGTTCCTTCCCCAGACATCAAAAAATTATACCCATGGGCCACCCCGGCCTTGTTGAAGGAAGCCTCCTCAGTAAACTCTGCTGGGGCAGTTCTTCGATTGAAGAAAGGGGACGAGCCTCACCTGTCGTTCCACAAGGAGCATGACGACAAGATGATGGTGCTACCTTGCCCCCCCGACATGCCAGTGTGCGCCGACGATAAAGGGAACAACGGCGGGTTGTTCTGCTTCGTATACACCACCCTGTTCAAGAAGGTGAAACTTAGGTTTCCCTTCACTCGTTTTGAAAGGGAGCTACTTACCGAGCTCGACATCGTCGCCGCCCAGCTCCATCCCAACAACTGGGCCTTCGTGCGGGCGTTCCAAATCATGTGCGCACATTTGGGACTGCCAGCGTCGGTGGACGTTTTTCTCTTCTTGTTTGAAGCTAAACACCCGGGAGATCGCCTGTGGGTGAGTCTGAACGGGATTGCTGGAAGGTCGATCTTCTCTCTCTTCCAGCAATCCTACAAGGATTGGAAAGGCAAGTTTGTCCAGGTGAACCCAAACGACAAGGACGCCTCGCTGCTCGACGGCTTCCCCTTGTATTGGGTAAACAAGGGGAATAAAAAGTCCAAGGGAAGCTTCAGGAGGCCAAGGAGCCCCGACAACATGGGAGCCTTGGACAAAGATCTGTGCCTCTTCTGGAAGAGCGTGGCAGATCTCAACATCACTTTCCTTACCACTGCGCTCATCTCCTTCGAGTTCTTCGAAGATCAACTCGAGACTCGCATAGGTGAGTGCCTCAACGTTTAAGTCTTTGTCTTGTGCCATTCCTCTGTTAACTGTTGTTGGGCGTCTTTTCTGCCGTGCACAAGACTTTGGTTTTGTTTTCTGCACCACTTATCTGCTTTTCTTGCATACTGGCTATTGCGTTTTTCTTTCTCTCTAAGCTGACCCATGTTCCTTTGCATTATGCAGACCTCATGTTGGGCAAGGGAAAGCTGGCTGAGTTGAGGGCACTCGCCCGAACCCATGGGTTGGCGTCGGGTTCCCAAACCGTGCCAAACTCAGTGGCGGAGATCGCCGCCGCACAGGGCAGATCGCCCCCCAAAGGCCCAGCTCCTTCAGAGGCCCAGCCCGCCAATCAGCGCAAAAAGCTCATCCTCAGGAAGCCAAAGAGGAAAACCCCTCAGGTGGTCCAAGAGGATGACGAAGAAGACGATGAGGCGACTGAAGATGGCCTTATCACCAAGAGGAAGAGGGTGGCACCTTCTTCACCATCTGCTCCACCTCCTCTCCCAACATCAACACCACCTTCCACACCAGCTCCACCTGCAACACTGCTTCCTGCCCCAGCTACCACCTCGCCAGTCCAAGCAGTTCCTCTGGCGTCTGCACTTCCTGTGGTTGAGGCTGCCGAGCCCAACTTTATGGAGAACCCCCCGAGCGCCTCCACACCCTATGTATCAGCTGGAGGGGGTCCTCCTTCAAACGCCTCAACTGCAAACGCTGCACCAGTCGGGGATGAGGGTGCTCACAATTCGCCTATCCTCATCACTGAATCCCCGACGTCGCCACCACGCCAAGAAGTACTCATTCCACAACCAACTCAAGAAGGTGGCGGCGAGAACCAACAACAAGCCCCCCCGGTGCCTCCACAAGCAAACCTCTCTCTTGAGGTCAAAAGGGTGTGGGAGCCCTTCTCAGCAAAACTGAAGATGATGGCGGACGATTTCCCCTCCATCATATCCAAAGCTGTGGAGAGTTCCACCAAGAAGCTCCAGGATGACATCTTCACACTCCGAGCGAAGAATCGCTCCATAAGGATTGAGGCGGAGAGGTTATCCTGCAATCTAACGCTCGCCGAGATCGATCACTCCCGAGTGGAAGATGCTATGAGCACTGAGCTCCGGGTGGCACGCAAGGAGGCCACCGATCTACGCCATAAGGTGCAGCTCTTAGCTCAAGAGAAGATCGAGCTGGAGAGCAAGCTGGTACCCTATCGCGTCAAAGTGGCTGACCTGGAGGCGTTGATCAAAGCAGACGCCGCCAAGGTAAAGAACCTCGAGAAAAGGTCAGCCGATCGGGAGGTCTTCTTGGGGAAGGTGGAGAAGGAGAGAGACGACACCATGGCCAAGCTCGCCGAAGCCAACGAAGAAAACGGGAAGATCGCCGCAGAGCTGGCCCAGGTGCAGGCGGAATCCAAGAAGGTTACTGAAGACCTTCTTCAAGCTCGGGAAACAATTGAAGAACTCAAGAAACAAGCTGAAGAGCTGAAGCAGCAGAACGAGGGGCTAAAGAAACAGATTGAAGAACTTGAGCTGAGCTCTGCCCAGATTCTCGCTGCTGGATTCGAGGCCGCCCGGAAACAGTTCGCCTGCTTGTACCCCGACTTGGATCTTTCCATGGTGTCTCTCAACAACGAGGTGGTGGACGGGAAGGTTGTTCCTTCTGAAGACTGATTGCTTCCCTCCATCCACGATTCTTATGCTTTCTCCTTTAGATATACCTACCTTGTAATAAGCTTTCTCTTTTCTTGTACTTGTATCTTGAACTGATTATACCTTATGATAAAGTCTTTATACTTCTTCTTATAACTTCTCTGTCTGCTTTATCTCTTCTTGTATAATTTACTTCAAAGAAATTAACTTAGTAACTTCGTAAGCGCAATTGTATACTTAACTGCTTCGAACCACCGACTTTCGAACAAAAACACTCTAACAATTTGTAACCTCAAGGTAATGAACCTTAGCGTGAAATCGCTCTTCAAATAACGAACTTCAACTCAACTAATGGCTTAAGACACCGCTCATCTGATCTGCCTTATCAAAACGGGTCTTGACTTTCTCGCTATTGCTTGAATTTCTCCTGGTCGCCAAAGACTCTTGGCGATATCAGCTTCCTCCTGGCTTCACAACTTGGCCATTGTTCCTTTATCTGGGGGTAGAGGCGCCTTTCGGATCCTTCTCTACCTCCCTGAGCTTCAGGACAAGAGACCGGGTGGCTAGGCGTTCTCTTCGAACCTACCTTAGCCACCCTCCAAACTTCTTCCGCCCTTTACACCATACCTGAACTCGTTCGAGACGAGAAGGATTTTATCTTGCCTGAACTCGCTCATCGGCGAGAAGGTCTTTAACTCGCCTGAACTCGCTCATCGGCGAGAAGGTCTTTATCTCGTGCCTCTACATTGCCCCAGGGGTTACATCTCCTTTCCCCCAGAAACACTGAGGACTTTTTGCTGGTGCCTCTACATTGCCCCAGGGGCTACATCTTCTCTCCTCTGGAAGCACTGAGGACTTTTCACTGGTGCCTCTACATTGCCCCAGAGGCTACATCTTCTCTCCTCTGGAAGCACTGAGGACTTTTCACTGGTGCCTCTACATTGCCCCAGAGGCTACATCTTCTCTCCTCTGGAAGCACTGAGGACTTTTCACTGGTGCCTCTACATTGCCCCAGAGCCTACATCTTCTCTCCTCTGGAAGCACTGAGGACTTTTCACTCTTCCTCGCCTGCACTCGCTCGACGGCGAGGAGGTCTTTAACTTTAACTGATGCCGCCAGTCGCCGAAAGACGATGGAGACTTAGAAACTTTTTAGAAAGCATGCAATATATCTTTAACTTGCCTTAAATCACATATAAGTGACAAGGTCTTTCTTCAAAACTTTTGGAAAACAACAAGCATGCAATCTGAAACACCTTAAACTTCGAAAACTCTTCTTTATTGGGTGGCCTCATTAAAAACCCTCCTTAGGGAAAAAAGAGTGCCCCCTCCAAACTGTTTTAATAGAAACATTGTAATATAACTTTGTGTTCGTCTTTACTTACAAAGTTCTTAACTGTAATATAACTTGAGGTGCATGGCGTTCCAAGTGCGAGGAATCGCCCCTCCTTCCAATGTTTCTAAGCGGTAGGCGCCGTTCCCGAGCGCCTCGGTTATTCTGAACGGTCCCGTCCACTTAGGCGACAGCTTATTCTCCATCTCGTACTGGTGGGCCTTCCTCATCACCAGGTCGCCCTCTCTAAACTGTCTTGGCATCACCTTCGAGTTATATCTTCGTTCAATCCTTCTCTTCACCGCCTCAGCTTTTAATCTCGCCTCTTCCCTGACCTCATCCAATAGGTCCAGTTTCAACCTTCTCTCCTCATTCGAGTCTTCCTCCACGAAGTTTTGGAATCTCGGCGAGCTCTCCTGGATCTCTACTAGAATCATTGCGTCGCATCCATAGACCAAGCTGAACGGGGTCTCATGGGTTCCTGACTGCTCGGTGGTGTGGTACGCCCAGACTATACGGGGTACCTCCTCAGCCCAACTTCCTTTGGCTTTCTCTAGTCTTCTCTTCAAACCTCTTAGCAACACCCGATTGGCTGACTCTACTTGGCCATTTGTCTGAGGGTGCTCGACGGATGCAAACACTTGTTGAATTCCCACCCCTTCGCACAGCTTCTTCAACAGGTGACTTGCAAACTGAGTCCCATTGTCCGACACCAGGCGCTTGGGCACACCAAACCGGCACACAATGTTCTTCCACACGAAACCTTCGATCTTGTGTGCGGTGATCTGGGCCACTGGTTCTGCTTCGATCCACTTGGTGAAATATTCAATCGCCACCACCAAGTACTTCATCTGCCTGATCGCCAGCGGGAATGGTCCCAGGATGTCGATTCCCCATGTATGAAACGGCCAAGGGCTGTAAATCGACTTCAACTCCTCAGGAGGCGCCTTGTGCCAATCGGCGTGCTGCTGGCATTGTTTGCAGCATTGCGCATACCTCTTGCAATCTTCTCTCATTGTTGGCCAATAGTAACCTGCACGGAGAGTCCTTGCGGCCAGAGCTCGACCCCCGACGTGGCTTCCGCATATCCCTTCATGGAGCTCTGCCATAATTCTTGTACATTTTTCCCCGTGCACACATTCCAGGAGTGGGTGAGTGAACCCAAACCTGTACAACTCGCCATCAATCATTGTGAACTTGCTAGAATTCTTCTTTATCTTCCTAGCCTCCGTTGGATCCAGCGGGAGAAGGCCATCCGCCAGGCATCGCTTGTACTGTGTTACCCAGGTGTCTGGCTCATGGGTCGTGCAGACCTGCGTCATGTTCACCTTCTCTCCCCGACATGCTCTTATTCTTGGCGACCTCAAGGTCTCTTGAGTCAGGGATCTGTGACTCCTCGCCGCTTTCTCCGTCGACTTGCTTATCTGAAGAACCAGGTGGTCTGCTACAAATGCTCTCGGCGTCTTCAGAGTTTCTTGAATCACCGTCCTCTGCCTACCCCCCTTGCCTGAACTGGCGAGCTTAGCTAGCAAGTCAGCTCGGGCATTCTGCTCTCTGGGCACATGCACCACTTCAAAGGAGGCAAAGGAACTCTTCAATTCCTGTACATACTCCAGGTAAGCCGCCATTTGTGGATCTTTAGCCTGGAACTCGCCTGTTACTTGCCCCGTGACTAACAGCGAGTCACTCTTAGCCATCAGCACCCTAGCTCCCATCTCCTTGGCCAGCAGGATACCGGCGATCAGCGCCTCATATTCTGCTTGATTGTTGCTGGCCTTGAAGGCAAACCTCAAAGATTGTTCAATCAGCACGCCGTTGGGCCCCTCCAAGATGACCCCAGCACCGCTACCCTGCTGGTTCGACGATCCATCCACTGAAAGCACCCAACGAAAGTCATCCCCCTCAACTCGTGTCGCCTCAGACGAGAGCTCGACCACGAAATCTGCGAAGATCTGCCCCTTAATCGGACCTCGGGGCTCATACTTAATGTCAAACTCCGACAGCTCCATTGCCCACTTCACCATCCTCCCAGCAACGTCAGGCTTCTTGAAAACCTTCTGGATGGGCAAGTCGGTCATCACTAGTATCGTGAAGCTATGGAAATAGTGGCGTAACCTCCTTGCCGAAAAGACTACTGCCAGTGCAGCCTTCTCCAGGGCCTGATACCTCGTTTCGGGGCCCTGCAGTACCTTACTAACAAAATAAATAGGCTTTTGAGCCTGATCTTGGTCCTGGGCGAGCACCGCACTCACCGCCCTCTCAGTTACAGCAAAATACAACCTGAGAGGGGTTCCCACCAGCGGTTTGCACAAAACCGACGGGCTCGCCAGATACTCCTTAAGCTTGACGAGGGCTTCCTCACACTCCTTCGTCCATGCAAATTTGTTATTCCGCCTTAAGCACTGGAAATACGGATGGCCCTTCTCTCCACTAGCTGACACGAAACGAGACAGGGCGGCCATCCGACCGGTAAGCTGCTGCACTTCCTTCACGGTAGTCGGGCTCCTCATCGCCAAGATGGCGGCGCACTTATCAGGGTTGGCTTCTATTCCTCTCTCAGTTAAGAAGAAACCCAAGAACTTTCCAGCCTCCACGCCAAAGATGCACTTCTCAGGATTCAGCTTCAACCTACACTTGGCGATCGTAGTGAACAACTCCTCCAAGTCCGCAACGTACTTGCTTTTCTCTGGCGAGGTCACGACCATGTCATCCACGTACGCTTGCACATTCCTTCCCAGCATCGGTGCAAGTACTCGATCCATCAACCTCTGGTACGTGGCCCCCGCGTTCTTCAGCCCAAAAGGCATCACCTTGTAGCAGTAGCACGATCTCTCGGTCATGAAGGCAGTCTTCTCTTCATCCATGGGATGCATCTTGATCTGGTTATACCCCGAGAAGGCATCCAGGAAACTCAACAACTTACACCCTGCCGCACTGTCCACCAGGGCGTCTATGCTTGGCAAAGGATACGAATCCTTTGGGCAGGCCTTGTTTAGATCGGTGAAATCGACGCACATGCGCCATTTCCCATTGCTCTTCTTCACCAGCACAACGTTTGCCAGCCACTCAGGGTACTGGACTTCCTCGATATGGCTTGCAGCGAGGAGCTTCTAGGTTTCGTCTCTAATCGCCTGCCTCCTCTCCTCGTTGAACTTTCTTCTCCTCTGCCGCACTGGTCTCACCAAGTTGTCCATCGCCAAATGATGGCACAAGAAGTCGGGATCGATCCCGGGCATGTCCGAAGCGGACCATGCAAACGCATCCAGATGCCGCTCTATCACCTTGGCGATCTGGTCCTGGAGCTCGACCTCCAGAGATCTTCCCAGCTTGAAGATCTTTCCTCCGATCTCTCTCTCGAGCCACTGCTCGACAGGTTTTGGCCTGGTTTCTCTGGCGATCACCGCCCTGGCGATTCCCAGCTCCCTCGCTTCCTCAGGGCGATTCCTTGCCTCTTCTTCCTCTAAACCGGCGTTTCCCTCCCCCAGCTCAGCATCCACCATCACCACATCTTTTCCGGCGGTCTCTTCTATTACCGTCGATCTGGGCTTCACACCAGGAGGCGGGGTGGTTGTCACGTAACTCACCGACCTCTTGTTCTTCAGGCTATTCTCATAGCACTTCTTCGCTTCTTTCTGGTCGTATTTGATGGTGATCACCACCCCCTCCATAGACGGCAACTTCACCTTCATGTGCCGGGTCGACGGTATAGCGCCTATTCTGTTGAGCGTGGGTCTTCCCAGCAGAATGTTGTATGCTGAAGGGGCATTTACGACAAGGTATTTGATTTTTTCTGTTCTCGAACCCGCCTCATCAGTAAACGTAGTCCTCAACTCGATGTACCCCCTGACCTCCACCTGGTCACCAGCGAAACCATACAAACACCCTCCATAGGGCCTCAGCTGGTCAAGGGGTAACTTCAACTGCGTGAAAGTCGGCCAGAACATCACGTCTGCCGAGCTCCCTTGGTCCACCAGAACCCTGTGGACCTTCCTTCCTGCTGTGATCAGCGAGATGACTATGGGGTCGTTGTCATGAGGCACAACGTCCCGAAGATCTTGCTTTGTGAACGTAATGTCCACATCCGGCGAGTGGTCTTCAAACATATCCACCGTCATCACAGACCTCGCGTACTTCTTCCTTTGTGACGCGGTGCATCCACCACCCGAGAAACCCCCCGCAATGGTGTGGATTTCCCCGTGTGTAGGCATCTCGTGCTGCTGGGCCTCTCCACCTGCTGGTTGGGAGCTCGACGCGCCCCCCGTCCTTCTGTCCAGCAAGTAGTCGTTTAGGAACCCGCTCTTGACCAGATCGTCGAGCTGGTATCCTAAAGCCAAGCATGAATCCACGGTGTGGCCAAAGCCCTGGTGAAACTCACACCAGGCGTCTGGCTTTGGTCCCAGCACCTTGTCGCCCACCTTCTCGGGCGCTTTCAACCTAGCTGATATATTGGGAATGGCGATCAGGTCCGCCAATCCCATGACAAACTTGTGCTTTGGCGGGCGATTGTACTCCCGGCGTGCTGGTTGCGGGCGCCCTGGGCCCCTGCCCTTGTTCTTCCTTGGATCATAAGGGTGGCGAGTCCTCTGATCCCTCCTGGCCGCCGCTGTCTCCAGCACCCTCTGTGGCTGGATCCTGGTCTGGGCACGTGGCCTAGCGGGAGCCACGCTTCCCCTCTTCTCGGCGACCTCACTTTCATCGGCGATGTGGGCCACCGAAAGTCGCCTGACCTCAGCAAATGTGGCAGGGTGAGCCCTGATCAATGCCTCGCAGAATGGTCCCGGCAGCACGCCCTTCTTGAATGCGTAGACCAGCATCTCTTCATCTTTGGCTGGCAATCGGACCATCTGCGCCCCAAAACGATTCGGGTAGTCCCTGAGGGACTCTCCCTGATACTGCCTTATGTCAAACAAATCATAAGACACCCTGGGCGGTGCCTTGTTCACGATGTACTGCTCGACGAAGATCTTTGAAAACTGTTGGAAGTTGGTTATGTGACCTGTAGGCAGGCTCACAAACCATTCCAGCGTCGTTCCCTGGAGTGTGCTTACAAACATCTTGCAGTACACGGCGTCTGATCCTCCTGACAGCATCATCTGCGTATGGAACGTGGTGAGATGAGCTTCAGGATCCTCCACGCCGGTAAAAACAGCCTTAACAGGTACCACACTCGCAAGGATAGGCATGTCAGTAATCGCCTGAGCGAAAGGCATAGGAAAAACGCGAGGCGGCGTCGACGGCGCGACCTCTTCAGCGACTGGGCGCCCTCGCTGCTCCTGAAGAGCTTGACGCAGTTCTTCAGTCACTCTGCTAAGCTCATCATTCCTGGCCCGAGAGGCGACCAGGTCCTCGTGCATTCTCGCCTGCTCTATGCGCGAGGCTTCCACATTCGCCTGCAGCGAACGCATGATTTCCACCATCTGCGCCATAGTCATGGCGCCTTCAGCAGCAACGGGCGCAACTGGACTTGAACGGTTGCTTCTCATTTTTCTCATGAAAACTTGACGAATCACAGAGTGCAATGAACAACACCTTCTTCAGCGACGATCGATTCAGCGATCAATCGGTCAGAACTTTGCGAAACTTCGAAAGAAACCTCAAGAACACAGAAAACCTCCACAGAAACCCGCACCTCCACCAAAAACCAACGCTTCTTCCACGAAAAACCGAACGAACCAAAGAACTCAGATCTCACCGAACAAAACTCGCGTAAGCAGCAGAAAACTTCACCTCACCAAACAAAAACCGAAACGAACGGTGGAAAACGCGAAATTACCGAACAAAACCTAGATGAACAGCGGACAATGGTTGCTCCAGCACACAACCACACAGAAAATTGCAAAAACCTCCAAGAACTCACGCTGTGGATAGGAACAGGTTTTACACGGCCCCACGGTGGGCGCCTGATGATCCTGCCTGTTGACCAAAACGCTGGAGCTTTGCCTCGTCAAACTTGGATCGACGTATGCACCGTGTTTACCTCCGTCCTTCTCCGCGATCCACCTCAAGAACCTGCAAAAGACGAAACGGCGCCGCTGCGGCCGATCGCACTCCAACGCCCAAGTCAGTGACTGAACCACCAATTACTAAGAGTAACACTCAAGAACTAAATTTTGTGCTCACAGATCAGTGTGGAGCATTCTAATCCATGTATGTCTTCAAATCAGTTTGGAGCTTATGTTGCATGGCCTGGGGACATGTACTATAATTCGGGGGGTAGGTCGAGCAGATAAAGTAAGACCATCTAAAGTCGTAGATGAAAAAATTTAATACAAAAGCTTGTTGAATTGCTAAGAAGAGAAGATTGAGCATAAAAGAAAAACAAAACAGATATGACACTTATCTGATACACATTTAGGTTTTAGGAAATCTGAGAAGAATTTTTTGGAGGGTTATGTGATAATAGGGAACGATATTTGGATTTTGAAGGAAAAGATGAAATGATTAAAATGAGACCTAAAAATATGGAATAATGAGGTCTTTGGAGACAAACAAAAGCAAGCATACGAAATTGTTAAACATAAGTCATCTAGATAGAATAAATGAAAAGAGGGGTTTACACCAAGATGAGAGAGGGGAGAAAAGAAACTTGTTTGCAAAATTAAGACAAATCAATTTTTGCCAGGAGGCTCTAGCAAAACAAAAAGCAAGATATAAATGGTTAGAGGTAGGGTATATCAACACAAAATACTTCCATAGGGTAATCAAATGGAAAAGAACGAAAGACACAATTAAAGAACTACATATATAATATGTAGTGTGAGGAGTCGATTAAGGTTAAAGAGGAAATTAAATATCAATATGAAAATAGGTTCATTGACCACAAAAGGGTTATAGTTAGGATGGATAACATAGAGTTTCCTAGAATAAGTGAGAAGGAAATGAAGGACTTATTAGGAGAATATCATAAGAAAATGTTAAAGACGTTCTGTGGGATTGTGATGGAAGTAAGATTTCAGGACCAAATGATTTTAACTTTAATTTAAAAAAACAAGTCCTAGAAAGTAGTGAACGAGGATGTAATGAGAGAAATAAAGAAATTTTATAGTTATGGAAGTTGACTAATAAGTGTCATATTTCAGTAACATTTCGTATTAAAATACAGACACTTATGGATATTAATTAATAAAATAACTATAATATATCCCATAATTTATGAATTTAAACCTTTTTATATATTTTGTGATTATAATTTGAAAAAGAACGATTTATTCCCAAATTTGTGTTAATTTCAAGATTCTAGGGAAGAATAGAGATGAAAGGACAAAAGGAGAATAAAAAAAGATAAAAAGGGAAAGTTGGAACACTCCAACACTCGCCCAAGCCAGAAGCTCCCAGAAGATCTCTCCCAGGCGAGATCACTCAAGAGACATTAGGTCTATTTTCGTCCAACTCGCCCAGGCAAGCCAAATCATGTCTAGGCAAGAAGTCACTTAGCCAAAGCCCAACTAGGTTAATAATGAGGCATGAGGAACAACCCTAGACATCAATTGGGAGAATAGAAGGTGTTAGAAAACCCTAGAGGAGGCAATCGTCAAGTAGAAACATCCTAGATCTTCTTTTCTTGCTTACCATGCTTGTAATGGCCAACATTAGTGGCTAATTCTACCCTTTGGGATTAGGAGTAATATGTTCAAAATCTTATGTATTGAGGTGATATTTAAATATAATAATTTGTTTTTGATTGATGATTGGTATTTTCATTTTATTTGTAATGCTTGTTTATCATGATCTAGATCCTTAGATTTGACTAAAAAGTATCTATAGGTTTCTGACTCAAATGATAATGCTTAATATATTTGAATGCTAGGAGTATATTTGAAATGTAAATTGCTATCAACATTTAATCGTAATGCTAAAGAGTTTTATAAATATGCGAGGAATCGATATTTAGGAGACTCTTTTAATTATTTTATATGCAAGGAATCGATATAAATAACTTTTATATGGGTATCAACATCAATAAAATGATAGAATATTACTATGCTTTTCAAAATACAAAAGAGTAAGAAGGATGAATCTCAATCCCAATTTTCCGAATTGAACCAACAAACTCTTTGACTTGCTTTCTTTATAATTCTTGCAATCATTATAATAAACTCCCAACAAACTTTATTATTTTGTTTTCTATTTAGTGAATCTTATACTTGATAATTCAAATGTTTTTTGTATGTTCGATATTCGCCCTTAAAGACAAATTATTACTTCTGACGCGGTACACTTGCCATAAATTGTTGAACAAGATGCTTTTATGCCTCCAAATCTGTATGGAAAGCTTGAAGACCTTGTTGATGTGTGTGTATGTTGTCTAGTAGTTTTTAACTTGTTAATTCACTCCTTGAAATGATCCAAGCTCATTTTAATTTTATCTCTTTTAAAAGAAATGTTTCTTAAAAACTAAGAAATTTTTATTCAGTTGTTTTTCAAATCAACCAGTTGAAAAAGCTGTTACTCAAGGATTTGAGGCTAAGGCAAGTTTTTCAACCTGTTGAATTGTCAAAACAACCTTTTATTTGACACTTAGTGGTTTTATAATGATTTGGAAAAGCTTTCCTTATTTTGTCTTTGCTGTCAAGCAGAAAAAATTGGTTATTTCGATAAAACAACTGGTTGTTTTTATCAAAACCTTAACAGAAAAGTTATTTCAATCCATTGTTTTGGAAAACAACTTGTTTTTATAAAAAAATTATGTAAAGTGGTTTAAACTGGTTTTAAATGATTCCAACCACTTCTGGTTTTTGATCTAACAACTTTGACCACTTCCTTGAGTTTATATAAAGACTCCTTTATGTTCTTTTAAAGACACTAAGAAAGAGAGATTACTTACAACGTTTTTCCAGAATTCAAGAGCTTTGGATAATCTCAAGTGTGTGGAATAGGATTGGGTTTTGTATAATCTCCTTGAACATTGTATTTCTGTGTGTTCTTGTATAAGGCAGTTTCAGAAAAGTGTTTATGGAAATTGTAGTGTTGCCAAGGGGTGGTGTGTGTTCTTGAGGGGTTCAAGATCATCACTCTTGGTGTGTGTTTTATAATCTAGGTTTGATTACATAGTGGTTAGTTGAGGACTGGATGTAGCTTTTGGTTAAGAGTGAACCTATATAAACCACTTGTGTGATTCTCTCTATCTCTCCTCTTATAAACTGTTTTAATTTGGTTTTATATTCTATTGGTATAAACAACTGGTTGTTTCGTGAAAACAACAAGTTGATTTTCTATAAATAACCTTAAAACATAATTTTATTGAGTTGAACAAAAAATCAATTCGTTGATTTTTCAAAACATTTCACTATACTTCCAAACTTTGTGAAAATTTTGTGAAAACAATTCACCTCCCTTTTGTTTAGGCCATTAATTCTAACAATTGGCATCAGGAGCTGAGTTCTTGAAAATTACTCAAGTTTCGATCCTAAAACCTTTTTAAAATGACTGAAAAACTACCCTTTGGGGAGGGTGCTTCTAAAAATAGGCGACCTTTGTTTTATGGACTGAACTATCAATTTTGAAAGGTAAGAATGAAAATTTTTGTCGAATCAATTAATAGAGGAATATGGAATTCTATCACAAATGGCCCTTTTGTACCTAAGCTTGAAAAAGATTATGTTTTCATTGAAAAACCTTAAACCAAATGGACTGAGATTGAAAATAAAAAGGCTCCATATGATTACACTTTACTTCCAAACTTTGCGAAAATCTTGTGAAAACAATTCACCCCCTATTGTTTAGGCCACTAATTCTAACATAAAATCGTCATCAATTGTCGGGGAACAATTTAATTTAGAGTACAAATTCCCAAATATTGTGAATATTTTAATTGTTTTTAATTTTTGTTTATTGATTTAATATTATTTTATTTTATTTTAATTGGAGATTTGTTTTATTTTTTTAGATTTTTTTTTATTTTATTTTATTTTATTTATTTTCAATTTTCAATTTAAAAACTTTTATTTTTTTACTACTAGTGAAATTTTGTGTTGACCCTTGATTTAGTTGTCTTATATGATATTAAAAGGTCAAATTTTCAAAGACCAATTATTGTTTAAATTGAAGATTGAAAGGGAAACTAAGAGAAACAGGAAGACAAAGAAAAAAGAAAGACAAAGAGACACTAGAGCAGAATCCTCAACCACTTCTTCCCTTCCCATTAATATTTTTCAGGAGGAAAGCAACATCATAGAAGAGCAAACACCACCTCCTAGGAGAACACTTGGATATTATGCCATGCTTCAGGGGCGAAGGCCTTTTTTTAGTATTGCAATACCTACTACCACCAAGGCCTTGGAGATGAAACTTGTTTTCCTCAATCTTGTCAGTACCCATCAATTTACAGCAATGGACCATGAGGACCCATATACACATTTTTTCACATTTTATGAATTGGTGGGAAAGGCTAAAGAATGACTCAAATAACATCTAAATAAGAACCTCACTAGCTGGAAGGATGTAGAGGAGAAATTTCTACAAAGACTTTTTCCAATATCTCACTACATCAAAGCAAAGTTTGATATTTATATGTTTAGACAAAGAGCAGATGAAGCCTTCTGCAAGACATGGGAGAGATTTAAAACAATGTTGAGAAAATGCCCAAACCATGGGTTTGAAGACATTTCTCAACTGAGCCTTTTTCATAATGGTCTCAGATCTAATACCAAGATGCTCCTAAATGCTGCAGTTTGTGGAACAATGATAGTTGTTGATGTGAAACAAGTGACAAAGATTATTGATGCATTGCCATCAACAGATTATCAAGCCTAAGATGATAGACAAGATATTCAGAAGAAAGGGTTGTTAGAGTTGAATACTTGAGATGCACTATTGGCTCAAAATAAAATTCTGACACAACATATTGAAGCATTAACTACACAAATGGCTAAATTTTCCCAACATTTATTATGTGATTTTATTTTTAGATATTTTCATTTAGGTGACACTTTACTTTAAGATTGAGATTTTAGGAGTCAATGGTGATGACCTTAGGAAAATTCCTACTAGACACTAACTTAACCAAATGGTTAAGTAGGTGTGAAGGTGCATTTCACAAAGGCAAAGATAAAAAGACATTATATGGTGACATGTATGCAATTGTCGAAATAAAGAAGAAAACTAGAAAACATGAAGGAAATGGAAGAAGAAACTTTGGAGATGGTGGTGGGTGATCACGCCACTTGATGGGTGGAAACCACCAAGATAAGTGTTAGGCCAACGGTACACCGTAAATAATAACAAATAAATTTGTAAAATTAAAAAATTAATAATAAAAAAATTAATGATAATAAAACTAATAACATTAAATTTATAAAACAATAATAAAAAAAATAAACTTATAAATTAATAATAATAAATTATTATTTGATATTAATTAAAATTAATTTTTATTAGTAAGAGTAATTTGATCAGTCATAAATATATCAAGCTATAATTTTTTAAATATATTATCAATAAAATTATTCATAAATTTTCTTTTCAGTCTTCTCAACTTTCCCCTCTCTTTCTTTTAATCTAAATAATTCTACTCTTCACTTTTTCTTTTCTTTTCATTTTCTTTTTTTTTCTATTCCTTCAAATTTACTCCATAGCCATGCGAAATGGAGGAAACATATAGATAATTTATCTCATTTGCCATTATGTTTGTTTGGTCAATAGATGCCTTGTATGTAGAAAAAATTAATAGATAGAGGAGTTGACCCCTTATCACCTTTAGTGTTTCATATTTCTGCACAAAGTTTCAATATGATTTTTAATGAGGCAATGGAGAGAAAATGTTTTGTAGGGTTTTATTGATTAAAGTTAAGTAGGGTTGTTTAACAAGTTTTGCCGTTAGAGTAAATGTCTTAGTATTGATAGCATGTTATGAGAAAAAGGTTGAATAAACACTAATAATGTGAGAAAACTATATCCTACTAACATTGAAAAGTTTTGTAACAAGTAACTGGCAAAGCACATGCAAAGAATTTCTTAACATAGATTTTGAGATTTTGAATTAGAAATGATAAAGGTCTACTCTGTTTAGCTTGCATTAACTCATCAGACTCTTTTTGTCATATAAAAGTTCAAAATCTAGTTGTTTAATAAAAGTTTCAAACTTTCAAAATTATTCAAAAATATGAGAATACATTTTTTAATTGATAAAAGAGTTTTAATATTTTAAAATATCACGTTACACTTATTACATCGTTTAATGTATAAAAAAATATTTAGCAAGAATTAAACATTAATCATTCATAAAAAAACATAATTATTGAAATTTATGACTAATAAAAGTCATGACTATCATATAAAAAAAATCTTCTATCAAATGCACCCTTGATGAAAGATTTAATTCTCAGTCGTATTTTTTACCACTAATTTGATAGACATTTTTAGATATTTTCTAATTTTTTAAAACTTACTTTTAAAGTGGGGATACGCTCATTTACAATTAACTATAAAAAACAATTAATAATATTGATAAAACTATATATATAAATATAAAATACACTTCCATACGGGAAAAAAAAAATCAAATCCATATTCTCTACAACTTAATCTCAACTTTTATATTTCATTTCTATTTGTTGAAATCATGACTCACTAGTTTAGGCCGCACCAAATAAATCACTCATAACTAGTCTAACGTGAATTTGGTCTAACAGGACTGAGGGAATAAGGAAGGGAATATTAAAGTGTCAATAAATTTTCTCTAGCATAAACAAAGATCCTAACACACCAATCAGACACTAGCGGACAATAACAATATCAACATTTGTCAATTGGTATTAATCTACATAAACATTTCAACCTCCAAGGCGTTAGAAAGGTGAAGCTCTGGAAAATCATCTGCTAATGTTTATCCCCATGGGCAGCTTCATACAAACAAGATGTCCACATGCACAGTAACAAGGGCTCCGTGATGTTTCAGATAATACTCGAGGCCCCAAGAGGTTCTTCCTCTTAACAGTTAACACTGCTGAGGTAGATCTCAACTATTGCTATCAAAGACTACTAATACTCATACTTTAAACAGTAGGCGCAAAAGGGCAGAGGTGTAAAGACTACAGATTAATTCTGGCCAAATCTAATTCTAACAATTTACATTATTACACAGCAATTTCCCAGGGATGATCTTGCTACAAGGTTATGCAACAATGTTGGCCCAAGATCTTCAAATCATGCTCACTGCCTAGGTACTGGTGGCGGTGGTGTTGATGGGTGGCTTTGCCCATAAAACCCTATGCCAGGTGGCCTGTAATATCCCCCAGGAGGAGACTGCTGTTGCTGCTGTGCCGATTGATTACCAGGCACTGACAACCCTATTGCCACATGTGGAGGCAAAGGAGGTGGAGGTGGTAGGCTATTTGGTCCATATCCATAAGGAATTCCCCCAGCCATCAAACCCGTTGATTGGACATATTGGTTTGATGGTTGATTTGCTGAAGAATGAGGCGGGGGAGGGGGTGCTGAAGCAAATGCAGCTTGCAACTGATTGGGTTGAGACCCAGTTTGCATGCCAACTGACGGTGCAAGTGGTACATTAGCCAGTGATGGCTGTTGTATAGTGGCAGCATAAAAGGAAGAGCTGGTCATATCAGAATTGTTAACATCAAGCACAGGCGTTGGTTTTTCAAGTTTGGGTCTTTTCTCTGGGTTGAAAATAGGCAATCCTGATGACAATCCTGTAGAATTTAAGCTACCATTCAAGGAGGCAGCTTCTTCAGCAACAAAAGAACAAAAAACAGATGTAAGCATCTGGGCAGAGGATGCAGAGGCAGCAAGCTTAGCAGCAACAGCAGCTGCTGCTTCCTTCGCCTTCTTGTTATCATCTTCAGTAGTTTGGAAAGGTGCAAATGGTACTGATTGAGCGAATGCAGGCTGAGATGGATCTGCAGCTTCTGCTGCTTGGTTAAGCCGTTTCTTTATACCAACTGCTTTCTCGATCTGCCCTCGTGCAACCTTCAGAATATTAAAACCATCAATTTATATTAAATAAAATACACGTGAATCAGTTCATAGATAGTAAAAGTTCAACACATTTAAGCATCCGATACACCCTTTCGATGAGTAATTAATCTGTTGTGCTCTATCTTAGAGAATGACTAACTCTGTTTACTTTTCAGATACAAAATCTAACGCATCAGATGTTAACCATCTACAATTCTTTTTTGATTGATTTATCTACAAACAAACCAGCCACAAATAGCTGAACAGAAAAAGTTTCAAAACTAGCAGAACATAGAACCTCAAACAATTGTGAGAGGTAAAATATATTCAAAAAGGAAGATTAGTTTATCAATTTGTGATTTTTGTTTTTTCTTTATATATAGGAACCAGGAATCCAAAACTAATTTCACGAGCCACTTATTCAAATAATAATTTCACAACAAAAGTTTGACATTCCTTCGGACACATTTTCTGTTACAGTTAATATACAATTTGGTCTCTAAAAGTGGCAATTTGTGTTAATTTAGTCCCCAAAAGTGCATACTTATACAGTCTGGTCCTAAAAAGTGCCACTCAACAAAAAGTCAAATGGTATAAAACTAGGAAAGTTGAACATCCTATAAATGTATCTCAATGATATTTATCTCCCTTAGATTTTCCTAACAGAATTTAAATAGATTGGCTCAATAAACCCACCGACTGTAATAATCTTTATAAAAAAAGTATTTTTTATTTTGGTCCTTAGAAAAAAATGTTTCTCTTCCTTTTAAAATTTAAAACAATTGTTTTTATTTTCCTATAAAATGTCTAAATTTTGGTTTTTTTTCCTATATATATTTTTCTTTGACTTTTGTCATTCCAAAATATGAAATTACTTCTGTTCTATAAAATTTCTTTTCATTTTAGGGATCTATAAAAAAATGTAAAGTATTACATGTTGACATCATTTCAAAAACACTAACTCGTGTAAGGTGGATAGTCACCTAAATTTTCATCAAACACGTAAACATATAACTACTACATAATAGTAGGAACCAAAGTTTTTTGAGAAATGAAAACTATAGAAAACATATTTAAACCTATATATTTTTCATCATCTCTTGCTAATAAATTAATTGTGTTATGTCAGTTACCAATTGACCATATTGATGAAATCTACATGTCTTCAGTTGAAAATTGAACAAATGTTCACCTTTCTTAATCAGTGTAATATACTAGCCAAATAAAACGGAAATCTTATGAATGCTCAAAATGAATGTTATTAAGTGGCAACAAACACTTAAAATTATATTATAATTAGGCAAAGTAATACTGATAGACACCGAGAAGGCAAATACAGATTAAAGTCAGGTTGTTCTTACAAGCAGCTGGGCATGAACAAGCTCTTGCCTTGATTCCTGAAAAAGCAGTTTAGATTAGTGAACATTCATCAATTTCAGTCTTTAACATAAGCATACTTGTAGAAACAATTATACTTGTTCCTGAAGTGCATGTTTAAGCTGAGAAAGCAATGAATCCCTTGCAGCCTCAGCATTTTCTAGTTGCTCCATATACTGCTTAAGCTTTTTTTCCTGCTCTTGTAAGTCATTGAGAAAGTCATTCACCAAAGTGGATCCTAGCTGGTTTCCTGATGTGATATCCAACTAATTGTCAGCATAACTAAATTTAATAAAGTATTATTGCTTCGGTATAGCAGTAGAAATAATAAAAAATCTATACTGCTCTGCTTAAAGTACAGAAGTGTCATCAAGTAGAATTGACCATGCAAGTCTTCACATGCCTTAAAAACCAGGTCTTGCAATATACTAGCACAAATTGAATCCTTTATATTAAGTGTTATAATGACAATACACTCATGAGAAAATCCATATTCACAATCCAACACTTGCAAGATATCCATACTTGTAATTGTAATGATCCTTCCAAGGAATAACTCCTGGACACCAATGATGGATATCTAAAATAATATCTAAAATCCCCAAGCCATGAGGAATAGGAAATCGATAGTGTTTCAGGTGGCGGCATGATAAAAAAATAATATCCCACATTCAACCCAAACAAGTTTTTTTTTTTTACGTCTTGCATGCTGATATATAACCCAAAGCTACTAATTGTTGCTTCAACTTTTTCAATTCTTCAACATGATTTAAGGGACTAGATATCAATTCTCCAAACACAAAATGATAAAAGAACTACAGGTAAAAGCATAAAGAAAGATTAAGAGCACAAGCTATGATGTCCAGATACCTACAGACATAACACGAATAATGTATAACAAAAATTTATAAAATGGTTTATATAGATGCAAAATATTGATAATTTCTTATCAGAAGTGTTATAAATAGCAAAGTATTAGGATAAAATAACCTCAATATCTCCAAATTGATTAGGAAATATCTTTAGAATTGTCCTATTCATATACATATATTTATATTTCCTTATTCTAAAGAGTTGATTGTTACAAATGGAGGTGATGAAAATGTAATTAATGTAATTGTTATTAATAAAATAACTTTTTATTGTCATACATAGTTCAAGTTCATATTAGAGTATTTGATCTTGAGAGCTTTATTTCCGGTACAACATAAACAACTGCCATCACCATGCCATTGAGGTCCGTAATCGGGTAGTAAGGTGCACCTTGCATCAACCGATCACAACTCTAAGAGTTGCGTCACTAATGGAGTTACCACATGCGACCACTAGCACTTGTGCATGTAGCCCACACACCTACCTCCAACAAAGCAGAGGTTTTGCCCACCACAAACAAGGTCATGAAGACCTCCCGAGACCATTCCAAGGGGCAATAACGTCTCATTTGACTATGATTTGGATAAATATGAGTTTTTTGCCAAAATGATGTTAACTTATAAGAACTTTCTTCACATACAAGGTGCACTTTATTACTTTCTTCACATACAAGGTGCACTTTATTACTTTCTTCAAATTTAAGCTCTTTAAGTTGTTTTAGTCACGAGTTAACAAGTGACTAATGTCATTGCCCTTTATTTTGCTTTACCACCCCATTTTGTTTCTTACTTTTACATGATATTAGATTACCCCTAACAAGAACATGGTACCATGAAGTGGAGTGTCTATCACTTGGTGACCATGTCCAAAAAGTTGTTTTAGTCACGAGTTAACAAGTGACTAATGTCATTGCCCTTTATTTTGCTTTACCACCCCATTTTATTTCTTACTTTTACATGATATTAGATTACCCCTAACAAGAACATGGTACCATGAAGTGGAGTGTCTATCACTTGGTGACCATGTCCAAAAAGCATCAGAATAACTACAATTTTTATATTTCCCACACATTCATAAATGAGGCCACTTAATATACTTTAGGATCTGTTCAATTGCATTGCATTGGTCTTGACAAGGAGAATTTAAAAATTGACTTACTATACCATTGCAAAGGCAATGTCAAGACGACTCACAATGAGATAATTAAGCTTATTGTATCTCCCAAGATTAGCATAAGTTCTCATTGGTCAGGAACAAGTTTGACATTTCGATCCATTGATGTTTCCATAGTCTTAGCATTTATCATCCTTGTGTCGTTTATGAGAGCATATTTTCTTTTATATAAGATCAAACCATCCTTAGATGACTCCCCCTTGACAACAAATCCAGGAGAAAACCCCATGTAAACTTTTTTACCGTGGTCACCATGTAGAAATGCACTTTTGATGTCAGTATAATCTTGGTCTTTCATTTGTACATATTCTTTGGCAACTACTTGAGCTTTATAATGACCAATACCATCAAGTCATATATTAAAAGGAACGAACTTTCAAGGGCACATATAACATCAATCATTGTTTGTTGCCACTCTAGATGTGATAAAGTTTCACTTGGAGAGTTAGGAATAGGAATAGGAGATAACAAAAGGCAAACAAATATATTGTATGGTGGAATGTCTATGATGACTGAGATTTGTATGGCAGGGAAAAGGATCATGGGTAGAACAAGTACCTTTTCGAATAGTTATAGGTAAATCATTTTCAAATGAGATTGGATTTGTTACGAGAGATGGTGTTGGGAAAGGATCGAGCATGAACACTACTATATCATCATTTATCAAGGATAGACTTTATGGTTCAATATCAATAGGTCAAGAACAACATTGATAAACGTTAATTGGTGTAAGAGAAGCATCCCCAATACTTGATCAGTAAGGATAGATAATGGCATTGGTTAATGAGATAACATGTTGTAAGGACAACATCTCGCCAAAAATGAAGAGGATGACTTGAAAGTGTCCACATAGTTTCGATAAAAATTCTATTTTGTGTTCGGTACACCATTCTTTTTAGTAGAAGGATACGAAGTTTGATGAAGGATACTATTGGCTGTCATTAAGTGTTGAAATTGGTTAAACAAATATTTAAGAGCATTGTCACTATGAAAAACATGTATAAATATACTAGATTGTGTTTTTATTTCATTAAAATATGTTTGAAATATAGAAAACACTTTTTATCAATTCTTCATTAATGAAATCTAAGTACATTTAGAATGATTATCAACAAACATTACTATATTTAAACCAAAAGGAGTAGTACCCGGAAAGACCCCAAATATCAGGGTGAACAAAAGAAAAAGGAGAGAAAACTCATTTATCAAAACACTTTGAGAAAACCATTGACAAACATGTTTTCCTAATCAGCATGACTCACAATTCAAAGTAGACAAATGTTTTAAACTTGGCACCATCTTCTGCAATTTTGCTAACTTGCATTGTCCTAATTGTTCATGGCTCATCCAACATCAACCATCTGACTCGATATCCAATCCTATAAGTAACATTAACTTTAGTAAAGGTGATGGGATTGGATTATTGAAAGGGAAATTAAGGACATAAACAATAAGGAATGAGAGGAGTTAGATAGTACTAATGTTGTAAGCTTGTATTAGCAAACCATTAGAAACAATTATAAAAGGCAAATTGGTAACAATAGTAAAAGGGTAGCAAAAAGAACGATTATGTAATCAATTGCACCAGAGTAAATAACTCAAGGACCAAGAGAAAGAGATTGGGAGAGATAGGCAGATAAATTACTAGTGTGTGCAACTGAAGCAATGTTACTTATGGATTAGCTTGTTGCACACCATTTTATAAAGTCTTCAAATTTTTATTTTTTTTATTAGCATAAAGTCTTCAAATGTTGTTAGAGATAGATCAACTAGTAACGTAGGAGTCACATGTGACTTAACAATAGATGTCTGAACAATATTGTATGGATAAGGGGGTTTCCCATGTAGCTTCCAACACCTGTCAATTGTACATCTAATGTGGTGGCAATGTTCGCATTTGGACGACTTTTAAAATTACTTGTGCAAGAGCATTATTACTCTATAATGCAAATGCAATGTTTCAACTTGTAGATGAATTATGTCTTTGTTTTTTTGAGGAATACAAAGTAATGTAGATGATATGGAAGTCATAGTAGGGTTTATTGTTGATCCCAAAATCTGATCACAAGTAACAACATACTATTGTTGCAAGTCACAAGCCCAAGGTCATAAACAACATATTGTGGTTCTCAAGTTCCCTTCTTCACATCTGCAAATGGTTGAAGAAGCTCATTAAAATCATGTAAGGTAGCATGAAGCCACCCAATATAAGCAAACATAGGACCCTCAAAACGTCGTGCAAAAGGAAATGCTAAGAGATCCTACGCATGTTGTTTAGATGTTGTGTGTCAAAGGTATATCATGCACGAGCCTCACTACAAACTGATGCACCCATCTAATGGGGATGGAAAATAGGTTTAAGTGAGGTGTGGATAATCGTTTTAGTAACATAGCTCATGGGATTAGTAGTCCAACTTATTTAACTATAACTGTACTTCAAAAGCCAAGTGGAATAGTTAGACCCATCCATTTTATCAATTCTAATAATATGGTTACAAAGAGGTTCATATGGTCCTCGAAAACAATTTTTTTGGAAAGTTGGAATTAAAAGAAAAGAAAAAACTAAAAGGGGAAAGTAGATCAAGCCTCCAAACAAACTTTGATGGAGCCATAACAAGTGTAGAAGCGCACAGAGTGGGCGATCTAGGAGAAAATGGGTGGTCAACCATCAGGAGCCGTCACACATTAGTCAGAGTTAAGGTAGTCAATGTTTGGACAGTTGCATAGATCAGCGCACAATCCCAACCCTACAAGAGAAAAAGGTGGCTGCTTGAAATTTGCGAAAAACTTGCTAGAGGTACACAAAAAAAGTGCTTTAGAGATGGTGGGTCTACCAAATCAACACAGTTTTGAAGAAGTATCTAGATACCATGCTAAACTCTAGAGAAGAGAGAAAGATTTAGCTAAAACCTTGTGTTTCTAAGACCACAGGGGTAGGGATGCCAACCAAGCGAGGCGGGTATGGATTTGACTAGCCTCATTCCCATCCCAAAAGTAAAAATTCATCCATATCCCTATACCTAACATGGTAAGAAATTTGTCTCATTCCCATCCCCATACGAAACAGATATGAAACTTTTGCCTTATGTAATCCCTGTCAAGTTACGGGTATATCCATACCCATGTCCACCCCTTTATTGTTCCAAAAATTAATTAAGTAATTTTTTACATAAAGAATTCAGTAAAGTAAACATGATATTATACTTGAGAATAATACAAAGGAATTAGAAATTTAGAGAGGGTTTTAGGATCTCATATTTATAACAACTTTAGATATATCAGATACAATGTATAAGAGGGAAGAGAAGAGAATTTGAAAAGATACATCTAGTAACTAGGTGTAACACAAAGCACACAACACCTTTATAATGAATTCAATTGAAAATTATTTAATCTAACAATTACGAAAGACTCAATGTCAAAAAGATGCATTTTCTTTTCTTCAATATCAAATATAAAGAAAGAAATATTGCATAAATCCCAAAACAAAGAACCAAAGGATTTGAACACTAAATTGACAGTTAGAGATTCTCATGTGAAAAAGACAAACAATAAATAAAAATAGGTTAAATACAGTTTCTAATTATCATGCTTTTTTCAATTTCGTTCCACTATGTTGGTTGTTCCCAATTTGGTCAGACTTTTTTTAAAAATTTAATCAATGCAGTTTCTTTTGCCAAATTAATAATAATGAAGTTACAACAAAGACACGTGGCATGAACAATGAATGACACGTCATCAGTCATAGTTGACTTGTTCACAAAAGTTAAGCATGGCATGAGCAACAACTGTCACGTGGCATTGCACGAACATTGTCACTATGAACTTGCTAGAAGGGATTATATTGACTCATTTCTAAAAAAAGGGGGAACAAATTAAGAACATTCAAAATAGGGGGGACAAAAATTGAAAAAATTGTCATAATACTTCAAAAAGCCTATTTAACCATAAAAATATTAAAAAGAACTAGAAATAATATACATGTGTCCTAAAAACTATTTGATTCAATGAAATTGAGGTTTGTTTTCCTGAATTCCAATACACCATTTGATCAAAACCACAAAGGGAAAAATGTGTAATCAATGTTGTTATAAGAGGGAAACTACTTTAGGGATCTGAGCAAACTTTGTAGATATTGACCAAGTCGAATAGTTGAAAGAGAGTGAAAAGTTGAGTAGAAAAAGAAAGCAAAAGAGTTTTCCGAATGAAAAGAAATTAAGGACCAAAGAGAACAACGAAGAAATTCCTTTTAAGTTACATAATAAACTATGGGTGTAAGAACAGGCACGGGCCAGATATGTATATACCATTACCATATCCATAATTGTAGCCGATCAATGTAAGGATTTCCCATCAAAATCAAAACAGGTTTATTTGTCATCCCTACGCAAAGGTGCTTTATTTATATTGAGAAAAGAGAACCAGTACAACAAATAGAAGACATTCAATATCATCTAATAACAAAGATATGATACGAAATAAACAAAAAAGTTTAAAATAATACATTTATAATTTAGATATTCCATATTATATATAGAATCATGTCCTTATTTATATAATTAAAAGAACTTCATGATAGAAGACGTAGATATCCCTCATTCAACCCTTTCAATCTTTGTTCCCTCATTCCAAGTCTTTCAAATATTATAGTTGTCAACTATAGAAGCATCATGATGCGTCTTATCCTACTAGTAATAAAGAGTACTTTCCTATTTCGGAACCTGTTTTAGAATCTATTTTTGGAGCAAAATGGTTTGTTACTTTCATTGACAATTGTACCCATATCATATGGACATATGTCATGAAAAGTAAATCTGAGGTCTTTCAACTCTTTGTTAACTTTTTTTGCCTTGTCCAAAATCAATTTGGAAAAAGCATTGATAGAATTAGATCTAATAACGGTACTGAATATGTGAATCATGATTCTACAAATTTGCTTCATAATAGTATTGTTCATGAAACTAACGTGAAAACATTCCACAACAAAACAGGGTTACAGAAAGCATGAATTATCATCTTCTAGAGGTAACAAGAGTTCTCTCTGCCACAAACCACACTAACAACTTACCCACACAGGTATTAATGCAATTGAATCCATTTTGTCTTTTTTGTTTCCATTTCTCCCCTAGTGTTACGTCTACCTACTTGAGTCTTTGGGTGTGTGTCATTCCTGTTCACTCACAAACTAATAACATTAAACTAGATCCTAGAACTCTTAAAAATGTCTCTATTAGTTATCCTTCTAACAAATAGGAGTGCAAATATTATCATCCTTAGAGTCATCGTGTCTTTACCACCATGGATATCACCTTCCAAAAAACAAAATCTTTTTTGTCAACCCTCCACTTCAAGGGGAGAAAGCACTTGAAGCAGTGAACTCTTTTTCCTATCATTTGTCTTTTCAAAATGTCCAAGATCAAAGTGATAAAGACACAACAAATGTGATAAAATCAGCCCACAATGAGGAAAAAAGATGAAACAGACAAATTCTTTAGCAAAATATATCAAAAAGGGAAGCAACCCACTTTGTCTTGAAAGCAAGAGTTGTATTAAATGAGGACCCCTAAGCATAATAGTGAAAGGTAAAAAGATAGTGTATTAAATCCTATTTCTCAACAAGTCTGCACAAATAATCTCTCGAATAAATATTGAAATTTTATTGCCAATGATGCCACAAAAAAAACATACCATAGTCTAAGATGCCAAGAAAAATGAACATTAGATTCAAGCCATGGGAGAGAAGATGAGTGCATTAGATATAAATTCAACATGGAAGATTGTTGACAAACCAAGAGACAAAAAGGTTGTCCAGTGCAATTGGATATTTAAGCTGAAATATGATGCAGATGGGTAAATAAATATAAAGTCAGATTGGTTGCAAAGAGATATACTCCAACTTATGAAATTGACTATTAGAAGACACCTTCTCATACAATAGAGATGAATATAATTCGATTTGTTTTAGCTCTACCAGATAATTTTAGTTGAAATCTACAACAGATCAATGTGAAGAAGGCATTCCTTCATGAATTCAAAGGTGGATTTGTAATTTCATTTGGACTAGTAGTATACAAATAAGAGGTTTCATTACGTTGAAATGGACCAAGGTTTGTTGTGCCAAGGAGGTAGCGGTCTAGGGAGCAATCAATCTTGCTTAGGACTTCAAATTCAGTGTAAGGTTGTGGGCTATTTTTATGAGAGGGAGGTTCTATAATAGCAGGGGTGGTGTGTTGGTGAAGTACATACATTGCTTCAACAGTTTGGCCAGATATTAAGATATGGTTAGACACGGTTCAGGATAATGAAGTGGGTTTTGGTAGATGGTTGTGGTATTATCTTTTGGAAGGATGCTGGTGTACTGCTGACCAACCTATTAGGGTGTTCCCCCAAATTTAAACATGCAAGCAAGAGTCCATGATGCATGGAATGGTGATTGGAATATCCCAGTAGAGGTGATGCAGCACCTACCTCAGTTATTCAAGCTGTTAGATAACATGACTCTCTTGGAATGTGTTGATGAGCATGTGAGCATGGTTGTTAAAGATGGCATTTTATCTCATAAATCTGCAAAATGTTATTTGCATGAATGACAAAACGAACCAGCATGAGCTAGGATCGTTTGGAATCAATTTATCCACCTGCATGTACTCTGGTGGTTTGGAAGAAGGTTCTGCTAGATAAGCTGCCAAGTGGATAAGAGAATGCAGCAGGTGGGGATCTAGATGTGCTCCGTCTCTAGTTTATGTAGGGCACACCAAGAGACTTTACAACATTCTGGGCTAGTTGGCTGGTTGCTTTTAACAGCCAGTTTAACACAACTTCTTTTATGGATCTTACAAATTTTCTTTTTTATAGGTGTAGCTCTCAGTTGAAGGTTTGTTAACATTTTCTAGATAATATGGAAGTTGCACAATTCTTGCAGGTTTGATAAAGCTCTTATTTTAATTCAGACATAGCTTTGGTCATTGCAAATTGAATGTTAACTGGTAATTTGACCAAGGGGGTTATGGACAACCATGTTCAGGAGCTACTTATTCACAAAAACTTTAATATTAATATTCATGCTAAAAAAGTAATGTGGATGGTATTTGGAGAATGCCACAGGTGGGTGTGATTAAATGTAATGTGAATGCAGAAGAAAAGAGAGAACCTGGTTTGGCAGCATGTGGTGGTATTTTTCGTGGAAATATGGGGAAATATTGGGGCAGTTTTACTTCTTACATTAGTATATCTTTTGCTATCAAAGCTGAATTAATGAGGGCAGTTCTTACTGAGGAAGTTGTCATTGCTCATGGTTTGTCAAATAAATGGCTCGAATGTGATTCAACACTTGTTCTTAAAGCCTAATATTGTTTCTTGGTCTAGTAAAAATCTTTGGAATTGTTGTCAAGCTGTACGTAATGTTATTGATTGTAATGTTGTTGATTTTTCTATTACTCATTTTTTGGAAAGGAAATAAGTGTGCTGATAAGTTGGCAAATCCGAGAGTTGATTCTAAGAACGACTTTATGTGGTTTCATACTTCAGCAAATTGTGTTCAGGAAGATTTCTTTAAAAATAAGTATAGTTTGCCAGAGTTTAGATGTTGTTGAGGTACATAAGCTTTGGTTTGGTCATTCCATGTTGTATTTCTCTTGTTACTTTTTTAATAATACTTAATCCCTCTTGGCAACAAGTGATTGTTGAGCTTTAGGGTGCCAACCTAGTTAGGATCTCACAGTTCATAGTGATGCTTTCAGATGGATAGCCTTTATATAACAAAAAAAAAGCTTTAGAAGATGGGTATATGGATATTCCTCCTAGATTTGAAACTTAGAGTGGGAGGAATAAAGTCTGCCACCTAACGAAGGCCTTATATGGTCTTAAGAAATCTCTAAAGGAAGGTTTGGAAGATTTACAAAAGCAATTGTCTCCTTAAGATACAAGCAAAGACAAGTAGATCATATTTTATTTATAAAGCACTCACTCAAAGCTAAACTCACTATACTATTGGTCTCCGCGGATGTATAAGTCTTGGAATGATAATTAAACAAACAAATTGAATTTAAAGGAAAAATTGGCATCCTAATTTGAAATTAGACTTAGGAAAACTCAAGTATTTCAATGGAATAAAGGTTGCTTATTCCAAATGGCTCCGAAAGAAAATATGTCGTTGATCTCTTCAAAGAAATAAATAAGCTAGGATTTAAAACTTCAGGTGTTCCTATTGGACATAATCATAAAATTGGAATGGAAGGGGAGTTTTCCTACAGAAAAAACTCAATCTTAAATGTTGGTAGGAAAATTTACTTATCTATCACACATGAGACCAAAGATTGTTTATGCAGTCTGGTGAGTAAATTTTTGCATTTGTCCAAGAGAAAGACACATGCAAGCAGTTGACAAAATTCTTACGTACTTGAAGTCAAGCCCAATAAAGGAGCTACTGTTCAAGAAATAAGGCACTTTAATCCTAAAAATATATATAGATGCAGACTATACAGGTTCAATTACTATCAAAACATTTACCTATAGATATTGTATTTGTAATCTAGTAACTTAAAAGACGTAAAAAACAGGATAAAGTATTTTGCTCAAGTGTGAAGGACTCTAGATGAAAATCATACTAGATGACCTTAAAATAAAGGTTGACATCCTATGCAATTGTACTATGATAACAAGGTAGCCACGAGCATTGCCCATGATCCAGTACAACATGAGAGAACTAAACATATTGAAAGTGGTGGGAACTTCTTCAAAGATAAAGGTCTTGTAGTTGCAACTCACGCTTTGACAAGACTTCGACTTAGGGGGAGTGTTAAAATAGTTGTTTATTACTATTTGTTGTACAGTATTTATAAAGCAGTTTTTTAGTGTACCTAGATTAAGGGTTTAAGTATCCCAGGCTGTAGCCTTTTTTCAGCTTGTAGGTGTACTCACCAAAATGTTGGACATATACATACATAATATATATATATATAATATGAATAAAATTTGATTTTTATCTTAGTAATTAGGAAATTTGTATAGCTGATAATTAGAGACATTCTCCATTATTAGTCATAATTAAGTCTCCCCATAATATACTTTGAATGAATGATTATAAATAAAGGATTTACTTGTGTGATTAAACACACAATAACAAGCAATCCTTTCAATGCAGTATACATCAAATGAGAAAAAAACTCACCAATCTTCGGTCATCATTAAATTAAAGTGTTAGAAGGGATATTTTAATCTAAACTGAAACTTTTATAAAATCAATAGTGAGATCATCACACTTAAGAATCTCTTTTTTTTAACATTAGGGAAACCATTCCACTACAAGACCTATTACTTCTAATTTTATTTATTCTTTCAGTCACAAGTATGACCAAGAATTCAAATTTTCTACATAATATTTTTACACTTTAAAATTGGTGTTTCGGTTACAATAACCATTCCTCCAAAACCATCTACAGTTAGTCCTGCAGAACTATACTTAGAAAATACAAATAAAAAGATTCATGATCAGTCAAGCTAGGGTAGAAGGCAGAACATATTGAGTCCCTTTAGAAATATTCTTACCTTGAGCCAATGTATTTTCAACATCTTCCACAACTTTACCCACACCAAGCACAGCAGCACTGCAGTTGTTTAAAGCAGCTTCCTCATTAAGATGTTCATCAAGAACAGGCTGAAATGCAGATAGTATTTTCTCTGGCAAACACCCAACAGCCAGTTTCTGCATTGAAGAGGACCAAGCATTGACTCATCTCAAAATCAGAAATATCAAAATATCAAACAGGCAACAGATCATAATCAGACAAGCTATTGCAACTTGCTTACTATTCTCACGTGGGCATCCCTCTTTGCTATCTTGATAGAATTTGAACTCTTTCCATTGCTTGCAGATGGAGGGGGGATCTTACCCATTATTATTTCATCCTTAAGTCCTTGAACTCGTGAACCAAAAACCTTCCTCTCCTCCCATATTGCAACCTATTAACAATCCAATCCAACACGCCAAACCCAAATTCAAACCAAAAGGAAATGAAAAAGAAGGAAAGGTCAGCTTAGAAAATACTAATAGATAAAACAAATGACATAAGAAAAAAAAAGGTAAGTAACGTATAGCTAACAAAAATGGATCTCTATGTAAAAACAACCCAGCAATGTAGCCCCATCCCACTAATGGGTGTTCAGTTCAAAAGTGGATTCTCTAGTATAACACTTTTCTTTGCACTTAAGTTGATTTAAGGATTAATAATACACGCACAAACCCTTTCCATGACCAAACTAGACATTTCTTTTACATTACTAAATAACCTAGAAATACAATACACGTTAATGAATTTGTAGATATGATATGGCATAACACAGGCATAGGAATAAAACAAATTTTAAAAATGGATAGTGATATACAAATTAGTAGAGTTCAATTGATATAAAGATTAAGAACACACACAAACCCCCAACTTGACCGAAAAGACTCTTCTTTTGTTATTATCTTATGACAACCTAGGAAGCACAGATAGAGTATGTGATATAGATATAGTATATGATACAACTCAGACCCAGGAATATGGAAAATTTTAAAAATCGATATAATATATAAAACTAGTACAAAGTTATCATAAATAAAAAATTTAAAACATAAGAAAATTCATGTTTTACATGATATTATAAACATAATCTAATACAAAATGTATCCAATCATTGTGGTATTCTAATCAGAATTGGTATAGAAGTCTAAAAATTAAAAGTATTCAAAGTGCTCATGCCCTAGTTGCCAAACGAATAATGCACTATCTCCAACAATCGTTGTCATCGTCCACCACAGTAGTTCGTCGTTGTCTACCATCCTCACTATTGTCCACAACAAAGTCAAGGTTAGGTGTGCCTCGAGGAGCGCAACCCAACCCCGGTGGTTGCTTGTTCAAAAGCTCTTCGACATGCCACATAATGTTGCATGCCAACCCCTCACCAAGTGTGTGTCTAACACACCACCATCTCGATGCCAGAATCACATTAAATTGCCATTGTTCATCTTTTCAACGCCTTCTAGGCACCTTTCTACCCTTGATTCGTTGAACGTAGCTCACGGGCTAGGATCTTTCCTTCTCTCCAAAAAGTTGTAGTCTTTGTCTTTGGAATAGACTCAACTTTTTTTGCTACTCCTATTGTGACCACAACAAAGCTAAACTAGAAAAACTAATTATCTTGGTCTGCATCCGTGGATTTACAATTCCTTGGTCAAGGATACCATGACCATTTGGAGAAGGATTTGACTAAGGTTTTGAATGAAGAAAAACCTTAGTGGTAGAAATTGCATTTCCAATAATGTGTTGTTTTATGGCAACCAATTGAATAAAACATCCAAGAAATTATCATATTGTTTAAGGCATCTTCTTCCTTTGGAAAATGGTGCAAGATATTTTTCTTAGTGACATTCAATGTCTCTTTGATGCAACTCAAAGTGCAGTCTCTCTCATGCAAACCAATCATGATAAAATCTAATATGTAGCAAAGACTTGAGCTAGAATAGAAGAATTGAAGAGATTTTTGGTAGTTGATCCATTGGAGGATATAAAAAAAACATGATAAGTTATATATGGTCCTAATTCTAAGAAGTCTACACTCAGATTTTAATCATGTATATGAGCAAATTTTAGTTGGTGATTAGCTTCCTTTAATGAACAGCTTAGTCACCAGACTTCTTTGGATGCCTACCTTCTTAAAAGATGAAAACTTAGTGGAAATTATTGAAACATCAACACTGGCAGAATGGTAGTCAAAATCACGAGTTGCGTCATAAGATCGTGATTTTATGATATATAGTCATGTTGCCGATCTATAATCACCAAAAAAGTACGATTTTGACGGATCATGTGGGATCGTCTCTCTCACAGTTCTCGTGGCAGTTTTTGCAGCGGCACACCTTGCACTGACGCCTCTCGCGGCGTTCCTCACAGCAGCTCGTCTACATGCAGTGCTTCTTACAACGGCGCGGCAATGCTTACAGTGTCGTGACGACGTGCGGCACGGTGGCTGAAAGGTGGATGTGGTGTGGTAGCTTCACAGATACACATGGTGTAGTTGATTTAAGGGTTTCTTTCTGTTTAAGATGGAGGCAACAGCAGCAGATGGGACCAATTAAATAAAAAGCCCAAATAAGTGAAACAAACCCACTTACTTAGTATAGTGAAACAAAATCACTTACTTACTACACAGTGAACGAAACCACTTACTGCTGAGTGAAATGAAACAAAACCAAATAAGTGAAAGTGGAACACAACTTCTCCAACGATAATTAGATTTTAATTAATTGCCATAACTTCCCCACTGCAATGATTGGATTCAATCAAAAGTCATGATACTGTCCAAAGGTATTATTAGGGGGTTTATCGATAGAAGCACCACTTGGTTGGTGTTAGATATTATAAGATATAATTAGATATTATGAGATATAGATATTGTTAGATATATCATATTTATGTAATGGGCTTAGCTCATATGTTTCTTTTCCTATATAAACATAACCCTATGTGTTCAATACACAAGGGATTTACCCTATTCTTTCTTCAAAAGGATGTTGGAGCATGCAAGGATGCTCCTGATGAAGTTAAAAAGGGAATATGGAAAATTGTTGTTGGTTTGCAACAAAAATTAAATTAGTATGGATGATGAGGAAATGGCAAAAGTTGGTGAGAAAAGAAAAAATAGTGAGGAGGAGTCCACTCGGTCTAGCAACAACCTAGTGACAGAAATATTTTTTAAGAATATACAAACTACCAACAACAACATGTTTAAGAAAGGTCTTACTGAGGAGCCATATCAAGCAATTGACAGGTTCTTTTAAAACAATTGTACCTTTCAATGTGGCAAAGAGTGGAGAATTCATTGCTATGTTTCAAGACATGGTCTTGGATTTAGACCTCCATCCTATCATGAGATTAGAGTCAAATATTTGAAGGGGGAAGTTACAAATGCATCACTTGCTCTACAATCACATAGGGATAAATGGAAGAAAACGGGATGTACGATTATGAATGATGGTTGAACTTATAAGAAAGGAAGGACAATAATAAACCTCTTGGTGAAGAGCTCAAAGGGAACTGTATTTCTAAAATCCATAGATGCATCTGCTATATCTAAAACAGTTGAGAAAGTTTTTCAGATGATGGATAACATTGTTGAAGAGGTGGGGGAAGACAATGTCATTCAAGTTGTGACTGATAATGTAGCAAACTACAAAGTTGTTGGTCAAATGTTGATGACAAAGAGAAAAAAAGTTATTTTGGACACCTTGTGTTGAACATTGTGTTGACTTAATGTTGGAGAATTATGAGAAGAAAATCTCAATACATGAGGAGACCATTCCAATAGGTAAAATAATCACTACCTTTATCTATTCAAGATCTTTTCTAATATCTCTACTTCATTTCACAGAGAGAAGAGATTTGGTAAGGTCAAGTATTACTCGCTTTGCTACATCTTACTTCACAATTAGGGTGCCTCCATGAGAATAAGGGAGCTTTAGTTAGAATGTTTACTAGTGATGAATGGAAGTCTAGCAGGTTTGCTAAAACAAATGATGAAAAAATACTTGGATGTGGTTTTAGACCAAAATTTTGGAAGAATATCATAACGTGTTTGAAGGGTGCATTGCCTCATTGAAGTGCTTCGATTGGTTGATTCCGATCAAAAGCCAGTCATGGGTTTCATTTATGAAGCAATGGACCAAGCTAAAGAGAAGATACAAAAGGCTTTCGATTGTGTCAAAAAAGATGTATTTTATGTTTGTTGAGATAGTGATTTTGAAATTCAAAACAAAAACTAACTCAATGTAACATATTTTAGTTAGCTATTTGCCTTTGTGGAACATCATTGATGAAAGGTTGGACAAGAAACTCCATAGGCTTTGCATGTTGCAGGCGATTTTCTTAACCCTCAAATGCATTATCATCCTGGGTTTAAAGCAGATTTGGAAGTGAAACAAGGTCTAATGGAATGCATAACTAGAATGGTGGAGGATGAGGATGAACAAACCCTCATTGATGTTCAAATTGATGATTTCAAAAAACGAGCAAAACATTTTGGTTGTCCCTTGGCTACTAGGTCAATCAATTTAAAGACTCTAGCAGATTGGTGGGAGTCTTATGGTGATGAGTATCCAGGAGCTTGACAAGTAGCTCTTCCGGATCTTAGCGTAACAGTATTTCCTTTAAGATGGTAAGTTAATGTTAAAATATATCTCTAGAATAACATTAGTCTACTAATCCACTAATTGCTTATAATACTTGTCTTTGCATTTGTATAGGTCCACACAGAGAGTAAATAGGCTAAAGCAAAGCACAACGAATGATGTTGTTTTTGTTATGGCTAATTCAAAATTAGCTAAGAAGCAAACAAGAAAACCAACTCAAATTAATATTGATGATTATTCATCTGATGACGAGTGGATTATGGAAGATGGGCATGAGCATAATGAAACATTTGATTTGGATGAAAACTTGGTTCCAATCGAAGTAGAGGATGATGAATCTTTACATGGTCATGACTTAGACATGATTGATTTGAATGATGAAGGAGATGGAAATCATGAAGCTAAATATGAATTTAACTAACAAGATTATTATTTTCTCACTATTTTGTAACTAGTACATAGTTACTCTTATCATAGGATGTGGTGTTTACACCTAATTATGTACTCTTTTATATAGTATCAAAATTCAATTATGAATTTTGAATAATAAAATGATTTTATGTATGTATATAAGTTTTCATAAAATTTGTAGGATGTTACGATCCGTGTTACGGTCTTCCGATTGACTATTCATGTTTATCTTTTCGATCCTAAGACTACCTTGAGTGGTAGCATCACGAGGAAGAGGAGGAAATCGTAACAATTGAGGATGAAGACGCTATGAAGTCACCACAAATGGGATCGAACCAACTCACAATGAGGAACAAGATAAAATTATTTGGCAAAAAATATCAAAGGAAACAACACACTTCGACTGTAGAACAAGAATTGCCTAACTCAGAGGTGAGGATCCTTATATATACAAGTGAAGAGGTAAGTGTTATTGAGAATTTATCTATTTCTATGAGAAAGGGAAAAAGATCATGCATTGAATGTCTTATTTCTCAATATATATGTGTTGACGATCTTTCTAATAAATATCAAACCTTTATTGTTGCCATTGACACTACATAAATTCCAACCTCAGTCCATGAAGCCAAGAAAGATGAACATTAGACTCAAGCCATAAAAGAGGAAATGAATGCATTATAAAGAAACTCATGAAGTGACTTTTTTGACAAACCAAGAGACAACATGTTGCAGCGTGCAAATGAATATTTACAGTGAAATAAAAGGAAAATGGGACAACAAACAAATATAAAGCCAGATTGATTACTAAAGGGATACACTCAAACTTACAAAACTGACTATGAGGAGATATTTTCTTTTGTAGCTAAGATGAATACAAGTTGTTCTTGCTTTAGCAACTCATTTTGATTGGAACTTGGACTAGTTGGATGTCTAAAATTTCTTTCTTAATAGAGCTTAAGAAGAAGTGTACATGGATATCCAAAATTTGAAACTCAGTGGAAGAAATAAGGTATGTCTCCTAGAAAAGACTTTATAAACTCTTAAGCAATCTCCAAGAACATGATTCGGGAGATTTACCGGAGCAATGGTTTTCTAAGAACACAAGCCAAAACCAAGAAGATCATACTTCATTCATGAAGCAGTTTGTTACCGTAAACTCATTATACTTCTGTCCATTTGCATGATATCATTATTTCAAGAGAGGATGAAATTGGCTTTTAAGGAAAAAAAATGGCATCCCAATCTGAATTAGAAAGACTTAGGAAAACTCAGGTATTTCCTTAGAATAAAGGTTTTTATTCCAAAAAGGAAATTTTCATTTCACAAAGAAAACATGTACTTCATCTCCTTAAAGAAACAAATAAGCTAGGGTGTAGAATTTCAAGAGTTCCTACTGAATACAACAATAAAATTGAAACTGAAGAGGGCTCCGTTGTAGAAAAGACCCATTATCAAATATTTGTACGAACAATTATTTATCTAACTCACACAAGAACAAACATTTCTTACATAATTATTCTAGTAAGCCAGTATGTGCATGATCCAAGAGAAAATAGATAAAAGTAGTTCACCAAATTATTTTAGTACTAGAAGTCAACCCCAAGAAAATTAGTGTTTTTCAAGAAAGAAGACTTTTTGACCCTGATGTTACTAACAAAAATTTCCTTTGGATACTATATACTTCTTGGTCTAATAACTTGGAGAAGTTCTGGTAACTTAGAGAAGCAAAAAACAAGATAGAGTATATTGTTCTAGGGCAGAAGCTAAATTTCAAGCCCTTGCTCAAGATGTATGTGTGTGAAGGACTTTGTTTGAAAATCATGCTTGGGTGACCTTAAAATAAAGGTTAAAATCCGTGGCCATTGTCCATAATCCAATACATGATAAAACAAAACATATTGAAATTGGCAAACACTTCATCAAAGATAATCTTAACAAGGGTATTATCGTTACAACCCACCTTTGTACAAGACTTCAAATAGCATACACTTTCACTAAAGGGCTCCCTCGTAGTAGAATCCTGTAGGCAAATTGGGAATGATATTTATTTACCAACTTGATGGGGAGTGTTGTAAATAGCAGAGTATAAGGATAATTGGAATTCTCAAGTTTATCTGTAATGGAATTTGGAAAAAACTAGGATGGGGATGGAAGGGGAGCTCTAATTGACCATTGTGGAAAATTTATTGGCTCATGATGCCTTATTAGAACGTGATATGTAGGAAATAAAGAAAAGCTTTACAAACAAGAACTGGATATTATTTTCACTCATTGACAAAGAGTACGAAAAGAGAGTCTATATATAGACTAGAAAGAGGTTACCTAACCATAACAAAAACAACAAAAACACCAATAGCTTACATCTAGTTGAATATCTAAATGTTTATGTCAATGTTGTCAAGTTTGCGAGTAAAATTGCAAACTCTCACGATTCTGGGAGTATGCGATGCTGCTAGCTTAATAAAGGATCATTGGGTCATGTCGATCCTATAAGAGGAAGTGGAATTAGAGCAAGGACTAATCCTATATGGAGTCATTGCATTTCTATTGATGGGAAAGCAAGAAATGTAAAATGTAAGTATTAATAGGACGGATTTATTGATTGAAGCATCATCTAGTTGGGACTTCAAGGATGTTGGAACACATCCAAAATTTCAAAGATTTGCAATTAGAGTATTGAGTTTGACTTCGGTTGTGAGCATAATTGGAGTGCTTTAGAAATAGTAAGAATTTAAATTTATGAAATTGATTTTATAATTATTTTTAAGAGGTATAGTATGATGTGTTAATCAATTTTATACTTATTTAGGTTCACACCAAGAAAATAAATCATTTATAGCAAAAGATCATGAATGATGTGAAGTTTGTGATGACTAATTCGAGATTGAAGAAAAAGAACGATGTAGGAAAACAAAAAACTATAACATTGATGATCTTGCTTTTGATGATGAATGGACTTGGAGGCTATAGTATGATGTGTTAATCAATTTTATACTTATTTAGGTTCACACCAAGAAAATAAATCATTTAAAGCAAAAGATCATGAATGATGTCAAGTTTATGATGACTAATTCAAAATTGAAGAAGGATGTAGGAAAACAAAAAACTATAACATTGATGATCTTGCTTTTGATGATGAATGGACTTGGAGGAGAATGAAGCAAATTCAAGTTTTAGATGCTTTAGATGAAGACAACTTTGAAATTGGAGAAGATGAAAAAGATGCTAGTTGAGGTGGTGTTGTTGCACCTATGGATGATTTGGAGGTACCTTCAATTGTTGATAATGATGAAGGTCATGGAAGAGATGACATCAATGAAGGTGAAGATCAAGTGGAGGAGGACGATGATTATCGTGCGTTTAATATAAGAATTTTCTTGGATAGTTTGTTTGTATTAAAAATTTATGTTTATTAATTGTTTTATGCATTAACATTTTATGAATTATGAACCTATTTTAAGTTTTGTTATGTATTAAATCTTACTACTTAAGGACTTATTATTATGTATGAGTTATTTTTATCATCTATATTATTTTTATATGGAGGCACATGTTTATGAATATAATTTTTCATATATTAGTAACTTCGAGTTACGATTTTTTATCCCCTCCTCAAGTTTCATAGCATTGGTCTACATTAGTAATAAGTATAAATGAAATTCCCACAAAAGAAACCCACACCTAGAAGGATAAATGTCTGACATATGATGCAGGAAAAATCTATATCAATTACAAAATTGAATTAAAAACTACAGCACAATTTAGATACTTTAACCTAAACAGTTTTAACATTTTAAGCAATATACCATTCAGTTCAGTGTACTCATTCTAATAAAAAGGGGAAATGCCCAGAAAAATAGAAAGGGACAAGAAGATATCAACCAAACCAGGCCCCCACAATTCTACACCATTACAATATAAGCAAAGTATAAAAGGTTGAATATAATGATTATACTGTGTTTTTAATACAATTAATTCAGAGAATTTGTAGAGTAATGAGACTTACTAGTCTGGCCACTGCATTCCTTCCAGAGTCATCACTACTTTCACAAACACGCCTTAGAGCCTCTGGAAGAACTTTCCAGAATTCGTTGACAAACTCACTACCCTTTCGTCTACTATTTTGCAGGATGTCATTAGCCAGGTATAGAAAAGTGATACACTGCTCTTTCTGGGAAGCATTGAATAATTTATCCCAAGTTTCAACTATTTCTTTTGCTCTTTTCCGATGAGAAATACACCAACGGGACAAGGCTGAATTATTGCTTAAGAAATACAGATAGCAACACAAATCCCACTAATAGATAACCAAAAGGAGGAAGGAGGAAGGAGGAATAATGTGAAGGAAATTAGATTGAACAAGTGAAGTAAAATGAGCAAAATGCTATTATCATTTACCAACAGTATAAATGCAACTAGCTTATTTATAACTCTGGTACAACATACATCTCAAAAAACCTTTTAAACAAGTTGTGTTTAGCTTCCCTATACCATATGCTAGCTGTCTCTTAGGATGGGTGGGAAGGGCCCTCTCTGAAGGATTTGCAAAAGGGACAAAACAAATCATTTGTTACAAATAATCTTTTGTTGGGTTCCTTTGCTTTGATGATTTAGTTCGTTTTACAGCATTCACTGTCGCCATGCTTCATACACATTTCTTTCTCTAACTAAAAACTCTTCATATTCATCAAAATGATAGCTGAAACTTAAAATGTTACTGAAAATTTTAAGAGATTGACAAGCAAAATGAATTTGTTATTGTGAGCTATTAAAATAACTAAATAATGTGAAGAAAAAGTGAAAAACAATGGGAAGGGGACGAAACTTCTACATAAGCAAAAAATAAAGAGCCAACAGGGCAAAATTACTACAACCCAATTCCATAACAGTATTAGCAAGTCCATCAAAAGAACCATAAACAAAACTTGAGTTGAGTAATTAATAGAAGAAAAAAGATATTTATGTCCCACCATAATAAATAACAAGGAAGAGCAAAGAGGCATTTTCAAAAATAAATTACTCCCATCAAAAATTCACCATATAACAGCATAAACAACAAATACTAAAAAATCTTCATAAACATGTTACCAAGAAAAGAACTAAGACGAGAGGACATCCCCCAATTTTCACCCCTCCACCCGAAGAGGTTATTCAATAAAAAATTTGATGAAAAATTAGTGTACCATATAGAGTAGCTATAGTATTATGAAGAATATTCTTTACACGTTTATCCCGGGGATGATTTCAGCAACCTGAAAAGATATGACTATAACCTTCAAAATTCTTTCATCTAGTCCCCCTAACTCTTTACTTCAGTTTCAGTTGATCAAATAAATACCATCATTGTCAGTATCGACAAAATTTTCCGTATAAAAGGATATTAGAAACTACTATATTTGAAAATGGGTAGTTGTTTCATGGTACTTAAGTAAACAAGTAAATAAAGGATATATTTGGATAAATTTCTCCAATAAAAATTTGAAGAAACTAAAATAAACAGAAAAAAAATTAAATAACATTCTCCATAAGCAAAAATTGTTTATGCATATTAATTTCTAGAAACTCTTCCATATAGTTTCTCTAAAATCTTATTTTTTTTGTGTATAAGTTAATTTTAGGGGGGAAAAAATCATCTTATTTTTTTCTCCTAGAGGTGCATATGGAGAAATTTTTCGAAGCAGGCCCAAAGTGTAATGGGCATTTTTAATATATAAATAAATTCATAGCATATAAAAAAAAATAACAATGTATAGGTACTGCAAGTCAAAACTATAGCAAAGTAAGATCACATCCATTGTCTGCCCAAATTTAGACATATCCTAATTCAAAAAGAAATATTAACTCTACATGGGCAACATTTCAACTATCAAAAAACAGATTTTACATCAAGATCATATAGACCACATTTCTTTACATCTATTTTTCTAAATCCAAAAAAGCCACAGTGAGGTGTTGTTGCAATTGCACTTCGTGTAAAGAATGAATCATGTCATAGAAAGTTTGCATGAATAATGTATTGGCAAACTGATAAGGCATATATAACCCAACAGAAAATTGTCATTAAAAACAAAAACAATAAAGAAAATAGGGATCAGTGATGGATACATTGAATGCTATGTTGTGAATTGTTGACATTCAACAACTTCTCAGAAAACAACTGTCCATCAAATATGTCGTTGCTCATACTGCCTTTTGCCAAGTTTCACATATCCTGGAGATTCTCCTATAATTTACATGAGTGAGATGTCAGTAACACGCAAAACTTGATGTATATATGGAAACAAAAAAAAGAACATTCAAAATCGGACAAATCAATCATTAAGGAAAGCCAATCATCTTTGTTAAACTAGAGAACATAGAGACATTGGACTAAATACTATGTTTGCAAATACAGAACAGATATAAGTTGTTTATACAGACTCATACATTTACAATATGAAAAGGGCATTGTACATGCTAAAAATAAAGATTACGAGACTCTGATAATAAACAAAATACATTATTCTCATTTTCAACACCCTCCCTCAAGCTGCAGCATATAAATTGTATGCAACAACTAATCATAGAATTGACGAAGCTTGTGACAATATTTCCAAACTTGATCTTTTCCTTGATGAAATGACAATCAACCTCTATATCTTTAGTCCTCTTGTGAAATATTGGATTAGAAGCAATATGCAAAGTTGCTTAAATATCACAAATCATAGTCATTAGTTTAGCTCCATAAAACTTGGGTTCTTTAAGGAGTTGTTTTAGCCATTTCAGTTCACAAGTTACCATAGACATGGCATTGTATCCTACTTCAACATTTGATCTTGCTACAACATTTTTGCTTCATACTTTTCTATGATATTAAATTTCCTCCAATAACACAATACCCAAAATTGGATTAGCCTATCACTAGGTGAACCATTCCAATCAGCAGTTGAGTATCCAACTACCTGAGTGTTTCCCTTGATTTAGTAAACAAGACCCTTGCCTAAAGCACTCTTTATGTACTTCAATATCAAAATCCCTAAATCTCAATGGTCTTGACAAGGAGAGTTCAAAAATTGACTCACCTCACTCACAAAAAATAAAATATAAGGATGAGTGAATGTAAGATGGTTTATTAAGTGGGATGAGTTCAATGACCTGGGTTGGAAGTATTCTCATTTGTCGGATGAATTAGACTTGAACATTATAGTCAGTCATTATTGTGGACAATTTATGAAACAGGAAATTACTAGAGCCAAAGAACATCTAAAGGCAAAGAACAATGTTGCATCTTGGACCAAGACTTCCAAAAACATCGAAGAGTTTTGGAAATTATTTAGAGAAAAAAAAAGTCACGTATGTAAATCCAATAGATGATGTGATTGATGATATTGACTGAAGATGAAATTGAAATTTCCATACCTAATAATGTCGGGAGAAAGAATGAAAAAAGGGCCAACAAGTATGTTTTGCAAAAATCCAATTATAGCAATAGCGAAAAAGAAAAGGACAAACTAAGACAAACAAATACCAAAGAAGCATGTGACAAAATTTTGAAGGCACTAGTGCACCAACATATTGCTCGTTTTAGCAAACAGGTTTGTCATTAGATTGAAAAGCTTTCAAGATATGATTGATGTCATCAGTGCTTATGGGCCAAATTTATCGACTCCTACTTATCATGAAAGTAGAGTTTCACTCCTCAAGAAGGAGATGGACTACGATAATGGGTTATTGAAAGATCATAAATTGTAGTGGAACAAACTTGGTTGTTCTATTATGTTAGATACATGTTTGTAATCGAAAGAGATGATGTTAGATTAATCTTTTGGTGAACTCTTCCACTGAGATAATGTTTGTGAACTTTATTGATAGCTCTAATGTTGTGAAGAGAAGTGAAAAACTATTTGAGATGTTTGATGTCCTCGTGGAGAAGATTGAAGATAATGTTGTTCAAGTTATCACAAATAATGGAAGCAATTACATGTTAGCTAATAAGTTGTCCAACTTTTTTATCTCATTTAATAAGTCAACTTCCAAGAACATATTAAATTCCTCAAGTGCATATTGAGCTTCAACAATAGAAGACAACATGTCATTATCAAATTGCTTGAGAGAACCCAATCACTTAGCAAAATCGTAGAGGCATTGGGTACCATTTTCAAAAATATTTTGGGTAATTTTCCAAAAGGAATCACAGGTTTTGAATGACTTGAAAAGGTCAAAATATTGGGTTGTACCGATTGCCAAAGCAAAGCACAAAGCTGAAAATTAGTTATTATCCATGGTTGAACTTGATCTGGTGGTACTCTACTCCTATCTTCATTTAACTAATCATGAAAACCTTGGTCAAGGAACCAAAGTTGAACTATAAGCACGATAGGTATTTTTCCATTTAATTTCTCATAAGTTATAGAAGGAGTCCCAAAAAAGAGGAGATAGTCCTGAAGACATGTTCAAACAAGGTAGAGGCAGGGATACAGTCTCGCAGTGCAACAGAGAAAGAACAGAGGACAACCCTAGGCTTTGAAGAGCAAGAAACAATAAGCAACTCTAGACAAGCCACCCAATGGTACCAAAATGAAGAACAAAGGACGAAAATGAGCTCAAAACACTTTGACAAGTTGAACCATGATGGTCTGAAAGGATTCCTACCACTCGAAGGTGGCACGTGAGACACACCTTCCTAAGGCAACCGTGATAGTGTTGGGACGTCGCACAAAATTTGGATGCGTGGTGACCGAGGTTGGGTTGAACTCCTCAAGGCGCATTAGACCCAAACATCAACAAACAAAACTCCAACGATGGACTGCAACGAACAACTATGGAAGGTTGCAAACAATGACAGAATGACAATTTCTAGCCGAACAAAGATAGGCACAGCATGATCGACTCGCTTTGATACCAACTTGAGAAAAATACGAAATAGTAGAAGATGAATTTGAGAGAGTGAATTTCCTTCTCTTAGGATCTCATTTATAATAACCTTGGACATATCAGATACAACGTATAAGAGAGAAGAAAAAAGAATATGAAAAGATATATACAGGAACTTTATAATAATTTCTATCTAAGACTATTCATTATAACAATAATTTTCTCCTCTAGTGACACTGAATTGAACCAAGCATCAAAAGGACATTATCTTCATTCCTGTCTTGCTCATCTACATATTCTAACACATTTTCTCAATAAAGAAGATCGCATCAATGGTGTCATCAATTTTGAATACCAAACCGAGGAGTAGCAAGATCTATTACTCTTGTCATGGCTTCTTTTTTTCTTTTTCTTTTTCTTTTTTTGATCAGCTGCATGGCTTCAATCTACCAAAAAAAGTGCAACTCTCACTCCATCCATGAACAGAGAGGAACAACAACCAATAACACCAAAAAGTGATGTGAACACTCATGAATGAACATAAATAGTGAGCAATTGTAATTAGAAGAAGTGTCATGAACAGTGCAAGCAGCCACAATAAACAGCAAACAACAACAGACTGCGTCCAAAACTTGACCACAAGAGCATACAGACCAAAGCAAGATCAAACCCACTCTAATACAAAGTTGAACAATAATATTTAGTGAATTGCTAAAGTGAAAAAGTACTCAAGAACCTTATATTTATATTGAATTCAAGAGTTTTACATTTAATAGTAGTAAAGGTCACTCAATACATTTTCCTAAGAGCTATATGAATCTCATCAATCATGTAACTTATTAGACCCATTTCCAACATATGTGAAGTTGTAAACCAGACTTTGCCTAAGTAAGTTGGTAGCATGTAGTTAATTGCCTCTAAAGAATAACCCAAGAACATTGACCACTCAAAACAATAATTTCAATAAGCAGATGAATCTTCACTTTCTCCCACTTCAACAACAGTAACAACAATTAAGCTTTTTTCCTACTAGGTGAAATTGGATACATGAATCAAATGACACTTTAATGTTCTATAGTCAATCATGTCTATAGACAAAACCAATTAGATCTAGAATTTCCTCATTATCTCCTATTGCCTTTAAGCAACCTGGAAAAAGAACCATAACATATATCCATAACAAAGAGGATTTCAGGACAACCACACATCACCAAGATTAACCATCAACCTGCTGTGAAAAAATAAATTAATTAATTAAAAAAACATTTCAATTATTAGTGCTTCAATATCATTTGCTGTTTGGACCAGGATCATGGCACTTAACACAACTCATGGTCGAGGGATTACCACCAGGAACTTCAAAATAAGCAAGTAATTACAAATCTGGCACACAGATAAAGATACGAGGGAAGGAATATTAGGAGGGTCTACATGTAATTAATGAACAGGGAAAAGGATATTCAAAAATTTAGTACAACACAGTTGACTCTTCCAGAAATACGATTTTGTCATCAACACACTGCATAAGCAAGATGCCACAACCTCCTCCAATCTCACTCCCACGCCCTAGTAAAGCCCTATCAACTACAACCACAAACCAGCCAACATAGCACATCCACAACAACTATAGCGGTAAAATAGTCAATAAATTATAATAATTTCTAAATCGAACAAAACAATTGAGAACCGCAACTGACAGAAACACCAGTTGTCTTTCTTGATGCATTTAGAGTCAGAAGACAGTGCAATAACCTTATATGGCTTGTGAATGCATCGCATACAACGTAGCACTGACCAAATAGGACCCATATTTCTCCATGGCGAAAGCAATAAGACTAATTTGGGTCTCTGCTTTGTCATAATGTCGGAAGAAAGGGGGAAACAAAACGGTTTGGTCAAAATCAAGAAATGCAAAACTTGGTTAAAGAAAAGCGAAAATACACGAGAAACTTTGTCGATTCAATTTAGTTAAAGAAATCGAAACCTAGCATGCGATAAATAAATTAAGAGAAGTAGCGCACGATGAAGAGTTAGAAGGGGAGTTCTCCGAAGCGTTGATAGATCCGAAATACTCACAGATGAGAGAATTAGAGAAGGTGAAGCACCGCCGTACACGGCCGCCGCCTCCGCCGCCGAGAGGGAAGAGGTTTGGATGTTGGGGTTTTATTTTTCTTTTGGATAGTTTTTATTTATTTTTAACACAAACTTATTGCTGTTGCAGTGTTGGATACTGGAATTGACAGCAAATTGGATATAAGGTTCCGTTCCCTCTGTTTTTTCCGATCTTATCATCATATTTTTTTAATTTAAATATTTTTATAGTTAAATATCTAAACAATACTGAGACATTCTGTGCTTATTTCAAAAAAATTCAAAAGTGTTTTTGAAAATGCAGTTTGTTATTTATTTTTATTTTTAATAAATATTTATTTTAATTAAATATTAAAATTAAATTTTGTTGGATTTAATTTTGATAAATTTAAATTAAACCAAATTATTGTTTTATAATTCGATTTGAATAAGTTTCTATAGTTTTTATTATTAAAATTTTAAATATTATTATTACTATATTCATACTTTCGTTTATATCTATAAACATATTATATAAAACTACCTTTAAAAGATATATTAATTAATGTTATATTTAAATATAATAATTAGTAAATTTCGAATCAGACTATTTGTTGAGAAAAAATAATTTAAAGAGATGGATTGGTTTTCGCAAGACCCAACAAAACTTAATCCACAATCTAATTAACCCAATACTTGTAATTTTTAATTTTAATTAAACTTAACTTGACTTGATTTCCAAACCTATTTACCATAAGGCTTATAAAAAAGTGATAGGCTTTTTAGTAAAAGTAGTTTTCACTCTTAAAAGAAAAAAAATGAATGATTAATTTTGTTGTTTTTAGTTGGGAAAGTATGTCTAAACCTATTAGTTGATCTAATTTATCACAGTTTTGAATTAAGTTGGGTAAAAAAATTATTAATTTTAATATTAAAAACGAAAGAATCCAATTTAATAAGAATATATTTGTTAATTTTTAAAATAATAGAGTTAAATTTAATTTTGTCTCTGTACTACAATAAGAGATTAGTTTTCTTTTTTTTGGCAAACTTTAGACTATTCATATAACTAAGTAGTATTTAAAAAAAATCAAAATTATTATCTTAAATTGAATCAATTTTATATATAAAATAATTTATCATTATTATTTTCATATTACAAGTAATAAATAGTATCAAATTTGAATAGAGACAAAAACTATACTGAAAAAAAAAATATTTAACTCAAAATAATAATAAATATGTCTTAATTTAAGGGGTTTCATTTTTTTCTCTAACTCTACTTTTTCCTCAGTTCTTTTTCTCTTAAGATTGATGCCATTTTTTAATCTAACAGGTAACATTATTATTTATTATTATTTAAATATAATTTAATTATCTATTAATTAATCTTTCACTGTTATTAGTTAACATATTTTAGATAAATATGTTTTAGATTTATCTATTTAAGACTCCAACTTTAATGTTATAGAAGGGTAGGAGCCATCAATGACTTCATGTTGAACATAAATTTGTATTTTTATGGGTTTGAATTGTATTGTTAGAGTAAGATAATTTTGGATAGTATTTTTTCTATTTGAAATTTAAGTTTTAAGATAAATACTTGAATTGATATTTGAAAGTATTTAGAATTTATTTAATGTTATTTAGAATTGTCATTTAATTTGTATTTAGTAGCGTAAATTAATATAATATTTAGAATTATCATTACATGTATTATTTTATATATATTAAGATACGTCATTATCATATATTAATATGATATGATATTCTTTGTGATGGCTATTCTGATAATTTAGATTTGATTTTAGTCTTCATCATATTAGAAAAATAATATATTGAAAAAAAACTTTAATTTTTTTAATTGAGTTAGCTCATTTAAACTATGATGAACTGAACTGAACACATTTTTTTAAAATTTAACTAAGTTTTGAATTGTCCCACCAGTTAATCAATCCATAATGACGCGAGAGGGTTAATAATTCTACCATTTTAAATTATTATTCATCTAAAACATTGCATTTAACATTCTTTTAGTTTCTAAACCTTTTTAAAAAAATTGTTTTAGTCTAATGTATGTATCTTTTTTTTTCATCATCACTTTTACTGTCATTTAATTTTGTTATTATGTTATGACTTTCTTTAAGAGTTTAACATTTAATCCTAATTTTTTATAATTCTAATGAAAAAATTAAAAACAAAATTTTTAAAAACTTAGGACAAATAAATAATAAGTCTTTTTTAATTATTTATGACCTTTTTAGTACTTTAATTTTACAGTGTGAAGATGCCAAAATTTATTTGAGTAAGGTGCTTTACAAATATTTAATATTTTTAGTGATTAAAAACGGTGAGAAATTGTTAAGAAAAAGACATTTTAAACTAATAGTTTTTAGTGTAATGACTATTCAAAACAAACAAACAAAATTGTGAAATTGTCACACAATTTCATAACCAGTGAATAAAACATTATTAAAACGAGGTAAAGCAAATATTTTATTCTTACATGAATAACATTGGTATGCAATTACAGAAAATCTTTTAATAAGAACTAATTTACATCTATAAAGCATGGATACGATACGGATGTGAATACGGAGAATTGTTAAATTAAAAAATATAGGATTTTATATATATATATATATATATTAATATACTTTCTAATTAAAAAAATTTAAAACAAAAATCTAACCAAAGATAAATATATTTAAATTATAATGTTTGAATTTTATATTTGTTCATTCTCATTGAAAAATACAACTTCTAATTGTGGTTCATCAAGAGATAAATTAGCAATCTCAAGAATTCAATTTTCATCCAATGAAAAATCATCTCCCGGAATATCCCATAATTTAGTTTCCTCTTCTTTGTATTTTGAAGAATTTCTTGATAGAAGACGAAGATTACTATGGATAAATACTAGATCCTCTACCCTTTTTGGTGTCATCTTATTTCTTTTCAGAGAATGTATGAAAGAGTAGGTACTCCAATTTCTTTCACAAGAAGAAGAAGAACATGGTTGTCCAAGTAGCTTAAGAGTTATCTTCTGAAGTGTTGGTGCATGATTTCCATGAACAATCCACCATGATTTTGCATCCATTTTACTTCTATCCCTTAAAGAGTCAACATCATTAAAATCTTCTCTTCCATCTGAAAAGTTTGCAAACTGTATATTTACATGTGTCCTTATGTCTGCATCATCAAAGTATCTCATAAAACCTTTTTTTCTTTCCTGAGTAATTTCGTGATCTGGACGTGGGGCAAGTCTTTTTGAATCTTCATTTAACCATTCATGACTACAGTATCTACAAAATTAAAAAAATATAAACATAAATCAATATAATATTATAAATTTATGATATTATAAATAATATGTACACAACAAAGTATAATTATGAAATAATTTAACTATATAATGACCTTGGATTTAAAGAATGAGCCAGAAAATGAAGAGGTGTGCTATCTTAGTCCAATGATCAATTAATATTAACTCTACTACCTTGAAAAATGATGAATATTCAGCTTCTATCTTCATTTCATGTTGGTATATGACCTTTTTCACATTTTCAATCATTGAATCCCACATTCCATACACTAAGTGAAGAGATGCCATATTCGTATCTATTATTTTGAGAACATCATAAATAGGGGCAGTAAAAGCAAGTTTATAATCAACCTTCATCCACCAATTATTAGTCAACAAAGTTTCTTTCACAAATTGTCCACTATCCACATTATCCTTTTTGTAAAAAGACCATTCATCACTGATAATCATCTCTTGGAGTCCTTTTTTCAAACTTCTAAACCTTTTTAACATGACTATGGTTGAAGCAAATCTTCTTGGAGCAACAAAGAGCAACTTCAATGAGTTGAAATTATTGAACATTGATAATCTCATAGTGTCCCATAATAAAGTTTTTAACAAAGGTAACATCATCAGCAATTTGTGAGATCCAAGTGTTAGAATAGATGGCTTTAAACTAGAGGGGGTGAATTGTTTAAAGAGGGTTTTCGCAAATATTTAAGCCAAGAATGAAATTACTTCAAGAAACAATTGATAAGGAATTCAGTTTGCCAAAACACAAAGCAAAAGGCACAGCACCAGAGAAACAATCGGTTGTTTCGCAGAAACAATCGGTTGTTTATACCAGTTTGCAAATATTAAAACTGAATTTGAAGAGATTAAGGATAGAGAGAATGCACACAAATGTTTATACCGGTTCACTCTAAACCCAGAGCTACGTCCAGTCTTCTCAGAAACCACTGAGGAATTCCACTATGCAATCAAACCTAGATCACTTACACCACAACCAAGAAAGTGACCTTGATCCCCTCAAGACACACACTTCTCTTGGCCAACACACCAACACTAAGAATGCAGATCTTGATCCCCTCAAGAACACACAACACTTCTCAGCAAAACACACAAAGGTTTTTGTTCAACAGAAACAAGGATTACACTTGTTACAGAATGAAATCTGAAATCAATACAAGAGAAATCCTATCTCACACTCTTTGATCAAACTCAATCTTTAAGCAATCTCAACTCTTTCAAAATCAGTAAGTTGTGAAAAACCCAAATCCGTTTTTCTATTTGTAAAACAAAGTTGTTTGTTATCAACTCTTAACAAACTATTCATTGCATTTAAAGATTGGTCAAAACATTAAAAACTGGAGCGTAAACAGTTAGAAAATCATTTAATGCTTAGTCAAAGCACAAAACAGATTTTTTGTTATGTTACCAAAACAAACAATCGGTTGTTTCCACGAATCAATCGGTTGTTTTGGTTTTGACAGCTCAACCATTTGAAAAACAGTTTTCAACCTTTTCTAAAAACACCTAAGTATAAAACAATCGGTTGTTTCGATAAAACAATCGGTTGTTTTTCACTTAGTTTGAAAAACACTTTTCTTTTAAAAAGATTGAGAATGCCTATGCTTTAGATTCAATCAATAGTGGATTACATATACAATCTACCCCAGATCCTATCTAAGACAGCTCAGCAACAACAAGCACATCCTAGCCTTCAACATCCTTTAAAGGGTTAGGATTCTTCAAAGCTTGACCACTTGGTTCAACAATCTCCCCCTATTTGATGAAGACAAATCCCCGATGCTTGTGTTGTACCTGGTTGAATCTGAAGCAGTTCCTGCAAAACACAGTTTTAAGCAAAGCATAGAACTTCTGATATTTGGTTAGCACAGAAACAAATATAGAAATTCAGAGCATAATATCAGAGCAAACAACAAACAAATATTGGAACAAAAACCTATGAGGTTTCACTCATACAAACTGTTTTGCAGAATTTTGAAAAACTGAAACCAAACACAAACACAACATACATCTCCCCCTATTTGTCTTCACAAATAGACAAAAAGAAGAGATGAAAAAGATAATTGTTCTTAATACATCAGATTTAAAACAGCAAAAGTAGAAAAAAAATAGAAAAATTGATACAACCATAAAAAACAATCGGTTGTTTCGATACATCAACCGGTTGTTTTCTCTTCATTCATCATCATCAGCATATTGAAGATCAAATATCTGGTTCTGTATTGCCTCAATCTGTTTATCTAAGGTCATGAAGCGTGCATCCATGTTGTCAAACCTGTTATCAAAGCTCTGGAAATTGCTGACACATAGATCATGGAGATTTCTTTGGTTCTCCGCAAAGCCATCAAGCCTATTGATCATGTATCTCTGAAAAAAAGACATGGTTGGCATTCTTTCTTCTTGATTTCCAGCACCAGCACTTGGTTCAGCATCTTGATGTGCTTCAGGTAGATCTTCATGTTGAAAATCCATATTTGCAGCATGTCCATCTTCTTCATGATCAGCAGCAGCACAGGTTCCAAGGTCACCATCTTTGCTAATCCATTTGCCACCTACTTTGGTGAAACCCATTTTACTGAGAAATCGATTGTTCAACTCTTGAGTTAACTTGACCAACTCAGCTGTTTCATCCTCTAGGTTCACTTCAAAATAGAGTAGAAATTTAGAAACCAAAACAGCATATGGATAATGATAGTCACTTAACCTCATTGTATTTTGCATGTGCTCTTTGATGATGTGTATCCAATTAATTCTGATCTTCTTCATAATGCAGAAGATGTGCACCAGATCCTCTTCTATAAGCACAGAATGATTACTCCCCCTTGGAGTTAGAATCCAAGTTACAATGAGGGCTAGCAACCTTTCATCAAGTCTTAAGCCACCAACCGAGCAAGTCCTAACTTGTGCATTTTGGTTCTTCAAGCAGCTCTTGTAGTATTGAACTTTGTTGAAGTCCTCCACTACACCAAGGTTCCCTTTGTTAATTTTGAGGCCTGAGTACTTAAGACCAGCAACAGCAACCCACACTTCGTGTGTAATCTCCATATCTACACCTTTTACATGAGAAACAAGGTTGTTTCCCTCAAACTTGAGATTTGTGTAGAAAACTCTTATCAAATCTGGATAGATATTGCCTTTCATCTCCAAGAACTTTCTGAGGGACTGATCTTTGAGGATCCTTCTGACATTGTCTAGCTTTTGGCTTTTCAGCCAATCAAAGCAAACAACTTTAGGGTTGTTTATCACTTTGGTGCTAGTCTCAAATCTATATCTCTCAATTAGATCATTGTCTCCAGAAAACCATCCTTCTAGCCTTCCTCTATACCTTACTGCTCTAGTTTTGACTCTTCTTGAGGTGGGAGGAGTTGAGTCCATGATGGCAGAGAAGAAAACAGAGAAAAGCTCACACAAGATTTTGCAAGAGATGTTGCAATTGGTTGTTCTTGTGGAAGAGATCAGCTGCAACAAATTTTATAGCAATTATAGAATCAAAAAGCATTCAATGACATGAGTGGGTACCAGATTTTCAGAGAGAGAGGACTTGACCATGTCCTGCACAGAAAACGTCAGAAAAAGCAGAAAATCACATGGTCTTCACATGTGATCTTTGACTAGTCATTAAAAGCTCTTGAATTTCCAAGATTGTGGAATATATTCCTTTATGACTGTTGTAACTTCTTTCTGAGAGTAATCAGCTTTCAACATAGGTTCATTGACCAAGGATTCTTTCTTTAATTTGATCTACAACGGATAGAAATTCAAAAAAGAAATTAAATTGATTTCTTCACAGTGTTGTCAGACTCAAAACAATCGGTTGTTTCGAGAAAACAATCGGTTGTTTTTCTGCAGCAGTAAAACTCATTTTGATTTTTTAAGCATGAGCAGAAATAAATCAAAGGAGATGAATTTGAACACTTTAAAGAGGTTATTCAAACATGTAAAAGAACTAAAAAATAGAAATTAAGAACAAAGATAAGGAAGGTCTTATCCTTTATGTTGTTCTTTCAATGAGCCATGTTTTTTTGTGATCAAGAAGCCTTATTTTAACTGTTGAGGGCTTTTGGACAGATGCAGAACATTGATTCAGCTTCAATGTTAGTCTTTTTCTTCCAAGAACTTGATCAGATGACTCAGTCCTTCACACTTCTTTAGATTTCCTGCACAAGCATGAGTTCAAGCAACAAGATTTGGCCCCTTCACAAATGTGGGTCCAATAGATTTATTTTTCTGATTTGGAACCTCACATCCTTTAGGAATCCATTTCATGTAGCCTCTAGGAACAAAAAACTTTCATATTTTGCAGAATGTAACCGAATGGCCCTTTTTCATGCAATAAAAGCTTGTAACAACCAGTTGTTTCGACTTAACAATCAGTTGTTTTGATGGCTTTCTTAATTTTTTTTTTGAAAACTTATCTTGTTTGTTTTGTGGGTTAAAGCCTAAACTAGCCTTTCCAAAAACACAGCTTTGATATGCCAAGACATTCTCAAAGTTAGATTTCCCTTTTGAAAGCTTGTCCACAGTGTCAACAAGATCATGCACCTTTTTCTCAAGATTTTCACAATTTTCGCAAATGAGAGTGTCACACTTGCAAGAAGAATTTTTGAAATGATTTTCCAGATTTTTGAAATCCTTTTTAGATTTTTCAATCTCATCTTCAAGTGCTTTCACTCTCTTTCCCAGTCAACTGTTAAGTTCTTTCAATCGGTTGTTTGAAAGCACCAATCGATTAACTTCATCGTGAGTTTCTTGAAAAGCTTCAAGCAATTCACTATAATTTTGTTCATTTAAAGAAGCACATGAATTTACCTCACTTGAGCTACAGGATTCATCATCATCTTCAGCAATCAAGCAGATGTTTGCTTTCTCATCTTCACTTGATGAAGAACTTGATGATGATAGCTCATTCTCATCCCAAGCTATGTAGGCTCTCTTTGTCTTGCCCTTCTTTTCCTTGTAGCTAGGCTTTTTCTCCTTGCTTTTGTTTGGACAATCTGCCTTTATATGTCCTTGTTCACCACAACCAAAACAAGTATAATTATTGGAATTAAAATCATTGGATTTCTTGTTTCCATACCTATCTTTGTTGTTGTCCTTGTTGCGGTTCCTCTTCAAGAATTTGCTAAACTTTCTTGACAACAAGCTAAGGCTTTCCTCATCACTATCATCGCTGGATTCTTGTTTGCCTTTGTGCTTGGAAGCTTTTAAGGCTATGCTCCTTACGTGCTTGTCTTCGCTTTCTTGAACATTGAGACGATTCATCTCTAACTCATGTTCCCTAAGCTTGCCAAACAAAGAAGCCATTCTCAAGGATGCTAGATCTTTAGATTCGGAAATAGCAATTACCTTAGGTTGCCATGCTCTATCAAGACATTTCAAGATCTTGATGTTTAGCTCTTCCTTTTCAAAGGTCTTGTCAAGGCTCATGAGATGATTGGTGATGTGCGTGAATCTTTTCTGCACTTCAACAATTGTTTCACCTTTGAGCATTCTGAACATCTCATACTCTTGGATTAAAGTATGCTTCCTAGCTCTCTTCACCTCATTTGTACCTTCATGAGTTACCTCCAAGGTGTCCCACATTTCTTTTGATGATTTGCATTGAGAGACCCTGAAAAACTCATCTGAATTTAAAGCAGAGGTTATTATATTTTTGGCAATGCAATCGAATTTGGCCTTCTTGCTTTATGAATCAGTCCATTGAGACCAAGGCTTTTCAATGACAGATCCATCTTTTTCAAACTTTGGGATAAAAGGACCATTTTCAATTGCATCCCAAATTCCTTTGTCAAGTGATTCCATAAAGATTTTCATTCTCACTTTCCAAAATTGGTAATTCAAACAACAAAACAGAGGTGGTCTGTTGATTGAAGCACCTTCCCCAAAAGGTAGTCTATCAGCCATCAAAAATACAGTTTTAGGATCACACTTGAATAAATTTCAAGAACCAAGCTCTGATACCAATTGCTAGAAAGGATGACTTTAAACTAGAGGGGGGTGAATTGTTTAAAGAGGGTTTTCGCAAATATTTAAGCCAAGAATGAAATTACTTCAAGAAACAATTGATAAGGAATTCAGTTTTCCAAAACACAAAGCAAAAAGCACAGCACCAGAAAAAGAATCGGTTGTTTCGCAGAAACAATCAGTTGTTTATACCAGTTTGCAAATATTAAAACTGAATTTGAAGAGATTAAGGATAGAGAGAATGCACACAGATGTTTATACTGGTTCACTCTAAACCCAGAGCTACATCCAGTCTTCTTAGAAACCACTGAGGAATTCCACTAAGCAATCAAACCTAGATCACTTACACCACAACCAAGAAAGTGACCTTGATCCTCTCAAGACACACAATTCTCTTGGCCAACACACCAACACTAAGAATGTTGATCTTGATCCCCTCAAGAACACACAACACTTCTCAGCAAAACACACAAAGGTTTTTGTTCAACAGAAACAAGGATTACACTTGTTACAGAATGAAATCTGAAATCAATACAAGAGAAATCCTATCTCACACTCTTTGATCAAACTCAATCTCTAAGCAATCTCAACTCTTTCAAAATCAGTAAGTTGTGAAAAACCCAAATCTGTTTTTCTATTTGTAAAACAAAGTTGTTTGTTATCAAATCTTAACAAACTATTCATTACATTTAAAGATTGGTCAAAGCATTAAAAACTGGAGCGTAAACAGTTAGAAAATCATTTAATGCTTAGTCAAAGCACAAAACAGTTTTTTTGTTATGGTACCAAAACAAACAATCGGTTGTTTCCACGAATCAATCGGTTGTTTCCACGAATCAATCGGTTGTTTTGGTTTTGACAGCTCAACCATTTGAAAAACAATTTTCAACCTTTTCTTAAAACACCTAAGTATAAAACAAGGTTGTTTCGACAAAACAATCGGTTGTTTTTCACTTAGTTTGAAAAACACTTTTCTTTTAAAAAGATTGAGAATGCCTATGCTTTGGATTCAATCAAGACTGGATTACATATACAATCTACCCCAGATCCTATCTAAGACAATTCAGCAACAACAAGCACAACCTAGCCTTCAACATCCTTCAAAGGGTTTGGATTCTTCAAAGCTTGAACACCACTTGGTTCAACACCAAGAACATTGACGATAAATATCACTATTTTTATCAGTTTTTTTTGCTGCACAAATACTTTTCAATGCAAGATTCAAGGTGTGCACCACACAAGGAGTCCAATAGATTGAAGGAAATTCAGATTCTATGAGCATACTTGCTGCCTTGCATACAATTGCATTATCAGTTATAATTTGTTCCACATTGTTGTGCCCAACCTCCATAATTACATCTCTCATGTGTTTAGCGATAAATTCTTTGTCCTTTATCTCACCAGATCCATCTATTGACTTTAAAAACATTGGTCCACTCTCAGTGATACACCTTTATGAGTGGTCTTCTTTGAGGATCACTCCATCCATCACTAACAATTGTTACACCTTTATGATTCCACGAGTTTCGCATAGGTTGCAAAATATTTTTTACATGACTTCTTTCCTTTGAAAGTAAAGGACCTATCAGTTTATTAGATGTTGGCGGTACATATTCTCTAAGATTAGAAGTATTGGCTGCATAAGAAAATTCACTTCTATAATAAGGACTTCTTGTTAAATGAAACGGTAGTCCTTAAGAATAAAACATTCTCGCAATTTCACAATCAAGAGTATCTCTCGCTTGAATATTGAAAGCAGCTTGTAAAGAACCTTTGAATTTTGGGTTAACATCACTCCTAGTTTGATTTCCTTCATCAGATACAGGTGGTAGAGGGACCTTTTTTTTTTGTTTCAAACCCTCTATTTTCAATTTTGCTTCATTGTCTAATTTTTTAAACTTAACAAGTTTTGACGCAGTCACATACGAATAACTTCTAACTCTTACTCCCGTAAGTTTTAATGAGTTTTTACTCGAGTGTAAGATCCATTGAATGTAAAATTACAAAGACTACATTGGATCATATTATTTCCACCACCAGTTGTTTTTCTTAGCTTTGAAACATATCTCCACAAAGGTTTTGTTTCATCTTCTTGTTCGATAGCTTGATTAGGTATATTCATCTTAATTTCTTAACAAAAATAAATTAAATATAATAAATTTACTTAAATATAAAAATCAAATAAATTCATCTAATAAATATAATTTATGAATAAAAGAACAAAACATGTAGTAAATTAAAAATTAATTGTCGTATAATATATTATATTTTTTAAAATAAACATTTGAACCGGGTTAGAGATTGAGTCGTCCAAGGTGGTGAATCTGAGGTGATTAGGTAGACCAATCTCTGTCTTGATGAGTTGTCTCGTCGAGCTTTAGCAATGAAAATTGAGTGGAAGTTCATCTATCTGATGCTCAATAGTAAGAGTGTAAGATATATGATTAATAAGTAAATGTAAGTTAGAAGTACTCCTTCATTATTGTATTTATAGACTTGTATTTATCATTAAGTGGTTATATTTACATAACCATAAATATTTATCATGAAATGGTTATATCTACATAACCATAAATATTTATCATTAAGTGGTTATATTTGCATAATCATAATTAAGTGATTATATTTATATAAGCATAAATATTTATCATTAAGTAATTATATTTACATAATCATAAAATTGTTTATCAAGCTATCAAAATATTTATCATTAATTGGTTATATTTACATAATCATACAAATATTTATCTTTAAGTGGTTATATTTACATAATCATAAAAATATTTATCATCAAGTGATTATATTTACATAATCATAAATATTTATCATTAAGTGATTATATTTACATAATCATAAAAATAATTATTTGATTACATTTATATCATCATATAAATATTTATCAATAAGTAATTATATTTATTTTAAGTTATTTTTTAAATATAAAATATTGTGATTTAAAATATTTTATTTTTTTAAGTTAAAGTTTAATCTTATAATACTAATCTTTAATAAAACATTACTGTTTAAAAATTAATTTAAACTATAAAAAAAATTTATGTCAACTTGTCAAGCACTGTGTCACTGTCACATACTCATAGTGAAAGTAAATAAAGTATGGAAAAGTAGGCACACCATCTCAGTAACAATAAATTAATGAATTCTAATTTTCCACGGTCTTCACTTTCCTTTTTAAAAAAATTTTCTAACCCTTCATTTTCTTCTTCTTTCTTTCATCAGTGCCTTCACAGTCTTCGTCCCTATCCTTCATTTTCTCCGTTCTCCTCCACACTTAAAGGTATCCATCGTGTGTCCACACACTGGGCCATCTCTGGCTCAACTCAATGCATTTGACACGGTGTCGACCTCGTGTCCGATACGCGTTTGATGCGTGCAAGCGGGCATCACCAACCGTATCAGAGCTTCATAGATTTAGATACAAAAAATAATTAGTCATTATAATCACTAAGTTATATATTATTTTATAAAAAGTTATTGGTATATAAAATAGTTTCTACTATTAATAAAAAATTAGAAAATAATTTTTAAATTGATATCAAATATTAGTTACAAGTTTTTAGTTACTAACTAGTTTCTCTCTTTCTATTTATACTATTGAACTATCTAGTCCTAATTTAGTGTTTGTGCTTAGCGCCTTGCTCTTCAACTCTACGGATTGGGATTCTTTACCTAAAGGTTTCCTTTGCGCTTGAGTTTCTACATATTTGTGCTCAACGCTTTGAAGTATAATTTTGGGGTGTTCTCTACCTTAATTTCGCTCAGTGTCAACTCCACACGCTCAAGCAAAAATCCCTACACTTGTCAATTCCACTTAACGACATTATCCCACGCTCAACGCTTTGAAGTGATGTTTTGTGGTGCTCCCTACCTCAATTCCGCTTAGCAGCTCCTTGTGCTAAAAAAAAAAATCCCTACACTAGTCAATTCCGCTCAATCACATTATCCCACACTCAACACTTTAAAGTGCAATTTTTGGGATGCTTTTCCCTCAATTTTACTCAATTCCAGCTCCTTGCGCTCAAGTGAAAATCCCAATGCTGGTCAATTTTGCTTAGTTGCCTTTCGCTTATTTTCTGTAAAAAAAAGGAAAAAAATTCAATTAATTATAGGTCATGAAATTAAATATACTCTTTTGAAAATTAATCATTTTATAAATTCTAAGTGGGTACAACTTTCTAATGCCAATATTTGATTCAATTCATGCAGCTTAAGTGTCTAAATCAAGTAAATTTGACACTTATCAAAGCGTAAAGTGAATATTAGTTTGTATATGCAATTGATTTGTAATTTTTTTTAATTATATGTATTGTATGAAAATGATTACTGAGAATGATGGAATTTGTATGAAATTAAGGTCTTACATTTGGGATAATATGTGAGTCGTTGTTTGATTGTGTATTAAGTATTAACACCTATATTGTGACAAATATCCCCTTGTTTCACTGGTGTTCTAAGTCATATAGACTAAGATATCAAGTGGTGAGAAACTAATAAGGGAGTTTATGCACATTGTGACCACTTGTAGATGCATACTTGGGTTTTATTGAACTTACCATGATACCTACATTTAGGATCAATATTCAATGTAGTACAGTTTTTTCTAAAAAATCAGTTTGGTCCCTTTATTTTTTAAAAAGCACCCAAATTGGTCATTTCTATTAACTCCCTCCCAATGACGTCAATTACTATTTATGTGGCAGAGAGAATTGTTGATATGAATATTGAATTAAGAGACAAATGTGATCGGGTGTTGTGTGAGATGACAAGTGGAGGGGTTTGGCAAAGATTAGTAAAGTTCAACATTGATGGGTTAGGGTTTCTCCCATTCGTTAACGTTTTTGGAGGGTGGTCTATCAACGGATACCAGGGTCGTTTTTGGAGGTGGTTGGATTCTAGGGTGTTTGTTGGAGGTTGTGGTGGAGTTTAGTTTTGTAGATTTGTTCTTGGATTCGTTGTTCTTTGGTGTTTCCTTGAGTGAGCATGAATGTCTAGCTACAGGTTTGCATCTGCGTCATCATGCACCTGTAATTGGATGAGAGTGCAAAACTGGTCCAATTGTAGCCATGGTGATGGGCGCAAGAACACATTAGTTGCTTTTATTTGCGATTGTGGGGAATTTGCAGTTTTGAGAACATCCACAACTGTCAAAAACGGTGGGAGGCAATTTTTTGGGTGTCCAAAGTACAAGGTGAGATGTATTGAACTATGTTTTATGGGAAAATGTGCATATATGGTATTAATTGTTTTGGTTAATGTTTTTACCAATACAAAGTAGGAGTGACGTAAGTATGAGATGTAATTTCTTTAGATGGTGTATTGAAGACACTAGGGATGACAGAGATGGAATTATTGTTAGACAAATGATATGATTCCAATAACAAGATAGAGATGTTTCATAGACATGATATGGAATCAACTTGAGTTGGAATATGAATAGGCACTTTTCTAGAATTGGATCAATGTTCTTTCATTCAAGAACTCACCAAAACTTGAGCCACCAAACCAAAACTCATGTAGAAACCCATTTCTTTCCAAATGAACCGATTGAAATGCACAAGAAAGCAAAGGAACCGATTAAAACTTCCTAGAAAACAAATGAACCGAACAAAAGCAAGAAAGAAAGCTATTGAACCGATTAAAATGATTAACAAATGAAATGAACTGAACAAAATAGGAATTGAAGCAAATGAACCGAACAAAAGTGCAAGAAAGGCCTAAGACATGTTTCTAGAGTTTATAAGGACATGGAAATGGATGAAAAAGATGGAAAAGAGAAGGAAACTTATGTGGTTGGAGTTCTTGGAGGTGAACACGCCACTTGAAGGATGTAAGGCTTCAAGATGAGTGTAGATGCCGCCACTTGAGGTTCCAAGATGCACTCAAGATGAGACTAGAAGAAGAGAAGACAAATCTCACTCACTCAATAACCAATTTGGGAGAGTTTCGGTAGTTTCAATTTCAAATCTGTATTTAGAAGGACTCAAGCCCTCCTTATATAGGAGAAGGACCGGTCAAGTAAGTACAAGAAGCTTACACAAGAAGCTAACTAAAGGTCCCTTGAAATTCTCCCACATCTAGCGCCTAAAGTGAAGGAGGAAGGGATATCTACTAGAATGTTCTAAAACTAATATCTAAAGATGTTTTACATAAGAGGTATCTTTAGGTTTCCCTCTTAGCACCTACCTAAACACTATTCTATATTATTTACAAATTTAGACAAAAGAAACTATAAAGAGAGATATTAATTGAAGTCCATTCTTGAGTCTTCTTTTGGCTTTAGGCTTGGTCCTCTCTTTATTTTAATTCTTCTTTAATTTTTTAGAAGACTAGAAGGAAGAACTTTAAATGTTTGGGTGAATGATCTCTTCCTCCATTAGTAAAATCCTCCCTTATTTGATCTCTATCAACAAAGAAACAAGGTTTGTAGTTTAGGAAAACATCTGAAAGTGTCAAGAAAGTGGATTAAGATGTTGTTAGTAGGATTGTTTGTTGTTGGTGTAATAAACATTGTTATGTTGTCTATTTTCTTAAAATTCCCATGACGTATGTGTTTCTCTTGGGATTATGATTGAATGAGTTAATGTAATATGTATTAGTTCAATGTATCGAGGTTATCCTGAAATTTTAATTTGTATTTGAGTATCAAGTAATGCAAAATGAATATTAAACATATGAATTGTGTTTTGTAATAGAAAATTAATTAATGAACCAAATACTTGAATTTGATTTTAGTATCATGTCAAATATAGAATGAAATTTAATGATAGCAATGTGTTGTATAATATAAAATGAAACCATGAAACAAATCAAATAAGCAAAGTCATCTATAATGAACCAAAATTATATATCTTACAACAATATTCACTGTATGTAAATTAGAAATGTATTCTCCACCTAATAACATCAATGTACTTAAAAAATTATTAAACACATTGGTGACATGAACATGAACCTAAATGTCATTCCAAAATACATTAGCATGAGCCTACAATAATTTTTTTTTTTCAAAATACACAATTATATGAAATCAGTCATGGCTTCTAAAAGTGCCCTCTCCTAGACTGTAACTTAAGCCTCGTGTTGGGTTTGCCCAATTTTGCACTTTATCTTGTTGTCCTTAGAGCTGACTGGGATGGTTGACATGGTTGTGAATATGTTGGTTGAGTAGGGGGAGATGGTGGAGGGGGTTGGGTTGGAGCTGCCTCAGATGGACGTGGCTGAGATGGCCCTAGGTCAGATGGACCTACCTCACATGGAGCTTGCTGAAATGGTTTTTCAATGCAAGAGTTTTTGTTGTGGCCAAACTTATGACATATACCACATTTTTTCTTTAATCCAGTTTGGCCTAACTGAGTCTGCTCTTCATTACCTCCCATGCTTTCAACCTTATCTTCTCCTTTGGTCTTCTAGGCATCTTGTCTATGGGAAGTGACAAAACATTTGGCATTTTAGTTTTCTCCCACACTTGTTCACCGTTCAGTTGTACGCCTATGCATATATTGCCTTCTTGAACCAAAATGAAATTAAGTTAACTGCATCTAGATTCACAAATTTCATTGCACACAGTGCATGACAACAAGGTATTCCAGTCAGCATTCATTTCCAATAGTTGCACTCTTTTATGTCCAAGTTAACCACAATTTTTTCTCCAATGATAGAGATATGCCTGACCTCGAATACATGATCTGCGGAAGAGTTGTGATCATCCAATTGGTTAGACATATCTAACAACTAACACAATAAATTTTTAAAATAATGTATGAATGTTGTGATTTAACCTTGGTATCCAATATCGAGTTTGATGTGCTTCCTTTTGTAATCTGCTTAAAATCTTTAGACATATTGATCCTTCAAATGAGGCAATGTTCAATCTATTCTTTGCCCACCTCTGCATTATATAAGTCCTTATATCTTTTAACATGGTGATGACTAGTTTTGCTCGTGCAGCTACAAGCACACTATTAAACCCTTCACAAATGTTGTTGACAAGTGTGTCACATTTTGGAGTTAATGTAAACCTTGATCTGGATCAGAACCTAGTAAAAAAGGCAAACAAACATTAGTTAAATACTTGGAAAATAGAGATGAGTACAACTATGTGGGTTATGAATGCTTTCCTAGTTGGAAGTGCAATCATATGTTTGAAAGCCCCATCATTGACTTCCTTTATAGCCCTTATCTCTCTCTCCCATGCTGGGGGATATATGTTGTTGGTTGCCCTCCACATTAAACTTTTTAACTTTTTACCTGAGAATTTTTTTCTAAAGTTCGAGTATAGATGTCAAACACAAAAGTGTTAGACTGCTCCAGGTATCACATCTTGAATGGTAGGCAACAAACCATGTCAAAAGTCATATATAGAATAATTAAATGAAAAATATACACACAAAAACTTAAGAATGAACAACAAGGAATATTACTTTTGTTGGTCAGACATAAAAGTGATGCCTGCACATACTTCTAAACCCCCAATATCTTCAATTATAAGTTGCAAAAAACAACTCCAAGAATCCTTGAATTCAACATCAACCACAACATATACAGTGGTAGCATCTGACCATTTCCCTTCTAATTGCGGTCAATAATTCACCACCATAAAACCCTTTCAAGAAGCACCCATCCAAAGCAATTGTGGGCCTACAAGATATAAATCTATCCTTGCATGCCTTTAAGCAAACATAAAATCTGTTAAACACTTTGACCCCATTGTCTTCAACTTTTACTTTGATTGGGGAACCCGGATTTGAGCACGACAGCTCATGTGGATAGTCATAAATTTGTTTGTACTGCTCTTGGTATGAATCATTGACATTCTTTAATGCCATAACCATTTCCCGTTAAGCAGCCTCACTAATACCCTTACCACCATAACCTTCCTCACCACCAATAGCCTAAACATCAGGTTCCACACCATCATACTCACCAATATCCTCGCCATCATCATCCTCAACTTCACCTTACTTACCAACATCAACATCACCAACATCATCCTCACCCTCAACTTGACACTCAACCCCATCACCTAAAATCAACATAACTTCTGCCTCTGATAATAAATGCATTAAAAATAAGTGAACTTCAAAATATGTATTTACAACTTTCAGCGTATTTATTGCACCACCATCATCAACAAGAAGTTGCAATCTATTTTCCAACACTTCACAACCTCTATGTCAATACCACATCTTTTGTACTGTTAAAAAGTCCATCTCCTTCACAATGCCAACTATTTCAAAGTAACTCCATCTACTAGAGTCACGTGACCATGTTGATGTATCACCACCAACATATCTCACTCTATCACCATTAGAAAATCTCCTACTATGGTGGACCACAAGGTAAAGAAAAACCTTCAGACATGATATGGAGTTTATAAAAGTTATCCTTGTAAAATATACATATGGTCACATATACCAACCAAATTACAAATCAATCCGTCATTTAATTATGTTAGAAAATAAATGTTTGACCACAAAAAAAAAGTGTGCACATGGTGAGACCCTACATCATAAACTATGTAAATGTTCCCTTAAAGTAATCAAATATAGAACATACAACATATAAAATAAAAAAAAATCAATTAAACAACATTTAAAGACCCCAAAATCATTAAACCAACACAAAGTAAATGAAAAGACCTAACCTTAGAAAGGAGCAAACACAAAATTGCACCACAATCAACAATCGTTGCATGTCAAATTACTAAACACCAACACTGCACCAAATCGCACTTCACCAAATTGTACTTCACGAAATCACACTTCACCAATGTTCAACTATAAGCCCAATCGCCCAAACTCACTGATTGCAATTAAAAAAACTCTAACCCCAATGTTCAACTTTAACCCTAATCGCCCACTCACTGATTACAATTCAAAAACCTTAACCCTCAATGTTCAACTTTACTAATAAGTCAATGCCACCTCACACAACACTCAATCCCATTTCTCTTTACCACATAAGCAACACTTGATGTCGTTGGCAGAGGGAGTTAATAGAAACAATCAATGTGGGTACTATTTAAAAAACAAATGGACCAAATTGATTTGTTTAAAAACCATTGTACTATATTGAATATTGACCCTAAATGTAAGGATCAATAAAGTAATTATATCATATATATATATTAGAAATTTATTTCAATAGTTTACCCTTGTATGTCTTGTTTATTTTGTGAACTTCGATATGTATTACGTACACGAGTAGACACTGATGCAAGTGTAAAAGCATATGAAAGATCATAGACACATTATTACTTATAGGCGTATTATTACTTATTCTTGTAAATATCTTATATTTATCTAAGTTTCAGGTATGTACAAGTAGTCTTTTGAAATACTATATACCTTATATACGTCCTCAGTTAGATTCATAACATAATACTTGGTAAATATTTAGAGTGTTAGAATGATTTAAAAATGTGATAATTATATAATTAAAATAAAGTATATATATATATATATATATAATTGTAAAAAAAATGCAATATTTTTTTTCTTATGTAATAATTTTGATATTTTAATTTGTTGTTTGTTTGTACAAGTAATTAAGGTGAAAACCAAATAGTGTGATATGTATTTTTTTAGTTAACTCGAGAATTGTTTAGCATATTTATAAATTGGGTTTACCATACAAAAAATTGTGTTTTAAATATTTGTGTAAAAATTACAAATTTGGAATTAATCTCCATTAAAATAAGTAATAGACAATTTTATATATTTAAAAATTCAAAAATGATAAACACTTAAAGATATATATAAATAATGTCATAACCCTATATAATTATCTTTACTTCATTCCCGTGAAAAAACAGTACTAGTATTTTAAATATGTGTAAAAATTTGAAATTAATATATGTCAAAATAAATATTAGAAAATGTTAGATATTTACAATTTTTAAAAAATAGAATTCTTTAAATTATAATTTAAAATTGTATACTTTTTAATAATTAAAATATTTCTTTAAATTATAGAAATTTGAATTATTTTCTAATTTTTTCTATGTAATTATTTTTGTGTATCACTATAAATTTATTAAAAGCTAAATTATTCTTTTAAAATTCTTTATTAAATACGTTTTCAAATTCAAACTTGATAAACACTATAATTTGACGTTAAATATTTAGACATATATAAGTATTTGCTTAGTACCTATATGATTATCTTTAACTAGTAAAAAATATTATGTGATTCTATAATAAACATGTAATTTATGATGTATTGTGTTGAAGTGATTTAGAAATGCGATAATTATAGAATAAAATACAACAAATAAACTATACGAATAAAAACAAAATATATATATATATATAATCATAAATATTTTTTTATAATTAGTCTTCCATATATATTTTTTTAATATTTTTTTTTTCATGTGATGAAAAAAGAAATATTTTTTATAATTGATATAGAAATCAGACTTGAATTAAAAGAGTATATATTAATTTATTTAAAAGCTATTATCTAGGGATGACAAAGCGGGGCGTGCAGACTCACCTTTTCAATCCTTCAACCCGCTTTAGACCGCCCCGCATAACCCGCAGTCCGTGCGGGCTAGCAACGGGACGGGGCTAGCCCGCAAAAAAAAAAGTGTGTTGAGTTGGTAGTGGAGGAGGAGAGAAGAGTGCACTGCCAAAATGTTGTTCCAAAAAATAGGGTTTAATCCCTTCCAAACCAAAACGCTAGGTTTTCTGCAGTTTGAGTCACTCACTTAATACTTCATTCATATCCAATCTGCAACTCTGTTTCGCGGCCGTGTCGCCACTGCTGTCGCTTCATTGCTATTCCAAAAAAAAAAAAAAACGGGTTGGCCCTTACGTGGGACGAGATAGAAAATCCAACCCGCATCCACTACGTGGGAAAGACCTATGCGGGGCGGGCTGGCCCGCTTTGTCATCCCTACTATTATCTTAGCATTTTTATGTATTTACCATTTTATCCTAAATTGGAATTAAACCAATATCAATAATGTGTTGACTAAGTAATCAAGTGAGTTACATGTTTTTTTTTTAAAAATATCTATTTCGTTCAGGATTTATGTAATGAATTTAGTTCACCTTAGATTGTGCATCATGATTTTGTAACACCCACAAAATTTATTACACACTTTATTATAAAATCATTAAAGAGTATAATAATTCAAAATATAAACTTGCACATACACATTATATCTATACTTATAACATTTGAGGGAGCACAACCAGGAAACTTTCTACACGTGACGTTTTTACGTTTTTTTTAAAAAAAAACCAAAATTAATAGTTACTAAAAGAAGAAAGTTTGACACGTGTCGCAATGTGAGATTTTTTGATTTTTTTTAACAAAACGGGCCCTTGCTTCAGCTGGTGCAAAACCGGCCCAATGTTTTAAAACTCACTTTTTTTCCATTCTCTCTCTTTCCCTAATCTCTTTCATTTTGTTTTCGCAGTTCTCTCTCTCTCTCTCTTTGAAGCAACTAAATTAGGTGATGGAGATCAAGATCAAGAAGAAATAGAAGCCAACAATCAAGGACAAGAGGAGGTAGAGGCCCAAGCAGAAGACGCTCAAAGAGTCAATACCCCACCTCATAGGCTTACAAGAAGCAAATTTAAGGAATTAGGAAATAATGGAAGATTGTTTTCTCTTTTGATAATTTCTTGTGTATTAAAAGGTGCTTAAAGGGAAACATTAGACACCTCTTTTGTAAAAGCATCTTTAGGCTTTAGTTTAGGAAATTCTAGAAGCTTGGGAGTGAGCTTAGTAGGGGGCGTGAGCTTAGGAGCTTTTTGGGCAGCTTAGGGAATAAGCTATGTAAATGACCGACCCTTACTTCTATAAAAGGAGGGCTTAGGTCCTTCATAAATCAGATTTGAGAATTATAGTAGCAAAACTCTCCCAAATTGGTGATTGAGTGTGTGAAAACTTGTTTTCTCCTCTTCCTTGTCTCATCTTGAGTGCCTTGGTTCTCTCAAGTGGCGGCATTGCTCACTTATCTTGGAGCCTTCACACTTCAAGTGGCGTGACCATCAACCAAGCTCTTCATTCTCATAAGTTCCTCTCTTCTCCGTCTTTTCATTTCATTTCCAAGTTCATTCGATTTCAAAAACATGTCTAGGATCTTTCTATTCGGTGTTTTGAGCTTAAATTCATGTAGTGTTCGGTTCTTATGCTATTTTGCTGGATTCAATTGTTTCTTCTTCATTTCTTCTTAATTTGTTTGGTGCATTTCAGTTCTTAAGCTTTTTAAACGGTGCATTTGCTTTCTTGTTCAATTTAATCGGTTCAATTGGCAAGAAATGGGTCTTCCATGTGAGTTTGGTGTTTGGTGCAAGTTTTGGTGAGTTCTTGAAACATAGAACATTGATCCATTTCTATTAAAAGTGCCTATTCATTCTCCAACTCAAGTTGATTCCATAAAATGTCAAAGAATCATCTATATCTAGCTAGTGGAATCATATCATGTGGTATCTAGAGTTTAGGTTTGTTCTTGTTTAAATTTGAGTTGTGTTGTACTTTTAATTCAAGAGCTCTATAATTCTTGTTGTTTATCTTTCTGTTTTTAGGCTTAATTTTGAGTTTTATTGCTGTTTTCTTATTTGTGCCTATCATATGTTTGTGTCTTTTCCTTTTTGAATCCATACAAGTTTTGTCATAGTCATGTTTTTCCAAGAATGTCATCACTTCTTGTAGTCCTTTTATTGTATTTTTTTGTTTCTTGCTTTGATGTAATACAGTTTTTATGAACTTGTGTCTTGATCCTTTGTGCATTTTATTTTTAGTATTTAGTTCATACTTGTATTTTAGACCTATACAAGTTCCTATACATCATTTCTATTATGTCTTTGCTAGTTCTTAATTCTATTTTTCTTTCCTGTTAGGATTCCTCTGTTTTTCTAAAAACATGCTCACTGTTTCGATTTATTGCAATTGATTTACTCACTGGAAATTTCTGAAATTCTGGATTTGTGTTCTTTAAAGTGTTATAAAAGAGTAGAAAAAAGAAGTACTTCAAAATTCAAAGTACAAAAAAAATGATAAATCAAAAACAAAAAGTGTGCAATTCTGCCGAAAAAAATACGGTAATCTGGCAGCGATTTTGGAAAATTTATCTCAATTAATTGGCTTACTATTTTTAAGTAATTCCAGTGCCATTGTTGAGCTAAGATCTTGAACTTTTTGTGGTTACAATTTAATAATCCAGTTCGCTTTATATCATTCCAGATAAATCGGTGAACATCAAGCACAGTTTGCATAAAAAAAATTTCAGTAGTTCTGTTTTTTTTTTGTTTTCTCCATCTACTCTAGTGCTTTTCTTTAGGTATCTTTTGTGTGCCTTCTTTTTCATTGAGTACCTTATTTTCTTGCTTGTCTTTTGTTCATTAATCTTTGAGTTTGTCATATATCTAGTATTCCTTTTGTTATAGCCTTTTATTGTTTACACCTTTTCTTGTTTGTCTTTCATTGATTCTTTGGTTTTGTGGTGATTTGCTTTGAGATTGTGTGCTCTTGCTTTGACATCTTTCATTTGAGGATACTAAAGGCCTCAAGATCAGATTGGTAAAGAGGAGTATTCTTTCTTTGGAGTGATTTAAGTGACACTTCACTTCGGCATCTTGCTCCAATTTCTTTTTGCTAACCTTGATTTCTTAACATTGTTTGCTGTTTTCTTTTATAAATGGCTTCATATTCCAGCAGTGCTGCTTACAAACAACACTCTCCTAGTAAAGCTTCTGTTCTTGGTGAATTAAAAGAGGCAAAACGAACCATTACACTCCAAGATGAAGCTATTAGACGGTTGGAGGAAAAATTGCAAAGAGTTGAAATGAAGCAAGCTAGGTCCTCTCATTCTATCCATGAAGAGCGTCATTCTCATAGACCTTCATCTAGAGGCTCTTCCAATGATCATGGCCGTGAAGAGGAACATAGAAGAAGGAGGTCTCATCCCCACTTTCATGGATATAGACCTCATGCTCATGGAGATAGACATCACCGTGAAGATGGCCACTACCAAGACGCCAAGGCTAAGCTTCCTTTGGTCAAAATTCCTAGTTTCAATGGGGATAGTGATCCTAATGTGTACCTAGATTGGGAGGCTAAATGTGAACAAATTTTTGAGATCCATGAGGTCCAAGATGACCACAAATTTAAGCTAGCCACCTTAGAGTTTAGTGATTATGCCATGAAATGGTGGCATAGTGTTGTAAAGGACATTATCTATCACAAGGGTCCTCCCGTGGACTCTTGGAACTCTTTAAAGGATCAAATGCGCCTTAGATTTGTGCCACCACACTTTAGGAAAGACCTCATGTTGAGACTCCAACGGTTTCAACAAGGCACGCTAAGTGTGGATGCTTATTTCAAAGAATTAGAAATGCTTTTGCTTAAGGTAGATATGCGTGAGAGTGAGGAAGCTATGATAGCTAGGTTTGTGAGTGGTCTAAGGAAGGATATTCAAGATATTGTTGAGCTTCAAGAGTATTCATCATTGGGTTCTTTGGTTCATCTTGCAATGAAGGTGGAAGCCCAACTTGCTAAGAAAAATACTTTAAAAAATGCTCCCAATGATGGTTACTACAACAATTCTTGGAAGAACAAAAAGTCTTTTTCTAAATTTCCTTCTAAAGATTCTTCTTTCAAACCAAAGGAATCTAAGCCTTCTACTTCTATGCCTAAATCACCAACTAAATCGTCTAGTAAGAAATGCTTTAAGTGTATGGGTTATGGTCACATTGTGGCTAATTGTCCTTCTAAAAGGAATATGTTTGTGCATAATGGAATTGTCATGAGTGAGCATGATTTGGATTCACCTAGGCATTCTTCACATTCTAGAGCATCTAGTGAGAATGAGAGTGAGAGTCCACTTGAAGGAGATTTGTTAGTTGTGAGAAGACTTCTTGGCCAAGTTTCACAACCTTTTGATGAAAGTCAAAGGGAAAATATTTTCCATACAAGATGTCTTATTCAAAACAACATTTGTTCTTTAATAGTGGATGGGGGTAGTTGTGCTAATGTGGCTAGTACAAGAGTAGTAGATAAACTTGGATTGCCTACTATCTCTCATACAAAGCCCTACAAATTGCAATGGCTTAGTGAAGTAGGAGAAATTATTGTGAATAAACAAGTCCTCATCCATTTCTCTATTGGAAAATACAAAGATGAGGTATTATGTGATGTTGAGCCCATGGAAGCAACACATGTTCTTTTGGGAAGGCCTTGGCAATATGATAGAAAAGTTTTTCATGATGGCTTTACCAACAAACTTTCTTTTGATTTCCATGGTCACAAGGTTACTTTGAAATCTCTCTCTCCAAGAGAAGCCCATGAGGACCAAATTCTTATGAAGAAAAAGAGGGAGAGTGAAAAAGAAAAGAGTCCCAAGCCTACGCTTCTTGTGTCTAGTCATGAGGTCCAAAGGGAGATAGTGGCTCACAATCCTATAGTCTTAGCTATCCCTAGACCTCTTAAGTTAGAACCACTTGTTGATAGTCCTCATTGCTTGGATAATTTGGTAAAGGAGTTTCAAGATGTGTTTCAAGATCCTCCAAAAGGCCTTCCACCTTTGAGAGGGATTGAGCCCCAAATTGATTTGATTCCGGGATTTTCTTTACCTAATCGTCCGGCCTATAGGACCAATCCAAGTGAAACCAAGGAAATTCGCCAAGAAATTGAGGCTTTGATTGAAAAAGGTTGGGTCCAAGATAGCATGAGCCCTTGTGCTATGCCTATTATCCTTGTCCCTAAGAAAGATGGCACATGGAGAATGTGTTCGGATGGTAGGGCTATCAATAACATTACAATTAAGTATAGGCATCCCATACCTAGGCTTGATGATTTGTTGGATGAATTGCATGGTTCCAAAATTTTTACAAAGATTGATCTTAAAAGCGGCTACAATCAAATCCGTATCAAACCGGTGATGAATGGAAGACGGCTTTTAAGACCAACTTTGGTTTATATGAGTGGTTAGTTATGCCCTTTGGTTTAACTAGTGCTCCAAGTACTTTCATGCGCCTCATGCATCATGTTCTAAGACCTTTCATTGGTAAGTTTGTTGTTGTTTATTTTGATGATATCCTCATTTATAGCTTATCTTTGAATGACCATAGGATGCATGTTAGACAAGTTTTAGAAACCCTTAGGAAGGAACACTTGTATGCTAACCTTGCTAAATGTATGTTTGCACTTGATCATATAGAATTCCTAGGGTTAGTTGTGAGTAGCAAAGGGGTCCATGTGGATCAAGCTAAGGTGGTGGCCATTCAAAATTGGCCCACGCCTACTACTATGAATGAAGTCCGAAGTTTTCATGGACTTGCTTCTTTTTATAGAAGATTTGTACCTAACTTTGGTACAATAGCTGCACCTCTCAATGATATAGTAAAAAAGGATGTGGTTTTTCAATGGGGAGAAGCACAACAAAAAGCTTTTGATGTTTTAAAAGAAAAATTGACTAATTCTCCCATTTTAGCTCTTCCTAATTTTGCTAAAACATTTGAGATTGAGTGTGATGCTTCAAGTATAGGTATTGGGGCTGTTCTCCTTCAAGAGGGCCACCCCATAGCTTATTTTAGTGAGAAATTGAAGGGGAGTCATCTCAACTATTCCACTTATGATAAAGAATTATATGCACTTGTTAGAGCTTTTTTTACTTGGCAACATTATCTTTTTCCTAAAGAGTTTGTGATTCATAGTGATCATGAATATCTTAAATATTTGAAAAGCCAAAACAAACTTAACAAGAGGCATGCTAAGTGGGTGGAATTCCTTGAGCAATTTCCTTATGTGATAAAGCATAAGCAAGGCAAAATTAATATTGTGGCCGATGCACTTTCTAGACGATACGCCTTGCTAAATCTTTTGGGTTCTCAATATCTTGGCTTTGATCACATTAAGGATCTTTATCATGATGACCTTGATTTTTCTCTTATCTATCAAGAGTGTCTCAAAGGAGGACACAAAGATTTTTTTATACAAGAAGGCTTTCTTTTTAAAGGAAAACGTCTTTGTGTTCCTCAAAGCTCAATTAGATTATCTCTTGTTAGAGAAGCACATGAGGGAGGTTTAATGGGTCACTTTGGGGTTGCAAAAACTTTGGATGTGTTGCATGAACATTTCTATTGGCCTCATATGCATAAACATGTTCATAGTTTGTGTGAAAAATGCATAGCTTGCCGCAAAGCTAAATCTAGAATGCATCCCCATGGTTTATATACTCCTCTCCCTATCCCTTCAATGCCTTGGGTTGACATATTTATGGATTTCATCTTAGGATTACCCAAGACATCAAAGGGAAAGGATTCCATTTTTGTGGTAGTGGATCGTTTTTCAAAGATGGCTCACTTTATTCCTTGCCACAAAGTGGATGATGCATGTCATATTGCAAACCTCTTCTTTCAAGAAGTGGTTCGTTTGCATGGGATTCCTAGAACTATTGTGTCCGATAGAGATTCCAAGTTCTTGAGTCACTTTTGGAAGACCTTGTGGGGTAAGCTTGGTACTAAACTTTTATTTTCTACCACTTGTCACCCACAAACCGATGGTCAAACCGAAGTGGTAAATAGAACTTTAGGACAACTATTGAGATGCTTCATTTCCGGGAATCCTAAAGTGTGGGAGAATTTACTACCCCATGTTGAATTTGCCTATAACCGTGTAGTAAATTCCACCACTTCACATTCTCCTTTTGAGGTTGTCTATGGGTTTAATCCCTTAACACCTCTTGATCTTCTTCCTATTCCCATACTTGAGGATGTCTTGTGCAAAGATGGGGATGAAAAAGCTTCTTTTGTGAAAACTTTGCATAAAGACATCAAGATGAGAATTGAGAAGAAGGTTGGCAAGTATGCTGAACTTGCCAATAAAAGGAGAAAATCATTGTTATTTGATGAGGGTGATTGGGTTTGGCTTCACTTGAGGAAATATCGTTTTCCTACTCAAAGGAAGTCCAAACTAATGCCTCATGGTGATGGACCTTTCCAAGTCCTAAAGAGGATTAATAACAATGCTTATGAGTTAGATATGCCTAATACATACCTTGGTAGTCATACATTTAATATCAGTGATCTAACTCCTTTTTCTGTAGGTCTCCAGAATTCGTGGTCGAATTCTCTCCAACTCGGGGAGTATGATGGAGATCAAGATCAAGAAGAAATAGAAGCCAACAATCAAGGACAAGAGGAGGTAGAGGCCCAAGTAGAAGACGCTCAAAGAGTCAATAGCCCACCTCATAGGCTTACAAGAAGCAAATTTAAGGAATTAGGAAATAGTGGAAGATTGTTTTATCTTTTGATAGTTTCTTGTGTATTAAAAGGTGCTTAGAGGGAAACATTAGACACCTCTTTTGTAAAAGCATCTTTAGGCTTTAGTTTAGGAAATTCTAGAAGCTTGGGAGTGAGCTTAGTAGGGGGCGTGAGCTTAGGAGCTTTTTGGGTAGCTTAGGGAATAAGCTATGTAAATGACCGGCCCTTACTCCTATAAAAGGAGGGCTTAGGTCCTTCATAAATCAGATTTGAGAATTATAGTAGCAAAACTCTCCCAAATTGGTGATTGAGTGTGTGAGAACTTGTTTTCTCCTCTTCCTTGTCTCATCTTGAGTGCCTTGGTTCTCTCAAATGGCGGCATTGCTCACTTATCTTGGAGCCTTCACACTTCAAGTGGCGTGACCATCAACCAAGCTCTTCATTCTCATAAGTTCCTCTCTTCTCCATCTTTTCATTTCATTTCCAAGTTCATTCGATTTCAAAAACATGTCTAGGATCTTTCTATTCGGTGTTTTGAGCTTAAATTCATGTAGTGTTCGGTTCTTATGCTCTTTTGCTGGATTCAATTGTTTCTTCTTCATTTCTTCTTAATTTGTTTGGTGCATTTAAGTTCTTAAGCTTTTTAAATGGTGCATTTGCTTTCTTGTTCAATTTAATCGGTTCAATTGGCAAGAAATGGGTCTTCCATGTGAGTTTGGTGTTTGGTGCAAGTTTTGGTGAGTTCTTGAAACATAGAACATTGATCCATTTCTATTAAAAGTGCCTATTCATTTTCCAACTCAAGTTGATTCCATAAAATGTCAAAGAATCATCTATATCTAGCTAGTGGAATCATATCATTAGGGTTCCTAAATTATGGTTTTTTAACATGGCTTTTCCTTTTTCGTGAATGGTTGTGCAATGCCAATTCCAGCAGATGCTGCAAAACAATGACAGAGCACCCTTCAGGTAATGGTTTTTGAATTTGAATTTGAATTTCTGATTTCTAGCGGTTTTCTTTTTTCTTTTCCCATTCTCTTTGTCTCAGAAACCTGAGTACTCTCTTTTCTCTCAAACCCTAATCGCAACCCTTCATTTCAACCTTCTGCCCTCCCTTCTCTCCTTTTCCTTTACTCATTTTCACCATTTCAGCAACTTTAGAGATGTCGTATTTGAAAGTATTTTTTCCCAAAAACACCATTCGACATTTAGAAATGGCGCGCGTTTTGAAATTTGAAATGACAATGACGACTATTTTTCACTATGTATACAATGTTGTATAAAGCCATTATTTCATTTCTGTTAGGTTTTGTTCTTTTCATTTGACATTGAACTAGGTAATCTTTTATACCGTTTCTAGGGTTGAGTTCGTGTTCTAAGGTTGTAAGCATGTGTCATTTCATTTCTCTTTATTTTTGCCTTTATGATATTTTGTTCTTTTGATTTGTTCATCTGATTCAACCTTTTCAGTGTATTTTACCTCATTTATGTTGAGTTCGTGTTCCAAGTTTGTAAGCATGTGTTCATCTTATTTTTAATTTTTGGCTTTTTGATATTTTTATTTATTCATCTAATTTTTTCTTATGGTTTGTTCATCTCATCCAACTTATTCAGTGTGTTTGTTTTTCGTCATTACTGTTGAGTTCAATTTTTTCATGGTTTGTTGCGGTGCATTTCATATTTATTTTCAATTTGTTTTGGGCCTTTTCTCATTGGATTCATCGATTCAATTCATATGTTTTTTAGTTTTTTTTCTTCCTCATTGTTTTGCTGCAAGTTGGATGGTTTTCATATTGATAATGGTTCTGTCACATGTTTTCTTCCGCACTGAATTTAACAGGGTTTCATTTTGGGTGTATTTGGGGCCATTGCTTTTCTAGAACGTGGTGTAGAAAAATCATAGAGCACCTAAAAGGTAATTTCTTTTTGAATTTCAAATTTCCATTGTTATTGGTTTTGACATTTGTCATATTTGTTACTGCTAATATTTAAATATTTTCTTTATATTGGTTTAGTAGACTTTATTGCGTAGGCTGTATTTGAAGAAAAATGGTATGAAGAACACACAGTCTGAAGAACACACTCACGCTACTACTTATTGTGTAAGCTACATTTGAAGAACAATTTGTAGGATAAAAAAACTTTCATTTGTAGGATTGATACAAAGATCAAATAATTCTTTGATTGTTTAAAGAAATATTTTGTATACTCCGATGAAAGAAGTCTATATCATTTTTTGATGTAAAATGTTTAGATTATGTTCAAGGTAATTTGAGTTATATGATTGATACCAGGATAAAAGATTTCTTTGATTGTGTAAAGAGACATTTTGTTTACTTTGATGAAAGAAATCTATATCAATGTAAAATCAAATTTTGATGTAAACTGTTTAGATTAGATGTTGAACCAAGTGTGTTCAAGCTTTGAAGAATCCAAACCCTTTGAAGGATGATGGAAGGCTAGTTGTTCTTGTTGTTGCTGAGCTGTCTTTTAGATAGGATCTGGGGTAGATTTAATGTGTAATCCATTCTTGATTGAATCCAAAGCATAAGCATTCTCAATCTTTTTAAAAGAAAATTGTTTTTCAAACTAAGTGAAAAATAACCTGTTGTTTTGTCAAAACAACCGATTGTTTTAAACAACCGATTGAAAGAACTTAACAGCTGGCTGGAAAAGAGAATGAAAGCACTAGAAGAAGAGCTGGAAAAATCTAAAAAGGATTTTAAAAATCTTGAAACACATTTCAAAAACTCTTCTTGCAAGTGTGACACTCTCATTTGCGAAAATTGTGAAAACCTTGAGAAGAAAGTGCATTATCTTGTGAACACTGTGGATAAGCTTTCAAAAGGAAAATCTAACTTTGAGAATGTTTTGGCATCTCAAAACTGTGTTTTTGGAAAAGCTGGTTTAGGTGTTAATCCACAAAACAAACAAGATAAGTTTTCAAAAAAAATTTCAAGAAAGCCAGTAAAACAACCGATTGTTAAGTCGAAACAACCGGTTTTTACATGCTTTTACTGCATGAAAAAAGGTCATTCGGTTAGATTCTGCAAAATAAGAAAGTTTTCTATTCCAAGAGGCTTCATGAAATGGATTCCTAAAGTATGTGAGGTTTCAAATGAGAAAAAGAAATCAATTGGACCCACATTTGTGAAGGGGCCAAATATTGTTGCTTGAACTCATGTTTGTGCAGGAAATATAAAGAAGAGTGAGGGACTGAGTCATCTGATCAAGTTCTTGGAAGAAATAGGTTAACATTGAAGCTGAATCAATGTTCTGTATCTGTCCAAAGGCTCTCAATGGTCAAAAAGAGAGGCTTCTTGATCAAAAGCACATGGCTCATTGAAAGAACATCATAAAGGATAAGACCTTCCTTATCTCTAACCTTTATTCTTGTTCAAGTCTATATTCATGCTTAAATATCTCTATTAAAATGTTCAAATTCATCTGTTTTGAACTCATTCTGCTTACAATTAAAAATTCAAAATTAGTTTTACTGCTGCAGAAAAACAACCGATTGTTTCCTCGAAACAATCGATTGTTTTGTGTCTGACAGCACTGTGAAGAAATCAATTTAATTCTTTTTTGAATTTCTATCTGTTGCAGATCAAATTAAAGAAAGAATCCTTGATCAATGAACCTGTGTTGAAAGCTGATCACATTCAGAAAGAAGTTACAACAGTCATAAAGGAATATATTCCACAATCTTGAAAATTTAAGAGCTTTTATGAGTAGTCAAAGATCACATGTGATGACCTTGTGATGACCATGTGATTTTATGCTTTTTCTGACGTTTTTTATGCAGGGCTTGGTCAAGTCTTTTCTCTCTGAAAATCTGGTACCCACTCACGTCATTGAATGCTGTATGATTATGTTTTTGCTATAAAATTTGTTGCAGCTGATATCTTTCACAAGAACAACCAATTGGGCCATCTCTTGCAACGTCTCTTGCAATTCTTGTGAGTTTTTCTCTACTCCTTTTCTGCCATCATGGAATCAACTCCTCCCACCTCAAAGAGAGTTAAAACTAGAGCAGTAAGGTCTGGAGGAAGGCTAGAATGATGGTTTTCTGGAGATAATGATCTAATTGAAAGGTATAGGTTTGAGACTAGCACCAAAGTGGTAAACAACCCCAAAGTTGTTTCCTTTGATTGGCTGAAAAACCAAAAACTAGATAATGTAAGGAGGCTGCTCAAAGATCAATCTCTCAGAAAGTTCTTGGAGATGAAGGGGAACATCTACCCATATTTGATTAGAGTGTTCTACACAAAACTCAAATTTGAGGGAAACAACCTTGTCTCTCATGTGAAGGGTGTAGATATGGAGATCACCTATGATGTGTGGACTGCAGTGGCGGGTCTGAAGTATTCTGGCCTCAGAATCAACAAAGGGAACCTTGGTGTAGTGGAGGATTTCAATAAAGTCCAATACTACAAGGGTTGTTTGAAGAATCAAAATGCTCAAGTTAGGACTTGTTCGGTTGGAGGTTTGAGGCTTGATGAAAGGTTGGTGGCCCTTATTGTAACTTGCATTCTAACTCCAAGGGGGAGCAATCATTTTGTTCTTACAGAGGAAGACCTTGTGTATATCTACTGCATAATGAAGAATATCATAATCAATTGGATCCACATCATCAAGGAGCACATGCAAAAGGTAATGAGGTTAAGTGACTATCACTATCCATATGTTGTTTTGATTTCTAAGTTTTTGCTGTATTTTGAAGTGAACCTGGAAGATGAGATATCTGAGTTGGTCAAGTCAACTCAAGAGATGAACAATGGATCTCTCAGCAAAATAGGATTCACCAAAATAGGTGGCAAATGGATAAGCAAATATGGTGACCATGGTGCCTCATCAAGTGCTGCTGCAGATCTTGAAGAAGAAGAACATGCTACTGATATGGATTTTCAACATGAAGTTCATCCTGAAAAAAATCAAGATGTTGGACCTAGTGCTGGAAATCAGGAAGATGGAATGTCAACCATGTCTTCTTTTGAGAGATACATGGTCAATAGGCTTGATGGATTTGCGGAAAATCAAAGAAATCTCCATGATCTGTGTGTAAGCAACTTCTAGAGCATTGATAACAGGTTCAATAGCATGGATGCACGCTTCATGACTTTGGATGAACAGATTGAAGCAGTTCAGAATCAGATTTTTGATCTACAATATGCCAAAGATGATTAAAGAGGAAAAACAACCGGTTGATGTCACGAAACAACCGATTGTTTTTATGGCTTGTATCAGTTTCTTCTGTTTTCTGCTTCTGCTCTTTAATTTTGTTTTATTAAGAACAATTATCTTTATATCTCTTCTTTTTGTCTATTTGTGAAGACAAATAGGGGGAGATTATGCTGTGTGTTGTTTCAGTTTTAAATTTCTGCAAAACAGTTTATGGTTGTTTAAAGAAAGCCTTATAGGTTTTTCTGTGCTCTAATATTTTGCTCTGATATACTGTTTATGTTCTAACCCTATATCAGAAGTGCTTTGCTTAAACTGTATGTTGTAGGAACTGCTTCAGATTCAATCAAATCCAACACAAGCAATCAGGGATTTGTCTTCATCAAATAGGGGGAGATTGTTGAACCAAGTGTGTTCAAGCTTTGAAGAATCCAAACCCTTTGAAGGATGATGGAAGGCTACATGTGCTTGTTGTTGCTGAGCTGTCTTTTAGATAAGATCTGGGGTAGATTTAATGTATAATCCATTCTTGATTGAATCCAAAGCATAAGCATTCTCAATCTTTTTAAAAGAAAAGTGTTTTTCAAACTAAGTGAAAAACAACCTGTTCTTTTGTCGAAACAACCGATTGTTTTATACTTAGGAGTTTTTAGAATGGTTGAAAACTGTTTTTATGGTTGACTTGCTGTCAAAACCAAAACAACCGATTGATTCGTGGAAACAACCAATTGTTTGTTTTTGTACCATAACAGAAAACTGTTTTGTGCTTTGACTGAGCATTAAATGATTTTCTAACTGTTTACGCTCCAGTTTTTAATGCTTTGACCAATCTTTTAATGCAATGAATAGTTTGTTAAGATTTGATAACAAACAACAACTTTGAATATATACAGAAAAACAAATTTGAGTTTTTCAAGTTTTTGAGATTTTGAAAAGTTGAGAATTGCTTAGAGATTGAGTTTGATCAAAGAGTGTGAGATAAGATTTTTTATCTTGTATGGATTTCAGATTTGTTTTGTAACAAGTGTAATCCTTTGTATCTGTTGAAAGAAACCTTGTGTGTTTGCTGAGAAGTGTTGTGTGTTCTTGAGGGGATCAAGATCAACATTCTTAGTGTTGTTGTGCTGGACCAAAGGGAGTGTGTGTCTTGAGGGGATCAAGGTCACTTCTTTGGTTGTGTTGTAAGTGATCTAGGGTTGATTGCTTAGTGGATTCCCCAGTTGTTTCTGGGAAGACTGGATGTAGCTATGGGTTTAGAGTGAACCAATATAAACCTCTGTGTGCATTCTCTCTATCCTTAATCTCTTTAAATTCAGTTTTGTTATTTGTGAACTGGTATAAACAACCGATTGTTTCTGCGAAACAACTGATTGTTTTTCTGGTGCTGTGTTTTTTGCTTTGTGTTTTGGCATTTGTGAACTGGTATAAACAACCGATTGTTTTTCTGGTGCTATGTTTTTTGCTTTGTGTTTTAGCAATTGATTTCCTTATCAATTGTTTCTCGAAGTAATTTCATTGTTGGCTTAAAAGTTTACGAAAACCCTCTTTAAACCATTCACCCCCCCCCCCCCCTCTAGTTTATAGCCATACATTCTAACATTAGATTCAAGGTCATTTCCTTTGTTTTGTGTAAAGATATGAATATGTTGTCATTGTTTGGAAACTATTTTCAATTGCATTTTGTTTTGGAAACCATAACATGTTAATAATATTATTAACGTAACATTACATTCAGATGATATAAAAAAATATAATGACATTGATTTCCATTCAATATTATTTAAATCATTTTATGAACATTGAATAAATTAGAAGGCCTAAGAATTAATGAATAAATGGAATAATATGAAAATATTTCTAAGTATAGATTCATAACTGAACTTATGACGAATTATACCAAATAGTAGTATTGGTGTCAATCATTATCTCTTTTGAAGATTAATAAACTTCATCAAATTTTTATTATATTAATATTATGGTTATTATTTTTATTTTTATTATATTAAGATTATAATAATAATAATTATTATATTAAGATTATGATTATTACTATTATATTAATATTATGATTATTACTATTATATTAAGATTATGATTATTATTATTATTATATTAAAATTATGATTATTATTAAATTAAGATTATTATTATTATTATTATTATTATTATATTATAACTTTAATATTAATAATAATATTTGATTATTAAAATTAAAATCTATATTTATAAGTTGTAGTCTGGGATATCATCTGAAATATCTTTTCAGTTTCTCACTTCTGCATTGTCATAGTTAGCTATTGTCTTCTTTTGCTTCTTTCTTTCGAATATGGCAAACAGATCCTCCATGCGTTCAGAAACAAGGTCCTGCAACTGTTCAGGTTTTATCCTATTCCTTTTTTTCATATTCTATTAGTTTTCTTTCTTATATGCAAAAGCTTTCTTCAATTTTTGTTTTGTTTTGTTTTTGTTCTCTGTTTCTGATCAAAGTTGCAAATTTTGATCTTCTCTACCATCTTTTCATTTTTTGTTTGTCAATATGTTTTCTCATGCTTTTTCTCAATTTGTTTGGTCTTTGGTTCTCTGTTTCTGATCGAATTTGGAACCTTGACATGTTTATGAATATGTTTTCACCATTTTTGGTTGTTTATGGTTGTTCCTGCCGGTAGACCTGGGTCGTCCTTATGCGCGGCTTGTCCTAACGAGCTAGGGCACCTTTGTTCTGCCTCGTTTGTGAGTACCTGAAAAAAGAAGAACAAAGGGGCGCCCTCGCGGCCGTTTGCACTCCGACGATCAAGTCAGCTAGCGAGAAACACAAAAGTAACTAGAGACTGTATGATTATCTCAATGACTGGAACTGTGTTGCCCTAATTGCCTTGTGCTCACAGCTGGGTGTGCCGTCAAGAACAACTAGGGTTTAGTGCTCTGTATAACTATGAAAGCGTACCTTACTAGGGCTCTTTGTGCCCTTTATATAGGGGAGAACTAGGGTTTACCTCTGCGTTGCTTGCTATTATCTAGGGTTCCTTGGGGAAGGTCCTTGCGCCGCTATCTTTAGGATCTTAGCGTATCCGGCCCATGGACTTCCCTTATCTGGAGTGCAATGTATAACCTTGCGGCCACTTGGGCTTTAACTTAAGCGTCGTATCTCTTGTGCCATCATACTCCGTGGGTGCCCTAACTAATCACGCGTCATGCATGCAACCTTCCCTGGATATCTTTAATGAGCACGTGGGCATTGCCACGTGCCCCCTTTGACTCGATCATTTATTCTGTGCGGAGGGTCCCACAGTGCCGCCACCCAACTTTAGGGCGATGTCTTACTTTGCGCGATGCTTCTCTTGGGCGATGGGCGATGATCCATCTTGGCGGTGACACATCTCGGCGATAACCGATTATTTATACGGAAGAACGCCGCTTCTACATACGGCGACTACGTTGACTATGTTGACTATACGCGACTATGTTGACTTCTTGACCACCTACCTTTCTCTTGTCCATGTCATCACACCCGATGACCTGGACGGTACAATGGTTCTCTGTTTTTTACTTTTTTCACCATTACTGTTTTTGACATTTGTGATTTATTGCCATTTATAATGTGTTTATATGTTAATTTTATTGTTTCTGATGAATATTTAAATCCATTACCAATTTTCTATGTTACTGCTAATATGCAAATATTTGTTTACCATCTGTTATAGCACCACTTATACCAAATTTTCCAAATTTGGATGACATATTGACAAAGGAAACCAAAGGAAAGTTCCAAATGATGAACATGTTAGACGAGGTTTGTTGTCTTCTATTTTTTTTGGATTTCAGATTACTACTTTTTTTTATATATTATGCAAAACAATGTCAGAATTATTTTATGTTTTGAGGATATTATGATTACTATTATGTATGACAAGTTATGTATTGCATTGTATAGTTGTGCTATTTTGTAGGTTTGTATGTTTTAATCATCAATGGATGAAGATTGTTAGAGTATGCTGAAAGTTCTACCATAACAAAGTTGCAGAGGTGAACCAGAATGTTCCACGACATTGTTATAAGATTGAAGATTGTTCATACAATATTTTAAACATGTATGAGATTTGATTATTAATGTGAATAATCAAATGTATTGTTTGTATCTTTCAAATGTGTTATGCAGTGCATGACTTTAACCCGTGTAATGCATTTATTAATAGGTTGTAATAAATGAGATTTCAAGCGTAGTATTGGATTTGAGCTCAAACATTCTTTCTTTGGTGACATTATGATGAATAGATTGCCCAACTATTGCTAAACTTTATTGATCTTTGTGAATACAATTACGCAAAGGAATTTGCATTAAGCCTTATGATTTTTGTGAATGATAGTTATGACATTCAAATTCAAGTAAGTTAAGATGCAATTTTGTAAGAGTTGTTGAATTTTGACATTAACATCATGTTGTAGAAGCTTCTAGTAATTCTGAAAACAAATTGCATAAAAAACCATCTCCTTTTAAGACATTGTGCATATATAAGCTAAAGACAAGAGTTTTGATTTCATCCACAAATTGGATGAGAATGAGCAATTTATCTTCAAAATCAATAAGCAAATGTTGAAGCACAACCTGCCCTAGAACAATAGTGATAGTAAGATTGATACCATGATCGGATGAAGTAAATATTAGAATAGTTGTGTTTAAGCTGTACGCGTTAAAAGAAGGATCTCATCAAATTCTCTTCCATTACGTGGGGGATAACTGTTTTGATGTAACGATATTTGAGGATACGTTGTCCGAAAATACTGTCGTAGATTTTTTTCTAGAGATTGAAAGGCGAAGCTCAATAACGTATCATGCACTTGTGCATTTTACACTAACTTTGACTGTTTCCAGTGCACAACAAGTCATCTGGTATTTTTATAACCAACTTTTGCTTTACATATATTAAATGAAAATGTATTTTTTTTCACAATTGCAAATATTTAACTTTTTATTGTTGTGTAGGATTTGCCTGTGACTTTTGCAGTTTATATGCGAAGAGTTAGATTCCAAAATGTCACTTTGCACGGTCCGAACGAACAGGTGCAATGCAAAGTTCTAATCCGAAATGTTCCCAAAAAGACTGTCAAATTGGTAAGTGGATGGAAAGAATTCTGCAAGGAACACTCACTTCAAGAGAATGATAAAATTATTTGTGAAGCAAATGATGAGCATACATGATAATACTTTCGAGTTATCATTATGAAAATAATTTGATTGAAAATTTATTGTAATGTATTTGGGAGTCATGATTGTTTTTAAAGCTTGATAAAAAGGATAATTTTTTAATTTTAGTTTGACTTAATGTGGGCAACAATATAGGTTGCTCAAACATTATTAATATTTATAACTATTATATTTATGTTTTCTAACTTATGTTTTTTTTGTGATTTGTTATTTTGTATAAATATGACATCTTTGTTATATTGTATAAATTTCTTTACTTACAAATTGTATGAGATCGATTGTATTAGGTGAAGATATATATTTTGTAAAATTTATTATTATTATTAAAACATTTCAATTTAAGGTTGTATAAAAATATTTATATAAGACACTTTAAGACATCTCTATAAATCTTTATTGTAACAAAAAAATTAAAATATATACCTACATAAATTACAATTATTTAATTAGTTATTAATATATTAATAATATTTCATAAATACAATTTTTCCCATTTTATAGATAAAATCTTTCTCCTGCTATAATAACCTAGTATGTATAAATACAAAATATTTTAAAAAAATAAGGGTAATATATATATATATATATATATATATATATATATATATATATATATACACGCTCGTATATAATATTGTTATTATAATTCCTAATAAAACAAACACATGTAAGGGTAAATTATTAAAATAATTTTTTAACATACATATATAAAAAGTAATTAGATTATAAATAATTCAGTTTTTTTTTCAATCAACATAAACATACAAGATCCATGTATCAACTATGATAATTCAATTTCATCTCATTACCCATATATAACAACCATATAGACCACACATAAATCTGTACATAAAGAATGTTCAAAAAGTACAATATCAACTTACGTCTTCCGGAAGACTTGTATTAAGTATATTCTATTAGAGACTAACATCTGATCCAATACCCAAGACCTATATTTACAAGCGAACCTAAGAGAAAGGATCATGATAAGTTCATTACAACCCAAATTGTGTATCTACATGTGGTCACAATGTGTAAGAACACTCCATTTAGCTTCTCACCACCTGATATCTTAGTACATGTGATTTAGACTATAAATGAAGTTATGTGATATCTATTACAACCTAGGTGTCAATACTTAATACACAATCAAACAATGACTCACATTATTCCAAATGTATGACCTCAATTTCATTTGAATTCTATCATTCCCACTAATAGTTTTCATACAACACACATCAATTAAAAATTTCACAAATCAAATGAATAACAAACTAATACTCACTTTACATTTATAAAATCAATCATACATAATAATTCAATTCATTGAATAGACAAGAAGAAAAGAAAAGAAAGAAATTCTTATTATTTTGATTAAAAATTTGGCCGTGAAGGCTGATTTTCGATGTTGTTTTCATTTGAGAAAAATGAATAATGTATATTGCAGACATTTTTCTTATTCTTTTGATCAATTTCTTATTTTTTGTGTTAATATATTTATAGTAATATTATGTTGAGATTGAAGTAACAGTTAAATTTTCATTAAAATAAAGTAGTATTATTTAGAGTATAATTTAATTATTATTTTCTGAAAAAAATTTAGTTCAATTTTTTTTATCTAAACCACAGATTTAAAATTTGATTTTTTTATTTGGAATAGTAAAGTTTAATTATTACCAAATATATGTAATATAAGAAAGAGTACAATTAAATCTAAATGCTTGCCCTTTTAATTCAAAATTCTATAACTTTAAACACTTAAATATTTTTAAATTATAATATGTTTTTTTTCTAAAAAATAAAAAAGTTCTAAAACAGATTTCCAAATTCTCATTCATATATATATATATATTATAAATGATTAAATAAAAATTAATTTTAAAGATAAAAATAATTAGTTATTGCATTAAGTTAAATGTTACTTTATAAATTAAAAAAAATATTAGTATCTAAAATAGTTTATATTATTATTAAAAAATTATAAAATAGTTTTTAAATTTGTATTTAATATTAGTCTTTATAAAATTATTTTTATTATAAATAAAGTAAATTCTATATTATTCTTTAATTATAAATTAATGATTAATTTAAAATATACGATAATTAGTTAAAACCTTGAACTTAAATATTAATTTAGAAATAATTTTATAAATTTTATTAATAATATAAATTATTTTAGATATCAATAATTATTTAATTTATAAATTATTATTTAATTTAACAAATTTAATAACTAATTATTTCTTATTTTTAAAATTAATTATTATTTAATAAAAAATATATATTATTTAATAGCGTCATAATCGAATGTTAACTTTACAATAACTCTAACTCTGATCCTAATCCTAACTCTAACTGTGATCCTGATCCTAATCCTAATCCTAACTCTAACTCTAAATCTGATCCTAATCCTAACCGTAATTCTAACTCTAACACCATTACTAGCCTTTAGGGGTGGCAAAGCGGGCCAGCCCGCCCCGCAAAGTTATTGCGGGTTAGAATTCCCGACCTGCCCCGCATAAGAGCTGGCCCGCAGGTTTGCGGGCCAGCCCGCGTTTCTTTTTTTTTTAAATTAAATATTATTTTTTTAAATTTTGTTATTAAAAAATTGTTAAATTAAACCTATATATTTGTTACTATCAAATCCAAAAAAAAATTCTTCCTTTTCAAACATAGTCAAACATCAAAAAATCAAACATTAAGATAAATATCAAATATCACTATTCTTCCACTTCCAAAACATTAAACATACCTAATTCTAAAACATTAAACATAAACATAAACATTAATTAAAAAACATTAAACATAAACATTATTGACATTCTTCCATTTCAATAACATTGGATGTCGCCTTAGAAGAACTTTCATCCATTTTTTCATAATTATAATCTTCCCCGTCATCTGCACACATTAAAAAAATGACATTTTTTTTTCTTGCGGGTTAGCGGGCTAGCCCGCCCCGCCCCGCTGCTGGCCCGCGCGGGCTGCGGGCTAATGCGGGTTAGCGGGTTGAAAAGGTTAGCCCATCCCGCGTTTTTTACATGCGAGCCGCGGGCCAGCCCGCATGGCCCGCCCCGCTTTGCCATCCCTACTAGCCTTTATCTTTACTCTAATTTTAACTCTAACCCTAAATCATAATCCCAACCCATAATCTGAATCCTAACCTTAAACATACCTCGAACTCTAATTTTAAATCATAACCCAAACTCCTAATTATATAACCTTAACTATAATTATAATCCTAACCCTTAATCATAAATTCACAAGTGAATAAAGCATATTTATTTTTTAATATTTTTAAATACAATTATATATTTGTAATGTTACTTTTTTATCAATTAAAAAATACAATTTTAATCATACTCATCACATCACTCAAAAACTTTCATAAATTTTTTCTTAATCCATTACTATAAATGTTTCTATCTATCCTGTGAACAAACTAACCATGTTATTTTTAGGAGTTTTAAATTCGAGATCGAATTCTTTCCAACTTGGGGCATTATACAACCCAGTTAGACACAGAGATAACCAAGAACACAACAGACACTTCACAATTAAGTCATTTATCTCAGCATCTAAGACAAAACCCCACCAAACTTCAGAAGGACCTTAGCAGAAGAAGAACTCGACATAGGTCAAAGCATTAAATGTTCTTTCTTCCGGTCTTTTTAAAAGACAAGTTTATGTAAATAAATTGTGCTTATTCTGGGGGTCCAAATAGAAGAATAAACTAAAGTATGGTGCACTTAGTATATTTGGGCTTGTGCCAAAGTCCACTTTTCATGACAAGACACCTAGAATTAGGGTTTTTAACCTACTTTCTATAAGATGTAGGTTAGCTTAGGAGACACTCCTCTTTGACCTACCTTATAGAATGTTTCTTACAAATGACACCTCTACCCCTCTATCTTGCTCTCCAAGACACTCTCTCCTATAAATAAAGTGTCTTGTTGAAGATGAAGCTTTGATGATTCCAAATCTAAGAAGGATGCTTAAAGATGGGTTGCTGCTTGTGGGGGGCTTTTTGTTCTATGTATTTAGAATTTGTTAAATCACTCTTAGTCCAATCTAAAGCTAAAACAATCAAGATCTTTTAAAGAAAAATGTTTTTCAAAGTAAGTGAAAAACAACCTGTTGTTTCTACGTTTCAATCGATTGTTTTATACTTGGAGTTTTGAAAAGGATTTTGAAAAGCTAAAATTGGCTGATTTTACAAGTCAGAGCCAAATCAATCGATTGAATCGAGGTTTCAATCGATTGTTTTTTGAAAAACATAACAAATTTTGTTTTAACTGTCAAAATTGTTTTGGCTTGATATGCATATGCTTTGGGCTTTGTTTAACTAAAACAAACGACTATTTTTGTGGATTTATAACTGGGTTTTGAATCTTTATTAACACATCAATAAGATTACAGAAAATAGCTTATAATTTTTCAAAAAGATTGCAAGATTGTTATATGCTTTGCCTTGGTCAAAAGAGTGAAATAGGAGTTGTGTTTTCCTTCGTGTATCAGGTGTAACCTGTTCTATTCATACTTGTATTTTTGTTTACGTTTGAATATTGTAAAGTGTTTTGTAGTTTAAGTCAGATGGTGTTTTGATTGTGTGTGGTGGTGCTTCAAAAGGGCATGTAGTCTTGAAGGTATTAAGATAGACTGTTTGATGTGTTTGTTTTTGTAATCTGAGATTACATAGTGGATTATCCAGAGGTTGTTATGGGACTGGATGTAGCTCAGGTTATGAGTGAACCAATATAAAAACATTGTGTGTAAATCTCTTTCTCCCTCTCTGCTTTTAAATCTGTTTTTGTTGATGTGCTGGTAAGAACAATCGATTGATTCGTAGAAACAACCGATTGTTATTCTAGAAACAGTTTAAATACATTTTGTTTCTTGGATGATTTGATTGCTTTATCTGTAATTCTACATTTACTTTCATTCTTATCCAGTATTTGCGAAAATCTTTTAAAAACAATTCACCCCCCTCTTGTTTAGCCCTACATTTCTTACATCTCTTGCTTCATGTATTTGAGACATTAAATTTTGAAAGTAAAGAAACTCTGTCAGAATCTTTAGTGAGCTGAGTCTCCTATTATCTTTGGGTCTTATCTTGAGTGCGAAACACTTCAAGTGGCGACTCTTCACCACTCATCTTGGAGTATCCCCTCCTTCAAGTGGCGTGACAACTTCTCACCATCCATAAGCTTTCTCTTATCTTTTTATCTTTTCTTTTCTTCACCATGTGCCATCTCCATTCCCTCTTATGAATTTGTATTATTCTTTTTCCCTTTTCGGTTTCTATATTGTTTTCCTTTCCATTTATGCTCTTTAATTCTGGCACATCATCATCCTCCTATATTGTACTTTTCTCTTTACCCTCTAGAAGTGAACATTCACACTTACTTAACCACTTGATTTCGTGTCTAGTGAGAATCTTCTTTAGGTTTCTCACCATAATCGCTAATTCAAAATATCCTAAATAAAGTGCAACCCATAAAATGTGTGATCCTAAAATAAACTTTCATCATCATCATCATCCTATATTATATTTTTCTCTTTGCCCTCTAGAAGCAAACCTTCACAATTACTTAACCACTTGGTTAAGTTCGTGTCCAGTAGAAATCTTCTTTAGGGTTCTCACCATAATTTTTAATTCAAAAATTCCTAAACAAAGTGCAACCATAAAATATACAATCATAAAATCAACTCACATGTGAGATCAGAGCGTTTAACATGAAGAATCATGTGACAAGATTAAATTACTTTTCCAAAGAAAAAATTACACATAAAACACTTAGAATATAGTAACTACTGATAAACATAACATAACCAGATTCACAAGAAAAAATGAAAACCTCTATCATGTTTTCAAGTTTTATTTTAATGTACATTTATTTAATTTCAATCGCGTTCTATTCTTTTAATTTCATTTATTTTCTATCCATCTACATTTAACTTTAAAAAAATGAAATTTGAACTATTCTTATACAATTTTTTTTTAAATAATCTGTATTATTTCATAAATTTTAAACTAATTTTTTTATATAATATTTTTTCTGTTAAATAACTCTTTTATGCCAATTAATATTTATTAATTATAAAATCAATTTATTTTTAAACATAATTTTATGTACTTAAAATAAATTTCTCTATTGCATTGTGTATTTACTCCTACAATAATAGTTTACAAGTTTTATTAACAAAACTATTTTTTTAATTATTTATAAATAATTAAACTGTAATTAATAAAGAATGAAATTACTATTTTAAATTTTTAAGAAAATTGTATTTTCTACGTTTACCTCAATTAATATTTTTATTTAATTAAACATACTACTTAATTTTTGTTAAAAGAACATTAACCTCTATTATTAATATATTGAAATTGTCATTAATTATGAAAAATGTTTTTATAAATTTTAACCTTTACATATTATCTATAATAAATAAATCTATTTAACTTTTTTTTGTCAACTTTACAATATTATAATATAATACTAATTAATATTATCAATATTTTTTTTATTAATTTAATAGTTCAAATTTATACTTTATATTATAAATTACATATTCATTTAATTTTAAACTTATATTAGCAATGACCAGTACAAATAATTTTAATAATTTTTTTGAAATCGCGTTATTTTAAAATTATAAATTAATATATAATTTTGATTTATTATTTCTATAAATTTCTATAATATATTAAATCTTTCTTTTTATTTATTTTCTTAAAAGGAATACATTTAATCAAATTTCACAAGGATAATTTAAAAAACTCTCTTAAATTCTAGAAAAAGTAATCTTAAAAAAAGTAATCTTAAAAAATTTATTAATGGAGTAAATATATTTAATAATAAAATAACTTTAAATAAAATCATTTAACATTAATTTTGAGATGGAGTAAAATAGGAGAATAGTTGGATGAGAAAAAAGAAGGAGTTGTTATAGAAAAAAACGGAAACAAGTCAATCTTATTTACGGTAAAGAAAAAAGAGAGGAGTGTCTGTGTTGGTGAGATGATATAAGAAGGGGAGGTTTTGTCGGAATAAGATTCAAACGCTGTTTTCTGCAGTTTCTTCGTTTCTCTCTCTTTCTTCAGAAAATTAGCAGAAAAAAAAAACCCATTCAAAGAAAGAAAGAGCAATTCATTCTAATTACAATGGCAGATCAACTCACCGATGACCAGATCTCTGAGTTCAAGGAAGCCTTCAGCTTGTTCGATAAGGATGGCGATGGTTTGTTCCTATCACATCTCTTCTCTTTTTTCAATTTTTCCTTCGCATTTTCGATTCGTTAACCTCTCACTTTATTCTATAGACAAAAGATTAAATGAAACAAATTGTTAATTTCTCTTTTCTCTTTTCCCCTTTCTTTCTGGTTTTGCATCCCAACATTCTCATATTATATGGAAACATACAAGTCCGTTTAGTTAAAAGAAGTATTGTTAATGACACACATACGCCAAACCTAGTTATGGTAAATTTTATTGATTTTACAACATTTAATATATACTTTTTAAGTTGTTATTTATAAGAATTCTGTCAATTTTTTTTTTAACTTGATTTTAATTACAAAAGCTTGGATGAACTTGCAAAAATTGTTGTAGCTTGATTAGTTATCTGGAGTTTAAACCTGGGGTATGCACCGTTTTGTTTACTGAAAAACAGATTTTATTTTAATTTTTTCAATTTTATTTGAAATCCGAGGGGAAGGGATCTGAAAAGTCCGAATAAAAGATAATTTGAAAGACAATTTAAGTTTTTGTAGATTGCAGAAGCATTTAAAATCTTGTTCTCATTATGTATGTGGCATCCATCCCTTTGAGCATGATTAAGATTTGTAAGCATGAGTTAAATTGGGAGGTTTTTTTGTTGATTTTTACATGGTGTTTGATATTGTTGCAGGTTGCATCACAACAAAGGAGCTTGGAACTGTCATGCGTTCTTTGGGTCAGAATCCTACTGAGGCAGAGCTCCAAGACATGATCAACGAAGTAGATGCTGATGGCAATGGCACCATTGACTTCCCTGAGTTCTTGAACCTCATGGCCAGAAAGATGAAGGACACTGACTCTGAGGAGGAGCTGAAAGAGGCGTTCCGAGTGTTCGACAAGGACCAGAATGGGTTCATTTCTGCTGCTGAGCTCCGCCACGTGATGACCAACCTTGGGGAGAAGCTCACTGACGAAGAGGTTGATGAGATGATTCGAGAGGCTGACGTTGATGGTGATGGCCAAATCAATTATGAGGAGTTTGTTAAGGTCATGATGGCCAAGTGATGGTACACCATCTCCACTAAATTCTGAATTGAATTGATGAAAAATTTGTGATCAAAATATGTCAAGGTTGACTGTGTTATATAGTACATCTAGTCCTTGTCTACTATCATTACTGTCTCCATTCTAAATATTTATGTGATGCTTTTGAATTCTATCTTAACGACATTTAGTGAAAATTACTGTTGCTAATGGTAGTTGTGTTGCAATGGTGTCTTTTGTGTTATTTAACTCTGATTTCAAGTGACTGTCTCAGACAAGGCAAGTAAAAAATAACTTCGAAATGACTAACATGGTTGATATCCTCGTACAAATATTTCTTTTATTGCATTGTAACATACAACCTTTTTGAAGTCTAGGTTTTTGTTGATTCTATGTTGTAATTCTAATTTTACTATTCTTTCTTGGTATTTCTGACTCACCTCAGTGAAGCAGGAGTAACATTATAAGACTTACCCCTTATTTTCATCAATGACTCTCCTATGAGCATGTCATAGTTGCATTGTTTTATTAAGCTCCAATCCCTACATCTCCATCATTTCCTACCTTTATTCTAGCACATGACATTTCATAATCTTCTCTGTGCTTATTTTCCAGCCTTTTAGCAATTCAAGCAAAAGTAGCTTCCCCAGTTTTTGGTTTGTCTTATGCAGTTGAGTACAACATTGTAGGTTTTGATGTTATATGTCATTTCACCGGGCATAGAGAATCATGAGATGTACAGTCTTCAAACTTGAAAATTTTTAGTCTGAGAATTTGAATCCCTCCTTTATTAGAGTCTAAAATGATATACACCAACAAACAAAAATCCATTTCCAATATGACTTCCCTCTAGATCCTGTCAATGTATATATTATCTTTTCTACCATCATCTGAATGCACATCTTCAATGAATTCCATCCTTTTTTCTTGTGCATATTTAAACTCAAATCATCATCACTCTTGTGATGATTAGATATAAGATTCACTGCTCATTTTCTAGTACTCGATTTACAAAAGGTTCACCTATTTCAGCTTCATTGTCCATGCCTATATTAACAGATGAAATATTACCATTATTTATAGTATTATAATTTTGTTTAAAATCTTCATAATTAGCCCAGATTCTACTCCAGCGTTCTCAACATTTACATTTTCACCCGTTACCCTTTTTCATGTAGGCGACGCAATAATAAGTAACAATTTATAGACATTAGGGAATTTTGTGGCTAATATCTATTGTACTTCAACTGACATTTGGCGTCATCTGATCATTTACCAAGTCGAAATTAATTTTTTTATCTGGGTCAACATTATACCACTAGTTATCCGTTTGGTTCCACAATCCATAAAAATGTCTTTTAGCTATTCACACAAACAGAGGATAACGTTAATTGATTATAAAAGTAGACGTAAAATTTTGAATCAAGGAGGGTCCAAATAATTACCACTAACATGTAATCATTAAAAAAAGAAAGTAATATGGTATATGACATTTAGGATATTTTTGGTTGTGCTTTAATGTTTTTAAACATTGAATTGTTTTATAAAAAAATTCAAAATTTAGATAGACGTGGGAAAAGAAAGAGAGAAAAGAATATTTTTTTTTTATCGAAATGAAAGAGAGAAAAAAATAATGAGTATCACCAAACTAAAAATAGGAAAAAAAAATCATAAATTTCTAATCATCCAAGTTCCTAAATTTCTCAGCAGAACATGGTGTAGAAAGAGAGTTCAAGAGATAATGAAAACAAATGAAGCAAATTATATTTAAAAAATCAGATGATAAATGAAGTGGAGAAAAAAAAAAGGAAATGGGTTTGTTCCGTATAGCAAAGAAGATTGAATAGTAAGAAAAGTATGCAAATACAGAAAGTAATTAAGGAAAAATGGGAAAGAAATACAAATAACAAAGGATAAAATGAGTATTTTTTTTTAAAAAAAAAGTTATGAGAGAAAAATTTGCAAATGCAGAAAGTAATTACCTTCTAAAATTGAGTGTTAGTATGAACTAGGCCTAAGACATAATAAGTTCTAAGTACATAATTTGAGTTGAGGAGCTAACTTATATGAACGACTCATTATGCTTCCTAAGGAGCAGAATAATCCACAATGTTGTCAATCTTAGTAAGTATAAAGTGAAATTGGTATAACATTTAAAAAAATAGATTTTAGTATTTTTTTTATAAGTACTTGTAAATTTTAAATGTTCGAATACAAAATAAGAATAGAAATAGAAGTTAGAATTAGGTTAGAAAACAATTTATCATACTTTAATGCGAATGTAGCTATATTTTCCTCGTGAGATAGGTAAAAATGAAGTCAAATAAGGAATAAAAAGTTTTCCAAGCATGAAAAGTATCCAAAATAATTTTTAAAGGTTATATAAAATATGAGAATATTAATTTTTCAAATAAAATTTTAACATTTAAACAAACACACTCTATCCATGTAAACAATCTTTTATTATTTAATATGTAGAGTTAAATGATTATTTTGGTACCTTAAAAATTTGTATCTCTAAATTTTAAGTGTTTTTTATGTCCATATTTTAAAATTTATGATATTACTCTTGAATTAAGAGTATTGACATGTGATTATTCTCATAAGAAATTTATAAATATGTTGAAATGTGACATTCTCAAATCAAAATTAGTATGCTAACATTATTAATTAAAAAATAATATAATATTTTTAAGGAATCAATTTCAAAAATATCTAACACTTGTTTTATTGTGAAATAATTTTAAATTAAAATATATTTAATATAACAGTATTTAAGCTTATCAAAAAAATAAAGTTGTTCGAGAAATTCTTTTCATAAAAAAAATTTACTTTTGTCAATTGAATTAGAAAAATATATTTTGAAATTGTACCAGCATGTTGTGAGATACTCGAAGATATGGTTACCAATTTTTAAAAATAATATAAGAAATTATCCGTGAATCTTAAGAATTTGGAATAACATGATTTTTTTTTTATAGTACTCACCAAAAGCTAAACTATAATATCAATATATTGTGAGATGTACTCATCTTCTCTTGATGAACTAAATGTTCATATGGAGTCTATTCTTCCGAATAATGAAGAAAATGTTCAAAATGCTTTCGCAGACTTGTAGAACAAGTTCGTCAAGGTCCTAAAACTTTTGCAGAATCAACATTGTGATGAGTTGTAAGCTTTTCAAGAACAACTCACCATAATACACCAAGATCGAATCATTGTAGAATCTACAAGTGCGAACTCAATACACAAAGTAGGTCATTGAGTCTCGCCCTGTTGTCCCCAATAAGCTTGTTGGAGATACATATCGACTGACACATGGTATTCAACCACCAAGGATACATGCAGACTCATGCACAACCCATAAGACAAATCTAAGGTTCCTTCACACATAAGGAATCATGAGTATGTGATCAACATATGTTCTTTAAAGTTGTGTAATGCAAAGATGCAAGCCAACCTGGCTGGTTTTCACCCCTTCACGCTCGAATTCAAGCATGCATGACTTCTTGACAAATGGAAGTCGTCGTGTGTTGAAAAGTACGACAACTCCATGGACTAGAGGCACATGTTAATGTCTATCTTACCTAAACCAACTTTTTTTTTCTAAAGATCCTATCTTATTGGTGAGATCTACAATCTCGTAGAACTTATCTTTCTTCTTACCACTTACACCAAAAAGTAAACTTTCAATCTTTATTCTCTCTACATCTATACGATCTATGGGGATTATGGGGATGATTTATATTTTTTAGTACAAGATGTAACCTTCTATTTAATTTTAAAAAATTTACTCTAAAAATTATTCCTATTATTCATACATAAAAATAATTTCATATATATATATAAATATATATATTATACATCATTAAAATATTTTCATTCAGTGATGATCTCAAATTTTCATCTATATTCCTGGTCAATCTATTCTTATGGTTCTATATTTTTGTGTTTATCATTGCATGATAAAAATATTTTTTTTATCCACAAAGAATAAATAAAATGGTGGTAAATTGTGGTGAAAACATTGTAGCTAAGAAAAATCCAAAAACGAAATTGCTTCCAATAGTATTGTATTTACAAACATTTTTTCACATACTTGTAGGATCTATAGTATATATATGGGATTAGGCAAGTAGAATATGGGAATCCAAATATTAATACCATGGGAAGAATTTGTTTTGAAAGAATAGTGTTATATAGTACACGATCTACATCTATTTACAGGCTGAGTACTGTTATTGGTTATCTAAAAGACAAAAACAGTATTTTCACAAGGAATGTTGGAGAAGAACAAATGAAGAAAGATAAAGCATATTGGGGGCAAGGGAAGAGGTAAACTGAATTAATGTGATTATAATGTTCTGACCACATAATGCATGGGTAAATATCACACAAATAATGATGACAACCATATGATCAATGTCCTCTTCAAGTAGTACTTCTATGACAAGAGTACCCAACTCCAAAACCCAATATCATCTGAAGAAAAACAAGTTTTAAGAGCACATTTATTAACAATCCAGTACTCTATGCAATGTGAAAATTGAATAAAAAAGGAAAACCAGAGTGGAGGAGTATTGCAAAAGGAAATAAAGTACAACAAAATTGATTGTTTTCTAAAAACGAAATCGTATTTAAAATCTGATGGATAACTTAATATCATCAATTAATAGCCTAGTGAATGATATTCTATATTCCTCCTCACTATATGCATGGTTGCACCTTTATTTGCGTGGAGGATTCGTTGCACTTTTCATGCCTGCAGTCGCTTAAAAATACTTGCATATAATGTTGTGGGTACAATTTTTGTCTTTATATATTTTAAGTTTTTTATTATTTCACTTTAATATACATTATTGGTTTTTGTACTTTAATCCATGTGCTTTTGTCGTTGTATTTTTTTTGCCTGCACCCACATATGGGTCATTGTGTTTTTAATACTTTTCTTTGCTACTTTTTTTTTTCTTACAGATTCTTTTGCACTTATCACATATTCATGTAGTACTGTATAGGATTTCAAAATCCATTAATGCATTGTTTGTTTTTAGTCATTTTTAGTCATGCAACTGATGGGCGGATGAACGAACGAATATTTTTTTTTTTTCATTGAGGTTTTTGGAGGCGAATGTGTAAACGGACGAGTGGGATAGAGGATTTTTCATTCTTCTCGCATTTGCAAAGATGAGAGGTAATATCCATGTAAATATAACCATTTTATACAAATGTCCAGTTAACTTTAACTTTGGAATCTCATTGTGACTGGCGTGCCAAAACTTTTGGAATCTCAAAGCATAACTCAAGACAATCGATTATCATGTCTTTGTAAAACATCCACAATCGATTTTGTTATATTTGGTGCCATTGAGAGTCGATTCTCCTTGCATTTGAACTCCATAGAGAATCAATTCTCTTACTATGTTTCTTTTTTTTTGTTGGGTTTTTAATTTTAAAAAATTGTATTTATATTTTCTCTTGCTTTTCAGGTTAGATCTTGGGTGGTTGGAATTGTGTAGTTGAAACCTAAAAAAAATATTTGATAGTACTTCAAATCTAAAAAAAAATATATCATAACTCATTATTTAAATATTTTTTAATAACAAGAAATATTTTTTAATAACAAGGGTACATTTGTAAACTTATATTTTACACCTTTAAAAAATTTATAAATTCCTTTCCAATTATCATATCACTCACAAATTTCAATAAACCATCCTCACAAAAGCACTTTATCATCCCTCAATCCAAACAACCTCACACATTCTCAGATGTCCTCTCTAATCTGTTGAACCAAGTGGTGTTCAAGCTTTGAAGAATCCAAAACCCTTTGAAGGATGTTGAAGACTAGACTGTGCTTGTTGTTGCTGAGTTGTCTTAGATAGGATCTGGGGTAGATTGAGTTTTGTAATCCACTTTTGATTGAATCCAAAGCATAGGCGTTCTCAATCTTTTTAAAAGAAAAAGTGTTTTTCAAGCTAAGTGAAAAACAACCTGTTGTTTTGTCGAAACAACCGATTGTTTTATACTTAGGTGTTTTTAGAAAAGATTGAAAACTGTTTTTCAAATGGTTGAGCTGTTAAAACCAAAACAATCGATTGATTCGAGGAAACAACCGATTGTTTGTTTTGGTACCATAACAGAAAAATAGTTTTTGTTTTGACTAAGCTTTAAATGATTTTAACTGATTACGCTCCAGTCTTTAATGTTTTGACCAATCTTTAAATGCAATGAATAGTTTGTTAAGATTTGGTAACAAACATCATCTTTGAATATCTTCAGAAAAACAGATTTGAAAAAGAACAATTAACACAAGTTTTTGAGTTTTTAAAAGAGTTGAGATTGCTTAGAGATTGAGATTGATCAAAGTGTGTGAGATAGGATTTCTGCTTGTATTGATTTCAGATTTGCTTCTGTAACAAGTGTAATCCTTGTATCTGTTGAACAAGAATCTTTGTGTGTTTGCTGAGAAGTGTTGTGTGTTCTTGAGGGGATCAAGATCAGCATTTTTAGTGTTGGTGTGTTGGCCAAGAGAAGTGTGTGTCTTGAGGGGATCAAGGTCACTTTCTTGGTTGTGTTGTAAGTGATCTAGGTTCGATTGCTTAGTGGTGTTCCTCAGTGGTTTCTGAGAAGACTGGATGTAGCTCTGGGTTTAGAGTGAACCAGTATAAATCTATGTGTGCATTTTCTCTATCCCTTAACTCTTTAAATTCAGTTTTGATATTTGCAAACCAGTATAAACAACCGATTGTTTCTGCGAAACAACCGATTGTTTTTCTGGTGCAGTTGCTTTTTGCTTTAGTTTTTGGCAAACTGAATTCTTTATAATTTGTTTCTTGAGATAATTTCATTCTTGACTTAAAAGTTTTCGAAAACCCTCTTTAAACAATTCACCCCCCTCTAGTTTAAAGCCATATATTCTAACATAATCTTCACAAATTCACTCCCTCTCATCCTCACAAATCCTTTCCGGATTCCAAACAAACCCTAAGGTAGTGTTTGTTTCTGGGGGTGACACTGTAGCGAAGACAGATGAGCGGGTGTCACCCCCCGTTTGTTTCAATGGAGCATTGAGGATGAGGGTGCGAGGGGAGGAAAGTTGTGGGTTTAGGTCGTCCTCTCACCACTGAAGAGAAAATAGAGGATGGTAAGGGGAAAGCCACGTGGGAGAGGTTGAAATACCATGTTATGCGATTTGAATGTCATGAATTTCATTGGTGAGAGTAGATGGGTCATAATAAAGTGTGCTCATTCACGTATATAAATAAAAGCTTCTTGAAAGTTAAGAATGCACTCAAACAAATTCAAACTATCCTTACAGACATTTGCATTGGTTTAGGGGGCTTGGAGAGGTTACTGAGTTAGCAGAGTGGTACAAGAGTGAGTTTAGTAGTGCATCTTTGATCTCAGGTGAGAGTGACTTTTGTAGCGTGCCTAATCGATTATCACTGAAAAACAACAATGAACATAATCGATTATGTTGTTAAAAATAGTTGATAATCGATTATGTTGGTGACATAATTGATTATCTATTGTTTTCCGGGGAGCATAATTGATTATCTACTCTGTGTAAATATCAACTTAATTGATTATGCTGTAGCATAATCGATTATGTTCGATTTGTAACTGCAAGCATAATCGATTATGCCTCTAAATTTTTTGGATAATTGATTATGTGGTATATTTAAGGCAGAGGATAATCGGTTATGTTCATATTTTTTTCTAATTTTTTAATTTCTGTGTTGCGTGGTTTTTGTTTTTCTTTTCAATCAAATGTGTATTGTTTTCGGGCACAACTTCTTCTTCCTCCCCGTTGTATGCATTTTTTAAAATATATCTTTTTGTTTTTATTTTAAATTTGTGGTTTAGGATGTTTAGGGTTTTGGAATTTAATTTGTTTAAATTATTTTAAAGTAGTTATTTATGTTAATAAGTTTATAATTTTAGATGTGAATTTTTATTTGAAATTCAATAATTATATTACTCAATTAGTTATCCTGTTAAGTTGTTTATCTAATTTATTATTGTATTTTTGAAGAAAAAAATTGATAAAATATAAGTTTTTATTTTATTTGACATTAATTTAAATTACATATGTGAATATGTTTTTAAAAATATTATTATTCATAAAAATAATTTTTGTATTTTTTATGAAAATTAATTATATAGATTATTTTAAAATAGAAATATTAAGATAGTAATAGAATTTATATGATTATTTAGATTATTTTAATTGAATTCATAAATTAAATATATTTATTATTGAGAATCCATTTAAATGATTTTTTAGAGTGTCATATAAAATCTATTTCAAATGTTTGTTACAATCAAATTTAAAAAATATTCTGTTTATATTTAAATACATTATCTAAATACATTAATTTAACTAACTAAATTATTTAAATACATTAATTTAACTAAAAAAATAAAATAAAATAATAAATTGAAAAATAATATAACTATATTTAAATTTTATATTTTATTTATTTATTTAAATTCTACATTATTTTATTCTTTTATTTATAATTAAAATTTTAAATTATTTTAATTAATTAAAATATATACAAAATTAATTATTATTTATTTCTTTTTTTATACATAAGGATAAATTTGTAGTCTTACAATTTAAACAATTCAAAATAATTTAAAATATCTTACAATCATCACATTACTAACCTATTTTAATAAACTTTTCTCACACATTTATTCTAACATACCCCAAAATTTGATTCACGATCTTTATTATGAAATGTTCGCACTTTCACTCATTTACACTTTCAACTTTTTACTTCCCGAAACCAGACATGTTCGATCCTTTTATTTATTATTGAAAAAATAATTGAAGTACCAATTGCATTGCATGTGGGCCCATGCTTCCCATTCATTTTGATTGGTGGATATATACAAAGTGATGAGAAATTCATTTCATTGAGTTTTGGCAGATTCTCCCTGCACCATATCATTTTTAACCATATCATTTTTAACTAGCACCCAATCACACATAGTAAAAGTCCAATCTACCCTTAATAAATCATAGGAAAAGTCCAATTTACCCTTAATGAATCTTAAAATGTGATAGGCACCCAATCTTATGCACCCAACCCTATTCTTCTTCTTGTTCATTTGTGCTTGAAGCAGCAGCTGCAGCCACCCTCAACCACCATCATCCACCGTCGTCTCCCTTGGTTTCCTTCACCATCAGTGAGCTTCATCATCGCAGGCAGAGCAGCAGCCGTCACCGTCAGCTTCTGAAGTCGGAGAAGAAACCATCGTCAGAGAAAGGTACTCTGTCATGCCTACCGGATATTTTTATCCGTAATTCATTATTGAGTTCCGCACGTTTTTATCCGTAATTTACTATTACATTTCGGATATTTTTATCCGCAGTTCAGGACTGGGTTCCGGATATTTTTATCCGCAGTTGAACACTTGACTTCTGGATTTTTTTATCCGCAGTTGTGGAAGAATGACTTCTGGATATTTTTATCCGCAGTTGAGCACTTGACTTCCGGATTTTTTTATCCGCAGTTGTGGAAGAATGGCTTCCGGATATTTTTATCTGTAGTGAGCACTTGACTTCCAGATTTTTTTATCCGCAGTTGTGGAAGAATGGCCTCCGGATATTTTTATCTGCAGTTGTGGAAGAATGGTCTCCGGATATTTTTATCCGCAAGAGACATTTGACTTGCGGATAATTTTTTCCGTAGTGTTATTGTTGTTCTGCGCAAGACAAGGGCATAATGGAATTTTAAAAAATTTGTCGGGTGCCAGTCACAATTGATCGAGTGCAGGAAGCAATTGCCTTGAGTTTTTTAATTGTGGGGCCTGCTGGTTTTATCCAATTTGATGAATTGAAATGTGGTTTTAATTAATTTTGAAGTGTGAAACTAGAACTACACATGGGGCCCATTCTTACTTTATGTATCTCTATTTTCATGCTATAATATATTTGTTTTGGCCCCTTTTTCCTTTGTCTTCTTCCACTCAGTAAAAAAAAGTAAAATGATAATTTTATTCTCTATTTTATCTTCTCCGTTTCCTTTTTACTTGAAGCAACCTCACTTCTAACTTCCACTCTCCAAGCTACCTCTCACCTCCAATATTTTAACAACCCTCCACCTTCATCATTTAAGAAAAGAAATTGTATTCCAAATTTGCATAATTTATTATACAAATTAATAGATTTAATGTATTTTGGATTTTTGAATTTGGAGTACAATATATTTCATATTATAAAATTTGAAATACATTGTATTTTAAATTGTAGAATTTGAAATACAAACTAAAATTTATATTTTGGATTTTGGTATTTTTGAAAATATGAGCGTTGAGCAGAAAGAATTTTCCTTCTTTATTTCTACAAGCTGTTTGTTAATAAAAATATGGGCTTGTACGTTGCCCCAGTTTACATAAGGTTTTTTTTAAGCAAATGCTTCCTACACCCAATCATTTTTAACCTGCACCCAACATATTTTTTAATTTCCAAAAATGTCCTTTATTTCGGAAATAAAAATCTGAAATTGAAAATAATATATTCTGGAAAAATAAATCTGGAAGTAGTTATTGAGTTTCGGAAATAAAAATCCAAAAAGAAAATTAAAATTCTATTTTAGGCAAAAAAATTCGGAATTAAAAATAATACATTCCAGAAAAAAAATCTGGAAAAAACATTATTGTGTTTCGGAAATGAAAATTCAGAAAAAAAAATGAAAAACCCAGAATAAAAAATCCGTAATATAAAATTTCGTTCTGGAAAAAAAAATCCAGAACACATATTTCGGAAAATTTTTAAGGACAGTTTCGTCTTTTCCGTTGGAATTGGGTGTAATGATATGATACAGGAAGCAATTGCCTTTTTTTTATATACACATCTCCCAACATATTGTTGTTTTAGAACGTTTGGGCCGAGCTTTTAGGCCCGTCAATTTCATGCCTCATTTTACATAACCATGCGAGTATATGAGTAATCGTAGGCATCATCTTCTACTCAATACCTTGTTTTTAAAAAATAAAAATAAAAAGTATATTTTTCTCCAAATAAACAATATCAAACTATCTTATAATCTAATAATCGTGAATCATAAAAAATATAAAATATAAAAATTTTAAAATTAACAAATATTAATACAAATAAATATCTTTGTCCTTATAAATATTGATTTTCCACTGTGAACGAAAATACATAGGAGCAAGGTCAATTCTTGTCGGACCCAAATAAAAAATTCCAGAAATATCTTCTTTATTTTCATGTATATTTGTGTTTTTTTTTTGGAAAATAAATATTTGAAAAATTATATTTGTTTTGCATATTTATTAAAGATATCGTCTTAGGATGAACGTTATAGGGTGTCAACACATTCCATACACATAACTGACTCCAGACCCTAAATTCGATTCTGTAGACCTTTATGTTTTCTTTTCTCGTATTTTTTCATAATAAACTATGGTATGACTCCTCTGTTCTTCAATGTTTCTTTCACCGCCTCGTCATGACCCTGGCTGGGACACCATTTATTAATACGTCTTTTAAAAATTGGTTCATAAAAAGGTTGTTAAAACACGAAAGTCTACGACTAATGAAGTAAATCTCAACCTTTTTCATTTTTAAGTAATTTAATATTAATTTAGTCTTTTATTTATGACATTTGAATAAGGAAAAATAGCATTATTTCAATACAATAGTTTAACTCAAAGGAAAACTACATTTTAGTATATTAAATGAAAGGTTATTGGTATAATTTGTTATCACGTCATGGTTTTCCTTCATAAGAATTTATTTTCTTTGTTGATTCTATATATATACAATGAACCTAAAACCTTATTGTAAAATCACTTCTGAAGATTGAATGAAAATTTTCTTTTAGGAGTAGTCTTTATACTTATTTTGTTTCTTTATCTTGAGAAGTTTTTCAAGTCAGAATCTTATTGTACTTATTCTATGGGATTCATCACAAAGGTGGCATGTTCTTTCAATTTTCTATTTCACTTTATTACAAGTTCTTGTTACCTTACTATTTTTCTTGTTTATTGAATTAGTTTTCTCCATGTTTTATAGGAGATATTGACTTGGAGAGCAAGAGTAAGAGGGGTAGGGGCGTCATTTATGAGCAACCTTCTAGAAGGTAGGTCAAATAAATCCTAAACCTAGGTGCACATGTCATGAAAGGTGGGCTTGGCACAAGACCAAATTACTAATCACACCATATTCTAGCTTATTCTTCTATTTGGACCCCCAAAAGAGCCAAAATTATTTACATAAATTTGTCTTGTAAAACGACCAGAGAAAGAACATCTGATGCTCTGGCCTATGTCTAGTTCTTCTTCTACTGAGGTCCTTCTGATGTTTGGTAGGGCCTTGTCTTGGATGCTGAGATGACTGACCTAATTGTGAAGTGTTTGTGGTGTCCTTAGTCATCTGCTTGTCGATTTGGGTTGTATTATGCTCCCCAAGTTGGAAAGATTTCGACCTCGAATTTAGAACTCCTAAAAATAACATAGTTAGTTTGGTCACTTGATTTTTATATGTGAGTTGTGAAGCAAACTTATGTTCATTGAATTTTAGGAGTTTAGGTGGAATGGTTCTAGTTACATGTAATGTTTGTAGAGAATGTGTAGGATCAAAGGGAATTTGGTGTGAAAAGTTTCTTATAAGGTGTAAACCTTTAGAAGGATTTTGAAAAATATTCCCACATTTCTCTTACAAATCTTGCATGTAATTAGAGCTATGAATAAATAAACAAGAGAAGGAAGGAGATTACTGAAGTGAGCCGAAAGTATTTATTTTTGGACGGAGCAACATTACAGTTCTCACCACGTTTGGTGAGGTGATGAACCTCGTTTTGTTATTTTCGTCATCTTTTTCAGATTTTCTTTTTTGTTGCATTTTTATTTGGTCTTTATTTACCTGTTTTGGAGATAGAGGTTTCAATATGATCTTATGGCCTTGGAAGTTAAAAGAAATCTTGTTAGTTAGGCCATCATGCAAAGTTTTCCTATCATATTGTCATGGCCTTCCCAAAAGAATATGGGTTGCTTCCATGGGCACAACATCACATAACACTTGATGACTTTTTTACGGCAAGTGCACCGCGTTTGTCAGAAGTAATAATTGTTCCTAAGGACGAATATCGATCCCACAAGGAACAGTGAATTATCGAGTACAATATTCGCTAAATATAACAATAAAAAGAGTTTGAAGTGATGATGTGGGCACTGATCAATAAGAAAACAAACAAAGAATTAGTTGCTTCAATTGGAAAAATAGGATTAGGTTTCATCTCTTCCACTCTCATGTATTTGATTAGCATGTTAATATTAAGTTCTTTAATTGAAATTGATGCCCGTAGAAAATTCATTTACATCGATCTCTCGCATATAAAATCCTTAAGAATGTTTCCTAAATATCGATCCCTCGCATATTTATAAAAACAACTTAGAATCACACTCAGACGTTAATGGCAATTAACATTTCAAGTCTATCCCTAACACTCAAATATGCTAAGTATTGATGTTTAGGTCCAAACCCTAAAAATACCTCTCGATCAGATTTAAGATTCTCAATTTGTCACGGAAAGTTAAAAGTAAAACAACAATACCAATAATCAATCAAGAACTGAATATTAATATATAAGATATCACTTCAATAGATAAGAGTTTGAGCAGATTACTCCAAATCTCAAAGGGTAGAATTAGCTACGCATACTTCTAGCACCTTCCATTCTCCCAATTGGTTACAATTCACTCTATGGTGTTTTCCTCTCAATCTGGCACACTACAATTGAGCCTCTAGCCCTCTATTTATCCTAGTTTTCTAGGGTTAGGTTGCTTCCTATGTCGCGCTAATGGGCTAAATGATAAAACATAAAAAAGGCCCAATCTTTCTTTTCATCTTTTTCCATTCTGGGACCTTCTATCTTTATCTTTTTAGCTCAAATCATTCATCTTAAATCCAAATCTCCAATCTTCCTTATAAATTTGCAATTAACACCAAATTTGGGAATAAAATACTCTTATTCAAATAAAAATCATAAAAAATATAAAAAGGTATAAATTCATAAATTAGGGATTATTTTATATGTAAATTTGCAATAAATCCTCATAAGTGCCTATATTTTAATATGAAATATTACTGAAATTAGACACTTATCAACACTTCATCTTTATATTTGCCAATTAAGAAAGATACGAGGACTTGGTTATTAACAACTACTTGTCCCTCTTCACTAAGCCATTGTAATTTGTAGGGCTTTGTATGAGAGATGATGGGTAGTCTAAGCTTCTCCGCCACTCTTGTACTTGCCACATTTGTGCAACTACCCTCATCTACTATTAATGAACATAATTTGTCATTAATAAGCTTGTATGAAAAATATTTTCCCTTTGACTTTCATCAAAAAGTTTTTCAAGTTGTCCAGGCATGTGCCTTACTACTATCACCTTCACAAGGCCTCTCATATTCTTCCCTACTTTGGCTTTTTGAAGAGGTAGATGAGAGATCTTGAAGATTGGGAACTATGCTCACTTACTACAACCCCCCTTTGACCATCATGGTTCTTTTTGTTGGACAATTGGTAGTTATGTGCCCAAAACCTAAACATTTGAAGCATTTTCTACTTGAGGTTTTGGTGGGAGACCTAGGGGTAGAGGTGGAAGGGTTTCTTTAGAAACTCTATGGTTGGAAGTGGTTTCTTTTGAGAAATTGGAAGGAAAAGTTTTAGTAGAATGTTTGTTTTTATCCTTCCATGAAGATTTATAGATGTCACCATTATGAGCATTTTTTAAAGATGTTTTTCTTCAAAACTTGTGATTCCACCTGGATGGCTAGGTGAACCAATTTTTCTAAAGAAAAGTACTCATATAATTCTACAATATATTGAATTTCTCTCCTTAAACCACTTACAAACCTAGTCATCTTTGACTCCTCACTATCATGCATATTAATTTTAGTCAAAGTAGTTTTTAAGTCTTTGAAATATTCATCAACACATCCTAGGTTCTTGGCGAAGCCGTTGAAGCTTCAACAAGAGTTCTTTCCTATAATGAGAATAAACAAACTGCATGCACATGCATAACTTGAAATCATGACAAGAGACCACGAGTGGCCTCGTGTTTAGCCCAATGTCCATTACAATTTGATGTCACCATTGCATATAGTCCTCAAATTCTAGGGAAGCTAACTTAATCTTTTGGTCCACTGCGACCTCATACACATTAAAAATTTGTTCTACCTTAGCTTCCCATCCTAGATATAAATTTGGGTCACTATCCCCATTAAAAGTAGGTACTTTTACAAAAGGTAGGGTCTTCTTTGGTTGTTGATGATGACACCTAGCTTCAAAACTTTGCACTCTCCAACCTTCTTCTTCTTGACTTCCATAGTGCATGTAATGTCTTGTAGCTCTCCGAGGCTCCCATCTTGCTCTCGGTGTTGTCTTTCTTGTGTATCCTCTAGCCTTTGCATCCTTGCGACTAGTTGCCTCATGTCTCCTCCCTTTTGCATCAAGCTTCTTTTGATCTCCTCAAGTTCCACCAAAAGGTTTGCCTTTTGATGAGAGGGTGGTTTGGAAGACTCCCCTGAAGATAAGTGGTGCATAATTATGCACAAAAAATCAAACAATTAGTTTAAACAACAAATTATTGAACTCACTAACTTGTATCACTCAGCTTTCTTTTAGATTCACTCAAGAAAGGTTTTCAAATTTTTGTCAAAGGGTTTACACTTGGTAGCAACACTTCAAGTGAAAGAGGTCAAAGCTCTTATCAGTTTCTCACACAAAGAACCCCCAATAAAACTTAAGAAAAAAAAAATTGAAGACAAGTAAGAAAAGTTGAAAAAAAAGAAGAAAGCTAAACCAAAAAGGAAGTACGATGATCACAAAAACTTTAAATAAGACAAACAAGAAAAGCACTAAGACTCAAAGAAACTTACTTAACTTTTAACTGTGAAGTTTGATTTTCTTAGAAATTGTAAAAGCAAGAAGGATAAAATTCCACAAATATGAAAACAATTTGCCACATAAAAAGAATCATATTTAGTACTTTTAAACTTGAAATGTGAATTACATTCAAATTGTTTTTTTGTTTTGTTTTATGGATGTAAAATGTCCACATTCTTGACATGCATAATTTTTTTCAATTCACCTTCAATTTTTGCAAATGATTGAGATTCAATTCATATGATCTCTTGAATTCTTTGTTTGGAACTAAATCAACTACCACTTTAACAAATTCTAATTACTTTTAGCACTTCACAATTAAAGTTAAAATAAGAATAATGGATTTAAAGACTCCTAGAACACTAAAAACATAAGACTCAAGCAAAATAGGTAAGGTAAAAAAAATGACACAAAATAATTCAAAAGCAAAATTTAAATTGCTTAATGAATAAAAACCAAAATTGTAAATGACAAGGAATTTAAATATTGAATTGAAAGGTGCTAAATTGTAAAGCGAAATTTAAATTGTTGGAAGATAAAGATATAATTGAAATGTGTTGGAATTTTAAAGTAGAAGATCAACTTAAAAAAGATAAGCACAATTAAAACCATGCTCTTTATACAACATAATGTGAGTTGATTTTAGATTGGCACATTTTAGAGGTTTCACTTTTGATTAAGCTTTTTGAGATTAACAATTATGTTGAGAAATCTAAAGAAGATTCCCACTGGACACGAACTTAACCAAGTGGTTAAGTAAGTGTGAAGGCTCTCTTCTAGATAACAAAAGAGAAAACACAATTATATGGTGATGATAATGACAAGCTGCAGAAGTTAAGAAGAAAAAGATAAAGAACAATAATGGAAAATAAGAGAAAACTAACAATAGAACAATGAAGATGGCATAAGGAATGGAAGAATAAAAGAAAGATGAGATGAAGAAAGCTTATGGAAAGAGGAGGGTGGTCATGCCACTTGGAGGGGTGGAAGACTCCAAGATGAGTGGTTACGAACCGCCACTTGAAGATGATGACTTTTTACGGCAAGTGTACCGTGTTTGTCAGAAGTAATAATTGTCTCTCAGGACGGATATGGATCCCACAAGGAACAATAAATTATCAAGTACAATATTCGCTAAATATAACAACATAACAATAAAAAGAGTTTAGAAGTTATTGTGTTGGCACTGATCAATCAGAAAACAAACAAAGAATTAATTGCTTCAATTGGAAAAATAGGGATTAGGTTTCATCTCTCTCACTCTCATGTATTTTGATTAGCATGTTAATATTGAGTTCTTTGATTGAAATTGATGCTCGTAGAAAATTCATTTATATCGATCTCTCGCATATAAAATCCTTAAGAATGTTTCCTAAATATCGATCCCTGACATATTTATAAAAAAAACTTAGAATCACACTCAGACGTTAATGGAAATTAACATTTCAAGTCTATCCCTAGCACTCAAATATGCTAAGTATTGATGTTTAGGTCCAAACCCTAAAAATACCTCTCGGTCAGATTTAAGATTCTCAATTTGTCACGGAAAGTTAAAAGTAAAACAACAATACCAATAATCAATCAAGAACTGAATATTAATATATAAGATATCACCTCAATACATAAGAGTTTGAGCAGATTACTCCCAATCCCAAATGGTAGAATTAGCTATGCATACTTCTATCACCTTCCATTCTCCCAATTGGTTACAATTCACTCTATGGTGTTTTCCTCTCAATCTGACACACTAGGGTTGAGCCTCTAGCCCTCTATTTATCCTAGTTTTCTAGGGTTAGGTTGCTTCATGTGTCGCGCTAATGGGCTAAATGATAAAACATAATAAAAGGCCCAATCTTTGTTTGCATCTTTTTTCATTATGGGACCTTACGACTTTATCTTTTTAGCTCAAATTATTCTCCTTTTTTCCAAATCTTCAATCTTCCCTAGAAATCTGCAATTAACACCAAATTTGGGAATAAAATGCTCTTATTCAAATAAAGCTCATAAAAATGTAAAAAGGTATAAATTCATAAATTAGGGATTATTTTATATGTAAATTAGCAATAAATCCTCATAAGGACCTATATTTTAATATGAAATATACTGAAATTAGACACTTATCACTCTCCCCAACTTAGAATCTTGCTTGTCCTCAAGCAAATTAAATGAATATATTTGAATTTAATATCAAACAGCTTAATTCACTAAACAACAAATCAAATTAGAAACTTATGATGCTTCCAAATTCAAATATAGAAAAATATAGACACAATCAACTTCCAGGATCAAATCAAAACAAACAAATGACAATTCATCTAGGAATATCTTCTCATATGCTCACAGGTAAGTGTTTCTCTCTATTTTCACTGAATCATAACAAATCACGGTTGCTTTTCATTTCATCTTCAAATCACAAACATATTAGAAACATGAATCTTGAGGTCTTTTCCAGGGTTGTAATGAGGTTAGGCTTCCAAAAAATATTGGTTTTTCTTAAATAACAAAATGCACATCTTAAAGAAGAAGAACATACCTACAATTTAGTTATAGAGAACATATGTGTTATCTAATCACCACTTTCTTTCGATGTCATTTTTCCTCATTTTCTTTCTAACTTTTCATGATTTTCATGATGATTTTTTTTTCTTTTCTATTTCTTTTTTTTGTCCAATAATATGAAAAGATTATTCTTATTTTCAACTTTTTGAGCTTTCACAATCATAACCAACTATTCCCTTTTCTATATGTATTGCATATATGTTCTCCTTCCTTAGACATGCTAAAGGGTAGGAAATTATATCAATAAAGGTTAAGGTGCAATATTAACAAAAAATTTCTTGGCCCAAAGGGGATATAAAAAAAATGGAATTCTAATATAAAGGTTGGCTTTTTGGCCCTGGCTCCTAATTAACACAAACAAATGCCTCAATCATCTTCATGCTCTTTTATGATGCAACAAAAATAAAAATTAAGCAACTACAACTGTCAATTCATCAGTAAAACTCTCAAAATTGTTTAAGGTTCACACACTCACTTGGTTTAAATGGTCTCATTCCTTTTTGTCTTGTCATTATTTGTCCTAATCAATCATCCTGTTAAATTTTCATGTATCATAATTTTAACTACATTTGAATAGGGATTCAATCATATTTTCTTTTCTAACCTGTGTCTAATTCATCTCACTATTTAATATTTAAACACAAATTCTTTTTCCACAATTCAAAATTAATATTCGAGTTCTTTTTTTTATTTGAAAAAAATAAAAATAAAAAAATAACTAGAAAAAAAACAAATTAAAACTGAAATTTATTCAAGAAGGATAATTCAAGACTTAAAACTAACAAACTAACAAAACAAGAAATTTATTCAAAATAAGCAATAAAAACAAACTAAACAAATAAGCAAATAAACAAAAATAACCGAAAAATAAAATAAATAAAATAAGACAAAATTCAAATAATTGAAAAGAAAAGAGAATTAGAAAGATAAAACCATATTTTTGCTCAATCCTCTATTTTTAAGAAGTCATCCAGCATTTTGTTAAAATCTTTATCTACAGTCTTGCTTCATTTGCTAGATCTGCTCCCTGAATAATTGAACTTGTCCCCAGGTCAAAATACATAACCTTCAAAATGATTAGGAGGCATACAGGATTTTAAATTTTTTTTTTTGAAAAATAAAATAAACAAAGGTAACAACAACATAAAACTAAAATGTGGACTGGGTTATCTCTCAGTAAGCGCTCGTTTAACGTCATCTAGCTTGACGCCTGTTTATTTCAAGGTGGAATATCTCTTTGATCCATCCTTCTGTACACATTCTTCCCCTGCATTAAAATTTTTAAGACCATAAAAAAGATTTAAAGTTACCTCCTCATCTTGAGTTCTAACTTGAAGTTCTCCTTTGTCGACATCAACTATGATTCTAGCAGTCTTCATAAAGGGTCTTCCAAGTATCAAGGGAACCTCCTCATCTTCTTTCATGTCCATCACAACAAAATCCACAGGGAATATGAATTTATCCACCTTGACGAGAACATCTTCAACCACACTATATGGATACTTGGTTACTTGATCAGCTAACTTTAAAGTCATCTTGGTGGGTTTAATCTCCAAATCACCTATTTTCTTCAGCATTGCCAAAGGAATTATATTTACGCTTGCTCCCAAATCTAATAAAGCATTGGCTACTAATAAAGCACCTATAGACACGGGAAGGTTAAAACTCCCTAGGTCCTTGAATTTTTGAGGCAAGCCTTTTTGAATAATGACATTGTATCTATTCTCCAGCTCTATATTTCTTTCTTCAATATAGCTCCTATTCTTTCGAAATCTTTCAAATGTTGAATCTTGCTTCAAATTTCCTGCAAAATAATTTTTAGGGAGCAATTTATCAAAGAATTTTCTTTCCTTCTTTTTTTTAAGGAGAATGAGGATATGATAAATCTTTTTCAAGAACTCCTTTCTCCTTATTTTCACTTTTTTCTCTTTATTTTTTCCTCCTCACTTCTCTCTTTCTTATCTCTCTTCCCCTTTGTCTCATCTTTTTCTTCTTTTTCAGCGACTACATTATCACAATGCTCTTTTGAGTTGGTTTGGCTATTGACTGAAAACTGGCCATTTTGTTCCTCTGCAATTTGTGCAATTTGTTTGGTCAGTTGTCCCATCTGGATCTTTATACTCCTAATCATGGCCATGTTATTGTCCTGCGCTCTCACAATATTGTCCTGCGCGCTCACAATCTTTGTTTGGGCGTCTTCAATTTTACTCATTCTTTCAAGCATGGATGGATCCTCAATTTCAGGTGAATTGTTATGATAAAAACAGTGACCATTAGGATGAACACCTCCACAAAAATCACACCTGATTGACTGACTCTGGCTTTGAGATGAATGAACAACATATAATTGTTGGGGCAATTTAGCCATTTGTGCAGTTAGTTGCTCAATCTGCTGTGCCAGAATCTTATTTTTAGCTAAGAGTGCATCTTCTAACAACCCTTTATTCTAAAGATCTTGTCCATCATGTTGGGCTTTATAATCAGTTGATGCCAATGCATCAATAATTGTTGTCGCTTGTTCTACATTAAGGGCCATCATTGTGCCACCAGCTGCAACATCTAGGAGCATCTTTATGTCAGATTTGAGACCATTCAGGAATATGCTCAGTTGTGCAATATCTTCAAACCCATGATTTGGGCATTTTCTCAATATCATCTTAAATCTTTCCCATGTATCACAGAAGACTAGATTTGCTCCTTGTCTGAACATAGAGATTTCAGACTTTGCTTTGATGTAGCAAGAAATTGGAAAAAATATTTGCAAAATTTTTTCCTCTACATCCTTCCAGCTAATTTGGAAGTGATTTGAGTCATTCCTTAGCCTTTCCTGCCAATGAAAAAGAAAACAAGCGCATATAAACATTTTCAAGATCACCTGATTGAAAACCCATTGTTCTTACCAATTCATAAAATGTATCCAAATGTGAATATGAATCCTCATGTTCCATTGTTGTAAATTGATAGGCACTAATGAGAGTGAGAAAATCGAGATTTATTTTCAAGGCCTTGGCAGTAGTAGGTATTGCAATACTAGAAAAATGTCTTGGTCCTTGGTACATGACATAATCTCCAAGTGTCCTCCTCGGAGGTGGTGCTTGTTCTTCTGCCATGTTGCTTTCTTCCTAAAACATATTAGTGGAGAAAAAAAACTGAGTACTTTTTTTTCTTTAAAAAGAATAAAATAAAATAAAATAAATTCAAAATAAATTTGAAGATAAAAATAAAAACAAAATATGTAAAATAAAATAAAAATAAAAAAAAACAAAAATAAAACACTAAAATGACGTTAAGAGAAAAATAACAAAAATATTCAAAAAAAAAAGAAGAAGAAAAAAGAATATAGATAAAATACAAACTAAAAACAGAATTAAAGAAAACACTAAAAACAATAAATAACGTACTTAAAAATAAAAAATAAAATAAAATAAAATAAAGCTAAAAAAATAAAAATGAAAACTATAATTGTAAACAACTAACTAACTAGCTTACTTAGAAATAAAAACTAAAACTAGTAATAAAATATAATTAAAACAAATAAATAACAGTTAGGTAAACCTAAATAAAACTACTTAAACTAATCCTAAAAAAAACAAAAATAAAATATAATAAAACAAATAAAAAATCAAAACAAATAAAAAAAATTAAAATATTTACAATATTTAGGAAATTATACTCAACAAATCAAATCTGTTTCCCGACAATTGCGCCAAAAACTTGATGACCTTTTACGGCAAGTGCACCGTGTTTGTCAGAAGTAATAATTGTCCCTCAGGACGGATATCGATCCACAAGGAACAGTAAATTATCAAGTACAATATTCGCTAAATATAACAACATAACAATAAAAAGAGTTTATAAGTTACTGTGTTGGCACTAATCAATCAGAAAACAAACAAAGAATTAGTTGCTTCAATTGGAAAAATAGGGATTAGGTTTCATCTCTCACACTCTCATGTATTTTGATTAGCATGTTAATATTGAGTTCTTTGATTGAAATTGATGCCCGTAGAAAATTCATTTATATCGATCTCTCGCATATAAAATCCTTAAGAATGTTTCCTAAATATCGATCCCTCGCATATTTATAAAAACAACTTAGAATCACACTCAGACGTTAATGGCAATTAACATTTCAAGTCTATCCCTAGCACTCAAATATGCTAAGTATTGATGTTTAGGTCCAAATCCTAAAAATACCTCTCGGTCAGATTTAAGATTCTCAATTTGTCACGAAAAGTTAAAAGTAAAACAACAATACCAATAATCAATCAAGAACTGAATATTAATATATAAGATATCACCTCAATACATAAGAGTTTGAGCAGATTACTTCCAATCCCAAAGGGTAGAATTAGCTACGCATACTTCTATCACATTCCATTCTCCCTAGAAATATGCAATTAACACCAAATCTGGGAATAAAATGCTCTTATTCAAATAAAGCTCATAAAAATGTAAAAAGGTATAAATTCATAAATTAGGAATTATTTTATATGTAAATTAGCAATAAATCCTCATAAGTGCCTATATTTTAATATGAAATATTACTGAAATTAGCCACTTATCAGAAGATCACTATACTCACAAGATAAAATCCAAAAACCTTTAGGAGACAGAGCTCACTAATCACTCAAGCAGAGTTTTTCTTCTATTCAAAATTCATGTGTAAAAATACATGAGGCAAGACACCCTATATATAGGAGAGAGTGACTTGGGGAGCAAGAGTGAGAGGGGTAAAAGCGTCATTTGTGAGCAACCTTCTAGAAGGTAGGTCAAAGAAACCTTAAACCTAGGAGCACATGTCATGAAAGGTGGGGTTGACACAAGACCAAATTACTAAGCACACCCTACTCTAGCTTATTCTTCTATTTGGACCCCCCAAAAGAGCCAAAATTATTTACATAAACTTGTCTTGTAAAAAGACCAGAAGAAATAACATTTGAAGCTCTGGCCTATGTCCAGTTCTTCTTCTGCTAAGGTCCTTCTGATGTTTGGTGGGACCTTGTTTGGGATGCTAAGATGACTGACCTAATTATAAATTGTTTGTGGTGTCCTTAGTCATCTGCTTGTCGAGTTGGGTTGTATCAATGCAAGACTGAGTATTCTTTGGATCACAACTACTCATGGCTAATACAACTTGGTTCCAAGAGGGTGCGATCAAATGATCACATGTTCGCTCACTAAAAGAGGCATTGTGTCTTACAATGTATATACGATTTGGTTTGCTATTCGAGATAACTAAAGAACACACAATTGTTCTACCAATGAGCTAGGTTTTTCACAATTAAGATTTTATCTTTATATAGAGTTGTTCGTAACTTCGTAAGTTTATCTCTTGAGTGTTGTTATTGTCATAAACGCTCTTATTTAAAGGTATCTTCTATATATAGAGATTTATGAAAGAATCGTTGCAAATCCTTAACTAGTTGTTGTGAGAGAAGTAGAAGTCATTCATTCTTCATATTGTGCATGTCCTCATCAACATGAGGGTTGATGATCTCCATGCAGCATTCATACTTCTATTTTAAGGAAACTTTTAGTACTGATCAACATAGCTTATTAGGTCCATGTCATATTACTATATCTCATCTAGAGTAAAAGTTAAGATCGTATGAGATGAAAGTCTATGCAATAATGACAAAATTTCCTTTCCGTGAAGATTTTACCATAAAGTAGCTTGAATGCACTTCTTGAGAAATCATTTAATGTTGACAATTTTGTATGGTCTTCTTAGTGGTTAGATGAAGAAACATTCTTTGCAAACGTAATAGAAACATTTATAAAGTTAAGAGAAAAACTATACACTTATCTTATTTTCTATCTCACGCATAAGCTTATCAAATGCATATATGTATGCAAGGTGTTTTCCGTCTATTGTCTTCATACGAAACATTTGTGCCTATTGTCATCAAACAAAGTATGTCATGATCTGATACTAAGATAGATTCATGTGTTAACACTTTATTATAAGCACTTACCCAAAATAACTTGATGTTTATTGATTTTTTCTCTAATACTAACAACTCTGAAAAAAAAAATCCCATATTCAACTTTTGATATACCAAAACCATATAGTAATCATATAGGAACCATCAATTATTAGTAAAATAGGAATTGGAGTGAAGACATGGATGATGAATTTCATGCTATTGAGAAGAACAATATGTGAGCATTAATAGATTTATTAGCAAATACAATCTTATTAAAGTGAAATATGTGTACAAGACAATACAACCCCAACTTAGAAATTGATCGCTCTAAAGTGAGGTTGGTTGCAAAAAGATATAAACAAAAGACATAACTAGTTCATGTTGAACCACTTGTAGAATAGGTAGTCAAAGAAGACAAAGATAAAGTATATTGAATAAAGTTTTGTATGGGTTAAAGCACACATTAAGAGTGTAGATGGTTCTAGAAATAAATAATATTAGGATAAGTTGCTATGAGGTGACAAATGTAGGCTTAATTTTTTTTGTTTTTTTATTTGGCATTGAGGTCGTTAAATAGAATGATGAGATTTTCATTCCAAAAAGAGTATTATGTGACATTTTGAAGAAATTCAAGATGAAAAATCCAAAATCCAAAGTGCATTTCCATACTAGTTGAAAAATATTGAAGCTAACAAGAAAAAATTGAAGGCAAAACGGTTAATGAAGCTCGATATTAAAGTTTGATTAAAAGTTTAAATTTTTTTACTACAACTAGACCAAATAACTTTATGGAGTGAGTTTTCTTAGCATATTTATACAAGTGACACATGATTTTCATTTACAAGCAACAAAAACAATTCTTAAATATAACCAAAGTACTTTTACAGATACAATTTTTTATGCTAATATCAATTATGCGAGGCTTGAGGCTTGTTAGATATACAACTAGTACTTGGACAAGAGAGGTAGAATTTTTTTTTTAAAAAAATCAGGAATTTGGGACAAGTGTTGTATCATGATCTTAAAAATATAACCAATTGTTGAACTTTCAATAATTAAAGTATAATATATTGTAGTAACCAATTGAGCTACATAGATAATATGATTGAGAAGAATTTTAGTGTTGGAAAGATGGTCCAATACTAACTATCCTAACGTAGTCCAATGAATCTAATGACTTTTATGATAACAATGTACTAAATTCTTGATAATACAATGGTTTGTGTATAAATGAGACAAATATGAAGATCTTTATAATGTATAATCAATACTATCATTTTTTCTCAAATTTTTCGATCAATATGATTATTAGGGCAAGTCTCCATGTTATATCCAATTCCCAATGTGTTTATATTGTCCAACTCAATGATAAAAAAAAGTCAAAGGTGATTGTCAAAGTCAATGTTAAACACTAAGAACTTGCTTGCACATTTAATATGAACTATTCTCTTACTAACAACTTTTTACCTTAACATGAAAAGGAAAAAATAATGGACTGTAATTCTTATATACTTTGTCTTTTTCTCTCTAAATGTTGTAATAAAAATAGTTGACTCTCAAAAACAAAGAAATCAAGATATTTTGCACGAGTCAAAATTGTACAAGACAGAGCAAGGTTATTCAGACCTTTTGTTCTCTTTCCCCCCTTGTCACGAAATGCATAATGCATTAAGTTATAGAATTTATTTCAATAGTCATGTTAAAAAATTGCATAAATCCTACAATAGATACTTTCATGAAGCTAATAAATGTACAGAAACTATTAATTAAGAAGATCTACAATATAAACTAAATATTTAAGATTGATGAGAAAGTGAGGCAAACAAAATCAAAAACTTGAAATACACATTGCACGACATAATCTTAATGAGATATACTATGTATTATCTTTTTAAGAAGTTATGTTCACTTTGTTGGCTGTTATTAGTTAGTTATATTTTGCTTTATAAACATTTACTATTTTCAAAAGTAAGAAGTGACTTAAAGATAAATCCCTATGAAGAGGGATATTTATTTTTTTAGATACAATTATGAGATAGTTATATATAGTCATATGTTAAGTAGATAGTGTTTGTTTTACTTTTATTTTATTATATATGGGTAAAAATTAGGGATGTTACATTTGTTCCTGCTAGGGAGATGAGACCTAGAGAACTATTGAAGTCTTCGTCTTCCTCCTTCGGTCGGGCAGGTTGCTGGGTGCTTGACTGGGGTCCTTCTCATCTTGGTGCTTCTCCTTCGGCTCTCAGTCCTGGGTGAACACCGAATGGGGCGGGGGTGGGGGGGGGGGGGGGAGGGGGGGTACCTGTGGAAGGCACTCCGACGCTCAAGTCAGTAAAGCGGGTGATCAATATTCGGGTAGGTGCACAGTAATAAATGACGTACTTTGCTCCTTGGAATGTGTGTTATTTATATTATTTTAATAGGTTTACCTCATTGGGCCTGATTAGTGGAGTGGATCACTCTTAGGGTTGCACTACCTAATCCTTAATGATGGTTTAGCTTCACTAACCTTGGTTTGAGCATTAATGGTTATACGTGTCGGTCGGTCGGCCATGTTGACATAGTCGTGCCAACGTGTCTCAGTCATCTCGGGCAGGGAGACCGAGACACGTCATGGTGTCGGTCGGGCATACCGGTACAGTTGCCCCCCAGGCTCGAGGATGGGTATATCCGATGAGTCTTGAATGGTTGGTGTCGGTCGACCGGCTGGTTTCCCTTGTCTCGGTTAGGAAGACCAGCTCTCAGTCTCACCCATACCGGTACACTTACGGTCACAATTCTCTTAAATTATTTCACTTGGTTTAAATAAATACAACAAATTATTCTCCGTGTGATTGTTGCAAATTAAGTATGTCTTGTCAGGTTTGATTGACTTCAGTTATGAACAAAATATATTTATTTTAACATGTGATAATAACTTCATTCACCAAAACACGGTAACATATGGGTATACAGCCCCATAAATACATCCTTACTAGTTGTTGACTTTGTAATTTATTATTGCCATCCTTTCCAGATGATATAAAATTTTTTTTTGATTTCATTTAATAACTGAATTTCCTGTCCATGGCTAGACACTGCATTTGTTTTGAATCCAATGTGTGCATGCATCTGGTTCTGTTAGTATAATTTATTTTTGCTGGATTTGTGTGTCGAAAATACAATATAATTTGTGTGGAAGGATCAGGGATGATAAGTCTAGTGATGCAACTTCAGAATTAGAAGAAACCATTAGAGAAACGAAACCTATACTTATCTCTTTTCTGGTAAGTCAATTTTCGGGGACGAAAATTTTTCTTGTTGAGGAGAATGTAAGGATTGAGAAAAATAGTCTTAGAGTAGAAATGGTACAATTAAAATGGCACCTGAATATTTTATTATTAAAAAGGAAAAATTTATATAAATAGAAATTTAGTTATTCAGGTTTCATTTTAAAAGAATCACCATCTCTCTAGAAGTTTCTTTTTCCTTTCCTCTCCATTCTCTCTAAGATTCTGACCTCCTCGTTCATCAGTTTGACGATCGGAGTCCACCATTAGACTTTGGCAACGAGATCTACAAGATTGCCCGATCAAAATCTGTGATAAAGTAAGTTCATTTTTGTTCCCTTTTTCCTTTCCTCTCCCTTCTCTCTAAGATTCTGACCTCCTCGCTCATCAGTTTGACGATCGGAGTCTACCATTGGACTCCTGGCAGTGAACTCTACGAGATTGCCCGATCAGAATCTTAGATAGAGTAAGTTCATTCTTGGCTCATTTTCCTTTGAGTTAGTTTTGATCTGGTTAGGGTTGCCTTTTAGTTTAAGTTTTCATGTGAGGTTTTTATCTTTAGAATTAGCCTCTGTTAGATTAGGGTTCTAGTGATATAGTTAGATTTGTGATCAGGATTTTGTGGTGCAAGTTAGGTTATCCTTAAGCTTTTGGTGGGTTGGAGCTCTTAGTGAGCATATGCTCAAGTCCAGGTAAGGGAAACTAGTTTTATTTTTAAAATAGAACCCTAGGTTAGAAGATCTGGATGTGGGGTGACGTGGTCACCAATTCCAATTTTTTCTTGCAAGATTGTTTCTTTTGAAAAGTAAAGTAATATATTGACTGGAACGGTTGATTTTGAATCTTTTATATTGATTTTAAGGTGAATAAGTTGTTGAAAGTGTTTGTGATTGAGAATTGAAAGTGTTTGAATGATAATATAATGAGTTGAACTATTTTTGAATATTTTGTTGAATTACTTAAATGAAAAGTTTGATGAGAAGTGATTGTTTGATTTTAGATGATGATTGATTTAGAGAGCGTATATTTGGAACTTAGTTATATGTTTAAGTGAATTTTGAGATATATTTAGATTGTTTTGAAAGTTTAAAATATGATCTGATTGAATGGTGCTTTGATGTGTTAAATGATGTATGTAATAAAGTGAAAGTGTGATCAAGACATAGTATTTTCAGGAAAGGAAATACCCTGTTGAGATTATTATCAGGGTGCATTGATTTGTGAGTGTCCTGTGAATGAGACGATCCCAACTCTATTGATATAATGAAATCACATAGATGAAATTATTCAGTTTGTGAGAGTCGAAGGAGGTCCATTTGGCTGAGTTTGAGGTTTGAAAGAACTGATAAGAGCAGATCAAATGGATTTACCCTGTCATATGAGATGATGAGATATTGAGATAATTATGTGCATGGCTGTGTGGATTTCACAGTGAGTAGTATGACAGGTGCTTGTCTCTGGATGCTAATTTCAATACATGAGTCTTCCGAAAGTAGAGTCAAGTGTCTGAGTATGTGAGTCAGTAGAAATCTAATCGAAGTAATGGGGATGATGAGCGTGATAGACACTTGATGATTATGTGAAATGTTTGAGAAATTGTATGAGAATTTATGAATTCCGTGTATCAATTTGAAATTTAAATTATATAAAAAAATTTGTTATAGCTAGCTTACCCAGTTATTTGTTTGTGTTTGTTTCTTTATTTATGATGATCGTGTTGTACACAAGAGCATATGAGATTGCAGGTAATAGAGCTCCTAAGTGAGCAGCTGGAGGATGTGATAGTTTTAATTTGAATGTTGTGTTTGTGTTTAAAACTTTTGATGTATATATTAAAATCCCTATGAAGAGGGATATTTATTTTTTTTAGATACAATTATGAGATAGTTATATATATTCATATGTTAAGTAGATAATGTTTGTTTTACTTTTATTTTATTATATATGGGTAAAAATTAGGGATGTTATTGACCAACTCAATGATAAAAAAAAAGGTCAAAGGTGATTGTCAAAGTCAATGTTAAACACTAAGAACTTGCTTACACATTTAATATGAACTACTCTCTTACTAACAACTTTTTCCTCTCATTCAAATGACTTATTCAAAGAACCTTAACATGGAAAGGAAAAAATAATGGATTGTAATGTTGGGTCTATTAGTGTCTAAGTTCAAGAGGGGAGGGGTGAATTGAGCTTATAAAATTTTCGCAAGAACACACAATTTTTCAGTATTCCAGAGGCAAAAAGAACAGATTGTTTTACATGAAACAGATTGATTCTTCAGAGCAGTCTTGGCACAATTTGAATTTTGTTCAATGTAAAATTGTGATCAACAGAGAATTATGACAGAACCAGATCAGCTTAATATAGTGAGGATGAAGGATACAACTGTGCTTAGAAATCAATCAAAAGCTACACAACACAAGATTTCAAGAAGTATGATCCTTTCTCAGGTTTTAATGAATGATCAGTTTGTTCACAATTCACTTAAACCATTATATGCAGCAACCTTGTTTATGATCAGAAAACTTCAACAAATCAGGAAGAACAGTTTTCACTTAACCCAGAATTAACAGATTCAATTTAAAAAGAACAGATTTAGTTATTGACAGAATTAAGCAAAAACCAGAAAAGAGTGCAGGGATGAGAATACAAGATACACACGTTTTTATACTGGTTCACTCATACAGAGCTACATCCAGTCTCACCTTACCCCAAGGTGGAATTCACTAAAAACAGTACCAATCACTTACAAAACCAGCAGTTCTTGAACACTACAAGAACAACACACACAATGCTGAAAAACCCTATTTCAGCACACCTTGCACTCCAAGAAACCCTATCAAGGAGTGACTAACACTTACACCTTTACAAAACAGAATAAAGGAAAGATTACACCTGAAAAGAAGATGCAAGAACTCAAAACCAGTAGTTCAATTTGCTGCAGAACTGCACCAGCACCTTCACCAAGATTCAAGGTTTCCTAGAACAAGCACACTTGAAAATCTCTTTGGAAAACCTTTCAAAAACTCTTTCAATCCTTCTTCTCACATGGAAATTGTTTGATCTCTGTCAAAAGCGTAATTCCTCAGCACTAATTCATGTGAGATAGACTTTTCTTTATATAGAAAACAATTTCTAACTTCTTTTCAAAAAACAGTTGAAAAGCAGTTAAGAAAACAACAGATTCATTTTTGAACTTAACAGATTTATTTTGTGAAAACTGCCAACTCAGCTTAACAGAAATAACTGTCTGAGTGGTACCTTTGGAGTCCTAACTAACTTGTGAAAAACCTTTCAACTCACCAAGGAATAAACCTGTTCTTTCTTAGTGAAACAGATTTAAAATATAGCACACAGGCCAGCTCAGCTTTAACTGAAATAACGAACTGAGCTTTCCCTTGGTGCCCTAACAGAAATTTAGAAAAGCCTTTTAACAGAGAAGAAATAAACAGATTCTTTCTCCATAAAACAGATTTATTTGTGTACTGTTTTAAAACTGTTAAAACCATTTTAAAAGCTTTTCAAAAAAACCATTAGCCTTTTAACAGAGAAGAAATAAACAGATTCTTTCTCCATAAAACAGATTTATTTGTGTACTGTTTTAAAACTGTTAAAACCATTTTAAAAGCTTTTCAAAAACCATTTAACCACATCATGTGCTTGATCTAGACTTGGTTAGGCATCTAGGATAGGTTACACAGCAAAAGGCAACCATACACATTTACAAGCCTAATTACAAATGAATCTAAAAACCTATTACAATCTTCAAAGCACTCAAGCCATTTTCTTCATCAAACACACATCAAGCCTTGGTAGGGAAGAAGCTTCCTCCAGCTTCAACATGTAATTCTTATATACTTTGTCTTTTTCTCTCTAAATGTTGTAATAAAAATAATTGACTCTCAAAAACAAAGAAATCAAGACATTGTGCACGTGCCAAAATTGTACAAGACAGAGTAAGGTTATCCACACTTTTTGTTCTCCTTCCCCTTGTCACGAAATGCATAATGCATAAAGTTATAGAATTTATTTCAATAGTCATGTTAAAAAATTGCATAAATCCTACAATAGATACATGAAGCTAATAAATGTAAGAAAACTATTAATTAAGAAGATCTGCAACATAAACTAAATATTTAAGATTGATGAGAAAGTGAGGCAATCAAAAACAAAAACTTGAAATACACATTGCACGACATAATCTTTATGAGATATACTATGTATTATGTTTTTAAGAAGTTATATTCACTTTGTTGGCTCTTATTAGATAGTTATATTTTTCTTTATAAACATTTACTATTTTCAAAAGTAAGAAGTGACATAAAGATAAATATTAGGTGTCCTAAATACTAAGGAGAAATCTTTAAAATATATCATTAGTGACATACATAATTAACAAAGGACACGTATAAAAGGTTTTTTTAAAGAAAACTAATATTAATTTTGTCTTTTTTAATTCTTAGTTGTTTCTCTTTATATATATGTTTAGCCTATAGTTTGTCTTTTCTTATTTTAGTCTTTATCTGTTCTTTATTTTATATTTTGTCTCTTTAGTTAGACTTAACCTAGAATGAGTGTGTTGCTTATATATATTCAAACTCTTTGTTTTTCTTTAAATAAGAAAAATAAAATAAAATAAATATTCCTTCTCATATCCTTTATCTTTCTTTTCCTATTTTGTTTATCTAAGTTTTTTTTATAATAATAATAATACTTAGTTATTAATAAGTTTGATTAGTGAAATCCTTTTAATTAAAGAAAACTAATCATACTTAAAGTCGAGTAAACTAGAAAAAACCTAATTGTTTATACTTCATTTCCTAATTGATTTTTTATTTATTTTCTGAATAAAACAAGTTCCTCTTTAATAAAATTTTGTGAAAAACTTTGTATTATGTTAGAAACTCTTTTATATATATATTTTAAAAGATTGTATAGTTACTAACTGTCCCACTTATCTCTATGTGAAATACTATTTTATATATATATATATATATATATATATATTATTTCATTAATTGTATTTCCTTTATATTTCATTTAGAAGTAGTGTATAAAAAATACTTTCATAGATTTTTTTTGGCAAGTTTTGAATTACATTAAGTAGAAACACTACTTTCATGAATGGTTGAAGTATATTGAAATTTAGTTTCACAACATGAGTTAATAGTAAACAAAAAAGTAAAAGAATAATTATTTTTACATAAAAATCAAGTAACAAATATTTTTATGAAACCCTTAAAGATTGAGTAATCTTAAAATGATAAAAACGTGATTTACGGAAGGAAAATAATTAAAAAGATTAAATCAAGCAATATTTTATCACACCATATCTTTGGTTCAGCATGTAGTATTGATATTTTCTTAATTAATCTAGGGCTATAAAATCGGACTCAGTGTTCAAATGTTGCTCTGCCTCTTTCTACTCACATTAAGATATTAAATTAAATTTTACTTAAACATTTTGTTGCTGTTGTTTTCTTTTATTAGCTCCGGAGCTTTTAACATTTCATTACTAAAATTTCCTATAAACGGCAATAGAATGCAACACTCTTGATGTAAGATTTTGTATTCAATCCAATGAGTGAATTTCTTCATTGAACTTTAGAAACTACACATGACAGGTACAAATTTTTGCTTACAACTCAAGTCTAGTAGAGAAGTGGTGGATCTTGGAATATTTTAAAGAAATAGTTATCTATCAAAGTGAATTTTTTTTTTATAATTTTTAAATAAGGAATCATTTTCTAAATGCAATATATTCTCCAAAAAGCATTAAGACATCATTCATGCAGTGCACTTGTGCAAAAATTACTATAGTGTCGGGGAGTTTAGTGTTAGTTAGAAGAATCATAGAATAAGTGATCCTTGTTTGATGAATTAGTAAAATAAGTTAAAATGAGGTGAAACATTATCCTCTCACAATCTTTTAGACAATCTCCAAGTATACCATGTCACATCTCCAAACAGTAACACCACTCATATTTGTTTATTTTGATTTAAGATAGAATGCAATTAAAGCATCTACTAGAGAAGAAAAATACCCACCACCACCTTGATAGGGAACTTGATGAGTAAACAAACCACTGTGGATAGTGAAGGCCTCCTGAACTTTGTCAAATTTGGCAGGGTTTAGACCATTACCTACTTACCACAATTTTTTCAAACTTGCTTCATTAACATCTTCATATTATCCTTCTTTTCATAATCAAAATAAATATTTCTTTTTCATTTTACTATTCTCATTTCTCATTTCTTATTACTTTTATGTGTATATAAGAAACTGTAAAATCATTTGAAAATATAGCGATATCCATTTGGATCTTTTGATTCTAAAAGTTAGTTAATAATAATATAATTTTGTAAAAGGACTTACAATTACTTTAGTAACAGTCAATATAAATATCCACTTGACTAATATAGATGTTTTCAGTAAACTTGTTTAACTAGTAAACCTTTTGAGTTAAATTGATGAAAATTGACGTCTGTTCAAATAATGTCTCTTTTAATTGCTTAATAGTTAAAATCCTCACACTATGCTAGAATTTTTTTCACCTAAAACATAACTTGGGTTCAACTAAAACATCAATCTAAAACGACAGCAGTTTGAACTGAAAGGAAAAATTCGATTTAACCTAAACTTTATAAATTATTTGAATCCAAAAATAACCTAACTTCAGTCTACCTCTCTACTGCGCATTCTACTTTCCCGAAAGATCAATGGTATAGCACAAGGCCAAAGACAAGAAGTTCAATTTCATTCATTTTACTCCCAATGGAAATAACTCATTCATTGTATAAAGCAAATGTTGAACCCATCTTTCCCAGAAGAACACATCACTCACTCCTCTTTCTCTATGGAATTGTAAAACTAAGCAACAAATAAAAACTTCAACAGTTGAACAATTTCATTACAATCTTTTCAAACTTTTCTTTCTGGCATCTATCTTCTTCTTGTCCACCAGAGCTTTTGCTTCCTTCTTCTGAGGTGCAGAAGCAGTAGAAATGACTGTAGCAGAAGTAATCACAGAGGTGGCTGCCTGTTCCTGACTATTTCCTCTTGTTGCAGGCACTGGCACTGGTACTGGCAATGCAGCACTCGCTGCAGTGGTTTTAACGTCAGCACTGAGCACAGAGGTGTTTGTCTGATCAACATTCAGAGCAGTAGTTGATTCGGAGATAGCTCCACTCTTGAATTTGGGCTTTGGTTTTGCATGGATTCCAGTGTAAAGCCTGCAAGCCACAATTGGGGGGCAGGGGGTTTAGTAATCAAGTAGGTAAAGTAATGTTAAAATTTCAAAATAGTATGGCTGTACAAACTCAAGAAAATTGATCAAAACTAACAAAATACGTTTGAGTTATGAATCAAAATTCGTGTAAACCTCCATGAAACATAAGCAATGATGTCCTACAGGTCTCATTTGAATTTGAGCAACTAAAGAATCATAAGATTAAATGACGTAGAGCCTTTTTTTGAGGTAGTTTTCAACAGGACACAGCATTTGAGACAACAACTTACTATGCCTGGGAACAAATTCAGAATGAGTCCAAAATAAGGAATGAACTCCTTTCTCTAAAACATCAGAGGTGTTGACCACAAGCTCAGAATGGATATACAGAAGTGTCGGGCTGAAGAACTTCAGCAGATGAAGAAAGCAATCTATTATTTGACTTAAAGGGGGTAGCCCTCAACATAGTACGGTTCAAGTTTCATTTGCCACAAAAGATTCCAAAACAGGGTTAAACAAAGGAGGATGCTATTGAAAAGGAATGCATTTATTATATTTAAAATCCTATCTAACAAAGTATATATACAAATTGCTCTTTAACCAACACCATTCACCCACTAATAGTAGTATTCTAAACTTGGTAAACACCCAATGTTTCACATTAACTTTTCAAATTCCCGGATAAGAAATTATTCGACAGGAATAGCATCATCGGACAACTTACCTAGCATGTCTAGCATACTCGTCATAATTTTCAAGCAGCATTTTACCAGCCTGTTCATTTAGAGCTGATTCTGGAAATGGTTCAATCAATAGACACCTAACAACCTGTTCAAAATGGGAATCAGTGTTAATATATAAAGACCAATCTACCCAAACTTAATAAATGAAGAATATCTAAAGCACTTACAATAAGAACATGACGTAACCCAAGGCTAGGATTCCAATCCTTTTTAAGTGTGTTGACACAAATCTCTCCGTTGGTTGCAATGTTCGGATGGAAAATCTTAGTCAAGAAAAAACCTACAACATTGAATTAAATGGTTACATAAGTTTAACAGCTTTTGCAACATAGAAAGAATATATGTCATTTTGTTAAATAAACAATAAACTCCACCCAATAAAAAAGTTTCAAAAAACAAAGGATAACCAAATTAGAATTCCAAAGCAAAAAACTAAACAGCATAGTTGTCTCAATAATGTAACTAGCAGATTATAAAATTGTCCATAAGGGGAGTCTACAACACACCTTTTGGTGGCGAATGAGGAAAATCATGAGATAGCAACAGCTTCATGCGGAAAACTCCATTCTCATAAGGAGTTCCAGCTGCAAAATTATACTCCGGTTCATCAAATTCTCAACCAAATGATGAGAATGCACAATCGCACAACATAAACATAAAGCTACTTACCCGGGCCTTCAATGTCAGCAAATATAGTTGAAAAGTCATCATCATTTACAACAACTTTAATGCCCTCGGGAGGGGACTCATCGAGATTTTTCAACTCCTTGGCAAGTTGCTTTATAACATTTGGTGGAAGATTTTCATTAGTGGCCTAAAACAAAAAGCACCATATTACAATGTAAGAATATTAAACACCTTAATGGAATAAAAAAACCGTGATAAAAATACATTTAATCATAAAATGCCAGATTGATGACTCATGAACTCTATTAAGATTGCTGTAGTCATATGAGCAAAACATTACTTACCATCGGTACAGAGGCACCTGCTTTGTTCTGACACTAAGGAGGAGTGGCCCTTTTCAAACTGAATTCTCAATTTCTGCTTAGAGCAAAGGATGCAATCACAAAAAGGAAAACTGCCTGCAGAGGCATTTTTATCACGAATGAGTGAGAAGTTGTGTTAAATTATTATGCACAACGATGGGACTCAAATAAAAAAATAAAATATACTAGAATCAACAACAGGGTGAAGAATTGGCCAGAAAATGAATTGTACAGCAAATCATAAATCAAGAATCTCAAATAACCTAAAGTAATCAACTGAAAGAAAACCAGTAACCCACTATTAGTAATTCCCCTTGAGAAAAACCACCAAAACACAAATAATCAATAGTAAGTTGTGAATCAAACTCATTTTGCACAACCAAAAAAATAAAAATTCTTACACACACACACAAGAGGAACGGAACATCTAAAGTTAGCCCCTTCTCAGACACTTAAACACACCAAATAACTGAAAGTAAAAATAAAAAAAATGTACAACCAATCGCTTGAAAAAACCCACACAGACATTTAAACAAAAAAAGCAATAACAACCAAAATTGAGCTCCTGGCCCGAGCATAACAAAACCCTAGAAATACTCAAGATTTTTTATTCTAAGAGAAGGACTCACTTTAATGCAAAGCCAGAAAAATTAAAACAAGAAAAAATTGAAAATTGAAAACCCCTTTTTTGAAACAAGAGAGCCAACAACAGCAGAAAAACCCTACTGGGCAAATGAAACCCCCAGAATCTCAATAATCCCAATCTAACAAGAAACAAACCACCCCACCCCAAAAAAATTACTTGTTTGATTAGAAAAACATCAATTCACAGGACACGACACTTAAAAAATTCCGGGTATCACCACACTTCCAATTGAACACATCCAAATAGAAAAAAAAAAATGAATGAAACCCAGTTAGATGAAAAAAAATACAAACCCCACTTGAGCAAAATGAAATGAAACCCAGATGAGGATTCACCTGCAAAGAACAGAAGAAGCTTTTGGGGGTGCCAGAGGAGAGAGAAGAACAAGAGAGTGAGAGAGAGAGAGAGAGAGAGGGGGGTGGGAGGCACAGAAGGGATCCCTCCTTGGAATGAATGAATGATTGATTGGTGGAATTTGAGAACACAAAAGTTTAATATTTATTCACAAACTGGGTATTAAAATGGAGACGCCATTAATTATTTAATTAATTAGCTTTTAAAATATAGTAAGGTCCTTTATTATAAATGTGGAAATAGTAATTTTTTAACAAAATTATTAATTGCTTGTTCGAAAATAATGTAAAAAATTATTATTTTGAAAAGACTTGCTGCTTAGCCCAGATCTCCTGAGTATGTAGACGTTGGGTACTTCTTGTCTACCTAAATTAGAAGATTCCTCACGCGCTCTGTATGAGGGTGCATACCACTTTCAGTTTAGAACCCTAGGATCTATTAACGGTACAAGGATTTCAAACTAGGAAAACAATCAAAAAAAATTTAAATCCTCTTTTCTTTTTTTAGGATTGTATTAAATAAATTTATTGTTTATGGAATAAACGTAAATATTCATTTTATATTTTGAGTTGGTTTAGAACGGAAAAATGAAAAACGTGATTTTTGTTTTTATAAATATGACAAGTAATATCATAAAAAAAAATGAAAAGGTAAAAATAAGATAAACAAAAAAAGTTCATGATAATACTGAAAATGAGGCGACTTCTAATATTTGATACTTGGAGTAAAATATAAATTTTTTTATAAATAGTCAATATGTTAATAATGTAAAAGAATTATTTTAGGAATGTATAGATTTTTTAAATTGCTATTCCTCCACAAGATTTTTATAACTTAAGATTTATTGATTTTTGTCCCTCAAAAAACTTATTTTAAAATTGTATTTATAAATATTGTTATTCAATTGACTAAATAAAATTAAATTCATTATAAATAATTTTTTTTATATTTCACATATTTTAGTATGAATTTAATTATAATAACTTCTAATGCACAAAATTGTATTATCAATTAATTATAAATCTTAAAAGTTTATTTATAAATAATTAAGAGATAACATTTGACTTTGGTTTGAGCGAAAATTTGGTAGAGATAATTGATTTTTAGTGTTATTCTTTGCTTCAATGAAAGCAAGATTAAAAAATATTGAATTGTAGAGTTATTTTTGTTTGAGCCAGAATTGGTTTATTTGAACAAAAATATCACAAAATCAACCTCATGCAGCAAAATAAACATATTTTCAAAGTTTTATTCAAAAATCATTTTAACAATTATAACTTTCAAATCTAGTAATCAAATATAAAATGAGAACGCACAATAAATTTCATTCAATCAAACTACATAAATCTCATCTCAAACTAAAAAATTAGAAACATGCTCAACAAGACACAACCTTTCATGAAACTCAAAATATTGTGACCATATCACCTTCACATCCAGATAATTTATTCAAAGGTTCCATAAAAAAAATATAAATAACTTATCTTACCTGAAATTCCTTATTTCAAGCAATGTTTCAGCTTAAGCAAGAGAACCCTTCAAAATCTAGATACTTAGAGCAAAATATTCAAATATAACTAAATTTAAGTATGAGGTTAACCAAGTTGAAATTATTACTTTTCTCAACTGACTCTACTAAGATTGATGACAAAATCACAAGAAAAAAAAAGAAAGAATCTTTATAGTACATAGGAACATACGCTGGTTGAAATCACTAAATATGGTAAGAATAAAAAATTCTAATTGGTTTCACTTCAAAAGATGAATTTTCTTTTACTTGCACTAAATTAGACTTTAGAATATGATTGAGATCATGTACATATTTCCTTAATTGTGATACATGAAAGATATTGTCTAGACATTTAAGCAAAGGTAAGTGGAATCCTCACCTAAATAACTCACCATTGTACATGGTGTAGAATGAAACCTGTCATCTTAACTTTCTGGCTTCATTGGAGTCACTCGGGAGCACATATTTGATGAGGTAATTGATGATCGATGTCATTCAACTGAAATTTCATACAATAATATATAAGACATCATCATGGTCCCTACCTGGAGTGTTTAATGTTTCTTAAATCAGAGTCCGATGTTACCCTACTTTCCTTATGCTTGCGAGCTTGAACAAACTTGTCAAAATGGCTGATTAAATTCTTCGCAATATGATATTACTTGTGGAGTAAAGGTATTTTGGCTTAATACTCTCATTGATCTGACTTGTCACCGATTGATAGTCACTGTGACATTAGCTTCTTTACCCCATTTAACGCGCAAGCTTCAATCTTGCAACTAAAGGCCTTATACTCGACTTGATTGTTGGACGCTTAAAGTTGAAGCGAATTGCTTGTTCAAACATGATTTGATCTGGTCCTTCTAGTATAACTCCAACTCTACTACCTTTTTTTTATTAGAAGAACCGTCAACATTCAAGGTCCACCATTCACGTTTTTCACTATTCTAAGGAAGCTCAACGATAAAGTCAGCTAAAAACTATGCTTTCATTGGTCCTCGATTTTCAAAGGTAAGCCCGAACTCAAACAATTTAACTGACTAAGCTATCACTCTTCCAACTAACTTGGGTTTTTGAATAACTTGCTTAATAGGGTAGTCAATGCGGATAATAATGTTGAAGCTCCTGAAGTAATCACTACAAGAAAATCATGAAATAGAAACCAATTTTTAGAGACCAAAATAATTAGTTGCAATAGTAACTAAATTAGAGACCATTTTAGAAACTAAACTAAAAATTGGTTTCTAAATTAGTTTCTATTATTTTCTATTATTGTTAAATAGTTTCTAAATTGGTATCTAATTAGCAACCAAGGTTTTAGAGACCAAATCTAGAAACTAAATATTTGGTAGTTAAAACTTTAGTTGCTAATTAGATACCAATTTAAAAACTATTTAACAATAATAGAAAATAATAGAAACTAATTTAGAAACCAATTTTTTGTTTAGTTTCTAAAATGGTATCTAATTTAGTTACTATTGCAACTAATTATTTTGGTTTCTAAATATTGGTTTCTATTTCATGATTTTCTTGTAGTGAATGTCTTTGTCTTCAAGCTGAAAAAACTATAACAAGGATGAGCTTCTCTATGACTTGATATCTTTCTTCAACCGATTGCAGATTCCAGCTTATGAAGTAGACACTTTTTGCTTTTTCCCTTCTTTATATATCAAGACTGAACATATCGCCAAGTACGAGACTGCTAAATAGAGAATGAGGGTGGAATGTGGAAGAGGACTCACCGAAGTCGCCACAGTCGGATGCATAACATGAATTTTCAACGATGCTTTGGCTAAACAAGTAATGTATTGTCTTAATGACTCAGTTTCACCTTTAACAATGTATTGGAGTGATGCTGAGTCAGTGACAACGGGTTAACTATCGACAAACCGAGTTGTAAATCTTGTGTAGATGGTGTCGAATGAGTCAATGAAATGAGTAGGTAAAGAATAATATTATTACATTGAATTCTTTGATCACTACTAAGGAGACTATCTTGGGTAAAATAAGCTTTCACGTGAGTAGTTGGATCAAATGTTCCATTAAATTTCTCAAAGTTGGCATGCCTTAGAGAATTTGGAAGTTGAGCTTGCATAATGTCATTAGTAAAGGGGTGAAAAAGTATAAAGCTTGTTACCCCACAATTCCTTGTGGTGGTGGTAATGTTTCTGAAGGAATTTGTTGATGTGGTTGAGTAACATGAGTAAGTGTCTAAACACCTGGTATGATTGTGTGGGCCTCCTAATGTTGATTGTGACTAGGCATATTTGAAATTTGACTTTGTTCATTATGACAAGTTAGTTGGGACTTGCTTTCCTGCTCGAGTGTTGGTTGATGTTCCGATCTATGAACTATTCAATTTTGCTACATCTCATGCGGAATAACATGGATCTCCTCACGATGTTGCTGTGGAGGTTTTGCATCTCGGTCTGATCTTGAGCTTGAAAGGTCTCCATGTCTTCACGTATTCCAGTGATGGCATTTTGAATCATAGTTTTGCTCTTCTACATTGCAGAATCGATGATATTTTATACTGTGTTCTCATTCTTTTTCATGGTTGAGTCAATGTGAGCTTTTAGCACTTCTAGGATTGAAGAATCCATAGTAGATTGAGATGAAATGATTGTTTGTCTTTTGGTGAAAACCATACTTTTTGTGGTGTTGGAAAACTTTTACCAGGATACCATGGTGGGCACTAAATGTTCTTACCAGGTTTGGTGTTGAATTGTTCAAGGTGGTGAATCGGAGTTTTTAATGATGACCATCTCCGTCTTGAAGGATTGCGGAGCTTTACTGATAAAGTCGAGTAAAAATCTACTTATAAAAAAACTCTCCGACGATTAAGTCAGTAAGAATATAATAATAATAAGTAGTAAATGAGTATTAAAATATCAGTTATAAATACTCTATGTGATTATATTTATAAACTTAAGAGAGTGAATGATGTGTATCAATAACTACTGCTTTAGTTAGAGAGAATGGTGTCGAGTTTCTCGATCACGTATCGATCACGTATTGATGGTTATAATCGCATTATAATGATTATTAGTGAATCACATTATTAACTGCAAGTGGTTAATATCATATTATTTAATAATATTATTTAATAGATATTAATTATTCCGTCTATTTAGGGCCGCATAGTGTAATACCAAACATACAAAATTATTTAAATTAATTTTATACATAAAGCAATTTCTTACAAACAACTTTATTAAAAAATATATAAATATTTATTGTTTTTTTTTAAATCCTGAATTTGACATTTTTTTAACTATATGATTGAAAAAATTAATAAATAAATAAAATTTATTTCATACCAATGAAATATTAGAATTTCAAATAAATTATTTTAGGAGAAAAATAGTAATTTTATGTCCATTTTGTAAAAATAAAATTATTAAATTAAATAAAAAATATTAATTAAAAATATTGTCTCTTGATTGAAAAATAAATATTCTTGTATCATTCAAATAGTGTCTTTCAACATTATATTCTTATTTTTAACATTATATTCTTATGGAAAATTTTAAAATTCTATTTTAAATGTTTAAATTTGAATTATTTTGATTTAAATTTATTTTATTTTTAAATGCTTTATTTAGACAAATTAATTTAAATTAATTTATTTCTTAAACATAGTTTCTAATTTATATTTAAAATAAGAAATAGTTATTTTGAAAAGTATTTTAATGAAACAATTGTTTACTTTAAAAAGTAACATTGAGAACTACGTTTTATATAAAAAAATTATTAGATAAAAATTATTTTTAAAGATAAAAGTTAATTAGTTACTAGGCTAAATTAAATATGATTTTATAAATTAAAAAAATTATTAATATTTAAAATAATTTTTATTATTAATAAATAATCTTAAAAAAAAAATTGATATTTAAAGTAGTCTTTTGTTAATTAAATTTAAAACATGAATAATTTTTAAAGTTCTCGAGAAAATTTGTATTAAAAATTGTTTTTCTGCTTTCTATAAACACATAATTAATTATTAATCTCATAGTTAATTATGTCAAGATAAACTAAAACTGAACTTTATTTTGCTTGCAGATAATCAATTTTCTCACAATAATAATTGATTATATTGTTAGAAATTTGTTTTTCAATGTTTCACAATTAAGTAATTAGTTAAAAGAATAATTAATTATATTGATCAAAATTGATTTATTTTAGCTTTTGCAAATAATCAATTATTTTATGTAATGATTGATTATATTATGCAAGCTGAAAAATTAATTTTTTCTAATATAATCGATTAAGTTTAATAATAATCGATTGTATAGATTTAAAATGTTTTTTTGATTATTTTTGAAAACAAAACAATCGATTATAATTAAAAGTAATTGATTCAGTGTCCGTAACATGTTTTTGAAACTTCTTTAAATAGAAAAATATTTCATTGTTATCAGTTGAAATACTTACGAAAGTTTTAACTGCTTTCTTATATAATAGTTATTGAAGAATCATTTTTTACTTGAAAATATCATCAACCAGCATTGAAAGTACATTAGGGTTTTAGATATAATTTTTTAGGAACATTTGTCACTTTATTTGATATTTTTGTTTGTATTTGTAGCTTTGTGATTTTTAGGAACATTTCTCACTTTATTTGATATTTTTCTTCTATTTGTAGCTTTGTGTTGTAATACATTAGTGTGGTGTGACTATAGGTATTTAATGGTATGTGATTGTGTAAGTCGAGAAGAATCAAGATTTTAGATTCACAGGAATGTAGTGTTGCAAAATCGGAAGTTTGTGATTGTGAAACTTGTAAAGTTTGTGAATTTTGTGATTGTAGAACTTGTGAAGTTTCTAATTGTGTTGGTGGTGAGGTTTGTTGATGTATAGATTAAGATGCTTGTGGTAGTGGAGATCCAAATTGTGGATGTGCATAAGTAGTTATTGTCTGGTCTTGTGTAGCAGGAGGCGTATCATTAATGTTTACATAGTTCACCATAAATTTGTCTGAACCAACAACTGATTTAAGCAAGTTCTTGACCCTTTTATGTTTAGGCATATCTGCACATAAAAATGAAATAATCAACTACAATATAATTTAAAAGCTATACAAGTATCATATTGAAAGATATATTAAAAGTGAAAATATATTAAAAGGTTCATACATGTATCATATAAAGGCATAATAGATGAATGAACATATTAACATAAACTAAGGTTATTATTACTCTGACATTAAGTCATTTCATGAAGTTCATCATCACTTTTGTCCTCTTTTAATAATTCACCATCTTTATCATCCTTAAACAATGACAATTGGTCAGAGTTGCTGAATAATTCATTTAAGTCTTGTTGTCGACACGATTCTACTTCACAAACTTCACCATCTTCTTCTCCCATATCATACAAGTCTCGTGGTTTCAAATGGACAACAATTGACCAATCCTTATTCACCTCATCATCTATATAATATACCATTTCAACTTGTGAAGCTTCAATGTGTGGATCATGCTCCTCACGATCTCCCATGGGAATTAACCTTGAAAAATTAATACAATTGAAACCCCAAAGATCTTTTCTCAACCCCCTATCCCTTGTGGTGTCTGTCCATTTACATTTGAATAAGGTAACCTTAAAATGACCATAGTAATTAAGCTCAATTATATCTTCTAATTTGTCATAATATGCCAAATTCACTTGTCTAATGTTTTGATTTGCACCACTTGCAACACATGATGTTGAAGAAGTTAAGAAAACTCCATAATTTTGGGTTTTTAACCCATGTTCTTGACTTTTAGTTCTAAATTTGAAACCATTTACATTAAAGGCATAAATTCTTCTAGCATGTGGTGTTGGACCTTGAGATAGATACTTAAGATCATTTGCAACTGTACTCCAAATGCCTGGGTTAATCTACAAAAATAATTATTGGTGTTAATATATCTTTGAAATTGACATTTCTAACTTGTAAAAACATATTTTACCTACCCTTTAGGGAAAGCAATTCATGAAGTCCTTATTGAAAATCTTTTCTAGCTCTGTATTTGGAATTCTTCTCCCTCTAGACCTTCTTTGTAAATGTTGTCTAAATTCCCTAAGAAATTTGTTTGAAAGCAATATATTGTTAATAATTCCATAAAGGAAAACTTTTCAATATAATTATATTTATATTGAGTGTTAATACTCACATAATGTAAGCTTGAACATTAGGGAAATTAAATAATACATATCAATGTGGTTGCGTTCTCTCAATAGTTGACATCTCTAAAGTTGAAGCAACACTTACAAAGCAACACTTACAACTCTACCAATTGGTGGAAATAGGATATTCAATTATGAAATATCTGTGTTAAAAGAGTCATCCACATGTGAAGTCTATTAGTTCTTGTCACCATCCCTTCCATACATTGAGAGCAAAAGGTGAAAACCTCTTCAGTTAGGTATCCTTCAGCAATGTAACCTTTAGGTTGTGCCTTGTTTCAAACATACAATTTTAAGTGTCCCAAATACCTATAAAATGCTTTTGCAATTAGAATAATCAAACTTTGAACTTAAAAAAATACAAAGGTCCACAGGAAATTTACATTTTTATGGTATACATCCAATGGTAATGTATTGATCCTCCAAGCTTTGTCTCACCAGCTAGGTGAGAAGTTAAATGAACCATGATTGTAAAAAGGTAGGAGGAAATAACATTTCCAAGTGGTAAAGAGTTTGAATCATGCGAGACTTAAGTTTATTAAGATCAAATTGACTTAAACTTTTCCCACATAATTGTCAAAAAAAATGAACACATTTCTACTACCACTGTAGTCATATTGTTTGGTAAAACATTACGTATGGTAATAGGTAGGAATTGTTCCATAAGAATACGACAATCATGACTCTTGAGTTAAAATATCTTTCCACCTTTCAAATCAATACACCTTGCAATATTACTTGAGTATCCATGTGACATTTTAGCATTTTTCAATGTCTGCAAAAACATTTTGTTTTTGGCAATGAAAACACACTTGGTCGAAATCTTCCTTTATCATTTGGCCAAAGTTCTTTCTTTATACCCATTTCTTTAAGAACCTTTCGGACTTTGAGATTATCTTTGGACTTCTTAAGATCATTAAGTAACGTATACAAAACATTATCACACACGTTTTTTTCTCAAAATGCATCAATCTAGATAATGGCATAACTATTGAAGATAGACTTTGATGTCTCCAAATCCATGAAGATTGGTGGAAGGCTTTGTTGTTGCTTGTGTGTGTGGGTTTTTGGTAGTTTGAATTTGTAATCCACTCATAGAATTGATCCAAGGTTATTTGATTTTAAATCCTTTTGAAAAAGATGTGTTTACAAAGAGAAGTGGAAAATCAACCTGTTGAATTATCGTTTCAACCAGTTGTTTTACCCTTAGAGGTTTTTGAAAAGGATTTGAAACTGTTTGACTTTGATTGACTTTGTTGTCAAACCTATTCAATCGGTTGTTTCGAAAAATCAACTAATTGTTTTTCGAATTTTCTTAACAAAATTTTGTTAAGTTAGTTCAATCTATTTTAATTGATTTAAAACTGATTTGAATTTTGCATTAAATGTTTTTAACAATTGATTGGAGTATATATAATCTATTTTACGCTCCTGGTTGTTATTGATTCACAAGATTTCTTTCAAATCAAGTTTTTCCAAGATTGCTTAAGGCTTTGGATTCTTTTCTGAGAGTGGAATTGCATTGTATTTTCTATTTTCAATCTATGATTGTATCAGGTGTGATCATCCCTTTTCTCTTAACAATTGTATTTACGTAATAATTTTTGGTGTGCAGATTCAAAGGGTGTTCAGAATTATGTGTTGTGATTGTCAAAGGTGGTGTGTGTTCTTGAAGGGTTCAAGATCACCACTTTGGTGTGTGTGTTGTAATCAAGGTCTTTTGATTGCATAGTGGAATACTCAGAGGTTTTCTGGGGACTAGATGTAGCTCTTGGCTAAGAGTGAACCAATATAAATTTACTGTGTGATTCTTTGTATCCCTCTTATGTTTAAATCTGTTTTTTGCTTGAAGTTTATAACTGCTGCTATAAACAACCGATTGTTTCACAAAAACAACCCATTGATTTTCTGTTGTTTCTGTGAAAACTATTTTTAAATTCAACTGAACAGATTTCTGATTAATTGATTCTCTCCGGCCTTCATTGTACCTTAAAAATTTGTGAATTTTTTTTTATAAACAATTCAACCCCTCTTGTTTAAGGCCTACAATTCTAACAGTAACAAGTTGGTCTGCCAATAAGGAAGTTTAAAAAATATACTTCTCTTTCTCTATTGTTCTGCTCCAACTTGAACAACATTCTTTCCTTGAGCCCTCTTACTTGTATCTATAGGGTATAATGGTTTTCCAAATGTAACATTGACACCTCAACTTGTTTAAATATGTTTGACCCTGACAAAGGTTTTGGTGCATACCTCAGTTCATTTGTTCCACTTAAAAGATGACGATTCAATTTGAACCTGTGCTCTTTATTTAAAAATCTACAGTGTCCCATAAAGCAGAACAAAAATCAATATTGAGGGACAAAAATCAATAAATCTTAAGTTATAAAAATCTTGTGGAGGAATAGCAATTTAAAAAATCTATACATTCCTAAAATAATTCTTTTACATTATTAACATATTGACTATTTATAAAAAAATTTATATTTTACTCCAAGTAGCAAATATTAGAAGTCGCCTCATTTTCAGTAGTATCATGAACTTTTTTTGTTTATCTTATTTTTACCTTTTCATCCTTTTTTTATGGTATTACTTGACATATTTATAAAAACAAAAATCATGTTTTTCATTTTTCCGTTCTAAACCAACTCAAAATATAAAATGGTTTTCCAAATGTAACATTGACACCCTCAACTTTTTTAAATATGTTTGACCCTGACAAAGGTTTTGGTGCATACCAAAGTTCATTTTGTTCCACTTAAAAGATGACGATTCAATTTGAACCTGTGCTCTTTATTTAAAAATCTACAGTGTCCCATAAAGCAGAATTTTCCCATGCACAACGAACAAGAGTCTGTTTCAAAGTTACAAGTAGGGCAAGAAAGACGAGTGTGCAGACAAATTACCTAGCCTAGGGAAGTCACTAGTTGTCCACAACAAAACCGCTTCGATGTAAACATTTATTTTTTAAATAATCAAACGTTTTCACTCATTCAATTTGTTTATGAGTGGATCTAAGTAAACATCAATGTCATTTCCTACCATTTGTTTTCCATGAATTATCATGGAGAGGATAAAAGATGTTTGGTTCATACACTCCCAAGGATGGTGATTGTATGGGATAAGAACCACTGACCATATACTATGGTTTGTACTCATGTTTCCACAAGGATTGAAGCTATTAGTAGCTAAGCATAGTCGTATATTTTGACGTTCATCTACAAATTTTGAATGCAATAAATTAGATGATTTTCAAGCCTCATAGTCTCTAGGATGCCTCATCAATCCTCTTGATTATCCTTTGATGCATGCCATGTCATAGACTCAATCGTCTTAGAATTTGCAATCGCAGTTTTAATGGAAAGTAAGCCAATATTTTTACGCATTGCTTTATCTTTATTTTTCTAGTTAGACGTTTTACACTGTTTACATTTTTCTCAGCCTTCATTCTCTTCACCCTAATATAGCATACAGTCTTTTGGGCAAACTGATATTTTGACATAATTAAGACCAAGTTTGGTAACCACATTCTTTACCTCATAGAACGAGTTAGGAAACTTAGCATGTTCAAATGCATCATTTAGCAAGTCTAGAATCATGGTAATTGCTTTGTCACGCATTCTACTCATGCATTTGATATGGTACAACTTAAAAATGAATGATAACTTCAAATACTTTGTACAAAGCTTCATATAAGGCTTCATTATTGTCTCTCATCAATCCTACAAAGTTTTATATCCTTGATCACCCACCATATTATTTTGCAGACCATCAACTTCAGTATCCTTGTCATGCCCCGCGCAAACCCAATGCATCATTCAAGAAGCCTTCTATTGGGTTTTGAGATTTCAATAAATCTTCAATGACATTCGCACTTGTAGTGACCATACACTCAGTTCCACTTGCTCCTTCATCGTACAAATTTTGGATGCAATAAATTAAATGATTTTCAGGCCTCAGAGTCTCTAGGATGCCTCATCAATCCTTTTGATTATCCTTTGATGCATGCCATGCCATAAATTCAATCGTCTTAGAATTTGCAATCACAATTTTAATGGAAAGTAACCCAATATTTTTACGCATTGCTTTATCTTTATTTTTCTACTTAGACGTTTTACACTGTTTATATTTTTCTCAGCCTTTCCTCTCTTCACCCTAATATAGCATATAGTGTTTTGGGCAAATTGATATTTTTACATAATTAAGACCAAGTTTGGTAACCACATTTTTTTTTATCAACAATAAGGATTGAACAACAGGAACCACTTAAGGGGTGGTTCAACCCTCATACATACCTAAAAAAATGAGATAAATTCACTGGTCTCCCAAACCAACAAATAGAGAGAGACAAACAAATGTACCACTATAAAACCCGTACAGCCAGTAAAATTTCAAAATTAATCCATACAAATTCAAAACTAACCCGTACAAATTCAAAACTAACCACATTCTTTACCTCATAGAACGAGTTAGGAAACTTAGCATGTTCAAATGCATCATTTAGCAAGTTTAGAATGATGCTAATTGCTTTGTCATGCATTCAACTCATGCATTTGATGTGGTAGAACTTCAAATACTTTGTACAAACCTTCATATAAGGGTTCATTAGTGTCCCTCATCAATCCAACAAAGTTTGTATTTCCTTGATCACCAACCATATTATTTTGCAAACCATCAACTTCAGTATTCTTGTCATGCCCCGCTAATCCAATGCATCGTTCAACAAGTCTTCCATTGGGTTTTGAGATTTCAATAAATTTTCAATGACATGCGCACTTGTAGCGACCATAGACTCAGTTACAATTGGTCCTTCACTGTACAAATTTTGGATGCAATAAATTAAATGATTTTGTTAATTATCAGAGTCTCTAGGGTGCCTCATAAATCCTCTTGATTATCCTTTGATGCATGCCATGTCATAGACTCAATCGTCTTAGAATTTGCAATCGCAATTTTAATGGAATGTAAGCCAATATTTTTACGCATTGCTTTATCTTTATGTTTCTAGTTAGCTGTTTTACACTGTTTAAATTTTTCTAAGCCTTCGTTCTCTTCACCCTAATATAACATACAGTCTTCTGGGCAAACTGATATTTTGACATCATTAAGACCAAGTTTGGTAACCACATTCTTTAACTCATAGAACGAGTTAGGAAACTTAACATGCTCAAATGTATCATTCAGCAAGTCTAGAATCATTGTAATTGTTTTGTCACGCATTCAACTCATGAATTTTATGTGGTACATCTTCAAAATGAATGATAACTTCAAATACTTTGTACAAACCTTCATATAAGGGTTCATTATTGTCCCTCATCAATCCAGCAAAGTTTGTATTTCCTTGATCACCCACCATATTATTTTGCAGACCATTAACTTCAGTATCCTTGTCATGCCCCGCTAATCCAATGCATCGTTCAACAAGTCATCCATTGGGTTTTGAGATTTCAATAAATCTTCAATGACATGCGCACTTGTAGCGACCATAGACTCAATTACACTTGGTCCTTCACCGTACAAATTTTGGATGCAATAAATGAAATTATTTTCAAGCCTCAAAGTCTCTAGGATGCCTCATCAATCCTCTTGATTATCCTTTAATGCATGCCATGTCATAAACTCAATCGTCTATGAATTTGGAATAACAGTTTTAATGGAAAGTAACCCAATATTTTATGCATTGCTTTATCTTTATTTTTCTACTTAGACGTTTTACATTGTTAACATTTTTCTCAGCCTTCATTCTCTTCACCCTAATATAGCATACATTGTTTTGGGCAAACTGGTATTTTGACATAATTAAGACCAAGGTTGGTAACCATATTCTTTACCTCATAGAACGAGTTAGGAAACTTACCATGTTCAAATGCATCATTTAGCAAGTCTAGAATCATGGTAATTGCTTTGTCACGCATTCTAATCATGCCTTTGATATGGTACAATTCAAAGTGAATGATAACTTCAAATACTTTGCACAAACCTTCATATAAGAGTTCATTATTGTCCCTCATCAATCCAACAAAGTTTGTATTTCCTTGATCACCCACCTTATTATTTTGCAGACCATCAACTTCAGTATCCTTGTCATGCCCTGCTAACCCAATGCATCGTTCAACAAGTCTTCCATTGGGTTTTGGGATTTCAATAAATCTTCAATGACATGCGCACTTGTAGCGATCATAGACTCAGTTACACTTGGTCCTTCACCCTTCACTGTACAAATTTTGGATGCAATAAATTAAATGATTTTTAAGGCTCAGAGTCTCTAAGATGCCTCATCAATCCTCTTGATTATCCTTTGATGATTGCCATGTTATAAACTCAATCGTCTTAGAATTTGCAATCGTAGTTTTAATGGAAAGTAACCCAATATTTGTACGTATTGCTTTATCTTTATTTTTCTATTTAGACGTTTTACACTGTTTACATTTTTCTCAGCCTTCATTCTCTTCACCCTTATATAGCATATAGTGTTTTGGGCAAACTGGTATTTTGACATAATTAAGGCCAAGTTTGGTAATCACATTCTTTACCTCCTAGAAAAAGTTAGGAAACTTAGCATGTTGAAATGCATCATTTAACAAGTCTAGAATCATGGTAATTGCTTTGTCACGCATTCTACTCATGCATTTGATATGGTACAACTTCAAAATGAATGATAACTTCAAATACTTTGTACAAACCTTTATATAAGGGTTCATTATTGTTCCTCATCAACTTCAGTATCTTTATCATGCCCCACTAACCCAATGCATCGTTCAACAAGTCTTCCATTGGGTTTTGAGATTTCATTAAATCTTTAATGATATGCGCACTTGTAGCGACCATAGACTCAGTTACACTTGGTCCTTCACCGTGCAAATACCAAGTTTTGTAGTTCCGAGGGTATGTGTTGCATGTTAAGTGTTCTTGAACTACATCTTTGTTTGCTACTTTCTAAAACCACACTTTTCACATGGACACTTAATTACAGGACCATTACCATGTTCAATTGCAATTTCCAAAATCATGTTCAACCCATTTGCATATTCAATGGTGTTTCGAGGTTTACAAATCCACAATTTATCAATTGGCATGACTACAACAAAACAACAAAAGAAAAAATTACTTATTATCTGAGAAGGGGATCATACAAATAATATGTATGGCATACATATATTAAACTAAAGTTAACTCTATTTTATTAGTTAACTAAAATAATGTTGTTCTAAAACCTACATTTACCCAAATAATAAGTAACTACATGTTTGGTAACTAAAGTTAATTATGTTAAATGACATAGAATTAACTAAAAAAAGTACTTAACTAAAAAATAGTTAATTGGGCTGTAAAAAATAGTTTTTTCAAACAGGTAAGAAATAGTTAACTAAAAACCAAACTTACTTGGAGTGATGGTTGTCAAAACTGAATAAGCTACTAGATGATTGTCAAGTTGGAAAATGTCCATTAGACACACCAAAGTTAGAGGATATTATTAGATTACTTTACCAATCAAAAAAGGAAAAAACATACACAATGTTGAATTCCACATTGCAGTTAAATTCTTCCAAATAAATTATTCAACTACATAATCAACAAAATATAAGCTACATACACATTCATACACATTACGAAGGTTGTCAAACAAAGAGCACAAATTAGATGTTGCTTAGACCTAGTCAACTCCATTTTCACTATCTTAATTGTTTCCAAATGTAGAACTATTTTGAAATACATGGTCTACCCTCATTCAGAAATTCTTTTGTACAACTTGATACCCTTTTATGCAACAAAATCAAAATTTGATATAATTTGTATAACTAAATCAATATAAATAATTATATTTTTAGCACTAAATCATGTTCAAAATCATAAAAGTCATAATTGAATTTAGAAATAACTCTTCAGAATGTGAATATTCTATTCAGTATCAATATAATATTAAGAAACCCCATAAATACCAATGTAAACCCTCCATCAATTAAAACTAAGGCCAAAGACACATGTATTGAATGAAACTCATAACCATCAACACCAACCTACCTTGATAAAAATTTGGCATTTTTTGTGTTATGCACACAACAGATGCAGTGAGCAGCTTCACAACAGATGACAAGATAACAAGCAACACAAAAGTTGCAGCCTATTAACCAGTTAGAACAATGCACCACATACTGATTTAAAAATTCTTACATAGGGTCAATAACAACACTTGCTAATTCCACATTATTAAAATGAATTATCTAAAATAAGAAACACTAAATATTGCGAGTAAGGTGATGTGATTCCACTAGCCACATAGAGAATGATTCTTGACATTCTTAGGAATCACCTTGAGCTGGACATTATAGAGGCACTTTTCTTAGAGTTGGATCATTGTTCTAAGTCAAGAACTCACCAAAAACTAGTACCAAATCCCAAACTCATTTGGATGCTCCACATATTGTCAAATTGAACTGATTTAAGTGGAAGAAAATGCAATTGCACCGAACATATTAGTTAAGGAATGAATTGAACCGAACAAATGAGCTAGAAAAGCAAAGGAACAAGATGAATGGACAGAATTATAAAACTGCCGAACCAAAAACTCATAAAAACAGCAAGAACACCAAACCAAAACTCAAGAACACAAGCTAACAAAAACAATTGAAAGAGGAGAAAGGAAGGAGAGAAGAATTGCTCATGAAGATGGAAGGATGATGGATGATCTCGCCACTAGAAGTGTGGAATGCTCCTAGATGAGAGTGATGCCGCCACTTGAGGACTCCATTGATCCATCAAGATAAGACTAGAGAAGAAGGCTCAAAAGCTCTCCAATGTTCACTCAAAATTTGAGTAGAGTTTCTTAGATTAATTCCAATCTGAATTTTACAAAGAGAGCACCTCTATTTATAGCCTAAGGTGCTGAAAATGCAAGCTAAAACAATTCAAATTTCCCTCCTAAAGCAAGCTAAAACCGGCGCCTATTTCAAGCCATGAGGAAGGTGTGACTCCTTCCTTCACTTTGGCACCTCCTATTCTACTTCTACACCTATCTACTAACACCCCCCCCCCCCCCCCCCCCTAAAGCTCCTAACTAAAGCCTAAAAGATGCTATAACAATAGAGGTTTCTAAAGTTTCCCTCTAAGCACCTTCAACTAAAGAAATTACAAAAAGAGAAAATAAATGTCCTCTAGTTCCTAAAGCTTTAAACATGCTTCTTGTAAGCCTTTGAGGTGGACTTTGACCTCCATGGCCGTCTTCTATTTGTGCCTCCACCTCCTCTTGATCTTGTTGATTGGCCTCTATGTTCTCTTGATCTTGATCTCCATCATAAGGTGCACGAGATTTTACAAGATCATGACAATCATACAACTTGGATCTTTTACGTAGAAAATAATGTGTGAAAACTAAATAAAATTTAGAAGAAATTTAAAAGTTTGCAACAAAAATTGGACAGTGTTTACAAAATAGGATGAGAGGGAACTTGAAGTCATTTCATTAACCTTTTAGAAAATAAGAGAACTAGCTATATATTATTGTATGACTCACTATGAAATGTAAATTGAACTAACATCTCTAATTCCCCTTCAAACTTAGAGTGGTGGAGAACTTGTCAATTAGCCTAAAATTGTCTAACTAATAAATAATAATATTTGAACAATAAAATGGCTTATGAGGAAATCAATTACAATTAAAGGTATAACACAATTTACAAAAGTTATTAGGAGGCACTTTTTCTCCGCAACATGCCATACACCTCAATTTGACACATTAACCAAATATATGTTCACAATTATAATGATAATCCAACAATAGATTTCAAAGACAAGGTTATCTCGAACTGATGTGCAAGTCAGTGACTGTTGCAATGACGAACGATTAAAATCGTTGCGAGGAGGCGTCCTTCAAGTCGGCGACAATGGCGTTCAGAATAAACAATGACAATGATTTCGCACGAAGAGTGAATGGAAGGGTTAAATCTTTTTTGAAGGAGTGTTAGGTTATGAGGAGACTGAGTGAGAGGGTGCGGGAGTGAGAGGGTTTGCAGAGACTGAGTGAGAGGGTGCGAAAGTGAGAGGGTTTGCAGAGACCGAGTGAGAGGGCGCGAGAGTGAAGGTTTCATGAAAAGAGTGAAGGGTGAATGTGTGTGAGAGTGTTTGTGGTGAGAGTTTTGAGCAAATTGAAGGGTGAAGGGAAGGGTTTGTAGAGAAGAGTGAAGAGTTTGAAGGTGCTGTGAGTGAAGAGTGAAGGGTTTAAGGGTTTCTGGAGAGTGAAGAGGGTATGGGGAAAGTGAGAGGTTCTGTGAGTGAAGAGGGTTCCAAGTCAGTTTTAGTTTCCAAAGAGTCAAATTGATAAGGTTAGCGGAAAAAAAAATTGGGAATGAAGATGGTATGGAGGGAAGGAAAATGCGAGAGAGTGTATATTTCGAATGGTAAGAAGATTTTTTTAATAATAAAATAGGTCTTTCCTTTAACCTATTTACCCTCTTGGTTAAGCTTTTAGCCACACTTTATTTTAACAATTGGTATCAAGAGTTGGAAATTGAGAGTTATTCAATTTTTTTATTATAAATAGCTAGTCATTCACAAACTTTTGGAGATAATGCATCTATAAACATACATCCTCTTTTTGCTAGAGAAAAATATTATTTTTTCAAAAATAAGAATAAAAATATTTTTTAATCCTGTTGACAAGGGGGTTTAGGATGTAGTGGTAAATGTTTATTTTAAACCTACTAAATCTTTTTATAATATTGTTCCTAAGGAATTTTCTTTGTGGACTCCTGAAAATAAAATAGCACATTATGATGTAAGAGCAAAGAATATATTAGCATATGCTTTAACTCTTGATGAATTTTATAGAGTCTTTGTGTGTTTTTCAGGTAAAGAAATGTGGGATCTTTTAGAGGTTAATCATAAAGGTATTAAATAAGTGAAAAGAGCAAGGAAAAATACTCTGATTTAAGAGTATGAGATGTTTATAATGTTTCAAGGTAACAACATATATGATGTAGAAAAAAGGTTCACCCATATAGTGAATCACCTTCTTACTCTTGGAAAGAATTTTCATAGAGGATAACTCAACATCAAAATTCTTAAAAGCTTAAATAGGTCATGGAAACCAAAGGTTGTTGTTATCTATGAATTAAGATACCTTCCTGATGCAATCCAAGGTGATGGATTGAAGAAGTTGAATGCAGTGGCAGTAGAATGGAGAAGAGTTTTCATCGAGAAAGAGAGATTTTGGTGAAGAATTGGAGTAGTTTTGATGATAGGAAGTAAAAAGAGGTTTGGTCAACTTTCTAGGGATTACTAGGCCTTGGAGGCTTTCTAGCAAAAGGAGATTTGGGAGAGAATGAATCTCAAATTCAGAGTTCTTCATTCAATATTTGCAAATCTCAATACATGAGAGTATTTTGGAGTATTTATAAATGAAGGTAGCTTGCTCCTTTAGCTACCATAACTCTAGTTAAGTAAACTTAAGTATGGTAAGTGTGGTGGCTTAAGGAGGTTGTATGTACTCTTCTAATGTGTTGTAGAAGCCCTTACTTGTGTGACAAGTTGGGGTTTCAAGAGTATCTTTGTTTCATCTATAAAATACTTTAAGGACATTTAAAATACAAAATCCTATACAGGTTTATTTTATTATTGATACAGACAGTTCATCTGTCTTTTATTCTTGTGTATGGTGGCTTGGATGGTCCTCCATCAGGCTCACTCCCTTCAAAAGGATTTGTCCTCAAATCCAATTTAAATTGCCACCTTAGGTGAAATGAATGACTTTAAAATCCTCCTAGTTTATGAATCTATATGAAAAAAGACAACAAACACAAGGAGAATGCAAAAGAATATAAGTTGATGGATGTAGAAACCGAAAAAATAAAATATGAGATAATTTTATTTATTAAAATAAAATTAAAAGAAAAAGAAAATAAAATAAAATAGAAATAAGGTCCTTTATTTTTATAATTTTTTTTAAAAAAATAGGACCTTTTTCAAAAATAATTTTGTTCACTTTGTGTTGTTTTTTGCCCAAGCTAGGTAGCAAGATCACAAAGTGTTGTTTTTGAGATTTTTGTGAAGAAGAATGAGCATTATATAATATAAAAGAAGAGTTCAAAGTATTGAAATCCCCCTTTAAGGATTCTTTCTCAGCTATGCTTGTAGGGGGTGTGATGCAATCCTAACTTCCATTGCCATGAGTCTTTTGTTTAGTATTTTGGGGTGCAAAATTTGGTGGGATTGGGTGGCTAAAATGAGTGAAACAAATTGTGAAGTATTGGTTTATAGAGAATGATAATGAAGCTTAAGAGAGGTTAGGCCAACTCCTAAGAGGTTCCTTGCTAAAACACTTAGAAATAGGGCTAGCAAAGAGTGAGCTAAGAGACTAGTTGATGCTGAAATTTTGGCAGCAATTCAATAATCTATTCAAAGCTCCTTTAAAAGGGGGATAAAACTTGTATTTATAGTGCTATAGGTAGCCAAAATGTAAGCTTTAATTATAAAAACTCTCAACTCATAGAAGGACAAGTGACTCTCTCTAATTGGAGCAAATCCTCTCAAATTAGAGGCTGACAAGTGTCCTCCTTTAATTGGAGAGAATCCTATCCATTCCCATGAAGACAAATGTCCTTTTGAAATTGGTGGGAATTCTTTCCATTAAGGAGATGACTTGTGAACCTTCATGCCTTTCTTGCCACTCCATGCTTTCTATTTGCACTCCAGTAATTTATTTGTGCACTCTAGATGATTTAGAGTTGCATTGGGTCCAAGGAGGCCCAATTGTAACTAGCTAGACTCTTTCTTTTTTCTATTTACACCATACTCTAATTGGCCCAATACATGGTCCATGAAAATTGGCCCAATACATGGCCCATGAAAATTGGCCTAAAACATGGCCCAAATACAAGCCCAAAATAAAGCCTATACTCTGTACAATGTTTATAAAACCATCTAAATATGGAAAAGTAGACAACAATTAGGTCTTCTTGAGGTTAGAGTCTTCTAAGATCCTTTTCCTACTTCCAATCTAGGCTGGATGGGTTTTCATCATTCCCTCCCCCTTGAGAAGGATATGTTCTCAGATCCTGAATGATGTTCATTGACAACAACTTTGTTTATTTGTTATTTTCCTCTTGGATCAAATGTCAATCTACAATAGACATTAAACAAATATGAGATAATTTTCTTTATTAAAATAAAATTAAAACAAAACAAAATAAAATAAAAATAAGGTCCTTTTTTTTATAAATTTTTTGAAAGAAACACATAAGACCTTTTTCAAAAATATTTTTGTTCACTTTGTGTTGTTTATTGCCCAAGCTAGGAAACAACATCACAAAGTGTTGTTTTTGAGATTTTTATGAATAAAAATGAGCATTATATAATTGAAAAGAAGAGTTCAAAGTATTGCTATCCCCCTTTAAGGATTCTTTCTCAACTATGCTTGTAGGGGGTATCATAAAAGACTCTTCTTCTTTGTTGGTTTTCTCTTCTTCTTCCTTTTCAATCAAACATTCTTCTGTATTTTTTCTGGAGAAAACATTTATATCTATATCTGGTTCAGCTCTAGACATAGATTTTTCTTCAAGCACATCCTCACAAGGGTTTTCTAGAGAAGATAAAATGTTATCGATATCTGATTCGAATCCAGAAAAAGAGTTTTTTGTACTTTCTTTTTCTATCATCACTTTTTCTCTCTTTTCTTTATCTTCTCTATCTTTCCTTTCGTTTTCCTCTCTTTCTCTTTTGTCTTTCTCTTCTTTCTTTCTGATAAGAGTTTGTAATTTTTCTTCAAACCTTTTTTCTCTTCTAGCATATTCTTTTTCTCTGTCTACAAATTTTCTTCCTATTCTAACAAGCTCTTTCATTTCTTCTCTAAGTTTTTTTTTTCTATCATATGAAGGAGGAACAAATTTTCTTCTCATGCATGCATTTAAATCACTCCAATACTATACTTTTGATGTTGTACCAATTTTAACATCAAGTTTCCTTTGTTGCCACCAAGACCTAGCATATTCTTGAAAACATAAGGTAAAGAAAAATCCAGTATATTCATCCACTTTGTATTTCTTAAAAATTTTATCTAGCTTTGTCTCCCATTCTTCAACATTTTTGTTTCCATCAAAGTAGGAAATGTATACTTCAGGCTCTGTAGAATAATATAAACTTCTAGGCTCAAAACACACCCTTTACTTTCTTTGATAATGGGAGTTATAAATCTTTCTTCTATGAATAGGTATTTCTTCTTCAAACCTTTTATCCTTATTTTGGTTGAGAACCATTTTGCCAAAAATTTCTTTTATCTCATTCCATTTTCTATCTTTATCTTCTATCAAAATTCTATTATCCTCTCTGCACCCATAGGCATCTTCTTGTTCCCTATTACTTCCTTGTCATGTAAATGATCACTCATTTTGAAAAAATGCAAAAAAATTTAACAAGAGTTTTGATTCAACAAGGAGTGATGAAAAATTTTGAAAATATTTTTATATTTTTTTGGTGAAGTAAATCAAGAGTTCAAGTATGAGCTTTCTCCAAGTTCACTCCTAGGAAAGTAAGGTGAGTCACAATGGACTGCTTAAGTACCAAGATTTTCCTAGCCAGAGCTTACCTTAGATAGTTTTCAAAACAAGTTCTCTCAAATAACTACAAAACATTTTTCCCTATGTGTGTGCAAGGCTTCCTAAGGATCAAAAGAAGATAAACTACAAATGAAGAACAAAACCTAAGTATCACGGGGACTTAAAAGAAATAAAAAAATCAAGAAATTAGCAAGAAGAAAGTAAAGTAAAGGAAGAAAATCTAGACAAAAATCCTAGGTGAAAATGCAAGTGATACTTTGAGTCCCTTGACACATTTCCACAAGACTAAGAACTTTACTATTACAATTTTCTTAATGGGATTTCTTTGAAAGCATTTTCCCAAACAAAACAAAAGTAAGCAAGAAATTAAACTTGTACACAAAGGTTCCATGATACAAAGCTAAAGATACAACATGTTTTTTTAATAAAGTTATTTTCTTTAAGTTGTCAAATCTTCCTTCTCCTTTTATGAACTTGATTCTTGTCTTCAATTGCTGCCCTCTTCAAATAATCACTGTTTTTAGCCTTTAGCTATGAATCATCAAGTAAAAATTAACTTGACAACTTCAAAACCAAACTTCCACTCAATATGAATTTCACCTTATGAGGCCAACAAGTAAAAAAAAAATAAAAATCAAACAAAGTTCAATTAAAATTTCTAAACTCAAATGAATTTAATTTGACAACTGCAAGGAGTATTTTAAGACATCAATCAACAATTAAAGATAACAAAAACATTAAGCACTCTAATAGGAAACCTAAGAATAGCACTAGAATAGATTTTTTTTTTAAAAAAAAAAATCTAGAATGAAACAGACACTGAAACTTCCAAAATTTTTGAAACTTCATCCATAAACATTTTTTGTATGAACTTTTTATGTGAGAATATAAACACAATATTTGATCAAATGAAACAAATTTTAGGTCAAACAGATGTGTATTCTAAGAGAAATAAATCAAACACTGCAGCACCAGTATTCGAAAATTGAAACTTATTTTTAGCACTGGCAAAGATGATTCAAAAATTTATTGGGGAAATATTATAACGAATTTGAATTCCAAACTTTATCCCAACTCCACAACACATCAAGTAAGGTGTGGTAAAAATTTCAGGTAAAAAATCCCAAGGAATAAGGTGCAGTAAATTTTATACTGAGAGCAACACCACACTGAAACTGTTTTTCTGGGTTGGAAACGTCTTGACTTTTACTGTTTACAAATTTTTTCTATTGTTTTTTGGATGTTCCTTTTTAAATAGATACCAACAACATCTTAGTATAGTTCTGTGAATTTTTTGAGATTTTTTACTGAAATAAAAAACTCATAACAAATTATAAAAACAAAGACAATTTCTCAAAAACTGGAAAAGAAGAAACCTAAGGGATTTGAATAAAAAGAATTGAAACTCAAGACATAATAGAAATATAACTCTAATGAACTTTTTAATGATCTAATAACAAGATAAGAGACTCAAAAACATAAAAAGAAGAGCACACAAAAGGAACCCAATGACTCAAACCACATGGATATTCATTGTAAAAACAAGAAACAAAAAAATCAAACAAAAGACTACTTGATTTTATGACATATATGGAAACAACATGAATTTAGAAAACTAGAAATGGATCATAAAATAGAAATGAAACCAACATAAACTATTTTTACCAAAAGAAATTAAAAGAAGACTCAACTAAATTCAAAAGCACACAAGATAAACTAAAAAAGAACTCCTAAATACCAATATAGATGGTTCAAGAAAGAACAAGTTATTTGAACCGATTAAACCAAATAAAATGGTAGAACTAAAACAAACAAAAAATCAAGACATGAAATACAACATGTAAACAATATGAAAAATTGAAGAACAAAATTTTTGAGAACTTATCTCTTGATTAACCGTGAACCTAATGCTCTAGATACCATTTGATAAAATCCTAGCTTGCATTGCTATGAGTCTTTTGTGTTGTATTTTGGGGCGCGGAATTTGGTGGGATTGGGTGACTATGAGTGAAATAAGTTGTGAATTATTGGTGTATGGAGAATGATAATGAAACTTAATAGGGGAGTCTTATTAGAACTTATTAGATACCTTTGACTGTGGTATCTAATAAGTTTTTCTACTTACTTTTTTATTTTTTTCTAATTTTTCTTCAAGCACATCCTCACAAGACTCGAAGCCAAGTTCCTTAAGTGACCAAAGAAGTTTTAACCACTAGACCAGACAAGTTCTTTTGTCATATTACAATTTTTATTATACTTATTATCATTATTATTAATATTTATATTATTAATAATATTAATAATAATTATTAATATTATTCATTTTATTATTATTAATATTATTAATATTTATAATATCATTATTTGTTACTTTTTAATTAAATTTTAAATAAGTTACATACGGATTATATCCTTATATAATAGTTTTTTTAATTAAATTTTTAGTTATTTTAATTAAATTTGAAATAAGTTACATATAGATTTTATCCGTATGTAACGCTTTGTTTTTTAATTTATATTACATATGAATATAATCCGTATGTTGTACTTTTTGTTATTTTTTAATTAAATTTATAATAATTTACATACAGATTTAATCCGTATGTAACAGTTTTTTAAATAAAATTTTTAATACATTACATATGGATATAATCCATACGTAACATTTTATTTATTTATTTTCTAATTAAATTTGAAATAAGTTACATACAGATTTAATCTGCATGTAACATTTTTTTAATTAAATTTCTAATACATTACATACAAATATAATCCATATGTAGTACTTTTTAATTAATTAAAGTTTTAACAGTTTTTTTTAATTAAATTTTTAAATACCTTACATACGAATTATAGATCTATGTAATAATTTATGTTTTTTTGAATTAAATTTAAATATCTTACATACGGATTAGAATTTGTATGTAAATATCTATATGTAACGTTCACTTTATATATGGAATTTTATCTGTGTGTAATAATTGGTATGTAATTCCAGATTTTCTTGTAGTGTTTATTTTTATTTGATTTTTGAAAATCAACAGTTTACAAGAAGGTTGAATGTCAAAGTGTTTCCAAGTTCACTCTCAGGAAAAAGAGGCGAGTCACTAGGACTACTTAAGTACAAAGTGTTTCTTAGTTAGCTTTCACCAGTCTTCCTTAATGGAAACTCCAATTAATTTTTCTCATAAAGTTAAACTTTGAAAAGACTCTAAGACACTAATCTTAAGTGAGACTAAGAAACATATGTGGACTTCTTCAGACACACTCAAACTTGAGTGATAAAATAAATTTCAAAAAGATGTTTTAGTTTTGTGAAGTAAATCAAGGATTCAAGTGTAAGTTTTCTCCAAAAACTTCAAAGCCATTTTAGAAACAATCATGAGTATGGGAATACAAGAGTAATCTTAAAACCAAAGAAAAGTTATCTAATCACAAGAAAATGATTAACCCTGAAGTATCACAGAGACGTATAAGTAAGAAAAATAAGAAAGGAAGACAACAATAAAGACAACAAGAAGAAATGCAAATGTAATGCTAAACGAGTCCTATTGTGATAATGCAATGAACACTGAGAGCTCACTGACATACTATCACACTAATGGTCGAAAATTATTACACAGTTTAGTGGGATTGTCGTTTGGACATTTTCCCAAACAAAAAAAAAACATAAAAGCAATTACTCTAGCCAAATTTAAATTTAAAGGACACAAAGTTCTGTGATACTACAGAAAATTACAAGTAGAAATATAAGGTCTCTGGTAAAGCTCTCCAAAAATGCTTCTCTTCGATCCCTCTTTCTCTTATTGGTATAGAGTCTTGAAGACCAAAGTAGAACCCAAAGAATATTGAACCACACTAGTTCTTGATGCACCACTTTAAGCACCACCAACTCACCAAATTTGTGTAATAAAGGAAGCCAAGAAATAAAGCAAGAAAAGCTAAAATTTGAAAAGCTAAACTCAAATGGAATAAGATGTGACAAACAAGAATAGAGAATCAATAAAAGACAAGCCAAAATTAAGGCAACCAAGAAAAGGTAGCACAAGCAAAAGACCTAAGAAAAGCTTTAGAAAATATTAAAAAAATAAAAATGCTAGAGAGGATTGGCAGGGACTGTTTCAGAATTTATATGTATTTTTACACAAAGCTTTTGAATCTGAAATTTTTATCGTATATGCTGCGCTCAATAAGGAACAGAATTCCACAAATTTGAGGGAAAACGGTTATGTATACACTGAGAAACAAATCAACCAAACTTCTAAAAACGCAAACAGTTTGACAGCAAAAGAGAAACTGGTTTCAGAACTCGCATATTGGATTGTAAAAATTATGGTAATTTTTATACAGTGAATTTGAAGGTTAAATTTTAACCAATTCAAGGTAACATATGAAAAAGGATAAGATAAAATTTTCAAGCTAAAAAAACCAAGGTAATTAGGTGCAGAAAATTTAAAATCGAGAGCAAAACTAGCATTGAAACAGTTTGGCAAACAGAAAAAGTCCTGGCGTTTTGAATTATAACTTTTTTTGTTGGTGAGATTAGGATGTGCCTTTTTTAATGAGTGTGGTACACATGTTATGGTCTTTGCAGAAAAAATTTCAAACTATTTAGATGCGAAATGAGGTCAAGATAATTTTTCAAAACTATGTGTAAATCATACAATTTTGGAAACTAAACAAAAACCTAAAGAAGTCAAATAACAATGAAACAAAACGTTAAGAAAGTTATTGGAAATGTATGTAGAAACTTACTAATGAATAAATAACAAGTTAAGAGACTCAAGAATACCTAAGAATGAAAAGGCACCAAAGCATATACTCAGAAAAATACAAGAGGACTTTTATGAAACAAGTTATGTACTCTAAATCAAATGAACAAACACATAACATACAACATCAACATAGCAATTATTTGGAAAATTTTAATATTTGGAGATAAAGAGTAATATGCAAAGATTAGAAACAGAAAAAAAAACACCTAAACGCTCACAAAAACAAAATTAATGATGAGAATCAAGTAAAGGAGGCTTTTATTGATGAAGGAAGAGGTCATTTGCCTTCACATCTAAAGTTCTTCCTTCTAGTCTTCTCAAAAATTAAAAAAAGACATAACAATAAAGATGAGGCTCAAGCCCAAAGTCCAAGCCCAAGCCCAAGAAGGCCAAAGCCCAAAGAGCCCAAGTCCATCCCATGAGGGGCAAGGCCAAGTTTTAAATAATAAAGAATATTGTTTAGAAAGGTGCTTAAGAGGGAAACATTAGAAACCTCTTTTGTTAAAGCATCTTTAGGTCTTTAGTTAGGAGTCTTAGGGGGGGTGCGTTAGTAGATAGGTGTAGGAGTAAATAAGGAGGTGCCAAAGTGAGAGAAGGGATCACACCTTCCTCATGACTTGGTTTAGGCGCCACTTTCATTTGAATTTGGGGGGAGTTTTTGAATTTATTTAGCTTGCATTTCAGCACCTCTAGGCTATAAATTAAGGTGCTGCCCTTGTATTTTTCAGATTTGAATTTAGACTAAAGAAACTATACTCATTTTTTGAGAGAGCATTGTAGAGCTTTGTGCCTTCTTCACTAGTCTTATCTTGATGGTTCCATGGTTACCTCAAGTGGTGGCTTGCACACTTATCTTGGAGTCTCCATCCTCCTAGTGGCATGATCATCCAACCATACATCCATCTCCATGAGCTTTCTCTTCTCCTTCCTTCTTCCTCTTTAATTGTTCATGTCTTAGTTTGCTTCTTTGAAATTTATGTTCGGTGTTCTTGCTGTTTTGCTGTTTTTTGGTTCGGTCCTTTGATGTTTCTGTCCATTCATCTTGTTCCTTTGTTTTTCTAGCTCATATGTTCGGTTCATTTCAATTCTTAAGTATTATGTTCAGTGCATTTGCCTTTTCTTCAACTTTAATCGGTTCAATTTGACAATAATTGGAACTTCCATATGAGTTTGTGTTTTGGCACTAGTTTTGGTGAGTTCTTGTTCATAGAACCTTGATCCAATTCTATGATAAAGTTCCTATCTCATAACCAACTCAAGATGATTCCTAAGAATGTCAAGAATCATTCTAATTGTGCTAGTGGAATCACATCATGTGGTATCAAGAGTTTAGGTGTGTTCTTGTTTAATTTTTGAGTTGTGTTGCACTTTACTTTCAAGAGCTCTTTAATTCTTGCAATTTACCTTTCTGTTTTTAGGCTTATTTTGAGTTTGCTTGCTGTTTTAATTCTTTTGCCTATCATATGTTTGAGTATTTTCCTTTTTGAATCCATACAAGTTTTGTCTTAGTCTTGTTTTTCCATAATTGTCATCACTTCTTGTAGTACTTTTATTGCTTTTTTTGTTTCTTGCTTTAGTGTCATATAATTTTTCTGAGTTTGATATTGATCCTTTGTGCATTTTAGATTGAGTTCATGCTTGTATTCTAGACCTATAAAAGTTCCTATACATAATTTTCCATTATGTCTTTGCTAGTTCATAATTCTGTTTTTCATTCCTATTAGGATTCCTCTGTTTTCTGAAAACGTGCTTACTGTTTTTCCTTATTGCAATTGATTTACTTACTGGAAAATTCTGAAATTCTGGATTTGTGATCTTCAAAGTGTTAGAAAAGAGTAGAAAAAAGAATTACTCAAAAATTCAAAGTACACAAAAAATGATAAATAAAATACAAAAAGTGTACAATTCTGCCAAAAAAAATACGGTAATCTGGCAGCGATTTTGAAAAATTTATCTCAATTAATTGGCTTACTGTTTTTGCGTGATTCCAGTGCCATTTTTGAGCTAAAATCTTGAAGTTTGTGTGGTTAAAATTTCATAATCCAGTTCGCTCTATATCATTCCAGTTAAATCAGTGAACATCAAACACAGTTTGCATAAAAAAAAAAAATTTCCAGTAGCTAATTTTTGTTTTCTTCATCTACTCTAGTGCTTTTCTTTAAGTATTCTTTTGTGTACCTACTTTCTCATTGAGTTCTTTAACTTTCTTGCTTGTCTTTTGTTCATTAATCTTTGAAGTTTGTCAAACATCTAGTATTCCTTTTGTTCTAGCCTTTCTTTGCTTATACTTTTTCTTGTTTGTCTTTATTGCTTCATTGGTTTTGTTGTGGTTGACTTTGAGATTGGTGTGCTTGCTTTGACATCTTTCATTTGAGGATTCCAAGGCCTCAAGATCAGATTGGTGCAATTTGACAATAATTGGAACTTCCATATGAGTTTGTGTTTTGGCACTAGTTTTGGTGAGTTCTTGTTCATAGAACCTTGATCCAATTCTATGATAAAGTGCCTATCTCATAACCAACTCAAGATGATTCCTAAGAATGTCAAGAATCATTCTAATTGTGCTAGTGGAATCACATCAATTAAACACATAAAATAGCAAGAAAAACTGAAAACAATGAAGAACTGAAACAATGCTAGACATGTTTGCATGTAGATGAAACTTTGAAGCAAAATTAACCGAACAAAAGGCAATGTAAACCGTTTAAATGGTTTATAAGAGATATTAAACAATGAAACATCAAAGAAAACATAAAATTAACTGATTAAAACGAAGAAAACAACAAGAACAACTAAAAATAGTGAAGAACAATGAGGTTTGGCAGCAGAACATGCAACAAAGTGTGGGATGAAGGTGTGAACGAAAATAAATGGTGGAAACTTGATGTTTAATAAGTGGAAAAGAGAATTATAAATGGTAGAAATTGATTTTAAACAGTGGAAAGTGAAGAAAACAAGAAGAACACTCAAGAACAAGTGACAAAACTGAATATGAACAAGTGCTGAAACAGAAAAAAAAAATCTAGAATTTTGACTTAGCTATAATTTAAAGAGGATTAAAAAATAGAAAAGAAGAATAACATAGCTCTCAAAGACAACATAAAAAAGATTGAGATAAGGACGAAGGAGAATGATATGGATAATTTAGATAGTGAAAATCAAGGTTATCAAACTTTAGGGTTAACTCGTAAACCCTTACGAGTTTAAGAGTCAAGTTAAGGGTGGCAAGTCAACCCGGGAGCAAACTCGTTTTTGAGTAAACCCGCAGTTGACTCGGTCAAACTCGCGAGTTTAAGGCCGAGTCATCGAGTTGCGAAAAATGGCCCAAAACGGAGCATTTTGGTTAGATTTTTTAGGGTTTTACTTACCTGGTTCACATTCTCCTCACGAGCTCATCTTCTTCACGATCTCATCTCCGTCATTGTCGTCATCGCTGCAGCTTCTTCTTGCGCCGCTCGTCATCGCCGCACAGCACCGTGTCGCACCGCATAGCACCGCGTCGCTGCTCCTACTGCCGCCATCGTCGCACTGTGATAGGTAAGTAGTCTCTGTCTCTTGCTGCTATTGTGAGAACAGGTTGGGAAATTAGGGTTTTAAAATTAGGGTTTTTCAATTAGGGTTTTTAAAATTAGGGTTTTTAAAATTAGGGTTGGGACAGATAGGATTTTTGTTTAATTTTAGGGCAGATTGGGTAATTGATTTTTTTTTTAATTTTGGGCATAGTAAGATCATAAGATGTCTGGAACTAGTTCAAATTCAGCATTACTGCCACCTAGAAGTAAGAATGTTGTAGGTAATAGAACAGATATTGCATGGAAGCATGGAACTAATGCTTCGGGGAGCGGAAAAAAAAGTGAAATGTAATTACTGCAACAAAATATTTAATGGAGGAATTTTCAGATTAAAACATCATCTTGTCGGAACAAGATATGACTCTGAACCTTGTGTATCAGTACCAGAAGAAATCAAAGTTTTAATGTTGAAAGTTGTCTCAGAAGCTAAAGATGCCTCATTGAAGAAAAGAAAGTTTAATAGTCTTGGACAAACTGATGGTGAGGAAGATAGTGAAAATGTCTCTAGCAAGATGTTTAAAAGTAAATCTTCATCTTCTGATGGTGTTCAAGCTACTCTGAATCAAATGTACATGAGAGGTGATAAAGAAAAGGTTTATGCTCAAATTGCTGAATTTTTCTAAACAAGTGCCATCCCATTCAATGTTATTAGAAATCCAGCTTTTGCAAAAAAGTGTGACATGATTGGTAGATATGGTGTTGGCTATAAACCTCCAACATATCATGATATTAGAGAGAAGCTTCTGAAACAAGTCGTGGACAAAACTGATATAGAACTTGAAGAGTATAAGGATGAATGGAAGAGAACAGGTTGTACCATTATGTCTAATGGATGGACAAACAAAAAAAGACGGTCAATTTGTAATTTTTTAGTGAACAGTCGTAAAGGAACTGTGTTTCTATATTCATTAGATACCTCTGACATCTCAAAAACTGCAAATAAAGTATTGAAAATGTTGGATGATGCGGTAGAATTTGTTGGTGAGGAAAGTGTATTGCAGGTAGTTACTAATAATGCTGCAAATTTCAAGGCAGGTGGAGAGCTTTTGATGCAAAAAAGGGAGCACTTTTATTGGACTCCATGTGCTGCCCATTGTATTGATTTAATCTTTGAAGATTTTGAGAAGCAATTAAAGGTCCATCAAACTACTATCAAGAAGGGAAGAAGGATCACTACCTATATTTATGGTAGATCAATGTTAATTACCATTTTGAAAAAGTTTACGAATGGAAGAGACTTGATAAGGCCTAGAATGACTAGATTTGCCACAACATACTTCACTCTAGCTTGTTTGTATGAAATGAAAACATCATTGATGACCATGTTTAACTTTGAAGAATGGAAAACAAACAAGTTTGGAACTTCTCAAGAAGGGAGAAAAGTTCAAAATGTGGTATTAGATAGTCGATTTTGGAAGAATGTAAGTATATGCTTAAAAGTTGCTGCCCCTCTTATTGTGGTCCTTCGATTGGTAGATTCGGATGTAAAACCCACAATGGGATTTATATATGAGGAGATGGATTGCGCCAAAGAGAAGATTAAAAACAACTTTAATAATATCAAGAAAAGGTAACATTTCTAGGTTTCTTCCATTTTAAATTTAAATACTTATTTATTGTGTAATTATTTCTAAGTTCTAACATAACATAATTGGTACATAGTTATGAACATGTTTGGAAAATCATTAATCAGAGGTGGAATAATCAACTTCATAGGCCTTTGCATGCAGCTTCCTATTACCTAAATCCCCAATTACACTATCAACCAAACTTTAGAAATGATGATGCTAAGGTGAAAGAGGGGTTGTACATGTGCATGAGAAGATTGGTTAATGACGTTGCAGAAAGAACAAAAATCAATTTGCAACTTACTAATTTTCACCATGCAAGAGGAATATTTTCTTTGGAAGATGCAAAGCTGGGTAGGAAAGGTATGTTACCTACAAATTGGTGGGAGATGTTTGGGGATAGAACTCCAGAACTAAATAGATTTGTTGTTCGAGTTTTGAGTTTAACTTGTAGCTCTTCAGGGTGTGAGCGTAATTGGAGCTAATTTGAAATGGTAATTAAAGTTCTTTAAGTTATTTAAGGTTTTTTCTTGATTTGATTTATATATTGACAAAAATTTCATATTTAATTATAGGTTCATACAAAAAGAAGATATTGTTTGCACCAAAAGAAAATGAATGACTTAGTTTATGTAATGTATAATTCGAAGTTGAGAAACAAACAAATTAGAAGATCTATTGCTCTTCCATTTGAAGACATTCAGTCCGATAATGAATGGATAACTGAAGGAGATAATTTTGTTGAGGTTGAGCAAACTCTACTTGAAAATGATGGTGTGAATGTTGACTTAGCTGGAGGAACAAGTTTAAATGATTCAATTCCAGATGTAGCTGATTTTGATAATAAAGTTTTTGATGATGATGTTGATGGTGATGAAGATGATGATGATGATGAACATGGTGATGATGAAGATGGAGATGATCATGAAGATCTTGGAGATGATTTCCTTATAGGATTAGATGAATGAGACTTTTAAAACTATAACATTTGTGTTGTTTTAGTTATTTTATTGGTGTATGAACTTGTTTATTTCAATATTTCAATATTATGGATTTGATATCATGAATTTTTCTTTTGTTAAATTTTTTATGTGAAATAGACTCTTACGAGTCTACGAGTCGGGTTTATGAGTCGAGTTTACTGGGCTCCCACGAGTCACAGTAAACTCTCGAGTCTGATAACCTTGGTGAAAATATGAACTTACTGGTGAAGAAATTTTCAAGTTTTTTGAAATACAAGTACAAGAATAAGAATAAATTTGTCATGCCAAAGAAGAGCTACACGATACAAGACTAAGGACCAACCTATAAATTTTATATATTTTATGAATTTGGTAAGCAAGGTCATATTAAAATTGATTTTCTCTTATTAAATATGAATCAAAAGGTTGAAGAGAAGAATGAAACAAAGAAATATCACAAGAGCTTATATTACATTGAAGGATAATACTTCTAGCGTCTAACATCTCAAGTGGGAGTGAAGAAGAAGAAATTAATCTTTGTTTGATGACTGATGTTGAATCATCAAGCAAAAGTATTGTAAGTAGTTCTTAATTTCAAAATGAAGAAAACTATGATCAACTACTTGATGCATTTAAAGAGTTATATGAAGAAGAAAAACACCTATCTTATTTAACATAATAGACTCAAATGAGAAATTAAAATTGATAATTTAAAAATTGATATTGATGTTATAGAAATTATTTATGAAAACTCATTCAATTATAAATCAATTTCTCAAGAAATAACTCGTAGTTGTGAGGATTGCAAGAATATGTTGACAAAATTAGAACATTTTATGAAAACTCTTGAAAAATTCACAATGGGGAGATCAAATCTTGATGCATTCCTAAATTCACAAAAGTTTGTTATGGGAAAGTCAGAATTGGTTTTTCACATCAAAAGAAACAGAAAATTCTTATATATGTTTTTTTCAATTTCAAAAAACCATCTACATCATCTTTTGTGACTTGTTTCTATTATTTGAAAAACTGTCATGCATCAAATACTTTTTATACAAAAAATCATTATATTCCTAGTGCGAAGTAGGTATGGACTCCTAGAGGATACCATAAGAGTATTAACTCTAAAAGACCCAATATAATTTTGGTATCAAAAAGTTATTTTTAATATATTTTACAAATGTGTCTCAGTCAATAAGTCCATATGAAGAGTGACTTGGATAAATTCAATAAAAAATTATAAACAATAACACTTATTTCACTTATGAAGCCAACAATAAAAGGTACTTGGTGTTGGAAAAATTGTAAATTCCTCATCTATTATCATTGAAAATATGTTGTTGGTACAAAACCTCAAGTACAATTTTCTCAATATTAGTCAACTCTGTGACAAAGGTTTTGAGGTAATATTTGAGATAAATCATTGCTTCTTATGTTGTGCAATATCAAATAGAATTGAATTTGTTGGAAAAAAAGAACATTTACATAATTGATTTGGAAAATACATATTTTGTCCCTATTACGAATGAAAAAGATCCATGGCTTTGGCATAGGAGAATAAAACATTTTTAATGAACCTTTTATTAGTTTACCTAAGTTTAGATTTGAAAAAGACATAATATGTGTGGAAAATAGGTCAAAATAAATAGGAAGTGAGGGTTAAATTATGTATTAAAACTTTTAAAATAAACGAAATCTTTGTATGATTGACACAAACTTGCAATATCAAGTAGTTTTTTGAAGTACTGCATTTGATGAAGAACTCAAAACTTGTTTTTAGAAATCTCTTGTTTTAAGATTAGTCATGGTTAAATAACATGTAATATAAAAATAGTAGGGAGAGGAAAGATTAACTCTTGATGCTTTTATATTGGTTGGTCTATAAACACCAAACTACGTTAGTTATCAATCAACTTGATTGAACTCACTAAGCAGACTAACACTGAAAAGATACAAACGAGTATTGTTTGGACCTTAGTCAATCCTGGTTAAAACAACCTGAGTATTGTTTAGATGCATAACTACTTCTATATAAAATCCCAAGTATTATTTTCAACATAGCCACTCCTAGCTAAAAAGTGAGTATTAGTTAAAGGGCAACCACTCTTGGCTAAACCATTGAGTATTATTTGAAACACAACCACTTCTAGCTAAACCACCCGGTATTTTTTGTAACACAACCACTCCTGACTCAAACCTTGAGTATTGTTTGGAATTAAGCCACTCCTGGCTAAACTTGATTTGGACGCAATCACTCATGGCTAAAACTTGATTTGCAATATAATCAGTCATTGCTAAACTTGAGTATTCTTTGGACCTAGCCACTCATGGATAAAATACAAAGGTTTACGAAGAAAATGATATAAAAGATCATAGGGTTGTTCACTGATAGGCATAATTTTATTCACACTCAATAGCTTTAATCATAGATTATTGGACTAATAATAAATAAATCCATTGTTTTAATTAAGATTCATATAATTGGGTTTATTTGGGCCTTAACTATTATTTTTGTTAATTTTGTGTTTTTAGAGTAAATGGTATGAAGGAAGTGTCTACCTTTGTGAATGGGCCAAATGCAAAAGTCCAAGTTACTTCTTTGAATATAATAGAAGAATATATTTGAGAGGATTTTATACAAAGTAAGAGATACTTTCTCCTCCTAAGTAGGACCTCGATCTTCTCCACTATCCTCTCTACTATCTTATCCATCATTTTCTCCACCAAAAGTGGTGCCTCCAGCATGGAATGTAGAGGAGGTTGGATGGAGCATGCCTATTTAAGGAGAGCCAGGGAAACACACAAAGACCAATATCTCTAAGTGCATAGTTGCTTCCTTTGTTTATTTTTTTTGCATTTTTTTTTATCTTTTTATTTCTGCCTTCACATGGAAGGCTAAACCTTTTTTGTTGATTCCTTTGCAATTCTCCATTGAGTTCTGAGGTTTTGATCAATAAAAGTTTCATTTTTGAATTTTCTATAACATTTGTTTCAATATTCTAATCTCCAGTAAAATTGGTATTTTTGTCAAAGGCTGTACTTGAACGCATGATTGAGAGATTTCCTTATCTTAAATTTTTGTTTCTTAGTTATTTCACATTTTTCTAATTAATTTTTTGGGCGCATGATCCAAAAGAGAGGAGATAAGCATTCCCATGAAGTATATGCATGGAATAAAGTAGGTACTGATTAAACCAATAGACGCATGCTTGATTGATGAGCTTCAACTGAATTAGATTGACGAATGTTCAATATGGTTTAACTCTATTTGAGGGTTGAGAAAGGACTAATCTTTAGAGAACCTGTGAAGAATTCAATGGTGGAAGAACTTGGGGATCAACCACTTTTTATTTGTTGTTTTAATCTCTTTTATATTTTATGTTAAATAATCTTAACCCATTTTTATCTTTATTGTTATTGCTAGCTTTTCTTTCTTGCAAATAGATTTAACTATTGAATTCATTGGAAGACGAAGTGGGGTCATCTGACAACAATTATATCATCATCTCTCTAGCGTTAGACAAGTTTACGCTAGAATCATTTTAATTTCACAACAAAACGACTATTATCATTCACTAGAAAGAGATATTGCGTCTTATGATGAATACAAATGTTCTTTCCTGTTGACTTGCTCCGCCGGTTGACTCTAACAACTGCTAAGGCCCTTCGATTTTTCCTGAGAAACGTGCCTTCTTGATCAAGAAATCTCTCACCTACAAAGACAAAGGGGCACCCTAGCGGTCGTTTGTCCGATGCTCAAGTCAGTATTAGGGCAAAGAAACACCAAGAGTGTATACTAGCTTCAGTCTTAGAAATTGTGTACCTTACTAGGGTTCTTGGCACCCTTTATATAGGCTGAAACTAGGGTTTACCTTTGCGTCGTTGCCCTTGACTAGGGTTCCTTGGAGAATGTCCTTGCGCCGCTATTCATAGAATCTTATTGTATCTGGCACATGAACTTCCCTTAATTGGAGTGCAACGAATGACAGGGTGGTCGCTTGGGTACCAACTTGTGCACCTATTCTCTAGCACCATCTGCTTCGTGGGTGCTTTAAGTATTCACATGTCATGCCTACAACTTCCTTGGAAACCCTAACCATAATAGGCCTTAACACCCCCTAGGATTATCCACACATGTGGCGCCTTCATGTGTCCTACACACCACGTGCATGGACCCCTCGTGACTTAGGCTTCTCACACATCTCTTGTCTTTAACTGTTATATTAACAAAACTCTAGGGCCCACCTTATGTGGCCCTCTACAACGTCCTGACGACCGATGTCCGATCTTCTTCCTTTACTGGTGGGGTTCGATGTCGATCTCCAACATCGGAGCTTAGGATATAAATATCAAGGACTAAACAATTCCTTAGTAGGTGCGTCTGGGGCCACGTTACCAAGCATCGGTGCGTGATGTCTGAGGTCAGCCTCTGAGTTGATGATCGAGGACCGGTCGAGACACAAAACCCCCAGTCTCGAGCTGAAACTTGTTTTAGTGACAAGACTAAGTGATCGCGCAGCGCGACCTACGTGGCACTGGGTAACGGGCGTGAACAGTACACCGACGTGACATCTCATCATTCGTCTCCAACCAACGTACACGTGTCGGGATCGATGGCTGAGACTTGTTGGCGCTCGAACTTCTTCGTGTACTGTTTAAACACTTTAACCTTTACGCTTTCACAAATGTTTCATCACTTTTACTTACGCTAACCTTGACTTGGCCTTTACGAGGAAACACTCTCTTCTCTTTCTTCTAAACCTCAAACCCTCGAACTTCATCACTCGAAAGGTATGATCTTTATTTCCTGATTACTTTGCCATTTATGATTTTGCTGCTTGTAATATGATTATAACTGCCTGGGTCTGTTTATGACTTCTGCATTTCTCTATGCGTTCATTTCTACTGTTCATGCTTTGAGTCTCTGTTTTTTGGGTTTCTTCTGGTTCTGTCGAGTTATGCACCTTCCATCTCTAAAGTTTATCTTTTTTTTTTCCTTTTTAGCTTTCTTATCCAAGATGACTAAACGAGCACCTGAACTAGCTTCTCCTTCAGACTCCAATTCTACTTCAACTTCATCCCCTGTTCCATCTTTTTCGCTAGTTCCTCCTCCTCCTACCTCATTCTGTAGGTCCCTATATTGTTGGGTACCGGTGGACCTTCTAGAAGAAACATCCACTTTTACGACCCTCGAGAGCATATCGACTTATAGGAAGAAAAATGGTTAAGTTGGAGGAGAGGGCCACCCAGCGCGAGGTCCTTCTGGGCAGGTTGAGGGTGAATTGGCTGAGAAGATTGAGTCCTTGGCTGAGAAGATTGAGTCCTTCAAAAAGACAGAGGAGGAGCTCACAAACGATGTCGCTGAGGCTTATGGAGAGGGGTTTCAAGATGTCATTGCTCATTTTGCCTGTGTGCATCCTGAGGTGGATCTTACCCTTTTCGGTGAGTCCAAGTGCGTTGTTGACGGGCAACTCGTGCCACGAGAATGACTTCGTTTTGTAATTCTGTCTTTGTTGACAAACAAACTCTCTTTGCATGTATACCTTTATAAGTATTTATCTTCTGTTTAACTGTTGCCTTACTCGCTTCACTCTACATTCTTCCGCCCCTACTTGTGTTGATTTCGGCCGACAACGCGTTCGACCGACAATGCCTTCGACCTAGGTTTGCCCTTTAGGTTTGTGCGCGCGAATCCCTTGTCTAGTACGACCTTTTATCGAGGGTATACTCCCTCTACTGTCCTTGATCTTCTTCTTGCAAAGTAAGGCAATTCCATCTTCGTCCCTTCCTTCCTTGAATCAACGGGAAGACCATGCTGGTCAACATTGGCGAGCCATACCGCTCTTGACTTTGGCTGAAGTGTATCTTCCCGATCTTGTTTCTGCATCACGAAGGTTAGGGTGGATCTAACCAGTGAGCTATGCTGTTCGACCCTGGAGTTACTACGCAAGAGGGAGGCTCCCTAAGGAATCGTATGTGAACGAATCTTTTGCGACCTCATCCTTGTTGTATAAAGTCAAGGAGCGAGTCTTTAACATTTGAACCATACTTCTCTTTGCCTTGGTGAACTTACACGAGAGGGGCTTTATTGGGAGGACCAAACTACCTCCGCTCTCCGCGTATCACTTCAAGGGAGAGGTTCGTTTAATTAGCGAACCATACTATTCTTCGCCTTGGTGAACTTACACGAGAGAGGCTTATTGGGAAGACCAAACTACCTCTGCTCTCCGTGTATCACTTCAAGGGAGAGGTTCGTTTAATTAGCGAACCATACTATTCTTTGCCTTGGTGAACTTACACGAGAGGGGCTTATTGGGAAGACCAAACTACCTCTGCTCTCCGTGTATCACTTCAAGGAAAGAGGTTCGTTTAATTACCGAACCATATCATTCTCGGCCTTGGTGAACTCACCCGAAAGGGAGGTTCACTAAGGAACCATAGTACTTCCGCTCTTGGCTTAATCACTACAAGGGAGAGGTTCATTTAACTGCCGAACCATACTATTCTCGGCCTTGGTGAACTCACCCGAGAGGGAGGTTCACTGAGGAACCATACTACTTCCGCTCTTGGCTTAATCACTACAAGGGAGAGGTTCATTTAAATGCAATGAACATTTCTTTACTGAATAACTGAAATTTTATTTGGGTGACCTCATTAAAAAACCCTTACAGAGTGCCCCCTTAAACATGTACAATGCAAAAATTAGCTAAATAAAACTTCAGGTTGGTCGCGTTCCAAGTATGAGGGATCGCGCCACCCTCCAATGTTTCGAGCCTGTATGCTCCATTCCCAAGGGCCTTCGTTACCCTGAAAGGATCGATCCACTTGGGAGATAGCTTGTTTTCTAACTGGTACGGGTGGGCCTTCCGCATCACCAGGTCGGCGACCTGGAACTGTCGAGGTCTCAGCTTAGAGTTGTACTTGTACTCCACCCTCCTTTTCAAGGCTTCAACCTTAATCCTAGCTTCCTCCCTTACTTCATCCAGTAGGTCCAGGTTCACCTTTTTCTCTTCTTTGGATTCTTCGACCACAAAATTCTAGAAACGCGGTGAGTTCTCATGGATTTCCACTGGAATCATTGCGTCTGAACCATACACCAAGCTTAAGGGTGTTTCTCTGGTTGTGGATTGGGGAATAGTGTGGTAGGCCCACACAATTCTAGTAGCTTCTTCAGCCCAGGTCCCCTTTGCTTTGTCTAACCTTCTCTTCAGGCCTCTGAGCAGAACTCAGTTGGCCGACTCGACCTGTCCGTTCATCTGGGGGTGTTCTACTGATGCGAACACCTATTTCACTCCCAACTCTATACATAGTTTGCCCAATTGCTGGCTTGCAAACTGGGTACCATTATCAGATACCAATCTCTTCGGGATTCCGAAGCGGCATACTATGTTTTTCCACATGAAGTGTTGGATTTTATGGGTTGTGATCTATGCCACTGGCTCAGCCTTGATCCACTTTGTGAAATATTCTATTGCTACCATAAGGTACTTCATTTGCCGTACTTCCAAAGGGAAAAGCCCCAGAATATCGATTCCCCAGGTATGAAATGACCCTGGGCTTTAGATCGATCTCAACTCCTCTAGGGGCGCCTTGTGCCAATCAGCATGTTGTTGGCACTGCTTACATCGCTGGGCGTATCTCGTGTAATCTTCCCTCATGGTTGGCTAGTAATACCCTGCACGAATGGCCTTTGACGAGAGGGATCAACCACCGATGTGGCTACCGCATATCCCTTCGTGTAGTTCTGCCATGATGCGCGTGCATTGTTCACCGTCTACGCATACCAGTATAGGATGGGTGAATCTGTGTCTAAACAGTTTCCCATCGATTAGGGTGTACTTATTCGAATTTTTCTTGATTTTTCGAGCTTCCGCGGGTTCTAACGGGAGTATTTCATCGGCTAAGTAGCGTTGGTAAGCCGTCATCCAGGTTTCTCCTTATTCAACCTGGTAAACTTGCGGCGTTGTTTCCCCAGCAACTGGGTACCTGCTTATTCTGGGTGTTTTCACTATCTCTTGCGTTAGCGACCGATGACTCCTCCTCGTCCCTTCCGATGTGCTAACCTGTTGAATTTCTGCCACATTGTCCATGGTGGTTCGAGGTGTCTTTAGGGTTTCCTAAATCACCGTCCTCTGCCTACACCTCTTGCCCGAAATGGCTAGCTTTGCAAGCAAGTCGGCTCGGGCATTTTGTTCCCTGGGCACGTGGACTAACTGGAACACTTCGAACGAATCCTTCAGGACCTGGAAATATTCCAGGTATGCGGCCATATGAGGTCTTTAGCTTGGTACTCCCCCGTGACTTGGCCTGTAACTAACAAAGAGTCACTCTTTGCCAACAACCCCTTCGCTCCCATCTCCAACAAACAACATTCCCGCGATTAGGGCCTCATACTCTGCTTTGTTGTTGCTGGCCTTGAAAGCGAAACATAGCGCTTTCTCAATCAACAACCCATCTGGTCCTTCCAAGATAACACCAGCTCCACTACCTTGTTGGTTTGAGGAACCATCTACAGAGAGCACCCACCTGAAACCTGCCCCTTCTTGGTGTGTGGCTGCCGAGGAGAGTTCCACTACGAAGTCGACATAGATCTGGCTTTTAATGGGGCCTCTGGGTTCGTAATGTATGTCAAATTCAGACAGTTCTACCGCCCATCGTGCCATTCTGCCCGCTACATCTGGTTTTTGTAGGACCTTGCGAATTGGAAGGTCTGTCATTACTATCACAGTAAAGCTTTGGAAGTAGTGGCGGAGTCTTCTTGCTGAGAATACCACTGCTAAGGCTGCTTTCTCTAAGGCCTGGTATCTCACCTCTGGCCCCTGCAATACCTTGTTGACGAAATAGATTGACCTCAGCACTTGGTCTTGCTCCTGCAATAGGACCGAACCGATTGCCTTTTCTGTAACTGCGAAGTATAAGCGGAGTGGGGTACCTAGCTCTGGCTTGCACAACATCAGTGGACTGGCTAGGTACTCTTTCAATTTGACAAACGCCTCCTCGCACTCGCGGGTCCAAACGAATCTGCTGTTCCTTTTTTGGCACTGGAAATAAGGGTGTCCCTTGTCTCCCCGTGCCGATACAAATCTGGATAGAGCGGTCATTCACCCTGTCAACTGTTGTACTTCTTTTACTGAGATTGGGCTTCTCATAGCTATTATGGCGGCGCACTTCTCGGGATTGGCCTCTATTCCTCGTTCGGTGAGTAGGAAGCCCAAGAACTTACCTGCCTCCATCCCAAACACGCACTTCTCCGGGTTCATTTTTAGCTTGTACTTCGCTATCATGGTGAATAGCTCTTCCAGATCAGCTACATGTTGCTCCTTCTGCTGGGAGGTGACCACCATGTCATCTACGTATGCTTGGACATTCCACCCTAACATGGGTGCTAGCACTCTGTCCATCAGCCGTTGGTAGGAGGCCCCTGCATTTTTTAGTCCGAAGGGCATGGCCTTATAGCAATAGCAAGACAGCTCCATCATGAACGCGGTCTTGCTTTCGTCCCTATGGTGCATCATGATCAGGTTGTAACTCGAAAAGGCATCCAGGAAGCTGAGTAACTTGCATCCGGAGGCGTTGTCCACCAAAGCATCAATACTGGGCAGCGGGTAAGAATCCTTTGGACAGGCCTTGTTGAGATCCGTGAAATCGACACATATCCTCCATTTTCCGTTGGCCTTCTGTATTAGTACCACTTTGGCTAGCCACTCGGGGTACTGGATTTCCCTGAGGTGACCTGACGCTTTTCTTCGTTGAATTTTCGCCTTCTCTAGCGAACAGGTTTTGGGGTCCATGGTGAGACGATGACATAGGAAATCAGGGTCAATACCGAGCATGCCAACGGCGGTCGACGCGAATGCGTCGAGGTGTCGTGCTATGACCTTAGCAACCTGATCCTGTGACTCCTTTCTCAAGGACTGCCCAAGTTTGAATATCTTCCCACCAATCTCTCTCTCTACCACACCTCCCGCGGGCTCAGGTCGGTTTTCTCGGGTGATCTCTTCGCGGGTCACTCCGTCTTCCCTTAGTGGCCTGGTAGTAACAGAAAACACCCCTCTCTTCGTCTTGAGGTTGTTTTCATAGCACCTCTTCACCTTCTTCTGATCAGATTTGATGGTGATCACTGCCCCCTCAAGGGAAGGCAATTTCATCTTCATATGCCTCATGGAGGGAACTGCTCCCAACCTGTTTAAAGTTGGTCTTCCTAACAGTATATTATAGGTTGAGGGAGCGTTAAGAACGAGGTACCTGATGCTGGTAGTGCGCGAAGACGCGCCATCCGTGAATGTTGTCCTCAACTCGATGTGCCCATGAACCTCCACCTCGTCCGCTGCAAAACCATACAAACATCCGGTGTAGGGCCTTGACTAGTTCATGGACAACTGTAACTGGTTGAAGGTCGTCAAGAACATCACGTCTGCCGAACTTCCTTGGTCTACGAGGACACGGTGCACCCTCCTCCCTACTATGACCAGCGAAATTACCACCGGGTCATTATCATGAGGCACGACATCCCGGAGATCGGCTTTCGTGAAGGCGAGGTCGACATCGGGGATCAGGTCCGCCTGTTGTACCTCCACTGCCATTAGTTCTCGTGTGTACTTCTTTCGCTGGGAGGCAGTGTACCCTCCCCCTGAGAACCCTCTCGAGATAGTGTTTACCTCCTTGTGGATAGGTACCTCGTGCCCCTGATCCGTCCCTGCAGCTCCCAACGCCTGGTCGTCCTACGGCTCTTGAAGATAATCCTTTAAGAAACAGCTCTTCACCAGCTCATCTAGTTGGTGTTCCAAGGCCAAGCAATTATGTATGTATTGGTCATTTTCCTGGTGGAACTCACACCAAGCGTTCTTGTTGGGCCCCATCTTCCTATCGGTCTTTGTCGGTACCTTTAGTCTTGCCGCTATGTTTGGAATAGCGATCAACTCCTTGAGCTCCGCTCGGAAATTATGTTTTGGGGGTGGATCCCTTCGTGCACGAGTCCCCGCCTGGGCCCGTTCATAGGGTTTTCTCGCCCCCTTATTCTTTGTGGTCACCTCGTGCACCCTCATAGGTTGAGGTCGTGCAGCCGCTCGAGGTTGGACAGGACCAACGACACCTTGCTTCTACGTCACTCGATCATCTGCGGCGATGTGTGCTAACGCTTGATGTCTAATCTATGTGAATGTCTTCAGGTAGAACCTTAGTAGTGATTCACCAAAAGGCCCTGGTAGCATTCCCTTGACAAAGGCATGCACTGTCATGGCCTCATCAGTGGGTTTCAATCTCACTACTTGGACCCCTAATCTGTTCAGGTAGTCTTTCATGGACTCCCCCTGGTATTGTTTGACATCGAAAACATCATAAAAAGTTGCGTGGGGGCCTTGTTAACAAGGTATTGCTCCCTGAAAAGTGTCGCAAACTGGTCAAAGTTGGTGATGTGCCCGTCGGGAAGGCTAACAGACCATTCCAACGCTGCGCCTGACAACGTGCTCATGAGCATCTTGCAGTACACAACATCAGATCCTCTTGTGAGCGTCATTTGGGTGTGGAACGTCGTGAGATGGGCCTCTGGGTCCTCTACTCCAGTGAAGGAGACTTTTGGGCCTAGAGACGTTGTTGGTAACGTCATATTCATGATCGCTCGTGAGAACGTCATGAGACGTGCCCTAAGTGGTACTGGTGTGCACGTTCGTTCGTTGCGCGCTCCCCTACCTGTTGCAGATCCCTACACAGTTCTTCATTGGCTCTGCGCAATTCTGTGTTGTTCACTCGTGATGCCGCTACTTTTGCTTGGAGGGCACGCATCGTATCCAAGATTTGTTGCGTGGTAACGTTGTCCCCTCCGGGGGGGCACAATTCCTGCGGATCCAGTAGTTCCTTGCCTCGTACTCCCCATCTTGGATCTTTCTGGTTCTTGCTGGTGGGACAGTGTTTTAGATCGTGCCCCACGGTGGGTGCCAAATGTTCCTACCGCTTGACTTGTTCCGCCGGTTGACTCTAACAACTGCTATGGCCTTTCGATTTTGCCTGAGAAACGGGCCTTCTTGATCAAGAAATCTCTCACCTGCAAAGACAAAGGGGCGCCCTAGCGGCCGTTTGCACTTCGACGCTCAAGTCAGTATTAGGGCAAAGAAACACCAAGAGTGTATATTAGCTTCAGTCTTAGAAACTGTGTACCTTACTATGGTTCTTGGCACCCTTTATATAGGCTGAAACTAGGGTTTACCTTTGCGTTGTTGCCCTTGACTAGGGTTCCTTGGAGAATGTCCTTGCGCCGTTATTCATAGAATCTTAGCGTATCTGGCACATGAACTTCCCTTAACTGGAGTGCAACAAACGACAGAGTGGCCACTTGGGTACCAACTTGTGCACTTATTCTCTAGCGTCATCTGCTTCGTGGGTGCCCTAAGTATTCATGTGTCATGCATGCAGCTTCCTTGGAAACCCTAACCCTAATGGGCCTTAACGCCCCCTAGGATTATCCACACGTGCGACGCCTTCATGCGTCCTACACACCACGTGCATGGACCCCTCGTGACTTAGGCTTCCCACACATCTCTTGTCTTTAACTGTTATCTTAACAAAACTCTAGGGCCCACCTTATGTGGCCCTTTACAACGTCCTGATGACCGATGTCCAATCTTATTACCATACTGGTGGGGTTCGATATCGATCTCCAACATCGGGGCTTAGGATATAAATATCAAGGACTAAACAATTCCCTGGTAGGTGCGTCTGGGGCCCACCTCACATGGCCCCCTTCCATTACCAAGCATCGGTGCGTGATGTCTGAGGTCAGCCTCTGAGCTGATGACTGAGGACCGGTCGAGACACAAAGATTATGCATTCTTCAATATAGCTAAGAATTCAAATAGTGTTCTTCCTCACAACTACAAGGCTAAAGATTGCTTAGGGAAACAAGAGTTTGCTATCATTCTTATTGCAAGAATTTTTCCAACCTTCCTTCTTCACAAAGATATTCTTTATATAAATCTTGGAAAGAAAAGAATCGCCACAAATCCTTTGAAGTTGTTATACAGGTCTTTTTCTACCACTGCTTCTTCTTACATTTAACCATGCTTGAAGCTTTGAGACGCATTAAGTTCTTTTAACTTTAGCATTAAAAGTGCATGGCTTCTCTAGCAGCACCTCTAGAACACATCATAGCTAAATACGCCTAGGCAGTTAACTTCTTTTCTCTTGAAATAGGTTTCTAACTTTATAGTACTAATATACCACCATTTCTAGAAATGTTGTTTATGTGGAGCAACTTTCAATACAGTTCTTTAAAGGATCTTGATGTAAAAAAAAATGTTAAAACATTTAAACGTCACATTTAAATGGTCTAATACCCCATTAGACGGTCTTATATGGATTTGTAAGTCTATGAAATTTTAATAACAACAAAAACTATAAGATGAGTAAAGATTTCTAACAAAGTTTATTCTCATGTACAATGTTAAGTTAAACGTATTAGATGGTATGTAATATTAACATGTTAGACGGTCTAACAAGTGTTAAATATGTTAGACGATCTCATAGTATTCAACACATTAGACGATATTGTAGTCTTAAATGCATTAGATGGTTTTCCTTTAGTTTTCGTGTTAGACAATCTATCTCCTAAGATCTTTCTATATTTAGTTATTTCATTTTTGAAAAATGATAAGTAGATATAAAGGTCAAGACGCAAAAATATATCAAATTAAATGTTTCCTTTTAGAGCATCTGTTGTAAAAATGATGAAGTTATACAACGTGAAATATGTTCAACATCAAGTATTGTTTTGAGCATCAAAAAATCATCTTTACAAAGTTATATAAAGGATTATAAGATGAATATGAAGATAACAACTTCGAATAAAAAGATTTAACATATACACGAGATTTTCATATAAAGTATTTAGGAGTTCTAATATTTTGGGTTGTGTGCAGAAACTACGTAATTCTTCACATGGAGAAGTATACCTAGTGAGCTTTGATTGTACTCTCTTGGAGAGTTTTCTTACTGTATCTTAAGAGGTTTTAGTCACAAGAGGAGATTAATACTGGTATAACATGAAAATTCTTTTGTACTCAGTGTAACTTAAAGAAGTTGGTGTACTCGTTGTAATAATTTGTTTGATTAGTATAACCTCTTAAGCAGTGTGCATGAGAGCGAATTGAACTCAACCCAAGGTTTGGGATAAACCAATATAAAGATATTTTTTTTCTGTTGTTCATTTTCATGTTAGACATTGTGCTTGTGTGTTATTTATCCATTGGAATTGAGTCCAAAATCCATTCAACCCCTATTTCAGAGTCGTCTATTCCTACAAGATGCTCTCGAAAGAATGAACAATGGAGCATTCCCTAAAACATAAATAAACATTTATAAGTTTGATGTTACCATGAAATTAAGGTTTACGATAATGTGTTTGTTTGTTTAACCATATAACTTGTGTCTACTAGGTCAAACTGAACAATTGCTTCTAACATGATCTGAAGCTTAAAATGATTATGTTTTAAAATTTTGTTGTTTAAGCACAAAATCAAAATTAAACAAATAATTTGTTGAATTTTATTAGAACAATCTTCCTCTTTTTTATGGTGCTTAAAACAATAAAGTTTAAACATATATTTTCAAAAATGATTTCATCAGATCAAGTTTTCATAAACAAATTTTCAATGGGGATGGAAATGAAGCATAAAGTAGAAGAAACAAATGGATTGAAAGTCTTTATCTTTTGTCTATTTCTTGGAAGCTCCCCTTAAACAAACATCACCTTTTAAGCATTATGGAATCTTTAGTTAAGCTTCCCCTTCGCTTAAGTTTCTCTTCCTTCTTCATCTTTACCATGTTCTATGATCTCCTCCCCCTCTTCTAACCATCAACACAAGGTTGCAAGCTTTTATATTTCTTCTCTGCCTCTCAAAACTTTATCTTTTCAACATTCTTTAAACTGTATCCTTTCTCCCCCGTAAGGACCATAAAAGAGATGACATTTAATTAAGGGTAGGTGCTTTCTCCCCCTTAATTAGGAATTCCGTTTTCTCAATGTTCTAATGATTATTTTAAGATAATTTTAGCTACACAGACTCCACACATCTATTGGTAATACACAAACAATTACATTGTTTGGTCAGATAACATTACAAGATATATCATATCTAAATTAAAGAAATTGAAGAATTATATTTAAGTAAAATTGAAACTATTCTTCAGTATGCAATTTCCTTGTGTGTGATCCTTTGACAACATTTGATAGCTTCATTGCGTTTGTCGACTTTTGACATAAAGACCTTCATAAAGAAACGCTTCTAGATCTAATAGTATTCTACCAGTTTATCCATTCGAAGGTTATCTTACCTTCGTTAAGTAGCTTTTGGTCTCAGAACATAGACTTTGTATCTATGATGTGTGGCTAGCATCCATTCTTGAAGATCAATCTTCGCCTGCTATCTTTTCTCGTACATCACACCTGCATCAAGAATTATGAAATCTTTGGTAACCACATTTTCGTGGGTTTTGTCTTGTTATTTATAGATGTTTGTTTTTTCTATTTTCATCTGACACCAGGGTGTCCAAACTTAGCATAATAATGGAAAAGCAACCTTAACATGCATAAGAAAATGCTTTTTACTTTAAGTCATGAGCAAAACCTAATTTATCTGATATATTTCTAACATTTAAAAAAAAGGATGTTTAGAGCTTTGAGCTCTCAGACAATATTTTCAAAATTATGCTTACAACATGTAACTTTTTCTTCCATATTTTTAATTCATAAATCACTAGATGGATATGGACCTAGTTTAAGGCATGATATCTTTTCATAGATGCAACTAGATTTTGCTTTTGCTTGAGCTTTTCATTTTCTAAAAACAAAAATTTGAATTTTTGTTTTAATTTCGAATATTGCTCAAAGATCTTATTACAACTAGTGAGAAGATCTTTATAAGACAAATCAACTTCATGAGATGATAAACATGATGAGTCTGATAAGATTTCACAAGAAGAAAAGTTAAGGTTACAGGGTATCTCATTGTCTATGTTTGTCTCGAGACATAGATTTGCCTTCTCTGCGTCTGACTCAGAGTCTGAACTTGAGTCTAAGTCATCCAACATAGTCATAACATATGACTTTTTGATGATCTTCCCTCCTTTTGAAAGGAGATCTCCCATTGCCTTGATTTTTTTTTAAGCATCCATTTAAAATTTCTTGATAACTTGTCATCAATTGAGTTGTCTAACTCAACTTTGAAAGTATCATCTTATTTGAACTTTTTAAACTCCAATTCCCTTTCATTTGTACTTTATAACCCTAACTATATTTAATTTTGTTGACTTTTCATGCACTTGACACTCTATGGCCTTACAATAATATGTTTTACACTTTAATTATTTAATTGTATTAAGTTTGATATCGGTCATATTTTGGTATCGTTGTATGGAAGTTCAATTAAATTTCAATTTCTAGTTTTGTTATTTGTTCGTTATTTTCTATTTTATCAATTTTCAATTTTGTTTTATTAATTTTCATTTATTGTGATCCATTGTTAACTTTATTTCTTCTTTTCTTTTAAAAAGAAAAATTTAGTTTGCGTTTTAGTTTGAATTCTATAAATTAGAAAAAATAAATTGAAAAAAGTTATCTCGTATTTATTTTATCTTGTGGTATCTTTTTTATATATAAAATTTATGTTAAACATTATTATGAAACTTGACATCTCAATTAGATTAACATATGAGACTTCAACAATCACGTGCTGATGGAAAACAAGTTTCATGTGCCCTGTAGCTCTTCTTTTACAATGATTTTGGTTTAGATTTCTTTTGTCGATGATGATGAATAGCGAAAACATGTAGAAGTGCAACAATGTCAAGGTTCGAATATGCAAATTATGAGATTGATTCTAGGTGAGGTTAGGTCAACACACTAGTTTCTAGAATGAGGTTGGACCAACACTATGAGGAAGAGTCTAGAAATTTGTCTAGCAAGAAGACAACTCTAGAAATAACTTTGACAAGTAGAAGTTTATGAAAATTTGGACATCAATTCATATATTAAAGTTAAAAAGTACAAGAGAGAGGACTCCTAGAGACTCAGTCATCAAAACGAGGAAGAGTATGAGGAAGCTTTTAATTGAAACTTGGAGTTCAAGCTTGAGTGAAACTTTGAAGGCAAGCTTCTAAACCTAGCTTGGAGTCCAAGCTTGAATGAAACATGGAAGGCGGGTTTCTAACCCTAGCTTGGTGCGTACTGTATGACCATCCTATGGTTTCTCTTAGGTCATTAAAAGCCCAATTAAAACCCTAGTTAAGTTTAGAAAACCAAAATATAAACTTGACCCAAATACAACACCGAAATGAGAATCCTATGCTATTTGGCCCAAAATATAAGGTCCAAGATAAAAATCCTAAACTATTTTGTACAACTTTTACAAATAGAGGTCTTGTAATCTTGATGCTCCAAAATATCTAGAGTTATCTCCTCTGGTTGAACCCGGTCCTAAAAGACTAATTGGAAGTCCAAACAATCTTAAATAGGTTCAAACTCCAGGTAAGTTCTTGATCAAGTCTCTAACTTTGTGACTTCTTTATTCTTGATCATAGTCTCAATGACCGTAGTCTTTATTTGTTTGTTTCTATTGTTTTCCTCCAGGATTAAATATCAATTTACAATAATCATCAAACAAAATTGAAATGAGAAAATTAAAACAAATGTGTCTTAAGAAAAAAATTAAAACAATGCACTTTATTTTTTTAAAAGTTTTTACATGAAAAACAAGAGTCATTGTTTTAAGAAAATATTTTTCTCCACTTTTTTTTATCCATTGCTTTGTGTTATGCAATAAGAAAACAAAGTTATTTTCTATAAAAGTTTGAAAAGAAGAAAGGTTAAAATTATGATTAAAGTAAAAAGAAGAATTCAAAGTGTTATAATCTCCATTAGCGATTCTTTCTCAACTATATGTACAAGGGATGCCATAAGAGATTTTTCTTCTTTTCTGGATTTTTCTTTCTTTTTCCTTTCTTTATTTATTTTCTTCCTCTTCTTTTTAAATCTTTTCTTTCTCTTCTCTTTCTATCTTTTCTTTCTCTTCTCTTTCTATTCTTTCTTTTTAGTAAGAGCTTCTAATTTTTCTCTATATAATTTTTCTCTAATAAATTCTTTTTCTCCATCTACACTTTTTCTTTGTTTTTCTACAAGGTCTTTTATCTCTTCTTTGAGCTTCTTATTTTTATCATATGAAAGTGGAACAAAGTTTCTTCTAATACACGCCTTTAACTCATTCAAATTCAATATTTCTAATTTTCTTCCAAGTTTAACATCATTTTGCCTTTGTTTCCACCAAGAAATGACATATTGTTGAAAACTTAAAGTAACCATGGATAATCTTCTATATTCATCTACTTGGTGGAATTCAAAAAAATTCTCAACATTTATCTCTCATTCTAAATATGGATCAACATTTTTATTTCCAATGAAATAAGGGAGATCTACTTTAGGCTCTATAGAATGAGGATGATTAGTAGGCTTATGATGATGTTTAGGGGGTGAATGATAAAAATTAGTATAACAAGGATTACTACAATCTCCTTATTCTCTTTGGGCATGAGAGTCTCTATGATGTTCTTTCTTCCTATTTGAGCCCTTTCCATGATTTTTTTTTTTTTTTACTTTACATATGTATTCACCAAGCATGGTTCTTAACTCTTCCATGAATGTTTCTTTTTGTGCATTTTTTAGTTCATCCCTCAAAAAATCCCCCTTACGATTCCTCTTATTTCTATACACACTAGAATGATGAGAATGATCACTCATTTTTTTATTTTAAAGTTTTTTCACAAAAAATTTCATAGTTGAGAGATAAAAATTTCCACCAATGGTTTTTATATTTTGGTGAAGTTTCTAAAAAGAAAAGTTGTTGAAAGTTGACAAGTAGACTCCTATGGAAGAGCGGTGAGTCACAAACGGATGCAATTAAGTACCAGGTCTTTCCTAGCCAAAGTTTTCCTCAGATTACTTTCACAAATCTCTTAATAAAAACTTCAAAAAGATTTTGTCCAAATGTGTGTGTGCAACAAAATTCTAAAGCCTAAAAGAATGTCAACTATTAATTTTAGGAAAATTCTCCCTCCACCTACATACCTTCCACCTACATACCTTGTTCCTATGCTGTCATATTTATTATGAAAAATCAATTTTAACCTTTTTAAAAAATTTAAATAACCTTAAATGAAGCATAATTTCACCTTTTTTTTAATTACCTTAGTTGCACCCTCGTACCCCATACCTCTCTCCCAACTGCAACACTTTCATTTTTTTCTCCAACCTTAGTGTTGAGATAACAGTTTCATCATCTGAGTGTGTAAGAGAGTTGATGAGATGATTCGTTGTATTCAATGTTCCAGTGTGAAGATAATTTTTTTTAATTTGTACTTAATTTTTGCATCTCGCTGGTTTTTTTCTGGATTTTGTAGCTTTCGAAAGAATGACTAAAAATTTAGAAAAATAAAATGCTTATTTCACTCAAACTAATAATAAAAGTAAATATAATTTTTAATTATCTTTTTCTTTTATTTGATTTATTTTTTTCATTATTTCGAGAGAAATAATTTAATCATTATTAACTTATATTTTTATGACACAAATTAGCTCAAATAACTTAATACTCTTATTTAGCTTTTCTCTACATTTAAAAATAGACAATATTTAAACGTGACATCTTACTAACTTCATTTTTTATAAGAAACTTTATTTGAGACATCTTGAGTTTTTAGTCTCTTTAATTTATATATATTTTTATTAAAAGGAAATTAATGTAAATTAGACATTTTGATAATTTTAATTTATGCTCCAATTGAAAGTATTGTTGGAATTAAATAAAGGAAATATTTTTGTTGACACTGTAGTAAACAACAACCCTTTATAATAATATTATAATATTTTAAATTAAAAATTATAATGAAAATAATTAAAATATTAATTTATTTGTTTGTTAAGTATGTGTCAAAGTATTAGGATCGTTAAAAAAAATTATGGAGGTGGAGGAGAATGTATGGAGGTGCATGGAGAATTTGCCTGCTTTCAAGATTATTAAGATCTAATTATCATGGTTAAGAAAGGAAATAACAAAGTAAATTTGCAAGTACATAAATGAAAGCAAGTAAAAACTATACGAAAATTTCAAGTAAAAATGCAAGTGACACTTTGAACCCCTAGACACATCTCCACAATATTAAACACTTATTATATGAATGTTTAACTTTGGGATTGCTTTAAAGACATTTTCCCAAACACAAGGCAAGCAAAATTACAAATGAAAAATTAACACAGTTTTGTGACGATATGATTTTACACAAGAAAAATGATGTTTTGATCTTTGTACCGTATCAACTCTCCCTCTCAAGTGTTTGTCACTTTTCTTTTTAAACCTCTACTTGTTTGTTATCTAAAGATGAATCATCTTAATCTTTTTCTTCTCCAATATGTTACTTAGCTTTTTTTCAACTAAAGAATAATTTTCATCTTAATCTTAAGAGGCTAATAAAATCCAAAATCAAGAGAAGTTCAAAATGAAGAATGCTAAACTCAAAAGAGTTGAATTATGACAAACCGAAAAGAGTAATTTTAAAGACTCAAAATAAAAAAATTAAAGCTAAAGAAAAGTAGACACACATATGAATTATCAAGATAGGCACTAAAATGATAAAAATAAAAGTTAAGAATGGAATGTTTGATCAGCTCAAGTATAAGTTATTTCTATCAAAATACTCCTGCTGCACTATTGAAATTGGGGAGCTTGCTTCAAATTGATTCAACTCTGCAAATTGGACCAAAATTTCTTGGTAGCTCCAAATTGAAATTGGAAATTGCAAGTCTGCAACAAAACAACTCTGCATAAGTAAACCAATTTACGGCACCACCAAAACAGCTAACAATACATCTTCAGTGAAGTTCACCAAATTGAGTCTAACACCAAATCAACGATATTCAATTTTACCAGTAAGATTCCTTTCACCCAAAGCACCATTCCGATTTGCTCAAAATAAATTCAATCCTTACAATTCCAACCAACCAGCAAATACAGTTAACAAATGTTATGCATGAATTCTGCACTATAACAGATCATCTTTCCAGCGATCACCAAAATAGAAATTGAAAACTGCAACAAAACAATTTTAATTTGCACATGACAGAGAACTACTTCAGCTGCACCAAAATTTGCACTGCTGCAGAAAACCAGATTTACTGCACCGCCTATTCTATTAATGCATATTTCAATCAGTGCTTCAACAATCCAATATCCACTGAAACTCAACTAATTTGATTCATTCCAATGCCAATTTCTGAACTTAAATTCAGGTTGAATTCGAAGATTTCAAGTGTAATTAATATGTTTTACTATTTCAACTGTTCAATGGATAAAATGCACCGATTTGCACTGTCATGATTCAATTAAAAACCAATCAGCTCATGTTTGTATCACTGAAACACTTGGATATAGAATTATTCCACTAACTTCACGTTTTCGTCAGCTGCAAACTGTAATTTAACTAGCTTACCAAGTGTTTGATAAAATGTTTGAGACAAATAATTGAATAATCGAAAAACAATTTCAAAGTTTCGATCACTGTATATCACTTCCAGCCGCAATTCATCACCAATTGAATCAACTTTATAACCACGTTATTGCTTGCACCATTTGGAAAATTAAGCAATAATTCTGCACAGAAAAGAAATTTACTAGAATCGCCAATCAACATTGAGCTTCACCATTTCATGGAAATCACAAAAAAAATTGCATCGTTCAATCACACCGATAATGCTTTAATTTTGATTCTGCAGTGAAACAGCTTCACGTGCTCATTTAATTTTTCACCAAGAAACTCAGAATTCATCGCTCCTGTTGCATCTTCAATTAATGAATTAGTTATTCACCGAGCCAACAATTCACTCGCAAATCAACAATTGCACTGCCCGATCATGTTTCGCTCATATAGATTACACTCACACCAAAAAATTCAAGAACCTTAAACAACGAATTTCGAACAGAATCATTGGAAGGCAATGTGCCGATCTCTTCACTGAGTTCTTTCAATT